>NC_067398.1:509711593-511188468 GCF_016432865.1 Antechinus flavipes
TAATCTGGTTTGGTCTGCACTGAAAGCATTTCCCTCACCTCTGACCTATTTGACCCTTTTGATCATTTAAACCTTTCATGCTCCCTGCAGAAACAGTCTAAATTCTAATGTAAACTTAGAAGCTTTGTACAAATGAATCAAAAATTACAATTGATGCTCTTCATTTAATTAGTAAGCATTTCTAAGGAATGTATCATTGTGACCCCATTCTTAAAATATTTATAATAGATGAGGGGAAAAAAAAAAACCCTTTTCGAGCAAGAGAGAGATGATGGTATCCTAAGATCAACAGGCAAGGAATCTGGTCTGCTTCGATTTGAAATTGTGAATGAATTTTATTTTATTTCCTCCCTGACCACAGTTGAGTCCATATAAATAAACATGTAATTGCATGCATGCATGTATAACTATACATATATACATGTTTATAAATATATACACATATTCACATACATACACATCTTTTTCAAAAATGCATTACTAAGAAAAGTGTTCTTACGCTGGTGTCACTGTGGTTTTGTTGTCAGACATCATATCTGCAATAGATTTTCTGGTGTCATTCTCAAGTTTAAAAGAAATCTTATCTGATGCTATTTCTGCTTTTGCACCCAGACTGAGGTTTCTATGAAAAAAAAAAACAACAAATTAAAAGTCAGGATAAATATCAACTAACCTTGCAGACAATTAAAAAAAAACACCACCAACTTATACTTATCAATCTCTATTCAGGTCATCAAATTTTCATGGTACTCTGTCATATTTGCCTGGCTATCTTTCTCTTTTAACCTTTCTCTCTTTCACTAAATTAAAAACAAATAAACAAACAAAAATTTAAGTGGGTCACAACACATTCAGAGTAGTGTCCAGATGAGGAAAATAATATTGCGTAATTGTGTTCTTCCTTCAAATTTTCTTTTAGTTCAGTTAGAATGAGGATAGTTAGATAGAGGATTTTTTAGGAAAAAATTATCTTAAATCCAACAATTTTTATAAGGTAGATTTTAAAAATTAGTTAATAAAAATACCTTTGTTTTCCTTCTGGGTCAACTCAAAGACATGTCTGATTAGAAGAGTAGATGGGCTGGATATGCTGCCATAATAAGAGAGAACAGATGTAGCTTGAGGGCTACTTGGGTGTCTTTAAGGTACAGGTCACCCAACTATAAGTCATGAAAGCAAGGACATGGCATCTTGCATTTTCCTCAGAAGAAGAATTGTGTATTATCTACAGTAGGTATTTAGTATCTGTTTATTTAGTTAATTATCAAGGTTGTGAGAGAACATATATATATTCTTAAAAACAAACAAACAAACAAACAAAAAACAAGATGAAAGAGCAAGGTGGGACCATCAACATTTGGGATCTTCCAGTGAATACTGGAATGCTCCACCAGGAACTGAGAAAATCAGTTCCTGATCTTTGCCCAAACTTTAATTACTTTGAATGCTTCACACCTAAATCAAAGCTAAAAAGCAGGTGTAGAAATAAGATAGGGTTTAATTCCCAATTTTAAAATGAAATAGGGTTTAATTCCTAATTTTAAAATGGAAAGTGTCATGTTTGAAAGCACAGCAGGGGCATTTCCTTTCATCTTTTTGCCATGGTAAATTAAGAGTGGTTTGCAAAGATCATGGAACATGGATACACTGACCATTTGACCAGTTGTAACATGAGATGAGAAGGATCATCCTATGCCATCCATGTAAATTGTCACAAAATTTCAGTCGCATAAAAATGTTGCTACTACCCTTCTGCTTATTCCTCCCATTGTAGATATGTGTGTGTGTTTGGGGGAGGGTGTATGGGCCACTGGATTTGGTTATGAAGTAAGCCCTGATTCTTATTTTAATAACACCATAATTTATAGAAGAATTCTGCCCCCCTTTCCTTTTTTCTTCCTAGTTGTAAAGCCAGGCCACAGCTTCAAAGAGAAAAAGAACGGATAACTAACAAGATTAAGCTTGCATATGGACAGGGATAATGGGGGATGTTGGAGTAAAAAGATATGATAGTCTCACCCTCTCTAGTGCTATGTATTGTGTAATTATCACCTGGTGAGCAATTATGATTGATAAAATAAGAAGCTATCATCCCATACCTTTCTTTTAACACGTAAACTTCAGAAAAAGCTATGTACACTTCTCATATACAACCCCCCCCCCTTTCTCTCCTACTTTCTCTCTTAACCTCTTGCAATCTAGTGTTCCATTTCACTGAAAGTACTCTCTTCAAGGTTACCAAGGATGTCTTAATTGCTATTTCCTAATAGTTTTTTTCAGTCTTCATTCTGAAGACTATGACATTGTTGACTATTTCCTTTTCATGGCTATTTCCTCCTTTCTCAGGATTAGCAACATATCCATTCTGGTACTTTTCTGTCTGACCCTTCCTTCTTGGTATCTAACAGGATCATTATGTATGCTCCATCTCCTAATTATGAATATCTCCCAACACTCTATCCTGGATTCTATACTCTACTATTTCTTCATCTCATCTTGTGGTTTTTCACTTCATATCTAGTTCTTTGAAGATGACTCAAATCTATGTATCTCTTTTCTGGGTTTTTAGGACTTTCATGGTTTTCTTTTTCCTTAATTTACTACTCCTTAGTTTCTTTTTTTGATATATCATTCATGTCACATCCACTGATTGTAGGTATTTTTCAAAATTCTGTCTTGGAATTCTCTCTCTCCTTCATTTCTGTTTCTCTCTATTTCATCATGATCTCATCAGTTCCATGACTTAAATTATCTTCTGGATGAAATTAGCAAATTTATGTATCCATTCTTTATCTCTCAATCTTCAGTTCTAAAATCACCAGCTGCCAATTAGATTTTTTTTCCTAACTGAATGTTTCACAGGCAAGTCAAATCTAACATGTTAAAAAAAAAAAACCTCATTATTTTTCCCCTACTGTGCAAAACTGGGTGTCTTCTAAACTTCTCTATTACTTATGTTAGATGTTAGATATACAAAGAAAACCTGAGAAATAGTTCTTTCTTTCGAGGAGCTTTTCCTCTATTGCCAATTATTTTAGGATGGATTAGTTTAGTTTCATGCTTAGCTTTTTTGCACTGTCATTTCCCCTCTAGTATTCTTCATAATGTTATAAGGTGATATTGCTTATAATATTTTACTCTCTTTCTTTATAATATTCTCATATGACTTTAAGTTCTAAAACTATGTTGTCCTAAGTTGCCATATGTTTCTGCTAATATGTGTGTTTCTGAGTATCCTTAGCTTCCTCATTGTAGTGACTGCTTTATAATCTCTACATTTCTGGAAGCAATGATGCTAGTTCATATTGATGACTTTTCTTTATACTATCCCCATTTTTGACTTTATAGCTTTGTTGAGTAGGGCAGGCTAAAGCCATAATAATTATATAACACAACTTTTTTTTATTTTCATAATTTCTTTTCGTTTTTGGTTGATTTTTCTCTTTGTTCTAACTAGTTGATCATCACAACTATTATGGGAATGATTCAATTGGCAAGCAGTCACCTCTTGTCTTTCCTTGTCTTTCATTAAGTAATCAATTTCCTTTTTATGATGTTGTTTAATACTCTTTTTGTTCAGCACCTTTTAATATTATTTTTGAAGAAAATATTCAAACTATATTGGTACAAGAAGTTTATAAGCCAGCCTCTTTTGTTTTCTAATTCTGAACCATGTTTTCTAACATTCTTTGTCATCTTCTAGTAAGCTTGTTTTTGCACTAAAAGTCATAATAACTAAGTTATATGTTCATATAGACTGGAAGATTTTAACAAGTTATTCACAGAATTTCTCTAATTCTTCATTTTGTTCAATAAATAATGACACTAAATTGTGATTATCTTCAAGACTGTCTTTTGTGTATGCTTATCATGAACATTGTGAAAATGACAAACTATTCTATGAAATCATGATTGTTGTAAGGTATTTGATGAAACCAACTCTGCTAATTCTTTTATTTGTATCTACATGGAGAAATTGAGTAACTCACTCATTAGCTGCTATTTATTTAATCTTCTAGCTTTAACAACAGTATTGACAATATTGTTTAACAATATGCCAGTGTTGAACTGGTTCAGTTCTAAAAATATGTAACTCAGCAACTAGACCAGGACTTCACTTCATAGATTAATATTTATAGACATTTTTACTCTTCCCTTTTTTCTACTACTTTGTCTCTGCAGACATGGGAGGAACTATGCAAGACTAAGGATCATCTTTTAATTTTCTTTCTCTTACGTATTGTCAAAGCTAAAGAATTTATTGCTTAATGCTTAGCATACTAGTTGCAGAGCTCCTTTATACTTTTAAAGGCTGTTTTTCAGATAACAATTTTTGTCTGTCCTTAGCACAATGCTTGAAGCCTATCCAAAACAAATTCTTTAGAAATTGCTTTTGAGTTAGAAAGGGCCTCAGATTAGATGCCCAATTTTGTTTTCTATGTCCTTACATCTTCACCTTGAATGCTTAATACACTATGACAACAATGGCATATCTTTCTTTTGTATTTATCACTCCATACTCTAAATCATTATTAAAATATTCAAGTCATGTACTCTTTAAAAATTTGTTTATTGACTTTCCAGATTTGCCTAGCTGAGGGAATGGAGAACTATCTCCAGTAGTTTTGATCTACTGGACCCAGATGGCTCCAGTGGAGAAAATCATCTAGTGACTTTATGACAAAATTTTTTTTTTGACAATTATACGTACTGTATTCTCTCTCCCCTCATACATTTAGGGGAAAAAAATGAGAGTTATGTTTCGTTCATGTAGTTTCATTCCTCTTCCTTTCTCTCAACTACAGCTTCTTCTTTGTTTTGAGACAATTGAAGCTTCTAGCAAACTTCTCTAGGGAATCTACTTTCTACTAGCCAAAACAGAAAAAAAATTAAATCAAGAAGCTTCCAAATGCTCATCAGTGACTAAGGTAAGGAGTGGAAAGGTTTAAGTCAACATTTTCTCCTTTAGTCATGTCACTTAGATATCTAGCTATTTCTAATATCACTTTCTATTTGTTTTTCCCTCCTATCTCCCTTGGACTATTGACCTAGAATTTCTAGGGCTGCTAATTATGGAGAGAGCTGAGCTGAAACTGCATTATCTAACTAAAAAGTCCTTTCTGTGGATTAAAGATGCTTAAAACACTGAACCTGAAACTTGAAAGAAAAATAGAATATACTTTTAATTCATTTTGTAAGATGTCTCCCATATTTTGTCTTTCTCATGTTCATAAACTCATATTTAGTATTTCTATGACATGGCACTTTTCAAGAATCCAATGAAAAATATCTAATGGAAAGAAGAACAGTCAAAAAGCCTAGATAACAAATTTGTTACTAATGTTTTTCTAATTCTAGGTCAGAGGTTCTAAACTTTTTTTGTATCATGGTTTTCTTTGACTAGTTGGTGAAGCCTGTGGAAATTTTTTCATAATGATGTTTTTAAGCATAAACCAAAACATGTTGGATTATTAAAAAAAATTACACTGAAATAGTTATCAAAATAAAACAAAGAAATGAAGTTTATAGACCTTATTAATGCTCTGCAAGACTCTCTCTTATAAAGTATGGATTTCAATCTTAAAAAATGAGTAAGAGTTGCTGAGACAGATGGTGGATTATGATCCAGATGTTAACACATTTCTCCTCCTCCTCCCATATCCCACCCCCCCTCCATCTTTGCCCCATGAAAGAAAAGGGGGAAATTAGGAAAGGAAATGTAGTAACTACCTCTGAATACTCCATGAAAAAACAAGAGAGAAGCTATTATTAAAATCCTTGAGTTCTTTTATCATTTTCAGCTTACTGGGAGGGCTGATGGTCCACAAAGAATTTGAATTTCCTTCCAGTTCTACTACTGTTATGTCTTCTCTTTGATAATTTTCCAGAAATTGCATAGCATTCTGTAAATAAAATTAGATAGAACATTTAACTATCCAAAGTATATGGAAAACAACCTTTCTCTGAATGCTTTTGAATATAATTTTGACAGTTTCTTAAGAAAATGTATAGTATAACAGTATGATTGACTCCATAATCATTAATATGGCAGTTATTCACTATTTATTTTTGGACTCCCAGTCCCACTATACTCCACATCTCTTTAATGATATGTTAAGGTTTTTTTTTTCAGTTTTTCTGGAATCAATATCCCTCAAATCCTGTCTCTCCTTTATTCTCATTGTTTTGGATAAGGCCAAACTAGGGAGGATTTAATTTGAAGCTAGTATAAAAGTCCTTAGATTATAAAATTGGCAATTTTTTTTTATTGTTTAGCAAATGGCCCCAAATAAAATGTCCAGTTTTATCAAAGTTTAGACCTCAAAGGACACAAAAGTACCCCCCACCTACCTTGTTGGGGAAAAAATTTTATGTTCATTTAGAAAAGTTATCTATCCCAATTATTTCATCTTCATAACTGCAGACATGGAAGAAACTATGTAACACTAAGGACCACTTGTTAATTTTCTGGCTAAAGACTGAGGAGGCCTGCCATATACTCTATAATTGGGAAACTGGGTACTGATGTAGTTGTCATTAATCAAAGCCCAAACCAAATATACTCATTGGAGGAATAGTTAATTTCCCCAGATTCCTGTCATCATTAAAATAGACCTTGTTTCACTTTGCAATTGTGAATCATTCTTGGGTAGTCAATTTTTATATTCACTGGAATCTGAATCCCAGCCCATATCACCTTGTCCATTAGGCTAGCTCAGAAAACAGAGCTTATCTAGAGTGTTTCTTCACTTTTTTGACCATGAGCTTTCTTATAGCTCATAGCAGTTCTTTATGTCACTAACTACCTCATGGTATTGTCCAGTTAGCAAATACAATTGCCTTTTAGAACACTGTTCTTTTACCATTTTGTTCCATTGCCCTCCTGTGAATGTAAATTCTTTGAGGGCAGGAAACTGTCTCAAATTTGAATCTGTATCTTTAGCACTTAACATGGTACCTGACACATAGGAGGCACAAGCAATAAATATTTGGCGATTTAAACAGTATAAACTTGGATCATTATCCATAACATAGGTTTGACATCTAATTCTATAAGACTGCTCATCAAAACCTCCTATTTTATCCCTGTTCTGTCCCCTTAGCATTTCCACCTCAAGTCTTTGATAACATTGAAAAATATTAATTCCCTTTAAGGTCACTTAGATATTGGAATTTTTAATGGAAAATTTATATATATATATATATGTATATATATATATATATATATATATATATATATATATATGCATTTACTTACAGTATTTGTTGAATAATTCTTTAGAAATGATCTAAACAAAGCTGGCTCCATAAGTTTCAATTGGCTCTGTTGAGCACTCATTGTGAAAATAGGCTAGAAGACAGAAAAGGATATGAAGTTGTTAGCTTCTACTTACTCTATATTCTGGTAATATGAAAAGAAAAGCAATCAAGTTTCCTGACATCTCTGGGACTATTCATTTGATTAAACATTTCAGGTATTTTTAAAAGGGATTTCTTTACTCTCATGGGTCTCAAACTCTTTGGAGTCACAAATCTGGCCATGGGTACTTATTAGCTGAGTGACCCTGTATAAGTTACTTACGCTCTCTCTGCCTCAGTTTCATCATCTGTAAAATGGAGATTATAATAACACCCTGTTTCTAAGGGCTGTTGTGAAGATTATAAGGAATAATAATTGAAAGTACTTAGTATAATGTCTAATACATAGTAGATGTTAAACGCTTATTCTTTTCCTCTTTCCTTCTCATCCCAGTACAGTCTGAATTCTATCCAACTCTTCTCAGCTCATTTTGCATGAAGTATATTTAATCTCAATAAACATGCACAATGAATCCACAGAAGTAATAAAATGTATTTAAATTTGTTTTGTATATTTCTTATTTACTGGAAATATGCAGTGAATATTCAAATAATGTTCATGCTCACTGGGATGCAGCTGTAGTGACAAGCCAAAGTTAAATATGATAACAGAGGTATGAAATAAACACCTCACAGTCCTTGACTTAGTTCTTGGGTAAAGAATGAATTAGACCCAATACCCCAGGGTAAAATTAAGAAGAACAATATGAAACAGAAGTTCAGGATAAAGTTGTTATTACTCTTAAACTGGACAGTTACCTGATACCCTCCTAGAGTTATCTTGACAGAAACATCGAGGGGCTGATTGATGACCCCAGCAACTGACTTGATCAGAGACATGAAAAGGAGGGGGAACCAGACAATACAAATCAGTAGGACAATGATCATGCCTCCCATGCCATACTTTACAACCTTTTTTTTCTTCTGTCCTCGAGGCTGGGGGTATCTCTGTAAGAAAAACAGATTAACAAGGTAAATGTTCCACCAGTTGTGACAAGCAACGCTTGTAAAACATAATCATGTTGGAATTAGCACTGCTCTTTAAAACAGATCCCCAAATTCTAATGCTGCTGGCAAAAACTATTTTATATGTTTTTGTTTGATAATAATGGGTCCATAGAGAGGTAGAATGTGCAAAACTTTCTGGTATGTGAAGCTTCTTATGGCAGGACAGATAACTCTACCTCAGGTAGATGAATATCCAGAAATGTTCTCCTTTATTCCCTCCTCGCATACATATTTTTAATTTTTAAACTATGGATTTACAAGCATCAATTCTATTTCTTTTCATAGAGCAAAATGAAAGTACAAGATATCCATGCTGTTTAACATGAATGCAAATGTAGTTCTTTATTAAATTAAGCTATCTGTTCATAAAGCCCAAGAGTATGGTGAATGAGGGCCTTTGTCCAGAATCTTATGCTTTAAGATAACTGAACCATGATTCTGGTAGGCAATCAGTAGGAGAAAAGATTTTCCAGTTATTTGAGCCTAATCAACCCTGAAGTTAAAAAGAATAATGATGATGATACCAATGATGATAATAACTACGACTATAACTATTACTACTAGGTGGTGGTGGTAGTAATAGTAGTAGTAGTAGTAATAGTAGTAGTAGCAGCAGCAGCAGCAGCAATAGGACTAGTAATAATAGTAGTAGTACTAGTACTAGTACAAGTAGTAGCAATAGCAGCAGCAGCAGCAGCAGCAGCAGCAGTGACAGCAGTGGCAACCAGATGAAGGTAGAATGCTGAACTGGAAGTCAAGAAGATCATTGTTCAAATCTGACCTAAGATATTTACTATCTGTGTGATTCTGTGCAAGTCACTTAATGTGTTTGCCTTATCCACTGGAGAAGGATATGGAAAACCAGTCCTGTATCTTTGCCAAGAGAACCTCATGGATTGTATGGTCCATGGGGTTATGAAGAATCATACATGACTGAAAAACCCAGCAACAAAAACAATTACAAACAGTAGTAGCATTATAGTTAGTTATTAATGCTATGTCCTTTTATTCTTACAGAAACCCTGGTAGATTGGTGCTAGTATTATCATTCTTTTACAGATGGGAAGGTTGTTGTTGTTTTCCTTTTGTTCTTGAGGGCCATGACATTAAGAAAAAGATGTCAAGACTGGCAAGTGAATGGACTTAAAGGACAAATGGGAAAACAAAGACTGATTGCCTAGGATCTAGGCTCTAGTCTACATTTAGGAGAGCTCTGAGGAAGAATTTGAATTTAGGTCTTTCTGACTCTAATACTATACACCATTCATTTGTCCTAATGGAACAAAATGATAATAGTTGGTATCTCTCCATTGTGTTAAAGTTTTTAAAGAATTTTCCTAATAGACTAATGATATCCAATGAGCAGTTCCATATATAACCTTTATGTACATACTCAGTCTATCTATTCATTCATCCTTATCTCATACTTCCTACTCACTCTTATGTATTGGACTACTCTTTATCTTTCACTATTTCTGTTCCTGTCTTTGTACCCTTATTCATGGCACTTCCCCTAGCTAGAATAGATTGCTCCCATCTCTGTCTATAAATTCATTACTTAGAGATTCAACTTAGTGGATGCAGACATGTCTTTCTTCATATTTCTTTATAAATCATTTGGATATTTATAATAATCAAAATGAATTATTTGCTTAAAGTCATGTAAAAAGAATATTATTGTTATGTACAGAATAATTACCTTTAGCATGGAGGAGTGAAGAAAAAAAAAGAAATGTGTATAACTTTAATATATATATATATACATATATATAATTAAAAGAAATATCAAGTTGTATACAATAGATTTGCTGATTCATTGCAATCATCTTTTTTCTTATACTGTCTTACATAAATGTATTTTATAAATTAAAAAAATAAAAATTATTTCATTATTTTTAGAGTTTTGTGCACAAACATTGCTAGAAAGATATTGTCTTTTTTTCTCCAGTTAAAATATAAACTCCTTGAGAATATCTGTGTTGTATACATTTTTATATCCCCAGTGTCTAACAAAGATTCTACTTGAAACTAGTGGGTATTTACAGTGTTTGTTGAATGAGCTAATTCAAGGTAGTAATTCAATTTTGCTGAAATATAGAGTGAGAAGAGAGTAATGTAAAATAAGTGTTAGCACTTAGTTGTGGAAATTTTTGGCAAACTGCAAAACTCTTTATGTTTGATTATGTCCAAAGGAGATGGAAGTCAACTAAGCTAATATAAATTTTAACTGTCAGGGTTATGAAAGGTTATGAATTTTGTTTGAGATTTTAAAGGTCAGTCTTTTTTTTTTTTTGGTCTTTCACACTACTTATGTGGACTCTGACTCTTGTGCATAAATTGGAGCTGTAAGTATGCAAGCTGCTAAGGTGGTGCTGGAAATTTAGCTGGCAGGGATGATGGAGACACACGCCAGACACCTGCAGAAAATGTTAGACAGTACTCAAGTATGTTGTGAGGAGCAGTTAACTAGCTTAGATGTCTTGGGGTAGATTCACCTTACTAATGGCTAGAAGTTGGGAATAGTTATTTTGGAAAATGGAAGTAGAGAACTTTTGTCTGGCTTGCTAATCAGGAGCTGGATAACAGTGAAATTGCCTCCTACTCTAAGGAGTTTGAAAGTGAATTTCTAAGAATTCCTTTAAAAATTATACTAGTATGTCCAGTAAATACTGAGCAAAAATGGGTATGTGGGGATTGGCAAGAAAGAACAGATTAAGATTTTAGTAATCGTCTTGTTTCTTGAAAGTTTTAAAGTCAATTTTGTTAATATTGTTTTCTCTAGTAATTTCCCAGTCTAGATTCAATCTAATTTATGTTAAGTGTTTGAAAATTTCTAATAATAATATAATTTAACCGATTTATGCTTTTTCTCATTTCATTGTGCTTCTAATTTATGTGAACAGAAAAGGCACATGCATTCATGTACAAATATAAATGTATATATAAATATTAGAATATATTAAATAAATATATAAAAGTATTAAATTATATTAATATATTAATAAAGTTTAAAACTAATTTTAAATTATATATATAAAATAAAATTAATTAAATTTAATAAAACAAACTAATTAAATAGATTATTAAAATTTATAAATATTTAAATATGTAAACTACAAGACATATATATATATATAAATATTATATATATATATATACAAACACACACATAAAATGTTCTATATCTATGGAGGAAGTTCTTGTTAAGGAAGTTCTACTACGAGTCATTTAAATAGAAAGAGTGGTCAAATAGACTTGGAATATAGTTTAAAATAGGAAGAGCCTTTGATCTGGTATCAGAGCAACTCATATGAATCCTAGTTCTCCTACTCTGTATGACCTTGGCAAAGCCATTTAACATGTATGGATTCGGTTCCTCTATCTATAAAATGAGTACATGGGATTAAATGATGTCTAGGTTTCTTTTACCTCTTTGTTTTATGATCCAATTCAATAACAGTAGTACTTTAGTTAGGATTCATACTTTGGGTACAAGTTGTACTAGATGATCTAGGAGATTCCTTCAACTTTTCTATGAAATATACAATTGCAAGCTTTTAGGAATCTGGTCAATTTTGTACTATTAAAATAAAATTAAGGTGATAATTCAAGTTATTTATTGTGATACAACAATAACAAATTATGCCTATATAACTTTTTATTCTTATAAAATGTTTTACATACATTATATGATTTGATTTTGAGGGAGAACTACAGCTTATCCTTGATGGATCAGAAAAAAAATTATAGACAAATAAAGGTAACTTGCTTCAGACATTAAAGGGGGAGAGATGGATCAGAGGACAAGTGAAATTTCAGCCAAATAGATGCCACAATAAGAATTGTTCAAACTATCTGTCCCACAGACAACCCCAGGAACTTCACCTCACTTAAATCCAATTCATATATAAGGCAAGATATCACACTGTGATGTCATTGGTCCTCTTTGAAGATGAAGGACAAACAACAACAACAACACATGTGGAAAATAAGCACAAATTTAATTTCTGATGAGAAATTGCCAGTGATTTATCTTACTTACAAAGGACTGGTGACCTGGAATTTATAGCCATAATTCCTAGATAATTCCTGTTACCAATTGGGAAATCTCTCTCCTGCATCTCTCTTAAGTGGTACCCTCTTTCCACTTGAAGATCTCCAGTGATGGGGAACTCATTACTTCACGAGGCAGCCCATTATACTTTTGGACACTCCTAATTAAGATCAGTGTCAAAGTCTCACTTTTATTATATAGAGGGAACAAGATGTGCTAGTAATTCAGTTTAATTAAAATATTTATTAAACATATACTATGTGTAGGACACTGGGCTTGTTGCATGGATCCCATTCTCAAGAAGAAGTTTTATAATCTGATCATTGGAAATATATGTATGTACGTAGATAACTATACAATATCTATTACGGCTTTCTGTTGCATTTGTTTTCTTTAGTTTTTAGTGGTTCCAATAGCTTCATTACTTAGGATGCAAGGAAAATATTCTTTGTCTAAAGTGCCAATGTTTGTGTTTATGCTGCAGTCATAGGTTTTATCTTATCTAATGTTAGTGGCTGAACTGACTCAGGTTGAAACCCTATTATTTCGGTTTTGTGGGAGTGAAATGAGGCACTCAGGTTATTCAATAAGTAGCAAATGTAGTTTTTCTTAACCACAGTACAGAAACATTGTACCACTTCTGAAAAACAGTTACTTTCCTGCTCCTAGAACTTAGTTGCTACTGAGCAGATGATATAAAGTTATATCATCACCATTTACTCTGTGAAACAGAGTTCTGTTCAGTTAGCTTTAGATCTTCCAGTGCTATAGTTATAGTCTATTCTAGACCCTATTTGAAGAGGTATACTTGTGAATTTTCAGTAAATGGAGATATCAGAATACTCAAGTTGGGAATGTTGATCCTTCATAACTTGAACATTTCAATAAACCTCTGATCTTCCCTTTTAGATTACAAGAAAGCCAGTTCCCATGGGTAATTATAAACTGTATCCAAAAATCATGTGAGTTTTCCCCAATCATTATATTCTTCAAAACTACACGGAGGCTGATGAAGAATGCTATCTATCTTCAGAGGGAGAACTGGTGAACTATGAGTGCAAATTGAAACATACATTTCTTAAACTTAAAAAAAGAAGGAATAAGTTAAGTACAAGAGATCCAGATAAATTGGTATAAGAAATTAGAGAGGAGAATATTTGCACTTGTTTAGAAGGGGAAAGATAATAGAAAAACTTCAAGGAAAGCTTCAGCCTTGTAGTCCTCTAGAGAAATGTATAAACATGGGACTGAAAGAGAGGTATAGTAGAGAGTAAAACTGTGAGGGAATCAAGTGTTTCAGGCAGACTACATGTTGTTGTAGTGCCAGCTAATTTATTTGTAGTGCTAATATTTATTTCATAGTGCCAGTGCTATGAGCCTTCTCAAAATAGTTGTAAGGATATTTTTGTTATTTAGATTTTTTATTTCTAAGTGTCAATCTTCATTTGGGAAGATAAATGAATAAATATTGCTTGCCAGAAAACATCTACATGCACAGATTCATATCCATCCATATTAATAAATAAGGCCCCAGTTCCTTTAATATGATATCTATAAATATGAGTTCATTATCTTCATAATTGGTAAGTAGAATCCCAAGGGATAACGATAAACAGCAATTTGGAAAATATTCTTTCTTTGCACTTGAGAAACCAGCCCAATGCTATTTTCCTGGTATAGATAAGGAAATTTAGGATTAGAAATGATTTCCTGGAAATAAAAATGACTGTACTAATTCTTTATTATTTTATACAAATAAATTATTTTAATTGTTTTTGGAGCTCTTATTTTTATTTTTTGCTCTGCAACCCATAAAGTCATTCAAAAAAGGAATCTTACTTCCACAATTGTGAATTCATGATTATATATCTCTAAACCTTAATAGTTCCAAAGTGCTTGGGGTCATTGATAAAAGACTTTTGGGTCCCTTAGTTATCAGTGCTTAAGTAGGAATAGGAAAAAAGGGGCATTCCAAACATGTCACTCATCTTATTTAACTAATTATAGTACTCCAGTATCCTAAAGTGCTGACTTTATAATAAAAGTAATAGATAGCATCTTGCTAGTCTATTGGTCACTATCTTCAGATCCCTAGGAAGCAAGAGAGCATCCTAAACACATGAGGTGGGATTTTTTTTTCCATACAAAAAAGGAAAAGCTAGAATACCACAATTGTTACTAGTATGTTTTCCTTTTCTCACTTCTGAATTACATTGATTTGGTAATTTTTAGCACCTACTCTCCTACTGTAAAGTTGACTTTATTATATTTAATTTGAATATGTAAGTGTCAGGTGTGAATTTTTTCCTTTCCCTTTTCTACATACCACTTAATCACTCATTTTATGGCAAACATAGGAATTAAAATGATGGAGAATTTTGTCAATTCTCTTTTTTATTATAAGAAAAATTATGTGAACTAAAAAAATAGCCCTAATTCAAATTGGTAAGTAACTTTAAGTGTGACTAATTCACAGATATAGAAGGAGTGTGTGTGTGTGTGTGCAGAAGGAATTTAGAGTGTCTACTATCTATTTGATTCAAATAAACTCTCTGTATTGTATTTCTCTAGAAATTAGAACTTCTTGATTGTGGCTGGAGGCCACATTTTTAACACTTTCCCTCTTTCTACCCTATTCATTGCCTATATATGTATATATATATATATATATATATATATATATATATATATATATATATATAAAGAATATTGACATTAGGGTTTATAAAATCATAAAACTGAAAATCCAGTATTTCTACCACTGTAATAATTGTATAATCCATCAACTAATCAATAAGCATTTATTAAGTACCATGTTGCGCCAGTTGCTGGGAAGGTAAAGACAAAACAGAAACAATCCTTACCCTCAAAAAGTATAAAACTTAATTGTAATAATAGTCAGAGATGGGACTGCAATTCTGTTAAGCTTTTTCTCATCAGGATGAGACCCAGAGACATCACAATTGCAATCTTTTTTTTTTTTTCTGAGACAGTTGGGGTTAAGTGACTTACCCAGGGTCACACAACTAGGAAGTATTAAGTGTCTGAGACCAGATTTGGTCCTCCTAACTTCAGGGCTGGTGCTCAAAACATTACTTCTTTAAATAAAATAAGACTAAAAATTAGATATTTAGTAAAATCTTATTAATTTTTGGTTTGTAATATAGAAGATAATAAGTAAATTGGCTAGATTATTGAAAAGGATTGATAATAGGGCATGAACAAAAGCCACACAAGACTTTTTCACTGAGATAACATATTCATTACACAAAAAAATTAGCAATTGCACTTATTTACTGTGCACATACACGTGTGTGTGTGTAATTATTGTGATTCTACATATTAGTAGAATCATATTTAATTAAATTAAAAATTGTCCCACATCAAAATGTGGATCAGTAAGAGAGGTTTATAAAGGAAGGTTACGATTTCTAGTTTTTCTGCCATAGCATTCCCTTCCTTTCCCAAATGCACCATTTTGAAGATTGCTTCACCATTTTCCCCATCTATAAGAAACTATTATGTCCTTAAAAAAAAACTCAGCCCAGAATTGGCAAAACTATCAAACATCTGGAGGCTATTTTTGACAAAGGTAATATGAAATCAGTCCAGAATTCCCAATTCACATGGATTGCAGAACCTTAATCGATGGGACATTAACAAGCTTTAATACTAGTTGTCTCCTTCTTGCCCTTAGTCATTAAATTGGCAATATTTCATATCTTTCATGATAAATGGTCATTTTCTGCTAAAAAGTTTGGGATACTGCCATTCTTATAAGATTCTTACTTTTTCAGATTCCCGCCAGCACTTCAGAATGAATATGTGAGCATAAATATCTTCTACACAGATCCAGCTGGAAAGGCTCAGAGTGGTGTCTGTCCACACCCAGTCCATCACGGCTCTCAATTCAGTCAAAAATGGAACCAGGCGAAACCTGACAAAGAGTCATATTTTCTTAGAGAGATAGAGATTAAAAATCTCCTCTATAGTTTATTTTAATTTAGGAACTTAAATAGTACCTTGGAATTTCAAATCTTAATCCAGGATAACCTAAACCAAAGTAAATAAGATTTCATGCAGCAAAGTGTAGGAAATGATCATCTTTTTGTCTTAAAGATCCTTTTAAAGTTGGCTAAAAGGGCTATCATTTTCCATGAGCCTTCCACAGATTCAAAGATATTTGGCATCAGAAAGAACCTCACTAGACCTTTTCTGTATCATTTTAATAACAAAAATTTCTCTGTAGCAGAGTTCTATTTATATATATATATATATATATATATATATATATATATATATATATATATATATATATATTAATAATTGTCCATCAGCTATCAGGTAATCATTGAGATAGATTCTTTCCAGTGGCTAGTAGGTAATCATATGGATTAAAAATCCTTAATTGACATCTGTGGGACATTAATGAGCTTTAATACTAGTTGTCTTCTCCTGGCCTGACTTGTTCATTAAATTGGTAATATTCTATATTTTTCATGATATGGAATATCTGTTTTTGTTTAAAAACAGTTTGGTATTATGTCATTCTTATAGGTTTTTGACTTTTTCATATTTCCTATAGTGCACATCAACTAAAGAAAAAGTTCTTTGGGGAGTGAAAAAAAAGAGCACTGAATGATTTGGAAATATGCTTTTCCAAGGACTTAAATTATAACTGGAGAGGGATGTAGACACAGAATATTTAGTATGAAAGGAAACTAACTGCTTCTTAATAGTGGATGCCAAAAGACTAGTACTATACAAAAGGAGAAGAGATAATTAAGGTCATGTGACTGTTCTTCACTTCCTACATTCCCTTGCAGTATACCTAATTATGTTCCTTAGAAGCTGGGCTTTAGCGCAAATAACAAAATGGAAATTCTATTAAGGTAATATACTTACATTCAACTTAACATAGAAAAGAACATTTCTAATAATTGTTATTCAGTACTGAGTTATCCTTTATAGAGAATTTATAGAATTTTTAAACTACAGATTACACAGGAAAATACATTGATGGTTTGTGAAAGTAGTACTCATATTGGTAAGATCACACATAACTCTGAGTAAAACAAAATAAATACCTATTTTTCCATGCCTTCTCTAAAATCATAAAATCAATATGCACTGAGCTCCTGCCCCATATACCCAATAGAGCTATTTACATGCACATCTCTTCTCTGAATTGATTGAGATTGAAAATTTACCCTTGAAATAAGAAGAGGTTGACATAATTGTAACTTTTGGTGAGGAAGTTTCCCAGTACTCGAGTTGGATAGCCACAGCGAATCTGGTAGGCAGACAGGCCAAAATAAACACATTTCACAAAATACCAAAGCTGAGCAACAAGGTTCTGGCTGAACTTCCTAGAATGAAAGAATATATAGAAAAATTCAGGAGCAGTTATACCTTGCTAATCTACATGCTCAGCATTAGGACGTCACAGATCTTTTAAGTATCGAAAAAAGACCTTTTTTTCAGGAAGTCATCCAGGTCTGTAGATCTAGAGAAAATTATTGCAAAGTTTATACACCCTCTGCTTCTCACTGAGGAATTTAGTATAATCACTAGGAATGAAATAAATATAGGAAGTTACAATATGGTTTCAAACAAAATGATGAGATCCTTTGTTTTTACAATCTTTAGACAAATTTAAGATTTTGTAGAAATCTTAAACTTGAGTAATAAATTTTGCAAAAAAAGTTAAACAGGAAATGATGATTGGGTAAGATCTTAGGTCATTCTCTATGACTAATGTGTTTCATTTAAGATTTTTCTCCCCCCTCCAAGTTTTTTTTTTGTAAGCAATATTTTTGCGTGTGTGTTTGTGTATATTAGTCATATAAAAGTAAATTTACCAGGAGTGGAAGGACTATTTTTAAAAATTTAAACTTTGGTCATAGGATGTTGAATCAGGAGAGTGAAAGCCACTCATGGTACTTGGAGGATGTTAAGCTTTGAGAGGTTTTTTTTCCTAATTCTACTAGCAGTAAACATTTCAAACAGCAATTATTTTCCTTTTTATCTTGAAGCTTATAGAGTTTGCTATCTATAAAAATCTATAATGCCATGAAGATTAATGAAAAATCTAATTAATATGGAATACTGAAATTTCATTGAAAACTTAAAAGAATTTTTTCTTTACATTTAAGGTTCCTACCTTAAATAGTAATTCTATGCATTTTATTCTTATTGATTTTACCTTTGTTGAAATTTGAGACAATGTCAAATTTATATTTTTAATCACTCACAGAACCTAATATTATGCTGTGTATGTATCTGAAATGAATTCAATAAATATTTGTTGAATGTATAAGTTTATTCTCATGAGAGATGTTTATCATGTTATGAACTCAAGGTGATCATATATTTTTTCTAGGTATTATATCACAGTTAATATCCTCAATCTGATCCTTTCCTTCCATTTATTTTTTCCTGTTGCATAAAGATTTATCCATCCTACTTCTATCCTAAAAAAAATTTAAGTGGCTCTCTAAGGTCTGCAGTATTTGATTCAGAAAGATTCAAGTTTCTTTTCCTAACATTTAAGACTATGCCACTATAGCAAGAATCGATATTTCTAGGCTTTTAATCATTGTGTCCCCTCCCCAACTTTATATTCTAGTGAAACTGGACTTTGTGCCCACTGAAACAAGGTCTCTAAAGTTTCAAGGAGTATACATAAGTAGTCTAGTCTTTTCTCTGCCTTTGACTGTTATTTTTCCTATGTCTGAAATGTCCTCAATTCCACAGTGAATTCTTTGAAAGCTAAATTCAAATGCCATTTCCTTTACAAAGGCTTTCCTGATTTCTTTTACCAGGAACAACCTTCTTTTCTGAACTCGCCTAATACTTTGTTGTGCTTCTCAATAATATACTTATTTGTCATCTCTTGGTGACTGAGACTTGTTAGACAAAAAGACTTTTCTGTTCTATACTTTTTTTATTTCATCTACCAGCATTGTTTTTTGCACTAGCTATATGAAATCAACTTTATTTTTACCTTTACCTCATAGAGTTCCTCTCTTTTTAAAAGACAAGTACCATCTTCTTCAGAAGACTTTCCACATCCTCCCAACTTTTATTACCTTCCCTCTCAAATTACTTTTATTTAACGACCTTGGAAGTATTTGTGGTTATTTATTTTATACTTATTTTCTCCTTCTCTCTCCCCCATCTCTCCTTTTCTACTTTCCCCTTCCCTTCCCTTTCCTTCCATTCCTCCTTCTCTCCATCCCCCATTTTTCTTTCTATTTGCTAAGTGATTCATTGGACAGAGCTCTAGACCTAGAGTCAGGAAGAACTGAATTCAAATCCTGTCTCAGATACTAGCTATATGATCCTGGACAAGTTAGTGAACTTCCACCTATCTCAGTTTTTTTTTTTTTTTAATCTCTAAGATGGGGATAACAATAGTGCCTCTCTCCAAGTATTTCAAGGAACAAATGAGATAATATTTATAAGGCACTTTGCAAACCCTAAAACACTATGTGCATTCTAGCTACACACACACAACAATGGAAATTTTTTACTTCCAATGGGGAAGCCAAATGAGGAGACATTGAGACACACATATACATACACAGATACACATATACTTGACACAAGTATAACATAAATATTTGGTATATGTGTAATATATACTTAGTATATGTGCATATATAAATATGTATACTTGGACTCTATATACATATATGCTTGTTATATATGTACAAATACTTCATGTGTACATATTTGTTACTGCTACATATATACTTGGCAAAGAGGAATATGTGTTGTTATTGTTCAGTTATTTAGTCACATCTAACCCCTCATGACCTATTTTTATGGGGTTTTCTTGGCAAAGATAATGGAATAGTTTGCCATTTCCTAATCTAATGAATTAGGCAAACAGAAATTAAATGACTTTCTCAAGATCACACAGCTAGTGAGGCTGGACTTGAACTTCAGGTCTAGCAGTTATATTCACTGAGCTAACTAGCTGCCTCTGTGTGTGTGTGTGTGTGTGTGTGTGTGTGAGTTTGTATATATTATCTGATGCATATATGTATGCTTAGTATATATATATGTGTATATATAAAACACTAACTATAACACATTTACTTGTTATATATATATACATACATATTTGTTGAATATATTATAATTTATACACACATATATCCTACAGTAACTAGCACAGTTCTTTGTACATAACAAATGCTTAGTAGATAATTTCTGAGTAACTGAATGGAGGCACTTATGAATAAATGCATTTTCATTGATCTCTACCAAACTGATGATATTTTTTATTTTTTTTAAGTTTTTTTTATTTTCAAAATATATTCATAGATATTTTAAAAATATTAACCCTTGCAAAACCTTGTGTTCCAAAATTTTTCCTCCTCCCCACACCCTAACCTAGACAGCAAATAATCCAAAATATGTTATACATGTTAAAATATGTTACATTCAATTATATATAATATGGTATATATATACACATAATTATACAATTATCATGCTGCACAAGAAAAATCAGATCAAAAAGAAAAAAATGAGAAAGAAAACAAAATGCAAGTAAACATCAACAAAAAGAGTAAAAGTGTTATGTTGTGATCCACACTCAGTTCCCACAGTCCTCTCTTTGGGTGTAGATGGCTGTCTTCACCACAAGATCACTGGACTGGCCTCAATCATCTCCTTGTTGAAAAGAGCCATGTCCATGGTGATATATTTTAAAAGATCATTAATAAATATTTTATTTTTGAGCCATCAATGAATTAAAATTTTGATGGCAATATCTGAAAGAAGAGGAAAAATCAATTTTTAATATCAACAGGTTCTTAGCACATGGTTTAGAATTGTAAGACACTAGATTTTAGCTGACTGGCAACTTGGCATGGAAGTTGAAGAGGTACCTGACCCTAGTGCATTATGGATGAATTGTTCTGAAATAAAGTCAGTTTGATTTAGAATCATAGATAATTTAAAGCCTATTTTGGCCTGAAACACAATGTATGGAAAGTAGAAATTTTTTTTTTTTTTTTACCTCTCAGTCACACCTGGCAAGATGAAGAACATCCAGAAGTGTATTCCAAACACAAGAATGACTTGGAAAATCACTTTTCCCAAAACAGTCTTCCGGAGATATAATGCTCGATCTACAACCATGGTTCCAAATTGAATGAGCACCATTACCAAAAATGCCTCAGGGACTTGATCTTCTGATAATGAAGATGTGATGTCTGCTGCTGCTGAGTGTTTCTGGGCAAAACAGATGAAAACAACATCCAAATGAAATTTCCCTGACAAAGAAACTCCCTTTCCATAAGGACATTCTAAACAAATATAAGAGCAAAACCTACCCCAAAGGCCCAAAAGCCAAACACAATAATGATGAAGTCCACAGTGTCAGCAAGAAACATCAGCACATATACATCAGTCACAGCACTGTAGTCTGGGTGGATGAGGTTATAAAAGAATTGTCGGATGGGCACATATATCTGGAGGGTCCTGAAAAGCAAGTATCACATTCCCACTGATGTCAAGAAGATCATAATAGATAGAACGATGGCATTATATCCTTTGAGTGTCAATGGCTATTTCTCTCTTTTTTTCCCCCATTGTAGCCAGGAGTTTACATTGATGCCTATCACTAAATCCCAGTATATTCATGCTTGAAGTTTGAATTCTGTCCATCAAAACTGCCCACATAAGAAAAAAGAAAACTTCTATAATTCAGAACTTCACATTGGTTCTTCTGTTTTCTGTGCAGAAGAATACTTAGGCAATTAGGTGTAGTAGTAGTGTATAGGTAGCTGGAGTTGAAGTTAGGAAGATCTGAATTCAAATCATACTTTAACTATGTGACCCCAGGCAAGTAACTTGACCTTTCTCAGTCAGTATCTTCATCTTTAAAATGGGGACAATAATAACATCTACTTCCCAAGATTGCTGTGAGGATTAAGTAAGATTTATATGAGTAATATATGTCATAAGTATTTAAGTGAAATATGTTAAGTATTATTTTAGCTACTATGAATGGTTCCCAGTTCTCCTGATCATTCACTTTGTTCTGTCTTCCAGTATTTGGAATCTATTACTTCTTGTCAGTCTGCCTGATTTCTGATGTACTGACAGTTGTTCAATCATTTTAGTTGTGTGTAACTCTTTGTGAGCCCCTTTGGGATTTTCTTGGCAAAGGTACCAGAGTAGTTTGCTATTTCCTTCTCCAGATCATTTTACATATGAGGAAACTGAGGAAAAATGAAGGTAAGTGCGTTTTCCAGGGTCACACAATTAGTGTCTGAAACTAGATTTGAACTCAGGAAGATGAATCTTCCTGAATCCAGACTTGGTACTCTATCCACTGTATCATCTAGCTGCCCAATCTACTGTATGCACTGATACTAGTTTTGTTTTTGGAATTAATTTAGTTCTTCAGAGAATCATAGGATTTTGGAGCTGAAAGAAACTCAATAGCCAGCTAGTCCAATCCAGGCCCCAAAGAAATCCCCACTTGCTTAATAAGTGATCATCCAATCTTTAAATGGTATCTTTCAATAAGATAATGTCCTTTTGAGTCAGCCTATTCCACTTTTGAATTGCTGTAAAAACTAAGAATACCAGAGATTGGACAGCTAGGTAGTGAAGTGGTTAGAGCACTGACCTGAGGTCAAATATGTCTTCACACACCTACTAGCTTGTGAACACTTCATGCTATCTGCCTCACTTTCCCCATCTATAAAATGAACTTTAGAATGAAATGTCAAATCACTCCAGTATCTTTGCCAAGAAAACCCCAAATGGAGTCACAAAGTGTCAGGCGTGACTGAAATGATTGAACAATAGCAAAGGTTAAGAATTTAATTTTCACTCAATAATAAACTCTATTTTCTTTAGAATTTACAATGTGGTTTTCTAACAATTTTGTGAGATAGTGGCATTATAGTTTATTATGAAAAAAAAACAAATGCCTACTAATCAATAAACAAAAGAATAATGATAAGATCAGTAAAAATTAGTTGCTAACTGTTACCATGAAGGAAAAATGCTCATCACTGTCAAGATTATACAAAAAATGGAGTACAAGAGATTGTTAAAAGACAAATTTTCATTGATAAAACTTGTCTTTTTTCATTCAAGACTATACCAAAACCACTGTCAAAATGAAATAAAAAATGAATAAATGAAAAAATACACTTATTAAGTGTTTAATATGTACACAGCAACTACTAAGTGCTAAGAATACAAATACAAAAGCAAAAACAATCCCTGCCCTCAAGGAGCTACATTCTAATTCAGGCACTCCTGGGAGAGGCTTGATGGATTCATTGTGCAAAATGAGTCATGTATTTTTTTGTATGTGATAGATGCCTGGATTTGTTTTACTTGATTGTGCTTATTTGTTATTAATTCTGCCTCTATTCTTGTTTTACATGGTTAGCTTCTTGCCTCAAATCCTTGCCTTACTGTCACCCAAAGTCATGGCATGGACAATGGGAAGGACCTATGAGAAATTGTTGTTGCTAGGTTTTAATGTCTGCTTTATATATTGATTTCTGAAACTCTAAAGTTACTTTTTTTTTTTTTTGGTAAGCAATCAGGGTTAAGTAACTTGCCCAGGGTCACATAAATGGTTAAGTATCTTAAGATCAAATATGAACTCAGATTCTCCTAGCTCCAGAGCCAGTACTTTATCTATTGCACCACATACCTATCTCTGACTCCAAAGTTATTTGTTTGTCTTGTTGCCTACACAGTAGGATAGGGTTGTGGGAAAGAATAAAGTATAATACAAAGAATGGTATAGACCTCATTGGTCTTGAGGTCAGAAATGCTAGATTCAATTCCTGGTTTTTATTCTCTAGCTAAATAACTGTGAGAAAGTCTCTTAATTTTCTTTAGTCCCAACCTTCCTCTTCCATGAGAAATGGAGATGTTCTGCCTTTCTTACAGGGTACCTGAGAGAAAAGCAATTTGTAAATCACTAAGTGCTACCAAAATGTGAGCTATTATTATAGGAATAAATTAACACAGATTAAATGTGTCTAGAAGAACATTTCATTTTAAAATCTGCTTTTGTAACTCTGGAGATGCTTAATACAGATCAGCAAACATTCATCAAGTATTTACTATGTGGAAAGAAGCTGTCTTTCACATGATGTTCCCCCATAAAAAGAGCTATGCCCATGGAAATGGAAGCACTTTTTCTTTCATCCTACATAATATCAGTATAAAATAATTGACTATAGATTTCCAGCTCTACAAGACAATAAATAAACTAAACACAGTTACTCACTTTTTTATAGTGAATGCTTTTGCTTTGATGACATGTTCTTGGAACTTTTCCATATATAGCTCCTTTTTGCTCTTTTGCTTGATGCTGAGTACGCTGCTTCCTTTTTGACTACTGTTCCGAGTACTGGTGCTGCCTAGAAACAAAGAGGGACACAGATATTATATGAGAAACAGAGTTTACATCAATGTCATAGTAACATGAAGTCTGTGTGAAATTATTTAAGAACATATAGACTGAATTAAAAGCATTTGGGGATGATGTATATAGACTGGATGTCTTCAGTGTTATTTTCAGAGTATCCCAACCCATAGATTCAAATCTGTGACTTTAATCTACTTTCAAAAATAATTACACACAAAATTTGGTTTATGACTATATAACTTCACTGGCTAGAATAGTTAACATTTTGTTTTTCAAACACTAATGAAATGTATACCCAAAGGAATTATAAAGGGAAAATAAAATTTGCAGTACTGAAATGAGAACCAGGAGTTATGTTTTCTCTAGACTTCACCTGAGACTCACAACATCCCATCTTTATACTTTACAACAAATGAATAGTGAGTCAATCATACAGGAAGAATATAAAACATGAGTTCTATAGAAAGATTAGTGCCTAAAAAAGAATGAATATACAGTATGTGGGGAAGATCTCAAATTGTAATAGCACAGTGAGGTAGATAGCATTGTTATCATTCTCATTTTGCAGATGAGGAAAGAATGTCTGAGAAATATTGAATGACTTGCCCAGGATTATACAAATAGTAATGAGACAGGATTGTCTCTTACAAATAAATAGTAAGGAGATAGGATTTTAATTCATGACTTTCTGACTTCAAATTTAATACTCTATATCTTCTTCCCCTTAGTAACCTAATTTCTAGGGCTCTTAACCTATAAAAATCACACAGAATGAGAAGGGAGGATTTGTAATCCTCATCAGTAGAGAGAGAATTCTTATTAATAACCCCCCCCGCAACAAATTATTCAAAATAAACAAAATTTTAAAAAGGCCCTAACCATTTATATTATTGTTCATCTTCCTCTGCATTAATACTCAATTTTGGCTTACTCTCAACATCTGCTGTCTTTGCTCCTATCCATAGGCTGCTGAATGAAGGTGGAAAAAATCATGAGTTTGCTTATTTGGTCCACTATAAATTTATGTTACATAATATCAATAGGGCCCTTATGGCAGCAAGGTAATACTTTTATTTCTTTCTACTGGATTCATTATTTCACTCACCAAAATAGCTTTTCCATTTTTATCCCTTCTCAAATATCCCATGATTCTCTATAAAATGGTTCCCCCTGAAAAAATGTTGTTAATAGTTGTTCAGTCATTTTTTAAGTCATGTTTGACTTTTTATGACTCCATTTGGGATTTTCTTGGCAAAGATAGTAGAGCAATTTGCATTTCCTTTTCCAGCTTATTTTACAGATGAGGAAACTGAGGCAAGCAAGATTAAGTGACATGCTTAGAGTCTTCCCTTTGATAGTACCTTCAATTCCTCCTATCTATTCATTCTATCTATATCTTATCTGAATATAAGTTGTCTT
Source organism: Antechinus flavipes (assembly GCF_016432865.1). NCBI lineage: Eukaryota > Metazoa > Chordata > Mammalia > Dasyuromorphia > Dasyuridae > Antechinus > Antechinus flavipes. Next base: position 509,737,861 of record NC_067398.1, read on the forward strand.
CCCTAATTGTTTCCTTTATTAAACTGAGAGTTCTTTAAGAGCAAGTCTTTCTTTTTTATTTCCTGATTTGGCATAGTTAAGATAATATAGTTTTATTAAGTGCCCAGTAATACATAATAGGCACTCAGTAAATGCTTGTTGACTTTTTGATCTAGATTTTTAATTTCCTTGGTGGAGAGAACCAAAGTTTGTAAGCCTCACCTATCAATGGAGGTAAGCAACTTATCAGTGAGAGAGTCTTAGAGAATTACCTCTGTCAAAGAAAAATTGAGTGATTTGTCCTTAAAGATGAGATGTGGAATTCTCCTAATTCCAAGACCCACTCTCTATTCTCATTAAAGTAAAATATAATAAACAAAACAAGATATGTTAACTACATATTTCTGATAGTTTTTCTAAGGATTAATGTGTTTTCTTGTAAATAATTTTAATCTCTTCAGTTGAAAGTACAAAAGTCTAAATACTCATTCCATCAATATGCTGAGGTCCACTATTTTTGCTATTACTATCACTTTATACTGATCACTGCTGGCAAGAGATCCAAAACTCATTTCCAGAAATAGTCTAAAATTTAGTTATCACAAGTTTTTAGTCTTCAAATCCAAGTAAATTTCTAACAAAAGTTGCAGTTATCACCTAGAATATCTTTAAGAAAAACTCTTATACTAATGTTGCCAATTAGTGGGAAAGATACCTCTCTTAGATCTGTTTGAGGAGAAACTAGATCTGTGGGACAGGTGTGAATTGCTGCTGGAGCTCTTTCGTCTGATGGCTGCCTGTTGCTCTGGGAAGTGGACATGTACCGATTCCACTGATGCTGCGAGATTGATAGATTTCAGAGAGTCAGAGGAATCTCTTCTTCCCGTGTTTAGTGAGAGTTCATCATCAGAATCATCTTTATTGGTCCCAGTGTCAACAGTATCATCTTCATCCCATAAACCATGACACTGAAAAAGCATAGGAAGTAACAAGTCATATTGCTAACATAAAGGATAGTCAATATCTCCAACTGATTAAAAAATAACACAAATGAAAACATATAACACCATTCCCAGGATCTTGTAATAGCTATTGAAGAATTTCAAACTGGATTTCTTTTATTTGCATTTTACACTAAACAGCATTTTACAGTTCCCCCAGGAGTAAGAGAGAAGAGGAAAGTGATAAATAGAGGAATGAAACAAAAACCTAGTAAGATTAGTAGAGTTTAAAAAGATACAATTTTAATCTTGTAAAAAATGTGTTCTCTTTATTTATTAGTATGTATTGTATTCTTACTATGAATCAGCCACTAGACTGAGTACTGGGGATATAAAGAAAGGAGCTACAAAATAGTTCCTACTTTCAAGGAGCTTACATTTTAAAGAAGAAGCCAAAATGCAAATACATGGGTACAAACAGCATATACAAAACAGAAGGCAATATGAGAATGGAGGACATTAGTGGGAAGAAGAAGACTCAACAAAGATCTCCTTCCTGTAAAAGATGGCCTTTAAGCTTAGTCTTTAAAGTTACCTTAAAATCAAGTAATCTAAGGGCAAAAGTGAAGAGGAAAAACATAAAATTATTGTAAAGGTATAGAGATAGTAAATGAAATGTTGAACCCATGGATCTTCAAGTGGGCCTTTGTAAATAGTTGTAAATAGAGGGGAATTAAATATAATAGTATACAAGTAGTTGTAAATAGAAGGGAATTAAATATAATAAGACTAGAAAAGTGGTGAGTGATTGGGTATAAAAACTTTCAATATCAAATGCAAGTCTTTATATTTAATTCTAGAGATAACAGAGAGCCTCTGTTCACTGAGTAGTTCACTGGAACATGACCAGTCCTACATTTTAGGGAAAAAAATCACATTGGCAACTGGAGCATGAAGAGAGACTTAAGGCAGAGGAATCAGATAGAAAATTATTGAACTAATTCAGATGAGAGGAGATGATGGCCTCAATTGGGTTGGTATATGTGTGCATGGAAAGTAGGTCATGTATATGAGAAATGTGAATGCAGAAAGACAAGCTTTAGCAATAGACTACCTATATGAGTGAATGAGAGTAAGAAGTTGAGGATGATATTGGGGTTTTGAATATGGATGACAAATAGTTGGATAGGGAGGAGGAAAACTGGGAACCCAGAAGGAGAGTATACAGGAAGTAAGGGCTATCATTAGTGTCATATGCTGCAGCTAGATCAAAAAAGGGTTAGAGTGAAGAAAAGGTCATTTGGTTTGCCAATAAGGAGATCATTGGTAACTTTAAGAGGACATTTAGAATGGGCAATTTGGCAATGTTGTGGATAGAGTGCAGAGCCTGGAGGTCTCAGACATTTACTAGCTATGTGACCCTGAATAAATCACTTAACCCTGTTTGCTACCGTTCTTCATCTTTAAAAGGAGTTGGAGAAGGGAATGAGAAATCTCTCCAGTATCTTTGCCAAGAAAACCCTAATTGAAGTCATGAAGAGTTGGACATGGCTGAAAAATGACTTAAAAATAAATTATAAAAAGAACAAAAGGGAAAAAGCCAAAAAATCTAACCAATTCATCGACATTTTGCCAATATATGCATAGTGCCCTATCTCTTCAAAGAAGTAAAAAGATATTTTTTTCCTCATGGCAAAGTTTGTTCATTAAACTCCTTTTTGAGGGAAAATATAGCATTTTAAAATAGAAGTACAATTCATTATTCAATTTTATAGATTTAAAATATAAATATGCATATGAATTACATATGCACATGTTTTACAAGAACATATGCACATATATTTTAATAAACTTTAGTGTCTGTAAATGGATAAATAGCATAATAATTCATTTATTATGTATTCATTAATAAACCAATCCAAAAATAGAAAGTAACACAGAAACTGATCATACATAACATTACTGAGATTTCTGGACACTGAAAAGGAGGCAGGCTACCCAGTTCCTTTATATCTACTCCAGCAAAGGCCTAAAGTTGATACTAGAACACAAAACAATTGATTAACACAATGAAAAATTACATTAGATAACATTTTCCCTCTAAGAAATGCAGGAAAAGTAAGGGAATAATTTCAATGAGGTAAAAAGCAATATATGATCAAAGATGGAAAACATGTAGCTTTCCAGACTCTGTGTAGAGAAACCGCAAGAGTAGAGTCTGAGAAAGCCCAAAATAGTCAGAAGGCTCCAGAGTGTGAGCTATGAAAGCATGATAGAGGATCAATGTATAGTGACCAAGGTAGTACTAACCAGCACATTGTGTGAGCTCTCATACTGAGATATCTCAGGCTCAGGGGGCTTAGGGTCCCTAACATTCTGCCCTGAGTTACATGAGATAAATACAGATATCTAGAACTCTTAACCTTAAAGATCTTGAGAAGCCTAACACCAGTAGGTGGAAAACAAACATAAAACCCCAGAAGATGCATAACCTTTGATTCAGTTGTGTCTCTATTGAGTCTGAATCCCAAAGAAATCATAAAAGAGGGAAAAGGACCCACCCATATGTATGAAAATATTTGTAGCAGCCCTTTTTGTAGGAGAGAGAACTGGAAATTAAGTGAATGCCCATCTCTTGAGGAATGGCTGAATAAATTGTGGTATATGAATGTAATAGAATAATATCCTATAAGAAATGATGAGCAGATTTCAAAAAAGCATGGAAAAATTTACATAAATTGCTATCAAGTGAAGTGAGCACAATCAAGAGAACATTATATACAGTAACAGCAAAATTTTGTGATGATCAACCATGATGGACTTGACTTTTTTCAACAATGAATTGGTTCAAGTAAGTTCCAATAGACTTGAGATGGAAAATGCCATCCACAACCAGAGACAGAACTATGAAGACTGAATGTGGATTGAAGCATAATGTTTTCACTTTTGTTGTTATTGTTTGCTTGTTTTTTTTCTTTCTTGCATTTATTAAAATTTTGATTTGATTTTTTGTACACAAGCAAACATGGAAATATCTTTAATAAAAGAATTGCACATGTTTAACCTATCTAAGATTGCTTTCTGTCTTGGGGAAGGGGGAAATAAGGTAAGAGGGAGAAAAAAATTGGAACACAAAGTTTAACAAAAATGAATGCCGAAAACTATCTTTACATATATATGTAAAAATAAAATACTATTGGAAAAAAAGAAAGCAGTAGACTTACAGTGAAACCAAACAGAAAAGACCATCATACCTAAAAGCCCAGTAATGGTAGAATGCACCATGGCATAAAGCTCCGATTCAAAAATTCAGTGACATTTACCAGTAAATTGTAACAATTTTTGTAAACCTATCTCTGAAGAAAATGTCATCAAATACTCAAAAGGAAAAGATGAATTTTTACATGTACCACATAAATATATACAAGAAATGAAGAGATTAAAATCAATTAAACACTTGTGGAAAAATTAGAAGGAAAATAAATAACTTAGAAGAGAATATGGTAAACCTTACCCAATAAATGGAACTCCTGAAAAGCAGAAGAGTCAAAATATATATCAATGACTCCATGAGATAGTAAGACATATGAAAAAAAATCAAGATGTTGAAAAAAAGGGAAGAAAATATAAACTGATACACAAAACAAATGACCCTGAAAACATGTCAAGGAGAGATAATTTAAGAATCATCCTGAAAACTATGATTTAAAAAAGCCTGAACTCCATATTTCAATGAATTATACAAGAAAACTACCCAGATCTCCTAGAATCAGAAGGCAAAATAAAGATATTTTTTTTCCAGTGATTATTTCCTTACAGGAATTCCAAAAACAATACCACAGTCTAAATCCAGATCTTTTATATTAAAAATACTGCAAATATTCAGAGAGAAGTAATTCAAGCAAAGGAATCACAGAATAAGACAAAAACTGGAATTGAGAGAAGAGACAAAAAATTAGATTTATAATCAAGAATAATTTAGTCTGCAAAACTTAACATAATCCTATAGGGGAAAAGGGATAATTAATAAAAAGACTCTCAGGTATTTATGTGGAAGAGATCATAACTATGTAGGGACTTTGAAATCTAAACTAAAGCATCCAGAGAAAATAACAAAAGTAAATTTATTTTAACAAATGGAAAGAATTATATCATGATGTGGTGCTAATATTCCAACAAAGGAAGAATAAAACAATTGTTCCTTCATAATCTTAATTATGATAATTAATGATCTTAATGTATTTCATAGGTTTTGTACAGATTACATTCTATGTCTTTTGTTTTGGCTTTGTTGTGAAGTTTTGAAGAAGGGAAAAAGAGAAATTAAAAGGAGGGACATAATAATAAAAAAGAAAAGAAGAAGGTATGGAACTTGCAATTTCTCATAATTGGATATGTTAGAAGAATATACAAATATGAAGGAAGAAAGAGGTGGGGAGAATGGGCATCAAATGAATCTTTTTATCTTAAAGAGAAAGGAGAGATGAACATACACGTATTGGTGTAAAATATATCAAGCTGAAGAGAAATAAGTGGAAATTGGGGAAAGAGGGTTTAAAAGATAGGATAATACTGGGGCAAGAAGTGAAAAGCAAGGGCATTCTCTGATCCCAAAGACAGGATTAAAAAAGTAAATGGAGAAAGGGAAATAATTAGAATCTACAGTGGAAGTGATTTAATTTGCCTCTGACAACTAGGAGTAGTTGAACAAATTATGATGTATGAATGTTATAAAATATCATTACCCCATAAGAAATTACAAAAGAGATTGTTTCAAATGACTGGAATCTCGATTTCATTGGCACAGAAAATTCTTGCTAAGAAAACACTGTTGACTAATTCAGATTGAAAAGTTCTGAAATCTATATTTCCTTGGTCAATGAAGAGGCAAGCAACTTTTCTACAGTCATACAGTCAGAATTTATTAGAAGGAACCTGAACCAAAGTATTCCTGACCCTAAGGCCACCCACTAACTACCATGCCTACTGCTTGCTAGTGATCTGTTTCTAGATCCCTACTTATAGCAATTTCCTGCTCAAGAACCTGTGATAATTCTCAAATGTCTATAAGACCTAATTTAAAGATTTCTTCTTGTCAATTAAAGTCCATTATAATCTGACTTCATCTTACCTATCTTCTATCTATCACTTCTATCTATCTGCTTTCTTGTTGCAGGCAAGGAAATCTCCTCTCTGAACCCTACATTCCAAAAAACATTTCAAAAAAGAAGATATACAAAAATAAATATGATATAGTTTAGAAAATGCTCAAGTTTCAAGTTCATAGATTTCATAATCATTCTTATTTCCATTGTCCTATGTCCATGATTTTTTTTGGAATAAGTCACTTTTCTACTTTTCTTTGCTGATACAAACCTCATCCATTTTTTCATTACTTAGTTAAGTTCCATTTCTTTAATGAAATTTTCTTAGATTTCTGTGGGCCACAATGAACTATCACTCCTGTGAACTTCATAAGCATTTATTATAAATCTATTTCTCAAAGCTAAATACTTGCTTATATACTGCCTTGTATTCTCTAATTTTCTTCAATTTTGTAGTTATTATTTTTCTTGTAAATTTATTGTAAAGTCTTGTAAACTTCTCAGGGGGCAGACAGCATTTCTTTTATGCTCCTCCTATCTCTTATACCTGGGTATCAATGAGAGTATATATGTCCTATGAGGAGGATTTGTTGATTGGTAACTTGTAGTACCTTTAAAATTGATCTGTGGAAGAAAAGAGCCAAGAGTTGAATAAGATCATAAAGCACATAACCCTCTTTTTTCTCTACTCCAATGATGTTTGGTGGATGGTATGGCTTATCTTTGTAGAAATCCAGATTCTTGTTCCAGGGAAAGAAACCAAATTGGAAGAAATATTTGATGACAATGGCCACCTATGTAGAAATGGTAAAAAAAAATATAAGTGAAAGGTATATTCTCAGATTTTCATTGATTATATGGCAGAATAATTACAATAGAAACAATTTTCTTACAGTTTTGATTGCAATATATTAATAAAGCAATGTAAGATAAAAACAGCATTTTTTGGGGGGTTATTCATTTAAGAGTAATATGGTATAGTGTCTATCAGGCTAGCCTTGGCTTCAGGAAGACATAGGTCTAAATTATTCCTTTTACACATAACAGTTTTGTAATAATGGAGAATTTATCTATTTTCTCAGCAACTTCATTTCTTAAGATTATAAGTTACAAAGCAGTTGTTAATGTGATTAAGTGCAAAGTTTCTATGTCAGGAGTTCTCTAAATCAGATATAGTCATAAGTCTTTCCTTCTCCCCTCAAATCAATTTTACAGCAAAAATAACGTTTTATTCAAACAAACAGTTCTCTAATGAACAGATATGATAGGTTGATCCCAGAATCATACCTGACACTTCTTTTAATTATTCATTTTTAATGCTGTTTTCTTTCTCCTTTCCTCTCTTCTCCTCTCCCTCCTTCCTTCTCTCTCTCTTTTTGTCTCTATGTCTTTCTTGCTTTTCTTTTCTTCTTCCCCAGATCCATTTATATGACTTGGACTAGCACTGTCACAATGCCAGAGTAATTGGATGTTTCATAATAGTAATTATTTAGTTTTGAAAGTCTAGGAGCATTTATTTTTATGGTTTTATTGTATCCTCTATTTCAACTCATTTACTATTATTTGTGTTCAGATTTGGGGGTTATATTTCACTAAAGTTTCACTTTTGTTATATTCTTCTTCCTCAAGCTATCTTTTGCAACTTAAAAGGGAATGAAACTCAAAACAAAATGATTTTTATGCTTTACCTCTCTAATTATAAAATGTTTAGAATAAGAGAAAGCTTAATTTAAATTTATTTAAAATTATCTTTGAGGACAAGCTGAAAATTTAACTTATCCATATTTCACTTGCCTATGGATGACTCCTTTATATTGAGCCTATGTTAGCTTAACTTCTCTTGTGACTCAAATCTCAAATATATGTGATGCTCATTACTTTCATTTGAACAATGTTAAGAAACATGTATAAGTTTTCATGTTGAAATACTGAAAACCCAAAACTTTCTCAAGTATCAGTTCAGATCAATTCAGCAAATATTGATGAAGCAACTGCTATGTGCAAGGTCCAATGCTAGATCTTGGAGTCACAAAGATGAAAATAAATGATACAGTCTCAAGATCTTTTTATACTTGCAGAAAATATTGAGGACCTTCCAAAAAGCTTTTGTTTATGTGGGTTATATATTTTGAACTTATTATATTAGAAATTAACACAGAATGATTGTGTAAATAGATTTGATTTTGTAGATATTCTGAAAGAGTCTTGCTGACCCCTAGGGGGTCTTTGGATCCAAACTTTGAGAACCACTTGTATAGAGTCTGTTGGAAAAGGAATTTCAAGTTGATTCCCCCCATTTTTTTTTTTTGAGTTAAGAATTAGTCAGCTCAAAGACCTATTGAAGGCCAGGATTAAACACTGAGTTAGGGTCTACAGGAAAATACCTACTACTTCAGATTTCTACTGAAAATTAGCAAAATATAGTAGAAAGAGTACTGGATTAGGAAGCATCAATCCATAGTTGTAGTACTAGCTTTGTTACTTATGAACTGTGAGATCTTAGAGAGTTGGACTAGATGATGTTAAAAGTACTTTCCAACACTAATGATTTATGAATGTCTATGAATATTTGGAATTTTGTTTTTTTAGTTTTATTGTAACACATCTGTTCTATATATTGAAGAGCATTTGCACACATATTTGTTTTATACACTACTTTTCAGAAACATACTAACACATAAAATAAAACTGAGATGTAAGAAGATATGGGTATCATATGATAATTTACATACCTCTGTATAGACAATGGCTGTCATCCAGAAACGCCTACTGGGCCTAGGAACTGACAACATGGCCCAAAGGAAGATAAGGATAGGAAGTACAAGGGTAATCATGGAAGCAGAGATCATGTGATTGAGTATAATCACAAAATAACACACCATTTCTGAACGGGCCACTAGAGTATTATAGAGAGCATAAAACAGGAGCAAGAACCGAGGCTGATCAACATAAAATTTTTCTGACTCTTCTAGCTCTTCATCATGAAACATCCTGTAAAAGAAATAAGCCCAGAAATTATAAGAAAAATTAATTTTCATTTTAAAATGTTTATCTTCTCTCAGTTGTTTCTAATTTCTATAGGGCAGTTAGCTATAAATTTATTTGGAATTAAATATTTCAACAATTCTGTGAAATGAGAAAGGTTAAGATAATGAATTCACAAGAGATTCAGTTTCATCTTGCTTGTTTATTCTGAACTAATTCCTGTTTTTCTTATTTTCTTTTTCCTTTCCTTTTTTCATTTTTTTTCTTCTAAAGTTCAGTTCAACTATTACCTTTTTCAATATGCTTTTCCTTATTGCTTATGTTCTTGATTCTGCTCCACTCTATTACTTCTATTTTGTTTTATTTATATTCTGTACTTACTTGTGTGTATTCCCCAACAAGAATATTATCTTTATGAGTGAAAGGACTGTTTCACTTTTTTATTTGTTTCTTTAATGCCTAGTGTAGTGTCTGGGCAATAGAAGACATTGATTAAATGTTTGTTTATTGAGATCCAATTAAAAAGATGCATTTAGCTATGTGTCTTATTGGGCTGGGGGGAAATCTTGGAATTAAGAAGAGTAGGGTTCAAGGTTTGTCTTTGACACATACTAGCTGTGTCATCAGACAAGTCAATTATTGTTCTAAGATCATAAATTGAAAAACTGTTTCTGATTCACATTGGCAGAGGGAATTTCCAAATTAGGAAGTAAGTGAGATAAAATTAGAAAATAAACATGGATTCTGGGGAAAAAAACTATTCCTATAGTTGTTAGAATATAATTTGGTATTCTTAATTAGAATAATTTATAGGGCTGCAGCAGAAGATTTTATGAATATATTTTTCTACATGTCTCATATTCAATATGGCTAGGAAAAGACACCTCATGTAGGCATAAAAATCATGTTTTCCCCAAAATATTTCTCTTCAAGGTGGTAGAACAACAAGTCTGAAAAGAATTTTATTCTTTATTTTATAATAATGTTTAATTTTTTTCTAGGCACAGACTTCTAAAACCTTCTCTTGTAGGATGAGTGAGTAGAATTTTAAGATTGTATCTTTATAACCTAATTCATTCAGATGAAAAGTTAAAAAAACAAACAAAACAAACACTAACAGAACTCCTGGCTTCTCCCCCAAAACAACTACAACAAAAACTTGATTGATCACTAATGTTTTGTCAAAATGACAGAAGATAGATTGAGTTGTTCCTTGAATAGAAACTATTTCAGACACGTGGTCTCCTAACAAAATTTTGTTAAGTCCTGTGAAACAACTTGTTCAAAATAAAGCTGGACTTTTTAATCATTTTTAGTAATGAATAACTGTTGCATGCATGATCAGGACAAACTGGATATATTTCAAGAGAAAATATTATGGAAGGCAAACTCCTAGTACTGACATTTCCCATTCTCTTTTATAAAAGCAGTGATTGGGAAACTGTTCCCATATCTAACTATTAGAATTTCCCTTGTGATACTGGTGAGAAAGGGAAGCCTGGTTAGAGAGTAAAGTTGATGGAAAGTCTCAAAAAATAATGATGTTTTGTATGTTTTCTGATTTCTTACTTGTTTAAAAGAAGTTCACTAGCTGTCAGCTCATGTGTCAAAGGGAGTGGGATGCTTATCTCCGACTTATCTGTCCGGCTATCATCTGGACTCACTACCATATGGTTCTTGTCATCAGAGGCATCATGGGAGCCAAAGGAGAGGCGTTCAAAGCTCACTGCTTTGCTATAGGAAGGTGGAGCCTCTACATCACCATCCACAGTATCTATTGTATCCACAGTCTCCATAGTGGAATACTGTGGCAACTCAGCATCTGAGGTGAGATCCACCTCCACTGAGTCCTCATCATACTCATCATCTTCTTCATCTTTTAGTTCAGGCAAAGGGCCCACTACTTCTTCTTCTTGCTCTGCTTCTACTTCCTCAATAGTTTCAGTTGTTCCTTGGCGAGAATATAATAGGGTACACTGGGTGGGCTCACTGTTAGGAAGAAGAGAAGGTACAAAAAATACTTTGGATTAACAAAGTGATTACTCACAAAATTCTACAAATTTGAAGAGAAGAAACTGTGATGCCCTTTAAAAATGGCAAGACACTTTTCTAAATATGCATTACGATTTCCCTCAATATTTCAATATCCTGGTAAGCCTGTATGGTAGAAAATGCACATGGCAATATTGTCTCCCAAATGCCAAAGTTAATGAATAAATGTAGTAGGTCATGCAAAATAAGCATCATTTGTTAATGAAGCATTCGAAGTATCCTATGATACATAGAGAATAATATTGACTTCCAGATAAAGAAATAATATTGACCCATATATTTATTTCAAAATACACAGCTTATAGAAAGTAGAGACTTTGCCAGTCCTAATTAGAAGATTTTGACTGAATTATACTCTGCCTTATATATGTCTTACATAATGATTTCATTAGAAGTCCACATGGAAATGATGGTCATGAAGGTATAACATAATCCAAACTAAAATAAAATAATGGTGTGTGCACTTCAAACTACTCTAAACTTCATTGACTTCTTTATTCAGGTTTTCAGTTTATATATTTATGTATATTTGTGTGTAAACACACACACACACGTATCTTCACTTGGGGATTTGATGTCTATTTTTATACCAATTCTTAGAATTATAGAATTAACAGAGTAAGAAAGGGACCTTGGGGTCTTATAATCTCCATTTTAATAGAATCTCTCTTAATAAGTCATTCAGACTCTGCTTGAAGATTTATAGTGATAGGAAATACTTTATCACTTGGAAAAGTCCATTTTACTTTGGGACAATTTTATGTAGTAGGGAGATTTTCTTCTCGAGTTGAAATTTATCATAGCTTTTGTGTCATTTCCACTTATTTCTTCTTGTCTTGTCCTCAGGGTGCACAAAGAAAAGTCTAATCCCTCTTCTCCTTGATGATATTTCAAGTACTTGAAGAAAGCTTAGCTAAAAATCAAGAAAGCCTGATTTTTAGTTCTCATGTCACACTAGTTGTCCTTGCCAAGTCACCCTCTACTTTATTAACATTTTTCCTAAAATACTACACTAATTCTTCAGTTTGGTTTCTGTTGCTTGTAAAACTTCTTTTCCTTCTGACACTTGCCATTTCCTGTTCATTTTGAGTCTTTTATCTATCCTTTCCTTCATTTATCCTGTAGCATTTATTTCCTTTTTTCTTTCCTTGGCCTGGTCTGTTTCTTACTTTAAAAAATGATAAAGATTTGGGTGAGACCAATAACAAATGGATGAGACCAAATATAAATGTACTCAGGATTTCACCATTCTTGTGGATTCTGATTCTGGTCTCTGTGATGTGGGAAGTCTCTAGGTTTTAGCTGTTGTAACCCCACTTAGGATTTTCTTGGCAGAGATATTAGAGTGGTTTGCCATTTCCTTCTCCAATTTATTTTACAGATTGAGAACTGAGACACAGGGTTAAATAATTTACTCAAATTGAGTTAAGAACTAGTTAGCTCAAAGACCTATTGAAGGCCAGGATTAAGCACTGAGTTAGGGTCTACAGGAAAATACTTACTACTTCAGATTTCTAACTGAAAGCCAGTAAAATATAGTAGAAAGAGTACTGGATTAGGAATAATGAATGTACCAGTTTTGTTATTTATGAACTGTGAGATCCTAGAGATTTGGACCAGATGATTTTAAAAGTACTTTCTAGCACAAATGGTTTATGAATGTCTACGGATATTTGGAATTTTGTTTTTCTAAATAATCAACTCACATTAATTAATAAGTGTCTGAGGCTGGATTTGAACTTATAAAGTTAACTCTTCTTAGTTCCAAACCCAGGGCTCTCTATACACCACTATTTACCTGTCCCAAAGTGTCAAAGGGGATACATCAATTGGAATCTCTCATAAGACTTAACCTCAGACTAGACTAGAATTACCCAGGAGGACTTGGAAATGGATTCATCCTTTGAGGGAAGTTTATACCATGGGATTTAGTCCAGGACCTCTTCAAACTTTGGTGGCCCTTGATAGCTGCAGCTACATTCCTAATGTCCCTGGATTTGTATTATGAGGGGGCAATATGGATGATGGATTTGACTTCTGTTAGGCTGAACCTTGACTATTAAGATCTGGTAAGTGCCAACATGTTATGGAATGATTCCCATACCATACAACTCCTTTTTGAGAAAAAAACCAAAAAAACAAGGATCAGACAATATTGTACTTAATAAACAAAGCCATTTTTCTTTTCTTTTTTTTTTTTTGAGGTCATTTTAAAATTTAGGTATTTAGATTCCTTCTCATACTCCAATTTCTACTGAATTTTGGAAGGCAATCGATTTTTTTAACTTGCAATAAAAACTATAAATTTGTTTTAAAAACAATTAACATTGTCTAATAACAATAAAAACAATAACATTGGACCACCAAATAAGTTAGCACCAAGTATCCTGGTTCTAGGGAATGTGAAACTGAAATCAATTAATCCTTCTCAGCTTACAAAGCTCTATTTTTAAAACAAGGATGAAACAGATTTTGATTTTTATATTATTCAAGCATATGAATTAGACAGGTTTATTCCTGGCCCATTAAAACATGACCCAATATGTTACCTTTCCAGAACTTATCTTAATGACATGAATGAGCAAATCACAAAAATGTTTATCTCCTTTCCTGATGCCTTTCTCTTTCCTATTGTAGCCCAAACAAGCCTCTAAATCAATGAGAGAAATTGCTACTTCACGGTTAACCTATCTTAAAAGGAAGGAAAAGTTGAATTAGTTAGAAAAAAACCCATTCTTTAAAATAAGGATCAAAGAAATGACTTCACAAATCATGATCTTGAGAACTATTAATGTTAGCTTCTGAAAAGATGGTAACTATGCTTTTGTTAAACATGCAGTTTAAAACAAAAGAAAACAACAACACATGAGAGCAAAGACCTAAATAATAAAAGGTGAGGAGGAAGAGGGTTGTAAAATCACTGAAGGAAGCATGCACAAGTTAAGCACCTTGATGCTAAACTGCCACTGTCAGCTGATGAAGAGGACATATCCATGCTGTACATTTTACGAAGCCTAGGCCGGGCCCGCTCACTTGTTTTAGGAATAGTTTCTCGTCCATCTAAATCATCAAGGGTGGACTGCCTTGAGAACAGCAAGGTTGCTTCAGTGTAGCAGCTAGCAGCGCAAACAGTTACAAAGACACAGTGTTAAACACCAATAATAAATGGATGTACACATGGATCAATTAATGAATGTACTCGCCATGCAGCAAAACACATAACCACCACAATGATGACAATAACAACAAAGATTCTGAGAGAAGATAAGGACCCCTTTGGAGTTATCAAGGGAAAAAAAAAATGGTTCCTGGGCTACTTTTATTATTACTTTTTAAACATTGCACATTTATTGCTCTAAATACATTGAAGTCATGAATGGATTTGTTGAATAAATTCACTATACTTGAAAAATGAATTAGAGAATATTGTTGAATTAGTAGTTGAATCATTATTCCTGGGACAGGGCTACATTCCCTGACTAGAACAAGAAAATGAAATGATTTGCAATGTTTCAGAAAGTCATATATATTGGAAATTGTATAATTTTAGATGGAGTTTTTGTTTTTTAACTAAAGTTTTTCTTAAATTAATCCAATGAAAATGCTGTAACATTACTGCAGCAATTTTGTTTACTCATTTAAGACTTTATATATTAGAATCTGATGGTATTTTTTTAAATTCAGCTTTTAAAAGTATTCATTAGCAAGAGAAATATTTATAGGTGATCAGAAACAAAATGGATTTACAAACTATTCTCCATTTGATATAATGTACTGTATTGTCACAGATGTTACTCTGATGAACAATCTATAAATCAGAAAATAGTACAACTAAAAACCATTCTAGAGAGAAAGAAATGCAGCAGCACCAGGAATCATTTAAAAAAAAAAACCAAAACAACTTTTCCTCTTGCTTATTTTTTCCCCTTCTTTTCACTTTTATCCTTTCCAGAAATTTGTAAGACATGCTATTGCCAAAAGAATTTATTTGTTAAAACCCTTATCTCCTTTCATGGGTGGATCAATGATAGGGAAGGTAGCTCAAATCCAGGAAGGGGGTACTGCTGGATTGACAAAAAGAAAATAAGAATTATGAGAAAAATATTATTTCAATGAAGATGTGTTAAAAGAAAGGAGCATGGAAGCAAGGAACATAAGAAATACAATGATATTATTTCACAAGTTCCTAGGATATTTATTCCTCATTTTTATCTAGTTTCTAGATGAAACTCAAATTAAGATTTAAATTAAAAGATTTTCAGCTTGAACATACAGTCCTAGCACTCAGGGAAAGAAGGATTTCTGAAGGATGAAGGACTTAATAATTGTAATTCTTATTTAATATTTACTACAGTCCTACTGTGCAAAACAGGTACAGTATAACTTGTAAACTAAGAGTTTTAAAGCTAAGATCTATTATTAGTAGCCCATATTGTTCTCTCTCTCTCTCTGTGTCTCTCTGTCTGTCTCTGTCTCTATCTGTCTGTCTGTCTGTCTCTCTTGTTGGAATTCTTACAAAGTGTTAAGTCATTAGAATTGATAGAGACAATAATTATCTAATTTAGCATGGTTCAGTATGATTGATCTGATCCTACAAGGAGATGTTATGGGCCAGAACTTGAAACAAGGTACTAAGTGGAATTGAGGAGACAATGTTTAAATCTAGTTTAGCACTGATTTAATCCTACACCAAATAATAGTTTCCCAGTGATGTAATGATTGGTGTGTACTCAGTGTACAGCATATAAGCAAGAAGCTCTCAGGGCCAGAGACAGAAGCACAGAAGCCCACTCTCAGAGGCGGAGACAGAGTCATTCCATATTCCACCTTTGTGCTGGCTGGAGACATTCAGAGGGAGCTAGGGACTGAAGGTCAAGACTTGGAAGGACACAATAAAGGACTGGATTTTAACTTCTGGCTGCATTTGACATGATTATTACTTTGAACTGAAACTAAGGCTGCCTCCAGAAAACCTCCCCAAGAAACCTGCTCCCAGAAAACCATCATACATTATATAAAAGAAGAGAACACTTCTCTCTCTCTCTCTCTCTCTCTCTCTCTCTCTTCTCTCTCTCTCTCTCTTCTCTCTCTCATAATTCCAATTGCGTTATCATACTGCATCTCACAACTCTGGGAACTGAACTTAAGCTTAGTTCCCTGCTCATAAACAGTATTGGGAAAAAAAAAGTAGGCCTAAAAGTTTGCCATAAAAGCTAGAACTCACTCAAATTACTATAAAATAATTGAAGGGATTCTCAAAATCATATGATCACCACCTGGATTAGGGTCAATGTAGCTGTAGAAGCTTTCAGCCAAGTATCAGAAAGGGACCATTATGGGATAACTCTAATCTCGGCTTCACTACGTATAATTTGCTAGCTCCAATCAAAAAGTCAAATTCTTTGTAATAATTAAGTTTAGTTTCACCTTGAGAATACTGAATCTTGTTGCTCAGCAAATCTATGCTTAGTTTGGAGAATTAATAATATTCCAGAAAGTGACATAGGAAGTGTTTCTAATATTTTAAGTTGAAGAAAAGAACTATCATTTTCCTCATGACTACTATTGAGTATGGGGAAATCATTTAATCTCCTTGACTGTCTTCTCCTCTCTAATATGGGGATAATATTGGCATTTATTATCTTACAGAATTATTGTGTGCTTTATAAAACATGAAGTGTTATACAAATATGAGTTCACATACATACTTAGATTAGAATGAAGTAGTTTATACCCAATTGAATTACTGGACTTTTTACTTCTCTCAAGAATTATATTCTATTATAAATCCCAATAATAAAACTCATAGTGGGGGATGAAGAGTTGAAAACTACAAATGAGAAATTAGAAATAAAGTATCACTATTAGGAAATCCAAAGTAAAAGTCTCTAAAAATATATCACCACCAAGCTAGATATACATATGAGATCTTAGTGGTATCTTTGAAGTGATTCAAAAAATTCATATTCTTCAATATTCAATGTTAATGACATTCTAAGATAATTCTAAGCAAAGAATTCTCAACGGTCCTAAGGTATCTGTCTTCTAGGCAAATCATTGTATTTCAAACTCGGAGGTACTCTTGGAAGCAAACTAATAGGAACATGACTCTACTATGAACAGTGGAGTTCATGTGTTGAAGTCACTTGTCAATATGTCAACATGTTAATTTTTTTGTGGAATTTTCTACACAACATTGCTTACATTGAATCCTAATTAGGGGCAAAAGTTAGTATAGCAAAATACAATAAATAGGTAACAAGAGAGCTTTTAAAATTCTTTCCTCCCCAAATTTACTGAATTCTAGCATACTTATTGTACATTTTATAGGAATATTTTCTTTGGTTTCATTTTGAAATTCTCTACTAGGAAAGTAATCATTGATTTTAAGTATTATCCTCTAATCTGCAATTTGTTTAAGTATTAGCTTAGAGAAGAATTAGTTTAGCTACTATATCTGAATAAAAAAGTAATGTTTACTTTATTTCAAATATTTTAGCCATATTCTTCATATCATGAAATAAGAAAAAAACCTATTAGCCAGTTTCTAACATTTATATAGAAAATAACAATAGCAACAATAATAATACTTTTGACATTTATATAAAATTTAAAAATTTTCAAGGATCTTTATGATACATTAATTTATTTTATCCTTGCAAAATTTATGAAAATTAAGTTATGTAGGTATTATTTTGTACATTTTATAGAAGAGAAAGAAATATTCAGAGAAGTTAGAACTGTTTGTCCATGGCCACATTGCTAGTAGTTGCCAGAGGTAAGAATGGAACCCAGACCTTGTCTACTACTCTTTCCATTCTATCATATTGCTCTTCTGAGAATAGTCTCATGAAGCCTGAGGATCTTTTTTTAGAATAATATTTTAAGAGTATAAAATAAAGTACATTAGATACCAAAGGAAACCAATCATACTTAAATATAGGTACTACAATTAGAAAGTGCTGGAATTGAATAAACAGACCTGGGTTTGAGGTTTCTTCCTAATTTTATTACTTTGGAAAAATAGCTTTAATCCTCTGAGACTTAATTATCTTAACTGTAAAAATGAGAATGCAAATACCACTTATCTCACAGGATTGCTGTGAGGAAAAATCTACATAAAATGTTTTGAAAGAGTAATCTAGCATCATCATCATCACAATCATTTTTAGCCTGCTTTATTTATTTATTTAAAAAATTTATTTATTTATTTAGCTACTTTGTCTACTCATTCTTTTGCCCAATATATGATTTTATATAGTGTTGCCTTGCTAGAGAAAAAAAAAAAAAGGTCATAAAGCAGATCTGCATAGAAAGAAAACAATACTTTAAAATGTATAAAAGGCTTTTATATAAATATGCTTTCATCAAAAACAAAGGATAATCTAAAAGTCAATATGAACTAGCTAATAAACAACTTAATTATATGTAAAGATACAGAAGAGAAGAGTCTATGAATTTGTTCTTAGTCAAAAAGAGAACAGATTAGAATGGCTTTTTGAATTTGAAATGTTGGAAGAATGACAATACTATTTTCAGTCATAGTTGTCTCCCTGGCATGTGTGGAATATCAGCTCACCTTTTCATGCCAGCTTCCTCCTGAAATGTGTGGTGAGAGCTGGGTACATGTTTATTCCAAGATGCCTTTATTAGCAAAATCTTAGATTGTTAACCCTATCAGCTATTCCATTTCACCTCAAACCCTTTCTTTCTCAAAGATAACTACCTGTAATTAAAAGATGGCCAGTGAGAAGATCTCAAATGTAGAGGAGATTGTATAGAATTAGAAAAATTGTCAAACCAAACATTGGTATCCTCATTTAGGGAGATAGTCCTAATGAGCAAAAACTGTAGGGCATAAGTAGGGTAATTATGAAATTTTTGAAAGATTATTTTTTTTTGCTCTAAGTCTATCAAAACAAAAAGCAGCAAAAACATCACCAAATAAGATTGATGCTAAGATGTGTTAGATAATTCCTCCCCCCAAACCCTCATATACTTTCTATTATTATCTCCCTCACTCCCTCTCCTCCCCACCCCTGTCTCTGTGTCTCCTTGTTTCTGTCTCTGTCTCTCTGTCTCTCTCTGTGTCTTTTTCTCCCTCTCTGTCTCTCTGTCTCTCCCCTATCTATCTACACACATGTATATCTAATGTATATTGTTCCATTTTCACCTTTCTGAAATAAATTTTATGGAGAGTGTTTTTGTGATGAAGTAAAGGAAGATAAGAGACATTTTCATTAGGCAATTTATAATTTTTGTTATCATTTTCTATGAAAAGAGTATTTTGTTCTGGTGACTCAAAATATCCCAATTCATAACTTGTAAACATATAACTACTTTAATACAGTTACTATCAAGCATTTATATTCTATAGTTTTTAATAAACAGAAAAAAATGGATGAATTCTGAATTTTTTCCAAAGCAGTTACATCTTATCCCCAAATTTGGGGATACAAAGAAAACAACACAACAAACCAAATCACCAATCTATTATAATGCCTTTTTAAAGTATCTATCAGTTCCAAGGGAAAAAACAACAACATATAATTATTTAATAGCAGAATAGATATGAATGTACAAGTTGCAATTAAAACAATGTAAAAAACGACAATCTGATAATAATAATGACATAATTTGCATGTTTATGCTATATATATAGTTTCTCATTTGCTTTTCCTAGCAATGATTACAGATAGTTCATTGACACTTAGCATATCTAATTTTTGCCTGCTCAAAATACAATTCCACAATAATAATCTCTTTGGGGTTTAGTGTTGAGGAAATGACTTCAACTGTCTCCATTGTCCAAGTAAGTCCTAGCTATAAATGAAATACTTTGGATAATAAGTAACTTTTTCAAATGTAAAGTTTCCCAAAATTGTTACTTTAAAAGGAACAATACTCATATTCTTTAGTTACAAGTCAGGTCAAATTATTTTATAGTCTTATTATGTCTAATTTTTGTTATTCTAGCTTCCTGTTTCTTTTAAACTTAGTATCAGGGAAGGGTTTTAGATAAACACATGAATATATATATATATATATATATTCAGCATATATTATATATATAAATATAAATATATATGTACAAATGTATACATGTATGCAAAATTAAATAATTGTGCATAGATACACA
This sequence comes from Antechinus flavipes, assembly GCF_016432865.1. NCBI lineage: Eukaryota > Metazoa > Chordata > Mammalia > Dasyuromorphia > Dasyuridae > Antechinus > Antechinus flavipes. The sequence goes on from NC_067398.1 coordinate 509,758,062, forward strand.
GTACATCTGTATATGCATATGGACTAATTGTATGCATATTTATATATCCACATGTGTCAATTATGAAATATTTTAGTTGTTTCTTTTCATAAAATCCTTAGAAAGTGCTTAAGGATTCCAGGAAGAGGACATCTGTAGACTTGTGCATTTGTATCTGAATAAATTAAAATACAAAGAAAAAATCTTCTAAAGATCTTTTCTATATTCTTAGCTGAGAAAACTTTTACATGTGAAAATGGAAAAATTGTGTGCAGATAACAAATTAAGTGATAGCTGAAGAAGACAAAGATTATCACATAAGATAATTAATAAATTTTTCTCAAAAGCATTTTTTTTTTTGAAAATGAGCTCAATTATCTGGATAATTCTTTAGACTTGCATTGAAACAGACATTGATAGGATCCAAAAGTATTACTTTTAATACATTATTAGCAATTACTATTATACATTTAAGAAGAAAGGAAACTGCAGGAACATTATACACACAAAATGCTTTAATTCCAAATGGAAGTTATGGAAGTTCAATCATTGTTCAAATGGCAGACCTTGCCATTATCAGGAATTCTTAGCTTGATGCTTCTAATTTACATCTAGGAAATGAATATAAATATCAGTAAAGTAAAGGAAAACAATATTGAAAGATTTCAAGGACTCTGAAAAATGAAGTGTTTGAGTAACTTCAGAGATAGTGACAAAATATGCCTCCTGTCTCTTGGTAGAGATAGAAGACTATACTTGTAGCTGTTGCCATATATTTTCAAACAAGGTCAATAGTGTTGATTTGCTTTCTTGACTATATGTGTTTTCTACAAGAAAGAGTCCTATCTGGGAGTGGATCATTGAGAAGAAATAGCAATAGTGGAAAAAAGACAATAAAATAGTTTAAAAGAAAGGTATAATTTACATCAAATTCTTGCAGATATTTCTAATTATTTGACTATGACATTTTCTTTTACTTATGGCTGAACAGGACAGAAAAAAACTTTTATCTTATTATTGGTACAAGGATAGGACAGTGAAAAGTCACTTAAAATTTTGTGATTAACACTCCTTTCATGCAATTAGTTTCTCTTAAAATGCTGGGCTTTATAAATTGAGAAAAATTATTGTTTAAAAAATGAAATACCTGGAAATACTGTCATGAGAATCTAAGCTATCCATCCGTTGGGCTGTTTTTAAGCTTGAAGAAGCACCAGGGTTTTCATCAATTGTGTCCAGTCCTGACTCTCTAGAAAGATTCATAATGTGATTCTGATAGTACATATGGATGCTTTCCCGAGTTGGAACATTACCCTAAAGAAAAGCAGAAGTCAGCAGAGAATGAAAGATTTCTCTAGCTCCTGGTCTGGTCGATTCTCAGAATTCAGTTGTGTACTTTCTATACATCTTATATAGATTCACCATTTTTAGTTCTCAGCTTTAACTACTTGCTTTTCGAGACAAATATAGCACCTTTGTTATGATTCATTTCAGGCACAACACATGAAATCATAGTTAAATCTATCAAACCCCAACTTGTAGTTGGCACAATTCTATGTTGCAGTCAGAATTCTTGTGACTATTTTTTATTTTATTTCTGAATGTGAGATCTTCTTGTATGTGGATTGGGATTGATTTTTCTGGACAAAAGGATAGTATGTCATCTTCCTTTAGAAACAATTCATTCTTCAAGTTTTGTGAATGAAAAGAGAAGAGAATGGTATCAATAGTCTTACCTTTTTAATTTCTCTGGTCAGCATGCATCGCTCAATTCTTAGTACTGTAGATATGTCTATGTGCTCTCGTGAAATTGAATTAAGCCAAGTTGTAAAACTATCCACTGATGCCAAAAACAGGACCCAGGTAAACTTTAAAATATTGAATATCCTTTTGATGATATTATCTGGCAGGATAAAATGCAACAATTTAAAATTATTTAATAAACATTTATAATGTATCTATTAATTACTCTGAACTAGGTATTAAGGATATGCAGAGCCTGGGGTAAAGAGCTTTCAAACTAATTAGTGGGTTGGGGCAGGGTAGAAGATATATCGAAATAACCTTGGTATAAAAGAAAATATGGAAACGGTACAGGAGAGATTAATACTTTAGATAGTTCTTGAAAGAATGAAAGATTAGAGGGAGAGGAAAAGAGACCATTGCAGGCTTGCAGTATGATATGAATAAGGACAAAAAGATGGGAAAGAATGGGAGGACAGGAAGCAGTTCAATTTTTCTAGCATGTAGAATACAAGAACAAGTTATTTGGAATGCTTCACTCTGCTTCTTACCAGCTATAAAATGAAGGGGGATCTTTCTGCATCTTAATTTCCTTTTGTATAAAATGAAGGGATTGAATTAAGTGATCTCTTAGCTGTCTTCCAGCTTTTTATGAATGGGCACTTAGGTGGCATAGTGAATAGAGCTAGAGCTCCTGGAGTCAGGAGGACCCAAATTCAAATCCAGTCTCAGACTAGTTATGTGACCCTGGGCAAGACCTTACCCCTGTTTGCCTTAGTTTCCTCATTTGTAAAATGAATTGGAAAAGGAAATAGCTAGCCATGCTAGTAACTTTGATAAGTTCTAGTACCCTTAATGAGGTCACAAAGAATCAATCATGATTGAAAAATTAACATACCTCCTTTATTAATGCTTCCAGGATCCCATGAGTTCTGTTAGATAAGACTAGAAATATAGGGGCAACTCAGTAAATTCTACTAGAACCCCCTGAAATGTGGGACTTTCTCTTAGGGTTTTATTAGAAAGCAAGAATCAGACAGAATGAGAAAACAAGCATAGTTTGTGATCTGATAGCTGAAGGAAGTATTCACATTAATTGGCATTGTATCTCATTAGGATTAGGTAAAGTAGTACAGTGATAGAGTTTGTGTCATGGAGTTGGGAAGACCTGAGTTCAAATCCAGCCTCAGAAACTTAATAATTTTGTGATCCTGAGCAAGTAACTTAACCTTTAACTGCCTGTTTTCCTGTCTGTAAAATGAAGATAATAATAGTGCCTACTTCACAGGATTTTTGTGAGGATAAAATGAGATAATATTTGTAAATTGCTTAGCACACTGCCTGGAACATGGCAGACATTATAAATGTTGATATTGTTATTATTATTATGAAAGGAAGGAGGCTTATTATATAGCAAAAACAAATATAAGCTGGTGGGTAGATTTTTTGCTGTACTGGTTATCAAAACATAGAAGAATCTTCATAAGAAGCCTCTAGCATAAATAAAAGTGTATTTGCTCTGGAATGAGAGAACCCAGTTTCAAAATTTGCCACTCATTTATTGGCTATATGACTTTGAACAAGTCCTTAACTTCTCTAAATTCAACTTACTCATTTGTAAAATTTGAGGGCTTGATTCTATGGTCTCTATGATACCTTCTATCTTTAGGTCTGTTATAGGGTTCTGGAGAATTTGTGGTATAATAATGAAATACTTTTTAAAATGTAGGGTGGAGCTTATTTCCTGTTAAAGAAGTAAGGAGAATTCTAGGGATTATCATTGATTTGCCTCGTTTGCCATTTGTAGCATAAAAGGACCAACCCACGGGTTATGATATAGGAGGTTGTTCCATTGCCCTTCAGAACATCTTTCTGATTTAGCATGGTCAGTTTCTATCAGGTCAGTTTTAAAAAATCATTGGCATTTTTTTAAATTTAGAAAAGTTCTTTGTCTTTTTTTCTTTGTTTCTTTCCTCCTTCCCCCTCTCTTCCTTCCCTCTTCCCTCCCTCCTTTCTCTCTCTCTCTCTCTCTCTCTCTCTCTCTCTCTCTCTCTCTCTCTCTCTCTTTCTCTCTCTCTTTCTTTCTTTCTCATTTTATGGTTCACAAGTATGTCATTACATTGAAACCCTGGGCTTGATATATTGCAGTATTCTGAGGTAGGGCTAAACCACAGTAGATATGGATAGGAATCACATTAAGTGAGTAGAGGCGGACAGAGTCCCCACACTGATGAGATTACAAATCTGTTAAAATGTTTAATCTACATTTCATGAGACATGTTGTAACTGGGGAGACATTCAATTTTGTTTAATAAAGTCATACATTATAATGAATTCTACACTATTGTGATTTCTAAAAATAAAAATGAATACAATTTAGAAGAAATTTATCATTATCATTGCATAAGCATATCCAACTATAATACATGGTGCTAATACAGAGTAGTGCCATAAAATAAATGCTGCTTTTTAAAATATATATATTTAGGGGAGACAGTTTCATTTGGAGCCAGAAGATGTCAGTTATCCATGAAAGTTTGTACATTCTTGTCTTAAAAAAATATAAAAACCTCATGGATTGTTTAAAATTATGCATAAGGTTTTTGTCACTGTAAAATATAGAAAATAATAACAATTTAGCAGATATGGTTAGTTATTTAATAATGTGGATTGTAATGTGCTTTTTTAAGAGTGGGGAACAGTCCTAGTTTCACACTAATACACTGACTTATTCCATTTTTCTTTGTTTCTTTTTATAAGCTGTTTATAGATTTAAGATTTGAATCCTTATGTGGTTTCATTAGAATTTTCTATCTTTGGACATTGATATACTTTGGAAAATTGAGCCACAATCAACTATGTTTTTTAGTCCAGTAATATAAAAGTTAACTTAAAGTCTAATTTTAGGAATCAATAATAATTTACAGCAGTGATGATTATACAAAGGAAAAAGTTATGTCAGAAATTCTTCCAGAAGCAGCATTCAATAAAAAGTTGTAGATAGTGTCATCATGTAACCTGACCATTAATGATGATTGAAAATAGCATCTCCTATGGATTGAATTTAAATGTTATTTTTGTCATTGTTGATTTACCTGGACCATCAGATTTCTTTTTTAATGGTTCATCTTCTCGGTCTTCCCATTCCACAGGACCTGCCAAATTGACATTAGGTAAAGAGGAGTTAATATTTTAAATTGATTAAAATCCTATTCTGCAATAAAGTTGATTTCAACATTAAATACAGCATATTCTCCGAAGCAACAATTCCAAGAAACAGCAAAGATTTTTCAAATTCAGTTCCCCTTTACCCAGAAAACAATCATTCATTCTTTGAATTTAAGAGATTACCTTTTATTTTTATTTTTTGTATTTCACACAGAATTTAACATAGTACTTTGTACAGGTATTTGACAAATGTTTATGTAATGAAAGAATGGGTTGTTGAAAAAAGACTGCTTATGTCTTGATAAATTACCTTTTTTCTTTCCTGTTAAATTATTTAAAAATCACATTTGAAAACACTAATATTATTTAATAAAATTTATTTCCTTTGCCTTTTATAATAATTACTAAGAATTTAATCATTGTATATATCATCAAGGTGTAACTTCTTTTTTGTAAATACTTACTGCTACCTATATAAGGTATAATATATAATTAGAAATTATATCTCCATTAAGTGTTTGTCTCATCTACTCTATTTTTATATTTGTAAGCATAAATTTCTACTAAATAGAAGCCATATCTTTCTTTAAATAAAGAAATAAAATGTTCTTTAATAAAGAAGCAGCCTGTTCTTTATTTCTGCATAATGGAGGTATGCAAAGCTGAGTCTTTAATAAGTTTAATAGTACTTATAAAGTATTTGACATGATGATACGTGCTTCATTTATTTTTTCCTTCTCTTCCCTTCCCTTCATTTTCCTTTCCTTCTTTTTCTTTCCTTTCTCTTCTCTTCCCCTTTTCCTTCTTTTCCCCTTCCCCTTCTTTCCTCTTTCCCTTCTTTTCCCTTTCTCCCCTTCATTCCTTCTCACCTTCTCTCTCTTTTTTTTCCTTCCTTCCTTCCTTCCTTCCTTCCTTCCTTCCTTCCTTCCTTCCTTCCATCCTTCCTTCCTTCCTTCCTTCCTTGCTTCCTTCCTTCCTTTTTTCCTTCCAATATTTATGTAATCTTAGTCTTTAGGTTTTCTATGTGGTGGTTCTATTCAAGAAGCTAAGGAAAAGTACTGAGAAAAAAAAAACTGTTCTTTTTTTTTTTGGCTTTAAATTTTATTTTTAGTAACCTTATGTCTTCTTTAGATTATCTTCATATTTTATGAAAGCAAAGAAAGTACTAATAATTTCTAAAAGCAACAGAAAATAATATACACCTTCTCCAGATCCTTTCCTCCTACGTTTTTGCTCTTCTCTTGCAGACCTTTTCTTTTCCTTTCTTCTCTGTCGGAGAGCTGTTTTGGGATCAGTTATCCAGGCCTGATAAACAAACTAGAGAGAACAACATTATTCAGTTTTTTTCAGTTTTTTTATATCATTAAGGTAAATAGTGAAGTGCTTCATAACTAGGAATTTCAACAGGGATACATTTGCATCTGCAGGTATGAGCACATTTCCAACCCAAATCCAACTCAACATCACATCCTCTATCTACCCAGGCCAGCTACGTTTGCCTGTGCCATTTTCATTAGTATAAAACTAAATATGAAAACAGTGGAAGAAAGAACACATTTCACAAGAACTCAGAAAAATGCATGCAGTGAATTTAAGGTACATGCCACCACTTTTCCCATGCTCCTTGACCATCACCAGGATGCTCATTTGTCATAATCTTATTTCTGTCACTTCTGTTTTACAATGAGACAAAACTTTGCAAATCTGACTGACAATCACTTTCCCTTTTTTTCTCCATATATCACAGATAAATGGACTATTTCCAGTGCTTTCACTGACTTTTAAAAAATTAGTTTTAGGTACCTGTAATAAGTCCTATCAGCAGACAATAGTTGAATTTTACCAACAGTATACCAGATGTTGTTGTTAAAGTAAAACAGTAGAATTATATATAATTATGCATGTGTAGATACACAGACATACACATACATAAATACATATAATCATTTTATCCCCAGTATCACCAAGCTGATGTGAACTAGAAACTAACAAGCTTAATAAGTTATTTCAAGACAGTCTGAAATATATCAGTTGGGTGACTTATAATTTTTATTCAGAGCTGAAAACATTAATCCTTAATGTGAAGACATGGAAGATAAAAAGACACAAGAGATCTTGAATAGAACTCTTATCAGCATGAATTTATGGCATTCATGCAGAAGAAAAAGCCAGTCTCTACAGATATCCAGCTATCACAAGCCAAGCAAGCATGCCTTCATGCACTATGGATACACCTGGGTCTCAGGGAAGCTGGATTATAGAAGAAGAAGAAAAAAAGTTTGGTTTGTGGATTTTCTTTTAAATCAATAAATATTTTGTTCTTTCTCCTTTAGGTACCTAATGGATCAAACAGTTTTGCTGTGAAGATCAAATTAGATAAGATAAACAAAAGCTACACCAAGTGTTTTGTAATATAAAAGTATCATATAATGGACAGTGTTTGTTGTTAGGAAATACATCATAAATGAACATTTTGAATTATAGGTTCAGGTGTATAAGGTGAACCTAGGTACTTCAGGAATATAAACATGAGAACTGTTTGGCTAAGGAGAAAATTTTCTTTTTCTTTTTTTTTAATTTATAGAAATGTGAATCTTAGGGACAAAAAATGAATATAATATTTGCTTTTATACCAAATAAAAAACTTAGTAGGCAAGAAAATATTCTATTCTAAAACTGTTCTTTTTTAATGCAAGTGAACTGGTATTTAAATGATAAGGTTTAAATAAGAAAATGAGGATAATAAATTTAAGTTTCTGTCAATGTAAATAAACCAGTCCATACCACTTCAGACTTACAGAATTAATAAAGTGGAACACCTAATTCTCATGTTACTACCTAGAGGCTTCAACTTAAGGAAAACTGGGGCTTTGAGTTGAGATTCAGTACCTGCTTTAAGTGGGAAGAAGAAATAGAGAAAGAAGATGAAGTGATAAAGGAGAGGATTGGTCAGAATGTATAATCTTTGTGGGTAGGGATTGTTGTATTCAATGTATTGGTATCCCCAGCACCTAGCACAATGGTTGTCATATACTAGGCACTTAATAAAATTTTTTAGATTGACTGTTTTAAGTTTTACTTACTGACAAACTCATAAGCATCAAAATAAAGGATTTCAATATTAAAAACACAAAATCAGCATCATAACTGTAATAGAGATTATTACATTCAAATAAGATCTCAATCCTAGAGATAATTTTGTTTAACTCCTCTCTTATAGAAATGGGGAAACTGAAATCCAGAGAAAGAGAGAGAGGCTTATATCAGACCATAATCTCAAATTAAGTTCTCTGTTAAATAACAAAAATGAATGAGTGTTTACAATGGGCTACACAGGTGATCTTGTCAACATTTGTGCTTAGGATGCATCAATAAATTATCTATTCGATCCTGACTTTAAAAAGGACTCATTGAACTTATGGGTCATGGGGAATTAAAAGTAATTTATCAAGCCTACAGTTGTTAAGAGAAGGTATGATGAATTTAAAGACAATAAAGGAAAAATGAAGTCTGAACCATGAATATTGAGATTAAAAGTTTACGGAGCCAGAAAAAAGATCTGGACAAAATTTGTGCCTTAGTAGCATTTAGTAGCATTCCAGACACATTTACCAGCTTCTGAGAAAGATGACCATACTTTTTATGCCTTGTAACTGATACATGCAGCCAAATGTGACCTTTCTATCAGCCAGATGTGGCTTATGCAATATTATCAAAAGGCTAGAAAAATATGGATATCTGCATTTTCTCTTTCCATTTCTTGATATATTCCAGCTTTATACAAAGACAAAAAAAAATCATGATAGGTATATCACTTGAGAGAACTCATTTTGGGAAAATTAGCACAATAATTTCCAATATTATTGTTAAGTTCATTATTTATGGAGAAGGGAAAATGCAGATATAGGGCAATGGAATATATTTGACTAAATTCCTAAAAAAAAGAGGAATTACTACATGTCAGTGAAATATCAAAATACCTTTGCAGCTCTGATTAAGTACTGAAGAATAGTTTTGGGAAGTTTAATGACAGATTTTGGCAAGGCTAAAATGGCTGATGCAAACTTCCCAATAGCTCTCTACAAAGAAGGACAAAGTGAAAATAATTAGTAGAAAAAACAAAATAATTATTTCAATACAAAACTTCCATGTGAACTTATATCTATTGCCATGTTATCTTTAGAGAAAAGTGACAATTTTCAATACCATGCCATTAGAGGTGTGATCAATTTATAAATTAGAATTAAAAACAATATGCTTAATGTCATGCATATACACCATTAAAAACAGTCAAGACAATTCATTTCTTTTTCTATGTAGCTAATGAGAGTTAGTATTAGAAATCATGTTAGAATAAAAATAAACAAAAATGCATCATTATTATTTAGCATAAAAGCTATCCATGCATATGCAAAAAGAGATAATGTAGCATTTTTTTAAGACACAGAAAGCATAGAGGCATACATATTACTACTCAGAACTCAGCTTTTTTTTTCTTTCTTTCTTTCTTATTAAGACAGGAACTTAGTTACCTAGAAAGATGTAATTAGCAGATTTACACTGTCCTTACTTCTCCAGTCGTGACCTAATGCAGGGCATTGTATATTTCTAGCACAATGACAAATGTTGTTATTACAAGTGTCATGCCAAAATGTGTGGGTAATTCATAAAATAAAACTTTCTTATGATTATGCTTGTGAAATCTCAATAACACCAAAGTAATTAGATATACACTCTATTGTCTTATACAGAAGATATTGGTTTATATAGAAGAGACAGAACTCCTCAGGATAGCAGCTTTAAAAAGGAAATGTAGTATAGCAGAAAAATACAATATTCTTGACTCTTTTCATTGGTAGTAATATCACTGAAAATAATGGCAAAACTACTTTAACATTAACACGATTCTTTGCTTGACAACCACATGACTGTGGACTTGTTGATTATTATGACTGACTCTTACAATTTCAAAATAGGACTTTGTTTAAATTGTCTAAAGCAATTATAAAGAACAGGTGTCTGTTCTATGTACTTCTTTTTTTTTTTAAATAATATTTTTATTTAGTTTTGATTTCCAAATTCTATTCCTCTTTCTCTTACTGTCCTCCCCCTTCCCTGAGAGTATGAACAAATATGGATTATACATGTGCAATTATGTAAAACATCTCCATATTAGTCATTTTGTATAATAAGACAAAAAATAAAGTGAAAAGTAGCATGCTACAGTTTATGTTCAATCAATATCAATTCTTGTCCATATTAATAATCAAATTAACAAAAACTATATGATCATCTCAATAGATGCAGAAAAAGCATTTGATAAAATCCAACATCCATCCCTATTAAAAACTCTTGAGAGTATAGGAATAAATGGACTTTTCCTTAAAATAATCAGTAGCATTTATTTAAAACCAGCAGTAAGCATCATATGTAATGGGGACAAACTGCAACCATTTCCAATAAGATCAGGAGTGAAACAAAGTTGCCCACTATCACTGTTACTATTTAATATTGTATTAGAAATGCTAACTTTGGGAATAAGAGTTGAGAAAGAGATTAAAGGAATAAGAATAGGCAATGAGGAAACCAAATTATCACTCTTTGCTGATGATATGATGATATACTTAGAGAACCCTACAGACTCTACTAAAAAGTTATTAGAAACAATCCATACCTTTAGCAAAGTTGCAGGATACAAAATAAACCCACATAAGTCATCAGCATTCTTATATATCACTAATAAAACCCAACAGTTAGAGTTACAAAGAGAAATTCCATTTAAAGTAACTACTGATTGTATAAAATATTTAGGAATCTATCTGCTACGGGAAAATCAGAAACTTTATGAGCAAAACTACAATACATTTTCCACACAAATTAAGTCTGATCTAATCAACTGGAAAAATATTAAATGCTCTTGGATTGGGTGAGAAAATATAATAAAGATGACAATACTACCTAAACTAATCTATTTCTTTAGCGCTATACGATTCAGACTCCCACAAAATTATTTTGATGACCTAGAAAAAATAACAACAAAGTTCATATGGAAAATCAATATCAATTCTTTCTCTGAAGGGAGATCATCATACTTCATGATTTGTCATTTGAGATTGTCTTGGATCATTGTATTGCTGAGAATAGCTAAATCATTCACAATTCTTCATCAGATGATAATATTTCTTTTACTGTTTCTGTTCACTTAACTATGCATCATGAACTATGACTTCAGTTTATGTAACTCTTTCCAGATTTTCCTGAAAGTATTCAGATTGTCATCTCTTATAGCATAATAACATTCCATTATAATTAAATACCACAGTTTAGCTATTCCCTAATTGAAGAACATATCTGATTTTCAGTTCTTAGGCACCCCCACACAAACGACTATAAATATTTTTATATTAATAGTTCTTTTCCCTCTTTTTGGATGTCTTTGAGATATATTCATGTCTTTGGGATATACGCCAATAGGTATATTGCTGGATCAAAGGTTGGTTGGTTACTGTCCTTTGTTCTTAGAAGATCAAAATGACAATCTACATTAAAGTTAAGTTGCAGTGTAACCTACTATGACTGATTAGACCAATATGAGCTCAGAATGTTCATCCACAGGTAAAGAACAGATAGTCCATATGAACATTTGGGATGGATTTTCTAAATTTGCCCTTTTTTTTGAGCTATTTCAATTCTGCTTTGCTCATAGAGCATGGCACCTTTCTGATGAGGTCATGCCATGATGGACAGTCCTACGACAATATTTCCCACACCACGCAACCAACTATAAGTTTTTAAGAGGGATCTTGAGAATGTCTATCACTTTTTCTGAATACCATATGAACACTTTATTAATTAGTTCTACTTAGTACCTTGTTTCAGGTTCTGACCCAAAACATCTTCTTGTAAGATCAGATCAATAATCTATCAACTCTAATGAGTTAGCAGTTTGTAAAGATTCTAACAGTCAATATAATACCTCTTATTTCTCATAGTTTTTTTTCAGAAGTTTCCAAACACTGAGTTAGCTCTGGCAATGTGGATGTTAACCTCCTTCTTAATATGGACATCCTGGAAAGTATACTGTTGAGGTAAATGAACTTAAACACACCATTCAAAACTTCTCCATTTGCTGTACCCAATAGTACCACATGTGGATATGTGTGATATTGGCTATGGCCTTTTGGACATAGTTTCCAACTGCTTTACATAACAGTTGGATCAGTTCACAATTCCATCAACAATGCATTAGTGTTCCAGTTTTCCCATATCCCCTGTAATATCCAACATTTTTCTTTGCTGTTATATTAGCCAATCTCATAGGTGGGAAGTCATACCTCAGAGTTATTTTAATTTGTATTTCTCTGATCAATTTTGATTTCTTTGTCTGAAAACCGTTTGTATCTTTTGAGTATTTATCAGTTAAGGAATGACTGGCATTTTTATAAATTTGATGCAGTTCTCTATATTATTGAGAAATGAGACATTAAGGAAAGATATATTTGTTACAAAATTTACTCCTCCTGCCCAGTTTTCTGTTTTCCTTATAATTTTGCTTATATTGGTTTTCTTTGTGCAAAAACTTTAATTTTATATAAACAGAATTTTTTATTTTTCATTTTGTAATACTCTTTACATCTTCTTTGATCTTAAATCATTCCCTTATCTTTAAATCTGACAGATAAACTATTCCATGCTCTTTCTATTTGATTATGATATCCTTTATGTGTAAATCATATATTTATTTTGATCTTATCTTGATATACAATGTGAGTTGGGGTTCTAAGCTAATTTCTGCCATACTGTTTTAAAGTTTTCCCAGCAGTTTTGTTTTTGTTCCTAAAGCTTGGATCTTTGGGTTTATCATGTAACACATTATTATGGTAACTTATTATAATACGATTTATACATAATAAATTCACCAATCTATATCTTGACCAGTAACAGATTGTTTTGATAATTACCACTTTAAAATGCAGTTTGAGATCTAGTATGACTAGACCAACTTCTTTCATATTTTTCTTAATTCATTCCCTTGATATCCTTGAGCTTTTATTCTTTTAAATAAGTTTTGTTTTTTATTTCTATTTCTATAAAGCAATTTTTAATAGTTTGATTGATATGGCAGTGAATAAATTTATTGTCATATTTATTATATTGCCTTGAACTACCCATGAGCAATCAATATTTTTTCAATTGTTTAACTTTATTTGTGTGAAAAGCATTTTGTAGGTTCATATAATTCCTGGGTTTGTTTTGGTAGGCAGACTCCCAACTCTATTGTTATTTTAAATGGCATATCTCTTTCTGTCTATGGCTTTTGGACTTTGTCAGTAATATATAGAAATGCTGATGTAGGATTATTTTCTGTCCTTCAACTTTACTAAAGTTGTTGATTATTTCAAGCAGTTTTTAGTTGACTTTCTAGAAACTTCTAAGAATATTAGCTTTAAAGAGTGATAGCTTTGTTTCCTCATTGTCTATTCTAATTAATTTAGTTTATTTTCCTCTTTTATTCCCATAGTTAACATTTGTAGGATAATATTATATAATCGGGGTAATAGAGGGCATCCTTGCTTAAACCCCCTTTCCATTGGGGAGGCTTCTAGCATATCCCCATTACAGATAATGATTCTTGAAGATTTTATAGAATTATCATTTATTATATTAAAGTAAGCTCCATTATCTAATGTTTTTAAAAGGAATGGTTGCTATCTTTTGGCAAAGCTTTTTCTGCATTGATTGAGATAATCATATATTTTCTGTTGGTTTTAGTATTGATGTGGTTAATTATACTAATAGTTTTCCTAATATTGAATTGGCTCTGCATTCCTAGTATAAATTTCACTTGGTCATACTATATATATTTTTAGTGTATTATTGCAACTTCTTTGCTAGTAATTTATTTAAAATGTTTGCATCAATATTTATTAGGGAGACTGGTCTATAATTTTTTTTCTCTGTTTTGTTTTTTTCTGGTTTTGGTATCAGCACCATATTGTGTTGCAAGAAGAATTTGATAGAATTTTTTCACCTATTTTCCAAGTAGGTTATATGGTATTAGCAATAATTGTTCTTTAAATATTTTGGGGGTAATTTGCTTGCAAATGTAGTTGGTCCTGAGGAATTTTTCTTAGGAAGTTCATTGATGGCTTGTTCAATTTCTTTTTCTAAGTTTGGGCTACTTAAGTATTTTATTTCAACTTCTGTTAATATGGGTAATTTATATTTTTGTAAATATACATCCATTTCATCTAGACTATCAAATTTACTACCAAATAACTGGGTAAAATAATACCTTACAACTGTCTTGATTTCCTCTTGGTGGTGACTTCAACCTTTTTATTTTTTCATACTTGAAATTTCTACTTTGCCTTCTTATTTTAACATATCAGGTCAGTTTTCTTTGTTAATTTCTGGAAATATGTTGTCCAGGCTTTCTTTTTTTTCCTTCTAATTATGGTTTCAGGTAGTCCAATAATTTTTATATTATCTTTCCTGGATCTTTTTTCCTAGGTCAGTTGTTTCTCTAATGAGAAATTTCCATTTTCTTCATTTTTCTTTTAAACTTAAAATTTTTTTTATCTTATCTTTGATGTTCAATTCCAATTTTTAAATAATATTTTTTTCAGTGAGTTTTTGTAATTGCATTTCCATTTGGCCAATTCTATTTCTTCACTAAGTTTTTGTATATCTTTTCCTATGCTAAACATATTCCTATGCTTTTTCATTTGCATTACTCTCTTTTATTTTTTCAATTTTTCTTCTCTAATTTGATTTTGAAAATCATTCTTAAGCTGTTCCAGGAATTTTTTTAAGGTCTAAAATTGAATTACATTTTTCTTTTAAGTTTCCCATATAGTCATTTTGATACCTCTTTCAACTTTATACCTTTATTCTCCTTATCACTACAGTAAATTTCTATGATCAAGTTCTTTTCTCCCTCATTTTTCTGCATCTTTTTGTGACTTGGTGTTTTTATGAAAGAATTAGGTTCTGGTCTTGCATTATCCCATGTCTTTTGTTCTGGGAGTCTATGTCTTACTCTTGGCTTCCACTGGGTTTAAGAGATCAGTTGCTAGCTTTTTATTCAATACAGGCTGCCTTTCTGGGTTATACTGGGAAGTAAGGACTCTCTCTTTTTTTAAAGCCCATTTTAAAAATGAAACTTTTTATTTTCAAAACATATGCAAGCATAATTTTTCACCATTGACCCTTGCAAAACCTTGTGTTCCAATTTCTAACCCCTTCCCTTCACTCCCTTCCCTAGATGGCAAATAATCCAATATATGTTAAACATGGTAAAAAATATACATAAATCCAATATAAGTATACATATTTATGCAATTGTCTTGATGCAGAAGAAAAATTAGATCAAAAAAGAAAAAAATGAGAAAAAATAAAATTCAAGCAAACAACAACAAAATAAATAAAAATGCTATATTGTGATCCACACTCAGTTCCCACAGACCT
The DNA here is from genome assembly GCF_016432865.1 of Antechinus flavipes. Classification (NCBI taxonomy): domain Eukaryota; kingdom Metazoa; phylum Chordata; class Mammalia; order Dasyuromorphia; family Dasyuridae; genus Antechinus; species Antechinus flavipes. Next base: position 509,773,422 of record NC_067398.1, read on the forward strand.
CTCTCTGGGTGTAGATGGCTCTCATCATCATAAGATCATTGAAACTAGTGAGGCCTCACTTTTGGCCTCCCTAGGTATGGGGTTTAGATGCTGGCCTACTCTAGGGGTGGGGCCTTTCTGTACTGTGTAGACCGTCTAGGGGGTCTGTTGGCTTGAAGGAGGGTAGGGACTTTGGAATATGTTGCTCCAAGCTTGGAACCTTACTCCAGATCCCTTACTGTGATGCTGGCTATTGCTATTGCCTTTGGAACCTTTTCCCTTCCTACCCTAGTGAGATAGACTTCTCCTGTTGGACTTGAAGTTTCTTCCATTCCTAGATCAATTCTGAAATGGCTTTCTAATTGTTTGCAGGGTAATTTGGGAGGGTTTCAGAGATTCCTTCCTCACTCTGTTATCTTGATCATATATGCTTTTTTTAGCAAGTAAAATTGAAGTTTCTTCAAAAAATATCTTATGCCATTTCCAACGATCTTGTTATGAAGAGAGCCATCTACACCCAGAAAGAGGAACTGAATGAGAATCACAACATAACATTCTCACTCTTTTTGTTGTTGTTCATTTGTATTTTTTTTTCTTACTCATTTATTTTCTTTTTTTTAATCTGTTTGTGTGTGTGTGTGTGTGTGTGTGTGTGTGTGCAACAAGAGAATTGTATAAATATTTATACATATTGGATTTAACTTATATTTAACATGTTTATTATATATTAAATTGCTTGCCAAATAGAGGGTGGGGGAAAGAAGGAGAAAATCTGAAACACAAGGCTATGCAAGGGTCAGTGTTGCTAATTTGACAAATTATTTTAATAATATTTTTTATTTATTTAAATTATTTTAATTTAAATTATTATTTATTTAAAATTTATTTTAAAAATAAAAAATCTTTATAAAAAACAAACAAAAATAAACAACAAAGAAATATCTTATAAGCATCACTGAAAATGAAGCAAATGAATTAAGACTTGGCCCCTAAAATATTCTTGCATATAAGTAATTCTAACAAAACTAAAAGTAAGTAGAATTACCAATAAATTGAGAAAAAACTTTCATTTATAAGAAGGAGTTTCAGAGCAAGATTACATACTCTTAGGGAATATAATAAACATGATCATGACTGGAAAAGCATAGACCTATAATCAACCTCAGCCAATCGGAACAACTCTTCCAACTTCCCAATCACATATATTTATTTATCCCAGCCCACATTCACCTGGAACGCTGACTTTTTTGGTGGTTCTTCATCTTTTTTTTCTTCTTCTTCTTCTTCCTCTTCACTATCCGTCTCAAACAAATAATAATCTCCACTCCTGACCACTAAGCAAAACAAAATATATTTTTATTTCTTGAAAAATATAAGGAATATTTGGTGCTCATTTCTGAATAACACACAAATATATACCAACATACAGTCAACAAAGGATCATTAGGATAGAGGAAGAAAAAAGGAAGTGAACAGAACTCACTGTCAGGCTTATATTACTTAGTGCCACTATGACTTAAGTTAAAGCACAAAGGCCATGTCTATACTACTTAACCGAATTGGCCAAAGCAAAGTCAATCTGGTATTTTCAACCTTCTTCATAGACTGTATCAATCAATCAGATCAACTGTGCACCAATCCAATTCGATCATTTACAATGATCAAAATAACTCATCGATGGTGGCACGATTTTGTTATTTTGGTCGTATAGATAAGGCCAAAGTGAAGTGGAGGATTTGCAATTATCTCACTGATATTGGCTGTATAAACAGCCAATGCAGATAATTCATAACTAAAACTAGGCATTAGAAACCTTCCACTTCATCTTTTGCTATGTAGACCTGGCTTCTGCACATGGAACACATTGGACATGACAAGTATGGTAACAATTGAGGATTACAGGTTGGTTGGTTGGTTGTTTTTTAACCCACATTGCCATGAGGAGGAAATGGGCAGATAAGGAGAAAACTAAACACAATGTCTGTTTCTACATGCAGCTAGTAGAAGAGACTGTAGCAAGACAAAAGGGATCTGCATGATTCATCACTGATATGCTTTATGGATATTGTGAAATCTAAGAACATAACTTATGCAGAGATCCATATTGATTATTATGGCTTATAGCAAAAAGGGTTCTAGTCTCTTCTTTACTCTTGCATGTAAACACAGTCTGTGTTAGGAGTTTGTAGCAGAGAAAGTTGCAAGGTCTATCCAAATATTTTAGAGGAATTTGATTAATTTAATCTTTATCCATTTAAGATGAATATATGTTTTTATCAGTGAGAAGAAAGCCAGCATAGAAATTTCTGATGTTACATAAACTGTATCATCATTATACATAGAACATACTATAGTTTTTGGTTTTGATTTAGAGTTTCATGTGCTGGGCCATCTTTCATGTTACACCATGTAGTGTCATTTGTTTATTCATCTTTTGGACTTAAAATTATGAGGTAATGGAAAACCTTGGCTTGTTTAAAATGAATTGCTTGATTATCACTAAACAAAGTAATAAATAAAAGTAATTTTGCCCATGGTTTCAGATAGAATCTGAAGCCTCCATTCATGAAGATGCAGAGTAAATGAACTGGGCCTTATATCCTTGAACAGAAGCATTTATTTTTAGTTTTAAGTAAAGTAACAGGCCCAGGGCAACAGGCCCAGGTCTGAAAAAGGGAAATAAACAAAACCAAACAGAAGACAATAATAAGCGAGAACAAACCAAAGTCACAGCATTACATTTGACAGTGGGGAAGACCATTAAAATTATGCCTTTGTGTAAACTTAGAAATTAGCAAGGAGAGTTACATAGGGTGTATGTCATATGTTCAGTTGAGAAAAATTCAGAGTAATATATGAGTCAACATTTTACCTTCATTATATGCTCTAAAATCAACAGCTTAAATTGTATTCAATCATACCTCCTAAAATGTTTTCTGTACTCTGTCAGACAAATGAACAGAATTTTGATATATTTTAGGAGAAATATATATATATGTACATATATATATATCATATTCAAAAGGGGAATTTTTTTTCAGAGAAAATTTTTTATTAATTCCACTAAAGTTTATGAATTGGATGTAGTATTATCACAAAACTCCACCACCAGTCCAAAATCACAAACAGAAAGTTATATGATCTTCTAAAATTGTCACTAGGCTATAAGATAAATTAAGATGGAAAAATGTTTCTTTGGTGACATTTACCTTTAAAAACAAACGTATCATTATAAATATGCATATGTGTCTGAATATACATTTATATATTGCATAATATATAAAATGAAAGCGTTAGATTAGAGTTTTCAAAGATCCCATTTATGTATAAAATTCTATTAACATATGAGATTTCTAGCTTAGGATTTCCTAACGTGTATGGGATGCTACTATCATGGCTAGGGGGTGACTAGATTACTTCAATGAGTTCTTTTCATGAGTCCCTTTATAGCCCTACTATTCATATCTCCACAAGCCTGGTGCTTAAAAACTCTAAGAATGAAAGTATTAAGCAATGCCAGACAATGTTCACTGTTCATTGTTTAGGAAGGATATAAATGATATGAGATATGAAATACTGAAAGGGAAGGTATGATTGAACAGCAATAATGCAATCTTATGTGTACACATAGATATGGAACTGGGAATATCTTAGTAACTCAAGGCCTAGATTAAGATCTTCAATGATTTCTAATCATGTTGTTATTATGGCAATAGTATTCTCTTGGTTGTTACTATTAACTTCCATAGATTTATGCATTACCATTTCAGAAACACTCATGCTGACCACCTATAAAATTGCACTGATAAGTTTAGTAACCAAATAAATCCTAACAGTGAATCTCAATAATGTAACTTCTAAATAATACAATTCTACCACTATCGTATGCAATTGATTTTTTTTTAAATATTTTTTTCTCAGAAGGATGCTACTGATGTATTTGGCAGACACTAAGAGGAAAAACACTTGGCAGGGAGCTTTTAAAATTATAGTTAGCATCTGGTTCCAAACTATGAATCACACAAATTTCTGCATTATTGCACCACAAGGTATTGTAACAATGCACATTTGGTTTAAGACCAGTGTCCAAGAACATGATATAATGAAGGTAAGATGAATCAGAAAACCCAAAGTCAATATAACCTTTGTACTGGAAACTCTTGAATGTATTAATAACTAGTAAGATGATTAACAAAGACCTTATCCAATTCCTTCCAAAATACCATTTTTAAATGAAAAAAAAGAAATATAAATCACATTAAAATGGCATGAGACTTTACCTCAGCTGACAGTATAATATGGTTTATATAAAAAATCTTTTTGAAAAAGGATAAGTCTCTCTAAAGTAGCAATATGCCCTTTAGAAACAGAAAGATAGGCATAGTTTACTTGTGACTTGATAGAAATGGACATACAGTGTAACTTAATTGACATATTATCTGTCAGTGTAGAAATAACATGGTCACACAGAATGAACAATATAAAAAAGTACAACTTTACTTAATCCAAAGGAATAAGAAATTTCTCAACAAAGCATTAGACTCTCTCAAAAAACGGAAAGTTTTGTAATGCTTAGACAATACTATGTTCTGAAATATTGCATAATATATTGAAAATGTATCAGGAGATATACCTCATTGGTTTTAGAAAATTTTATTATAGATAAGAAAGGCTAAGACCAATTTTATATGCTTAAGGAGAAACTGGTAGATTAGATTTTGGTAATCTTAGTGGAATTCAATTCAAGTCTATTTTGACTGGGTTTGTTAACCTTGTACAAGCTGAGTATCTAGTCCTTTCTGGATGGTGGTACGGCTTTAGAGATGAGCCCTGATGGATGAGATTGACTAAATTTTTTATTCCAGTCAGTTTCACTCATGACAGCACAGCCAATTCACATAGTGTGGAGAAACACATCATACTACTAGACTGAATAAATCCTAGATAGTAATGATTGTGTTTTTCCCATTGTTGTGATGTGGCTAAATGGTAAATGGCATTAGATAAAACAATTAAAGTATTTATTAAATGAATTTCTTTCTAATGCCGTATTTATCATAGTGAAGTTTTTACATTCTGTGTAACTCTCAAATTCTGCTTTTTAGAAGGACTTTCAGATTTCTGGTTCTAGTTGATCATCATTGAACAACAAAATACTGAGAAGATGTGTTAGAATATAATTTAGAGCACTAACATTGGGGATTTTTTTGAAGAAAAGAAAAAGGGTTCAAGTATAATACATTGTATTTATCTCCTACTTTCACATTTGTTAAAAATAAATAAATAAATAACCTCAAATACAAATAACATTAAAGCTCTGAGAATTGTAAGGAAGAAAGATACTCATAGTCATAACCTGTTAACTGTCTTATAAAGAGAGTCATAAAATATCTGCAAATATCTTCTTGATATCAGAGATCATTTCTAATACAAGTTTATATCCAAATATAGGTGCCATGGATAAAAATGGTATATAATGACTAACATTGGTCAGCCCTCTGGACTTCAGAATTAGACAATATTTATTTTCCTTCTCTTAATAACCCATAAATTGTGCTCAAGGATTGGTTAGTTTAGCTTCAGCTATCTCTAGTAGGCCCTGTACATGACTACAGAATACCTATATCTCACCAGTTACCTGTACATAATTGAACAGAGACCTTTGAAATAGTAAGTTTCTACACTCAGGCCCCCTATCAAGTCACAATGATCAAACCATGCATGGAACAAACAAGTCATGGGAATGCCCAAATTCTGGTCAAGGATATAAGGGTTAAAATCGATGAAATTGTAAGAGGATCGAGAAAACCTACTGGAAGCATGATCAACCCAAGGCCGCCACCACTGCTTTTTTTTGCCCTTGGCTTTCTGTTTGTCTGCTTCTCCTAAAATAAAATATGTCCAGACATTAATTCTTTCAAAATGAGAAAACAAGCTTTGAACACCATGATTTAACAACTCATTATTGTCAAATCTAGCTAAACTTTAAGAGCACATTAAAAGGTTGGGAAAAGGAAACTGCATGGTCTGAAAAGTGTTCAAGTATCGGGGTAACAGCTGAATCCCAAAGGGAATTGTCTAACATTTATTTTAAAATGCTCTGTATTTTCAGCTATTCCTTTGCAAGCTAGCACATTTAAACAGAAATAAAATGAAGGGATAATCATTTCACCATATGTTATATACCAATGAATATTCCATAGAACTAAAACAAAACAAATAAGATTTAAAGAGATCGAGACATGCCAATTTGTTAAAATTCATCTAACATCTTAGTTCTGAAAGCCAGACAACTTGCTTATAATAGATATTGATAATATATGATTGGAAAATACTAATTTATTAGTAAGTGATGGAAACTGTAATCTAGATAACAAGTATATTTCTTTACTCCAATCCCTCCCAAACTGAAAATCATGCCAAAAATTCTACAAAAGTACATTTCAACTCTAATCAAGTTAGCTGCAGTAATATATTTCACAAGACAAGTTACAAGGGAAACATCAATCCATAATTTTAGATTTTGACATTAGGTGTCAATATACAAGGCATGTACATGATTTCTTTATTTTAGTTTACAAAAACCAGAGGAGATTCCAGAAAGGAATACATTACTATTTCTCTTTCCAAATCAACTACTTGTCTATGATTTGATTCCTTCTCCTCCAAAGTTCCAAAAGCTAAAATTATTGTGTCTTTCTCAAATCAAATTGGCTCTTGAGTCAAGAAGAAGTTAGGCTATTGGTTTCACAAAGATGGCCTAAAGACAGCTTAAAATCAGTTCTTCATTAAAGCTTTAAAATGCATTTTGAAAAATATCTACAAAACATCCTGATGTCCAATTTATATAAAAAGATAAAACTTGCACTAAAATAAATATACTTTCAATGTTAGGACTGAGAAATCTTTTCTTTACAACCCTGCTAATTTCCAAATATTGTTTGTGATTCAACTTCAAAATAGCTGAATGGCAAGAAAATGGTTTGACATACTTTCATCATCCTCTTCAGAGACTCTTTGAAGACTCTGTCCTTCACCTGATTCCTGGGTCAAACTCAACATTCTCTCTTTCCCCTTTTTGTATTTCTGTTGCCTGGCTTTGATGCGGTCCATTCTAATAAAAGGAAAATATTAGTCATATTATAACCTTTAGGCTTCCATAAGAATAATGCATTTTATTTAGACAATGATGTTTTTGAATGCATTAAAAATCATCAATGGGCTTTTAAATGCTATCACCTTTGTGTCAAGGCAACCACCAAGAACCCACAATCACCTTTGAAATTAGCTGTCTTTTTGTGGGAATTAAAAGACGATGATGGATGATGATAAGTGAAAATAAAATGATACTAAAAATGTCTCAAATTAAACATTTCATAGTTATATCCAATTCTTGTAGAATGGCATAGTGGACATCATGTCAGAACACATGGAAGGAAGACCTGATGCTAAATAATATGACCATGGGAAAATCCTTGAACATCTCAGAGCCTCAATGTCTTCATCTATTAAATGAAAAATCATAATATGGTATCATTTCTATCTGAAATCTATATGATATGATATCCATCAACCATAAATAGAGAAGCATCAAATAATAATACTTGATATTTATAAAACATCTTAATTTTTCAAAGCTCTTTATACATAGGAACATTAATATTTTCTATTCTGAGCACAAAATATTTGTATGGAAGAATCTAGACTTGTGATTTTAGTGGCAGAAGAGCCCCTAATGAGAACTCCATCTACTAATTCAGATAAACATCTTCATCCATTTATAATATTTGAGAGTTTGTTGGGACATAAAGGAATTCAAAGCCTAATCAAGTTTCTGTATTCTGAAACAAGTGGGTAACTGGTCTTGAGAATCTCATTGAGAAATAAAAAGGTCTGATTCATTTCCCTCCTCCCTCCTTAATAAGAGGAGGGATAATAACATTCTTCACTATTAAGATAGTAAACACATTTAGAAAAAAATTTGGTCCAAATTTGGTATATGTGAAAACCAATTTTAAACTTAATAATATTAAATAATATAGCAGCAATAATAATAATTGCAAAATAATAATAACACTACTATTATTGTTTGCATATTTTAGTGCTTTCTCATTTTTCAATTGCTTTCACAACCAACATTGCTAATCTTAAAATATTAGATTTTTATGGAATAATCTGTTGTGTTAAAAGAGGGAACAGAGAAATCATTTTTTTTTTTGCCTAGGATATGAAAATAGAGTAGATAGGGCTCTTCTCATTAGAATAGTCTTATTTAAGTACTATTTCAGTTGATCACCAGTATTTTCCTGGGTGATCTATGACATTTTTCTCGCTAGTTGGGATGGGAAAACTGGTAAAATAGAATCTTTTAGTCATGCTTTAGACTTTTATCCAGATGATATTATATCATAGTACCACATCTTAATGATTCTACTGCTAAAAATTTTACCTTATGAAACACTAATCAGTGGTCTTGCAGAATGAAAATTTCCCAAACCCATTGGATAGATAGTTGTTGTCCCATTCCATGTACTGATCTTACTTATATCACCTAACCTTTCCAAAAATTGGAATGCTCATCTTTAAAATGAAGAGGAGTATAATTAATACATCACATTTAATATCCTTTCCAGCTCTACCATTCTAAGATCATCCCATCTTTTGAATTCCCTTCATCATTACTCTGTGAGCAGTACAGAATTAGTAATGTTTTCATAATCATCACAGAACTGCTAATTCCATAGAAAGTTTCATGGTAAGTGCCAAAGTTCATTGAATTGGGATATTTAGAATTTGAACTCTAGTGATCTGAGGGCAACTAAAATTCCTTTTTGTTTTACTGGATTGCTGACCATCTTTAAAACCAGAAAATAAGAGAAAAGGAAAGGAAAAGAGAAATGAAGCAACCATACTGTCTCTTCAGCTGGTCCATTGATTTTTTCTCTTCCTCCATTCTTGCTTTCACAGCCTTTACAATTGTAGCCTGGAAAAGTTCAGCACCTCTGAATGAAAATTCAGAAACAATGCAAGATAAATTAGAACTTTATGCTTATCCTTTCAAAAAACAAAACAAGATAAAAACAAAAACATTACAGATCAGAAACCATTGCAGATAGAGGGGAATTGAGTCTAAAAATGAGCCTCTTGGCAAGTCATATCTATTTTCTAGTCATTTAAAATTTCTCTTCTGGGTTGAAAGAAGATATGTGACTTTATGTACAGATTCCTTTTATCCCCTGTGGTTAGTGAATAATAAGCATGTAATAAATGCTTTTGACCATTTGATTACAGAACAACCTACCACTTTTTGTCATCAGGCTGATGATAATTTGTTAGCCTATTGATGGAAAGGAGAGGGGAAAACATTTATTAAGTACCTACTATGTTTCAGGCACTATATTAAGCATTTTACAGTTATCTCAATTGATCCTCATAACAACCTTGTGAGACCAGATACAATCATTATCCTCACTTTACAGTTGGAGAAAATGGGGCAGATGGAGATTAGCTAACCTGTCCAAGTTCATCTAGTAAGTGTCTCAGGTCTGTTTTGTACTTATATCTTCAAGATTTCAGATCCATTGATCTATATAGCCTAATATAATGGTAACAATTTTTACTTTAAAAAAGCTGCACACTATCTATTTGTCTATTGAGATTTTCCTTACAGAAAGTAGGTATTCCAACATAGTCTTATTCTACTTTTAATGGGAGAAGTACAAATAACAGTTTTCACAGTAGAAGAGAGTTCACTAGCTTATTGAGCTGACATACAATCAGTTAAAGGTAGAGGTTAGAATCTGGTCTTCCTTAACTAATATAGTGTCATTAATATATTAAACATACTCTAGGATGAGCTACATCCTAAGGTAGATTTAATTCATCAAACTTTATTCAGTCTACTATGTTTTGACACACACAGAAATAAATTAGATAATGAGCTCAAGAATTAACACTATGAAAGGCATTCTTGTAAAGTGGGCAATGCTAGGCTTGGAGCGAATCCCACCTCAGGTATTTATTAGCTATGTGAGTCCTGGAAAATCACTTATCTCCTTTGGTTTAAGTTTACTTATCTGTAAAATGAGGAGTTTGATCTTGATGAATGCTAAGGTTCCTTCTAACACAAATCAATGATCTTGTGTGTAAAGACAAGACTGTAAGTATCTCTGCCTGATAATGTAAGCATTAAGATATGCATCTTATGTATATTCTATGGTATATACAGACAGGGACTCTTTGTCACACATTCCAAATAGGTCTCTTTTATTTTCTTCTTTCTGACCCCAAACCTGTCATATTAGGAGGGAGAAATTATTGAGAAAAATAATGGAAAGGTTTTGAGGAGGAAAAAAATACAAATAGTAGCCCAAAAAAAGGGAAAAGAAAAAAAAGACAAAAATAGTAAGGTAGGAAAGAAAAAATGAGGAAGAGTACAGGTTTGAAGCTATTGAGCTACATAATATCGTATAACAATATTACATATTGTTAAATGGATCAATCATAACTTCTTTTTTCCCTATAATTCACATGTCACAAACCTCTTCACATTACACATTTTCATCTTCTTTGCTCTATTTTCCAGTGAAAAGGTCAGTTGGAAAAATTGCCAACCCCTCAATAAAGTTCTTGATCACAGCCTATTTGCCCTCATTTAGGAGATTGTGTTCTCCAACATTCTATGCCATTTTTTAATCTTCAGTATCTTTCTATCCACTCATGCCTTCACTTGCCCCTTACTTTATATATGTTTCTTCCATTGTCAAAAATTCTCCCCTTGACCTTGGCATTCCCTCAGATTATAGTTCTATAGCTGATCTCCTTTTCATAGCTAGACTCCCAGAAAGTCTATTTATATTCAGTACCTCCTTTTCACATCATGCTCCTTTCTTAATCCCTTGTAATCTGACTTCTGTTTCAATCATTTGACTGGAACTGATCTTTCCAAACTGAACAAAATTCTCTCAGTCATTCAACACAAAGGTCTTTTCCTCATCCTTCTTGACTTCTCTAGCTTTTAGCATTGTTAAGCACTCTATCCTCTGGGATGACCTTGTCTTACTTGGCTTTCATGACTAAGCTGAAGTAAAGTAAAAAAGTTCCAGTAAAGAAGACTGGAACAAATCCTCTTTCCATCTACCAAGTGTGAATATCTGATAAAAGAGATACTCACACTTTTCACTTTTTTTCTCTACATTCCCTCTCTCGGTCCCTTATACATAGTAGGTACTTAATGAATGCTTGTTGAATGATGGTTTTATCAGTTCCATAGGATTCATTTATAATCTCTAAAATAATGACATATCACTACCATAGATGGTTTTTATGTTGACATTTACCTTGATGCCAGGATCTGTGAAGCTTTTATGTCAGCAACCACATGGAGGAAATAGTAACTCATGAAAACTCTTCTTTGTAGCAAAAGGAATGCAAAACATATACTGTCCCAGATAATCCCAGCCTCACCACTGGGCAATTTGCATTCCTTATTATCAAGAGCTATGACAGCAAAGCAAAGAAAGTCTGTGTTAGAATGCATATATCTGTCTTTTAATTTTTTTGCATGTGTCTAATATGCCACAGGCTCAGTTACACTTTCTTAATCACAGCAGAGCAAATAAAAATACTCTCTGACTAGATAGTGTCCATGGTACAAATGTTCATCCTCCTTAGTTTTAAATTAATGCCAGTTAAGTTGCTTATGTGTTAATCGTAATGTACAAATGCCTTTGTCCCTTAACAATTCATCAGTAGGTTTTTTTTTTTTTTTTTGGTCTGTAGACATGGATCATTCCCTTTCCCTTTTATTTGCTAGGTGTTGATGGTCAAATTGTGCTGGAAAAGGAGCTTCCAAAATTTTTTGATTGTACATCCCTATTAGCAAAAAAACCCAAAACACTTGTTCAACATATGTATGTATTTATTTAATAATATGTTCTGTGCATGTATTATTGTATTAATAATTACATTTTAATAAAATTTACCTAAACAAATTAAAATAGGATATATAATGTCGTGATCTAGTTCAGATGGATCTGAATCGGTCCCTGTTCGGGCGCCAAATGTTAAGAGTTCAAATGTTGGAGTTTGTTCTTCTCAGAGCACAGCTGGTTTAGAGGCTTAGAGCCCTTCGGATGTCTCCAAATCCAAAGGTTCTGTCCTTCAGCCTCTGCCTCTGCTTTCTTCTGCCTCCAACCAAAACAGAGATGGAAGGTCTTTCTTATCTCCTTCTGGGGAGCCCAGCCACCAACTTGCCACGGAGAGAGGGCTTCTGGCGTAGCTCCACTGAAATCCGTCAAAAGTGTTCTCTGCACCAGAGTCGTTCCTCTCGAGTCCAGCGCGATCAGCCAGCCAAGAGGAAAAAATGTATTCTGCCATAGATCCCTCATCGCTGGCTTTTTATCTGCCTCTTCTGAGAGAATGGGATTATGGGTTTTCTCCCATAGTGCTCTCTGGCCCAGTGACTTTAAGGGAGGTGTGAACTCCCTTGAAGTTAGAAAGTGTACTTTGTGAAGCTAGCATACTTGTGGACTCCAATGAGTAAAGGTGTGAACACAAGCCTTGTCTTAATTAGTTCTACTTAGTACCTTGTTTCAGGTTCTGGCCAAAACATCTTCTTGTAAGATTAGATCAACTCTAATTACTTAGCAGTTAGTAAGGATTCCAACAATATAATATTTGATCTTGGAATTAATAGGGAGCCACTGAAGTTTATTGAGTAGCCTAGTATATAAACATGATAGAGTAAGACCTGACTTTTTTTTTTTTAAATCACTTTGGCAGCTATATGGAAAATAGATAAGTTGGGAGCATCTTGAAGGATGAAGGCTAATTATTATATTACAATAATCTAGGTGACAGATGATGAAGACATGGCCTAGGGTTGTGGCTATGAGCAGAGATAAGGGAACAGATCCAAGAAATACTTTGCTGACAGAAATGACAATTTGGCAACTGAAAATAGTGATGCATTGAAGATGACACCAAAGAGAACAACTTTTACAACTGGAAAGATGGTGGTGGTCTTGATATAAATGGTGAATTTCCAAAAAAGAATGGCTTTGATGGACAAAGACAATGCATTAAGAATTAAAATGGGTACTAGAATTCTTTCATTATTTTTCATCCTGTACAATTTTGATTAATAAGTCAAATGAGATTCTGGAGCCAAAATTCCAAAGGTTCCTCCCGGAGATAATCTGGGGGCTAAATAATGTGCTTATTAGAAGTAGGCTTGCCAATTATATATGCACAACTATTTCTGTGTTTTTTCTGGGTAGCTGTTGGGTAATAAGTAAATAAATTCCAAGGGGTTAGTGACTAGTAGAGAAAGGGAAGCTGGGAACTTGAACATGGAAGGAAGAAGGACAGAGATAAAGGTAAGCATAGCAATGATGAGAGAAGACCTAGGATTATCTAGCACAGGGAGGATGGGAAGGGATGAGATAGGCCACATCTTCCTATTTTCTGAGTGATTGATTATAGAATCCTTGGGGCCATACCTCCATCTGGAATACTTTTCTAGAGCATTATTATCAAACCCCAAAAGAAATTAAAGTCACTGAGTAGGGTAAGAGGGGGGGAAAGATAGTAATGTAAAACGAATTTCTACTCTAGTTATGCTGGCAGTTTTCATTCCTGCGATTGCAGTTGTCTCAGTGAGGTTCTATTGAGGATGTTCAAATTAATATTTCTACAAATCATCAAGATTATGGTATATGTATGTAAGATTAGATGATGCATTTTGGAGGAAAGAATGTTACAAAAGGGCCCAAATTACTCAACATACACAATTTCTCATTAGATTGGTTGTAAAATGGTTCCAGTCTAGGTGTTTCATCTCAAAAATAAATGAGATGTTATGCATTATTTTTCAACTTAGGTCAACAAAATTCTCTAATAAAATGATATGACATTTCTCCTATACCTCTGCTTCTACTACCATAATCCTTTCCCCTGCACAAAATAATTTAATACTCACGCATTTTGTAGCCTTTTACTGTACAAGCCAAGCTGAAGGCTTGGATCAGCCAGCAATTCTTCTGCACCAAGGACTCAATATAACCACATGCTCCAATCTGTAAAACAAATAGAAAAAAAATACGCAGACTATATACATCAATAACAAATGTTCATTGGTCAGGATCCCCAGAATATTCATGTATTCACTTATAATTCAATGTGGTTGATAATATATGTTACTAAATTAAAGGCAGATACTTTCATTCCAGTCTCTCTGCAGTACTAAATGGGATAATCAATGAGACAAAGTTATTTTCTGAAGAGATTCAGCTCCATGGAGTGGAATAAAGGTCAAAGAGGAACTATCATTCACAAATATCTTTTTCCACTTCTGCAGAAAAGAAGTTCTGTGGACTTGTTGATGAAATAAAATTTGAAATGGCAAATAAGGCATGCATTTTCCTCAACATAATGTAGTTCCTCAAACTGATTTGGTTAGGCTTTTTAATGTCACAGGAAAAAACAAACATGTCTGTTTATAAAAAAGAAATTATAAAATATGTTTCTTTATGGCCTCTACATACAAGAGTAATAGTCCCTTTAAATTTTTTTTATATTATTATTATTGTTATTCTCTCCTTCCTGGTTTTAAGTTCTAGAAAACTTAACAATATGTTATTTCCTATTCAACGATCATACCAAAAATCTTTTCCTTCAAAGTATCATCTACTCCATGAAGGTTTTTATAATTCCCTTCTGCAGGAGCTGATCTCGCCCTTTTAAAATTTCTCATAATACACTGGAGCTCTCCCTCATAATTTGTTACTATTTTAAATTAGATTTATTTATACAGCTATGATCTTCCGACTAGACTGATGGCTTCATCAAAAAAAAAAAAAGAGTCATGTCAGATTACAATCATTTCCTTGAAAAAATGAAATATTAGATAGTAAATCAGGGGAATACCAGAAAGTTTCTTTAGACTTCAGTAAAGTATTTGATAAGATTTCTCATGATATTTTCATAGAAAAAGTCAACAATAGATTAATATTCAGTAAAGTAAATTCAGAACTGGTCAAATGGCTATGTCCTAAGATTAATAATTTATGATTCAATATTAAATTACAAAGAGGTCATCAGTGGACTACCTTGGGGAGTCTGTGTTTAGTTTTAGGCTGTCTTATGTTTTTGCCAGTTATTTAGCTCAGATAATAGATAATAATGATGATAACTAACATTTATATAGTACCTATATTCTAGGCCCTAAATTATCTCAAATGATCTTTACAACAACTCTGTTAGGTAGGTGCTATCCTATTTTCCAGATGGATAACCTACACAAACAGAGGTTAAATGACTTATATGGAGTCATACAAATAAGAGTCTGAGGCTAGATATGAACTAAGCTAGTTTGATAGCATATTTGCCAAATTTTCAGATAAAAACTTGGAGAGTCAGTTAACACAATGGATAAGAGTATTAGTATACAAACAAGATGTCAACAGGCTACAAATAAGCTCAAATTAAAATGTTAACTTTAGCTCAAAACTTCTAAACCACTGAAGACTGAATTCATAGAAACTTAGAATGAATTTGTGGTTATCTATTTGAATCTATGCAATTAATAAACCCTCCAAACATCTGTCAACAAGGTGTCACTTTTTATCTTTTTATATGGAGAACTCACTATCTCAGAAGGCAATCTAATCTATTGTTGGATAGATCTAATTGTTTGGAAATTTTTCCTCCTATAAAAAGGCATTGTTTTAGGAATCTGTATAATAGATGTTGATATTAGATTAGAATCAAAATAGTGCCAGCACAGCCAGAATCTCCTAGTTATGAATAAATTCACCCAATTCAGATCTCATTTGTGTAGTAGGAAACCTTAGGTGAGATAAGGATGAATTAATACCAACCTAAAGGGTTAAAAGTTGCTTTATCATCTCTCAAAGAGTATATTGTTTCACTTTGACATGAGGTAACACAGATTTGGTTCATAAAGGATATTCTAGTGGGGCACAAACTTTCTACCAAACTTGAGAGGCTTAGATTATGAATGGTTTCAGGGTCAATCTATATTTATTTGTGTTTTGTTAGGAACTGCCCACCAATTACAAATAGACTCATTACAGGTTTTTCACCAAGTGATAGATTTTTTGTTGAGTTGTTGTTATGTTAACCCATAAATAAGAAAAAAAATATTCAATGGGCCTCAATCCTGTGTGATCTTATTCCATGTCTGTAGAGTCATCAATGACTTAAATGGTGGTGCTAATAGGTGAACCTACTCTAGTTCTGATTCTGGCTTGGTATCCCATGTTCAAGGCCAAGCTATTTTCAATGTTTCTATTTCTTTCTATTTCCATAGAAAAGATGACGTATGAACATCCTTACATGCTTTTAAATAGCTTGTTCCATACCATTTTCATCACATAATAAGGAAAGAAAATTTAATATGTTCATAGTTCTCAAACAAGATCAACATTTATAAACCAAAAAAAAAGCCATTCCTGCTAATATCAGGTACTCTCTTCCATTCTAGAAGACAAGGAAATATTAATATAAATGGGCAAAATATCAACTTTTTTTTTACAAGATAAATGCTAAAACATTAGACTTGATTGGATCAGTTGCAAATTTTTTGTGGAAAGAAATATCTCACAGTCTATTTCTATAAATGCATTTCTTTGTATTTCCTAACCTTGGGCTGACTTGAAAAGAATAAAAATGGTTCTACTATTTAACAGAAAAGCAAGATAAATGATCATTGGAATACTGAATTGACTGTGTCTGAGCAAACTGCCACAAGATTTTGTTTTTTTCTGAGAACAATATGATGCAGCAAGGGGCTTTTAATAACCACCAAATGGATTATTACTCTTAACATTTAAATCATAAATGTGTTATGGGCTGAACCTACAATAGTGCCACTTACTGACAGTATATTTTTCATTGTAATCACAAAAACATTATATGCGATCAGCCAGTCCCAACAGCGGAGGATGCTTTTGATGGGTTTCAACAGCAAATCCCCTCCAAACAGCAGGAAATAGAAACAGGCCACCAAATAACCCATGCAGAATAGGCTGATCCTAGTGGTTCCAGTAATGAAGATGATTGTAAGAACAAACCAGAAGAGATAGCTAAAGATAATCACTTTGTACATGTCCAAATAAGATCTGCAAGCCAAAAACAGGACAATGAAAGAATAATCAGCAAAGTTCTTCCACAAGGCAGTAAAATAATTTGCAATATTATTTGTTGAAGACATTTTTATCAATTTTCATGAAACAGTAAAAACTCAAGTGAGTTATTTGTCTCTCCTTTACCTAATTTTCTCTCCTTTAAGATGTGAGGAGCCAAGTGGCACAATTCATAGAGTACTGGGACAGGAGTCAGGAAGATCTGAGTTCAAACTCAACTTCAAACAGTTACTAGCTATGTGACCCTGGGCAAGTTTACTTAACCCTGTTTGCTTTAGTATCTTGATTTGTAAAATGACCTGGAGAAGGAAATGGCAAACTACTCCAGCATCTTTGCCAAGAAAACTTCAAAAAGAGTTACAAAGAATCAGACATGATTGAAATGACTGAACAAAAGAGGTGAATAATAATACTTGCACTGTTCACAGGGCTTACTAATTAGCAATGCTGTTAATTGTTTAACAATTGGATCTCTCCCTCCCTTCTAAATGTAACCTTGAGACACTTTAAAATTTAATTTGCATTGTTAACATTTTCTCCATCACATTTTAAAGTCTAGACAATCAACAAAACAATCAATCAAGCCCTGATTTGTAGTTTTTCAATTTCCATAGTGTAAATGCTGATACTGAAAATTTTAAAATGATCGCATGTGAATCAATTCAAAATGGATCTAATACACACTCTTGTGTGTAATCATATGTTGTTTTTGAGTTGTTTTTTAGGCATGTCTGACCCTTCATGACTCATTTGAGGTTTTCTTGGAAAAGATAACTGCATGGTTTGCCATTTTTTTTCTCCATATTATTTTATAATTGAGGAAACTGAGACAAATAGGGTTAAGTTATACAGGGTCACAGTAAGTGTCTGAGGGTGGATTTGAACTCAGAAAGATGAGTCTTCCTGACTCTAGGTCTGATACTTTTATACAATGTATCACTTAGCTGCTCCTGTTTGTGCCTTTTGATTAAAAAAAAGCATTAAAAATCTGAGTGATTATTATTTACTTTCAATGTATATTTATTTTACCCACTATTGTAAACATCACAATTTTAGGAAAGAAGAAAGTAAAACTCATACCCCACAGTTACTTCTCAAAGAATTAAAAGTAATCTTTACCGGCAGTGAATGAAATCTGGCACAGGATTATGTTGGCTAAAAGATGCTGCATCAAGGCTCATACATATTTCTACATTATCCCCAGCCATGATCCGCACTGCAGCTTTGTTTTCATCCTCAAAAGTTTGTCGTTGTAAGGAAGCACACAATAGCAGCATGAAGTCATCTGGTAAGATAGCATTGTAAGAGTGAGTATGAGTTATTCATTTATATTTATTTATAACTTCACTGTACATAATTGGGAAAGATAACAATCTTTACTCAGTACATGCAATTTGTAATTTGTGCATGGGTTTTAAGTTAACTTGACAATTGTGTACTTAGAGTTCAGCAAACAGTTTTCCATAAAAAACACATGATAGGCAGGTTCCTAAACTATGGACCCTTTAGATTAGGGATAATAATAAGACCATCGTAAAATCTATCTGAGATCACATACATTTGGAACTTTTCTCCAAGGACACAAATCACAACTCATCCACGCCTACATAATCCACTAGATGTGGACCAGGTCATAGGAGAATAAAATATAATAAATATTGCTAAAATAAAAATTTTATAATTAATGAAACTTAGACCCAGAAAAGTGATATGATTTAGCAAAGTGACCTAACTACTGGCTTGGAATCAAAGATCTATTAACTACAAACTAAGCATTATTTCCACTCAATCAAGCCATGAAACCCGCCTTTCCTATTGCTAAAATGACTTAGCTTATATTTTCTATAAAAAAAAGGCATTCTGCCTTCAGATTATAGTGGTGAGAAAGTCATCTCATGGCAGAATAGTTCTTTAGCTTATAAACTTTTTATATTTGCTTAAGAAAAAAAGAGTATTCTAGTTCAATAAAATTCTGGATATTCTGAATAAAGGATCATGAAAAATGACTCTTGGGAGATAAGGTTAAGTAAGAGTCCCAAATTTGGATTCTTTGTTCATGTAATAGGTCATATTTAGGGTAGTATAAGTAGATTTCATATTGGTGGCTTTCTGTATTAATTAGGACTATTGATTTAATACTAATTAAAGTATTTTGACACTTTAATGATTGTATTTATTTATGTATTCTCCACAAATACATACAGGTATATATATATATCTATATTCATGTATATATTCATATGATTTACACATATTTTCATGTGTGATATTATCAATATTTAACTATATAATCCCTCTCCATCTTTTTGATTAAGACCATTCTATGAATAATACTTTCTTCTTATCTCCTATTTCAGAGTTTTGTTTGTTTGTTTGCTAGTATCAACTACAGGAGCCATTCAAACTTTGGTTGACATGTTAAAAGACATAACCATATTTACTAAAAGATGTTTGGAAATGTTAACATAACTGTTAATTAAGCGAAGTGCTTCACTTTTCACCCACAACAAGAAATTTGCTTCATGCCTAAACTGAGATTAATGGTTAATGTATATTCTAAACCATTGGAAGGTCTTATAAAGAGTAAGGAAAGAAAGGAGCTAATTATGCAAGTAATCATGCATTTTACATATTCTATAATTTTTTTTGACAAAGCATTATATTATTGGCAGAAGCCACAATCTTGTAGAAACATTTATTGGATAGAACCCAAAAGAATAGTTTTAATTTCAGAATGTTTCTCTTGGAGATTACAGACCCACCAAACAGACTTGTGCAATGGACAACGGTGGCAATGAAAAGCTAATTAGAGGCTGTTTTTTTGTAGAATAAATGACAAGAATAAAACTAAAAATTAACAATTTAAGTCATATGACTCTGGGGCTAAAACACTTACAGACAAGAAAAACTGGATTAGGTCGTACAATGAAATCTGGAAAGTATAGCCACTTTATGATATTGTTGTCAAAACTGGCACCAGGATATCTCCATGGATAATCTGCAAAGAAGGTTGGGAGGACAGTAAGGAAGGAAGTAAAAAAAAAATGAAGGCACATTGATTATGTTGTAATTCTTCAATTCTCTACTCAAGAACTATCTATCTGTAAACAACTTATTATCAAAGCAAATATTCAGAAAGGAATCCTTACCTCTACAAGGAGCAGGTGGAATGCCAATGCACACAAAGTACTGGAATGTAATGATACATGCCAGAAAGCAGCAGTACTTTGGCCAGATTTCTGCAATAGCTTTTCTTCTTCTTCTATATAATACGGCAATTAGCCAACAAGCATGAATCATAGCATAGAAGTCCATTCGTTGGCCAATTACATTAACTGACATTAGAAAACAAGTCTGTGTAAGGATGAGAAGCAAAAGAAAGTTATTTAGAATGGGATGGTAGTGGATGTTATTTGCATTAATTTTTTTTTCTGAGGCAACTGGGGTCAAATGATTTGCCCGGGATCACACAGCTAGAAAGTATTGAGAGTCTGAGGCCAGATTTGAACTCAGGTCCTCCTGACTTCAAGACTGGTGCTCTATCCACTGTGCAACCTAGCTGCCCCAGTGAATACTTTCTTATAAAAATCTCTATTGCCTTTCTTCCCTCTTTAATCTGCCTTATATAGGATCTTTGATATACTGTAAAATTCATTTCAAGTACCACTTCTTGAAGAAAGCCTTTCCTAGTCCTACATTGCCACCTGCTTCTCCCTTCCACCCCAACCCTTTAAGGACGCCTTCCATTTATGCCGTATTTATCTTGTTTGCTACAATGAATATATGTTGCCTCCCCCATATAATGTAAGCTCCTAAAGGATAGAGATGACTTTTGCTTTTTCTTTGTATCTGTGGTCCTTAGCACAAGACCCAGGTTATATTAATTGCTTAAAATAACTAGTCTTTTATCTTTGATAGAGGCATTGGGATTTTGCCCAAGGCTAACAAAATTTAGGGCATACACCATATAGGTATACATGTATACATACGTGTATAAATTGGGGGGAGAGACAGAGAAAAAGAGAGAGAGAGAGAGAGAAAGAAAAAGAGAGAGAGAGAGAGAGAAAGAGAGAGAGAGAAAGAGAATTCCTAGTCCCCACCTTTACTCTCTTCTGCTCTTCTTACTGGTATATTGCTCCAAAAGAACCTAACATAGGCTTGTTTCCCATGGGGGCTGGTCTCTCAGAGTTGCTGTCTATAATAGAAAAGTGTTGCTCTCTGTGTTGATTTTTTCCACAATTAAAAAAAAAACCTTTAAAAAATATTTTGAGTTCCAAATTCTATCTCTTCCTCTTCTTCCCATTCTCTGAGATGGCAAGCAATCCCAGATATAGTTTATATATATGAAATTATGTAAAACACTCCCATACTAGTCATTTTGTATAAGGAGAGTTGAATAAAAGGAAAAAGGAAAGAAAGTGAAAATACCATACTTCAGCCTATGTTCAATCAATATATTTTTTCTTCTGAAGGTGGGTAGGATGTTCTATCCTTAGTTCTTTGGGATTATGTTAGATCCCAACATATTGTTGGGATTGTATTGCTGAGAATAGCTAAATCATTCACAATTCTTTGAACAATATTGCTATTACTATGTATAATATTCTCCTGGTTCTATTTCTTTACTATGCATCAGTTCATATAAGTCCATGTTTTTCTAAAATCATTATATTTCTCATTTCTTATCCCAAAGTAATATTGTATTACAAGTATATATCATAGCTTATTTAGCCATTCCATAGTTGATGGACATCTCTTTGATTTTCAATTCTTAACCAACGTAAGAACAAATTGGTCCTTTCCCTTTTTCTTGAAAGTCTTTGGCATATAGAGATAGCAGTGGTATTGCTGGATCAAAGATATGAACAGCTTTCTAGTCCTTTGGGCACAGTTCAAATTGCCCGCCAAAATTGTTAGATCAGTTCACAGCTCTAGCAATAGTACATTTGCGTCTCAGTTTTCCCACAACCCTTCTAACATCAAACATTTTCCTTTTGTCATATTAGCCATTCTTGTAAGTGTGAGGTGGCACCTCAAAGTAGTTTTCATTTGCATTTCTCTGATCAATAGTGACTTAGAGTATTTTTATGTGACTATAGATAGCTTTGATTTTTTTGTCTGAAAATTGCCTCTTCATATTCTAAATAAATTTGTAAATTGGGGAATAATTTGATTTTTATAAACTTGACTCAATGCTCTATATGTTTGAAAAATGAAGTCTTTATTAGAGGTATTTGTTGCAAAAATTCCATTTCCCTTCCTGAGTTTTCTGCTTTCCTTCTAAATTTGGTTGCATTGGTTTTATTTGTGCAAAACCTTTTTAATTTGATATAATCAAAATGATCTATTTTACATTTTGTGATGATCTCTTTGTCTTCTTTGGTCTCCAATTCTTTCCTTATTCAGAAATGTGATAGATAAACTATTCCATTCTTTCTTAATGGTTTATGATACCATCTTATATGTAAATCATATACCCATTATTATCTTATCTTGGCATGGTGTGAGATATCGGTCAATCTATATCCAATTTTTGCCATATTATTTTCCAATTTTCCCAACAGGTTTTGTTGTTCCAAAACATTGAATCATACACCAGATTACAATGATAATTTATTATAATGTAATCTACACCTAAATTATTCCACTGACCCACCACTCTATTATTTTCCAATTTTCCCAACAGGTTTTGTTGTTCCAAAACATTGAATCATACACCAGATTACAATGATAATTTATTATAATGTAATCTACACCTAAATTATTCCACTGACCCACCACTCTATTGACTAACAATACTAGATTGTTTTGATATTTACTATTTTATAATGTAGTTTGAAATCGGGTATGGGTAGATCTCTTGTTTTTGTTCTCTGTCAATAAAAAGTTATTAAATAAAAAAAAATAAAAAACCAAAATTGCTTTCAATTAATAATTAAAAAAAAGTTTTTGTTCTTCCAGAAGAATTTTCTAATTTTTTTTCTAGCTCTACAAAATATGGCATGGGATAAATAGAGTAATTTACATAGAATTGTTATTTTTATTATATTGGCTTGACTTACTCATAAATAATTAATATCTTTCCAATTGGTTAGATATAACTTTGTGTGAAAAGTTGCAATTTACTCTCACTTTACATCCTCTTTTCTCTTCTTCCAATACAATAACTTTTCCACACCTAATTTCTTTTTTAATATCATCACAGTAAAGTCAAATTATACCTATAGGCTCTAAGTATACCCCAACAAAGATAGACTTCTCAAGAATTAAAACATATAACCTTCCCATATAGGGATGTAAACATTTTAACCTTTAAAAAACATTTTTTTCCTTTCCTTTTTACATTTTTAGGCTTCTTTTTGAGTTCTGTCAATTTTCTGTTCAGTTGTCACCTTTTCATCAAAAATAAATGAAAATCCTCTATTTCATTAAATATCCATCGATTCCCCCTAAAAGATAATATTAAGTTTTGCTGGATAGTTGATTATTGGCTGTATCCCAAGCTTCTTTGCCCTCTGGAATGTCATATTCCAGGCCCTTCAATTTTTTTAAAGCAGAAGCTTCTAGGTTCTGAGTAATGCTGATAGTGGCTCCATGATATATGAGTTGTATCTTTCTGGCTGCTTGCAATATTTTCTCCTTGATTTGATAATTTTGAAATTTAGTTACTATATTCCTTGGAGTTTTCATTTTGGCATCTCTTTCAGGAGGGGATTGGTGGATCCTTCCAATGGCTGTTTTACTCTCTGGTTCTAGGACATCAGGGCAGTTTTCCTTGATCATTTCTTGAAAGATGTTGTCTAGGTTCTTTTTTTTTTCCCATTATGGTTTTCAGGTAGTGAAATAATTCTTAGATCGTCTTTCCTGGGTTTATTTTCCAGGTTACTTGTTTTTCCAATGAGGTATCCTATTTTTTCATTGCAGGGGGCGGGGGGGGGATTGCTCAACTGATTCTTGATGTCTCATTGAGTTCTTTACTTCCATTTGTTCAATTCAAATTTTTAGTGAATTATTTTCTTCAGTTAGCTTTTTAAAAAAATCTCCTTTTGTATTTGGCCAATCGAACTTTTAAATGAGGCATTTTGTTCATTGCATTTTTTCCTATTTCACAAACTCTGTTTTTCAAGGAGTTGTTTTCTTTTTCCATTTTTGCCAAAACTAATTTTTAGGGAGTGATTTTCTTCAGATAATTTCTGTGCTTCCTTTTTTAGACCTCTCATTTCCTTTCCCCATTTTTTCTTCTCTCTTTTAAGATCCTTTTTGAATTCTTCCAAGAGAGCCTTTTGAAATGGAGACCAACTTATAACACTCTTTAAGGCCTCTTATGGAAATGTTTTGTCTTTAATGTCCTCAAGGTTTGAGGTCTATTCTTCCTTGTCTCCATAAAAGCTATCTATGGTCAGAGCTTTTTTTTTTTTTTTTTTTTTGGCTCATTTTTAAAGGAGGTTTGCTCTTAGGGCAAAGGGGAGATTGTCTCAAGCTTTCTCTACAGGCAACAACTGCTTCACACTACCTTGGGGCCAGTGTTGTTGCTTCCTTATAGTACTGGGTAGGTGTGGCAGAGTCCCACTTTTTATGGTGGGATTCAAGGACTTACTATTTACCTTCTATAGTTGTTTTGGAGCTGTCATAGCTACTCTGCTGTTCCATTGGCTTCTGAACCAGCATAGAGGAGCAAACACTGCTGTAATTGGCCTAAAAGCTTCTCAGTAGATTCCTCCTGCAAGTGCAGGTTGCTTCACTATGGGTCTCCCTGCTGTACTTATGCTTGGCTGCAACACCCCTTGCCTGAATGAGACAGACTTATCCTGAAGTTATTCCAAAATACATTCTGCTAGAAATTTATTACATTCCAAATATTTGTGGGTTATCTTACTACAAAGCTCACTCAGAAGTTTGATCTGGTGTTGATCTGAGGAAAGCCAGGAAAAACTCAGACAAAAACCTGTCTACTCTTTGCCACCTTAGCTCTGCCCCTTGTGAAAATTGTTTTCTAGTTATGTTCATATAGTTCCTACATTTGTCTTGGCAGTTAGACTCTGAAGTATTTACATAGTCTATGGTTATTTTAGATGGAATTTGTCTTTCTATCTCTTGGAAATCGATTTTGTGGATGATATATAGAAATGCTGATGTTTAATATGGATTTAGGCCTCCAATTTTGCTAAAGTTGCTAATACTTTCAAGTAGTTTTTTAAAATTGATTCTCTAGAACTTTCCAAGTGTAACATGGCATCATTTGCAAAGAGTAATAATTTTGTTTCCTCTCCACCTTCTCTAATTTCTTTAATTACTTTTTCCTCGCTTACTGCTTGTAGAGGACAAGAATTGAATAAGTCCATGTACAGAAAGAGTCTGGTCCAGGTTTTAGTTGAGACTGCTCTTTGTAAGGGTATGTAGTTCAAAGCATTAGCTCACTATCTCTCATAACAATGAATGAAAGACACACTCCAAATAAATTTAAGATAATCTTGGTGAAGAATGCATGTAATAGAAACAAGGCATCACAAACTATACAATTTTTGACTGTTGTGAAAAGTACATTATTACAATTAGTTACTGTTTAAAGTTAATGTCAAACTGCAATGTTGAAGTATGGTATATACATTAACCCTGGAATATACACAGTGCCACCCAGAGACATCTGATGTTATTGCAATACTAGCTTAAAGAGTAAATAAACTTTGGCTCTCAGATCAATAAATGGACTGCTTTGACAGGATCCCACCAGGCTCATGTATTTTCATTTCCACACTCATCTTATTCACTGGAGCCAGCCTCCAATAGTTGGTATATCTAACATTTCTAGCATAATATTAAATAAAAGATGGAATAACAGCATCTTTCCTTCACCCCCGATTCTAAAGGTTTCCAGTGTGTCCCAATTACAAATAATATTTGCTGATGATCTGCTTTTTTCCTCTATTTTATTGATGTAAACAATTTTAACTACATCCCATAAATTTTCTTGTATTGTCTTATTGTCATTTTCTTTGATGAAATTATTGATTGTTTCTATGATTTTATTCTTTACTCACTTATTTTTAGGAGGAGATTATTTCATTTCCAATTAATTTTTAATCTCTATTGAACATTATTAAATGTAATTTTTATTGCATTGTGATCTGAAAAGAATGTGTTTACTATGTTTTTCTGCATATAGTTGTGAGGTTTTTGTCTTATTATATGGTCAATTTTTATGTGGGTGCCATGTACTGCTAAGAATAAAA
The DNA here is from genome assembly GCF_016432865.1 of Antechinus flavipes. Lineage (NCBI taxonomy): Eukaryota > Metazoa > Chordata > Mammalia > Dasyuromorphia > Dasyuridae > Antechinus > Antechinus flavipes. The sequence goes on from NC_067398.1 coordinate 509,799,799, forward strand.
GGTATATTCCCCTTCAATTTTCCCTGAAGAGCTATCATATCTAACTTTTCCAGAATTTTACATATCTCCTGAACTTTTTCTTATTTATTTATTTATTTTTTGGTTAAATTAATCTAGTTTTGAGAGGGGGATGCTGAGATCCTCCAAAAGTATAATTTTATTATCTGCTTCTTCCTTTCATTCAACTTTGCCTTTAAAAATTTAGATGCTATTCCATATTTGTTACTTATATCTTTAGTATTGACACGACTTCATTGTCTATGACACCTGTTAGCAAAATCACTTTTAATGTGACTTATTTTGTTTTTGCTTTGTCTGAGAACACATCTGTTATCCCTGCTTTTTTTGCTTCAGTTAAAGCATAATAGATTCTTTTCCAGCACCTTAGCATTGTCCTGTGTGTACCCTCCTGCTTCATATATGTTTCTTGTAAAAGAAAATTGTAGGATTCTGTTTTTAAATCCATTCTGCCATCTGCTTCTATTTTATGAGAAAATTCATCCCATTTACATTTATAGTTATGATAACTAACTTAAAAAAATTCCCTCCATGTTATTTTTTAATTTGGTTATCCATCCCACTCTCATACACCACCCTTTCCCTTCTCACAAATGTTTTACTTCTGATTATTGCCTTCCCCAAAATATCCTCCCTTTCATCAGTCTTACTTCTTTTATTATTCCCATCTTTACAGGGTAAGATAGATTTCTATAACCAACTGAGTGTGTATTTTATTCACTCTTTGAGCCAACTGTGATGAAAGTAAGGTTCACATTTTGTTTTTAACCCTCCATCTTTCCATCCGTTATAAAAACTTTTACATGCCTCTTTAATGTGGGATAATTTACCTCATTCAATCTCACCTCTTCTTTCAGTGTAATTTTCTTTCTCATGCTCTTTTTATTTTTTTTAGGTACCATCCTATCAAAGTCATCTTATACCCACACTCTCTGTCTATATATACTCCTTTTAATTTCTCTTATAATAATAAAGCTTTTAAGAGCTACAAATATTTTATTATCATGTAGAAATATAAACTATTTAGCCTTATGGAATTTCTATGTTTTCTTTTTCTTGTTTCTTTTTATCTTTTTATGTTTCTCTTGAATCTTGCATTTGGAGATCACATTTTTAATTCAGTTCTGGTCTTTTAATTAGAAATGTTGAAACAACTATATGGACATGTATATATATATATTGTATTTAACATATACTTTAACATATTTAACATGTATTGGTCTACTTGCCATCCAGGGAAGGGGATGGGAGGAAGGATGGGGAAAATTGGAACAAAAGGTTTTACAATTGTTAATGCTGAAAAATTATCCATGCATATATCTTGTAAATAAAAAGCTATAAAATAAAAATTAAAAAGAAATAGAAATGTTGGAAAGTTCTCTATTTCCTTAAATGTCAGCTTTGTTGGGTAGATAAATTTTGGTTATAATCTTAACTCCTTTGCCTGCCTGTGTATTTGCCATTTAGTTCTTTACTGTACAATCTGCCAAATTCTATGTAGTAGCTCAATGATATTTAAGTTGTTTTCATTTTTGTATGTCTTTTAGGTGGCAAACAGTGGATTCTCTCAGTTTCTATTTCATCCTCAGGTCCTAGAATATCAGGGTAGTTTTCTTTGATAATTTCTTGAAAGATGTCCAGAATTTTTTTTTATTAAGGCTTGCAGGTTGTCTAGTAATTTTTATGTTATTTTTCCTGCATCTATTTTTTAGGTCATTTGCTTTTCCATTCAGAATTTTCACCTTTTCACCTTTTTTTAACAATTTTTTTTGATTTTGCTTTATTTTATTTTGATGTCTCATAGTTATTAATTTCCACTGTTTCAATTTTAATTTTTAAGTAATTATTTTCTTCAACGATCTTTTGAACTTCCTTTTCTATTTGGCCAATTCAATTTTTTTTGGCAGTTAACTAAACTCCTTAGCAAAAATTTCAATATCTTTTGCCATTCTATTGACTCTTTTTTTCATGATTCTTTTGCATTACTCTCATTTATTTTTCTAAATTTTCTTCTAGCTTTCTAGCTTGCTTTTAAAAAATCTTTTTGGAATACATGGAGAAATTCATTTTGGGCCTGAAAATGAATTATATTTTTCTTTGAGGCTTCACATATGGTAATTTTGACACTCTTGTCCTCTTGTAACTATGCTTTGATCCATCCTATCACCATAGTAACTTCCTATAGTCAATCTTTTTTTTTTGTCTTTTCCCCATTTTTCTGCCTTTCCTGTGTGTGTGTGTTTGTGTGTGTGTGTGTATGTGTGTGTGTGTGTGTGTGTGTGTGTGGTGTGTGTGTGTGTGTGTGTGTGTGTGTGTGAGAGAGAGAGAGAGAGAGAGAGAGAGAGAGAGAGAGAGAGAGAGAATTTTTTATGTGTGAGTTGAACTCTGGTCCTGCACTGTCCCAAGCTTTTTGTGCTGGAGTTCTGGGTCTTCTTGTTGACTTTCACTGGCCTTCAGGGACTAGCAGCTTACTTTCTCTGGAGGTAAGCTTTTCTTCTGGCTTGTTCTGGGAGGTGGAGCTCCTGTTGGTCTTTCTAGATGTTGGGGTTAGCTGCTAGCCTGCTCCATAATTGGGGCCTTGCTGCTGGATTGCTATGGTATCACAGTCTTTTGGGTGGCTCACTCTGGAGGAGGGAAGCTTGTTGCTGGTTAGCTTTAGTGGTAGCAACCTGCTGTTGGGTTGCTATAGAAACAGTATCCTCTTGGTGAGCAGGTCCTGGAAGAATAATTTTGTGCCTGATCTGCTCTAGGGATGAGTTCTTTCTGCTAGACTGCCAAGGAATCAGGGTCTCTCTGCTGGTAAACTTCTAGATTTGCCCCTGGGCAGGGATTCATTACTGGTAAACAGTGGGATCAAGGCCAGGCTGGTGGCCTGGGGGTGGAACTCTGGCGATGGGGCATTTCTGTGCTATATAGTTCACCCACTTGACTAGGAGATGGCTGGAATGTAGGAAGGTGGGGTTGAACTCATGCATTACCCCACGCTTGGATCTTTTTTTCAGGCCCCCTGTTCTGGGGTTGCTGCTGCAGCTGCTCTTGGACCCTTTCCCCCTCCCACTTCAATTAGACAGACCTTTCATGATTGGCTTGCAAGCTACTTCCCTGCTCTTAGATCAACTCTCAGGCAGTTTTCTAGTTGTTTGGAGGGGAATCAGTAATGGCTTCAGCAGGCTCCTTTCTCACTCTGCCACTTTGGCACTGAAAATTTTATTTTGGATAATTTGAAGGCATGTTTTTTTTGTGCCGTTTGCTAAGGGGGACAAGATTACTTGATATAACTCTGTGTAATCAAGTAGGACATATTTATAGTGATACTGATGGAGATGAACTCTGAAAACTGTGTCCCCTTTAATCCGTAAAATAATTACTCTGGAAGCTGTGTCCCCTTTGATCTATAAAGAAGGGAGATTCAGAGTCTCAGGCCCTCCTGGGAAGTCATATCTCCCCCAAAAGTTAAGAGGTGCCATTCAATTGGAAATCTTGGGCAAATCACCCCCCTCCCCATTGATCTTTTGGGAAACTGGATCCTCATTCAGGAAGCCTTTAAAGTGATTTTCATTCAATTTGGAGATCTGGGTCTGATATTGAGTGGCTTGAAACTCCAAGGACTTAGGCCAGGGGAATTGGCTTTCTTTTCAACTGGAAGTTTTAGCCTCAGACTTCTATAAAGGACAATTCTAAACTCCATATTTTTGCAGAAGTCTGGAGTAGGGCTGAGCTGCCTACCTGGACTCCTGTCCACTGTGAAGAGATCTTCTTTTCTCAGTGCTAACTTCTAATTCTCTGCCATGATTTCTCTGTTAGGAACTCCATTTCCCTAAGAGGACTCTTTGCCACTCGGAAGTCAGTCTTCCTAGCAAAACCGACTTCTCAATGCCAATAAAACTTCCTTTTTTGCCACTAATATTTCAGGTTCGTGAATTCTTTCACATAGGACCTGAACCTCCAACCAAAAGGGGATTCCCACAACTCTCTGCACTGCCACTAGAAGAGCATCAATACCATTCATGGTGTCACTATTAAATATTCTTCAAACTGGTTAGCTGAAGATTCTATGAATGACATTCTCCTTCTCTGCTTTTCTTTTCAGTTTTCCTCTACACATTAATTATAAGTACAACAGTTCAGCTCCCAATGTTTTCTACCAAAATAAAGGATAGTTTGTGTTTTGTTATGAAGAATTAAATCTACAAAGGTTTTGCTTCAGGAAATGATATTTTCAGAGAATATCTTTAAAGCTTAAAGTGATTAGTTTGTACAATTCCTTGAAGAAAAAAAGTTGTTGGTTTTTCACTTTTATATTTACAGAACAGCATAGTAATTTGTGTATATTTAATACTTAAAAAATTGCTGAATTGAATTGAAACTGGTTAAAAGAGAGGCAAGACTTTTTGTAGTGGCAAGGAATTGGAAACTGAGTGGATACCTATCAATTGGAGAATGGCTGAATAAGTTATGGTATATGAATGTAATGGAATATTATTGTTTTATAAGACATGATTAGCAGGATGATTTTAGAAAGGCCTGGAAAGACTTCCATGAACTGATGCTAAGTGAAGTGAGTAGAACCAAGAGAACATTGTACACAGCAAATAACAAGACTATGTGATGAACTGTAATGGACTTGGCTCTTTTCAACAATGATGTAATTCAGGCCAATTCTAATAGACTTGTGGTGGAGAGAATTATCTGCATCCAGAAAGAGGACTATGAGGACTGAATGTGGATCACAATATAGTTTTTTTCATCTGTTTTGTTGCTATTTGCTTTTTCCCCTTTTTGGTATGATTTTTCTTGTGCACCATGATAAATGTGGAAATATGTTTAGAAGAATTGTACATGTTTAACCTATGCTGTTTAGGGGAAGTTGGGAGGGGAAGAAAGGGAGAAAATTTTGGAATACAAGCTTTTGTATGGATGAATGTTGAAAACTATCTTTGCATGTATTTTGAAGCTCTTGTTATTTTTTTAAATTAAATGAAAAAGATAAGCAAGAAAAGATAACGTTACATTGTTAAAATAAAATTAACTTGCTGGGTTTGTGATATAGTTAGCTGAGTGAATGAAAAGGGCTAAAAACAAAGTATATTACATACATACAGAAGTAGACTGCTCTGTTTAGACCCTCATACCACTATCACAAATATTTTGGAAAATCTTAAGCATCTGGCAAAGGGGACTTAGAAAATATATAACTTTTATAATGAAGTCATAGAGCATAAAAAATCAAGAGTTGGACTGAAGTAAATGGATTTGGGAAGTTCTTATAAAGTGCCCATTATTGTATTGTATTGTGTTGCATCCTGCCATATTGTGTTGTGTTATTTGTATTATATGCTACTATACTATATTACATTAATTTTATTTTATTCTATTCAGTACTAGGCTAGGAAGCAAGTGAGATACATAATGAGAAAAGAAGTCACTGTCCTTTGGAAGCTTATAATTTGGCTAAAACCCATCTTAAACCAAAGGATATGAGTTAGAATCTTATTCTAGACAATAAAACCACACACACACACACACACACACACACACACACACGTATATACATGAATGCCAGAAATTCAAATTTCATATGTATTAAAAATACAATCTACCAGGCAGTTACCAGAAATTTAAAAAAAAAAAATTGGTGTTAGATATCTTACCTCCAACCCAAACTTGTAGAAAAAGTAATTTATGAAATACTTGGCACAATTGATGAGTCCATTATCCAGATGCATTCTTGTAATGTCATGAAAAATGGTTTTAGACACAGGTGCTGTAAGGTTATTTCTACATCTATAATATTCCTGATGGCGGTAAATAGTTACTTCAAAAGCTAGAATAGCTAGCATCAGTAGATTATTCTACAAAGCAGGAAAAAGATGTTATAAGAGGAGGGCAAAATTTTATGACTTGGTAATCTAAAAGAAATCTTTAGATAATATTATTTCATTGTGTCTGAAGACAAAAATGTCCTAGGCTTGATTATATTCTGGTTGTATAATGATATTACTTATTATTATTACAGTCAATATTTACATAGTACTTACTGATTTGTAAAGTACTTTATATATTTTGTCTCATATAATACTCATAATTTCCCTATAAGGTAGGCTTTAGACTCATTATTATCTATTTTTATCATATTGGAAAACAGGAGGAAAAGATATTTAGTGTAAGCAGGACTGAGATTCAGAAAAGTAAAGTAACTTGTGTATGGTCACACTTAATAAATACTAAAGGCAGGATTTGAACTCATCTTCTTGATTAAAGCCAGTGCTTTCTAGCATAGAATACTACTTATACATTATAAGATAAGTACAGAATGTCATAGCATTATATATTATAAAAAGATACATTTGTTTCCTGTTTTACCAAACTAAAATTTCATTATTCTTTTTAAATAGTTCAAACCAATTCCTATGATGCTAGCCAGTGGTAGTACTTTGGAGGAGAAGATAACAGCTTCTGGTCCCTTCTCACATTTAGAAAATCAAAATAATGGTATATACAACATAAGATATCATAAAGGTTTATTGTTTATAGAAAAGAGATCTGCATCAGGCATGATTTTTTAAAATAATGTGATACTTTAGAATGTTGTGTAACAGAAGCTAAGTTAGAACATATATTGCTAAAGAAATGGGGCTCAAATTATTTAAAAACATTTAAATAAATGCTTAATTTAAGTGCTACAGACTTCCTTTTTAAATTGCACTGTAATCATAGTGCCGCTTAAAGTAGAAAATTATTAATGTGGTCTAAAATAATAAAAATGCTTGAAAATTAAAAATGTGTATTATTTTATATGCTAATCTTATTATGACTGAATCTGAGAATAATAAATAATGTTACTTTTTATGCATTTAAACATAAATAAGTAAAATAAAGTTTATAACACTGGGTAAGCCAAACCTGAGTATATGAAGAACATATTTGATCCTAAGTTACCCAAATGGCAAATGATAATCCAAGTTTATCAACTGTGTTATACTGAGATATTAACATATTTGCCATAGATCATTGTAACATTTCAAATTTCACATAAACAAATTTAACCAAAAAAAAAGAAAATTTTTAAACAATGATGGAATTTTAAATCAAATAATTCAGTTAAAGCAGTTACCCTGAGATATACAAGCAATGGAGAAGATTTTCTCAATCCAACCCACTCTGATGGATCAATCGGACCACTGTAGAGCATGGATGTGTTCAAATATGTTATATTTATATTTGTTTCATTTTGATTTGGCTGAAATTAAAGAGGTATAACATCTGTTAATGTTAGGAACAAAACAGTTAATGACAAGTAAGGGAGGAGAGCGGCTACATTCACATTCTTAATATATATCATTTATCTGTGGGGAAATAAATCTTTCCAAGATCATAAGGAATATGAATTCTGAAGATAGGATTGAGCTATAATAATCTAGGGAAAGACTCCAAGAAACAAGGTATTGTGTTTCTTACACAAATTAAGAGCTATCTTCAAAAGGTGAAGATGGAGTTTTTTAAGAAATGTCTCCCCAACCTCCTCCCCCCCAAATTTGGTTTTCTCTAAAGTGAATTTCCCCTAAAAGTATAGTTAAGATTTCCCATCAGAATGGCTTACCCAGGTACAATTAACAGAAAATTTGACAGGATCAATGGTGGAAAGCTGGTATAACATTTTGCAGACAATAATCACACACGTCCAGACAGTGCAGATGCTTGAAGCCAGACGACGTAGTTGGGCATATGGCAAAGCAAAAGCCCAAGAAATCAAAAATACATAGTTGAAGAGAGACACCTAAGAACACAAAATTAGAATATGGAGAGAAAGGGAAAGATGTTGTAGAAGGTAAAGAAAAATAATGGAGATTTTTTTTTTAGTGCTCTGTCAATTTGAACAGCTCCTTTTGTGAAATTCAAAGACATATACATCATCATCACGATAATCATGATATCTTGTTTTATAAAGTGGCTATCCATATAATATTAAGAGATAGTTACAATGTTAAATCATTTTAAGTACCTAATCTTGAGCACAGAACACCACATGCCACAGCGATAGTAACGCTGCACATTCATTTAATCATTGACAAGGAATTTGTTAAGTACCTCTTATAATCTAGTTTCTTAGAAGAACACAATATAGATCTGAATGAACATTCACTATTTATCTCATCAGAGGACCAATTAAAAAAATCCACTGGAAGAACTATCAAAACCACCTTTAAGTGATATTTTTCTCTTCTTTAGAATCTGAACCCTAGAGTTCTTGTTTGTAGAAAGTATATATTTGGGGATGGCAGTAAAAGGTTATAGTTAATGTTGTTTTGTTTTCTGTGCTTTAGAATTGCTTAAGCCTGACATCTGATGTGACTAAAAAGTACTAGGTCCTCTTTTTAACATCTAGAAAAAAAAGAAAACAAAAAATTACTTTAGTTCTATATTATTTAATAGCAATTTTTTTTAATTTCAAGGGAATCTTTATTTAATGTATGACTCCACTACTTTTTTTCTCCAGTTTTCATATTGCTTGTGGACAACTTTTTAAGAGATTCATGCAGACTATGCTGGAAACCAGCTTTATCTTGTAAACTGAAAATTTTTTATGTGACACAAATAACATTTACTTCCTATCCTTAAAAAAAAGATTAAGGAGACAGTAGAATTCTATCTAATTTTATGTTTCATATAGCATCTGGAATTTCGATTGGACTCAGGAAATGAACAATGGAATATATTAGAATAGCTAATTGATTTCCTCTTTCCTAAGTCATTGATAAAAATGCTGAAAATGACAGAAATTCCACTAGAAAACATTTTCCACATTTGCAATGCTCCGTGAATTTTTAAGTCTGGTCACTCAGCTAGTTTTAATCAGCCAATTTTGCTGATTAAGCATAGTCATAATAAAAAAAATGGAGAATCATAATAATGATAGCAATAAAAGCTCAAATTTATACAGCATCTTTTAGTCTTCAAATTGCTTACCTCACTATATTGGTCATAGATAATATAGATCATCGCTGTTCGCAGATGATAAAGCTGACTGTCAGAGATATAAGGTGATTTACCCATAAGCACATACCTAGCCAAAATTGGAACTATGAATTAAATTTAGGTGTTCTGAATTCCTACTGCAGAATTCTCCTCTTACTGCAGAATTCTCCTCTTATACTAGGAAAAATGATGAGAGAATTCATTAGGTAGCTCAATTTCTGTGCACTTTCCTAAAAGTAAGCAGTTTGTGTGACTTATGTATAAATGAAGAATTAACATGTTCCAACAATTCTGACCATTTGCTTTTTGAGTAGGGGGATATTGAATACAAATCCTATGGAAGACCATGATAAAGAAGAATAATATGGAGGATACACAAGATCTTCAGCATCTAAGCTCAATACGAGAATCAAAAGTGTACTTGCCTCTTTTACTGTAACCCAGATGATATATGATGAAACAATTTTGATGATATGCAATTCCAAAATCCACCACATGAAAACCTGCAGTTTGTGAAAGTACTCCAGGAATTTTAAGAATAGTACTGTGAGACGGTCAATTACTAGATGCCATTTGTTTCTTATATCTGCAAAATAGTAAACTCACCTAAGAGAATGAAGAATTCTTTTTGGGTTACATTTTAGTGCTCTATAATTAGTGATCCTTAGGCTAATTTTTACAAGGAAAATATAAGTAGGAAGTGAATAGGGACAGAGTCTGGCTTTATTCAACAAGTTTTCAACACTTACCATATGACAGCTACTCTGCATCAGGGTTGAAATAGCCCTTGATTTCAAGGGGCTTTGATTGGATTGAAGAAGAATGAAAGAATTTTCATGTTACCAAAAATATAAAATATATACAAATTAATTTGCAGAGAGAAAGTTCTAGCAATTCAGTGGGAAAGTAGCACTTAATTTTTTGAAGAAAATAAGGAATTTTCAGAGGTAGAGGAAGAAGTACATTCCAAGTATGGAGACAGAAGATAAAAAAACAAAAACAAAACTTGAACATAAAGTGGATGAAGAAAGGTAATGTGGAGTAGAGTAGATTAGAATGGCAGCCAGATATCTAAGAATTTTATTGGCTAAAAAGAGTTTATATTTTATTCTATTCCTCTATTATAATCAATAAAACATAAAGCAAACACTTCTTTTTTCTATTCAACACTGAGAACCATAACTGTTTGGTCTATATCAATGATAAAGATTTCTATATTATTGTAGGTTATGGAAATAATTTAGGGAGAATTCTTTGAGAGAATGTGGCATAAAGAAGTTTTATGTATTATGTAAAGTTTTTACTTAATGTCATTTCAAATACCACATGATAAATGGGCATCTTAGAGGAGTACTTTTAAAAAGTTTACTAGACATCATATTAGAGTAACAAATGTTTTGTGCTACCACATTCTTCTTTATATGCTGTTGTTGTTCAGTCATTTTTCAATTGTGCATGACTCTTTGTGCCCCCATTTGTCATTGCCATTTCCTTTTCTATATCATTTTATATTTGAGGAAACTGAGGCAAATAGGATTAAGTGACTTGCCCAGATTCACATAGCTAATGACAACCTGAAACTAGATTTAAACTCAGGAAGATGAGTCTTTCTGACTTTAGGACCAGGATGCTATCTGCTATACCACCTAGCTACCCTTCCTGTTTATATAGAAGTAAAATAAATTTAATTCAGTAAAACAAAACAAACAAACAAACAAAAAACTACCAAGTATATTGGTCATAATTTATAATTTGACATATCATGGCAGAATGTCTCTATGGTACATTATGATTTTTGTGTTCAATCTATTTGATAAGCATGATTGGGGAATCTGGAACAGCTGATACTGCAATATTTTTAAACATTTTCCCCTTACACATTTTCTATTCTCAGGAGGAAAATTGTCAGAGAAGTATTGAATTTTACAAGGCAAGATCACATTAACTTCATTTTAATAAATGTTGCCAGGATGAATATTTTTTCCTTTGAAGTCAATCAACTTTTAGCTGAACCTAAGCTACCTGAAGTTTCTTCTTCCTCCTCAGATTCCTCCTCACCATCTTCATCTTCTTCTTCTTCATCTTCACTGTCTTTCCTATCCCCACCTTTTTCTTCTTCCTCATAGTACTCTTCTGTCTTCTCCTGACCATCCTCTTCAAGCCTCCTCATTGCCTCTTTTTCCATGCTTGCAGTTAGATTCATCATGGCGAGGTCTGGAAGGCTTCCCTCTGGGTTCGCCAGTCTGTTGGCAGACAATGACCAAGTAAATAGAGGAAATGGTATAATAAGCAATCTGAATGTGGGGACAAGCAAAATGAATATAAAACCAAAGCAAAAATTAATGCATGTACAAATGCCTTTCAACTGCTGAATGTTAACCTCTTTTCTTTCTTTTTTTTTTAAAAGCACTTTCTACAAACACACTGCAAATTGAATTAGATTGAGTTAGTTTTTCTAACTCAGATTCTAATGATTAGTTAGTAATGAGTGCTATCAACACCTAAACTTGACATTTTTCCGAGGGGAAAAATGGTCAGAGTTTAGGATGTAGAAGCATGAAATGGCATCATGTAAGAGCAAGCATTTCATGGCTTCACAGGGGGACTTACTCATTTTGGTGGATTGGTAATTTTTTCTTGATGCTGCTCAAAGTAATTGAAATAGAAAGGAAAAAAAGGAGATGAGAACAGAGGAGTTAAAAGGAATGTCAGAGATTATATATCATGCTACATTACATCCACTAGTGCATTCCTGTATGCCATCTGCAGTAGCTTTCTAATGCCAAATGCATTCCAGAATGGCATTAATGACATGCATTTACTAAGAACTCTATACCTAAGCATAGATGGATAGTGGAGGACAGCATTGTAAAAAGGGTGTAGAAACTCCCAAGGGGTATTATTATGGCATGCTCTTTAGAAATGCAGCAAATTGTCTTACACAAATCATACCATTCACATTTCAAATAAGTTTTCATCTTTTCTAAATGTGTGCTTTTAGTCAACCTTTGCATAAACTCATTCCACTATCTCCTTACTTAAAGCATTACACAAAGGAAGCCAAATGCTTTTAGCCTGAAGAAGTTTATTATGTGACCAGTTTTGGTATTTGATGATTTAATATTTTACTCTGGACAGCAGTAAGAAGAAATGTGTGGGAACTCTGTGCATGAGTGAGAATGAGTATTGAGGGAAGATAAATTTTATGTTTCTGGTCAATAAACCAGAATCACAGGGTTCAGAAACAATTTATTTTACCCCCCCTTTGTTTTATAAATGAAGAAATGGAGGGCCAATGAAATTAAGTGACTTAAGATCACATTTCTCTGACTCAGTTTCCTCATTTTTAAAATAAGGAATTTGGACTAGTAGAACTCTAAGGTTCCTTTCAACTTCAAATCCTGCCTACTAGAAAAGCTATTAAAATCAGACTAAATACAAACAGAATGGCCAATTCCTGAAAAACAAAACAAAACAAAACAAATTCCTATCAAAAGCATAATACTGAATTAAGAGAGCAAGAATGTAGAAGGTTAAATTAAAAAATAATGAAGACTAAGTTAAAGAAAGATTCTCTCCACATTGGTGGGGGAATTTACGATGACTGGTTCCTATCAGTCATTTTGCCCTTATCTTATGTATGTATGTCTAACTGCAGATTTTTACCCTTAGAAAAGACATCTAATTTTAGTTATATGACCACTTTTCACCATGCCAATGTTCTTTCAATCATCTTTATGATGTATCTTATCAAAATTTAAGCCAGCTATTTTCTAATAGAAGGGTATGTATTTATTTGTTCTTCTAGCAATATCTCCTTATATAAATTACACCAGCACAGCATTTCCATTTTTCAAGTTAGAAACTATTTCTTGCAATACAATAAAGGATTCAATAGTCGATAATACTAAAAGGTATTGTATCTAAAGGATACATCAGAAGTCGTCATATTGTATAAAGTCCAGCAGTCAGAGAACCTGGGTTCCAATTATTTCTCTGCTCTGCTACTTATTGCATATGTGACCTTGGACAAATCCCTTAATCTTGCTGGGTTTAAAATACACATATTTGCATATGTTACATATGTATTTATGTATACATGATATAAAATGCCCTGTATTATACAAAAAAAAGATACTAATCTTGAAGAAAATTCTTCTCTGATCTTCTATACTCAATACCTCATTATAAAAAGCCTTATCTGATCATTATTGCTAGAAAAGGTATGAAAATGTTTGAAGGCACTACCAAAGCACACAGTGACACTATTTGGGATTTTCTTAGCAAAGATAATGGAGTGGCTTTTTTTTTTCCCAACTCATTTTACAGATGAGGAAACTGAGGCAAACAGGGTTAAGTGGCTTGTCCAGGGTCACATAGCTAGTAAGTGTTTGAAACCAAATTTGAACTCAAGAAGATGAATCTTCCTCACTGTAGGCCTAGCACTTTATCTAGTGAACCACCTAGTTATCCTAACTTTTTTGACTCCATGAAATAAAATTTACTCCATGGATGAAAGACTGCCTTATGTCTATATGACTGTTGTGTAACTGTTATGAAAACTTTAATAAATACAGAGAAGAATATTATCAATTATAGATCTCAGAAATATAACTGAATGATCATTTTTAAACTTAACATAGAAAACTACTAACATCTGTACCTATCCAATTCTATCAATCTTAGTTAAACATGCATAAACATTTATAAACACCCTGCAGGGATTTAAACTTTTCAGTTACTGCAAAGAAAGAAGAAATCTAAGTAAAGACTTGCTGCTTCTAGTTGCTTATGAGTCTACATTGGGTTTTTTTTAAATTTTAAAAGGAGAAAGTGCCTTGATGTATCAAACCTTGGACAATGAATCAATCACTACATAGTTAATCTAATTAATCACTGTGCCATGACCTTAGTAGAAATAGATCCTGTTAATTATAAACACAGATTCAATGAATCAATTACTAAGTGGTTAATCTGATTAAGTCAACCTAGAAGAGGTAGATCCTGTCAATTATAGACACAGATTCAATGAATCAATCACTAAGTGGTTAATCTGATTAAGCCAACCTAGCCAGAGGTAAATCCTGTCAATTATAGACACAGATTCAATGAATCAATCACTAAATGGTTAATTTAATTAATTCTTGGGCAACCACCTGGCAGAAATAGATCCTGTCCATTATGCAAACATCCTCAGTCTTTTTTTTTACACATGGATTATTTTGGAACATGTACATAATACCAAAACAAATATGTAAAGCACTAAAAAAGGTGATCCTTTTTCATATTGAGGGGTGGAAACATTTCAAAGTCATAGAGAGAATGAGGCATTGCATTGAAATATAAAGAAAGTGGAATTTGGGATTTCTTTTTCAAACTCAAGAGTTATCATTTTAGACATCCTAAGAGAATGGTAATAACAGAAGTGCAACTATAGTCTTCCACACCTATATACTATATCTGTAGTCTATTTCCCCCCACCCCCCTGCCAGTGAATTTTCCTTTTCTTTTCCTCATATTTTATTTTATATTGCTTATAAAAGTGGGGCCATATACTTGTTAGTTAGGATCTTCACTTCTGAGAATTTTTAATGTGCTTCTGACTACCTCTTTCTTAAATGTTCTTTTTATATGCCTTCCATTCTTCTGCAACTGGAAAGCCTAATATTGTATAAGTACTTCTGCAACTACAAATATTTCATCATGACATGGAGCAGCAGTTCTGTGAAGTGGAATTGTAACTATGCTGGGACATTTGTGGCCCTCATTCCAACAGGAGATGGCTGGGTATCTAATAATACAAGATTTCTCAATAAGGTGATACTAGGAGAGATCAACAATATTTAGAAGCATAGGTAAAGGGGTTTGATTTTGTCTTAGCACTAGATTTGGATGAGTCTACCAATATCCTCATATCAAAATGCCCATTTAACAAAATGAAAATTCTACCAGAGTATCACCTCATTAATTTATGCCAACATATTTTTGGAATGGTGGATCATTCAAATTGAAGCTTGGTTGAACTTACCTTTGAACATGCTAGGAAGAAAGAGTTTGCCAAGCATATTAACACTGTAAACAAGATTTCAAGTGGAATGTTTAAAGTAACTAAGACAATAAACTCTTCCCAAGAATATCTAAAAGACCCATTTTCATTTTATTGGTAAGCTAATTATAAGCAATAGAAAGTAATTTCTGTAAGAAAACTTACTATTTTGTCAGACCCGCTCTACTTATTTAATGCATATATTGGAAAAAAATTTTAAAAATTATTTCTTTTAAATATTCATACTTTTCATTGATTAAAATGAACCTTTGCAAGGGCTAGTCCAGGCTAATGATTTCTCATGGCATTTGCAACTCAATGATACAGGGAAAAAATGTCAGTGCTTGAGTCAGAGGAGCTGAGTTCAAATCTCAGCTCTGTAAGTTACTAACTAGATGACTTTGGATAAGCCACTTCATTTCATTTGACCTCCGTTTCTTCATCTGTAAAATAAGAAGATTGGACCAGGTAGCCTTTGAGGTTGCTTTCAAATCTAGAGTAATGTCACAATGACTCTATTGCTGATTTATTGAAACACTGTGATATAGCATGTTAATATACTGATTATTAAGTAACCATTCAATTCAATTATACAAATGTATTAGATGTCTACTATGTACAAGGCTATTATGAATGTAAGAGATACAAGTATGAAATAAGATAAAGACTTTTTCATGAAGAAATTATCTGCCTGGAGTAACACAAGAAACTGTATACAATTGATATGTTGCTTATATTTAGAACTACATATTCCACTATAAGAGGAAATGTTATCAAACTATATCTGCATCAAAATATAATATATGGAATACTGTGCTCAAGAGTGAAATCTCTCAAAGTTTTATGAGAAATATTAGGAGAGAAAGATCACTTTTAACAGAGTAGTTTTAGTAAAACTTCATAGTGGAAGTTTTTCCTGAGTTAGTTCTTGAAGGAAGGAAAGGATGTCAACAAGTGGAGATGGATGTGATTCATTCTAGGCATAGGAGTAAACCAAGGCATAAAAAAAGGGAAGGCTAGGATGGATATGTGGGATAGTCAGAAATCTACTCTGGTTAGATGTACAGTACATGAAAGGGAAAAGTGTGACAAGAATCTGGGAAAGATAGGTTGGATCCAAATTAAGGCTATTTTTAATGTCAGGATAAGGAAGCAACTGAAGGTTTCTGAGTAGAGGAATGATACACTGTGGACGAGAGGTCAGAAATCAGAGTAGGGAACACTGATTAGATGACCATTAAAATAGCTCCACAAAACAGCCCTTCAAATACTTGAACATTTGGTCCTATTAAATTTTCTCTTCTACATATTAAACATCCACAATTCTTTCAATTGATCCTCATATAACTTATGATTAAAAAATGTCCTGAAAACATTAAAGAGCCACAGAATGATAATTCTTAACATTAATCTCATCATATGTGCTAATTTTGTTTGGTTTGGGAATTTTTAAACAAATCTTAGCATTAACATAGAACATTGAAAGGATCCTGTCTGAGTTTGGGTAAATGGTGAGAGGTGCCTCTTCTTGAAACAAATCTGAAATAATTGCCATAAGGCCTTTTCAATAGCTTGAAGTCAATTAAGGGGCTCTGCAGGAAAATAAATAAACAAATGTATACACACATACATACAGAGCAGAAAGTTACTTTTTACTGTGCCCCCTTATTCTATATTATGCCTCCTGGAACTCCTCCTGCAACAACAAATAAATGCATTAGGAGCATCACCATTTACAAGGATGTCACTGAAAAGGACCACTCAAAGTCTTACATTGGAGTTTAATAGCTATACTTTTTCAACATAGGCCTGAAAATCTAAATGTGATCTTTCTGCATGGAGATGATAAAATGTTTATTAAATTCAAAATATATCAAATAATGAGATGTGTTTTGAATCACAAATAGTAAAAAAAAAATCAATTGATTTGCTTTGTAAATGGCTACTGTGGCTCAATAGATACTTTGGTCTTATGTCCTATTTTCACAGAATTTACTATTTAAGATTTAATTCAAAGATTGAGTCTAAATTCAAGGGTTAAAAAAACAACAGTTTATTGGCTAAGAATTGAAGGAAGTTTTATACCTGGTGTTTTTGTGTTTGTGAATTGAATTGTGAAGTAAATAATAAAATCATAAACAATAAGATAATTTGGAAAAATAAAAACCATCTTGGGAACTGTGATATCTAAAATTCATTCAACTCTCTGTCATTAATTTTCTATGTAAAATTTGGAGATTGGATTAAGTTTTTTCCTAGCTTTGAAAATTTTATAAAGAAACTATACTCATGTGTTTACCAATTTTATTTCTGTTGTTCATGTGTTCAGTTATGTCCAACTTTTTGTATGCCAATGTCCATGGGATTTTCTTAGGAAAGGAAATTGTTTTAAGGAAGATAATGCCATTTACTTCTCTAATAGATTAAGATAAACAGAAGTTAGGTGAGGGTCACACAGGGAGTAAGTGATTACTTACTAGGACTGGACTGGGACTGGATTTGAACTCAGGTCATCTTGACTCCTGGCCCAGCATTCTATCCACTGAACCACTTAGCTGCCTCGTGATATTTCTTCACAATACGCCAATCTCTGAACTAGCTTTTTATTCCATTATTAACATAGAAATAATATAGAGTTTTAAATATGTGGGCATGAGCTAAACCTTTTTTATGGCACCAATTACTCCCTTTTCTTTTATGGAATTTTGGGTGGATTTGTCAACATTTCCACTATATTATAAAATCAGAAATCTTAAAAATGATGGATGCTGTCTTAATAGATTTTATATACTTATAATACCTAACACCATCACTTCTACTCAGTAGGTACATCAAATATATTAAAGCCCAATGTTCCTTATTCCAAGTGTTTTGTAATTCTTTCCCCAAATGGATGAGATCTTTTTATCCCAAACAAATACTAATGCTTTGAAATGTGAAGATATATTAAATTTATAGAAACTGATATTTTTATCATCTTCTTTTAGTCATATATTTCTGATATCCTTCTGCAAACAGATAAGATAAGCCTTTGAACTACAAAATTCTATGATGAGAACTAAGTAGTGAAATAGTTTTAAATTGAAAAGAAAAGGACTAAATGATGACCAAATTAAAAATGCCCAAATTCATATGGCAGAAAACATAACAAACAAATGATCTAATGCTAAATATATATTCATGAAAATACCTTAATACTGTTTATATGAATATTTTTTCTTTTACTTAAGTAGGAAGAAAAACAAATCAAGGCACAGTATTTAGAAAAAGAAAGGAAACATTGAAGTACCCACCTATTTATTATTAGATATACACGACCATTGACTTTGGCATGGCTACAAGGTGAGAGATGGAAGCACAAGAATACATGGGATGGCAATGGGAAACAAGTTAAAGAGAGAAAGAGGAAATTATTAAATAGGAATGAATGAAGAAGTGTCTTACAGAGACATATATAGAACAGATATATCATTATGAATATTATCTCTATGGAATTGACAGTTTTGAAAGTTTCCCTATCATGCAGTGAAAAAAATGTTGGCAACATAATACAGGAGCAATATAGAATATAGCCAAAGCAAAAGAGTTTAAGACCAAGAGATTATTTGTCTCTTTTTTATTTTTGCCTCCCCCAATCATAGTTTATTAAATTTCTTTTGATTTTAACTTCTATCATATATTTTTGAATGAAAATAAAAATTTTAAAATATCCATTTATTCTTCTGGATGAAAAATATTACTAAATAATCATGTTCAAGCATACATCTAAAGGTGCTCAATATTTTTAAAAAAAACGTATGTGTGTGTGTGTGCGTGCGTGTAAGTGTGTGTATTGACTTATGTAGGCTGCCCAATCTTAAAATGAATACCTTCAATTTCATATAGATAGAGAGATCTAGGATAGATATGTCTTCATAAATTTTTGGCATCAATTTTCTACAGAAATACGTGTATATGGATAAATATATGTCAGATAAACCTTTAAAATGTGTCATGTTGGCTAAGTCAGTGAAATGAAGACAGGCCTGATTCTGAGATGTAGGTATATATGTATGTATGGTGTGGTTTACATAGTAGTTCATGTGCCTATCCACAAAAACATGAATTTTAAACATTTTCATATATATACATATATATATATGTACATATATACATACACACACACACACTATACAAAAATGATATGCCAAATAGAAAGAAGGTAAGAAGGTAGCTGGCTTTTAAAATAGCAAACAGAAGTGGAGAAATGAGCATGAGTCATATTTTTAAAAAAAATCATTCTTGTTAATTGCTCTCGTATTCCACGAAGGCAGATTCAGAGAAATCATAAGAGGTTGTTAAAACCAAACTCTCAAATCATTTCCCTTCCCAGCATCAATAAAATAAAAAAAATACATTTATCACCATGAATCTTTTGAAAAATAATTATGTGGAGGTGTAAAATTAATGATATGTCTTAAATGCTTCCAAGGGCATTTAGGTGGATAGAACACTCAGATTGGAGTTAGGAAGATAGGAATTTAAATCTGTCTTCAGATACTTAATAGGTGTGTGACCCTGTGCAAGTTAGTTGGCCCATTTTCCTCATCTGTGAAATGGAAATAATAATAGAATCTACTTCCCCTAGTTTGGGGGAGGTTCAAAACAGATTATAATTGTAAAGCCCTAAGCAGAGTGCTTGGCACAAAATAATGTTAACTATGATTTTTATTATAATTAATTATGCAAAGGCAATTAGAAATAATGGAGCCTATTAAACTATTGAGTAGTGGGTTTTTATACTTACATTACTATCATAAAATGCTATCTTATTAGGTTATTATTTTTCTGCTCTTTGAGCTTCTGGAAGGACATTTTTCAAGAAGAGAAATGAACATCTCTCTTGACAGAACTCTGCTGACTACCTGAGATAACCCTTGCTGATTTCTCACTTGAAGCTTTCTATGACAAAGATATTTTAAAGCCAGAATTTAGAGTTGTTAGTGCTTTGAAGAGGACGAGTAATAAATTTCTCTTTTCACATGAAAAATTCAATTTTTGGCTCATATTTCATCAGAATCATGCAGTGGTTTGAAGGATGTTGAGGGGACCAACACAGGAAGAAGAGAAAGAAGTACTAGAGTCTTGGCAAAAGCAGGGACTTTAAAAGTAGCAATCCAAATTATATAATTGAACCCACACTGTGTGCATAGAAACTACTGCTGCAATTACTTCAAGAAAGAAGTCTGAGTGGAAATAATAGACTTTCCACATGCTTGATGAGCCCTAGGAATTAATATCACTGCTGGTACATGCAATTAGAGTCAGAGCCCAGCTTACTGCATGCTTGAGTTCATGGGTACCATACAGCTTATATTTGTGTCCTGTTTTGCAAAGAAAGAGGCAACACACATGACAAAAATAACTATCTCCAGAATCATCTCTTCTGTGCTTAAATGCTCTTAAAAGAGAAATAGAGAAAGAAGAGAAACAAAAAGAATTTAGGGCATGCCTTTCATCAAAAATTGTATGCGGTCCAAGAGATCCATCTTGGTTATTTTGATGTAATCCTTATATCTGAAAGTGAGGTGATGGCTCCCTAGTTCATATAACATCTTATGTAAACAGAACCACCGCTGATGCCATACAATGCTTTGCCATTGTCAAGAAATTTCAAATGCAAATAAACTTAAAAAAATTATAGTAAAGTCTTTATGTGTAGATTATGACAAAAAAATCCCTCTAAGGTTGATTTCTTGCTGTCAGCCAATGGGATTCTGAATTGTTTGTCCCAAGGACCCCAATTTTAATTGAAAAAGTACCTTTGATTTTTCCAATAATAGATAAATACTGATTTGGTAGTAATTGCAATGAGATTCCAAATTGCTCTTTAGGATTGGTTGCCAACTATGTACCATTTCTCATGAATTTCAGAGAGGGATAGGCACTACTGACATATGGCCTAGGGATTCACCTGTAAGGTTTCAAGAATAATAAATAAGTATTTATTTATTAAATATAATAAATCATTATCTATTGATTGGAGAATCTTGAATTATTCAAACCTGAACTACTCAATTGGAGTGTGCTTAGGAAAAATATCAAAAACAAATTTAATTAATATTAGCAAAATATTATAAGGAAGGTGCAAAATATTTAAAGATGACATCCTATAATACTCTTTAAAGTCAATAATAAGGAGTGCTGGAGTTTATACTACTATTCTCCAATTAAAAAAACAAACAAACATCTAAATATACACAAAACAGTAGTTGCCGACCAACTATTCTCTAAATTATCTAACGAATATGACTTCTTATATTGGAACTTTTATCTACACATTTGTACCAAGTTAATTAATATTCAATTCAAGACAGGTCAGTTGAATTTTTCATATCTTTTTTTTTTTTTTTTTACTTTTTTTGATTGAACTGGAAAGTATGCAAAATCTAAGGTTTAGACTAACTGTGGAATCATAGGCTTAACAAATAATCTTCCTTTAAGGTGAACATTGGGAAGAACAATTAGACATTTTATTTACCTGTAGATGGTGTTGTCCTCTTTGCTGGGTATAGACTTTAAGTCTGTGAGCTCCAGGAAGCGGTCATGGAAATAATGAAGATGTAATATGCACACAAGTAAAAAGGAAGTTGGGATAAATATGCGAGTAAATAACTCTGTAATAGTAAACTTCTTCAAACCAAGATCTTCTAGCCTGGAAAAGAAAGTCGGGATCCCATTCAGTCATTTAAAAGGTACCCTACAGACCTTTGCAGATATTATATATAAACAGAAATACACATTTATGAATTATGTGAATACACATAAATACATAATATGGTTGTACCTTTCAAAATGTAACATGTTACATTTTGAGATTCTTGGAGAAAAAGATATTGAAAATATTGTTGTTAAATCCTCTACTTACATTTATTATCCCTTTTACATTTGATAGGGAGAAGGTACCAAAGCTATTATCATTTCTTCATATTCAACTTGGAAAAGACTCTTTTGGCTACTAATTTTCATGTCAACTTTATATATTTCCCTGATTTTCTTCATTACAAAGATATAAACACAGAGAGAAAAACTTACACACACATATACACAGAGATGAATACTTCTAGTATAGGAAAGATAAACAACTTACGCATATTTTCAAAACGTTGACCTCTAAATACCTTCTACAGTCTTGTAGACATGTCATAGAAGTATCATTGAGATATATCATATACCCCAACTGGCTTATGAAGGAAGATTTATAATCAGAAGTTCTCTAAACTTAGAAGACTTTCCTCTATGTATGTGTAAAAACAACTTCTCTTAAATTGAGAATTAGACTCCTATTCTTTAGTAGGCAAAATTGTTGGGGAAAAATAAAAATAAAGAAAATTTCCTTGTATAAATATAACTGGCTTAGATAATTTTCCAAGTCACTGTTTAAGTAAAGCAAAATTATTCATGTATCTAGTTTCAAAAATTAGAGCAGAAATTTCATCAGAATTTCCCATTTTTAATACAAACATTTAAAAATGCTTCCAAATGATATAGATAGATCTTGATCATATCCACCATTCTAATAACATACATCAAACTAAACATACTCACTTTTCTTTATTTAATCCTGTCATATTCTCCCAAAGGCCTGGAAAATTTTCAAACTGATATGTGTATATGAATATAAGCACCAGCATAGTGTAAATAACAACTGACATCCAAAAGTATTTTAGTATCTTCCTCCACCATTCATAGTGGACCTGGGAATCAGACATTGAAAAAGAACAAAGAAATGTTATAGGATGATTGATGGATTAAATATGTTTAGCTAATATAGAAAACTGGATTTGTAGTAATTTTGGGAATATCATTATAATATTAGGCTATCAACTCTGCTCACAATATGTATGAACATTTGTGTATGTATCATTATATATGTGTAAATAAATCTTTCTATTTTTATATAGGTGGTTTCAAAGTTCTGAGATATAGAATTTATATGGCTTCATTATAAAAATGTTGATATTTATGAGAAATCAATTAAATTTTGAAGAATTTAAAAATTATGGCTGATTTCAATTGAATAATTTTTTTTTCTATTTGTCTATATTTTGATTAACTTTCTTGTGGATAAGCTATATTTTGATTTTGATATATTGGCTTGACATGCTACAATAAAAAAAAGCATTCACTTACTACCTGTGTTACTCTAGGTAAGACACAACCCTTAGGGGCTTCAATTTCCTCATTTGAAAAATGGAGGATCAAATTTAATAGTCTCGAAGTTCCTTTCCTTCTTTAGGTCTATGACCTTAAC
This sequence comes from Antechinus flavipes, assembly GCF_016432865.1. NCBI lineage: Eukaryota > Metazoa > Chordata > Mammalia > Dasyuromorphia > Dasyuridae > Antechinus > Antechinus flavipes. Next base: position 509,823,132 of record NC_067398.1, read on the forward strand.
AGATTACAGATTCAATAGAATATTATTTTTTAATTCTTTTTTTTGAAGCCCTCTATAATAAGCTTAATGAAGATAAGCCACTGATGCTTTCACCAATATAATAACCCAATATAATCCTACTGTAATGAGATTTTGCTTCCCTCTCTCCTCCCTAACCTTCCTGATTTTAGATTTTATTGGTATAGAAAACTCCCAAATAGGAGACTCTGTCTACTAGTGGAGTACCTTTTTTTTTTTGCAACATGTTGCCTTTAGAGCACTGAAAGATTGCCTAGAATAACATAACCAATCAATGCTAAAGGCAGGATTTGAACCCAATTCTTCATAGTTCTGAAATAAGTACTCTCTACATTAGGACAACTATTTCCTTTTTCAATTTGCTTCAATAATTCTTTCTGGACTTAGAGAGACATGGATGCAAATCATTTCTCTGAAACTTATATTTTCATGATGTAGGCAAATCTTCTAGCTTCTGAATCTTATTTTTCTTATCTACAAAACTGCACTAATTATTGATGTTGTAATCACCTTTTTTAATTTATTGGGAAGCAAAAATAAAAGAAAGTTTATAAAGAGCTTTGCAAACTTTAAAGGACAAGATGTCAGTTACTATTAGTTAACATGGAATCCAGGGACTATAACCAGCTTTTATTAACAAAAGATATAATTATTAAGCAAAACATATAATTATGAAAAGTACTATATCTGGGATCCAAAATGCAAATATAAATGCCCCAAAGGAAGCAGTTGGTACTTTAGAATATCTTTGCTACAAGAGTGAGCTCTCAATTGAAATAGGTGAATTCTAAATTAGGCAGACAACTTTGAATAAAGCCCAACTTTAAATAATTTTTTAAATATTACATAATGGCTTCAGAGATCTGGGGTTTTGTGAATTTTAGTGTTTCTTTCACAGTGTAGAGTCCAACTCATTATGTCTTAGTTAATGGCCTTTGAAAGTTATGATGGTTGAAAAATGTATCACCCTGTGGCCAATCTGTTGATAAGATTCTCTGAATTTAGTCTAGTTCATCTTCTGACACAGACACTTAATCCATCACCATGATGCAAAGCCTTCTTAGTTCAGTAGAATATGTAAGAACTTCAACCATGTTTGCATAATCTGTCCAAGACTATTATTCCCTCCATAACAGGATGAAGTATTGGAGGAAGAGAAACTTTATAAGCATTCATTTTTAAAAATCCAAATATTCCCATATCCTAATTCTGAAGAACTGAATCAACTCAAAGTAATGCTTTCAAATTCTAGAACTTACTAAAAGCAAACTCTTTTATCCACTTCTATATTCTTCACCCAACTCGTCACTTAATTCATCTATTCTAGAAATTGAAATAACATGACAATTCTTCAAATGAATCTCTTAGAATCTATATGCAGTACCTACTAGGGTTTGCCTTTTACATACCTGATACAATGCCACACAAAACAGGAAGAGCACCATATAGATGATTTTGTACATTACAATTCTACCCTCAAAGCTGACAAAGAAGAACATTCCTCCACAAACATAAATCCAATATTTAATGAACATGGCCATCACCAAATTTCCCATCACTTTCATAATGTCCTGGTCATCATCTTCTTCATCATGATCTTCTTCTTTCTTGCTTTCCTGCTTTTTTATCTTTCCTTTATCTTCTTCTTTTTCCTTGGGTTCTCCTTCCACTTCTATGTCTTGAAGTTCATCATCTTCTAAAATTAAAAAAAAAAAAACAACAACTTTTGTTGTTATTCTTAGTTAACAGTCTGAATATAATTACATTTGGACAAAATGCAATTTAAATCTGTTCTGGGGCCATTTTCCTTTCCTCCCTGAGGTCAATACTTAAATACCTGTGATTACATATTTGATTTTAATAATCCAGCAGATCTGATAAAACACAGTCAAAGATTATTTTGAGTTAGAGTTTGAGTTTGAGTTAGACTTAAGTTCTACCTTGTTACTTTATAAAGAAGATCTATTCCTTCCAGTTCCATAGCCAACAATCTTAGGCAAATAATTGGTTGATTCATGAATAAAACATCACACCAATTGTTGGGCTGAATTGAAAATTTTATTGTACAATTTTTATTACTTAATCAAATAAAATAATATAACAATCCAGTAGAAAGATAAATAATATTCACCTGGAAGCCAAAAGATGAATATTTAAATTTTTATTATTATTGAGCCATTGTTATTGAGCTATTTTTGCTTGTGTCTCTCTTTTTGTGATTCCATTGGGGGTTTTCTTGGTAAAGATACTGGAGTGGTTTGCACATTTCCTCCTTCAGCTCATTTTTCAGATAACATAGCTGAGGCAAACAGGATTAAGTGACTTGCCCAAGGCCACACAGCTAGTAAATGTCTGAGATCAGATTTGAACTCAGGAAGATAAATCTGAGTCCAAGCTTGACACTCTATCCACTGTACTACCTAATAGGTGGAAAGAGGGAACCTTTCTACTACTGGAGTTAAAGAAAAATTCAGATAATGATTATTCTTTCCTCAAGAAATAATAATTTTTAAAACAAAAGATTAATCATCCTACTATTTACATGTACTGATATTTTTTATAAAAGATTATGATTAGTCATATAAGTTTAGTTCCCTTTGGTAAGTGACAGGAAATATTTATCAAAAGGAATTAAACTCCTATGACTAGAGAAGGTAGAAAATATTCCATTTCTTTTCTTGTACTAAGAAGAATGGTTTAAAATTAAAGAATAAGTTGGTGATGATGATGATGGGTTAGTACAGAATATCCTCTTGGTCCTCTAACTCTTTACTGAGTCTACATTATAAACCTGTATTCTAAATAATTAACAGATAATTTTTATGCACTAACTATGCACATGGCATATGTTGGGCATATAGCATGAATGATAACAAAACCTTTGACATAAAGGAGTTTACACTTTAGTATGCATAGGACACTTTACCCACTTTACCTTTTTCCTCATCTTCCTGGCTTCCAATTTTAACCTCAGATAAAAGAGCTTCCTTTAATTGTAGTGCTTTTTGCTCTGTGAGGTGCTGTCTAAGCAGCAGCCAGAAAGTAATGGTAAAAAGAATCTGAAAGCAGAAAGGAAACTCATTAACCAATTAAAGTGTAAGTAATATTTCAACAAACTGATGATTAAAATTTCTCACTTCTGAAGTGAGGATGAGGATGGGAGTGATGAGGGGCAAAAAAACAAGTTGAGTATGACATTTGAGGTGGAGTCAGGATATTTTATTTTATTAGAGATAAGTTTGCTTTTTGATTCCCTTTCATAAAAATGCCAGCATATACTTACTGAGTGCCAGTAATGTACTCTGCATTGTAAGAGACCCTAAAGAAGAATGATGATGATGCATTCTCTGTGCAGTGACTGCACATTCTAAATTGCTTCCATCTGGGCAGGAAATCAACTTTTCAACAAGTGTTCTCCCTCAAGATGCTTGTCCTTGGTTGATTTCCTGTCCTCATTATGGCACTGTTACTATTTTTAAATAAGAATAGGCTCCCCTTTTAAATCTTGCAATGTCCATTATAGACAGGAAGGAAAATGCATAATAGAAAATAAAACCCATTATTATTTCAATTATCATCCCAAAGAAGAAATAAGAAAAAAAAAACAGATGAGAGCTAGAATAACCACATTTTTTATAACTGATTTTTAAGTGTTAGGGAGAAAATTATAATTAATACTGTGATGACTTATGAGAACTGCTTTCTTAATTAAGCATATGTCCTTTTTCATATTGATCTCAGTGTTCAGAGATAATAAATTCAACTAAAAATCTCCCCAGGAAAGAATTTTGGGATATTCATTTGTTATTTTTCCCTACTAAACATCAATTTAAGATAGCATTCCCACTTATCTGTTAGTCAGTCTTTTCAGCAAATTCAAATATATGAGACACTAATATATCTAGAAGTCTCATAAACAATTTCAGAAAATGGCAGTCACAAATCTATGTATTTTATTTTATTCTAAAGGAGTTCAATTTTTAGACAAGAGCTTTAGAATCTTAGTATTGCATAATTAAATCTGGAATTGTGGGTCACCCAATTTTTCCCTCCATTATGTAACTTTCCTTGTCAGGTTTCTGTAAATATGTACTTTCTTTTCACCACTGATATAAGTATATTAGTGGGAAAGTGGGATTCAAGTTAATATATGTGATTGTAATATGTTTTATTTTGCATTCCCTTTAACATATTAGTGTCTATAATAAATTTCACTTTGTAGTTAAATAATGGTGATGTTTAAGATAAAATGTGTTGGGTGTTATAAATATCATTCATTGGAGATGTATATTGACCTTATAAGGTTGTGAGGGTCTCCAAAGAGATAATAGGTAGGGAAAGTATCATCAAAAAGTAATCTCTATGACTCTCAGAAAACTTGAATATAGTCCTGTGGTGACAGCCTATCTTTTAGAACCCAGACCTTCAAGGATAAGGGCAAATTGAAGTGTATAACCTAGAGAGTGACTCAGGATCCAAATACTCCTATGTAAGAAGTTGTATGTATATGTCCATATATATATGTTATGACATCCATTGGGTGGTTGTCTCATTTCACAATTAAGAATGACTATAATGACATCATTCACATTTTATAGATTTTTCCACTAAAATACTATCATTATGAAGTTTATTAGAAAGACTAGAACATCCAATTGTAATGCCATTGTAGAGAAATAGACATAACAGAAGAATTTCTGTTATATCTATTTTTATAGGTTATTTACTTTGCTTGACAACTTAAGGCAATACCATTACTGATGATTGAAACTTTAGACTGTCGTTCACACAATGGTAACCATACTGAATATATGCTGTCTTGTTAACAAAACAGAGTTTTTGTTAACTCCACAAAGTCTATAATTCAGAAATCAATCTGCTGTTTAAAAAAGAGAGAAATAAAAGTAAATGAAGAAAAATAATGAAGCATCTATGAACAAAAAATATATATCATGATACTATCACTGGGAGAAAGAAAATATTAAAGTAGCATATCTGATTTCCAAAAATGTGTGCTTAATGGCAAGGTGAAAGTATAAAAATAATTATCTTTATCAATATTCACTGATCATCTATAACAGGTTAATTAGGCTTACAGATATGCAACCATCTGTTTAATTGTCATATACAGATATAGTATCTTTCAATTGAAAACAGCTTCTATAGTTTTCCTGTTTTGACACCCATGTTTTCTTTCCAAACACCTCTTTTTTTAGTGTAAACCAGTTGTGTTAAAACTCAAATTTTGAGTATTGACTTAGAAACCCATAAATTAACACTACCTAAGTTGCATTGTATTTTTTATTTTAATAAACATTTCTAATATTTTTTAATCTGGTTTCAGCCACATTCAATTTTCTTGGGAGTTTTGTAGGTAGCATGCTGCTGTCTGATATCTCTCCTTTATAAACCCTTTTATTATTGTCTAAAAAAATATCAAAAACTAAGTAAATTGAATAAGGAAATTAATTTATAGAATTTTATTTTATAAGAATTGATTATGGGACATGATAAATGTTTAAAATAGTTCTGCTGTTTTCTTCTTTGATGAAAACAATGTTTTTTTTCTGAAAAAGAGATTATTTAGTACCTGAATAATTATTACAAAAGTTTTGCTTTGAAATGATTATTACTTCATATCTTCTCGCTGTGTTGCTATCCAGTCCTCTTACCTTTGATGCAAGTTCCCCTGGTGCTTTTTTTTCTAGAAATCCTGGAACCTCTTTAATTTCCTCAAGGTCAAAAGACCATATGTATTGTAATGTCAGTAGCAGATTCCCATAAACAACCATGAAAGGAGAACTGATCATTGCATATTTTCTTCTGTTGCGAATCATCCAAAGAGTGCAAGACCAAATCAACAGCACAAAAGTCAGCCAGCTATGATATGTAATACTCCAAGCCTCAGTGGAAAAACAAACAAACAAAAAGGTAAATCCATAATGGTTAACAGAATTAAAAAACCCTTTCATCCTAGAAAGTTAAAATTTGATTAAATAAAAAAGTCTAGATTTGGTTAAATAATACTTTAATTGAGGGTGATTTGGAAATTGAAGGGAGAGCATAGCATCAAATACTAGTATTTACCTATTTTATATACTTACATATCTGGCATTATGTAAAAATTTCTTGGGCTAAAAGGAATCCTAAGTAACAAGAGCTTAAGAAGCCCTGCTTTAAACAGTTGTTGGGGGCTATTTTAAAAAGTCTTCTACCCTAACTCTACCTGTCTCTTCTTCTGTCTTATATCAGGATAGTTAGCACAAACTATCTTAAGTTTTCTTGCCTTTCCATACAGTCTTCTTTTCTCTTAAAAGATTAGAGGCTGGCCATTATGGGTACATGTGTATATATATGTTTGATGGGTGATATATCCCATATTTGGAAGTTAGAAGATAAAAATGTTTGAGAAATACTAGTATAATACTATTTAGTAATAGAATACTACTAGTATTAAGACATATAAGATAGATTCAGAATCTTTTAAAATATCCATATCAGTTTTAGTTCTCATACATACATATATATACATTATATACAAAACATTCTTATATATGTGTGAATATATATCCATATATATGTATGTATTTATACACACACATATATGTATATAAATGGTTGTATGCAAGGCAACTACTCATATGAATCCAATTATTCAAAGTTAATCCTAAGGTGAGCCTTTCTAGTGATGTCTTGTTCACAATGTGCAAATGTCATACATTTTACCATTCAATCAATCAAGATGTGTAACTGTAGATCAGAGATAGACAAAAAGAGATAGAGATCCATGAATCATTTGTATAGAGATGATAACAGGTCACTGAGATAGTTTAATTGAGTAAGACATGGATGAAGATCTAGCAAAAGAGTCAGAAATAACTGTTAGAAAAGCTAGAGGCAAGGCAGAATCATAAAAATCCACTGAGAAAAAAGTACTCAGGAACAGAAAGAATTCATCAGAATTCAATGTTGTAGAGAAGTCAAGGAGGATGAATATCTAGAAGAGGCTATTAGATTTTGTGATTCTCGTTAATTTTGGAGAGAACAGTCAGTTGAGTGATGTGGTCAGAAGCTAAACTGCACAGGGTTTAGAAGAAAGTCCGATGAGATGATGTGGAGGCACCAAATGTAGATAGTTTTTTTCCCCCAATGTGTCTAGCTACAAAGAGGAGAGATACAGGTTAATAGCTAAAGGGGATTGTAGGCACTACTAAGATGATTGTTAATGATTTTTAGGGATGGAAGAGATTTGGATGGATTTGTGGGCAGCAATAAAGAAGCTACTGTAGATGAAAGAGTGGAAAATAATAATGAGGGCAATTTGATAAGAATTATAAGTAAGAATAAATGAAGAGGATTAGGCATTGTCAAGGAGAATCTCATCATCATAAATTAGAGTAAATGAAGACATAGTGGGGAATAAAGTCAAAGAGATGTGAATAGAAAAGAGAAGAGAAAGTTATTTGCAAATAGCTTCCCAAAAAAAATAGCTTCCTTTCAAATAAAAAATGAAATTATTTTATTTATTAATCATTCCCAAAGGTGGTTCATTTTCTCAATCAACATGTAAATATTATCAACACTTGACTATACAAGAAACTAATTTGTTTAAATTAGTTCCTTTTCAGTATGTTTGATAAGGAATTTTCTGGGAGAAGAGATTGAAGTATTGACCGAAGTGGTTTGGAAGTCATCTGGATTTTAATTGTTACTAACTTCTTTATTCCTTATTAAAACAGATAATCAAGGGTAGACTGTGTGTACAAAACCAACTGTGAAACAATTTTCTTGCAAGTGTTCCTAAACAAAATCAGTTTGGAACAAATAAACATTTGCCCTAGGCTTTCTACATTGCTTTCCTAAAGTATTTAAATTTTATGGTAATGTGTTTTTGATAATGAACTGTTTAAGCAGATGGGTATTATCAAATATGGGTATCTAGGTGGCTCAATGGATAGAGCTTGGAATCAGAAAGTCTCATCTTCATGAGCTCACAGGCATTAGCTCTATCATTCTGGGAAAGTCATTTTGCTTGCTTTACTTTTTTCATCTGTAAAATAAGCTGGAGAAGGAAATAGTAATCTACTTCAGTATCTTTGCCAAGAAAACCCCAAATGGGGTCAAGAGGAGTCAGATATGACTGAAGCAACTCAACAAAAACAACAAAATGCTTAATAAATACTTATTGACTAACTGACCTGAAACACAATGGTCTCTGATGGATTTTTTAATATTAAAAAGAGGATGGAGATGGTGGTGGGTGTGAACAAGCTGTAACAGATAGCCAATGAGGAAATTCAAAGAAAAAAGGAGGAAAATACCTCTTTCCCCCATTAATAGAATGGTAGGAAGAGATGTTGTTCCAGTAACATGGCAAGATAGAGGGATAGCAAGTGGACGGTAATAGTGTTCCACTGCTCCTTCACAATATCTAGAACATGAAGAAGGCCTTCAGCAAGTTTGGTGGAAGTGTTGTGGTAAATTTATGGGAGAAATTCCAGAATAACTGCACAGCAGGGCAGGCAAGAATGACTTGTAATTTGTATCACTGGAGGGAACTTAAGCCATTTGAGTATTTGGATATTTTCAACTTCAAGTCCTCAAATTTAATTTTTTCTATTCTATTATTCCTTCATCTCTACAATTTATAAAAATTAGGTCACCTTTAATTTTACTTATTATAATAAATGACAGTAAAGAAAAGGAAATTATAATTCTGTCATTCTCTTGTGATCCATGGAAAGTTGTACTCAATCATTCCAATTTAAACTGATTGCTGTTTACTCACACAGTACTTACTAAGGGAGACAAAAAATGTAAGAAGTGGCAAATTAATTTTAGAGGTAAAATGCCAAAGAATCCATTAAATATGGTAATTTATTGAATGTGGTAATACAAAGCTTATTGTGTTCAGTTTGGGAATTTTGTGATCATTTTGGTATACTAATATTCTGGAAATACACATAAATATATATGCATCATTCTGACAGACTTGGCTCTTCTGAACTCCTCTGTCTATGAAAAAGTCTGATAAAACAGGGACCTTCAGTACAAAAGAGAAATTAAAAAAAATTAACAGCTTGGCTCTGTTAAAACAACAAAATGGCACCAGGCAAGACCCACATTCTGAATGGGCAGTCTGCTCTCTTAAGTGTGTTTTTACAAAGGCCTTTTTCTGTCAAATAGCAAAATCTACTTTTGAAAGTATTTACTTTATACAAAAATGACCAAACTAAGCTATCTTTGAGAGAAAGAAGAGCTCTATTGTTTTAAGGAGTATTATGATAAATACCATTTTGATTGAATTAAATATTTAAAATTTAGATATTTCACTAAAAGTGATGATAACATTTGGTCATCAACCAAACTATCACAAGGAATAGTAAAAGAGTACAGAGCTAGAATTTTAATTAAAATACATGATTTTTGAATCAGAAATGAATCTTGTTCAAGCTGGAGAGCAAAGCATTTTTCCCTTGCATCTTAATATAAATATAACAGTAACTAATATTTACCAGAAAAAAATAGAACTTATGTGTAGATATCTGTTCAGTTGGTAAACCTTCTTTCCTACTTGGGAAAACTGAACTCAATTCCTTTTGTCTGAAGTTTGACATTTTTTCATTACTCCTACTTAAAGGTATTTTGTCCAAATGTGGAAGCAATAATTGACTATTTTTCTTGATATAAAAATTTAAGGTTTATCCAAAGTGTTCAAAACTGCAGAATATTGTCTTACAGAAAGGGGAAGATTATATCTTCTTATCTACCAGTTAAGGTTACATTTTTCTGTGATGAAGGTGGAGGTTAGAAGAGGCATATAAATAATATCATGTACTCACTCCTCACACAAATGCTTCATTTTGATCACAATGGGGTATATAGAGGCATGGACTTGTCTGGGAACACCATTGCATCCAGGCAGATATTCCTACCTGAAATTGCTTACATTTTAATACACCTTATCATAATTCATGTAATGGCAGTTACAATGTACCTGCATCTATTCCATCATCTTGGACATTGATGTTTCTATATTCTACCCTTAAAACCTTATACCTCTAGGATCTCACTGATGTGATTCATCCTGCCATAACCACATACCACATGTTTTTTTTATCCCTGTGTCATGACAATTCACACCTACCAAAAAATTTCAGGGCCAAAGATGGGGTAAAATCTTACCTAACTTAAATATATATGTTGGATTACATTTTATAAAGTGAATAATAGCCCATCTTTTAGAAAAGAGCACCTGGAAACCTACTGGGATAAATGGTCCATTCTGCATCTGAAGATAATATAAAGGGACAGTATGATTTGAGGAGTTAAATTGAGGGAAGTACATTAATAATTCAAAGTTGCCTGAGTTCAGCTAGACATGAGAGGAATCCATAAAATAAAAATATGATGAAAAATTAACATGAGAAGTCACCATCTTGCCAAGGTATTTGGAAGATAAATATATGTATGCTGGAAATATTGAAGGACAATTTAACACCCTGAACAAATAGAACTGTGTGCACTGCTATTCCAGTTTGCTTATGTTAACAGTTTAGACATACCATCATGGCAATGAGAGCACAGATGTAACTTTGTTTCATAATAAACTGAAACACAGAGACCATGGCATGTACTTTAACATTTGGCTTTTCCTCTTGGCTCCTATTTTCTTCTTCCTCCTCTTCTTCTTCCTCTTTCTTTTCTGTGGAGAAAAAATATTTTATTTATTAATTCACTGAAGTTTTTTTTTTATGTTGCAAAAATAGTATAATGTCTCCCTCTTCCCATGTGTATGATACACAACTGTGCCTAAGATAATGTCTTTCTTGCAAAGACTTTAGAAATCATTGTTTTAATTAATGAAATATAGTTGTCCCAGCAAGTCAGGGCAGAACAGATTATATGTAGATGGGAATGGTATACGTCAATACTGACAGAGCAAAACCAATTAGAATAAGCAGGAATAGGGAATTATATAGGGCTAAAAAAAATCTTCAAAGTGAGCAATATGTCTCACATTGTTGTCAATCTAAGCAAAGGAATAAAAAGGCATGCTGAAATGAATAGTTCCTAGGGTAAGTCTAAATGAAGTTGGATATGTGTGCAGACAGTCATGAGTAATTGAGACAGTGAAAAAGAAGGCAGGAATAAAGTGCCTACTCTGTGATAGGCACTATATTAAATGCTTTTCAAATATTGTCTCATTTGACCCCCAAATTTGTCTTATTGGAACTTTTTGGTAGGTGTGATTATGACAGGATGAACTATATCAGTAAAATAATTTTCCAGTGTTTTGGCTTAAGGGTCTCCATTTTTATTTATTCCATGATAAGCTTGATTATTTTGGTTAACAAATTAAAGATGAAAAACAGTGATGATAAGTGTATATCATACTCCTTTTTTTTCAAAGAAATATATTGTTATTATTTTGGAGACCTCTCTGTAGCATTTGACACAGTTTAGCTATACTTCATGGATATTCTTGGTTTTTATTTTATTTTTAAAATCCATTTCATGATTCCATTCTTGTCTAATTGCTCCTGATGTTTCTTTGCTGGATCATCAATTATGTGATGGTGAAGGCAAAGTGGTATAGTTGATAAAGTAATTTAATTTAGAGTCAGGAAAACCTGTGTTATTAATAATTACTTGTGTAATCTTGAACAAAACAACATTTAATCTCACTGGATCTCTGTTTCCTTATCTGAAAAATAAGAAGATTAAATTAGATGATCTCTAAAGTATCTTAGGATCTAAGATCCTAGAGTCCAGCAAGAAGTGGCTCCTATTATATAGTATTGATCAATAAATGATTTCTTTGATAAGTAGGGTGTCCCCACCCCCAAAGGAAAACTATTAGAAGTATAAAAGTCATAGAAGCAATTATACTATACCTACATCACTATCTGCACATTTCCCCCCAAACTTTTTGTCTTCAGTCTTTCCATAGTTCTCTCCTCCTCACTCCACTTCAACTGAGGACTTCAATTCTTACTTTACTGAGAAACCTAAGATATTTAACATTAATTCCCTTTTCTACACTTCCCTTTATTTCACATCCTCTTGAAAGCATTCCCCACTCTCTGATAATTAAGAGTCTCATCTTTTTGACAAGGCCAATATCTATACATGTGCCATTGATCCTATTTTTCTATCAGATTATAGTTCCAATTATTTTTTCTTTGTCTCCCTCCTTCCTCTTTCTCTTTCCCTCTTTCTTCTGTCTCTCCTCTCTCCTTTTTCTCTCTCTTTCTCCTTCTCTTCCGTCTCTGTCTCTCTGTGTCTCTCTTTCTGCTTTTCTTCTTTCTTTTCTTGCCCTTCTCCTACTCTATAAAATCTGTCTTCAACCTTTGCCTATTTATCAGCTCCATTCCCTACTTTGCTGATTAGTTAGAAAAAACACTCAGGTAGCTATTAGAAGCTCTGTTTGAGAGTTAAACTCTGAATTGTTGGGACTATTGGTCTTTGATACAATCTAAAGCCTGAGAAGGGAAACTTCTTGGGGATATGCCTATTGCCCTTTATTGCTCTTTTTTATTGAGGGTAAAAGAGACAAAGAAAGATAGGTTTCACATCTATTTTGCTGTGAACTGAACTTTGCTGAGAGAAAAGACTTTGAATTGATTAGACAGAGTAGACTTAAGGAGCTTGACAATTTTCTTAATTAAAGGAACTGTTTGCCACTGAAAAGGCATTCTTTTTTTTTTTTTTCAGCATCCTTTTGAGGACTGCTATGAGTAAAAAGAGTTTGTATAAAATAAAGAATGCTCTATATCAAGCTAGAGTATCAATTCATTACCTGATGTTTCATCAGATGGCTCCCATCTGTACTGTGGTGTGGAATACATGTCAGTTTTGGCTGGGCCATTCTCAATGGGCAGGCTAGGATGTATGGTATGATAATCAACAGGAGCGCCATTCACAGTGACCAACAGAACCTGTCAAATGAAGTTTGTACAAAGAAATATCATTTATTACCATTTATTTTCTTTCTGAATATTGGTCTTCAGAACATCAGACATCTAAAGGGTGGATCAAAAACAGCTGATGTTTCAGATTTTTAATTGCACTTAGAAATATCTGGGTGTTTTAAAATGAAATCTATCAGTTTCTGCATGAATGTTTAATGTTGCATAAATGGTCTAATTTTTTTCTTAAAGAAAAGTTAGACTTGCCAAAGTAGGAATTTAACTTAGGCTTGAGAAATTTTTTAAATAAATAAATATTTTAGGCCATTTATAACTTTATTATTGTTTACTTGTCTCCTTTTTCCTGGTACATAAAGAAAGAAATATCAGTGTTTTCAGTTTTTTTTTTAACTTCAGCATGTGTTTAATTCTTTTTGATATTTTAAGAACATATGCATGATGGTTAAAAGGATAAGCTTGACTTTTTACATTTGAATTTTAAGTCCAACAATTGAATGCTAATTCAACTAAAACAAATGGAAATAAGATCACAGAAATGAGGAGCTTAAGTGCCCCAAAAGAAAACTGAAATAATTTAGTAGTCTGAAATCTTCTGCCATGCCTTAAAAAAAATTCTAAGAACTGATAAACATATGGCCTGACTTCCTAGCACCTTTGTATTAGAATATTCCCATTGTTGATACTGCCATTGGAAAGGATCTTCTCGTTGTCAATGTGATCTTTTCCCTAAATCCAAAATTACTTGCCAGTTCAACAGAATTTTTGGGATTTATTCTACATATGATTTTATAATTTCTATGTATACCATGGAGCTATTACTGCAAATAAGAATATAATATACATTAAAGAAAACAATATAGTAAAAGTTCCTTTTATAAGAACTTAGCAATTTTATGATATGAATTGCTTTGATTCCATATTTATTATTGAATATATTTTAATAAGAATAAGCCAAAATTGTCTTCTGCTGGCAAAATGATATTTAGATTTTTGAATACAATATAATTTTAAAATAAAAAATTAGATGAATTCAAATTCATTCCTCTATTTACACATACACAAAAGACAACTCTAACATACTAACATCAGATGGTTTGTAGTCATCTTGGGTCATGGACAACAGCTGAAAAAGCAATGTAGGAGAGCATATTAATAAAGCACTGGTAAATAAATTAATATTTCTACATCTAATATGTACATGCACACCTTTATCAAACACTACTGAATATTATCTTATTAAGAATTACCATGCAAATTATTAAAGAGGAAAAAGAATTGCACATTAGATGATATATATCTACTACATAGTTCCAAATGTTAACACTAAATCTTAAGTACAAATTAGAAGTTGTTTGTCAGTCATATGAATTTTACAAACTGGTTACACAGAACACAAGGGCTTTGTTTTTTAGAATGAAAATGTAAAATAGAATATGTTAGTAATTGGTAGATTCTTGTATTGGAAGAGTAGTGATAACAAGTATTGTGGGGAAAAGAGAAAAGTAGGAGAGAAAACAGCTACATCACAGAATTTTTCAGAAATGTTTTTTGTTGAAGACAGCTTAGTATATGTCAATGTAAAAAAAAAAAACCAAAATACCCATTTCTGAAGTTTAGATTTGGGAATTCTGAGTTGATTAGAAAAGGGTGTCCTCAGAATTTTGATCAAAGAATCAAGAATCTTGATACTGGGTTGAGCAAAACTTTCTTCTTAGCATCCACATTGTTGTTGTGGATGTTGTCAGACAAATAGAGTTGTAAGAAGACTTCAAAATACATACAAATGCTTTCCTAACAATTTCTGTTAAATGACTTTTTAAACTATGTTAGTGTTTAGTTGCTATATGCAGACTAAAGATCTATATGTTAATCACTGTATTAACAGGCATACTTTTGTATAATAAGTTTTCTTCCACAGGCCTCCAGGGTTATTGTGGTATGAGAATGCCAATCATACCTAAGTTATATTCGTTAATTAGTGAAAGCTTGAAATCAAAATTATTTGTAAAAAGATAGAAGAAAATTATACCAAGGCAGAGTAGAAGGAAATAGAAAAATTCAGCTCTTACCTACCATTAAACAATAACATGATTAAAACATAACTGATTACCCTTGAAAAACTGGAGATCTGACCCAGAACCCCTGAACCAATATCTTTTTTACAAGAGTGGGAGAGGAGAGTGTTCAATAACAAATTTAGAAACTTATGAGAAAACAGGCACATCAATGTCTTGTTGGTGAACCTGTGAATGTGTTTGGTAATTCTGGAAAACAATCTATAATTATATACATGGAGTTACTATACAGTTCTTAACCTTTGAATCTGTTTTTTTTTTTTAAACCACTGCTTGCTTCATTTTGGAAGGAAAAAGAGAAAGGGGAGAGACAGAGAGAGAGAGAGAGAGAGAGAGAGAGAGAGAAAGAGAGAGAGAGCGAGAGAGAGAGAGAGAGAGAGAGAGAGAGATCTTATGAGTACAAAAAATATTTTTATCAGCTCATTTTGTGTAGCAGAGAACTGGAAACTATAGGAATGCATATCAATTGGGGAATGACTAAACAGATTGTAGTATATGAATGTAATGGAATACTATTGTGATATGTGAAATGAGAAAAAAGATCATTTAAAGAATTGAATGAACTGATAAAAAGTGAAATAAGCAGAACTAAGAAGGCCAATTTATACCACAGAATCGATATTACAAAAACAATTTTGAAAGATTTAAGAGCTCTGTTCAACTGACTGATGAACACTGAATTAAATTAAAATTAAATTTAAAAATTAAAAAGAAAAGATAGAGGAATGACTTCCATGAAAATACTGGTGAATATTTTGAGTTGGCTTATTTTGTTTCACACATTCAGCTGGACTCCCTAAATAATTCAATTTTTTTGTTATACTATGGATGAATATATAATAAGCATTTAAATGGAGAGTTTGTCTTTTCAAGAAATATATAACTAAAATGAGCAGGAAAATATTTCTTTCTTAATGTCATAATTTTTGGGGAAGTAAATTCCAGTCTGGACAAACAATAAAAAATTATAACAACCATTTACAATAGCAATAATTTACTAATGGTTCAATGTATTAATATGCATCATTGTGAGGAACAAAGAAGTTGTTTTATCTGACTTTCATGAAGCTGTGTACATCTTGACAGCTTTGTTAAACTTATGCATAATTTTCTAAATGAGGCTTTCTGATTTCTAGATTCAGGCTTTATTTAGTTAAGTTTTGTGACAGTTTGTTTAATTTATAGATTCAAATGAGTTATGCTGGAAAGAAATCTGAGCATTCATGTAGTATAAAATTTTCATTTAAAAAATTAATTAAGCCTCAGAGAATTTAAGTAAGTGCCATGCCCATGCTTATAAAGACAATAAACAGCAGAGCCAGAATTTGAATCTAATTCTCTGATTCCAAATGTCATGCTCTTGCCAATTATTTCATAACTATTTAAATGGCCAAAAATAACTGGGTCTTTCATACTGAACCACATTTTTATTCACATGGACACAATCTGCCTTTTCCTCCCAAGGAACAAATTTTTACCACTCCTCAAAGCACATATGTGTGTATGTAAATAAGTGTAAAATTTCAGTAAAGAATGTGTTTATAACTCTATATTCTTTTATTACTTTAAATATTCCCTACTCAACAAAGAAATCAAGCTACTTCCCAAAAATTCATTTCACTAGTGAAGACTAAATGATTTCTTAACATTTTTTCATTAAAGATACTGTACCAATATCTTAAACCACAAACTCTTATATCTGATAAAAAAAACAAAATACAAAATAGTATTTGGGAAGGAATAATGGGTTTAGGGTCATAGAATCTGAATTCGAATCCTGTCTTTGGGCTTTAATACATCTATGATATTGAGCAAGTCAAATAGCTTCTTTGAGTTTCATTTTAATTAGTAAGAAAATAAAAAAAGGTTGTTGAATAAAATGATATGGTACCTTCCAGTTCTGAATTTGAGATGCTACTATATGCTGACATCAAGTTATCATTGTTAGACAGTGGTGGTGTAGAGTTAGAAACCTAATTAATTTCTTTTTTTTTTTTTAAAGACTTTGAACATTCATTTCAATAATTGTACAGAAGATAACTACATTTGTTTCTATATCAAAGCCTTTGTGGGTGAGCCAGTTGGGTTCTGTTTCATTATACCTGTGTTAGAACCATTACTCAGATTCAACAAGAAAATACCTGCAAAAGAGGCAAATTAAAGGTGAGAAATGGCACTTTCTTTCTCCAAGCCTTACTTTTCTCTCATCAGTTGGGTAGTGGGTTGCATACCACAAACTTCGCCTTCTTTCTGCAGTGATTTGTACAGGACTGCAAGGCATATCTTTATCTTCATCATAGGTTTCATCATCCTGAACCTAAAACACAGAGCAATTCGTAAGAGCAGTCTATGCTTCCCAATATATCTCCCCAAGTGTTATCTCTGAGAAGCACTATAGTTTCTCTTCTTTATCTCTCACTATTATGTTTCATCTTTTGTAGGTAAATGAATCAAAAGGCTCAACCATATAGAGGCTAATTTAGCAAAAAATGGGTATTTTTAAGCCAATGGACAAAAATGTTGATCCTCAGTCATCTTAAAATGACAATTGGGATTCAAACTTTGCTCCATGTAATGAAATTGGTATATAAGAAAAGAATACCTAGTGTCCTTATTCATCTGGTTCTTTTCTATTTCTGATTCAGAATAGTTTGTAATGTGATTCAACAAGGACAATAATAATTCTCCAAAAAAGCAACTTTTACATTATGGGGAAACTACTAATTCTCCACTAGAGAAAACACAGTGAATTGCTTCTTACTCTATTCATTCCCTTCTGTGGGACAGGAAAATGTCAAAATCCTATTTCTTAGGAAGATTAGGATCTTGGAAACATGAAAAATAGCTTTACTGTATCAATAGCTGTTGATTTCAATTTGGAAAGCTGGTGCAAAGCGTTAAGAAAGCACTGATGATTGATATATCTGCTCTTTTGTTACCTTTGTGACAAATGAAAAGTATGTGTTTCAGGTGATCTTAAAGCTGGTAAGAGATAAGATATTCCTTTTCTTAAATAGGTAAAGATAGATAGGATCATATGATGGATAGGCAATGGATAGTGTGAAGAAGATAAAGAACTCAGAATAATACTGCTTTGGGGGGATTGAATTTCTGGTGTGGGGCCCTTAGTAACAGATAGTAGACTAACAATATGAACTGTGGCCTTCTACCCTGGTTATTAGTCTTCTTTCTGCATTGATGTATATTTACTTATCAATGAGCTTTTTTTAGCCCTAGTAAAATTCATGCTCTTTAGGTGATTTTCATACCCAAAGTAGTAATACTCTACTATCAAATAGTTCTTTAAGAAATTACTTGTAGGGAATTAATAAAAAAAATCAAATGAAGATGGCCTAGCTGTATCAGATCTAAAATTATATTATAAAGTAGCAGTTACCAAAAAAAATAATAAAACAAAACCATTTGATATTGGCTAAAAAATACATTAGTTGATCAGTACACTGGGTTAGGTTCAAAGAACAAAACAGTCAATAACTTTAATACTCTAGTGTTTGACAAACCCAAAGACCCCAGCTTTTGAGATAAGAACTCACTGTTTGACAAAAATTGCTGGGAAAATTGGAAACTAGTATGGGAGAAACTAGGCATTGACCCACACTTAACACTGTACACCAAGATAAGGTCAAAATGGGTTCATGACCTAGGTATAAAGAATGAGATTATAAATAAATTAGAGGAACACAGGATAGTTTACTTCTCAGATCTGTGGAAGAGGAAGGAATTTATAACCAAAGAAGAACTAGAGATCATTACTGATCACAAAATAGAAAATTTTGATTATATCAAATTAAAAATTTTTTGTACAAACAAAACTAATACATACAAGAATAGAGGGGAAGCAATAAACTGGGAAAACATTTTACAATCAATGGTTCTGATAAAGGCCTCATTTCCAAAATATATAGAGAATTGACTCTAATTTATAAGAAATCAAGCCATTCTCCAATTGATAAATGGTCAAAGGATATGAACAGACAATTCTCAGACGAAGAAATTAAAAATATTTCTAGCCATATGAAAAGATGCTCCAAGTCCTTATTAATCAGAGAAATGCAAATTAAGATAACTCAGAGATACCACTATCCATTTGTGAGACTGGCTAGAATGACCGGGAAAGATAATGAGGAATGTTGGAGGGCATGTGGGAAAATGGGGACACTGATACATTGTTGGTGGAATTGTGAATACATCCAACCATTCTGGAGAGCAATTTAGAACTCTGCTCAAAAAGTTATCAAACTGTGCATACCCTTTGATCCAGCAGTAATACTACTGGGCTTATACCCCAAAGAGATACTAAAGAAGGGAAAGGGACCTGTATGTGCAAGAATGTTTGTGGCAATCCTTTTTGTAGTGGCCAGAAACTGGAAACAGAGTAGATGCCCATCAATTGGAGAATGGCTGAATAAATTGTGGTATATGAATATTATGGAATATTATTGTTCTATAAGAAATGACCAGCAGGATGATTTCAGAAAGGCCTGGAGAGACTTACATGAACTGATGCTGAGTAAAATGAGCAGGACCAGAAGATCATTATATACTTCAACAACAATACTATATGATGATCAACTCTTATGGACCTGGCCATTTTCAGCAATGAGATGAACCAAATCCGTTCCAATGGAGCAGTAATGAACTGAACCAGCTACACTCAGTGAAAGAACTCTGGGAGATGACTAAGAACCATTATATAGAATTCCCAATCTCTATATTTTTGCCCACCTGCATTTTTGATTTCCTTCACAGGCTAATTGTACACTATTTCAGAGTCTGATTCTTTTTGTACAGCAAAGTAACAGTTTGGACATGTATACTTATTTTGTATTTAATTTATACTTTAACATATTTAACATGTATTGGTCATTCTGCCATCTAGAGGAGGGGGT
Source organism: Antechinus flavipes (assembly GCF_016432865.1). Lineage (NCBI taxonomy): Eukaryota > Metazoa > Chordata > Mammalia > Dasyuromorphia > Dasyuridae > Antechinus > Antechinus flavipes. Next base: position 509,843,067 of record NC_067398.1, read on the forward strand.
GGGAGAAAGAAGGGGAAAAATTGGAACAAAAGGCCCGGCAATTGTCAATGCTGTAAAATTACCCATGCATATAACTTGTAAATAAAAAGCTATTTAAAAAAAGAAATTACTTGTAGAGATACCATTTTTCCATCTAGTAAGGATAGGGGATAGGAACAGGATTGTTTCACTTTTGCCTTTGTATCCCCCAAATCATGTATACAATAGATGCAAAATAAATGTATATTGAATTCAATTAGTAAGTAACACATATTCTCTCAGAAAGATACTGACAGCTCCCTACCAAAGACACTTTTTAGACAAGACCATGGAAAATCTTTTTATGCTTACAATGGGTTCTTGTAGCCAAAGTCGAATCAGAGTTGCCAGAGTATAATATGTCACCAGTAATAGAATGGGGTTGGCGTGATGATACCAGGACAACTTTGGGTGCACTATGATCTTCCATGTGCTTGAACAGTTTGTTTGAATTACTGATGTGATGCCAAATAACCTGTTTAAAAGAAATAAAAGAAAAAACATGTAAAAAGAAAAAATATTTAGCAATATTGTAATACTGTGTTTAGGGTAAAGCATATATGTTTCACTATATGTAGTTTATAACACTGCTCTTATATGACATGTCATCATTCTTATTTCTTAGCTCCTGTGTATGAATCTTTAGAGCTCTAAATAACACAATTTGTTACAAAGGAAAGAATAATCACCTATAGTTGAGCAATATGGATCTGTGTCCGAGCTTTGCAGCTTATACTACTTCAGTGTACTCTGGTATGTCATTCAGTTTCTTTGAGTTTTAAGTCAGTGACTGATAAAATGAGGTCAATGACCATTATTTTCCTCAAAGTGTTATTGCAAAGACATATGCAAACTCTTTGTGAATGCTATTCAGTCATTTCAATTGTGTCCAACTCTGTGACCTAATTTGTAGTTTTCTTGGCAAAAGTACTGGGGTGATTTGTCATTTCCTCCTTCAGTTCATTTTACAGATGAAGAAACTGAGGCAAAAAGGGTTAAATGACTTGCCCCAGGTTATACAATTAATAATATCTGAGGATGGATTTGAAGATGAAGACTCATGAAAATGAATCTTTCTGATTCTATGCTCTTCACTTTATCCACTGCATCATCTAGCTGTCCTGATGGACTATTATTGTGAATTATAAATGATTATTAATCTTATATATTTAAAATACAAACTCTGGATAACATTGGCATTAGCCAAATAATCCTTAACAGCCCAAAATGTCATGAATATTAAATATTGGAGAAGTAATCAGAAATTCACAACAGAAGGGACTTCAAGTTCATTAATATATGGATCAATCACAAGAACTACAGATATTAATACTGAAGAAGAAAAGATTGGGAAGGAAGGAATGATAGCTGTTTTCAAAATATCCTTTTATAGAAGAGGAATTAGACTTTTGATTTCCCTCAGAGAATCTAACTAGGAACAATTAGCAGAATTTTCAAAAAGGAAAATATAAAGTTCATTAAAAAGAAGAAAAAAATCCCCTAACTTCTTGGTATTTAACGTCATCCAAGATTATGACATTTAATGTCATAATGAGATGCCTTTCAGGGGACTACTCTTCACTTGAGATTTTTAAGTAAAAAATCAAGTATATTGTGAAGAAAACTCTTTTCAGTTACAAATTGGACTAGATGATCTCTGAGTTTCTTTTGAAATCTGAACTACTATGATTTTGTTAATATTATGACCATTAAATGAGCATGTTAAAAAATGTTATATGCCTGCATGCTACCAGAAACCTAGAAATGAAAAATCAGAATTGATATAGTTCAACATGTTAGCTAGAGTTTATATAGTTCAACATGTTAATTATAAATTTATTAAACCATATTAAATAAGATTAATTATGTAGTTATGATTAAACCAAATCATTGCTCCAATCATTGCATGCCTTTTGTACTCTGACTGGATTAAGCATAACCTCACATAGGTACTCGTACTATCCCTGGATAGCCCTTATTATAACCAAAGGAAGAAAAGTGGGGAAAATCCCAGAATCAGATCACTTTGGGAATCACAGCTATACTTTACTTCTGAGTCTCATTGGCCTTTAATTCAGTACATATTCCTCTCATTCTCACCAAACTTTCTCCCCACAGTTAAAGGTAAGTTCAATGAAAGATGTCTCAGCAACCTTCCCATTATATGATTCCCTTAAATATTCCCTCAGAAAAATAAGTTTCAATCAGCTGCCACTTGACTTAGTATTTTTTCAAAGCTCAAGTGGTATGGACAGCATTCCAGAATAATTTTCTTGACACGGCATAAAGTAGCACTTTTATTCTCTTTAATTGTTATACAATGCAGTAAATTTAATCTAATTTGATTATTATGGATATTAAAATGCAACTTATATATTTAATGTTTTTGTGCAAGTATTTAAAAATATTAAATTAAAAGTTTTGTTAAATAAAACTTAAGGAATATTTTTTACCTACTATGTGGAAAACACTGTTAGATATTTGAAATATAATGAAAAAAAACATTCTTGCAGTCTAGGAACTCAAATTCTATAATATATACAATAAATACTAAATATATAAAAAGTCAATACAATGCAACTTTTGGAATGGTTCTATTAAATAAACAAAATACTTTGTTTATTGTAGGACCAATTTTTATTACTGAATCAGTCAACAAATATCGACATTAACCAGATTTTATTCTTTAGCAACTATGTTATTGCTATTATCTTTATTATTATTATATCTTTGAAAAAACAAATTAACTAAGAGTTTATTCCATTGGTTTATTTTTTTTTAAAGTTTTTAGTTTCATTAGTTCAATTTTTTAAATTTGTAGTTTTGTTAATCTTCTTTTTATTTTCAGGTTTTCTATTTTGGTTTTTAGTCAGTAGTTTTTAATTTGCTAGTTTTCTAATATTTTTTAGTAATATGCCTAATTTGTTGATCTGTTCTTTTTATATTTACTGAGATGTATTTAGAGATAGAAAATTTCCTCTAAGTACTTTGGCTGCATTTTACAAATTGTGGCATCCTGTTTTACTGTTGTCATCTTTAATGAAATTATTGATCATTTCTATAATTTGTTTTTGACCCATCCATTCTTTGGGATTTTTCAATTTTTTAATCAATGACTTAAAGGCTCTTTAGTGTATCTAATTTTTCTTGTATTACAAGAGAAAGAAGCATTCATTTTGCTTTTATACATTTTTGAGGTTTTTATGCCCTAATATATAGTTAATTTTTATGAAGATGCCTTAAATAGCTGAGAAAAAGGCGCATTCCATTCTATTCCTTTTTAATATTCTCTCTCTCTCTCTCTCTATCTCCATATATATATATATGTATATATATATACATATATATATATATAAAGAATAAGCATAGACAAAGGATAAAGAAAAAAACAAAATGATCACTTTTTGCAGATGATGTAGGCTTTCCTTAGAAAATCCTATAGAAATCAGCCCAAAAGTTTATTGAAAAATTAATAACTTTAACAAAGTTAAAAGATATAAAATAAATCCATAAAATGATTAGTATTTCTGTTTATTTCTATCAATGTTCAGTAGGAAGAGATAAAAAGAGAAATTCCATTTAAAATAATTACGGTAGTATAAATTACTTGGGATACTACATGCCAAGGCATAAACAGGGACTATATAAACATAAACACAAAGATATGTACACAAATAAAGGCAATTTAAATAAGTTAAGAAATATTACTTTCTCATGGGTAGGCTGAGCTAATATAATAAAAATGACAAAACTACCTAAATAAATTTGCATATTTTTATTAAAATATAAAAATATTCTTGTACTTAATAAACTTATTAAACTACCAAAAGATTTCTTTATCACTAAAAATACTAATAAAACTCAACTGGAAGAAGAAAAGATCAATTTTATCAAGAGAATTAAAGGAGGAAAAGTGGAAGAAGGCCTAGTAGTATCAGAATTCCAATTATACTACAAAATCACAATCAGCAAAAAAAAAAAAAATTATAATGGGTAAGCAATAGAGAGATTTATTGGTGGAACAAGAATGGATATATATATATATATATATATATATATATATAATACAAAAGCAAAGAGCACTATTGTTTGATGAGCCCAATTGAGGCAAGAACTCACTATTCAACAAATAGTTGGAAAAAGTGGAAAAGTAGTTTGACAAAAACTAAATACAGACCAATATCTTAAACTCCAATATAAACTCCAAATTATCACATTATTAAACTTAAAGGATTTTATAATAAACAAATTCAAGAAGCATTAAAAAATGCCTCTCAAATCTGTGGAAAGGGAAAGAATTCATGACCAATCAGAGAAAGAGTAGCTCCCTGGAAGTAAAAAGGATAATTTTGATTACATAAAATTTTAACAATTGCACAGATAAATTAATATGATTAAAATTAGAATAGAAGGAGGTAATTAGGAAAATTTTGTTGCAAATTTCTTTGATAAAGATCTCATTAAACAAACATGTGTCTGGATAATGTCTCATTTCTAAGATACAAATATTTTCAAGTTTATAAAATTAAAAGCCATTCCTCAATTCATAGTCAAAAGATATCAATAAGATATAGTCATATAGGATATAGAAAAACCAAGTTATTAATAACTATATGCAAAGTGCTCTAAATCACTGATAATTAGAAAAATGTAAATTAAAACTTTGAGGTATCACCTCATTACTTATAAGATTGACAAATTTCATAGAAAAGAAAAATGACAAATGCTTTAGGGGCTGTAGAAAAACAGATATATTAGTCTACAGTTATTGCAATTGTGAACTAAACATTCTAGAAAGCAATTTGAAACTATGCTACAAAAGATCATTAATTGTAATAATAAATTGTATACTCTTTTATACAGTGATACTACTTTTAGGTCTATGTACCCAGAGAGTTTGAAGAATGAGGAAAACAGCCTTTGTGCAAAAAAAAAAAAAAATCAGCTTTTTTTTTTTTTTTTTTGAAGTGGCAGAGGACTGGAAATTGAGGGAATATGTTGCTTTTAATTGAGGAACTGCTAAGGACACTATCTTATATGAATATGACAAGATATTATTGTGCTATAAAAATAATGAAGGGAATGGTTTCAAAGAAACCAAGGATAGTTTGCATGAACTGATATGAAGTGAAATGAGGAGAAACAGTAATACTTTTATAAAGATAAGCAACTTTTAAAGACTTACTAAAGTTAATTAACATAACAACTGGTTACAGTTTCATAGGATGTGTGATGAAACATACTTTCTAACTCCAATTGTTGAGGAGTAATGGACTCAGAATGTGCAATGAAGTATATATGCATATAACCAGAGACATAGCTAATGTGGGATTTGTTTTTCTTGACTATACATATTTCTAACGTTTTGTTCTTCTTACTTTCTAAATGGAAGAAGAGGATTTATAGCTGAAAATTAAATAAAACTAAGTTAGAATAATTAAAAAGATTCTGCAATAATAATATTTTAAGAGAACAGAATTTCAATGAGAACAAAATATAGAAAGACACAATCACCTCAAAATTATATATAACAATTTTTAATAATGTACAAACTGTATCTATTCAAGTAATTATATATAAAGAATTCATTGAATGTGTTTTGATGAAAAAAGAGAAATAAATGATTTATAGCAGCAGGGAAATGTCTCTCATCAGATTAAATTAGTTTTTCTTCTTTTGAAGGACTAGAATGTTAGTTCATTTTCATAATGAGCTGGACCTCAATAGACTAATTATAAAAATACTTCCATCTTTACTGTGACTCTTGACTTGATCAATGTGTTTTTCTTCATTTATTTTATGAAGCACTCATCATGTCTGACAACACATAATAATTTAAAATTGGCAGAGTTTTATTTTTGCTTGTATATGTCAACAGATCTATCAAATCTCCACCTGCTTCCCTAAGACTGTCTGAATTCCTTCCAGACAACATCTGTTCTATATCCGGGAGTTGTGGATCATGCTTATTAGGAAGCAATACATAATTTCAGTGAATGACATTATTTTATTTAGTCTTTTCTTCTCCAGAAGATCATTGTGAATCTTGTATGATAAAGAAAGGAATATACTTACTCCCGTTAACTTAAAAAAAATTTATATCAGATAATAAAATGGATTTTTATTGATTCAAATGGATAGACCAGGTTTGAAATACAGGCTGTTTTCCAGTGATTAATAGTAGTTCATAATTGTTAGATTGCTGTGAGGTTGAAAAACAGATTCTCTCCAAGTTGAACTATGAGGGTCATCCTAAGGAAAATCATCCTAAAACAACCCTTTTCTTGCTTTGTTATTTTTAAGTTAGAAATTCAGAACATTTTAGCAAAATGGTTAGTTTCAAGACAGGAAAAGCAAAGCAAAGGGGATTTCTTGGACAATAGTATACAATTTAATTACATGAATTAGATCTTAATTAGAATTGTTATCAATAATATCAGATCATCTCGATAAAGGGGAACAGGCAAATTTCCATGATACTTGGACACTAGAGATACAAAGAGTATAACATATTCAACAAGTAGCTATATAGGTTCTGTAAGCAGATCATTATCTCTTTTTCTTCCTATTATTGAATAAGGACTTAGTGATAGACATCAAAAGGTTTTCAGTACTGATTTTTCTTTTCTGAACATCTCATATTTTGAACTCAAAGTATAACACTTTAGAGTTAATGCTTATCACTACTAGCTATCACTTCAAGTTTTTTTATCATCTGCAAATCTGATGAGCATGCCAACAATGCCTTTATTCAAGTCATTATTTAAAATAGTAGACAACATAGGGTTGCGTACAGAACTTTAAGTACTCCTAACACAGGGACAATGAACTATTAATGATTTTGTTAAGTTGAGCCTCTCACCCCATTGTGTATATATCTAATTTGTACTATTATGTATCATTCCATTTTCCCGTAATAGATCATAAGAGGTATTTTATTGAATGTTTTGCTAAAATCTTCTTGCATATTTTAATGATCTTTTATTTCACCAATGTAGATATTCTTTCCAATTGTATAGACCATAAACTGACCATTTCTGATGCAATGTAAGTCCAAAATATGTCAATCCATAAAACTTCTATACCTAATATGCTATACTACTTCCTTTAAATCTCTTGATACAACTGGGATACTACCAGAGCATATTATCTTTCCATACTTTTTCTCTTGCTCTATTCTTGCCTCCTTCTTTTTATATTTACACATCTTTCTTATAATTCAATAATTTGGTAAACATTTACCAAGTGCCTACTATATGTTGTGCATTGTGCTAAACCCAAGAGACACACATACAAAAGTATCACTATTTATTAAAGAAATATAAACTTAAACAACTCTGAGGTGTTACTTCACATTTATCAGAGTGGCTAACATGACAGAAAGGGGAAAAGACAAATGTCAGAGGGATGTAGGAAAATAGGGACACCAATATACTGATTGGTGCACTGTGAACTAATGCAATCATTATGAAAAACATTTTGGAATTATGACCAAAGGGTAAAACTGCTCTAAGGTATATATGCACAAGAGATCAAAAAACGGGAAAAGGACCCATATGAACATACATATTTATAGTAGTTCTTTCTGTATTGGGAAAGAATTGAAAATTAAGAGAATACCCATCAATTAGGGAATGCCTCGACAAATTATGGTATATAATTGTGATGGAATGCTACTATGCCATAAGAAATAACAAGCAGGATAGCTTTAGAAAAAACCTTTTCTTCCAGATTTATAGACCCAGAGATCTTTGTATACACTAATGATGTATTGTGATGATGAATAGGAATGATGAATTGTGAAAGACAGTTAGTGTGATCAATACAATGATCCTAGACAATTCCAAAGGTTATGAGGGATAGGCTGGAAATAGCATAGGTTGCCAATGGGTTCTGTCACTCTGTAATTATTTTATTGTTAGTGACTATTGGTCAGCAATTGTTGCTAGTAGTTTTGAGAAGGTGGGTCCAATTTTCACAACAATTTCTTCCCTCAGTGATGGCTGCAGAAGCTGGATTGGAAGCAAGTCTGGTGGTTGGCAGGAGGGGTGTGTGTTGTGGCTATTATTCCCAAACTCCTTAGTTTCAGGGATATGGGTTGTCCTTACCAGAGTCTGACAGCAGATGTAGTCAAGATGGCGGTGTTGTAGTTTGACTACTTACAAATACAGCCTCCTGATTCCCCTCCTGATATTCCCTTTATCCAGAAAGAAAATAACAAGAACAACTGGATATAAAGAAGACTGAAGATTTGCATTTTGTGCAACTACGGGCTCCATTTTCAGATAGTTTTGCTAAATATTAGAAGATTTGCTGTCTTTTGCAATGTAAGCATTTAATGATGTTGAATGAAGGAATACAATAGATTCTCACTTTTCTGTAGTAAAGTGGCAAGCTTCCTAAAGCAGGGAGATGAATTAAATGACCATCTGAAATCACTTCCAATTCTAAAGCTTTCTAAATACATCAAAATATTTTGGATGTTTCCAAATATTTAACATTGCCTGGCTGAATGCAGTCTAAATTTTCTATAATAGTTTATTTTCTGGCTGAGAAAAGGGACATATCAGTCCAAGCGAACAGCAGATTTTTATGTTTACAATATAGTAACAAAATCACAAATTATGCATTATAAGGATACTTTTAATTCTGGCATTTCTCCTACAACTCTATATGCCACAATCATTGCAAAATATAGATTTCAAAAGAAATATCATATTTTCTCCTCTATGCATGCACATATATAGTTGATAATTCTATTAAATCCAGTTTCCATAGCCATATCAAAAATTTTCCATCCAAAGCTTTTGCAAGAATATAGGAAAACCTATTCTAGCAGATCTGTCATCATATTTTCTGTCAATGTTTCAATTTTCAAAGGAAACAATTCCCAATATGAAGCTGCTGATGAAAGAAAATTAAATATTTGACCCACAAGTGCAAATGCCACCTGCATATTTATGTGTAGTGAAGGCCACGACAAAGCAACAAAGATCAAAGGTAAAAAAAAAAACCGATTCAGTACCCAAGTGTGAGGAGCAAGTCATAAAAAGAATATAAAACAATGGGAAGATAGCTTTTAATTAAAGTAAAACTATTTTTACAAAAATTCATAAAATCCACTTAAATTAAATTAAAGCTTCATTTAAGATAAGATGGTGAAGTATTATTTGTGAAGTATTATTTGCCATATAATCTTTATTCTATTTTTTACTTTACAAAACTAATAGTGGAATTGTTTCTGATACAGCATAACTTGGCATTGTTATAGTTTGGGCACCTATGAGCAAATGTGACTCTTAGACAAATACATCGGAAACAACATGAAATAAAGCAGCTCTTTGATAGGAATTCATATCTGAGTATAAGGATGATGGGTTATGATATTTTATCAGATGACTTTATCAGATAATAACATTGGAGAGCTATTTTCTTTAAACTCAGGATTAATATTTCCTCTATGGTGACTGTGAGCAAAGGAGGAAAGATATAAGGACAGAGAGGGAAAATCTCTGGGTTAATCCCAAAGGTTTAATTTAAGGGAAAGTTGCTAAGGTATTACATTTCAGGAGAAAACTACAAATCTCTTTTATTATGAAGATGCAAGAACCTTGCTAATGTCATCATTTGGACCAGCCTGGTTTTGTTCTGAATCTTATATTTTAATGATCAATACTTTTTGGAAGGCAGATATCAATAAAATGTCACAGACATAGAGTGGGTACTTTCATCTGTGCTGTTTCCTCATATGCAACCTCATAAGGGGGGGTGACCCAGATAACCTCTGTGGTTCCTGGCAGATCTAAAGTCTATAATGCTATGATCTCAGATCTTTTCAATTCTCACATTCTGAAAATATTATTTATTCATCTGGGTGTGCCTCAAGTTCTACTTCTTCCATAAAGGTTTTCCTTGGCTATTCTAGTTCACATTGACTTCTTTCTCCTCTGAATTTTCTGGCATTGATTGTTTGCACACTTCATGTTGGTACTCAGGACCCCCATGCCAAGATCATTCCTTAGTTCCTCTCTTTTCTTAAAGTAGAATATACTTTGTTTTCCAAAGCTAAGCCGAGGAAGCAACTTTGGCATCATAACAATTCTTTGTATTCACCTTCTGTATGAATTTTGCTATAATTAAATCTCAAAATTAGTTCAAATAAATCCCAAGTAGCCCCTGAACTTGGACAAGCACCTGCAGGAACCACGTTCTGATCATGAAGCCTTGCTGTGAATAGAATTTTTGTCATAGGCAAACTTGCCTCATTATTGCTATTATGCTTCTCTGCTTGAGTCACAGCTATATGTATCAAAGCTTAGGAGCTTTGAAATCTTGAGTTTCCTAAGTCTTAGAGAGATCCCATCACACATGTTTAGTTTGCCTCTTCCAATGGAATAAAGAAGGCTTAAAAAAAACCTATAATCTCTGTGAGCTCTTTGGTTTTACTTTGTTTTATTTTTCAGAGTTAACAGTTGGTATATAATTTCTGTGGGTATTTTGCATTGAATTTTATTTTTCATCGTTGACAGTTGCTCCACAATCACTATGAGCTTCCTGGTATTTTTAGAGTTAACAATGCATAACTTCTGCAACTGGTATCAAGAGTTGACAATGCTTAGTAATAATAATTAAAATTCACACAGTCAATATCTAGTAAACATTTATTAAGCATCTTCTGTGAGCCAGGCATTTTGCTAAGCTCAGGGGATACAAATAAGAAAAAGAAAGACAATCCTATTCTCCAGTAGTTTACTAAATAAGGTGGGGGGGAGAGGGAGACTTCACAAAAGGAAGCTAAAGGGCTGTCACTAACAGAGATTAGTGCTGAAGTCTGATATTTATAGAGTCAAAAACAAGCAAAACCACTGAAGGGAAATGAGAGAGATGGATAGGTAATTCTGACTTTTTATAAAAGATTGGGGGAAGGGGATGCAGAAAGAGACTTTAGGAGATTTTGTTCTGGTTGAGCCCTCTAGTCAGAGAGGAGAGGTATTGAAGGTGTTGAAAATCAAAGCTCAAGTTATCTCCAAGATGATGAGATTTCTAGTGTTCCACTTATCCTGAGGAAAACATGATGTTCCCAAGGGCTAAATCGAGTAGAGAAGCAACTAAGAAATGAACACATAACTACACACTTTATAAAGAAGCTTTTCTCACAGTAATTTTATATGACAGGTAGGGCCAAACATTATTCTTATTGTACAGATGAGGAAATGAGTTCAGAGAGATTAAGTAGCTTCCTAAAGGTCAAAATTTATTAAGTGATAAAACATGGACTTTAACTCAGGTCTTTCAATGCCACTTCTAATATTTTTATAATGTCACACTGTCCTCTCCCTCTAATTGTCTCCCTTTTAAATTGTTTCATATGCAATGTGTCATCCTAATGAAGGCAGAAATATGGAATTTATGACCTGTTTTTTGAATCAGCAAAAGCACTTATACACAATATAATACAGGATCACATGATACTTCAATAATTCTAGAATCTGTACTTTTATTGGTGTGGGTGTTCTGTCCATTGACAGAGATTACAGGTCCTCAGTAGAGTCTTAAAATTGCTACATCTGAAGAGTTTATCATGCCCACCTTCGAGTGAGAGTCTCTGAATATAGCCAGGTTGAACCTTAATGTGAATGCCATAGTTTTCATTTTTTCTATTGCAAAATTTTCTATTTGATCTGACATCCATGACATATCACTATAAATATACCCCAGATATTGTGTGATACACGCACATGATACTTTTTTTAAAATAATTTTTTTATTGACAGAACATATGCATGGATAATTTTTACAACATTATCCCTTGCACTTACTTCTGTTTTGACTTTTCCCTTCCCTCCCTCCACCCCTCCTCTAGATGGCAGGCAGTCTTATACAAGTTATATACATATGTTATAGTATATCCTAGATACAATATATGTGTGCAGAACCATAAATTCTCTTGTTGCACAAGAAGAGTTGGATTCAGAAGATAAAAATAACCTGGGAAGAAAGACAAAAATGCAAGTAGTCCACATTCATTTCTCAGTGTTCCTTCTCTGGGTGTAGCTGATTTTGTCCATCATTGATCAATTGGAACTGAATTAGATCTTCTCTTTGTCAAAGATATCCATTTCCATCAGAATACATTCTCATACAATATTGTATACACAAAAGTGTATAATGATCTCCTGGTTCTGCTCATTTCACTCAGCATCAGTTCATGTATTCATCTGTATTCATCTTGCTGGTCATTTCTTACAGAACAATAATATTCCATAACATTCATATACCACAATTTATCCAACCATTTTCCAGTTGATGGGCATCCAGTCATTTTCCAGTTTCTAGCCACTACAAAAAGGGCTGCCACAAACATCTTGGCACATATAGGTTCCTTTCCCTTCTTTATTATTTCTTTGGGATATAAGCCCAGTAGTAACACTTCTGGATCAAAGGGTATGCACAGTTTGATAACCTTTGGGGCATAATTCCAGATTACTCTCCAGAATGGTTGGATTCATTCACAACTCCAACAACAATTCCAATGTATCAGTGCCCCACTGTTTTCTCGCATCCTCTCCAACATTCATCCTTATTTTTTTCCTATCATCGTAGCCAATCTGACAGGTATGTAGTGGTATCTCAGAGTTGTCTTAATTTGCATTTCTCTGATCAATAGTGATTTGGAACATCCTTTTATATAAGTAGAAATAGTTTCAATTTCATTATCTGAAAATTGTCTGTTCATATCTTTTGACCACTTATCAATTGGAGAATGGCTTGATTTCTTATAAATTAGAGTGAATTCTCTATATATTTTGGAAATGAGGCCTTTATCAGAACCTTTGACTGTAAAAATGTTTTCCCAGTTTTTTGCTTCTCTTCTAATGTTGTTTGTATTAGTTTTGTTTGTACAAAGGCTTTTTAATTTGATATAATCAAAATTTTCTATTTTGTGATCAGTAATGATCTCTAGTTCTTCTTTGGTCACAAATTCTTTCCTCCTCCACAAGTCTGAGAGGTAAACTATCCTATGTTCCTCTAATTTATTTATAAGCTCATTCTTTATGCCTAAATCATGGATCCATTTTGATCTTATCTTGGCGTATGGCAGTAAGTATGGTCCATGCCTAATTTCTGCCATACTAATTTCCAGTTTTCCCAGCAGTTTTTGCCAAATAGTGAATTCTTACCCCAAAAGTTGGGATCTTTGGGTTTGTCAAAGACTAGATTGCTATAGTTACTGACTATTTTGTCCTGTGAATCTAACCTATGCTCATTTTGGCTGGGTAAGTTATTCTTGGCTGCATACCAAGTCTTTAGCCTTTCAGAATATCAGATTCCAGACCCTTTGATCCTTTAATTTGGATGCTGCTAGATCCTGAGTAGTCCTTATTGTGGTGCCTCTATATTTGAATTGATTTTTTCTAGCAGTTTGTTGTATTTTTCCTCAGTCTGATAGTTCTGGAATTTAGCTACTATATTTCTTGGAGTTTTGATTTTAGAGTCCTTTTCAATAGGTGATTGATGAATTCTTTCAATATCTATTTTACTCTCTGTTTCTATGACATCTGGGTAGCTCTCATCTATAATTTCCTAGAAAATAGTGTCCAGGCTCTTTTTTTTTTCCATCATATTTTTCAGGAAGTCCAATAATTCTCAGATTATCTCTCCTAGATCTATTATGTAGGTCTGTTGTTTGCCCAAGAAGGTATTTGACATTTTTTACCATTGTTTCATTTTTTTTTATTTTGCTTGATTGATTTTTGGTGTCTCCTTGAGTCATTCAATTCCATTTGTTCAATTCTGATTTTTAATGAATCATTTTCTTCACTCACTTTTTAAATATCTTTTTTCTAATTGTCCAATTAAGTTTCTAAGTGAGCTGTTTTGTTCTATGGAAATTTTTTCCATTTCACCAATTTTATTTTTTAGAGCGCTATTTTCATTTTCCAATTCACTAATTTTGTTTTCCTTGGAATTGTTTACCTTTTCCAATTCACTAATTCTGTTTTTCAAGGGTTTGATTTCTTTATCCACTCTATCTTTAAATGAGTGTAATGACTTATCCAGACCCTATTGCCAAGCTTCCCTTTTCCTTTGCCCATTTTTCTTCTATCTCTCTTGTGAAAGCCTTTTTAATTTCCTTTATGAGAATCCTGTGTGTTGAGGACCAGATCATATCCATCTTTGGGGATTCATCTGGAGATGATCTTTTTTTAGTCTCCTCAGGATTTAAAATCTGCTCTCTATCCACATAGAAGCTATCAATAGTTAGAGTCTGTTTTAATTTTTTGCTCATTTTGTCAAAGAAGAATCAAAGAAAACAAACTAATAAAAAAACAAATGCAGTCTGTTTTTTTGAGGGGTGGAGGGTGGGTGGTATTATCAAGCTTCCTCTACAGACTGCAGGGGGCAGCAATGAGGCACTAGTGGGACCGCAATGGTTGCACTGCGTCTGCTCTTTGAGACTCTGAGATTGTGCTGACACACTCCAGGTGGGTGTGGCCAAGTCCTGAGATACCCTAGCTTTTCAGAGTTATGGCCTTTACTCTTTGTGTTCATAGCTTCTCTGCTGATCTACTGGCTTGCTGCCAGGGCAAAGTAGCCACACTGTGGTAAAGTTCTCCCTGCAGAAAAGCTGAGGTCACACCCTAACCTCTTCAGGTCTGCTCAGTATGAGCTGGCTTCGATACTCTCACTGTCTGCTGTGTGCCGCTGCCTGCTTTTAGTCTGCGCCTGATCTAACCATCCCTGCCCATGAGCAAAAACAGATCTTTTTTAGTGAATTTTGAAGATATCTTCTGTTGGTAATTATTTGTGGGTTTTTTCAGTCAAGTACTAATTCTGAGGCCTTGCTATGAAAAAAATTTTGAGAGAAAGACGGAGCTTAAATAGATGTGTGTGTCCTCTCCACCATCTTGGCCAGAAGTCATGCACACGATACTTAAATGCTTTTTAAGTAAATGGATGAATGGAAAGAAGATTTTTTAAATGGGCCCTCCTTGAAACCCACTGAAAAACACTTAGATGACCATTTATACTGCTCTTCATTGCCAGTCAACTTCATTGTACTATTATATTTTCAATTTTCACAGAATGCTGGATTTAGAACTAGAATGGATCTTAACAACTCAAGTTCAAAATTCTTTTATTTCATAGATACTGAGGCATAAGATGTGAAGTTGTGGTAAATTTGTGGCAATGTTAATAAGTTTTATGGCAAATTACTCCAATATCTTTGTCAAGAAAACTCCAAATGGTGTCATGAAGAGTCTGACATGACTGAATGGACTCAGTAATGGAGACCTTTTGTGGATTTCCCAGAATTGCAAAGAAGAGGGACTTGAACCCAAGTATTCCAAACTGTGGGCCAATTTTCTATTCAAAGCAACAATCTTGCCTCTCATATTTTATTTAGGCAACCAGAAAACATTTTACACATTTCACAATAGAGGGTATTTAATAATTGAACTTCAATGGGATAGGGAAAGAAATGAATTGGACACAAAGGTTAGGTATAAACAAGCATATCCTTCAATAAAGAAATGTCAATAATGGAGTCCTTCAGGGATCATTGCATCTGATTTTGGATAATTGTTCTTTTATTATGAAGGAGGAAATATCCCACAAATCTCCAAGTCTTCACACAACAGCAAAACTATAACAAAAGCTTAGAAGGTTGTCGATAGGAAATAGCAAACAAACTTCAATATAGGACAAGGTGTGCTAGAACAATCTTGAGCTGACTCTCAAGAGCAGATTGTAAAAATTTCATTGTATTTTCACATACTATATTCACTACAATGAGGTATATAGAGCAATACAATTTATTATCATGTTGTTTTATTCTGCTTAGTTAAAATTATGGGGGGAAAACTGTTAAGAATGAAGAATAAAATTAAAAGTGTACCATGAATACATATTTTCCCAGAGAGCAAGTTGATACATGCTTATTCGCAGAAGTTTGAATATAATTGTAAGTAAATATTTGTCTTCCTTTCCCTGTGTTTTGGTTACCTTCAGTAACACCTCCAACTAGTAATTGCTTCAGTAAATTTAGATTCAGGGACCAATCCTATTGTTAAATAGAAGATAGAAGTTTTATATAAGTGGAACCAGTTCAGCATTAATATTGGCCATGCTTGTTGACAATTGCACTTTGTTCTAATACTTTTGTACCAGTATGATAGCATTTCACATTTAAATAGTCCTTTAGGACTTACAAGTCATTTTCCTCATGGCAGTTTTGTAAAGAAGGCATTGAAATATTTATCATCCCCATTTTTCAGATGAGGATACTGAAACTTAGAAAAGTTAAGAGATTTACCCATGTTTCTATAGCTAATAAACATCAAAGCTGAATTCAAACCCAGGTCCTTTTATTCCAAGTACACAAACCTTTTCTCTATATAACCATGTTTTTGTTTTTACTGTATTTTAAAAGATAAACTACCTTCACAACATTCCCTAGTGCAAAGTTTTATTTGATTTTTCTAAAATTTGATATAGACAATAAGGGATATAATCTAGTGATAAAAATTTTATCATTAATACATCAAACATATTTATTCCACATAAACCTTTTAGAATTTTACAAACCAGATTTTTTCCGGTACCCTAGTTTATTGAACATTTGATTCCTCTTTTGTGCTTGTAGTTCTGATTACTAAACCTTGTTTCCATCAGGGACCTGATGCTTGACCTCCCTCATGCCACCTTATATACTTATTTGCTGAGACTTCTTCCTGTTCACAATGTCTAATGAGAATTCTTTAATTCTGTTTGCTTCTGAGCCTCCCATTATTCACTGATGTATGAAGCTTTCCTATCACCAATCCTGGCCTTGGGGGCTTATCTGATCCCCAGAGCTTAACCAACACCAGTTTGATTCATTCTAACAAATTTGGTGATCTATCGATAAACATGGATATATGGTCAAATTTTTCAACTTTCTCCAAAATATTGGTATTATGTCAATGAATCCTCCAGATGGTCTCTATGCTAAATTTGATAACCTTCCCCTTCTCATGTATGTTAACATTTGGGAATATTAATTAGTGACATTCCAAATTAACCATGGAAATGGAGTAACCAAGTAAATTCCAGTTATTACAATAGGAAATTCAGCAATAAATATACATTTAGGAGAAAAAAGTTAATTCAAGCCATATTTATAAAGTGATATGCCAAGACCTCACAGAGGTATTACTCATCTGTTTGGAAACATAGACCTAATGTAATACTATTGTTAAAAAGGGATGACAGGAATAATCATAAAGACTATATGAACAGAGCAGAAAATATTACCTTCCTATTGAATAAGGATGCATTTGTACCTGGAATACCTAGAATAATATATTAAAAGGAATGAACTAGGATGGTCATAGAGAGACAGAGGCTTCTAAAAAAAATAGATTAAAATATGGTATAAAATGATGAAAAACAAGCTGGGTAAGATACAAGCAACCCAAATCCAAAAAATAAATAAGCTTATGGTAAAATGGAATGTAGACTGATTCAGTAAATGCCAAAGTATTAGAAATAGAGAATACCTTATAATTTGAGAAAAGTAGTTCTAGACAAATACAAGAAAGTATAATTTTCACAGTCACAGACCTGAGGTCATCAAGTCTAACCTCTTAATTTTAAAGATGAAAAAACTGAGGCCAGACAGGATAAATTACCCGCCGATTCCAAAACTCATGCAACCATGCTGACCCACGTTTGCATAGTGAAGAGAAAACAGGTAGCTCAGATTAAAAACGCATGCAGATTTGAGAAGATTTTAGATAAATTAATAGAATAGCAGCTCAAAATGATTTACAACAGGAGTTAGGAAAGTTTCAGGGAGATACTTCTAAATCCTGTGAGATTGATGTGACAAAGACAAGCATTGTGCCTTCCACCAACCACATCCTTTTATAGAACCATGAAGCCATTGAGTTCTAAAGACTGAAGTGAAAATCCAGATGAAAACTTTTAGGTATTTCTTTTTGTTAACATACAAAATATTTTGCAATATAACCTACCATCTCAAAATGAATTGAAAATTTCCAACGACTGAGGAATTTGTACCTTAAAAAAGATTTTAAGTCATGAAAAGGTTTATAAAACTTAATCCTTCTAAGTTCATATGTAGAAAGGATCACATCGACATTGACTTAAACTCAAACTTCTTTCCCTACAAATTCATAACACACAGACACACACACACAGACACACACACACACATACACACACACACACATCCATTGCCTACAGACATAGATGGTATTCCTCTGTTTGTGTGGGAATCTTTCCAAACTAAACTGTACATTTGTTTAAATAAATATACTTGACACCTTTTAAATAAAAACCCTTCACTAGTTGCATGTTGAAATTTTTCTTGGTCTTGGATGGATATTAAATTTATAAAGTTTGTTTTTCTATTTTATCTTCCACAAAAAGAATGAAATTTTTTGGGGGGAGTGTCTAAAGTTAATTATTTTTGCTTTTTTTTCTCTCATGAGTTAGTTATGCTATGTCACCATACATCATACTTGTATGGCTAACAGTGCCACAGTTTCTGTACTCTTACCTCTT
This sequence comes from Antechinus flavipes, assembly GCF_016432865.1. NCBI lineage: Eukaryota > Metazoa > Chordata > Mammalia > Dasyuromorphia > Dasyuridae > Antechinus > Antechinus flavipes. Next base: position 509,861,658 of record NC_067398.1, read on the forward strand.
TTTCTTTTTGTATTTTACTATTATTCTTCTTTAAGAATAAACAAATTATTTTAAATTTATAGAATAAAACAAGCATTTCCATAATTTTGTACATACAAGATGATTGCACATGAAACTGCAAATATACTATATACAATTCACTATTCTATTCAAACATACAACAAAATTATCCTTCAAATTCATATTTTTCTCTCCCTTTCTGAGATAGCTGCCATTAGACATAAATAGGCATATTTGTAAACTTATTCTATTGCCTTTATTCTTAGATGCACTTTTCCTACTTTCCAGTTTTATCATAAGATCATAAGATTTTAGAACTAAAAAAGAAATGAATAGATCATCTAACATATCTTCATTTTGCAGATGAGGAATATAAACTTCAGAGATTTCAGATGGTACAGTGGAATGTTGAACAGTGGCTTGAGAATCAGAGAACCTGGATTTAAATTCCATCTCTGACATTTGATATTTGTATGATCTTGGGTAACTTTGCTTATCTCCTTAGGGCCTTAGTTTTTTCATCTGTATAATGAGAGGGTATACTCTTGCTGACTTTTAAGATCTCTTACATTTCTAAATATGGAATCTTATGAGACTTAAAAGCATTTAGGTGGCACACTGCATAAAGCACTGGCCTTGAACTCATTTTCATGAGTTCAAATTTGCTCTTAGATACTTAGTAGCTATGTAGCACTAGGCAAGTCACTGAATCCTATTTGTCTCAGTTTCCTGATCTGTAAATTGAATTGCACAAAGAAATGGCAAACCACTCCAGAATCTTTACTAAGAAAACTCTATAAATGGGTCCCAAAAAATCAGACATACCTCAAAATGACTCAACAACAAGGAGATGTAAGTACTTTGAGATCGACTTGCCCAGAGTCAAATCGATTGCAAATGGTAGAGCTGAAAATGTAGCAAGGCTTTCTGATTATAAAGTCAAGTGATATTACAAGCCATCTAATTTTCCTCCTCAATTGCTATCTGGCCTCATTTAGAAACTTTTGGATTTTCCTTAAAATTTACCTATTTAAATCACAGAAAGCCCAACTTTATTTTCTCACAGTAATTTGCAGTGTAATAGATTGAGGCAACATAGCTATAGCCTTAGAATATGTTAACCCCCCCGCCACTCCCCCTACCAAAGAGGAAGCATCTCAAAAGATCCTGTAACAATTCATAAAATTTATTCATAAAGCCTTAAATTTCACTTAGGAAACACTTTAACGCTCATGCTAAAAATACTTTGAGGAAAATCATGTCTATATGTTATCTCAACTTTATTTTTTTCACATGACAGTGAGAAACTCATGAAATCTCTCTTGTAAGAATAGTTGGTAACACATTTCAATTGTAAATTTCTAACAGTCCATATGTATTAATACTCTAACAAATGAAATAGGTCAGCTCCTCAGCTCACAAAGCAAGTTCCTCTCTTTTTGAATACAGAATCTTTTCAAATAAGCATGATGATGAACTAGAACAGCTTAATAGTGTTTGTGTTATTATATAGGATATCTGAGAGGGAGAGACAAATGGTTCCAGTAATTTTACCAAATCTGAAAGCAAATCTTCAAAGTTGCTAAACCCTCTAGCATTCATTTTGGTTCAGTTCAAAAACACTAAGGATTTATTAAAATATTAAGTGCCCAGTAGTCTTCTATGCTCTGGATATACAAAGACAAAAAAGAATAATTCCTGTGTACAATGAACTTATATTCTACAGAAAAAAGATACAATATATGCATTAAAAAGTGATTTGAGAACATATACATTAAAAATTCAAGAGGTAGAGAGGTTTAACAACCAAGGGGATCACTAGCACTGCAAACTAGATGAAGAAAGCAAGGTTTGTCTCATTATTTCACTTTTGGAATTAGACTTTTGAACATGAGCCATGGATTGAAATTAAGAATCATGATGGATAGACAATACATTTTATTAGCCTTATTCCTAAAATAGTGTATAAATTTGTCAAATTGGTTTATCTAAAATAGTTTACCAGAAAACTAATGAGATCTTACTGCTCTCTTTTGAAATTAAGAACATACCTAAACATTCAAAATTATACACAAGGGACTATCCTTTCAAATCAAAAGTTTAATAGCTAAACGGTTCTTTTTAAAAATAATTTTCTTAAAAAGATCTTGTTAGAATTCAGTTTTATGGAACAAACTCTGGTCTTGTTACATAGAAACAAATGGCCTTCCCCTCCCTTTCCATTGCTACCATAAATTTCATAGTCAATCTACTAAGTTGTACAATCTTAAGTGTACCATTTCCTATTTTGAAAGTATTACATATAGTTTGTGCTAATTTACTAAGAACAAGGATTTTGAATATATGTGAGAAAATAGATTATGTCATATCCATATAAAACAGATATAGCATCTCGCTTATATATTTTGGGATCATCGAATATATTAAAGAACATTTGTAGAATCTCACACTCCATTCCCATGACTGGGATTCACAAAGGTCACAAGCCATCTCCCAAGAGCTACTTGCTACTCTAGGGGATAAAAACAATGAGGCATATAGAGTAATAGCCATACAGAAGTTTATTTCTATGTCTCCCACATTCTGTGGGACCAGACTTATTTTTACTTATACACTGATCAAAATACTTGAAGCACTCAAACTATGACAGTGTGGAAGTGTTATGTGGAAAAAGAAAGGAGATGTAGAATCTTAAATAAGAAATGATCAATTTTTGAACCAAGAGTTTAAAGATGGATTTTATGAAATATCATAAGTAGTTAAAAACAAATGATTAAAAATAAAGTAAACAAAAATGGTTTGCCATTTTTTGTTGTTGCTATTACTAGATATAATTAAGCTTCTAATAAAAAGGATTAACTTTGACACTTATTCTGAACTAACATGTCTGGAAAAAAGTAAAATCCCCTCTTTAAATGCAAAATTTATTATTAGATCAAAGAAATGTGACAAATTACTCCTTAAAATGATTTTATTTCCAAGTTTTGTTACAATGTATTATTTATGTACTATATGGCACACTATTAAAACAATTGTAGTTTTTGGCATATTACTAACAAGTTCTCTCATACCAAGAGATATCTTTTCCTTTTTAAAAATTATATTCTTATAGTTTATTATGTGTCAAGTGCACATTGTGCCTGACAGTGTTCAGAAGAAATAGAAGCAAAAGACAGCAAGAAACACTGGTTCTATTCTCAACCTGAGTCATTTAACATCTCTCTGGGCCATATTTTCCTAAATTGTTGGCTAGTTCTAAGTTTAGAGTGTATATCTTATTGTTTCAGACATATTTGTTCTCTGTATTTGTTCAGACGTATTTGTTCTCTGCTCTCTCCTTGATTTCTTATTTTTTCCTCCTTTCTAGATTACTTTCTAATATCCTATTAGGAATCTTTCATACTCTATTATAAGTGGAAGGGCCTTGTGCTATCTCTTTTCATTAATTGTTCATATTGAACAGCATTTGAATTATACATAACTACCTACCAACTACCTGAGCCAGAAAAGAACAGAATTCTCAATATCTATACCCTAGGATAAATTTATATTATGCCTCTTGAAGTTTAGTATCATTTCTAGTGACTTTGATCTCTGACATGAATCAAGACCTAAGATGAATTCAAAGTACTTGGTTCAAGTAATAATTAATATAGGGTTTTATTTGATGACTTGACACCAAGCTGACTCAGAATCTGTTCTTGACAAGATAAATTGGATTGAGTTGATTTTCCCATTTTTTGGTTCTTTCTCTATCGGTTGACTATTACGTTTTATGCAGTTCTCACAAGTTTCTTTGGTCTGCTTTGATGTGTTTTTAATTCTGTGGCTTTAAAGAATGGACTTTTCCCAAGGAAACAAACAAAAGTTGTAGTTCTTAAAAGGTACACTTCAATACAATGGCTATTGATATGAGGACAGTCAATAAAATAACAGATACTTATCAATGCCATGAAGAAAACAAATGTGGCTCTGGCAGGGCAATACAAGGTTTGAGAGTACTAAAGAGAGAAAAAGTAATGTTTTTTACTAATAAAATACACTTATTTTTAAAGAATATACAAAAACCACTTTCAGAAGTCCAGAGAATAAGCTTTGAGCACCTTCAAAGGTCTATAAATTATTTTTAGAAAATGTTTCAAGGATTTTTTTTTAACTTCTAGGGATCCTGAAAATTTTTGCCCACTATTGAAGAAATTTTGAATTCTGAAAAATATGTTTATTGAAGAATCAGAATTGCTCCCAAGTAGAAAAATTCCTAAACAGAGATGGAGTGAAAACTATAACTTTGAACTATGCTATGAAAAGTTAGAAAATTTATGTTAAAGATAGAAATAAACATGCTTCAGTATCCAGGCTACTCATCTGATATAAGCCTCATCGAAAATCTATGAACCATTATAAGATTAGCCTTATAAAAAGATATATTTAAATTCCACTATGATAAAAGTGTGGTTTCAGGATGAAGAATCAAAGAATATATCTTATATATTGTGAAATCAATGACAAATTATATAAAACAAGTGATTAAAGGAAAAAGATATATTCCATGTTCAATCTTTTAAAGATGTATAAACTTGAAAAATTCATTGTATGTCAGTAAATTTAATTATTTTACATTGTTCCATTTAATTCACATACTATTGTAGAAAATATCCTATTTCTATGGATATATGAAATAAACATAATATAAATGTGCATTTATATAGTAGCACATCTAGGAATTGGTACTCTGGAATAACAGGAAAAGTTTGAATATATAGCTATTTATCTATATCTATATAGTATAGTCATAAGCATAGAAATAGTAAGACCATTAACAGGAATAAGAGAAGAAAGTCAAATGAAATTTTATTAGGGTTCTTAGAAACAGGTATATTAATCTATAATATAAAATGATTCAATGAAATGTGTATGTTTTGAAGCATTTCGACAAAAGCAAATATCCGAACAAAAAATTTGTAATAAAAAGACTTGAAGCTCTTTGACTAACTTTCTCTAACTATATAAGTATATACTCTACAAGGCACAGAGATTAAAAAAATTGTGCAATACTGCATCAAACTGTGGAGAAAAATCTGTTATAGTAACTGGAGAAATGTCCTTTGACCCTCTCCTCTCCCTCCCTCCCATATATATAATTGAAATAAATGTAAAACAGGTCAATGGCAGGGAAAGAACTCAGTCTCTTAAAAAGTGCTAAAGAATATGAAACAAACTATTGAAAAACAACAATAACAACAACAAAAGCACTTTCCTTTGAGAGATTCTTAAAAGTGAAAGGAAAATTGTCTATTATTTTTGTTTATTTCTTAAAGTTGATGAATTGACTATTTAAAGGAAGACTCTTTATTATGAATAGACAGATTTCTCCCCTCAGGCAAGTATTTTCATTAATTATTGGGGAGCTTTCTGGCCCACAACTGCTGGTCATCTTCACTCAGAATTGAAATCTATTCTTGGGACTGCTACTAACTGTACAGATGTGACCACAGTTTAACCTTTCTGGGACTACATTTCTCTAAACAATAGTTAGATTATATTATCTCTAGTGATTTCCAGCTCTAACAATATATTACTCTAGGATTGTAACCTCTAAAACCTATTTTGGTGGATTTCTCTTACTTGCTCCCTTTTTTACTCTTCCTCCCTTCCTCTCTCCTTTCTTTTTTTTCTCTTCTTCTTTTCTTCCCCTTTTTTCCCCTTTCTGGTTCTTATAACAGTTGTATTGCACTTGCCTCATTGAAATCAGAAAATTATACCAATACAGAATGCCATAAGGCAAGTCAATTCATTTAATTTTTAGCTCATATGATGAGGATATATATATATTTGATCTAACTTCAGCTTTTGTAAAGAAACACTAATGAAACATATTGTAAATATTTTATGAAATGAAACAATACAATTCACACTGATCAACTCCATGAAATAAATGCAAATTAAGGAATTAGGTATTTAATAAGTATTTATATGGGCTGGGTATTATGTTAATTACTGAAGAAACAAAGAACAAAATATGAAGTCTGTCCTGAAGAAACATGTAATTTAATAAGAGAATAGTTAAACTATTAGGAATATACAAGATACATACAGAGTAGATGGAAAGCTGAAAGGTAAATAACATTTTCCCTTTAACTTTTGCCATTAAATCAAATGAAAGTGTTCTTTTGGTCAGTTAATTTATAATCCCTAAAATTAAGTGATATGCATTCTGTATGTTACATCTTTCTAACTGGAGAAATTCTTGCCAACCAGTCTCAATTTTAAAAATTTAAATCTTTATATGTGTTTCTATTTTTTTGAGCTCAGAACACTCTAATGCAAGACAGGCATATCAAATCAATCCCAGGCAAAGTTAGGCCAGGCCAGGTCAGGCCACACTGAAAAAGTGTATTTGTTTTGTTAGACTGGATCCTGCAAAGGAAAATGAGGCAGTGTCTAATGGAGTTGGGCATGTGCAAGATTGAATGTATTCCTTTTAAACTAGGAGAAGGTTATCTAGAAGTCATACAACATAATAGTTACCATAGTTTAGTACTCACCATTGAGGGCTAAAATTGCCACCTGGAAGTAACACACAAAGGAAGTCATCACCTTGCTTTACATTTTTTTCCACTATCTTTTGTAAAGTGCTGAAATTTTCCATGCTGATTACCATTACCGCCCTTCTGCAATCATTTCCTTCATGCTCCAGTCAACAGAGCCAACTTGCTGCTGCCATCACATAACATTTGATTTCTTGCCTACCTGCATTTGTATATATTATGGGAATGTTTTCCCTCTTGACATTCACTTCTGGAAATCACTACTTAGCTTTCTTTAAGGTTTAGCTCTTGTGATAGTGACTTCAATCAAACATTTATTAAGAATTTATTAAATATCTACTCTATGTATGCTTTGTAAAGTGTTGGACTTTTAAAGACATGGGATTAAATATCATTTGTCCTCAAGGAGCTAACATTCTGTGAATAGAAATAATAAGTACATTATTATTGTTTAGTTGTTTTCAGTCAGGTTCGATTTTTTATGACCCATTTTGGAGTTTTCTTGGCAAAGATACTGGAATGACTTACCATTTCCTTCTCGAGCTTATTTTACAGATGAGGAAACTGAGGCCAATAGGGTTAAGTAACTTGCTTAGAGTAACACAGTAAGTGTTATTTGAACTGGATTTGAACTCAATTCTTTCTTCCTCCAGATCTGGAACTTTATTCATTGTGCCACCTACCTGTCCAATATTTATAAATATATAAAAGATACATTTGCATGTATAAATATATATACACTGCAAATGCATGCATCTCTCTCTCTCTCTCTCTCTCTCCCTCTCTCTCTCTCTGTGTGTGTGTGTGTGTGTGTGTAGATGCATATATAAATACAAAGAAATATCTGCACACACAAGATAAGTTTTTTGGGAAAGGTAGTAGAAAGTTATGGGAATTAAAAGTCTTTCCTGATTTCCCAGATGGTAATGGTTTTTCCCTACAAATTTTTTTTTGTATTCATTTTGTATGTATCCTCTATTTCCTTATCAATTTTATAACTGCCATAGAAAATAAACTACTTGAGGTCAAGGAATTGTTTCACTATTTTATTTGTATCTCCAGCACCTGCCATGATACTTGGAGCATATTAGGTAATAATAAAGGCTAGTTGATTACTTATTTGTTTTTACTTGATATAGATTTGAGTGGTAGAAACTAAACAATTCTATGTATTTTATAAATATCATTTCTATTTTTCTTTTCAACTTTTTTCCTATATTAACAGAGCCATCTATTTAAACCCAAGATTTAGAGTTCTATGTTCTAAGATGGTTGTTGTTATAGTAGTAGTTGTGGTTTTGTCTTTCTCTTTTATTGTATAAAAAGAGATATAATTTCATTTCTCCTCTACTGTAAAAGTGTTATAATATAGAACAGTTGTTCATCATGTAAAGTTTTTAAACTAAAATATTAAAGAATGTGACTACTGTCTAATGGAGACATGGTCCTTTATTAACATAAGTGATTTAAAAAAACTTTTAAATAAACCTTTAAAATTAAATTAACTTTAAAAAGTTTACTTTTTAAATGTGTCAGAACAATATAAGTTCCTGTAAAGCAAGTAAATGAGATAATATCTAAAAAGCACTTAGTAGTACCTGATATAGAAAAGATGTTTAATAAATTAGAAATTTCTATGAAGAAAACACTTGTGAGCAAAACTTTTCCTTGATTCAATGTAATATATATTTATATCTACTAGTAATAGAACAAATCAACATTCAATTGAAACAAAATTCCAGTATTTGACTCAAAAGGATTTTAGACTTGGAAGGGACCTGAGAAATCATCAAATCTAATTTCATTGTACAAAATGGAGGATAAAATGGATTAAAGTGTCACAATTAATAAGTTGCAAAATATTCTTGTGATGCCAAATTCATCCTCTTCAACTATAACCTACCAAAGTCAGGAATGCATTTTATATAAAGAAGTCTTAGTCCAACATTAATTTAAGAAAATTATGTGATAAACCTAAAGACTCTAGCTTCTGGGATAAGAATTAACTATTTGACCAAAACTGCTGGGAAAACAGGAAAATAATATAGTAGAAACTAGGCATACACCAACATCTCACATTCTATAACAAGATAAGGTCAAAATAGGCTCATTATTTAGACATAAAAGATAACACTACAAGCAGCTTTAGGAGAGCAAGGAATAGTTTATCTGTGAGATTGTTGGAGAAGTAAAGAATTAATTAATAAGCAAGAAATAAAGAACATTATGAAATACAAACATTGATAATTTTGATTAAATTAACTTAAGTTTTTGCACAAACACAACCAATGCATCCAAAGTTAAAAGGGAAGCAGAAAGATGGGAAACAATTTTTACAGCCAGTGTTTCTGATAAAGGCCTCATTTCTCAAGTATATTGAGAATTGAGTCAAATTTATAAGAATACAAGTCATTCCCCAATAGACAAATGATCAAAGGATATGAATGGGCAGTTTTCAGATGAAGAAATTAAAGCCAATTATAGTAATATGAAAAATGTTCTAAAGCACCATTTATTAGAGAAATGCAAATTAAAACATCTCTGAGATACTACCTTACTCCTATCAGGTGGGCTTAGATGACAGAAAAAGATGTATTATTGGTGGAATTGTGAACCCATCCAACCATTCAGGAGAGCAATTTAGAACTATGTCCAAATGGCTATAAAATCATGTGCAAACCTTTTGATCCAACAATACTACTACAGTGGCGGTATCCTAAAAAGATCCTTAAAAATGGAAAAGGACTCATATGTGTAAAATATTTGTTATATTCTTTTTTGTGGTGGTAAGGGATTAGAAATTGAAGGGATGCCCATAAATTGGGGAATAGCTGAACAAGTTGAAGTATATGGATGTAATGGAATACCATTGCTTTTTAAGAAAAGATGATCAGGCTAATTTCAGAAAAGTCTGGTGAACTGATGTTGAGTGAAATGAACAGAAGCAGAACATTCTATCTACATAGTTACAGCAACACTGACTGATGATCAAGTACGACAAAAAGCCCTCAGCAACACAGTGATCCAGAACAATTCAATAGTCTTGTGATGGAAAATGCCATCCATAGACAGTGAAAGAACTATGTAGCCTGAATGCAGATGAAAGTATAACATCCCCCCTTTTATTCTGATGGTTTTTCCCTGTTGTTCTGATTTTTTTCCCACAACATGACTGATATGGAAATGTTTAATGTGATTTTACCTGTAGAATCTATAAAAGATTGCTTGCTACCTTGGGGAGAGAGGGGAATTAAGGGAGAGATGGAGAAAAATTTGGAATTCAAAATCTTACAAAAATGAATGTTAAAAAATCTTTCAATGTAATGGGAAAATGTTATTAAGTTAAAATAAAAGAAAATTGTTTTTAATGAGATGTGTAGCCTCAGAAATCACTTTAGATTCCAGCTTTACTTGGTTAGAAGATCATATGTGAAGCATACATTCAAATTATTGAACTAGTCTTCCAATAACAGTCTCCAAAAAAGAAAAGAAAGATTTAAAAATTAATGAACTCTCATCATAAAAGTATCTCAATACATTATATTCTTAATTATACTGAAAGTCAAATAACACTCACAGCAATGTGCACTCTAACACACACACATGCGTGCGCGCACACACACAAAACACTTGAGGCCATTGTCATCTACTAGATACCTGAAATCTAGCTTCAAGTAAGTGTTATTTAAAAGTAAATTAATTAAGGAAGGGAAAGACTTACCATTTAGTAGCACTACCCTCAAAAGAGCAAACCATTTGACTATGATTTCATACTAGATCTTCAAGGACTTTTTGCCATTTAAAAGACAATATTTGGAAAGTAGCTATACCTTTGGCAAAATCAGTTAGACATGGAATAAAGAAGAACTGTCCAAAGGAAGAAAGGGAAATTGAAAGAATAAAATGGGGCCATCCAACCTATTTAATTTGTTATATTAGGGTTTTACTCTATTGAAAAGAGCATAGAATATCTTTTAAAATCTTAGTATAATTTAAAATTTATATAACTTCAGAAGAATAATGCTAAAATGGGGCAACTAGGTGACACAGCAGATAGAGTGCAGGATTTAAGGTTAGGAAGACTCATGTTCCTGAATTCAAAACAAGCCTCAAACAGTAGCTGTCTGACTGGGAAAGTCATTTATCCTTGTTTGCTTCAATTTTCTCATCTATAAAGGAAATGGCAAACCATTCCTAGGGAACTAAAATGGGGTCATGAGGAGTTGGACCTGATTGAATTTTTAAAAATTGATAAAAAATTTTAAACTGAAATTTTAATTATTTAAACATTTAAATATTAGAGTTTCTTATTAAAATTCAACATTACTTCAATTTTGTTTTAAACATAATTCTACTCAATTTCTGGATTTTGCAAAAACTTTGATCAACTGTTACTCAGTGACTAAAAGGATTCATTCATAATCCCAACTTTAAGGTTATCTAACAATGAGATTTTGATACGTATAGGATAGATTTTTTACATGATCCCATAAGAAAAACCCTAATAGAGATATATGTGATCAAGGCAGGCAAGGGCCAGTCAAGAATGTGCCACTTAGAAACTTTTGCAATACAATACATGATAGAATATTCTTTTTAAATTAAAATTTTATTCTTCAAAAGGTACAAAACCAAATAAATTAAAATGAATGTAAATAATGACTAATTAATTTAAATGGTTTAATTCTGAATTAACATAAAAAACTATTAGTAATACATTATTTTAGTGGGTTTGTACCTTGTATGAATTTGAATTTATTAAAATTTAAAATAGCAGTAAGATTTTTGGGACACCCTGTTAAATAAAATAGTATATCAAACCTTGACTTTGAAAAAATTAAATTATATTTGAATCTTTATTGGCTGATTTATTCCTCAAGTTTGCCCATCAAAGTGGTGCATCTAGATCCAAACGAACAGAAGAGGTTCATTCACCCAAATTCCTACTCTACTACTCGAATTCCTATGTTAGACATAGTCTCATAACACATCTTGCCTCTTTTGTTTGCCACTAACTTCACTGATCTGTCCTACCTCATAGGACCAAAAGCAAATGTAGGTCAGTATTAGTTCTTCTTGCTCTGTTCTCTGGGTATCATTTTATTATGCTTATATTCCTTCTTCAAAAAGAATGCTTTCTGTCTGTGACTACTATTTATAAAGGAATAAGGTACACAATTAAGTCTCAACTGAGTTTAATGAAGATGTTTCTGTCTAGAAAAGTGAATAAGGTTCTTCCCAATTCTAAGGTTCTCTGTTAAAGAAAACAAAAACAAAAATAATCTTAAGAAAGGGGGTTTCTATTACACTACAAACAAATCATTTCCTTATATATGAAATTCTCAAAGCTTACAGTATAAAAATACCCCCACTATCAATAAATTTACATGGTAGGAAAACTTAAGCAAATACATTTTTATTTTTATTAGTTTAAATATCTTTTAATGTTAATATTGAAAAAAAAGAAATTGACTTTGAAATCTTTATTTAATAATGACAAATCTTATTAAGGTTCTCTTCTTACAGGAATGTAACTAAGTTGTGATGAATTTAAAGTTTAGGATGAATAAATTAGAATAAAGTCAGATAAGTATTGTGTGTGGTTTGTGTGTGTGTGTGTGTGTGTGTGTGTGTGTGTGTTTTGTTTTTTATCTTGGACACAGATATTAGGACACAATGTTGGTGTACTTTCTCTGTTTTGCCAACAAACTTCCTCTAGGTGGCACAAAAGATCCTTTATTGCAAAACAAACAATACTAAAGACCCTCTCCCTGCCTCACCCCCAATATGTCCTGCCTTTTATGGCAATTTACTTTTAAAGTTACAGTATATCATTTCACAAAAGCCAACAGTTTAAGTTCTGAGAAAGTAGGTTTTCTCAATACATTTCAAAAACAGAAATTAATTGTCTAAAAGAAAAATCAGTAATGGCAGTAATATCTACATTGTGATATCCTCATTTATATCACCATTATAAAATGAAGAATATAACATCAAATATAGTCATTTTAATATCCAGAAAACATTATCCTATCCATGGAGCATTATCTTGGTTGGAAAAAGTTTATCTAGATCTTCATTGAGGGGGTGAAAAGCTTTTAAGAACTGGAGTTGGGATTGGTTTTTCCTTGCTTTCTATAACATTAATTTTTTATTTTTTTTGTTGATTCAACTAGTTATTTTACAGTCTTTTGGGGGAATACTTGGTTGAGTAACCATAACCATAAATTAACTTGGAGCCCAACTGTCCATTTTAATTGTACACTTACCTTGCATAGTAGTCTCCAGGTGGAACTGCTTCTTGAAAGAATTGAAACTGGTACAAATAAAGTCCAATCAAGTGCCCAGCAGAGAAGATGGCCATTAAAACACAAAGGCAGCTGAATATCAGGGGGTCAAAAGTGCGACACCAAGACCACCATGTGCATAGTCCCAAAAATACAAAGAAATATACTAATGAAGTCAAAGATGGTAACATCATACCTGAGGGGGAGAAATGAAAATGGAAAATAATGATTTGCAACTGAAAAAACATGCATCAAATACATACATACATACATATATGTATATATTTAACAAGGCAATTGAAGTTAAGTGACCTGTCTAGGGTCACACAGCTAGGAAGTTTCTGTGTCTGGATTTGAACACAAGTCCTTGTGACTCTAGGGCCAGTACTCTATCCATGATGCCATCTAGCTGCCCCCAACACAAAAGCTAGGAAATAACTAAAGATACAAACAAATCTTACTTGTAATTTCTATGCACAGTAAATAGACATATTTATACCATTGAAATTACTTATAAGTTTATATGGATATTTTTCTTCTCCTACAATCCATCTCTATCCCAAATTTTTAAGAGGAACAATACAGAGTTTCTTCCTCCTTATCTCGATTTTGATAGGTTCACTTTGGTGGGCAACCAAAAGTTACTCTGAACACTTATTCAAAAAGTGTTTTGGAAATCTGTTTTCTGATAATCAAAGGAAAAATGATTTAAATTAGCAATGTCAACGTATTATGACCAAACTTTCAAAGGGCTTGCAGCTAGGGAATATATTTGCCTAATCTTCTCCCCATTTTAAAGAAAAACCATCTATTTCAAAGTGGGAATGATTCCATAAAAATTTTGGTTTATTGCAATGTACAGATGCTACTAATTTTACTGGGTAGATTAAGATTTCACTAATTTCATAATGATGCATCAGATCACAATAGTTTATAAAATATTAAAGTTTTGTCCTACCTTATAAAATGTGGTCATACCTATGTAATGAGATAGCTAAACAACAGGGATTGTGAATATATATCAGTGTTTCAGTTTAAGATAATTTTTTATTCTATCTATTGAACTTTGGCAAATGAAATATCTTCCCACCCAGACTCTTTCCTTTAAAACTATTGATACAACTCTAGCCTGTTAAATTTAAATTAAATTGGTCATATGCTTCCAGTTCAATGAGATACATGTCTCCTTTAATATTTTGATTAAATAGCTCAGAGGGAGTAGGATAGAAGACAGAGCTGTCATATTTATACACTCGAGTCAGTTGGCCAAAATAAGAGGTAAATGCTGAAGGAGGAGTTTGGAGGAGGAGTTGGCAGTTATCAGTCAAATTAGAAAAGAGAGTACTCTATCTACCAGTTGGATTAAGAAATGTAATAATAAATAAAATGTGGATGTTTATATTGTCTATGTCCTTATGCTATAAGTTTTGCCATAGATTATCTGTAATGATAATTCATTATAAGCATGTGAGCATGCATGTGCACATGCACACACACACAAATACATGCCTGCAAAGAAGGAGCATAACAGTAGAAGGAATCTAAAAGTGCAGAATGTTGGCACAGTCTTATGAATGGGCCATTTCATTTTTCTGGAATCCAATAATTTATACTATACAATAGAATTTAAGTGGGAAAAAAAAATTCAGGCAAGGTATAATCATGAAACCACCACTCTGAAAGTTGTTATTTAGTAGGATTGATGAAGTGAAAAGCACATGAATTCTGAAGTTAAGGGGTTTATGTTTAAATACCTACTATCTTTGAAGCTCATTCCTTGATTGATCATGGGCAAGCCCATTTACCTTCCTTGGGCCTCAATTTCCTCATCTATAAAGTGGAGGAGTTCTACGAGTTTGATAACTTTAAAAAACAAACACATTTATTTCCTTATTCCTTAGTGTGCCAAATATTCATTGGCTATACGCTTAACTCAACTGGGCTCTTTAAGAGTGACAAAAAGCACCAACCTGTTGAACCAAGTAAGATGGTCACAACAACTTTTCCAGCAGTGGCAATCATGTTGCCAATGAACTCTTTCAATCTGGAAGCAAGTGAGGCAAACCTACGCAATATTTTTAATTTTGTACTTTCTTCCAATTCCCCTTCAATAGCATCTCCTGCATCTAAGTCCTCTTCATATAGCAAGGCTTCTTCAGAATCTGCTTTTTCTCTTCCAGCCTAAATGCAAAACAGAAAAACACTGTAATAAAAAATTCAACATTCTATGAACAGGTTAACAGGGATGATTTAAAGATTAGAGGATCATATTGAGTACATTTTTCCCCCTCAGAACAATCCAGAAAATTTATATAATGCATTAGGATTATTTTAGACTCCTCTTTTATTTTTTTCCAGGAAGCAAACATGAAAAATTAATTAAATATTTTTATTTAATAATTAAAATTTATTATAATTAAATATAAATATAATTAATAATTAAATTATTTTTAATTAAATATAATTAAATTTTATTTAATAATTAAAATTAAATAATTAATTAAATATAAGTTATTTTTATTATTATAATTACATATAATAATTAATTATTATATTTACAATTAAATATTTAATTAAAATAATTAAAAATAAAATCTCCTATTACTTAATAATAACCCAATCTTTTTATGTATAGATGTTTCTAAAAAAGTAAAAGAGATATTTATATTTATGAGATATTTATGCTTTAATTTTATGTTCTATCATTTTTTGATTTGATTTTTAAAAAATTTTGTTTTGCCTTTAGGATAATGTGGTTATATCTGATCTATTCCTGGAAGAGGACAGAAATTTGGGCTTAGTTCAAAGAATTTAGGAAATCCCTTTCTTTGTGGAGATGGTCTTTGTTCTTTATTTCTATGAAATCTGCCTCTAGGCAAATGACTATATATAGGCTGATTAGCAACATGAACAGCCTGTTACTACATGGATTTTTAAATAGATAGTATAACATACAGACCCATCTCTGACTGTCGCACTATTCTGGCATTGACATTTATTTCTATCCTACACTTTGGAAAGTAGGGACATTAAGGAGAAAGACTCTATTCATTCATATAGTGCATACTTTCCCCCACAAAATCTAACTTTAGGACCCACCAGATGTTTTTAATCTCCAAACAACCCAAAGATTTCTTAATATCTTTAACAAGAAAGGTTTAAAGGGTTAGGTTCAGAACTACCACCAAGCTCAAAGTTGTTTTGACTTATCTGAAAAGGACAACTTATGTATTACCAGTGAGGATGAGATCTGGGTGAGTTGTGGAGGAAGTGCAGTTTGGATGGGAGGGAGAAATGATAGAAGAGATGCTCATCCAATGAGAGTGAGGGATGAGACTTAAAAATAAATAAATTGTAATGATTAAAAACCAAACACTAGAAATCTATTTCACCACTATGAGTCTTAGTTTCCTTATTTACAAAAGATTGGATGAAGAGTTGGGCTGGGTAATTGTTAAGTGATCTTCCAACTCTAAATCTATGATATTTCCTTTATCCTATTTATGTAGGTTTTAGATCATGTTTTTTCCTTTAAAGATCAAATAACAGCATTGTTCCATGCCACATGAGCAAAACAAAGAAAAAGGTAGCACTGACTGTGCCAGAGATGGTATAAGAGAAGCACTATCCATAGTAGAAAAGAAAATGTGACTACAATTTTCAAAAACAAACTGTGTGTGTATATGTGTGTACTTGTATGTTTTTTTTGGTGTGTGTGTGTGTGTGTGTGTGTGTGTGTGTGTGTGTGTTTGGCGGGGGATGGGACACAGAAAAGAAGGGAAGTGGAATTTGCACGGTATAGTCCAATAAGCTTGACATAATTCCTGGGGAAATTCTAGCTTGGATAATTAAACAGAAAATATATCGATAAGTGCTAGTTAGAAAGAGATGGGTCTTTAACTAGACTAATAAACTAGTTGTTGTTGTTGTTTTAAATCATATAATCAATAAGGAATCAATTCTCTATGTATTTTGGAAATGAGGCCTTTATCAGAACCTTTAACTGTGAAGATGTTTTCCCAGTTTGTTGCTTCCTTTCTAATCTTATTTGCATTAGTTTTGTTTGTACAAAACTTTTTAATTTGATGTAATCAAAATTTTCTATTTTGTGATCAATAATGGTCTCTAGTTTATCTTTGGTCACAAATTTCTTCCTCCTCCACAAGTCTGAGAGATAAACTATCCTATGTTCCTCTAATTTATTTATAATCTCGTTCTTTATGCCTAAATCATGGACCTATTTTGATCTTATCTTGGTGTATGGTGTTAAGTGTGATGATTTGGACGAACCGATGCAAACACCGCTGCTCTATAGGCTATCCTTTATAACTGAATCGGAGATATTGGCTTTATACTCGCAATAGTATGACTAATAATCAATAGTAACTCCTGAGACATCTGTAGGTCCATAATCAATAAGAAATCAAAAATATTTTTAAGCAGAGGAGTCATATGGTCCTCACTTAAAGAAGAGGATTTTGTGAGCAGGTGAAATAATTAGAGAA
Source organism: Antechinus flavipes (assembly GCF_016432865.1). Taxonomy (NCBI): domain Eukaryota; kingdom Metazoa; phylum Chordata; class Mammalia; order Dasyuromorphia; family Dasyuridae; genus Antechinus; species Antechinus flavipes. The sequence continues at coordinate 509,878,998 of NC_067398.1, forward strand.
AAAAAGAGACTAGGAGAAGAGCTATCAATAATGACGTTATTATAATGGTTGATACAAAAGGATGTAAGCTTGAGTGGTAGCTGTTTAGAGAAAGGGGAAGATAGAGATTTTGAGGAAGTATAATCAATAGAATACAAACACTTATTGGATAATAGAGGGAGGTGATGGAAAGAGAAGAATCTTGAAGGATTGGTTATGAACCTGGGAAAATGTAAGAATGATGATGCCTTCAATTATAACAACTAAATCTGAGGGAAAGTCATATTAAGTGACATATTTAAGATTCAATTTGGATATGTCAAATATGAAATGTTTGTGAAATTCAGATGTCCAAGTTGAAGATAGGGGGATGGTGTTCATAAGAGGGATTATGATTTAATATATACATATATAGGAAAGTAAGATCACATATATAGTAGCAAAGGTGGTAAGAATTAGATTTGAACAGAAGTTCTCTGACTTCTTTCCACCATGCCTCCCCCCTCTCTTCTCTTCAGACAAAGATGATAACTATGAGCAGATGATATCATTAAGATAAAGGGAAGAAGATATACCAGATAGAGACTTCTGAGGCACCCAAATTTAAAAAATGTAGGGTATGGATGATAGACTCAGAAAGGGAACTTGGATGGATGAAGAATCAGAAGGGGATAATGACAGAAGTCAAGGGAGGAAGGCATATTGATTAAGAGAGAGGAGTGAAAAGTATCAATAGCTACTAATAGGTTAAGAGAAGGATGGAGACTGAGAACAGACATGGGATTTAGCATTTATAAAAAATGATAACTTTTAGAGAGCAGATTGAGAATGGTGTGCTTAGAAGTCAGTTTCAAAAGGATTGAGAAGTGAATTAGCAGTAAAGAAATAGAAGCACTGAGTGTAATCCCAGGAAATTTTCCTTTTCCCAGGAAATTGAAAGATGAAAGGGAGTTAGAGACACTAGATTCAACCACCATACTTTATAAGTGAAGAAAGTGAAATACAGAGAAATTAAGTTTCTGTCTGATTTATACAACCATCCAGGGTGTGAGGAAGGATTTTTAAGCCAAGTCTTCTCAACTCTAAGCCTGGTATTCTATTAACTCAACCATACACCAATTAGTGAAATTTTGTGTTTTTTGAAATGTCTGTTTTTGCATACAGGAGTAAATCTTTGAATATAACCCTTTCTGCCTAAAAGCTTTGCATGGCATTGAGAACTGATGACATAGATTAAGATGACAAGAAATAACAATTTTATTGCCACTCAGATCAGTTAAAAAATAGCCACCATAATAAATGCCTTATTATGCAATGAGAGAATTCCCAAGGGTTCTGATTAAATCAAATAAACCTATCTAGTAATTTGTGAGATCATAAAAATTTGTTTCCATGACCTTTCCTTAGTAGGACAGAGGTTCCATGAATTTTATAAACATACAATTTAGTTGTTTTTCTTTCTGAAAAATCCCAGGGGCTTTCATTTAAGAACACTTTTAAAAACTGACAAACTGAGATAAAACACAGACAAAAAAAAATTCTAAGTTGCTACTATCCTGATCAGGGCCAGAATATCCATTAGTCATTTCAAAGCTTGGCTTATTACTGTCCCTGTTTTTTTTTTTTTAAAAAGTTTTTCCCCCAATCTCATGAAGTATAAACACTGTAGCATTGGAAAAATTTTCAATTCATAATAATGTATTTACTAACAAGTAATCTTAGTCTGGTCTGAAATGCATTTGTATTTTTTTTAGTTAGGAAGTTGAAGTATCATCACTACAAAAAAATTCTCCCCACCAAACAAACAAACAAACAAAAATAAACCTAACTTTATTTTTGCTCTACTGGTGAAAGAAGATAAAGGAAGATTGTGAAAGTTTAAACATTTTTGATAAAAATAAAATCCTATGCATTTCAAATAATGAGATTGCCACTATTACAAACTACAAAACTCTTCTGAATATACAATTTCTTTACCTCACAATCCCCAGAATTTTTTTAACTTAAAATACATATATGATTCAATTAGGATATTTGGAGAAAATACTTCTAGTAATTAAAGCATACTAAAATGGGCTGTTTCAGGAGGTACTCCTCTTAACTCTCCTATCCCTGGAGTTTACACAGTAAGGACAGAACGGCCACTTAAGGGTACATTGTACAGGTGATTCATGTTCAGATATGGATTGTATTAGATGGTCATTCAAGTCATTTCTAATTCCAATATTTTATGATAGCTTTGCCTTTACCACTACACTAAATTAAAATCTACATGTTCCAAGATCTTTATTTCCTTTCTCCTCTTTTTTGGCAAAGTTTTATTGTCTTCAGAATTTTTATAGACATCCCCAAAAAGAGTAATCATTTCAACTAATCTCAAATCCACCGTGCTCAGACTAAAACCACATCTCAGAAAAATTTGCTTCTAGGGCAAGATAATGGAAAAGAAAGTAGACTATAAAGGGAAACTGACTTGACTGAAACTATTTCCTATTCACATATGAATACAAGGATTCATAATGTTAAAGTATTTTACTACAATCAGAAGGAAAAATGCATTTCATGCAACCCCCATCCTCTTAAAGGTTAGGAAATAAAACTTAGAAGTATTGTGATATAGGGCACATAGGTTATAAAATAGGAGAACCATGATTTGCATGTAAATATTTTTATACCAAAACCATTTCTCTTTCCAGTGCACCATATAGAATCTATGTACTAAATCAAACAAGGACTTAAGAGGAAAAGGTTTCTTACACCCCAAAAAAGATAAACTCTGATAACCTGATTTAATTCAGAGCTTATCCAGAAGTTCTTGGTCTTTAAATATTACCTATCAAGTTATCACTTAATTGCTCATGAGAGAGTTGCATTAGTTGTTCTTTATAGCTCCTTCTGGTTCTAAATCTGTGATGCTATGACCTATGTCAGCTTCAAGCAAGATGTAAAAATAAGGAGGCAGAAGCAAATGGTAGAGAAAAGGCAGTGACTCATCTGCACTCCCCTAAGCTCTTCTAACAACTGAACTCTTTCTTAAGCCCCTCTAAACAACTTTAATTAATGACCCCAAATAAATTCTGGAGCAGCCAAAGCCACAAAAGGATCAGATGAAACAATTTTCCTGCCCAAGACAAGTTAAAAGGTCAGAAAGAAAGGACTATTGCACTGAGTAAAAATGAAGTGCAATTCTGCTCAAGCTGCAGACCACTAGTAAACTTGGTAGGGATTGAATCAGTGGAGGCAGTGGCAGGTTTCTGGAACTCTTGGCCCACAGATGGTAAGGGGCTCAGACATCTTGTCAAAAGGAGATTACAGGGATCCCTTTGCTGCCACTAGGGGCAAGGTTCTTTTGCATTGCTCATATTTAGTCCTGCATCTCAGTTCAAGTGTAAGAAGGAACACTAGCACACCAGAGCTTGTGGCCACACTGGGACAGAGGCAGTAGTCTTAGTTCCAAAGTGGAAGACAATGCTTGTGGTTGCTCAAACACAGAACACTTAACAGGAGAGTTGTAAACACACCTCTTCCTAGATCATAATACCTTGGAAGAACCAAAAACTTAACAGATCCCCAGTATTATCTCTGAAAATAGTTGCACAAAAGAATCCTGAAATTTGGGATTGTGCCCTTTCTCTAGAAGCATACCTTTACTTTAGCACTGGGTTAAAAGTCAAGAAATAGTTTGGGAAAATGAGTCAATAGCAGAAAAAGTTCCTGACTGTAAAAAGTTACTATGGTACAGGGAAGTGTAGAGGGCTGAAACTCTGTATGATTGATTTAAACAAGGTGTTAACTCAGTGGAATTGATAAGACAATGGTTATCTAGTTTAGCATGGTGATTAATAGTTCTCTACTTCAGTATGATTGATGTAATCTTACCACAAATAATTGTTCCCTAGTGATATAATGATTGGTTTATATTCAGTATACTGTAAATGATCTAATTATAATAGAGCATATAAACTAGGACAAATTTAGCTAGGGTCAGACTCAGAGAAGACAGAAGACTGGAGGTGGGAGCTCCTGCTCTCGGAGACAAGGAGAGATATTCATTCCATCTCCCACTTTTGTGGCGGGAAGCTGGAGCACAAGCCTGGGATTCAGAGAGACATTCCATCTTTGATCAGGCACCTGGTGGCTCTCCTTCATTTATCTACTGAAACCAAGTCCCATCTGAAGGACATTCAGAAAGCTGGCCAGGCCCCAAGTGAAGGAAACAGATTTTGAAGGAGATAATAAAGAATTTGGACTTTATCCCTGACTATTCTTGTGGTAATTACTCAGCTGAAACAATAACTGATCCAAAGACCTCTAGAAAACCAACCAGAACAAGTTTAAAACAAACTCAGAAGACAACAAAGTCAAAACTGCTATCTTCAAAGCCTTAAAGAAAAATTTGGATTGAACTTAGGTCATGGAAGGTTTTTAAGAAGATTTTAACAATCAAATAAAAGAGATAGAGGAGAAATTTGGAAGAGAAATGAGAATAATGCAAGAAAATCATAAAAAAGAAGCCAACAACTTGATAAAGGAGGCACAAAATATATTGAAAAAAATTACCCTTTAAAAATCAGCATAGGCCAAATGGTCAAAGAAGAACATAAATCTAATGAAGAGAAGAATGCCTAGAAAAGCAGAATCATTCAAGTGAAAAAAAAAGATATACAAAATTCACTGAAAAAATTCCTTAAAAATACAAGTGGTCAAATGGTAAAAGGAGATACAAAAACTCACTGAAGAAAATAATTCCTTAAAAATTAAAAATGGAAACTTATGACTTTATGAGAATCAAGAAACTATAAAACAAAATTAAAAGAATGAAAAAATTAGAAGATAATTTGAAATATCTCATTGGATAACTAGCCAATCTAGAAAACAGATTTAAGAGAGATAATTTAAGAATTATTGGACTACATGGAACTTATAATAAAAAAACGAACCTAGACATCATAATTCAAGAAAATGTCAAGGAAAATGTCCTGATATTCTAGAATAAGAATGAAAATGGAAACAATTTACTTATCACTTCCTGAAAGGGATCCCAAAATAAAAAATCTATGCCAAATTTCCAAAACCTCAGATCAAGGAGAAAATATTACAATCAGTGTAAAAGAAATAATTTAAATATCATAGAGCCTCAGTAAGGCTAACACACATTTAGCAGTTTCTACATTAAAGGATCACAGGACTTGAATGATATTTCAGAGGGCAAAAGGGCTAGGATTACAACTAAGAATCACTTACCCAACAAAACTGAGTATAATTCTTCAAGGCAAAAAATTTACATTGAATGAAGGACTTTCAGTCTTGATGAAAAAGCCCGAGCTGAACAGAAAATTTGACTTTCAAAATCAGCTCTGGAGAAGCATAAAAAAGTAAACAAGAAAGTTTAAGGAACTTAATAAGGTCAAACTGTTTACATCCCTACATGGGAAGATGATACTTGTAACTCCTCAATTTTTTCTCTATAATAGGACAGTGAGAAGGAATATACATAGGCACAGGACGAATGTGAGTTGAATATAATGTGATGATTGCCAAAAAACAAAAACAAAAACAAAAAACAAAAAACAAACAAACATAAAATTAAGAGGTGAGAAAGAGGAATGAACTTGGAGAAGAGGAGAGGGAGAGGTAGAATGGGGTAAATTAACTTCCATAAAAGAGGCACAAAAGTTTTTATAGTGGAATAAAAAATGGAGGATGAGTTGTATATGAACCTAACTCATCAGAATTGACTCAAAATGAGAATAACATACACATTCAGTTGAATACAGAAATCTATCTTATCTTTCTTATCCTACAGAAAAGTTGGGGGAAAAAAGGATGTGTTGGGGAGCTGATAGAAGGGAGGATTGACTGGGAAGGAAAAATCAGATACAAAACAATTTTAATAATAGAATGAAAGAAGAGAGAAAGTAGTATAAACAGGAAGGAAATAAGATTGAAAGAAATTCAAAATTCGTAAATATAGCTGTGGAAAAAATTTTTTACAGTAAGTTTCTCTGAAAAACACCTTGTTCCTCAAATATATAAAGAATGAAATCAAATTTATAGAGATAAGTGCTATTCCTCAATTTATAAATTGGCTAAAGGATATGCAATTTTTAGAAGAAATTATCAAAACTATCTATAGTCATATAAAAATTCTCTAAATCACTACTGATTAGATAAATACAAATTAAAACAACTCTGAGCTTCCACTCCACAGTTATAAGATTGACTTATATGACAAAAATAGAAAATGATAAATGTTGGGAGAAAAGTAAGAAAATCGAGATACTAATGCACTACTGGTGAAATTGTAGACTGATCCAGTTGTTCTGTACAGCAATTTCTAACTATTCCCAAAGGGATATAAAACCATGCATACTCTTTAGCCAAGAAATACAAACTACTAGGTCTATATCCCAAAGAGATAAACAACAAAAGGGAAAAAAAGATGTATATGTACAAAAATATTTAAAGCACCTCTTTTAAAGATGACAAAGAATTGCAAATTGAAGGAATATCCATCAATTGAGAAATGGCTGAACAACTTGTATAAGATCATGATGGAATACTATTGTGTTATAAGAAATGATGGTCAGAGAAGCAGCTACACCCAAAGAAAAAACACTGGGAAATGAATATAAACTGCTTGCATTTTTGTTTTTCTTCCCAGGTTATTTATACCTTCTGAATTCAATTCTCCCTGTGCAACAAGAAAACTGTTCGGTTCTGCACACATATATTGTATCTAGGATATACTGTAACCTATTCAACATGTAAAGGACTGCTTGCCATCTAGGGGAGAGGGTGGAGGGAGGGAAGGGAAAAATCGAAACAGAAGTGAATGCAAGGGATAATACTGTAAAAAATTACCCTGGCATGGGTTCTATCAATAAAAAGTTATTTAAAAAAAGAAAAATAGGATGGAGGGAAAAACAATGAATATCCATAATTGTGAAAGTGAATAGGATGAATTATTCAATAAAATATAATCATAGTGGATAAAAAAAAAAGAAATGATGGTCAGGATCTCTTGAAAAGATTTACATGAACTGATGCAAAGTAAAATGAACAGAAGCATAATATTGTATGTGATAAGAGCAATACCCACGGTCAATTGTGAATGATTTATCTATTCTTAGCAATGCAATGATCCAATACAATACTGAAGAACTTATGATGAAAAATGCTATCCATTTCCTGACAAACAACTGATCAAATCTGAGTGCAGATCAAAGCAAACTTTTTCTTTAACTTCTTTATTTTTCTTGAATATTTTTGTCTCTTTTCTCCCATGTCATGACTAACTGCAAATATGTTCTACATGATTGCACATATGTGACCTATATCTAATTGTTTCCTTTCTCAACGAAGAGGATAGAGAGAAAAATAATTTGGAACTGAAAATTAAAAAAAACCCAAATGTTAAATTTCAGAATTTTAGAGGGGAAGGTAAAATAAGGAATAAAAGGGTAAGGGGAAAAAAAGTAGTAGGGATAGAATAAAAAGAGAGGCTGAGAAGGAAAATAGTGAGTAAAAATAAGATGGAGAGAAATTCACAAATAGCAATTAGAATCCTGTTAAATCTATAATAATACATCATTTTCCAATTAATAGATGCTCAAAATCATATGAACAAGCAGTTTTCCAATGAAAAAAATTATATAAAATGCTCTAAATCATTATTGATTAGAGAAATGCAGATTAAAACAACCTTGAGCCTTATATATACTAGATTGGCTAAAAGGATAGCATAAAATGACAAATGTTATGGGAAATGGGATATGGGAAATCACACTAATTTCATTGTTTGTGAAACTATAAAATGATACAATCATTTTGGAGAGCAATCTGGAATTATTATTAAGTTATTACAATTTAATTTATATATATATAACTTAATTATAAATATAAATTATTAAATTAAAAAATTATCAAATTAAAAGTTATTAACTTAACTACCCATACCCTTTGAGCATAATAAGAGAACATTGTATACAGTAGCAGCAATATTGTTTTAAGAATAACTTGGAGTGAATAAGTTAATTTGTCTATTAAAAATACTCATACAAATGATAAAGGATATATGAAAAAAAGATGCTATCTGCATCCAGAGAAAAAAGTGATAAATAGAAGTAGTATAGAATAATTATACATATACACACACCTATTTGTGTCTAATGGTAGACATATCTGGGGCAGGGTGGAGGGGAAGAAAAGAAATTTCCATGTTAGTTTTGTTGTATATTTAAAAGGAATAGCAAGTTGTACATAGTAGCTTTTCAATTACATGTACAATCACCTCTTTTAATGTACTATGTTATCAAATTGCTTGTTTTATTTCATAAATAAAAAAATTAAATGTTAAATTTGTTTTTATATGTAATTGTTAAAAGTAAAGTATTAAAAAAGATATAAGAATAATGTACAATTTCTAATAAGTCCTGAGGGTAGTTACTATTACAACATTTTAATCCATTTTCTACTGAGACAAAGTCCAATGGCTATTGTTTTTTGGAGAAAAAAACTAAATATTTCTATAAACCTACTTATGATCAGTAAAAAAAAAAAAGTATTTTGGAAAGGAAAGGGAACATTTTTCTAAAGGCCATGTGCTGTTTATTCAATGGCTATTTTCAAAAGTTAACATTTATGTTAGCAAGATGAGTTCAGGTCACCATCAGAACTCATGGAAAGAACAGAGAAATATTGTGACTCACTCTAATAAGATAAAAAGTTATCCTCAGTGTTGTCAAGTGTAGGAGCAAAAGCAAAAGAGAAAAAAAAATCCTGAATGAAAGAATAGAGATTTGTTGGGTTTGCTGCAAATCTGTTATATTAAGATTTTTTTAACTAAAGAAAAAAAAATCATCCAATTGGAAGGCTTCTGTTAGCAAAGGTATCATAGCAAAATCATAATGTAGTCTAGTATACTTTTTAAATTAAAGTGAATAATAGTGTGAGGGCTTATACCTTTAACTTCAATGTATAAATTAAAGGAAGCTTGATATAGGCCAAGTGTTAGAAAAGAGAATTGTCTGACATTCATTGGCTAATGAGGTTTAAAAGGATATAGGAAATCTTTAATTTGAGCAATAAAGGAAATGAAATAAGTGATTACTATTAGAGATAGTCCAATGTAAAATCATTTATTCAGACCTCTAATTTATAATACTTTATATATGTAGAGAATTGTATGGTTTTCAAAGTTCTTTCATATCCTGTCATATTATTTTTTCAATATTTTGTATTGAGCAATACAGACAAGTATCATTATCTTCATATATAGAAATTTAGTTCAAGAAAGATTTGAGGGATTTGAATAGTTGAATAGGGATCTTGATATGTTAAAGGAGAAGGCTGAGATTATGAAACCATAGTTGCCCATTTTTTAAGGGCAGAAAACACGCTTTGTGGGGATATCCAGTTATACCTACCAAACAAGTCTTACCCCATTCTTCCAAGTCAGAAGCTCATCATCGAAAATAACAATCTTGAAGATTTAGATGAGGCAAATCAATTTTTTGTAAAGAGTTTCTGAAAACCAAGCACTTTACCCTTTCCAAAGAGGAGGCAACTAATAATAGAATTTACACAAAGGAATCTTTGTGTACAGACCGTACAAAGTAATCTAATGAGATAATATATTTATAAAGCATTCAACATATAACCTTACACATAATAGGTGCTATGCAAAAGTTATTATTATTATTAATTATTTTTGAGGGTAAGGGGATGATTTGGGGAAGACCACAGGTAAATTTCAAGCTCTTTAGATTTCCCCACAAACAGAACAAATTTGCACCTCAGGGCCAACATAGACTATGAAACACTAAGAAAATTTAGGTCAGAAGAGAGATACTCTTGAGACAATTCAAGAAGACCCTAGGAAATCCCCAGGCTGGGGATTAAACAGTGTGAAGTGAAAATACCTCTAGGTTAGTTTTGCAGAAACAGCCAATGGGGAACCCTGGAATGAGCTAGGTTAAACTGGACCCACAAAAACTTTCACTTCCTGAACTATGAGTTTAGTGAGGGGTGGTGTGTCTGAGTTCTGGAAGACAGAGTGAAGCTCAGCTGATGGTAAATGTCAGATCCAGCAATGGTGCTGAGGCTGAGCCCTGGGTGGACAGGGCTGCTGGTGATTGTGGGCATTCGCAGGAGGATGGAGCTCTTAGTTTGGGGTTCCAGGTCAGAAAGGAAAGCTGAAGTGGAGCTAAAGGCACCATCCCCCTTACTTATTGATTAGAGGTGCTTAAACTAATACTTTTCATTTAAAATATTACTATTTGCATGATTTTTAAATCAGATTTCCTAATATTTAAATAGTAATTTTCTTCTTGGATGACTGTTAAACTTTTCAAGTTAAATTTTATATAACAAAATTTAGGGTGCTGAGGTTTTGAGATATTTCCAGATTAACATAGGAACATTTGACTTTGTGCTTTTCTAAATATTTTTTATTATACATTTAAAGATATTGATAATCTATAATTTTTTTGTTGTTTGACATAAAATTATACTTTAAAATTAATACAAGTATTTTTTTTCTCTCACCAACTTAAAAAAAAAGATGCTTAGCATTCTCCATTTCATTAAAGATCCATTCCCCACTCCCAAGACAAGTTCTTGCCAGGATTATGCTCAATTTTGCTGTCTGGGTTGTGAATTTATGTATTACCTTTTACAATATCTTATTTCAAATTATATGCATGTGTACATGATAACTACACAATTTTGTGTGATCCTGACTGTGGCTCTTTAATAGTTGAACTCTTTTGTTTCTGGCTGTTTAAAGCATTTTCCCCTTCAATCTGGAAGCTCTTGACTCTGATGTTTCTAGGAGTTTTCATTTGGGATTTATTTCAGGAGATCAGCAGTGAATTGTTCAATTTTAGCCCTACTTTAATTTTTTTAAAATAATTTTTTATTGATATAAAGCTCTGCTTTACTTTTGCATGATTTCTTTTAAAATGATATCTAATTCTCTTGCCCTCCCTCCCCCCACCCATCTCTCTCTCCTTCTCTCCCTTTTAAATTATCCATTGCCCTGTTTCCAGGTAAACCTTCCATTTTCTTCCATTTTTCAGTATTTTGATTTAAAAGAAAATCATTAGCTCCTGTTTGGTCCATTCTACTTTTCAAAGAAAATTTTAAATGGGTAAGATTTTCTATCTCTTATAAGATTTGTAGTTTGTGTTATTTAGTCTTTTTCAGTCATATCCCACTCAAAATCTTTTTGAGGTTTTCTTGGCAAAGATATTGAAATGGTTTTTCCTTCTCCAGAAGTTTACAGTTGAGGAAACCAAGGTAGATTTAAGTGACTTGCTCTTGGTCCCACAGCAAGCTAGTGTTCTATCCTCTCCTCTCCTTAGCTGCTTTCTTATAAAGGATTAAGCCTTTAATTATCTTTTCAGATTTTTCCTCCAATTTTTTTATTTATTTTCCAATTCTTTCCTCCTCATCATTTTAAAAATTCTCCAAAAAAAACAAAAACAAAAAAGACCCTTTTCTTTCAGTTCTACCTGGAATTATTGTTAATCTTGTAGCCAAGCTGCATTTTTCTTTAAGTTTTGCTTACAGGTACTTCGAATTATTCTTTTATTCTTGATTTGTGTTTTGGACATTACTGGCTTCATGACAAATTTTTATGATGGGAATTTTTTTTTGTTTACTTATTTTTCTAGTCTTTTCAAGCTATAATTTTTTTTTATTAGTGTCAGGTTCTCCACAGTTCTGGAAGAAATATCAAGGCTCCTTTGGTCCTCTTTTGGTCCTAGGGACCCACTAGGGTCCTGCTGCTTCTCTTTTCTAGGACTGAGTGCTATGTTCTCCAAGGATCTCAGATTGGAGACCTGCAAGCTTTAAGAGTGTACAAAACTGTCTGATACCTTTCTGGTCTGAGCTTTTCAAATCCTCACCTTAGTTGAGGTATGGACAACATAATTGTGAGTTTGTCCATGGTTGAAGCCTTAGTAGACTGTTGTTGACTTGAGGTCTCTGTCAACTAACTAGAAGATTCAACAAGTTCAGAGTGACAAAATTATGTCTTCCTATTGCCCCTTTGATTGAGTTCCCTGAGCTGCAGGTGATTTAGCTGCAGTCTTCAGATTAGGTTTAGAGCTGAATCTGTGGAATTATTCAGTATTTAGTATTACATAGCAACTATTCATTTTTGTTCCTACTCTTTGGCCATTCCATTGCACTAGGCTAATTCCAAGCTCTGCCTCAGAGCTACAAATTATCTCCTAAGTGCACATTAGATAGCACAACCCAGTTGCAGGCTGGATCTTATTCTTGACCCCTGCAATCACTCTTTGCCCTGAAAACCAGTCAGCATATATCTAGCTTCAGGTCTCTTCCTACATCCATTTAAGATTAACCTAGTTTTGAGATTAGAAACAGACTTGCAGGCTGATTATTGTTTCTATTCCCTAAAAAGCACACAGGTTTAGGATCTAGCATCAGTGTTGCTGTGAAATTTAGCCTCAGTTTGGTCTACATTTAACTTCAGATACCTTTATAAGTCCATGTTGGAGCCACAATACAGTTCTAGGATCAGAGAGATATAATTACCAGATGGTTCCTACCCTGCTTTCTAGGTTAGAAAAAAAGACTCACTGTTTGCTCTTTGAGTTTTATACTCATTATTCAGTCTAGTGCCCTCCTTAGATTTCTGATGCAGGATCTCCTTGGGAAGAGCAAGGTTGCATTGCTTTCTTATACACTGCTATCTTGGCCAGTCTCCTTCCCACCTCTTTTTCTGAGCCTTTCCATTTGAGGAGACAGGTTCCCATAATGAAGCTACTACATCCTTTCATGTGTAATCATAGGGGTTTAGGAGTTGTCTTTCTTATGTTATTCTCTGCAAACTCCCATCAAGGTGCTTTATCTTCAAGGTAATTTATTAATATCAAAAATATACACTTAATTAGCTTTTAGAAATATTAACTATGATTATATAATAAGAATAGTCAATAAAGTTTGTGATGTGTTCTCCCATAAGCACATAAAGAGATGAGATGGAAAAGTGTTTAAACTTTGAAAACACAAATGATACACCATTCTTATAGGTTAATTTGTTAGAGATTTTAAAATGCTTCCTTTTAGGTATGTTCCATTTCTTTTTCCTTTTGAGTGCTTGGAACTGTATCTAGTCTGCCCTTGACTCCTGATGCAATAATTGCTACCAGATGTCCTGGGGATATTACTAGGATGCTGATGGGAAGAAGGCAAGTCCCATAATCTACTAGATCTTCTGAAGTTCATAAATTCCTTCTCTGGTCAAGAAGGAGGAGGGAAGGGTAGGAGGGTATGAAGATACTCTCCTTCCCTCCTTTCAAACATTCTTTCCTCATGGATTCAGCTGGAATTCTTTCTCCTGGCCCTCTGCTCTTTCTAATCTGCAATTCCAACTAGCTCTATGCTTTTCTACAGTCTCCAGAGACAGAGAGTATCATTAAGTTTCTAGGTACATGAAAGAAATTTGCTATCGTACTTATTGAGGTGTCAAAACTTGTTCACAGATCTTAAACAACAGAGATATGTTCTCACCTGATAAATGTATAAGAAATAAGTGGAGTGGGAGTGATTTTGTCCTTACCTTTACATACTATTTTATGTACAAACCTCATATGAAACTTCTCAGAGGCAAGTCTCGATTGGTAACATGCTATAATTTACATATACCCACCATGCATTTTTCCATTGACTTTTGGGAAATAGCACAATTAATTCTTTGGAAATCATGATGCTTCATGATTCACAGCCACACTGTATCACTAGTAGAATATTGATAATGAAGAGTTAAATTCTGCAGTAAGAGGAAGTTTTGAAATCAATGAAAACATGGCATTGTTTTATAAATTCAATGCAGCCAAATCTCTTCTTTCTTATAAATTATAGCCCAACTCATTATCCATCAGCAATGCCAGTCTTAGATAAACATTGAAATAAATTAATTTATTTGGCTGCTCATCCAACTGTATATCATTATCTAACAATATCTGTATTTCATCTACTTGTTTTTCCAGTGTGAATGATTAGACTAATCTCTTTTCCACTGCTATGAGTTCCAGAACACTAGAAATTGATGTGATATATAAAGGCATCATCAGTGAGTATAAGACAATCTTTATATTTTCTTTTCTTTTGAACTCAGCCTTATAAGGTGAGGCTAAAAGGGATCTTAAATGTCACCTCATCCAACATCTTTATTTTACAAATGTGGATACAGAACCAGTGAGGTTCTGTAGAAAATCCAAAATCACATAGGCAATAAATTACAGAACTCGAATTTGAGGAGAAACTGAAGTAACAAGAACAATTAAGAGGTTACTACAAAGTCCAGGTAAGAGGCAATAAGAGTCCATCTATAGTGATGACTTTGAGAGTGGGAAGAATACATGAGAAGTAGAGGCAGAATAATAAAACTTGGTACTTGCTGAGATATGTGGGGTGAGGGGATATAAAGAATCTAACTCAGAGTTGTTAATCTTGAAAATTGTTCTCTGAATACCTTTAATATTTCCCAGTAGACGATTCTCTTCTCTAGCTAGATGCAATAGTCTTTAAAAAATCATTTTCTTAGTTGACCATATCATTTCCTTTCATCAGGTAATAAGATGACAAAATCCATTCATGGTAGCTAACAAATACATTAAAAATCACTGTAAAATGATGAAAAACATATATTGTCATTTTTTCAGGTTTGGGTTTATGTCATTGTTCAGTCACTTACTGTGTGATGCTGGGTAATTTGTTTAACTTTTCTCAGGCTAAAAATAGAGATAACCAAACTTGTATTACTTATACTCCCTATGTTGCCATTAACATGATAGAGTAGAATGCACTTGGCATCTATAGCTATGTATTTGAATGACTAACTTATTACCTCTGTGACCTTAGGGAAGTTACTTTCTCAATAATATGAACTGCACACATTGTTTCATTCATAAATTACTCAGTTTTCAAGAAGTATTTACTAAGTATACACTATGTGCTATGCAATTCGTTCATGGAAATCTATTTTTAAACTGAAAAAGGTGGCTAAGTCTCATCTGTGACTTAGCCTTATATAATGGTAGAAAGGTAGCAGGCACTGTGATTTTCAAATCTATCTTCTCAAAATTATTATTTCTTTCTTTCTTTGCTTAGCACAATTGAGAGAATATACTGGTTTGATTTACTTATTTATAACAGTAGAGTATTGTATTAGATGATTCCTTAAGATTTAATCACTATGTTATCCTTCTCTGATTGTCCCACATTCTAGGGAAGTTCTTTGAAAGCTTTAAGGTGTGAGATAAATGTATGAACTATTCCAATAGTTCCAATATTCCACAATTAGGAAAAGTTGATTCCCCCTTACTCAGTCATCATGTTTTCTACACATTTTCTTAGTTGTTTTTTGCTGTATTGCAGCATATTAGTGACATGATACAAATACATATGTACAGAATGCATAGGTTATTTAGATAATTAACTCATATGTACAATGATTATAATTTAGATATATGTAAAAAGATATATGATTGTACATGAAGATACATATTATGCAATATGCAGTTTATATATGTTCAAATCTATTTATCAATACATACAATAATCTAAAACCAAACTGTTTAAATGAACTTCCTACTTTGAAAAATGGGAAGTGGACAAAAGGAAAAGTTATCAAAAACTTAATTATTTCTTTGCTAGAGAAATTTATCTTCAGTCTTTACAATAGTTAGAATTATCTTCCTAGTGCTGTTTGTGGTCATCAATCAAACTATAAGATGAGCTTAGCAGGTGTTCCATGAAATCAAACCTATCCAAGAAAAACAAGAAGATTATGAAAAAAACTTAACTAATTAGAAAAGGAGATACAGGTTCTTAAAGATGAAAACAATTCTTTAAAAATTAGAATTGAACAAGGCAAAGCAAGTGGATCTATGAGAGATCAAAAAATAACAAAAAAGGTTATAAAGAATGAAAAATAGAACAGAATGTGAAACATATTAGAAGAAAAACAACAGATCTACAGAACAGATCAAGATGAGAAAATGTAAGAATAATTGGACTACCTGAAAATTGTGACTAAGAAAAAAAATCTTGACTTGATAATGTAAGAAATAATCAAGAAAATTGTCCTGAAAGTATTAAACATGAGGGGAAAATAGAAATTAAGAAAAAAAACCTATTGGTCACTACCTCAAAGAGATCCTTTATGGACATCACATAGGAATATTATTGACAAATTTTGAAACTCCTAGATCAAAGAGAAAAAATATTTCAAGAAATGAGAAAAAACTTAAAATATGCTGGAACTACAATTAGAATTGTACAGAACTTAGCAACAGCCACAATAAAAGACCACAGATCCTTGAATCATATCTATTGACAATCAAAAGAAGTAGCCTGTGGCCAAAAATATCATTTCCTGCAAAACTATCTATAATATTGAATGAGAAAAAATGGATGTTCTAGTCTAGAAAAATTTGCTTAAAAAGTTAGAATCTTCAAACATGACTTAACAAAAGACATTTGCTTTACCTCCTACTTATATCTTCATTACATCCAGGATCCACTTATTTATTTATGGATTGTTTATTTTATAGATCATACTCATCCAATTTTTATCTAGAAGGTTTCCAGCACTACAGTATAACTCCTGAATTGCCTCCCTGCATTGGCAAGCCAGATGAGCTCACAGAATACAAACTTAAGCTAATATTTAGTCTAAGAGTAATGAAACTAAAGGATTAAAATCAGCTCTATCAGAATCCAGTTAAAGGAAGAAATCTACAGCAGAACAGTATTAGGGTGACCTCAACCTTTCTCTTTCAGAATCAGACAAATCTAAGCACAAAATAAACAAGAAAAAAATTAGGGGAGTAAATAGAATCCTAGAAAACCTAGATATGATAGACTTCTGAAAAAAATTGAATAGGAACAGAAAGGAATATATCTTTTTCTTGGTAGCACATGGCAACTACACAAAAGTTGACCATATATTAGGGCATAAAAACCTCACAATCAAATGCAGAAAAGCAGAAATAATAAATGTTTCCTTTTCAGACCACAAAGCACTAACAATTATATTCAATAAAGGGACAGGGGAAGATAGATTAAAAAGCAATTGGAAATTAATTCTAAAGAATGAGTAAGTCAAACAACAAACCACAGAAATAATCAATTATTTCATGCAAGAGAATGACAAAAATGAAACAACATATCAAAACCTATGGGATACAGCCAAAATAGTTCTTAGGAGGAATTTTATATCTCTAAAGAGCTACATGAATAGAATAGAAAAAGCAGGGATCAATGAACTGGGTTTGCAACTAAAAAAGCTAGGAAAAAAAACAAATTAAAAACTCCCAATTAAATACCACATTAGAAATTCTGAAACTCAGGAGAGATTAATAAAAGCTAAGAAAACTATTGAACTAATAAATAAAACCAAGAGTTGGTTTTATGAAAAAACTAACAAAATACATAATCTTTTGGTTAATTTGATTAGTGAAAAAAAGAAAAGAAAAACCAAATCACCAGCATCAAAAATGAAAGGAGTGAACTTATCATCAATGACAAAGAAGTTAAGGCAATAATTAGGAGCTATTTTGCCCAACTATATAGCAGCAAGTCTGATACAATCTACTTGAAATGGATGAATATTTATAAAAGATGAATTGCCCAGAGTAATAGAAGATGAAATAAATAAATTAAATAGTCCCATTTTAGAAAAAGAAATTGACCAAGTCAATAATAATCTCCCTAAAAAAAATTCCAGGGCTAGATAGACTCACAAGTGAATTCAACCAAATATTTAAAGAGCAATTAATCCCAATACTATGTAAACTGTTTGGTAGAGAAGGGGTACTGCCAAAATCCTTCTATGACACAAATATGGTACTGATACCTAGACCAGAAAGAGCCAAAACATGGAAAGAAAATTACAGCCCAATATCCCTAATGAATATTGATGCAAAAATCTTAAATAAAATATTATCAAAGAGATTACAGCAATTTATGAGCAGAATAACACACTATGAAACAGTGAGATTTATACCAGCAATGTAGGACTTGTTCAATATCAGGAAAATATTACTATAATTGACAATACCAATAAAAAAAACCAACAGAAATCATAGGATAATCTCAATAGATATAGAAAGAGTGTTTGACAAAATATAGCATCCATTCGTACTGAAAACACCAGAGAGCATAGGGATAAAGAGAGCTTTCCTTAAAATAATAGGCATTATTTATTTAAAACAAAAAGCAAGCATTATTTGTAATGGAGAGAATATGGATGCATTCTCATTAAGATCAGGGGTAAAACAAGGATGTCTATTATCACCATTATTATTCAACATTGTACTAGAAATGTTGGTTTTTGTAATTAGAGAAGAAAAAGAAATGAAATGAATTAGAATCAACAATGAGCAAAAAAAGCTATCACTCTTTGGAAATGATGTGATATAAGTATATCTAGAGAATTCTAGAAAATCATCTAAAAATCTATTTGAACAAGTCACAGCTTTAACAAAATTGCAAGATATAAAAGAATCATTAGATCATTAGAATTTCTATATTATTACTGACAGTTCATCAGCAACTGATAGAGAAATTCCATTTAAAATTACTGTAGACAAAATAAAATACTTAGCAGTTTACCTGCCAAGACAAATCTAAGAACTATATGGATATAATCACAAAGCACTTATCAAATAAAATGAAATATAAACAATTGGAAAAATATCAATTGCTTATGTACAGGCCAAGCTAATATAATGAAAATGACAATTCTTCCTAAATTTATCTACTTTTTCAGTGCCATATCAATCATATTGCCAAAAAATTATTTTATCGAGCTAGAAAAAATAATAACAAAATTTATCTTGAAGAAAAAAAGGTAAAAAAATCAGAAAATTAATGAAAAAAAATACAAAGGATGGTGGCTTAGCAGTACCAAACCTAAAACTACATTATAAAGCATCAGTCATTAATACCCTTTGATATGGCTAAGAAATAGAGTGGTGGATCAGTGGAATAGATTAGATACACATGACACAATAATCAAGACCTATAATAATCTAGTATTTGATAAAACTCCAAATTCCAGCCTCTGGAATAAGAACTCATTATTTGACAAAAATTTCTGGGAAAACTGGAAAAGAATATGTCAGAAACTCAACATAGACCTACATCTCACATCACATGCCAGAATAAGGTCAAAATGGGTACATGATTTGGGCGTAAAGGATCCTACCATACACAAATTAAGACAGCAAAGAATAATTTACCTACCAGATCTTTGGAGAAGTGAAGAATTTATGACCAAAGAAGAATTAGAGAACATTATGAAAGAAAAAAAATGTATAACTTTGATTACATTACATTTAAAAAATTGCACAAACAAAATCAACAGAAACAAGATTAAAAGGGAAATACAAAACTGGGGGGAAAATCTCTACATCCAGTATTTCTAATAAATGTCTCATTTCTAGAATATATAAAGAATGCTATCAAATTTATAATAATAAAGCCATTTCCCAATTGATAAATGGTGAAAGGATATGAACAAACAATTTTCAGATGACAAAATTAAAACCATTTATAGTCAGATGAAAAAATGCTCTAAATCCCTATTGATTAGAAAAATACAAATTAAAACAATTCTGAAGTACTACCTTATTTCTCTTAGACTGTTTAAGATGACAGAAAAAGATAATGATAAATCTTGGAAAGAATATGGGAAAACTGGGACACTAATGGAAGTGTGAAATAATCTGATCAATCTGGAGAACAATTTGGAATTATGCTCAATGGTCCAGCAGTGTCATTACTGGGTCTGTTTGCCAAGAAGATCATAAAGGAAGGGAAAGGACCCACATGTGCAAAAAATGTTTGTAGGAGCTATTTTTGTGGTAGCAAAAAATTGGAAAATGAGTAGATGCCTATCAACTGGGGAATTGTGGAACAAGTTGTGTATATGAAGATAATGGAATATTATTGTTCTATATAAAATGATGAACAAGCTAATTTTAGAAAGGCCTGGAAAGATTTACATGAACTGATGCTGAGCCAAACAATCAGTACCAGGAATACATTGTACATAATAAGAGCAAGGATGTGTGATGAGCATATGAAAGATTTGGTTCTTCTCAATGGTTCAGTAATCCAAAGCAATCTCAATAGACTTTGGACAGAAAATGTCATCTGCACCTAGAAAAAGAATTAAGAAGACTGAATGTAAATCACACATGCTATGTTAACTTCTTTTTTTTTTCTGTTTTGTTTTCTCATTCATGGTTTTTCCCTTTTGCTGTGATTTTTCTTTCCCTTTATGATTCATAAATTAATGTTTATTGAAAATAAATAAATTTGCTAGAAGAATAAAGAATTCTATTCTATGTTTTTCAATGCTTGATATAAATAATTTTTGAGGTTCCCGCCACATTCACTTTCTGAGAAAATTCAGGCTTTGAATAATGAAATCTTTCCTACATAGAATTTAAATGAATTGAAAACCATGAAGAGGAGAGAGGTATTTTCTTTTAATTTTGGGAAATGGGTCAATAAATCTGTGACATTCAACTCTGAAAATATATTGATTCTTGCTTCTTTAATAATATGGACATAATAGTACAATTGTCTAATTTTTAAAAAATTGTGGACTCTCCACCATCATGAAGCCAATCATTCAAGTAATTAACATATTTATTGTCTTGTCTTCTCTGTGCCAGTCACTGTGCCAAGTACCATGGGAGTAAAATGAAACCACCCAGGATGTTATTTAGTTCACATTTATTCTACCAGGAGAGACAACAGTAACATTAATATTTGTAAAATATTTGCTAAATAAATATAGGTTTAGACTGGGAGGGCCCTAGTGATTGTGGAAACTTGTCAAAATTTCTTTTAAAAGGTGTTATGTGAGCTAACACTTTAAAGAAATAAGGGATTCCACGAGGAACAAATCAGGGAAGAGTACATCTCAAATATGAAAAACAAGGAAAACCAAGGCTAAAGATGGGTAGTTTGTGTGAGGAACAGCAATAGATGCAGTTATATGAATAAATTTATTTGTAGAATTATAAATAATATAAATAAATTATAAATTCTTTGTAAAATAAATCCAGAAAGGTAAACTAGAGCTAATTTGTAAAGGACTTTAAATTTCAGAGGTTTTACTTGATCCTAGAGTTATAGAAGACATGAACGCTGTGCAATCTTGATGGCAGTGGCAAAAAATTTGGTGGACACAAAGGTCTCCATTTTATGTTTTGACATTAATAATCATAAAATTATAGGAAAATATCAGAATATATTAGAAAATATTATTTGTAAGTAATAAATGCCAATCCAAAGTTTCATAAAGTTTGCAAAAGTT
Organism: Antechinus flavipes; assembly: GCF_016432865.1. Lineage (NCBI taxonomy): Eukaryota > Metazoa > Chordata > Mammalia > Dasyuromorphia > Dasyuridae > Antechinus > Antechinus flavipes. Next base: position 509,900,350 of record NC_067398.1, read on the forward strand.
TTATACAGCTATATGTGTGTGTGTGTGTATGTATATATATACATATATATGTATATATAATTATCTTGAGGCATTAAATTTACATTCAAATTTTCTTAATTGACAAAGATGATTCAATGAAAATCTTTTAACAGATATAACTTTTCTTATAATTTTTGATTACTTTTATTATGTATGCACAACAATTTCATTATTGGGAAAAGGGCATGAATAATTTTTAAAAATTATTTTTATTCCAAATTTAAACTCAAAAAGAATATTTCCATGCAGAGGGCACAAGATAAAAAAGAGGATGAAATATATTCCACAAGGTTCTTTAAACTTTTTCTTGCTTGTTTGTGTTTCCTTCTGAACTTCCTTTTTTGTTTTGTGTATTTTAAAAAATATTATAATTATAATAGAATGTTCACTATTGCTACCATCTTTCTCCCTACCTTCCTTATTAAAAACAGAAAGAGGAAAAAGAGAAAATATGCATAATCAAGCAAAAAAAAAAGCAATTCACACAATGGCTTTTTTCATAGATGTGTGTCACTGCACCTTGTGTTTATCACTTCTTTGTCAGGAACTAGGTAACACGCATCTTCTTATCACTCTGGAGATATGGTTAATAACTACATTGCTATATATATATATATATTTTTTTTTGATGAGGCAGTTAGGCTTAAGTGACTTGCCCAAGGTTGCACAGCTAGCAAGTGCTAAGTATCTGAGACAAGATTTGAACTCAGATCCTCCAGAATTCAGAGCTGGTGCTCTATCACTGCACCATTTAGCCACCCCAAACCATAATTATTATTATTTTTTTAATAACTTTTTATTGACAGAGCCCATGCCTGGGTAATTTTTTACAACATTATCCCTTGCACTCACTTCTGTTCCGACTTTTTCCCTCCTTCCCTTCACCCCCTCCCTCAGATGGCAAGTTGTCCTATACAAGTTAAATATGTTACAGTGTATCCTAGATACAATATATGTATGCAGAACCGAACAGTTCTCTTGTTGCACAAGGAGAATTGGATTCAGAAGGTAAAAATAACCTGGGAAGAAAAACAAAAATAAAAGCAGTTTACATTCATTTCCCAGTGTTCTTTCTTTAGGTGTAGCTGCTTCTGTCCATCCTTGATCAATTGAAACTGAGTTAGATCTCTTTGTCGAAGAAATCTACTTCCATCAGAATACATCCTCATACAGTATCGTTGTTGAGATATATAATGATCTCCTGGTTCTCCTCATTTCACTTAGCATCAGTTCATGTAAGTCTTGTCAATCCTCTCTGTATTCATCCTGCTGGTCATTTCTTACAGAAGAATAATATTCCATAACATTCATATACCACAATTTACTCAATCATCCTCCAATTGATGGGCACCTTTTCTAAGAGAAGTTTAAGTGATGCAAAATTTACCTCAATAGAGAGTGGAAAAAGTAGTGTTGGCTAGACAAATAGTTGATCCTAACATACCAGCATGTTATATATAGAATGAAAGAATAAGATGGATAGCATCATTTATCAAAACAATAAAAGAGGAGGTAAAAATGAAATCTGTAGAAAGTTGGTAGAAATGTCACAAAGAAAGCTATGGGGAATTGCAAAACATACTTTTCAGAATAAATTTGTTATGGAACCACACAAAGAAACTAGAGTCTATTGCCCCATGACAGAATTAAAAATAAACTCAATTGTGTACCTTAGTTATTAATTAATTTACTGAGATGTAAAACAATATAAAGACACTGTAAAATATTATGTTCTCTGGATATAGTAGGTATAATCAGAAAACTAGCATTTTGGAGAGAAGGATACAAAATGCTGAAAGTGTTGGGCTAGCAAGGTATTATAGAGTGATGTGACTGTGTTGAATCTACATCTTAAGATATGAGTCAATCTTGAGATAGTCTGAACCAATATTTATACTTTGGAATATGTCTAAGTGCACATGTGTAGTAGTTTGCTGCTTTGGAAGCTTCTGGGTACAGATTTTGAGCAATATTATGTGTGTGTAGAATCATACCCAACATGAAACTGATTAGTATGAGCATGCAGAAACCAAAAGTTTAGGCATTATACAGAGGCACTGTCCCCATCTGAAGTTGAAAAGTCTAGCATTTGAAGGAATCATGATAGATGCTCTTTTTGAATGGCATAGTTCAGAACTCCAAGTAGTCTTCTTCTTGAGAAGAAATTGCCCACAAAAATACAATTAAACTGAAAGACTCAGTGGGTTGATGAAAACTTTTATGACTGATTCCTTGGTTATATTGTTGTTTTTTCCTTCATTCTCCAAGAGGATCAAGACATCAAGAAGGTGTCATGACATGCAAGTGAATTGTATTGAAGTGAGGGAGGACTGGGTAAGGCCACCTGACTCATTTTCCCCTCCAGAGGATCTGGATCTAGTGGCAAGATATAGATCAAGCTGCCTGGATTTGGCCCTGGGTGAAATGGGAGACTATGGCTTGCTTAAGCTAAGGTCTCAATTTAACTGAAGCTGCACCAATTCAGTGACTAAGGCTGGGTAGCAATTGAGGCAGGTTTCTCTTTTTATATTAATCCAAAAAAAATCTAAATACATAAATAAATGAGTGAATGAATCTAAGAAATGAAGACCTTCAGTGTTTCTGGTCAAAGTAGAAATTTACATTCAATTCAAGTCATTGAGGATCCAAACAATGACCAAATGGGGCTTGGCCTATGACCTATTGGTGCTCTTTTAGAATCAGATTGGTTTTGGTTTAAGGCCTGGTCCTTAAGAAAGAAATCTAACCAGTAAACCCCAAGATATCTTGGGAGGGTTCAGAGATGCAAAAGACAAATAAAATATTTTAAGAGCATCTCTAGGCAGCACCCTATATGGACAGAGGAGGGAAGAAGGAAAGGAGGTAGCAAAGGAAGGAGGAAAAGAAGGAAAGAAAGAAGGAAGGAAAGGAGGGAGGGAGGGAAAAGGGGAGGGAAGGAGGAAGGGAGGAAGAAGGAAGGAAGGAGGGAGGAAAGAAAGAAGATAGGCAGGGAGAGAGGAAGGGAGGGAGAAAGGGAAGAAGGAAGGAAGGAAAGAAGAAAGGAAGGAAGAGAGGAAAGAAGAAAGAAAGGAAGGAAGAAAAGAAGGAAGGAAGGAAGAAAGTAAGGAAGCAAGGAAGGAAGAGAGGGAGGGAAGGAAGGAAGGAGGGAGGGAAGGAAGTAGTCTTCTAATTGATCAATTCTAGGCCAGATTTACTCACACAGGTCATTGTTTGTCCATCATTCTCAAAGAGGACTATGACAGAAAGTGGTCTAACAACCTTTCAAGGTTTTACTTGAAAAACAAATGAGCAAGCATGTGTTGACAGTTTTCTGCAGATTTCATCTTCATGGTTACAGAACTATAAATATAAGTACAGTATAAATATAAGGAGTATAAGTGTAGATCCCATTGTATCAGCTGTTTACAAAATGTTATTTGATAAAGGGGGAAAGGAACAAACATTTACTAAGCGTAAGTACCTTACAAACCCTAGGATATAGGTACTCTTATGGTCTCCATTTTACATATGAGGAAACTTAGACAGATAAAGTTTAAGTGCCTTGCCTAAGGTGATATGCCACCTGGTTGCCCCTCTCTTTCTCCAAAGTTCTAAATGCTTTTACTAATTAAGTATCTCATGCATATATTTATATCCTTGATAAATACAATATAGAGTAATATGTAGATTAATAGTATCCTCTGAGAGAACAAATCAAGTTAAGACATAACTGGGAGAAGTTCTACAGTTATTAAATAATTGCCAAATTTTTTGAGAATATTTAGCTGTTCAAAGATTGGTCAAATGGACCCAGCTGTTCAATTTCTGTTCAATTCTGGGTTATCCCAGAATGCTCCCAATCTTGGACTCTCATAGAAATTCCTAGGATGTAGGTCAGTAGTTGAGAGAAAAGGGATGAATGATAGGCACATCTCACTTCCAGGAGAAGACAGAATTCAAGTAAAAAGATACTGAGGAGACCACAGTACTTGCATATCTTTCTCTACTACCCATCTCTATCACCTTTTTAGGAAAGATGTTTACCAATACATTCTTTGCCGTTTTATAACAAAGTTACAGTTTCACCTAATTATGCCCTTAAATCAAGCTCCAGTCTGTTGGCTGAGTTAAAAAATTGACCAGATTTTTCTGAATCTTATGTCCTGGAAATCTAGTTGTAATAAGGAATGAAATCTGGCTTTGTTTCAGCAAAAATTTGGGCATAGACTGACTGACTGAATGAGAGGAATTCTTGAATCCCTGGGAAATGCACCAATCTTCAGGAGTTTCAGATGGAAATATATATGGATTGAACAGATTACTTCTCGTTAAAAACAAATGGGCCTTGGATTTTCTCATAAATTTCTGAAAAGCATGGGGGTAGCCAATTTAGATTATACCTCATTTTTAAACTCTAAGAACATAAAAGAGGTAAATGCACAGTGGGCATTTTTGCATCTGGCCTTTCAGGTGACTTGTCAGCCTCACAACCACAGAGACAGTAGCCTTTTCCTTTAATGATGCTTTCATTTTGTAGCAGAGCTGTTAACAATGCAACTCTGCCAGAGAAATGTTGAAATTAAAATAAAAACAAGTGTATTTGTTTCTATTTATTCACAGCCCATCAGACATTTCTCTCTAGACTTATTGTCAAATCAATTGGATTTCTTCTGTTTTTTCAATAAAGGAAAAATCAGCATTTATTTTCTCTTCAGTGTAACTGACTAGAAATGTCCCTATTAAGAATTGCATATATTGCTTCAACCATTAGTTATTCTTTTCAACAAATATTTACTAATGTGCTATGCAATTGGTTCATGAAAATCTATTTTTAAATAAAAAAAGAAAGTTGAGTCTCATAATCATGGATGAGCTTATACATTGGCAGAAGGGTGGCAGGCACTCTGATTTTCAGATCCATCTTCTCAATATCATTTATTTATTCATTTATTTTGCACAGTTCAGGGAATATACTGGTTTGATGTACAATGTTTGATTATACATGTACTTGTGTGTGCATATCCATAAATACACATACACATATGCACATATAAAGCATATGTGTGTGTGTACCACAGGCAACTGTCTTCCTCAAAGGCTAAGAAATATTTAGCACAATCAATACTTTTCCCTCATGAAAATTTGTTGCTCTAGTTTGATTTTTAATGAACTTTAATTTGAGTCCTGTTTTATATATCTTAGCTCCTGCCATATTTAATTGCATTGCAAACTCTCACAGCTCTAAGGCAATACAATATATAAAATTTAAAATTTATTTCCTCTGTCTCTGTCTCTCTCTTTCTGCATAGATATAGATACAAACACACATATATACATATATAAAAATTCATAATTCTTAGGATGATAGAAAATGAAAATTATCTCATAAACTTAGACACTCACTCAAATGTTTATATTATACCATCTTTGTCTTTAGGGGCTCCCTAGATCCCTTTATAGGTTATCTTGCCAAATATTAGAAAGCTTTTCCTATAGCTCCTAAACATTGGCTGTGTTCTACTACAAGGTTGAGAAATAATATGAAGAGCTCTAAATAACAAAATGAATATATACTCTTATAAAGTAGCAGGTAATCAAGAAACCATTAATGAAGCAACATAAGGTTCAGGGAGTCCTTTAGTTCTTTCCCAATCCTTGTCCTTTCCCAGTAATTTTTCACATATTAACTCTCTTGAGCAACTGGGTGATTTAAAATAACTTGTTCTAAACATACCAAAATCATACAAAACTACTTCTAAATGTAATGGAAACAAAGCTGAAGTGTCTATCTTCTAAGTAAAAATACATTGTTCTTAGTAAATGTGATATATTTTACTAATCCTATACAAACATTAGTTTTATAGTATCTAAGAACTCCAAACCAATTTGACTTAAAAACTGCATTTTAAACATTATGTTTGATATGTTTCAAACATTAGTAATTTTAGATGACATTTGATAAAATGGTGTATATAAATGTTTCATTTTTTTAAAATCAGAAAATGTGAAAAAAATACACAAAAGAATAATACCATTTCTTCATTTTCAAATTGCATGTTGTACTGGGCTGCATCTTCTGGCACTGGCTTCTGTACAATATTTCTGCAAACGAGCCATGTGGTCAAACTAGCAATGAACATTCCAATATCTGGTACAAATACTCTGATCCCATTGCCAGCATCTGCTCCCTTCAAGCTACAGAAAGAAAGAAAAGAGAAATTAGTTGTTTTTATGTTTCTTTATAAACCATCTTAAAATGTGAAAAAAAAATGTGCTCATCATAAAGTCCAGTAGTTACAAACTTGGAACTAAAACAATTGCCCATCATTAGGCAGGGTGTATATAAATCACTGTTCTTGAAGCAAGGGTGACTGGAGTTTAAATCCAGCTTAGATATTTATTAGTTGTATGAACTTGGGCAAATTACTTAAATGCTATCTGCCTCAGTTTCCTCATCTATAAAGTGATGATAATAATAGCAAAAATTTCATAGGATTGTTGTGAGGATCAAATGAGATAAAGTTTGTTAACCACTCAACTCAGTAAGTGGTATATAGTTAATAGTTAATAAATACTTGTCCCCTTGTCTCTTTACAACACACAAATTGGCACAATTATCCAATGTTTTATTTTTTGAGCTTTGTGACATCAACAAATTTGGCAATAAAGTCAACTATGACATCACCTTAATCATTAAAGTAATTTTTAGGAAAATTAGAAGTCTTCTTCTAAAATGGTAGTATCCCATTAATGATTCCTCTGTATGTTCAGCTATTCCATCAGTTCCAGATTCATTTTTCTCCATTTCATCCACAAAGATAAAATGACTTTTTCAAAATCTAATTTCAATTGCTAATTTAAATAAAAAGATATCTGATAAAAAAGAAGTATCTCAAAATCAATAGAGATTGAAGTTTGAAATGGTTCTTCCCTCCATTTCCATCTACAAAAAAATTGTAGATGAAACAAAAACCAGGAAAAGTTCAGGTACAAAATTATCTGCCAATATAAGTCACCAGAAAAAAAAAATCCAGTACTAAAATGTTATCATTACACCTATGTCATACTCTTCCTAACTACTGTTACCCTGAAATGTTAAAAAATAATTCATAGAGCAATTTAATAACAGCATTTTCTGGATCTGTGAATACAAAGTAATATACATAATAAAAAAGAAAGCAATGATGAAGATAAAAAATGAATTGAAGTTAGAGAAATTTTTTTCAAGTAGATATTTTGGATAAATTGGTTAATAGAACAAGGGAGACAGAAATAGTTAAAACTAGAAGAAATTCAGGAAACAAAAGAAAGTAAGGGAAGAGAAAAAAATACCTGAAGGAACCTAAAGGTTATCTCAGCACAGAATATGAAAACATTCACACTGGGCAAATGGAACAATAAAGTATGCCAAATGAAGAAACATTCTGTCCAGTTTCCTAGATTTAGTCTACCATAGTAGTTTTATTACACATTGTTCTCCATGAACTCTACATTCTGGATAAATAGCCCTATTTGATATTTCTATTGTAATCTATTCTTCTCTCAAGGTGCTTTTGCACAGATCATCTCTCATTTTTAGAATGTCCTCCCTCTTCATCTCCACCTTACTTAGTTTCCTTTAAGGTTCAATTCAAATGCATCTTTTACAAGAACCAAATCCCACACAGTTTATAGTTTCTTCATACTGGAAACTACTACATATTTAACATTATGTGCGCACATACATATAAAGTAATCTATACAGACATACATATGTATACATGTTGCATTACAAGTTGGTTCCTTCCACTAAAATGGAAGGGAAGGGAATAAAGTTTCATGGTCTGTCTTTACATTACTAGCATCTAGTATAGTTCTTGGAACATAGTAGGCACTTAATAAATGCTTTTTAACTAAAAGAGATAACTCTAGCGGAGTAAATAAATTTTACAAGTAAAAAAAAAATCTAAAGAAAAATAATCCCAAATACATTTAAATGGTAATAGATTCTAAATTATCATATCAGATTTAAGAAAGAAATCAAATAATTGCAATGGTTTCAAAAGACCTAATAAATTTCTGTGGTCATAACTGCCTCTTCCAAATTCATCAGGAATGATTATTAAAATGATTAAAAACAAAGGAGAAACATTACCATATCTTTGTGTAATAACAATTCTGACTCTATACTTGCAATACCATTCAAAATTTTTATTGCCCCACTTAAGATAAATAATGGTCTGTGAAATAGGCCCTCTAGTGGAGGATAGAGTTACAAATAAAAAAAAAAAAAAGAAACAATATACTACTCTTTAGGAGTAATAGAGAGCCATAACAAGTGTAAAAATATATATTATACAGTTTAGGTATAAAGATAGCAATATCAATAATCAATCAGTAAACATTTATTAAACACCTACTATGTATCAGGGACTATGCAAAGTAAGAAGTAACATATAAGTTTGAGAAGAGAAAAAGTGAACTAAGATTTATTTCAGCTCTATTTCAGTCATTTCTGAGTATTTGTGATTCCTTTTGGGGTATTCTTGGCAAAGATACTGGAATAGTTTGTCATTTTCTTTTCAAACTCATTTTATAGATGAGAAATTGAGACAAATAGGGTTGTGATGACTAAAAAAAAAACATCTAAAGAAAAATAATCCCAAATACATTTAAATGGTAATAGCTTCTAAATTTTCATGTCAGATTTAAGAAAGAAATCAAACAATTGCAATGGTATCAAAAAACCACAAGCCAATTTGTGTCTGAGGCCAGATTTAAATTTAGGAAGATTTTTTAATTCTTCCTGTTTTCAGGCCTGACACTATTCACCATGCCATCTATTTGCCCCAACTCTGACATATATTATTGTATCTTATACATGTACAACATAGAGTGAAATCTACTTTTAGTATTCAAATCATTGCAAAATTAATTGGTTCAAAATTGGATTATTTCATCCAGCAGTATATGGCCATTTCTATAAATATCTATTAAAGCCTATTTTTAATTACATGAAATCCTAGATTGCAGAAGTTGATGGATGGATTTATGAGCATCCTTTCTTTTAAAATCAAAACCAGAGGCAAGGAACCAATATTATGGAATAAACGCAGGGATTCATTTGAGCTCTCCTCCTCCCTCACCACTTCAAATACCTTTAAATAATTATTCTAAACAAATTCTAGAGTGCCAGTACCCATGAAAGGATGGAATGAAACAATTTTCCAACTTAAGACAATTTAGCAGGTTGTCAGGAAAGATCTACTGTATCAGGGTGAGTGGAGTACAATCCATCTCAGGCTGCCCCAGCACAGATCAGGGCTTAGCAAATCAGAAATAGGCTTTGAGGTGACCAAATTAGAGGCAACAATGGCAATTGTCAGACTTCTCAGTCCACAGATACCAGAGTAAACTTAGAAGGTTAGCAGGAAAGGTTTGTTCCACTTGGGTAAGAGTAAAGCACAGTGCAGTAAAGCACAGTGCAGTACAGACTACACTAGCATAGCCCTGGACCTAGAAAATCAGGGGTAGGCTTTGTGAACTACAAAATCAGCAGCAGGAATAGCGATTTTGAGCACTATCAGACCATAGATGGTAAAGGGGATGAACAATTAAACAGAAGATTACAGGGATCCCTTTGATAATACTAGGCAGGATTCTGTTGTTTTTTTCCCCCATACTTGGATCTAAGTCATGGTCCTGGATGACAGTTGCAGACAAGAAGGAGTACTGGTGCTCCAACGCTTCTGACTGCAAGGGAGCAGGAATCCTCCTCATAATTACACAGTAGAAAGTAGTACTTGTGGTCACTCATAGACTAGAGCATAGGCCAGAACAGCAGCAAACACCTCACCTGATATCATACTACCTTGGAAGAATTGAAAACCTTACAGGTTTCTAGAAGTATTTCTGAAAATAAGTATCCCATAAATGTGGATCAGTGTGCTTTCTACCCTGGAATTGGTGCCCTCCTTTAAGAAAGAGTTAAAAGTCAAAGAATAGGATGGAAAAATGAGCAAATAATAGAAAAAAATTCTGACCAAAGAAAGTTACTATCGTGACAAGTAAACTCAAAATACACTTAGAGAAAGATAACAAAGTCAAAGCTCCTACAACTAAAACCTCCCAGAAAAATGTGAATTAATTTTATTTTATTTTATTTTATTTATTTTTTTTTTAGGAAAGGTCAGATAAAATAAGGTTGTTTTATTTTTCATTCAAGACAATCCATCATTGTTATCCTTAGTTCTTGAAGAGGACCAAAATGACAACGCTGTTAGATCAAGTTACAATATATCTGATTGTAACTAATCAGACCAATCCAAGCTTGGAATGCTCTCCCACAAGTCAGACACAAATAATTCATGTGAACATTGGGGTAGATTCTCTCATTTTCCACGTCTTGTACTTCTGAGCTACTTCAATTTTGCTCACACCTTTATTGATGAAGTCATGCCATTCTGGGCAGTTCTGTGCCATTTTCTGCCATGTCATCTAATCAATTCCAAAGTTCATAGGAGACACCTTGAGAATATCCTTGCCTTATTTTTTTTTTCTGACTACGTTGTGAGCACTTACCCTGTGTAAATTCTCCATAAAATGGTCTTTTAAGCAGACTATTTTCAAATGCAGGCAGCCCAGCAGAGTTGTGCTTTCTGCAGCAGAGTTTGAATACTTGATAATTTAGTTCAAGGAAGAACCTCAATGTCTGGTAACTTAACCTGCTAGGTGATCTTCAGACTCTTCCTAAGGCAATTCAAATGGAAGCAATTCAGTTTCCTGGCATGGCATATACTTTCCAGGTTTCACAGGTATACAATGACTGTTTTTTTTTTTTTTTTAAATTTTTTTATTTAATAATTACATTATATTTACACTCATTTCTGTTCCGATTTTTTTTCCCCTCCCTCCCTCCACCCCCTCCCCTAGATGGCAAGCAGTCCTTTATATGTTGGATATGTTGCAGTATATCCTAGATACAATATATGTTTGCAGAACCGAACAGTTCTCTTGTTGCGTAGGGAGAATTGGATTCAGAAGGTATAAATAATCCGGGAAGAGAAACAAAAATGCAGATAGTTCACATTCGTTTCCCAGTGTTCTTTCTTTGGGTGTAGCTGCTTTTGTCCGTCATTTATCAATTGAAACTCAGGTCTCTTTGTCAAAGAAATCCACTTCCATCAAAATATGTCCTCATACAATATCGTTGTCGAAGTGTATAATGATCTCCTGTTCTGCTCATTTCACTTAGCATCAGTTCATGTAGGTCTCTCCAAGCCTCTCTGTATTCATCCTGCTGGTCATTTCTTACAGAACAATAATATTCCATAACATTCATATACCACAATTTACCCAGCCATTCTCCAATTGATGGGCATCCATTCATTTTCCAGTTTCTAGCCACTACAAACAGGGCTGCTACAAACATTTTGGCACATACAGGTCCCTTTCCCTTCTTTAGTATTTCTTTGGATATAAGCCCAATAGAAACACTGCTGGATCAAAGGATATGCACATTTTGATAATTTTTTGGGCATAATTCCAGATTGCTCTCCAGAATGGTTGGATTCGTTCACAACTCCACCAACAATGCATTAGTGTCCCAGTTTTCCCGCATCCCCTCCAACATTCATCATTATTTTTTCCTGTCATCTTAGCCAATCTGACAGGTGTGTAGTGGTATCTCAGAGTTGTCTTAATTTGCATTTCTCTGATCAATAATGATTTGGAACACTCTTTCATATGAGTGGTAATAGTTTCAATCTCATCCTCTGAAAATTGTCTGTTCATATCCTTTGACCATTTATCAATTGGAGAATGGCTTGATTTCTTATAAATTTGAGTCAGTTCTCTATATATTTTGGAAATGAGGCCTTTATCAGAACCTTTAACTGTGAAAATGTTTTCCCAGTTTGTTGCTTCCCTTCTAATCTTGTTTGCATTAGTTTTATTTGTACAAAGGCTTTTTAATTTGATGTAATCGAAATTTTCTATTCTGTGATCAGTAATGGTCTCTAGTTCATCTTTGGTCACAAATTTCTTTCTCCTCCACAAGTCTGAGAGATAAACTATTCTATGTTCCTCTAATTTATTTATAGTCTCGTTCTTTATGCCTAGGTCATAGACCCATTTTGATCTTATCTTGGTATATGGTGTTAAGTGTGGGTCCATGCCTAATTTCTGCCATACTAATTTCCAATTATCCCAGCAGTTTTTATCAAATATTGAATTCTTTTCCCAGAAGTTAGGGCTTTGGGTTTGTCAAACACTAGATTGCTATAGTTGACTATTCTGTCTTGTGAGCCTAGCCTTTTCCACTGATCCACTAATCTATTTCTTAGCCAATACCAAATGGTTTTGGTGACTGCTGCTTTATAATATAATTTTAGATCAGGTACAGCTAGGCCACCTTCATTTGATTTTTTTTTCATTAATTCCCTTGAGATTCTCGACTTTTTATTGTTCCATATGAATTTTGTTGTTATTTTTTCTAGATCAATAAAATATTTTCTTGAAGTCTGATTGGTATAGCACAAAATAAATAGATTAGTTTAGGGAGTATTGTCATCTTTATTATGTTCGCTCGGCCGATCCAAGAGCACTTAATATTTTTCCAATTATTTAAGTCTGACTTTATTTGTGTGGAGACTTTTTTATAATTTTGCTCATATAATTCCTGACTTTCCTTTGGTAGATAGATTCCCAAATATTTTATGGTATCAACAGTTATTCTGAATGGAATTTCTCTTTGTATCTCTTGCTGTTGGGTTTTGTTGGTGATGTATAAAAATGCTGAGGATTTATGGGGATTTATTTTGTAGCCAGCTACTTTGCTAAAATTATGAATTATTTCCAATAGCTTTTTGGTAGAATCTCTGGGGTTCTCTAGGTATACCATCATATCATCTGCAAAGAGTGATAGTTTGGTTTCCTCATTGCCTACTCTAATTCCTTTTATATCTTTCTCGACTCTTATTGCCGAGGCTAGTGTTTCTAATACGATATTAAATAATAATGGTGATAGTGGGCAACCTTGCTTTACTCCAGATCTTACTGGGAAAGGTTCCAGTTTTTCCCCATTGCATATGATGCTTACTGATGGTTTTAAATATATGCTCCTGACTATTTTAAGGAAAAGTCCATTTATTCCTATGCTCTCAAGTGTTTTTATTAGGAATGGATGTTGGATTTTATCAAATGCTTTTTCTGCATCTATTGAGATGATCATGTGGTTTTTGTTTGTTTGGTTATTGATATAGTCAATTATGTTAATAGTTTTCCTAATATTGAACCAGCCCTGCATTCCTGGTATAAATCCTACTTGGTCATAGTGTATTATCCTGGTGACAATTTTCTGTAATCTTTTTGCTAATATTTTATTTAAGATTTTAGCATCAATATTCATTAGGGAGATTGGTCTATAATTTTCTTTCTCTGTTTTCAGCCTACCTGGTTTAGGTATCAGTACCATATCTGTGTCATAAAAGGAGTTTGGTAGGACTCCTTCAATCCCTATTTTTTCAAATAGTTTATATAACATTGGAGTTAATTGTTCTTTAAATGTTGGTAGAATTCACATGTAAATCCATCTGGTCCTGGGGATTTTTTCTTAGGGAGTTGATTGATAGTTTGTTCTATTTCTTTTTCTGAGATGGGACTGTTTAGGATATTTACTTCTTCCTCTGTTAGTTTGGGCAAGCTGTATTTTTGGAGGTATTTTTCTATTTCATTTAAGTTGTCGAATTTATTGGCATAAAGTTGGGCAAAGTAACTCCTAATTATTGCTCTAATTTCCTCTTCGTTAGTGGTGAGTTCTCCCTTTTCATTTTTAAGACTAACAATTTGATTTTCCTCTTTCCTTTTTTTAATCAGATTTACTAAGGGTTTGTCTATTTTGTTGGTTTTTTCATAGAACCAACTCTTAGTTTTATTAATCAATTCAATAGTTTTTTTTACTTTCAATTTTATTGATCTCACCTTTTACTTTTAGAATTTCAAGTTTAGTGTTTGACTGGGGGTTTTTAATTTGTTCCTTTTCTAGCATTTTTAATTGCAAACCCAATTCATTGACCTTCTCTTTCTCTATTTTATACAAATAGGCCTCTAGAGATATGAAATTTCCCCTTATTACCGCTTTGGCTGCATCCCATACATTTTGGTATGATGTCTCATTATTATCGTTTTCTTGGGTGAAGTTATTAATTATGTCTATGATTTGCTGTTTTACCCAATCATTCTTTAGTATGAGATTATTTAGTTTCCAATTATTTTTTGGTCTACTTCCCCTGCTTTTTTGTTGAATGTAATTTTCATTGCATCGTGGTCTGAAAAGGATGCATTTACTATTTCTGCCTTACTACATTTGAGTTTGAGGTTTTTATGTCCTAATATATGGTCAATTTTTGTATAGGTTCCATGAACTGCTGAAAAGAAAGTGTATTCCTTTCTGTCTCCATTACATTTTCTCCAGAGATCTATCATATCTAGCTTTTCTAGTATTCTGTTTACCTCTTTGACTTCTTTCTTATTTATTTTCTGGTTTGATTTATCTAATTCTGAGAGTGCAAGGTTAAGATCTCCCACTATTATAGTTTTACTGTCTATTTCTTCTTGCAGCTCTCTTAGTTTCTCTTTTAAGAATTTAGATGCTACCCCACTTGGTGCATATATGTTTAATATAGATAGTGCTTCATTATCCATGCTACCCTTTAGCAAGATATAGTGTCCTTCCTTATCTCTTTTAATTAGGTCAATTTTTGCTTTAGCTTGATCTGAGATCAGGATGGCTACCCCTGCTTTTTTGACTTCACCTGAAGCATAGTAGATTTTGCTCCAACCTTTTACCTTTAACCTGCATGTATCTCCCCGCTTCAGGTGTGTTTCCTGTAAACAACATATTGTAGGATTCTGGCTTTTAATCCATTCTGCTAACCGCTTCCTCTTTATGGGGGAGTTTACCCCGTTCACGTTTATGGTTAGAATGACCAATTCTGTATTACTTGCCATCTTGTTAACCCCGGTTTATGCTTTCCTCCCTTCTTTCCCCTTTCCCCCCCTTCCAAGTATTAAGCTTGTGAGCACCCCTTGCTTCTCACGGCCCTCCTTTTTAGTGTCCCTCCCCCCCCTTAGAGTTCCTCCCCCTATCTTACCCCTTTCCCTCCCAGTTCCCGTATTCCCTTCCGCTTAGCTTATTCCTTCCCTTTCCACTTTTCCCTTCTCACTTTTCAATGAGATGGGAGAAGTTTCACCATAGATTGAATATGTCTTAAGATTTTTCACTTAAAGCCAATTCTGAAGGCAGTAAGATCCCACTATATTCATCCCCCTCCATTCTTTCTCTCAGATATAATAGGTTTCCTATGCCTCTTCATGAGATGTACTACCCCCACTTTACCCTTTTTCTGGTACAATGTCCTTTCCACATCAATTTCTAGAACAAGGTATACATGTATTCTTTATACATCTATATAGTCAAAATATAGTTCCCAAGATTAATCTTTACCTTTTTAGATTTCTCTTGAGTTCTATATTTGTAGATCAAACTTTTTGTTAAGTTCTGGTTTTTTCATCAGAAATAGATGAAATTCGCTTACTTCGTTGAATGTCCATCTTCTTCCCTGGAAAAAGATGCTCATTCTCGCTGGTAAGTTATTTTTGGTTGCATACCAAGTTCCTTAGCCTTTCGGAATATCATATTCCAGGCCCTTCGATCTTTTAATGTGGATGCTGCCAGATCCTGGGTGATCCTTATTGTGGCTCCTTGATACTTGAATTGGGTTTTTCTAGCCGCTTGCAATATTTTTTCTTTCACCTGAGGGTTCTGGCATTTGGCCACTATATTCCTTGGTGTTTTGATTTTAGGATCCCTTTCAGTGGGTGATCGATGAATCCTTTCAATGTTTATTTTTTCCTCTGTTCCTATGACTTCTGGCAGTTCTCTTTGATGATTTCCTGAAGACAGTGTCCAGGCTCTTTTTTTCATCGTGTTTTTCTGGGAGTCCAATGATTCTCAGATTGTCTCTCCTGGATCTGTTTTCCAGGTCTGTTGTCTTCCCCAGAAGGTATTTCACATTTTTCTCCATTGTTTGATTTTTTTGGATTTGCTTGACTGATTCTTCTTGTCTCCTCGAGTCATTCAATTCCACTTGTTCAATTCTGATTTTCAGTGAAGTATTCTCTTCACTCACTTTTTTAAAATCTTTCTCTAATTGTCCAATTGAGTTCTTTTGTTCTGTGGATTTTTTTTCCATTTCGCCAATTTTGTTTTTTAGAGAGCTGTTTTCTGTTTCCAGTTCACTAATCCTATTTTTCAAGGATTTTACTTCTTTATCCACTCTCTCTTTAACTGACTTCTCCAGGCTCTTTTCCATTTTTCTTCTAGCTCCCTTGTGAGAGCCTTTTTAATCACTTCTATGAGGTTCATCTGTGCTGAGGAACAGATGATTTCCTCCTTTGGGGAATCACCTGGGGACTGCCTGTTTTTAGTCTCCTCAGGATTTAGAGTCTGCTCTCTATCTGTATAGAAGCTGTCAAGGGTTAAAGTCCTCTTCAGCTTCTTGCTCATTCTGTCTATTAATCAGAGATAAACTACCAAAAAAAACAGAAAAAACTGGAGTCTTTCTTTGGGGGGGGGGGCTGGGTGTGTTATCGAGCTTCCTCTACAGACTGCAGGTGGCAGCAGTGAGGCACTAGCAGGACTGTGCTGCGCCTGCGCTCTGAGATCCCAAAGCGTGCTGAGTCACTGAGGGGGGGAAGGGGGGGGGCCAGGTCCTGAGAGACTCCAGCTGTTTGCGGTTGTATTCTTCAGCCCCGGTGTTTTTAGCTTCTCTGCTGGGTTGTTGACTTGCTGCAGGTTCCAAACCTGTAGCGAAGCTCTCCCCGCAGAGACGGCTACGATCACTCCCCACCCCCTCTCCAGTCTGCTCCCGTGCTCTCACTGCTGCTGCCCGCCGCCTGCGCCCGATCTAAAACCGCCCCAGCCCTCCAGTAAAGACAGACCTTTCTTGGCGGATCTCAAGGATGGCTTCTCTTGGTAACTATTTGTGGGTTTTTTTCAGTCAAGCATTGATTCAGAGGCTTGTAATGAAGTGGATAGTGAGAGAAAGCGCGGAGCTTATGCAACTGTGAGCCTCCTCTCCGCCATCTTAACCGGAAGTCCGTGAATTAATTTTAAACCCTTGATGAATTCCAAAAGGATTTTGAAAATCAAGTGAATGAGGTAGAGGAAAAGTTGGGAAGAGAAATGAGAGTGATGCAAGAAAATAATGAAAAACAAGTCAACTTGGTAAAGGAGATCCCCCAAAACTATTAAAGAAAATAAGATAACAAAATAGTGTAGGCTAAATGGCAAAGGAGATACAAAAATTGAATGAGGAGAAGTGGCCAAATGGAAAGAGAAGCACAAAAATTCACTGAAGGAAACATCTCCTTTAAAAATAAAATTGGGCAAATGGAACAATAAAGTATGCCAAATGAAGAAACATTCTGTCCAGTTTCCTAGATTTAGTCTACCATAGTAGTTTTATTACACATTGTTCTCCATGAACTCTACATTCTGGATAAATAGCCCTATTTGATATTTCTATTGTAATCTATTCTTCTCTCAAGGTGCTTTTGCACAGATCATCTCTCATTTTTAGAATGTCCTCCCTCTTCATCTCCACCTTACTTAGTTTCCTTTAAGGTTCAATTCAAATGCATCTTTTACAAGAACCAAATCCCACACAGTTTATAGTTTCTTCATACTGGAAACTACTACATATTTAACATTATGTGTGCACATACATATAAAGTAATCTATACAGACATACATATGTATACATGTTGCATTACAAGTTGGTTCCTTTCACTAAAATGGAAGGGAAGGGAATAAAGTTTCATGGTCTGTCTTTACATTACTAGCATCTAGTATAGTTCTTGGAACGTAGTTCTTTTTCTGAATGCAGATGGCATTTTTCTCCCCAAAGTCTATTGGGACTGTCATGGATCACTGAACAATTGAGAAAAACTAAGTCTTTCATAATTGATCATCACACAGTCTTCTTGTTGTTATTGTATTCAATGCATTCCTGGTTCTGCAAGCTTTGCTCAGAATCAGTTCATATAAATCTTTCCACTTTTATTTAATTTAATTTAAATTAATTTAAAAATCAACTTGTTCATCATTTTTATAGAACAATCATTTTCTATTACCTTAAAAAAAAAGCTTCATTACTTAATTGATGAGCATCTACTAATTTTCCAATTCTTTGCTACCACAAAAAGGTACTATAAACATCTTTGTACATGTGGGTCCATTTACCTTCTTTATGATTTTTTTGGAATACAGACCCAGTAATGGCACTGCTGGGCCAAAGGATATTTATAGTTTAAAAGCTCTGTGGGCCTAGTTCCATATTGCTTTTCAGAATGGTTGGATCATTTCACAATTCCATCAACAATGCAGTGGTGTCATAGTTTTCCCACATCTCCTTCAACATTTATCATTGTCTTTTCCTATCATCTTAGTCAATCTGAGAGGTAGGAGGTAGTGTTAAGGGACAGGTTAGTTCTCTGAGAGCCTCCACAGCTGTGGATCGTAACATCTGAAGGAGTTGCAGGGCAGCCTTTGCTGACATAGGTGTTGCAGACTGGGAATGAGATAAATTGGAGGCAGAGAGAAGAGGAGAGAGATCAGATAATGCAACAGCCTCTCAGTCAAAGAGGTCAGAGAACAGCAACTGCTTCTCAGTCTCCTTGTATCATCCTCTCACAAGAGGAGATTTATGCTGCAAGTCTGGGTTGGATGTCCAGCAGCCACTGTCAGGGGGCTCCTGGGTATTCCAACAGCTCCCATGTAGTTCAACAAGATAGTACCTCAGAAATGTTTTAATTTGCATTTTTATAATCAATAGTGATTTGGAGCATTTTTTCGTATGACTATAAATGGCTTTATATGACTATATAATGACTATAAAATGACTTTAATTTTGTTAATTTTCTTGAGATTATCTGTTCATATCCTTTGACCATTTATTAATTGAGGAATGACTTTGAAACATGAGTCTTTATATATTTCAGAAATTTACATATATTTTATATATATATATATATATATATATATATATATTAAAATAAGACCTTTATCAGAAATACTTGCTGTAAAAATTTTCCCCAACTTTGTATTTCCCTTTTAATCTTGTTTCTTTCAGTTTTATTAGTGCAAAACTTTTTAATTTAATGTAATTAAAGTTTTTTATTTTGCCTTTCATAATATTCTCTAGGTCTTCTTTGGTCATAAATTCCTCCCTTCTCCAAAGATGTGATAGGTTTTTTTTTTTTTTTCCTGAGAGATATGAGGTATTTTTGCTCCAGAAGAGATAATTTTAAAATTATTGGACTACCTGAAAGCCATGCTGAAAACAAAAGAACCTGGATGTCATCTTTCAAGAAATTGGAAAACTACCCTACTATTCTAGAATCAGAGAGTAAAATAGAAGTTGAGAGAATTTACCTATCACCTTTTGAAAGAGATCCCAAAATAAAAACACTTAGGAATGCTATAGCCAAATCCCCAAACTCTCAGATCAAGGAGAAAATATTTTAAGTAGCCAGAAACAATTTTAGTATCATGGAGCCACAGTCAGGATAACTCAGGATATTGCAGCTTGGACATTAAAGGATCAGTGGGTTTGGAATATGATATTTTGGAGAGCAAAGGAGCAGGGGTTCCAGTCAAGAATCATCTATCCGGAAAAAACTTAGTATAATTTTTCAGTGGAAAAAAAAGATATATGGGGCAGTTAGTTGGTGCAGTGGATAAAGCACCAGCCCTGAAGTCAAGAGAACCTGAATTCAAATCCGGCCTCAGATACTTAACACTTCTTAGTTGTGTGACTCTGGGCAAGTCTCTTAACTCCAATTGCCTCAGCAAAAAAAAAAAAAAAAAAAGAAAAAGAAAGAAAGAAAGAAAGAAAGAAAGAAAAGAAAACTTTCAAGTATTCTTGAAGAAAAGACCAGAAATTAATAGAAAACCTGACTTTCAAATACAAGACTAAAGAGAAGTATAAAAAGGGAAAAGGAAAGGAAAATCATGAAGGACTTATGATGAAAAGTGCCATCCATACCCAGAGAAAGAACTGATGATATGTGAATACAGATTGAAGCATATTTTTCAAACTTTTTTTCTTTCTTTCTTTCTTTCTTTCTTTCTTTCTTTCTTTCTTTCTTTCTTTCTTTCTTTCTTTCTTTCTTTCTTTCTTTCTTTCTTTCTTTCTTTCTTTTTTGGTCTATGTTTTCTTTTTTTATATTTTTCTACATACCATTTTTTATTATTAAGTTTTTTATTTACAAGATATATGCATAAGTGATTTTTCAGCATTGACAGTTGCAAATCCTTTTGTTCCAACTTTTTCCCTCCTTCCCCCCACCCCTTTCCCCAGATGGCAGGTTGACCAATACATGTTAAATATGTCAAGGTATAAGTTAAATACAATATATGTATACATGTTCAAGCAATTATTTTGCTGTATAGAAAGTGTTGGACTTTGAAATAGTGTCCAATTAACCTATGAAGGAAGTAAAAAATGCAGGTGGACAAAAATAGAGGGATTGGGAATAATGTGTAGTGGTTTATAGTCATCTCCTGGAGTTCTCTCTCTGGATGTAGCTGGTTCAGTTCATTACTGCTCCATTGGAACTGATTTGGTTCATCTCATTGTTGAAGAGGGCCACATCCATCAGAATTGATCATCATATGGTATTGTTGTTGAAATATATAATGATCCCCATGGTCCTGCTCATTTCACTCAGCATCAGTTCATGTAAGTCTCTCCAGGCCTTTCTGAAATCATCCTGCTGGTCATTTCTTACACAGCAATAATATTCCATAATATTCATATACCACAATTTATTCAGCCATTCTCCAGTTGATGGACATCTATTCAGTTTCCAGTTTCTGGCCACTACAAATGGGCTATCACAAACATTCTTGCACATACAGGTCCCTTTCTCTTCTTTAAAATCTCTTTAGGATATAAGCCCATGTTACTACTGGGCTTATATCCTAAAGCCCAGTAGTAACACTGAGCATAGTTCCAAATTGCTCTCCAGAATGGCTGGATGTATTCACAATTCTATCAACAATGCATCAGTGTCCCAGTTTTCCCACATCCCCTCCAACATTCCGCATTATTATTCCCTGTCATTCTAGCCAATCTGACAGGTGTGTAGTGGTATGTCAGAGTTGTCTTAATTTGCATTTCTCTGATTAATAATGACTTGGAGCATCTTTTCATATGGCTAGAAATAGTTTCAATTTCTTCATCTGAGAACTGTCTGTTCATATCCTTTGGCCATTTATCAATTGGAGAATGGTTTGATTTCTTATAGATTAGAGTCAATTCTATATATTTTGGAAATGAGGCCTTTATCAGAACCTTTTACTATAAAAATTTTTCCCAGTTTATTGCTTCCCTTCTAATCTTGTCTGCATTAGTTTTGTTTGTACAAAACCTTTTCAATTTGATATAATCAAAATTTTCTATTTTGTGATCAGTAATGATCTCTAATTCTTCTTTGGTCACAAATTCCTTCCTCTTCCACAGGTCTGAGAAGTAAACTATCCTATGCTCTTCCAATTTATTTATAACCTCATTCTTTATGCTTAGGTCATGAACCCATTTTGACTTTATTTTGGTGTATGGTGTTGTGTTAATTGACAGGGTCAATGCCTAGTTTCTGCCATACTAATTTCCAATTTTCCCAGCAATTTTTGTCAAACAGTGAGTTCTTATCCCAAAAGCTGGGCTCTTTGGTTTTGTCAAACACTAGATTATTAAAGTTATTGGCTGTTTTGTCCTTTGAACCTAACCTATTCCACTGATCAACTAGTCTATTTCTTAGCTAGCACCAAATGGTTTTGGTAACTGCTGTTTTATAATATAATTTTAGATCTGGTATAGGTCACCTTCGTTTGATTTTGTTTTCATTAATTCCCTTGAAATTCTTGACCTTTTGTTTTTCCACATGAACTTTTTGGTATTTTTTCTAGGTCATTAAAATAGTTTTTCGGGAGTCTGATTGTTATAGTGCTAAGTAAATAGATTAGTTTAGGTAATATTGTCATCTTTATTATATTTGCTCGCCCAATCTACGAGCATTCAATATTTTTCCATTTGGTTAGATCTGACTTTATTTGTGTGGAAAAAGTTTTGTAGTTTTGCTCATATAGTTTCTGATTTTCCCTTGGCAGATAGATTCCTAAATATTTTATACTGCCAAGTAGTTACTTTAAATGGAATTTCTCATTGTAACTCTTAACTGGTGGATTTTGTTAGTAATATATAAGAATACTGATGACTTATGTGGGATTGTTTTATATCCTGCAACTTTGCTACAGGTGTGGATTATTTTTAATAGACTTTTAGTAGAATCTCTGGGGTTCTCTAAGTATACCATCATTTCATCAGCAAAGAGTGATAATTTGGTTTCCTCATTACCTATTCTAATTCCCTTTAATTTCTTTCTCAGCTCTTATTGCCAAAGCTAGCATTTCTAATATAATATTGAATAGTAATGGTGATAGTGGGCAACCTTGTTTCACTCCTGATCTTATTCAGAATGGTTCTAGTTTATCCTCATTACATATGATGCTTACTGATGGTTTTAAATAGATGCTACTGATTATTTTAAGGAAAAGACCATTTATTCCTATACTCTCAAGTGTTTTTAATAGGAATAGATGTTGGATTTTATCAAATGCTTTTTCTGCATCTATTGAGAAGATCATATGGTTTTTGTTAATTAAGTTATTAATATGGTCAATTGTACTAATAGTTTTCCTAATATTGAACTATCCCTGCATTCCTGGTATAAATCCTACTTGGTCATGGTGTATTATCCTGGCGATGATTTTCTGTAGTCTTTTTGCTAATATCTTGTTTAAGATTTTAGCATCAATATTCATTAAGGAGATTGGTCTATCATTTTCTTTCTCTGTTTTCAACCTACCTGGTTTAGGTATCAGTACCATGTGTGTATCATAAAAGGAATTTGTAGGACTCCTTCATTCCTTATTTTTTCAAATAGTTTATATATCATGGGGGCTAATTGTTCTTTAATGTTTGGTAGAATCCATCTGGTCCTGGGAATTTTTTCTTAGAGAGTTGATTAATAGCTTGTTTTATTTCTTTTTCTGAGATGGGACAATTTAAGCAATTTACTTACTCCTCTGTTAATCTGGGAAACATATTTTTAGAGTTAGTCATCCATTTCATTTAGGTTATCACATTTATTGGCATAAAGTTGGGCAAAGTAACTCCTTATTATTGTTCTAATTTCTTCTTCATTAGTGGAAAGTTCCCCCTTTTCATTTTTAAGACTAACAATTTGATTTTCCTCTTTCCTTTTTCTAATCAGATTTATGAAAGGTTTATCTATTTTATTGTTTTTTTTTCATAAAACCAACTCTTAGTTTTATTTATTAATTCAATAGTTTTTTTTTTTTACTTTGAATATTAGTAATTTCTCCTTTTAATTTTAAAATTACAAGTTTAGTATTTGGTTTGGGGTTTTTAATTTGGTCTTCTTTTAGTTTTTTAAGTTGCAAATTCAATTCATTGATATTCTCTTTCTCTATTTTATTCAAGTAAGCCTCTAATGATATAAAATTTCCCCTTATTACTACTTTGGCTGCATCCTACAAATTTTGGTAAAATCTCTCATCATTGTCATTATCTTGAGTGAAATTATTAATTGTATGTATAATTTGCTGTTTCACCCAATCATTCTTTAAGATGAGATTAGTTAGTTTCCAATTACTTTTTGGTCTATTTACCTCTAACTTTTTGTTGAATGTAGTTTTTATTGCATCATGATCTGAAAAGAAAGCATTTACTATTTCTGCCTTCCTGCATTTAATTTTGAGATCTTTATGTCCTAATATATGGTCAATTTTTGTATAGGTTTTATGAACTGCTGAGAAGAAAGTATACTCTTTTCTGTCACCTTTCAGTTTTCTCCAAAGATCTATCTGTTGGAATCCTTACTAACTGCTAACTAATTAGAGTTGATCTAATCTTACAAGAAGATGTTTTGGGCAGAACCTGAAACAAGGTACTAAGTAGAACTAATTAATACAAGGCTTGTGTTCACACCTTTACTCATTGGAGTTCAATGAGTTCACACCTCCCTTGAAGCTCTTTGGGCCAGAGAGCACTATGGGAGAAAACCCACAATCCCTCTCTTGGAAGAGCATAAATAGAGCTTCAATGGGCCAGTCAAAGAAGTTCTTCAGAGTGAAGAAGCTACAAGTCGAGATTTCAACGGAGTTACGCCAGAAGCCCTCTCTCCGAGGCAAGGCAGAATATTTTCCACTTGGCTGGCTGGTGGCAGAAGAAGTTCTTCAGAGTGAAGAAGCTACAAGTCGAGATTTCACCGGAATGACATGAAGAGTGGAGCTGGCTGGAGGCTGAAGAAAGCAGAGGCAGAGGCCGAAGGACCAGACCTTTGGATTTGGCAACATTCGGAGAGAGCTCTTGGAACCAAGCAGAGAGATAGGCCTCTAAGCTAACCGGGCTATATTGGAGATAATAAAAGATCTGAACTTTTATCACCTGGCTGCATTTTGAGAAGAAAAAGCTCACCACATTTTGGCGCCCGAACAGGGACCGATTCAGATCCATCTGAACTAGATCACAACATCTATCATATCTAATTTTTCTAATATTCTATTTACCTCTTTAATTTCTTTCTTATTTGTTTTGTGGTTTGATTTATCTAATTCTGAAAGTGCAAGATTGAGATCTCCCACTATTATAGTTTTGCTGTCTATTTCTTCTTGCACCTCTCTTAACTTCTCCTTTAGGAAGTTAGATGCTACACCACTTGGTGCATATATGTTCAGTATTGATTTTGATTTGTTTTCTATAGTACCCTTTAGCAAGATATACTTTCCTTCCTTATCTCTTTTAATTAGATCAATTTTTGCTTTTGCCTGATCTGACATGAGGATGGCTATCCCTGCATTTTTGACTTTACCTGAAGCATAATAGATTCTGCTCCAGCCTTATACCTTTACTCTGTATGTATCTCCCTGCTTTAAATGTGTTTCCTGTAAATAACATATTGTAGGGTTCTGACTTTTGATCAGGTCTGCTATCCACCTCTGCATTATGGGAAAGTTTATCCCATTCACATTTACAGTTAAAATGACTAATTCTGCATTTCCTGCCATCATAATATCCCTAGATTATGCTTTTCTTTTTCTGGCCCCCCTCTTCCTCTTCCCCAGTATTAAACTTATGGGCCCCACTTATGTCAAGAAGCTCTCTCTCTTAAGGATCCCTTCCTCCTCCCTCTGAATCCCTTCCCCTTTCTTGTACCCTTCCCTTATTACTCCTTTTCCTTTTCCCTTTTCCTTTTTAATGAGGTGAAAGAAGATTCTTTGTAAAACAAATGTGTCAATTATTTTCTCTTTGAGCCAACTCTGATGAGAGTAAGATTCACATAATGTTTCTTCTCCTCTCTAAGTTCCCTCAGATATGATAGGTTTCCTTTGCCTCACTGTCACATGTAGTTTCCCTCTTTTTATCTCCCCTTTTCCCTTTTTCTGACACTATCCCCTTTCCATTTCTACTTCCCTTTTTAATGTTATATCAGTAAAATCAAATTGTACATGTGGTCTTTATGTATATCCCCAACAGAAATATAGTTCTCAAGAGTTCCTTTTGCCTTTTTCTGCTTCTCTTGAGTCCTATGGTTGGAGTTCAAATTTTTTGTTTAGATCTGATTTTTTTCTTAGAAACAAATAGAATTCCTCTGTTTCATTAAATGCCCATCTTCTTCCATGAAAGAAAATGCTCAGCTTAGCTGGGTAGTTTATTCTTGGCTGCATTCCAAGTTCTTTTGCCTTTCAGAATATTAGATTCCAGGCCGTTCGATCCTTTAAGGTTGAGGCAGCCAGATCTTGAGTGATCCTTATTGTGCCACCTCGGTATTTGAATTGTTTTTTTTCTAGCTGCTTGTAATAGTTTTTCCTTAGTCTGATAGTTCTGAAATTTGGCCACAATATTCCTTGGAGTTTTTATTTTAAGTTCTTTTTCAGAAGGTGTTCAATGAATTCTTTCAATGCCTATTTTACCTTCTTGTTCTATTACATCTGGGCAGTTCTCTTGGATGATTTCCTGTAAAATAGTATCTAGGCTCTTTTTTCATCATAATTTTTGGGAAGTCCAATGATCCTCATGTTATCCCTCCTAGATCTATTTTCCAGATCTGTTGTTTTTCCAAGTAAATATTTGATGTTTTTTCCTAATTTTTCATATTTTTGGTTTTGGTTGACTGATTCTTGATGTCTCAATGAATCCACACTCTTAGGCTTCATTAAGAGGTCTTATTTCAACAATAAAACCAGACATACACTTCAAAGTAGGTTTGTTGCACACAGGTAACATTAAGCTGGGGACACTGCATCTAAATTTCATTCTCTCTCAGAAACTAAAGGGCAGCTGCCAACTTCAGCTCTTAAAAGGATGACACCTCTTAAGAGGTAGTATTTGTTCAGTTCTGATTTTTAGTGAGTTATTTTCTTCATTAATTTTTTTTAAACTTCTTTTTGTATATGTCCAATTGAATTTTTAAATGAGTTATTTTGCTCTATGGAATTTTTTTCCATTTCACTATATATATATATATATATATATATCGAGTTATTTTCTTTTTCCAAAATTCACAACTCCTACTTTTTTGGGGATTTTTTTACCTTTTCCAATTCACAAATTCTGTTTCCCTGCACTTCGTGGGAGTTCTTTTTTTTTACCCTTTCCAATTCACATTTCAGGAAGTTGTTGCTCTCTTGCGTAGTTTCTCTTTCCTTTCCCCATTTTTCTTCTAGTTCTCTTTTAAGGTTTTTAATAGTCTCTTCTAGGAGAGCCTTTTGTGTTGGGGACCAACAATTGTCGGGAGACTGTCTGCTATTAGTCTCTTCGGGGTTGAAAACCTCCTCTCTTTCTGTATAGAAGCTATTGATTGTCCTTTTGATTTTTTTACTCATTTTTTTAAA
The DNA here is from genome assembly GCF_016432865.1 of Antechinus flavipes. Classification (NCBI taxonomy): domain Eukaryota; kingdom Metazoa; phylum Chordata; class Mammalia; order Dasyuromorphia; family Dasyuridae; genus Antechinus; species Antechinus flavipes. Next base: position 509,927,372 of record NC_067398.1, read on the forward strand.
AAGCCTGTAGGGTCTGCCTTCAGGGCCAGGAAGTTACCAGCTTCCTCTGCAGAACAGGGATAGGTGTATGGACGGATAGCTGTCCTGCCAACTGGTACAAAGAGCAGCGAGATACAGGAGTGCTCTGGGAAAGAATTCCCCACCAGAAGTAGCTCAGGCCAGCTGAGCCACAGAAATGCCCTGCAAAGAGCCCTGCTGTGAGGGTTAATGACAGCCTTGGGGCTAGAGCTGAGAAGTGAAAGTGTCACTACCCCAGGCCAAAGCCCATTGTGGGGGTATAGGTATTAGTGGCTGACCAGCAAATGACCCCGCAGGGACCAGAAGTGTCCCTGCCCAGGAAAACGCGGTTGTGCTGCAAAAGTTCTATTGTACCAGGCTGAGCTTCCCAATGTGAAGATTAGAGGCTGCCCCGGCTGTGCCCTCCCTCCCCCTGTACAAGTTTGTAACTGCATGCAGGATGCAGCTGCACAGCTGCACTCTGGTCAGTGCTGAATCACTTTCAGTTTTGGGTGGGTATAGCCAGATCTTGTTAGGTTTTGGCATTTTTTATAGTACCCTCTGTCTTTGGCTTTAAATTCTCTGCCAGTTTACTGCTTTGTAATCAAGGCAGAACAGTCAATCTATGGCAGAGGTGGCTCTATAACTTTTCTAGCCACAGGGGTCACCCCCGCCCTTGGTCTGCTCAGGACACTAGTCTTTCCTATCTCCCTCCCTGTGCTGTCTGTTTCCTCCCTCAGGGCAAACCTGCTCTGGTGATCTTCCAGATTATTTTCCACTGGTAAGCTGTTGTGCTTCTAATCTTCATGAATTCTAGCAGTCAAGAGCTATTTTTGAGGCTGAATTTAATGTTGGTCATGAGGGCATGAGAGGAGCATAGAAAGTTGTGTGCTCCTTCTCTGCCACTTTGGCTCCACCCCCTATGTTTTCTTTTACAATCTATTATGGAAATGTTTTTCATGACTATATATGTAAAGTATGTAGAGTTGCTTACCTTTTTAATGAAGGCAGGTGGGAAGAAAGGGAAGAATTAGGAATTCAAAGTTTTAAAAATGAATGTTAAAATTGTTTTTATATATAATTAGGGGAAAATAAAATACTAAATAATTTTTAAATGCATGTAAAATGCTATTTTTATCTTGTGTTTAATTTTGGAATAAAATTTAAAATTTTTCAAATAAAATACAAATCAATGGCTGAATGTTTCATATCCTTTCATCATATTTTCCATTTGAAATTAACCACTTTTCCTTATCATATACCCCAGAAAGCTTTGTACTTTTCCCACATAAGAGCTGAAAAATAGATCTTTTAAGGAAAAACCTTCATCTTTGCTTTGTTAGAATAAGATCTCTGAACTGTAGGATGAGGTGTGAGAAAGGAGGGAGGGATTAATGATTTGAAATACTTCCTCCTAGATATATTTATAGCCTGTATCCCATGATCATAATATTCATAATTATATTAATTACTAATTATTAATTGGGATATATCCCTTTTCCTTCTGTTTTCTGTAAAGACCTAATTTCTTTAAGGTCGGCTTATCTCTGAAGGGGGTAGCTCAATGATGAAATTGCTCCTAACCCTCAAGGCACATATTCTTCAATTCTGGGCAAGACTTCACCCAACTAAGAGACCCAATTTCTGCCTTGAGTATAAACAGAGTAATGCCTTCTCCTTCTCCTTAGGTGATCAGCTCATAAAGAAGAAAACTAGCCAGAGAGATCCATATGGATATGAATCCCCTTGCTTAGATTACTGGAGGCTTCTGAATTTCCTGACAAAATACATTCTCAGCAAGAGGAGCTGAAGACTTTTAATCTACTTTCTCATTAAATGTCCTCCAAACAAGATTGATTTTTACTTGTCAGGGGAATTCCCTTTCAGAAGACACTTAAAACATTTCAGGATCTTCCTTGTAATCTTGGCTAATGAGAGGAACCTCTAATCATAAATCTCTTGATTTCCAGTCAGCATAATTAATAAAGTGATTATTAATTGTCCAGGAACTTGGTATCTTAAGATTTTAATTCACAATGTAGAGTTTTCAGGTTTCCAAGTTTACAAATATTATCTTATTTAATCATCACAACAATCTCTAGAAGTTTAATGCTATTATTATCTTCATTTTGCAAATGAAGTTGAGATGTTAAGTAACTAGTCTAGGTCCACATAGCTAGTAAGTCAGATAACATCTAAAGCAGGATTTGATGTCAGGACTGCTTCTGGACTGCAAATCCTGCACATTATTCACTGTGCAACCTAGCTGTAACTTAAAAGTACATATTTTTGGTACACTGTGAATTAACATTTACCTATGGTTAAAATGATTGAACATGTAAAAGCTATATCAGATTGCTTCCTGTCTTGGTGAGGGGAAGGTAGAGGAGGGAAAGAGAAAAAAAAACTGAAACTCAAAATCTTACAAAAATTAATGTTGAAAATTGTCTTTATATATAATTTGGGGAAAAAAGAATACTATTGAATTAGTACTACCACCCAAGAATGATGGGGATGAAAGGCAGTCCAATGGCACAGTAGATACAGAACAGGCCTTAGAATCCAAAGGACTCCTGATGAGTTCAAATTCAACTTCAAAGCCATAATTAGCTGTGTGATTCTAGGCAAATCAATTAACCCTATTTGCCTAGGTTTATGTAACTACAAAATGAGCTGAAGAAGGAAATATTAAAGTGTTCCAGTATCTTTGCCAATAAAACCTCAAGTAGGGTTATAGTTGAAAATGACTAGGGGAAAAATCCTAGCAAAACCCATCCTCTTGAGTTATTCTGTTTAAAACTTAACCAGTGTTAACATATTCTGAGAGATAACTAATAGAAACATAAATGTTAAGCTATTAATATAATGATATAATCTCATTTAGCCTTTGAAAAAATGTTTTGTAAACCATGAAAGATAATTAAAAGAAAGTACATTGGTTTTTATTAAAATTGAAACAAATTCCACTATTAATCTATATGTGTAGATAAAGAAAAAGCATCTACAGAACACTATGATTCTTCTATTTTATGCAAGTGAACTCTTTCCAATTCCTTTTCCATATATGAATCAAGATAAAATATTGGTTCCCAAACCAAAGATACTAGACCACAAATCCTATGAGATTCACTTCACTTGATAACCTCTTTTATTTTCATTCTTAATTTTAGAGGAAGACTGTTTCTTTTATTCATTCTATGATGCCTAATCAATTACAGACGGTCTCCATTCACTGTCTCCAATTCAATCTGTATAATATCCAAATTATCTGCCTATGCAATATTGAAATGACAATATCATGTCATCTGCCAAAGGCTTCTTTTCTCAGTGCATTTATAAATTGGGAAGGGAAGAAGACTAAATTATTCACACCCAAATTTTGACTGAGTGAACTAAGCTAAACAACTTGTAATGAGTTGGAATAACATGAATGCCTATTGGTCCTAGTCCCACATAAGCCTCCAAGAAAAATGCAAAATATATCCAAACTGATGGTAGAAATACTAAAAAGCATTTATTATTAATATGTTTTGTGACAGACTAATTTAGATGAAAATAATAATAGATTGTATTTGTCTTCTACTAATCAATCTTTAGAAAAGTGTACTTACCAACCAGATTATATGATGATCAACTTTGATAAGTATGGCTCTTTTCAACACTGAGGTGATTCAGGTCAATTCCAATAGACAAGGAGTCTTGGAATAGTTCTCAGAGAGGACTGTGGGGACTGAATGTGGATCACATAGTTTGCTTTTTTTTCTTATTTTTTTTTTCTTTTTGATCTGATTTTTCTCATGCAGCATGATAAATGTGGAAATATGTATAGAATTGCACATGTTTAACATATATTAGATTGCTGTCTAGGGGAGGAGGTAGGGAAAAAGAAGGGAGAAAATTGTGGTATACAATTTGTGAGGGTGAATGTTGAAAACTATTTTTGCATGTATTTTGAAAATAAAAAGCTGTTGTTGAAATTTTTTAAAAAGAGTTAGACTAAATAACAGCCAAGCCCCCTTTACTTCTAAGACCATAATATTATAAGCTTTTACTGAATACTATAGGTCCTCTTGATTTCCCCTTTGTCTGAGAGAAAGTATATAACCAATAACCACATATTATTCTTTTTATATTCTAGTATATAAATTCCACAGTCTGGCTCTAACTCATCTACCAGCATTGAATATATATTGCAGAATTACCTCTGAATCCAGAATATGTCATTTATTAACTTTTTGGGATTATTGTAATATGACAATCCTTTTTTAAACATTGAGTTCGTCTCCTCAACTATATTTTGAATATTATATTATTGCCACTGCTTTCCTCACAATGTTATTTTTCATATATGATTATGTTATATATGTGAAAACATTAAAAAAAAAACCACTTGTGAGTTGTTATATTATTATGATTTCTATGATTTCCTTGTGATTTTTCCATTTTCTCAATTGTCCATAGCACTGCAATAGGCACACAGTTGATAATAAGTAAAATGTTTTTTTAAAATAAGAAGAGAATAAAAGCAAAGACAAAACTCCCTTGACCAACTCCCTATGATGTAAGAGAAAATACCATATGTGGAATCACAGGCTTTGCATTCAAATCCTGGCTCTGCTAGGATTTGCCTTTCTGTGTCCTTGACATTAATCACAACCTCTCAGGGTAAGAATCTTCCATGATCTCTGTGTATTTTTATTTTTTTTAACTCTAGGAAATCCATGTCTACCACCTTTCCTTGTCTAACATATGCACCCTGTATTTGAAAAAGCAAGTTCTTCTAAACCTCCTATACCAGACTATGTTGTTGCAGCCTGCTATTTGGAGTCTTCAAGTGATTTATTCATAAAGATCAAAAAAACACTATCATAATAAAAATATAAAACAGAAAGCCACAGCTTTAGGTACACATCCTGAAGCACTAGAGACTTAAACAGACATACTGCCTGGTTACCACATTAAAACAAAGCCCACTTCACATTCTCCAGTTGGGGAGCCACTGGGATCTGATGGAGATGGGGCCATGCCAAGAGCAACAGAAACCTTGCTCCTTGAGCAATACTGACTATAAAATACAACTTATTAGACATTAACTCCTACTTGAATTCCTGCATTAAATGCCATGGAGAAATGAAATAAAATTAAGTAAACTGAAAGGAAAATAAGGCACACACAGGTGGCAGGAACACAGACTATATGAATTATTACTTATCAACAACAACAACAAGAAAACTGTGAGACCTTGAGATGAATTACAAGCTGCTGAATTATAATCTCAATGCCAATACTCCTTAAGGGATGCTGGGGATAGTCATATTCTATGAAGTTTCTTTTTGTTGAAATAAATATGGAGACCAATTAAAGGAACTGGGGATATTTAGCTTGGAGAAGAAAAAATGGGATGTGATGATTGTCTTCAAGCATTTGGAGAGTCATCATGTAAAGGGATTGGACTCATTCAGTTTAGTTCAAAAAGATAAAGGTTGGAGCAAGAGGAGGAAGGTATAGAGACATATTTAGACTCAGTGTAAAGAAAAATTTCCTTACAATTGCAGTTGCCTCAAGAGATGTGAGTTTCCTATCACTAGCAGGTATTATGTCATGTCGGGATGAGTACTGGTTAGGAATGTTGTAAAGAAAACTTTTGTTTGAGTGTAGGTTCAGCTAAATACTCTTTGAGCTTCCTTCCAACTTGAGATTCAATGTGAATGTGTTGCCAAAATCAGTCCTTCTGAACCACATTACATAAGGGATAAAATAGTGAAAACTCTAGGCTTAAAATATAACAATATAATGGTAGAAAAGTACTATGTGAATTATAAGAATACAAAACTTGGGCAAGAATGTAGATTTGGTAGTTGTGGGGTTTTTAAAATGGTTTTTGTAAAATTTCTAATCACCCCTTTCTAGTTGTAAAAATATCAAGGAATGAAAATAATGAGAATAACAAGAAAAGTCCCCACATGAAGCAGCATTCATGCATGTTATACCTTTGGTCATTTTAATGTAGTAAAATAAATTTCCAATTATGTTTCTCACCTAGCCTCACTCTTTCATATTGTATGATGTCCATTTCCTTACATGCTACCTCTATTAGGTATCTGCCCCTTCTCTTAGCTTTTCTCCATTAAATTTCAAACTCCTTGAGGGCAGTAACTTTCTGGCTCCCACCTTTCTCCCTTCTTCCTTCCCTCCTTTCCTCCCTCCCTCTCTTCTTTCCTTCCTTCTTCCCTCCCTCCCTTCCTTCCTTCTTTCCTTCCTCCCTTCCTTCTTTCCTTCCTTCCTTCCTTCCTTCCTTCCTTCCTTCCTTCCTTCCTTCCTATTCTTCCTCCTTCTCTTCCTTCCTTCCTTTCTCCCTCCTTCCTCCCTCCTTCACTTTCTTCTTTCCTTCCTTCCTCCTTCCCTTCCTTCCTTCTTTTCTTTCTTCCTCCTTCCTTCCTAACTGCCTTCCTTTTTCTTCCTATCTTCCTTCTTTTCTTCCTTCTTTCGTTCCTTCCTTTCTATCTTTCAGTCTCTCTCTCTCTCTTTCTGTCTCTCTCTCTAGCTCTCTGTCTGTCTCTCTTTGCATCTGTCTCTCTGTGTGTGTATCTGTCTGTCTGTCTCTCTCTCTCCCTTCTTCCTTCTTTCCTGTAAAAAAGTAACTGACACTTGGAAAGCCCTTAAAATGCTTTTTTTTCATTGAGTTACTGACTCTCAGAATATTGTTATTAACTATTTCTGAAGATTTAGTCAGTGCTCATTTTGATAGTCGCTGGGTTCGTAAAGCAAATATATATATTTTTATTATAGCTTTTTATTTACAAGATATATGCATGGATAATTTTTCAGCATTGACAATTGCAAAATCTTTTGTTCCAATTTTTCCCCTCCTTCCCCCCACTCCCTCCCCCAGATGGCAGGTTGACCAATATATGTTAAATATGCTAAAGTATAAGTTAAATACTATATTTTTACATGTTCAATTATTTTGCTGTACAAAAAGAATTGGACTTTGGAATAGTGTACAATTAACCTGTGAAGGAAATCAAAATTGCAGGCAGATAAAAATAGAGGGATTGGTTCCTCTGTAGTGGTTCATACTCATTTCCCAGAGTTCTTTTGCTGGGTGTAGCTGGTTAAATTCATTACTGCTCTATTGGAACTGATTTGATTCATCTCATTATTGAAGAGGGTCATGTCCATCAGAATTGATCATCATCCAGTGTTGAAATATATAATGATTTGGTCCTGTTCATTTCACTCAGCATCAGTTCATGTAAGTCCAGGTCTTTCTGAAATCATCCTGCTGGTCATTTCTTACAGAACAATAATATTCCATAATATTCATATACCACAATTTATTCAGCCACTCTCCAAATGATGAGCATCCACTCAGTTTCCAATTTCTGGCCACTACAAACAGGGCTGCCACAAACATTCTAAAGCAAATATTTGTTAAACATTTTTGAGAGCAGAATCTAGAAGCCCATTAATCTGAACTATTGACTCTTCCAAGGGGTTGAAACTGTGTGGAGATTCAAGAATTATAATGAGTTGCTTTGGGGCCTTGGGTTAACTTGTTCACTGATTTTGATTTCTAAACTAGGAGAAATAAATAAATTTTCTGAAAATTTGAGGAATTATATTATTTAAAGGGATTTTGGGGGCAATTATTTAAATAGTTTAATGTCATCAAATTAAAGACAACAAATAAGACTTTTTTATCTGAATCTTTTCTCATGATTCCTTCAAGATTTGAAAATATGAATGAAAATGAAATAATTTCACTTTGCTTTAAAGCTTCAATGACCAATTCTTGTGGGACTTCCTGTGGATATGTCCTATTCCTTGGAAAATTAACAGGAAAAAAGTCATCTTTGGGTTCTTGACTTTGACTATAACCTTATTGCAGGCAAACATACATCTTTAGCATAATAGTATACATCACAAAATACATATTTGAGTTTTAGAATGAAACTCATTTTTGTAGATGTTATTAAACATAAAATAAAGAGGCAAAAACCAATTGGCTCTATTAAAACTATACATCTTTGTTAACCACAGGTTAGGAGATGACAAATTGGAGATCAACTTGAGAAGAGCCAAACCAGAAATATACTCATTTTAAATCTGTTAACTTAGTCTCCCATGCTATTTCCTGGGTCCCATGGACCCAACTGTTTGTACTTGGGATATAAAAATTTGCATGGCAAAAATGTCACATCTAACTCTATTATCCAAGTGGTAATAAGCATAAGTTGTCATCATGCATTTCTACAACATTTGTGCCACTCTTTAAAAATGCCCACCTTCTGGGGCAGCTAGGTGGCACTGTGGTTAGAGCACCAGCCCTGAAGTCAGAAGGACCTGAGATCAAATCTGGTCTCAGACACTTAACACTTTCTATCTGTGACCCTAGGCAAGTCACTTAGCCCCAAATGTCTTAGCTAAAAAAAAAAAAAAAAAAGCTCATATTCAATAATAGCAGATAAATTATATTGCTAAAAACTTATTCAAAGGCTTATATTTTATTTACTACTAGTAGTTATATATTTTGACACTTGCAAAATGGATTATTAAGAAGTTTGGGACTTCTTACTATTAGACATAATCAATATCTTGTAGCCACCAAGCCAATCTTTTCCTTCACATTTCACCCTCACCTTCCTCCACCCCCAGAGATTTCTTACTGTAAAATGGGAATTCCTACCTTAAAGTCCATAAGAAGGGGAAAATACTTATTTTTTTTCACTAACCTATAATTGAAATTTAATATTTCCTCCAGTTATGAATGTAGGCAATCAATTGCATGTTATTAAATCTGATAATCAAAGTGAAATGTGAATACTTACAATAACATAGATTGCCCAGATTAATAGAGGAGGAAATAAATTACTCAAATAGTCCAATTTTAGAAAAATAATTTGAACAAGCTATTAATCAACTCCCTAAAAAAACAATCTTCAAGGTCAGATGAATTTATATGTGAATTCTACCAAATAATTAAAGAACAATTAATTTGAATACTTTGCCAATTATTTGAAAAATAGGGAAAGAGAGAGTCCTACCAAATTTCTTTTATGACACAAATATGGTAAAGATACCTAAACCAAGTAGGGTCAAGACAGAGAAAGAAATTATAGATCAATTTCCCTAATGAATATTGAAGCAAAAAACTTAAATAAAATATTAACAAAAAGATTACATCATGTTATCATCAGGATAATACACCATGACCATGTATGATTTATATCAGGAATGCAGGGCTGATTCAATATTAGAAAAAAACTATTAGCATAATTGACTATATCAACAACCAAACTAAAAGAAATCATATGATTATCTCAATAGATGCAGAAAAAGCATTTGACAAACCCCACCTATTAAAAATACCATAGAGTATAGGAATAAATGGAATTTTCCTTAAAATGATCATTAGCATCTATTTAAATTAATCAGCAAACATTATATGTAATGGGGATAAACTAGAACCAATAAGATCAGGGGGTTGACCACTACCATTATTCAATATTGCATTAGAAATATTAGCTTTAGCAAGAAGAGAAGAAAAAGAAATTAAAGGAATTAGAGTAGGTAATGAGGAAACCAAATTATTATTCTTTGCAGATGATATGATGGTATAGTTAGAGAATCCTAGGGAATCACCTAAAAAGCTACTAGAAACAATTCACAACTTTAGCAAAGTCACAGGATACAAAATAAACTCACACAAATCATTAGCATTTCTATATGTTACCAACGAAGTCCAACATCAAAAGAAACAAAGAGAAATTTCATTTAATATAACTGTAGATAATATAAATCATTTTAGACTACCTGCCAAGACAAAGTCAGAAACTATATGAACAAAATTACAAAACACTTTTTACATAAATAAAGTCAGATCTAATCAAGTACTCATGGATATGTCAAGCTAATATAATAAAAATGAAGATTCTATCTAAATTAATCCATTTATTCCATGTCATACCAAAGTATGACATACCAAAGAGGAAATTATTTTACAGAGTTAGAAAAAATAATAACAAAGTTCATCTGGAAGAACAAAAAGTCAAGAATTTCAAGGAAATGAATAAAAAAATTGCAAATGAAATCACCTATACCAGACTTAAAATTGTATTATAATGCAGCAATAATCAAAACCATTTGGTACTGGCTAAGAAATAGCTGAGTCAATCAGTGGAATAAGTTAGTTTCACAGGACATAATAATCAATGACTATAAAAATAAGGTGTTTGATAATCCCAACAATTCTAGCTTCTGGGATAAAAACTCACTATTTGACAAAAATTGCTAGGAAAATTGGAAATTAGTATGGCAGAAACTAGGCATTGATCCACACCTCTATACCAAGATAAGGTTGAAATGTGTTCATGATTTAGACATAAAAAGTGATATTATAAGCAAACTAGAAGAACAAAAGATAATCTAACTCTCAAATCTATGGAGAAAGAAAGAATTTGTGGTCAAAAAAGAACTAGAATATGTTATGAAATGCAAAATGGATAATTTTAATTATATTAAGTTAAAAAGTTTTATACAAACAAAACCAGTCCAAACAAGATTAGAAGGAAAGCAGTAAATTGGGAGAAAAAATGTTGATGTCCAAACATTCTGACAAAGGCCTCATTTCTAAAGTATGTAGAGAATTGACTCAAATTTGTAAGAATACAAGTCATTCTTAAATTGATAAGTAGTCAAAGGATATGAAAAGACAATTTTCAGATGAATAAATTAAAACCATTTATAGTCATATGAAAAAATGCTTGGATTTCTGGGGTGGAGCTAAGATGGCAGAATAAAGCAAGAAAGCTGCTGAAGTTCTCCCAGTTTCCCTCAAAATCCACATGAAACCAAGCCATTGAAAAGAGTCTAGTGGAATAAAACCACTCTCCAGCTCAAGGTAGACTGGAAAAAACTTCAAGAAAAGTCAATCTCCCTGGGGTAAAAAAGATTTCTAGTTCAGCTCAGACAGACTCTGGGAAAACAAGTGAGATGGTCTTAATCACATCACATCAGTAACTAAGACCTTTAGTCCTGGTTCAGCAGAGAAGCAAACCAGTAGGGCAGCTTCTAGTCCCAGCTTAGAAAGCAAACTCTGGGAAATTAGGCTGTTTCCTGAAAAGATCAGACAAAGCTATCCCCTGCAAATACAAGAAGTCCCTGTGCTCAAAGTCAAGGCTCAAAGCTGCACAAGAAGCTTGGGACAGTGCCCACTTTATCCCAACAGCAGAGCTCAACCATAAAAGTTAAAAAAAAAAAAAAAAAAAAAAAAAGAGGAAATACCAAAAGAAAAGGAATGGAAATAAGCAAGAAACAGAAAAGACCTTTGACCACAGAAAGCCACTGTGGTGATAGGCAGGCCAAAATACCAACTCAGACAAGGACAAAATGTGCACAGAAGAAATCTCAAAGAGTAAAATGGTCTCAAATCCAAGAGATTTCTTGGAAGTGCTTGTAAAAGACATTAAAAATAAATAAGAGAGTTAGAACAAAAATTGAGAAAAGAAATGAGAGGTATACATGAGAGAGTCAATAGCTTAGAAAAGGAAGGAAAAACAATTGACTGAAGAAAACAACTCCTTAAAAATACAATTGGAAAAATGAAAAAAAAAATTACTGAAGAAAACAACACCTTCAAAAGTACAATTAATTCAAATGGAAAAAGAGATATAAAAGCTAACTGAAGACAATCACACCTTAAAAACTAGAACAGGGCAAATAGAAGCTAATGACTTTTTGAGACAGCAAGAATCAATCAAACAAACTAAAAAAGAATGAACAAGTGGGAAAAAAATATGAAATACCTAACTGGAAAAGTAACTGACCTGGAAAATAGATCCAGAAGAGACTATTTAAAAATTATTTCCTACCAGAAGGTCTAGACCAAAAAAAAAAAAAGCCTGGATAGTATCCTTCAAGAATTCATTAAGGAAAACTGCCCAATATTTTAGAAATAGAGGGGCAATATTCATTGAAAGAATCCACTGATCACCTTCACAAAGATATTCCACAAGGAAAATCCCAAGGAACATTGTCACAAAAGGCTAGAACTATAATCTCAAGGAAAAAATACTGCAAATTGCCAGAAAAAAACAATTCAAATATCAAGGGACAATAGTAAAGATTATCCAGGATCTGGCAGCTTCTACAATAAAGAATTAGAGGAACTGGAATACCAAATTCCAGAGGGCAAAGAACCGAAGGTTAAAAACAAGAATTAAATACCAGTGAAGGTGATGGAGCTTCAATGAAGTAAGAGACTTTGAATCATTTCTATTGAAAATAACAGAACTAAACAGAAAATTTAATCTACAAACACAAAACTCAAAAGAAGCATAGAAAGATGAACAGAGGAAAAATATACATTACTTAAAGATTAACTGTTTACATCCCTAGATGGGAAAATGATATTTATAACTCTTGAGAACTATATCTGTCACTAAGGCAGACAAAAGGAGACATCACATGGACAAAAGAGATCACATAAAGAAGCACAAAAGGCCTATTACATTCGATAGAAAGAAGGGTGGAAGCCTAACCATTGTCTAAAGCTTAATATCATCAATTTTGGCTCTAAGAGGGAATAACTTAATAATTCAGTTAGATATAGAAATTTATCTAATCCAATAAAGAAGTAGGAGGAAAAAGAGGAAAGAAAAGGGAGGGGCAGAATAGAAGGGAGTGCATAAACACTAGGAAAAAGGTAAGAGAAAGTTGGAAGGGATGGTAGAAAATACTATTAACAGAAGGTGGGTGAGAGGAGATAAGATAGTGGGTGGAATGGGTCAAAAACAACACTACTAAGGACAGGGTGGAAAGAGAGAACAACTGTAAACAAGGGAGAGAAAATAGTATGGAGTGAAATACAGAGCTGGTAATCATAACTGTGAATATGATTGGGAAGAAGTCTTCCATAAAACAGAAACAAATAGAAGAGTTTTGTTCTACCAACATTTAAAGAACAATTAATTCTAATACTATATAATCTATTTGAAAAAATAGGTAAAAATAGGCCAAAATCTTTGTATGACACAAATATGGGACTGATATCAAAACCAGGAAGAGCCAAAATAGAAAAAGAAAACTACAGACCAGTCCACTTAATGGATTTTGATGAAAAAAAATTTAAATAAAATATTAGCAAAGAGATTAAAACAACTTATCAGCAGGATAATACACTATGAGCAATTCAGATTTATACCAGGAATGTAGGGCTGGTTCAATATCAGGAAAACTATTACTATAATTGATAATATCAATAACAAAACCAAAGAAATCATAAGATAATCTCAAGAGATGCAGAAAAAACTTCTGACAAAATATAGTACCCATTCCTATTAAATATACTAGAGAGCATATGGAGAAAGGGAGCTTTATTATCTATCTAAAATAAACAAGCATTATTAGTAATGGAGAGAAGCAGGGCATATTCCCAATAAGATAAGGGAAGAAACAAAGATGACCATTATCACCATTATTATTCAACATTGTACTAGAAATGTTGTTTTTTTGCAATAAGAAAAGAAAAAGAAATGAAAGGAATTAAAATAGACACCGAGGAAATAAAACAATTACTCTTTGCAGATGATATGACAATGTACTTAGAGATTCCTAGAAAATATTCCAATACCTAATAGAAACAACCGCTTTAGCAAAGTTGGAGTATATATAAAATAAACCAACAAAAATCTGATGATAAGTTGATGATGTCATCTGATGTGATTTGAAAGTCATCTTATAATGATTTTCTGTATATTATTGACAAAACTCATCAGCAAGAGATAGAGAAATTCCATTTAAAATTACTGTAAACAAAATAAAATACTTGGGGGGGAGGAGGTCCTACCTGCCAAGACAAACCCAAGAATTATATGAATACAATTACAAGACACTTCTCACACAAATAAAGTCAGATCTAAGCAATCAGAAAAATATCAATTGCTCATGAGTAAGCCTAGCCAAGGTAACAAAAATGACAATTCTGCCTAAACTGATTTACTTTTTTAGTGTCATACCAATCAAACTACCAAAAATTATTTTATAGAACTAGAAATAATAACAGAATTCACCCATAAGGACAAAATATAAAGAATATCAAAGGAATTAATAATAATAATTTAAAAAACTACAAGGGATGGTGGCTTAGCAATACCAAACTAATACTATATTATAAAGCAACACTCATCAAAACCATTTGATATAGCTAAAAAAAAGAGTCATGGATCAGTAGAACAGATCAGATACAAATACAATAATCAAGGCCTATAGTAATCTAGTATTTGTAAAACGATCCAACCATTCTGAAGAGCAATTCAGAACTATGTCCAAAGGGTTATCAAACTGTGCATGCACTTTGATCCACTAGTGGCATTACTGGGTCTGTATCCCAAGGAAATCATAAAGGAAGTAAATGGATCCACATGTACAAAAATGTTTGTAGCTGTTCTTTTTGTGTTAATAAAGAATTGGAAAAGTAGGAGTAGATGCTCATCCATTGAGGACTGGCTGAACAAGTTGTGATATATGAAGATAATGGAATATTTTTGTTTTATAAAATAATGAACAAGCTGATTTTAGAAATGCCGGAAAGATTTACACATACTGAATCTGAGTGAAACAAGCAGAACCAGGAATACATTGTACATGATAACAGCAAGAATGTATGATGATCAACTATGAAAGACTGGTTTCTTCTCAGTGGTTCACTGATCCAAAGCAATCCCAATAGACTTTGGACTGAAAATCCCATCTTCAATCAGAAAAAGAACTATGGAGACTGGATGTAAGTCAACACATGCTATGTTCACTTTTTCTGTTTTTTTTTTTTTTTTTTTTTTTTTTTAAATCTCTCCCATGTTTTTTTTTTTTTTTCCCTTTTCCCCTGACTTTTTTCTTCAATGTGATTACTAAAGCAATGTGCATTAGAAATAAATAAAAAAACTTCTAAATGTTTTTTATAATGGTGTAAATCACTATTGATCAGAGAAATGCAAATTAAAACAACTCTCAAGTACCACTACACTCTCAGATTGGCTAAGATGACAGGAAAAGATAATGATGAATGTTGGAAGGGATGTGGGAAAGTGGGAACACTATTACATTTTTGGTGAAGTTATGAACTGATCCAACCATTCTGGAGAGTAATTTGGAACTATGACCAAAGGGGTTTCATGGGCATTCCTTGTGATCTTGCAGTGTCTCTACTGGGCTTATAGTATAGATCATAAAAAAGGGAAAAGGATCCACATGTGCAAAACTGTTTGTAGCAGCCCTTTTTGTAGTGACAAGCAAGTGGCAAGTGGAAATTGAGTGAATGCTCTTCATTTGGAGAGTGACTAAATAAGTTATGGTACATGAATCTTATGGAATATGATCATTTTATAATAAATGATTAGCAGGATGATTTCAGAAAGGCTTGAAGAAGATTTACATGAACTTATGCCAAGTGAAGTGAGTAGAACCAAAAGAACATTGTACACAGTGATAATAAGATTGATTATACGATGATCAATTCTGATGGACATCAAACTTTTCAACAATGAGGTGATTCAGGCAAATTCTAATGGTCTTGCGATGGAGAGAGCCATCTGCACCCAGAGAAAGTACTGTGGGGACTGAGTGTGGATCAGAACATAGTATTTTCACTTTCTGTTGTTGTTTGCTTGCATTTTGTCTTCTTTTTCATTTTTTTCCTTTTTGATCTGATTTTTCTTGTGTGGCATGATAATTATGGAAATATGTATAGAAGAATTGCACATGTTTAATATATATTGTATTACTTGTCATCTGGGGAAAGTGAGAAGGAAATGGAGGGAGAAAAAAATTGGAACATAAGGTTTTGCAAGGGTGAAAATTTTCTATGAAGTTGAAAACTATGCATATGTTTTGAACAAAAAAGCTTTAAAAATTAAAAAAAATAATGTGGGCAACAAAACCATTATTCTAAAAAGTGGTCCATAGATTTCATCAGATTGTCAAAAAGAAGAATTAACACACACAAGTAATAATTAAGAACTTCTACTTCAAAGTGATCAAAATTGATGATCAGGGAATTTTGCCTGTTAAGAGAACCTTGCAAAAGGTGCCAGCCTATTTTACTTGGCATCTAATCTATTGAAGTAGAGGGCTGAAACTATTGAATTGATGCACTGAGGTCAGGACTGCTGAGCACTTGAGACTAACTACCGATTGGACAATACTCTATGGGCATATGCTTGGAAAATGGTCCTTTCCATATCCATACTGGCTCAATGATTGGTGTATACAGAGAATTGTAGGAGGGACTAGGGGCTGGAGTAAGACTAGCCAGGGTCACTCTTGGTGGTAGATGAGGGAGAAGGCGGTCGCAGAGATTCTGCTTCCATCCTGTTCAATCCTGCATCTAAGGACCAAGAATAAAGATTAAGGACCTGATTTCAACTGATTCGGGGGTGTCCTGGGTGCTAGCACAGTCATTACAGGTGGTTATTTTCTTCTTTTAAAATAATAAAAGAATGGTTCTTTCTGGGGAGAACAGGTTTCTCGGGAGGTTTTCTGGAGGCAGCCTTAGTTGCAGTTCAGATCAATAATTACCCCAAATGCAGCCAGGTGTTAAAAGTTCAGATCTTTTAGTGCCTCCAATATAGCCCAGTTAGCTTAGGCCTATCTCTCTGCTTGGTTTTAAGAGCTCTTGCAGCTTTGTCCTTTGCTTCTGCCTCTTGGTTCCAAGAGCTCCCTCTGAATGTCTCCAAATCCAAAAGTTTGTCCTTCAGCCCAGCCAGCACAAAGGTGAATCTGTCTTGCCTCTGAGAGAGGGCTTCTGGTTCTCAATCTCCCAGAGTGCTCCTCTCCGACCCCAGTCAATGTTCCAAAGTAAAACTCCTCACTCAGAGAGGGCTTCTGGCTGAACTCAGTTGACGCTCCCCTCTCAATCTAAATTCAGCTCAACTCTTTGCTTCTGCTTCTGCTTTCTTCAGCCTCCAGAGCCACCACCAAGTTGAATCTGTCTTGCCTCTAGAGAGGGCTTCTGGCTCTCAATCTTCCAGAGTGCTCCTCTCTGACTCCAGTCAATGTTCCAAAGTAAAACTCCTCACTCAGAGAGGGCTTCTGGCTGAAGTCACTTGACGCTCCCCTCTCAATCTAAATTCAGCTGAACTCTCCACTCATAGCTTCTTCTGACTTGATGCTCCTCTCTCCATGTAATTCAGCTGAAATTCTCCTAACTGGGCCTCTGCTTTCTTATATATCCGAGAGAGGGATTATGGGTTTTCTCCCTTTGTGCTCTCTGGCCCTAAGAGCTTCAAGGGAGGTGTGAATCCGGATATCTCATACTAAACCCTGAAATCTCCCAAATGTGTGAACTCCAATGAGTAAAGATGTGAACACAAGCATTGTATCAATTAGTTCTACTTAGTACCTTGTTTCAGTTTCTGGCCCAAAACATCTCAACTCTAATGACTTAACAATTTGTAAAGATTCCAACAGTTACATATTCAGTAAATGTCTATTAAAAATATTTTAACTGGTCCAGTGTCAGTTAGACATAGTCATTCTTAGATAGGCTATGCAATTATCTTACAGGGTACAGATATCAACATCCCCTCTGAGGGAAATGAAAACCATCCCTGTTTTTAAACTCATTTTCAAAAGAGGAGTAAGCTGGACTATATAAAGTTAAAAGTTCATTTGGTTAGACAGAAAGGTCCTTTATTTTTTATCAGAATTCAAAGAAATTATATGTCAATTAGAATGTGAACCTAAAACAAAAGTTTTTGTACATACTTCTTCAAAGCTTAGATATCTGGCTCCCCCAAAGAGAAGGCACAATTTATCCCAGGGAATATAAAATTTTGTCTTAACTTAAAAATAAATTATGTTTATTCATTTTTTGAATGACATCTGAATGATTGAATTCACCTAAATATCTCTTTAGCAACTAGAAAAATAACAATGAAATGAAAAATAAAGTAGGTTCTTTAATGCAGAGAGTCATTTACTATTAACGTAGAACGTCTGACTCCAATTTTGACCAAAACATGATTATTTATAAAAAGGAATAATGATCAAAAGAGAAAAAATATTAGGAGTGATATCAAGAATAAATCAATCACACAAAACAAAGTACATTTATAAATTTTGGTCACTTTTCAAAATAATATTTTAAAAAACAGCAAAAAGGGTTTAAAAAGTACTCTATTAAATGTCAACATTAGGGGAAAATGAAAAACTATAACAATCTTAAATTCCTTTACTAAAGTAGCTCAACAGAAATAATTTTACTGACTTTTTCCTCTTAGGGGAAAAAAGTATGGCAAGACAAAATCAACAATACCGAATTCAGAGGATACATTTTCTTCTGTAAGTTATTTTGATTGAAATTTTGGGAAAACATCATGTTTTTATATGATATGTCATATTTAAAAATTACTGGATTATCAACATATTATTGGATATCCATCTAAACGTTTCATTTTTTCATGTATTTAGCCAACACATTTAAACAATAATATAAACACAAAATATAATATAAAATAAAAATATGTGTGTACATGTATATATATTATATATATATATATATATTTCATTGTATACATAGGTACACAAAGCTAAATGGCATAATATATGTGTGTGTGTGTGTGTGTGTATCTTATACATATCCACATATATACACCTATATAATATACTTTATATTAATACAGCATAAATCCATTTTATATAATATATGCAGAACCTATATTCATACATACTTAATAATAGTCATAGTCAATCAACATTTATTAAGCCTTTACTATGTTCTAGGTGCTAGAAATACAAATATGAGTAATGAAAGACAATTTCTGCCCTCAAGGAGCTTACAAGATAATGAAGATAGACAACACACAGAAAGAACCTGAAAAGATCTGGGGATAGGAGGTAGCCCTGGGGGGAAGATGTAAATGGGGATATGTTAGAGAAATCAGAGATAGCTGAGCTCTTTCCTTAAATGGAGGTTTGGGAGTTTATGCTTCCACCATTCAATCAGGGGGCAAGAGTAGGATGAGGTAGGAGTCTGATGATATCTCAAAGCTGATGGGATCTAGCAGTTTATGCCAATAATGAGTGGAGGAACAGTGGAGAAGAAAGAGAAGTCGAGGAGAAGTATATGGGTATCCATCTATTTATCTATTGCCTTCTATTCTCATTTGCTGTAGTTACTTACCTCCTAATGGTCCCCTAGAGAGGCCACGGTTCCCACTGGTTCCTATTCCTTTGGTTAATATTCTATTACTACTGTTCTAAAAAGGTTTTATTTGTTGATCAAAATTCTACTCACCTTTAGAAACCAGATAAAATCTTTCCTCTGGTCCTAGATCTATGATCCTATGGATTTCTTGACTATTGCTCTCTTCATGGATCTCCCTCTTTTCTGACCTCTATTAATACTTTCTTTAAAACTCAGTTTAATGGTGGTATAGTAGAAATAGAAATGGCCTAGGAGGCAGAAAATCTATATTTGAAACTTTTTGTTATGCTCACCAATGTTTGGTGCTAAATAAAACATTTCACTTCACTGAATTGTAGTTTCTGTTTCTGTAAAATGGGATTACAAGTAATTTTGTGATCTATTGTCATTGAATTATTATAGTAATGGAAACCTTTTTGTGCCTTTCTAAATGTCAGTTATTATTAGCCACTACTCCTTCTATGTCTGACTTTGCCAGCCAGATTGAAGGTTTTTTTAAAGTAAGAACTATGTATGTCTTCTTTTTTCCCCCTAGAATTCAGATGCTGAAGAGAACTTGTTGTTAAGTCATTCAGGCAGATTCAACTCTTTGCGCTTCTGCAGACCATTTGTTGGTGGGGTTTTCTTGGCAAGGATACAGGAGAGTTTCACAGTTCCTTCTACAGAGAATTAGATAAGAAAAACTTAAATGACTTGTGGAGCACCCCACAGCTACTACAAGTTTGAGGTCAAATGTAAATTCAGACTCTGAGCCCAGTTCTATCTACTGAGCCATGGTGACCCAGGAGAGAACTTAGAAATCATCTAATCTAACATACTCTTGTAGATGAGGACATAGAAATCTAATGGAAGAAAGTGACATGTCACAAAGGTAGGAAAAAGAAAAGTTATGTTTCATAACCATGTCCCACGACTCAGCCAAATATTATCTCCATTTTTTGATGCTGCCCTGCTACCTTTTATTTCTCTTAATCTCCTATTTCTAGGAGTTTTAAGTATATATATATATATATATCTATATTTAAATGTATGTATATATGTGTGTATATATGTATACATATACATATATGTGAATATATGTGTACATATATATATACACATATATACACACACACACATATTAAACAGACACACAGAGTATATGGTCTGTACAGCAGAAATAATTGGCAGAATAGGAAAAAACAAAACAGCTTGTATTCATGATAGTATATTTCAACAAAGAAACAAATGAAAGAATAATTGATTGGGAATGCAAATTTATATAAGTAAAGAATAATTTGGAAGAAGAAAAGCAAAAAAAAAAAATCCCAATAATATTTGAAAAAAACCTACAGAATTAAATATATTAATTTTGAAGACAGGATAATTAAATAAAACTTAAGGATTGGAGGCCTTCAAGGACACAAGAACAAAATAAAGCAAAATAAAACATGCTCAAATTCCCTAATACAACAAGAATCATAATAAAACTGTCCACAACTTCTGAATATAGAAAACAAAGTGCTAATTAAATGCAATCTAAAGACAAGCTATAGGAAAAAACATCAATATTGTAAATTCCAAGACAAATTGTGGCTAAATTTAATAATGCTACGGACATACAAGTTGTGCAAGTGACCAGGAGCATCACTTTAAATAGAAAGGAAAAAAAATTCAGATAATATAAAATTATTCTTCATTAATCAGAAACCACAAAAGGCAATGAAATAATGTGTTCCAAAGAGTAACAAGTGTTTGATATACAACTCAAGGTGATACACTCTGAAAATTTAAACCTAACCATTAATGGAAAAAAAAAATGAATGATAAATTTTAAAAGAAGCATTCAAAGCACTTCTAAAAAGAAAACCAGATCTGAACAAACTATTTGCTTCTCAAACATTCCAGACAACAGAAATACAAGAAGGATAAATAAATACAGCAATGGAGGATTGCATCAAAATAACAAGAGAGATTTCTTTTCAAAAATACACAAGAACCCATCTCATTGAAAAGTGAGAAGGGAAAAGTGGAAAGGGAAGGAATAAGCTAAGCGGAAGGGAATACGGGAACTGGGAGGGAAAGGGGTAAGATAGGGGGAGGAACTCTAAGGCGGGGGGAGGGACACTAAAAAGGGAGGGCTGTGAGAAGCAAGGGGTGCTCACAAGCTTAATACTTGGAAGGGGGGGAAAGGGGAAAGAAAGGAGGAAAGCATAAACCGGGGTTAACAAGATGGCAAGTAATACAGAATTGGTCATTCTAACCATAAACGTGAATGGGGTAAACTCCCCCATAAAGAGGAAGCGGTTAGCAGAATGGATTAAAAGCCAGAATCCTACAATATGTTGTTTACAGGAAACACACCTGAAGCGGGGAGATACATGCAGGTTAAAGGTAAAAGGTTGGAGCAAAATCTACTATGCTTCAGGTGAAGTCAAAAAAGCAGGGGTAGCCATCCTGATCTCAGATCAAGCTAAAGCAAAAATTGACCTAATTAAAAGAGATAAGGAAGGACACTATATCTTGCTAAAGGGTAGCATGGATAATGAAGCACTATCTATATTAAACATATATGCACCAAGTGGGGTAGCATCTAAATTCTTAAAAGAGAAACTAAGAGAGCTGCAAGAAGAAATAGACAGTAAAACTATAATAGTGGGAGATCTTAACCTTGCACTCTCAGAATTAGATAAATCAAACCACAAAATAAATAAGAAAGAAGTCAAAGAGGTAAATAGAATACTAGAAAAGTTAGATATGATAGATCTCTGGAGAAAATGTAATGGAGACAGAAAGGAATACACTTTCTTTTCAGCAGTTCATGGAACCTATACAAAAATTGACCATATATTAGGACATAAAAACCTCAAACTCAAATGTAGTAAGGCAGAAATAGTAAATGCATCCTTTTCAGACCACGATGCAATGAAAATTACATTCAACAAAAAAGCAGGGGGAAGTAGACCAAAAAATAATTGGAAACTAAATAATCTCATACTAAAGAATGATTGGGTGAAACAGCAAATCATAGACATAATTAATAACTTCACCCAAGAAAACGATAATAATGAGACATCATACCAAAATGTATGGGATGCAGCTAAAGCGGTAATAAGGGGAAATTTCATATCTCTAGAGGCCTATTTGTATAAAATAGAGAAAGAGAAGGTCAATGAATTGGGTTTGCAATTAAAAATGCTAGAAAAGGAACAAATTAAAAACCCCCAGTCAAACACTAAACTTGAAATTCTAAAAGTAAAAGGTGAGATCAATAAAATTGAAAGTAAAAAAACTATTGAATTGATTAATAAAACTAAGAGTTGGTTCTATGAAAAAACCAACAAAATAGACAAACCCTTAGTAAATCTGATTAAAAAAAGGAAAGAGGAAAATCAAATTGTTAGTCTTAAAAATGAAAAGGGAGAACTCACCACTAACGAAGAGGAAATTAGAGCAATAATTAGGAGTTACTTTGCCCAACTTTATGCCAATAAATTCGACAACTCAAATGAAATAGAAAAATACCTCCAAAAATACAGCTTGCCCAAACTAACAGAGGAAGAAGTAAATATCCTAAACAGTCCCATCTCAGAAAAAGAAATAGAACAAACTATCAATCAACTCCCTAAGAAAAAATCCCCAGGACCAGATGGATTTACATGTGAATTCTACCAAACATTTAAAGAACAATTAACTCCAATGTTATATAAACTATTTGAAAAAATAGGGATTGAAGGAGTCCTACCAAACTCCTTTTATGACACAGATATGGTACTGATACCTAAACCAGGTAGGCTGAAAACAGAGAAAGAAAATTATAGACCAATCTCCCTAATGAATATTGATGCTAAAATCTTAAATAAAATATTAGCAAAAAGATTACAGAAAATTGTCACCAGGATAATACACTATGACCAAGTAGGATTTATACCAGGAATGCAGGGCTGGTTCAATATTAGGAAAACTATTAGCATAATTGACTATATCAATAACCAAACAAACAAAAACCACATGATCATCTCAATAGATGCAGAAAAAGCATTTGATAAAATCCAACATCCATTCCTAATAAAAACACTTGAGAGCATAGGAATAAATGGACTTTTCCTTAAAATAGTCAGGAGCATATATTTAAAACCATCAGTAAGCATCATATGCAATGGGGAAAAACTGGAACCTTTCCCAGTAAGATCTGGAGTGAAGCAAGGTTGTCCACTATCACCATTATTATTTAATATCGTATTAGAAACACTAGCCTCGGCAATAAGAGTCGAGAAAGATATAAAAGGAATTAGAGTAGGCAATGAGGAAACCAAACTATCACTCTTTGCAGATGATATGATGGTATATCTAGAGAACCCCAGAGATTCTACCAATAAGCTATTGGAAATAATTCATAATTTTAGCAAAGTAGCTGGCTACAAAATAAATCCCCATAAATCCTCAGCATTTCTATACATCACCAACAAAACCCAACAGCAAGAGATACAAAGAGAAATTCCATTCAGAATAACTGTTGATACCATAAAATATTTGGGAATCTATCTACCAAAGGAAAGTCAGGAATTATATGAGCAAAATTATAAAAAAGTCTCCACACAAATAAAGTCAGACTTAAATAATTGGAAAAATATTAAGTGCTCTTGGATCGGCCGAGCGAACATAATAAAGATGACAATACTCCCTAAACTAATCTATTTATTTAGTGCTATACCAATCAGACTTCCAAGAAAATATTTTATTGATCTAGAAAAAATAACAACAAAATTCATATGGAACAATAAAAAGTCGAGAATCTCAAGGGAATTAATGAAAAAAAAATCAAATGAAGGTGGCCTAGCTGTACCTGATCTAAAATTATATTATAAAGCAGCAGTCACCAAAACCATTTGGTATTGGCTAAGAAATAGATTAGTGGATCAGTGGAAAAGGCTAGGCTCACAAGACAGAATAGTCAATTATAGCAATCTAGTGTTTGACAAACCCAAAGCCCCTAACTTCTGGGAAAAGAATTCATTATTTGATAAAAACTGCTGGGATAATTGGAAATTAGTATGGCAGAAATTAGGCATGGACCCACACTTAACACCATATACCAAGATAAGATCAAAATGGGTCTATGACCTAGGCATAAAGAACGAGACTATAAATAAATTAGAGGAACATAGAATAGTTTATCTCTCAGACTTGTGGAGGAGAAAGAAATTTGTGACCAAAGATGAACTAGAGACCATTACTGATCACAGAATAGAAAATTTCAATTACATCAAATTAAAAAGCCTTTGTACAAATAAAACTAATGCAAACAAGATTAGAAGGGAAGCAACAAACTGGGAAAACATTTTCACAGTTAAAGGTTCTGATAAAGGCCTCATTTCCAAAATATATAGAGAACTGACTCAAATTTATAAGAAATCAAGCCATTCTCCAATTGATAAATGGTCAAAGGATATGAACAGACAATTTTCAGAGGATGAGATTGAAACTATTACCACTCATATGAAAGAGTGTTCCAAATCATTATTGATCAGAGAAATGCAAATTAAGACAACTCTGAGATACCACTACACACCTGTCAGATTGGCTAAGATGACAGGAAAAAATAATGATGAATGTTGGAGGGGATGTGGGAAAACTGGGACACTAATGCATTGTTGGTGGAGTTGTGAACGAATCCAACCATTCTGGAGAGCAATCTGGAATTATGCCCAAAAAATTATCAAATTGTGCATACCCTTTGATCCAGCAGTGTTTCTATTGGGCTTATATCCCAAAGAAATACTAAAGAAGGGAAAGGGACCTGTATGTGAAACTTTTTGTTATGCTCACCAATGTTTGGTGCTAAATAAAACATTTCACTTCACTGAATTGTAGTTTCTGTTTCTGTAAAATGGGATTACAAGTAATTTTGTGATCTATTGTCATTGAATTATTATAGTAATGGAAACCTTTTTGTGCCTTTCTAAATGTCAGTTATTATTAGCCACTACTCCTTCTATGTCTGACTTTGCCAGCCAGATTGAAGGTTTTTTAAAGTAAGAACTATGTATGTCTTCTTTTTTCCCCCTAGAATTCAGATGCTGAAGAGAACTTGTTGTTGTTAAGTCATTCAGGCAGATTCAACTCTTTGGGCTTCGGCAGATTCAACTCTTTGGGCTTCTGCAGACCATTTGTTGGTGGGGTTTTCTTGGCAAGGATACAGGAGAGTTTCACAGTTCCTTCTACAGAGAATTAGATAAGAAAAACTTAAATGACTTGTGGAGCACCCCACAGCTACTACAAGTTTGAGGTCAAATGTAAATTCAGACTCTGAGCCCAGTTCTATCTACTGAGCCATGGTGACCCAGGAGAGAACTTAGAAATCATCTAATCTAACATACTCTTGTAGATGAGGACATAGAAATCTAATGGAAGAAAGTGACATGTCACAAAGGTAGGAAAAAGAAAAGTTATGTTTCATAACCATGTCCCACGACTCAGCCAAATATTATCTCCATTTTTTGATGCTGCCCTGCTACCTTTTATTTCTCTTAATCTCCTATTTCTAGGAGTTTTAAGTATATATATATATCTATATTTAAATGTATGTATATATGTGTGTGTGTATATATGTATACATATACATATATGTGAATATATGTGTACATATATATATATACACATATACACACACACATATTAAACAGACACACAGAGTATATGGTCTGTACAGCAGAAATAATTGGCAGAATAGGAAAAAACAAAACAGCTTGTATTCATGATAGTATATTTCAACAAAGAAACAAATGAAAGAATAATTGATTGGGAATGCAAATTTATATAAGTAAAGAATAATTTGGAAGAAGAAAAGCAAAAAAAAAAATCCCAATAATATTTGAAAAAAAAAACTACAGAATTAAATATATTAATTTTGAAGACAGGATAATTAAATAAAACTTAAGGATTGGAGGCCTTCAAGGACACAAGATCAAAATAAAGCAAAATAAAACATGCTCAAATTCCCTAATACAACAAGAATCATAATAAAACTGTCCACAACTTCTGAATATAGAAAACAAAGTGCTAATTAAATGCAATCTAAAGACAAGCTATAGGAAAAAACATCAATATTGTAAATTCCAAGACAAATTGTGGCTAAATTTAATAATGCTACGGACATACAAGTTGTGCAAGTGACCAGGAGCATCACTTTAAATAGAAAGGAAAAAAAATTCAGATAATATAAAATTATTCTTCATTAATCAGAAACCACAAAAGGCAATGAAATAATGTGTTCCAAAGAGTAACAAGTGTTTGATATACAACTCAAGGTGATACACTCTGAAAATTTAAACCTAACCATTAATGGAAAAAAAATGAATGATAAATTTTAAAAGAAGCATTCAAAGCACTTCTAAAAAGAAAACCAGATCTGAACAAATTATTTGCTTCTCAAACATTCCAGACAACAGAAATACAAGAAGGATAAATAAATACAGCAATGGAGGATTGCATCAAAATTACAAGAGAGATTTCTTTTCAAAAATACACAAGAAGACAAAGATAAAAGCAGAATTTAATTAAAAGTGATGGTGGGGAAATGTCTGAAACTTCAAGTATTAAACCTTATACATTATCTCCAAATGAATCAGTGCTTCTGTGGCACTAAATAATAGAAGGTAAGGGCAGTTAAAAACTGGAGATGAAAAATATAAGAGATAAAATAGTTATATATCTGAATCAAGTCAATTGTAAGCAGTTAAGGGAAAATAAGTCTCTCAAAAAGAAAGCCTATGTGAAAATAGGCAAGGAGATAAAGGGAAGGACTGAAACAAGCAGAAAATGAGAACTCTTGTTTCAGTGGTGCGAGGTGGTACTTTTAGATTAGAACATTACATTTCAGGGATTTGCTCCTTAGAGTGATAGCACATTCTGCCTCAAGAGATTTAAGTAACAGAATTTCTGTAGGCAATGGATACACAGAAGAGTGGGTAATGCATGGACCCTGGGTGCCAACTGTATGACAAGTGGGAAAAAAAGATCATGGAGAGGTTTCATAAAGATTAATTATGATTTGTATGATATATATATATATACATACACATACACAACACACACACATATATATATATATATATGTGTGTGTTGTGTATGTGTATGTATATGTGTGTATAGATATATATGATGAGGAATAGGCTAACATAGCAGAAGAACTATCGTCCAGCATCTTCTTCAATGCCTTGAGAAATGGAAGCAGTCCATTCTATTTCCAGAAATGTCAACTAATATTGTTCTAAGAATCACCTGAGCTTAGATGTCTATTCATAGCTACCTCCTCCCTTTCTTTTTATTCTTCATCTATTGATTGAAATTTAGCAGATATATGTTCTAGTTAACTATATTTCCTTTCTATTTTGTTTCTCAGGATTCTTTTCTATAAAAATAGAGATAACAATTTGGCATATTATTCTGGTATCCAGTAGTATCCAATATGCTTTCTTAACTTTCAGAGAGGCAATGAATTTATGGAAGTTTGATAAGACTATTTTGTGTCTTGGCAGCATCTGACTAACTACAGAAAGACTAGTAAGATAGAGTGTGTGAACCAATACCTACTGATCTTATATCACCAAGTTTGCTGTGGTGTGTTGTTTAGCCCAGAGGAAACTTGTTACTTCAGTAATTTTTACATTTGACTGGATATGAGAGGTCTGTTATGTTTATGTGATTAGTGTGTGGTGATAATGAACCTAAGTACATTGACTTTATCTTCTTGAAGGTCAATGAGTTTTTCACAGAGGAAAAAGATTTTATTTGATGTAAACTATGCTCATAATCCTAGTCAGTTGTTTTGCAATTAAAGAAGTCAGCAAGTATATGAAAAACTTTGTTCAAATTATTCTGCATTTCAGAAAAAATTCAAAATATATATCCTAATGATGATCAGTTAGTGGGATAGTACAGGATTATTATTACTTCTTATTTGAGTCCAGCATTTTCTTCAAGAAGTTTAAAATGAGTTTTCTCATGATAGTGATCATCTAACAATTTAAACTAGACTTTCTGATTCCTAGTTGGGTATACAATTCACTATACTATGTAGTTTTATTCCATTATTGTTCTAATGTAGAAATTATCAAATCTATTGAAATCACATTCAGTCTAATGATAAATTAGATTACTTGGTCAGATTCTAAATAAATATATCCTACTGGTGAAATCAGACTACAGAGAACTGTGCAAACCCAAACATTTCTCATGATGACTGACTAAAAACAATTTTCTCTCTGTTTATGGCAAGCAGATCAATAAATAGCATGTGGTATATGCCATTTGAAGCTGTTACTCATCTCAGAAGCTTCTCTGACTTACCTAATTCAATGTTCATACTTTTTTATCTTGCTGATTTACTAAATGATCAGTATTTTCCATTAGCAATGAGAAATGCATCCTCCCACAACTTTACAGCTTATATAATGCCTGGTCAGATGAGAAATATGTTCAGGATTAGTTACTTTTTTTCTGATTCATTTTCTAATATGAAAAACTTACATGCCTTAACCATTTTTCTTATTATTCATGATACTGACAAATTTTAGGAATGATAAGATTCCAAAATGAGAAGCTAATCAGGAAAAGATACAAAGAGAAATGTGTACTCTGTACTCTCTGGTTTTTCTTTCACGTAGAAAGAAACAAAGAAATAATGATGCTATTTGCTCACTGGTTATCATTTTTAGTGCAAGAAATCATAGAATCAAGGTGAAAATATTCAATTAACTACACTGGTTTTGATCCGGGAATTAAAATTATCCCACTTAAAATAAGAGAGACTGAGATAGAAGTCTGAACCAATAGCACATTATGAAAAGATCCATGGACCCCTCTAATGAAATAGATCTCAGATCTTTCTCATGATCTGAGATGTCTCCTCCTTCAGGGCTTTATTTTTAAAGACTAAATGTGTCTCCTCAATATAGAATAATTACATTGAATAAGAAAAATAATATATCATCAGGGTCACAATTTAGGGAAAGTAAGGATATCACCACACAAAATGGGTAGACTTCTCCTTAATTTGGACAGGAGGAAATGATACAGGTTATCACAATCAGTGATCTAAGTGGTCATAAGATAGTCATTTGCTCCCTTTGAACAAGTGATTGGTCTGGAGGTACAAAAATATTTGAGGGACCTTCCATGTAGTTGTGATCTCTGCCATACTCAGCATGTCATACAAAGGCAAAACAAGGGCAAAGGGCCTTTAATTAACTTCTTATAGTTAAGTAAGTGAACTTAGAATCTACAGCTCACACCTCTGGGGCCTCATATACAGAATTTTAATATGAGTCTAATAAATTGATTAATAATGGTTGAAATAGAATAGAGGTCCAAATGAATTACTTCTCTCACTGTTCTGGATTCAAAAAATTCAAGCTCTCAAAGATTGTTGTTTAGTTATTTTCAGGCATGATAACTCTTCATGACCCCATTTCAAGTTTTCTTGGCAAAGATATTGAATGGTTTTGTCATTTCTTTTTCCAGATCATTTTACAGATGAGGAAACTGAGGCAAACAGGAGTAAGTGACTTGCCCAAGATCACTGAAATAGCTAGTGTCTAAGGTTGGATTTGACCTCAGGGAGATGAGTTTTCCTGAATCCAAATCTCGTACTCTACTTACTGTACCAGCTAAGAGTTATTAAATATTATTTATGTTTAAATTTGAAATCCCTGATATGAAAGACAAAGGTAGGTAGCCTAGGAACATTTGATAATAGAATACTATTCACTTCCCATTTGGCTACCTATGTTCTGCTCCTGGAGTTTGGCAAATGTATGCTTAAATTCATACATTTAGTATATTTCAAAGTTAATGTGATGATTATTTCACAATGGAACGTATTTATGAACTATTTTGGTAAGTCAAACATCTTATTAATAAAAATTACTTTTAATAAGACATTTTATTAAAACTTGAATTTCCTGAATAAATATACACAAATAAAAATGCAATTTTCCCAAACACATCCTGCTTAGTAATAATTAGCTCAGATTTATATAATATTTTATATATACTATATTATTTGATTCTATGAATAACCTGTGAAGTAAGGATTATTATAATATCTGTTTTACGATGGTAAAAGATTTTGAGTTCATTGCTTAGAGTCACAGAACTAGCAAGAATTTAAGGTGGTATATTAACCCAGTTCTGACTCCCAGTCTAATACTCCATTGAGTATACCCCGTTGCCTTTTTTTCAAATTTATTTTATTTAAAGAAACAAAATAAGAAAAAAAGAAAACAGAAAAGGAAAACAAAGCAATATGAAATGATTATCATGTGTCCCAGCAGAACATTAAGAAGGATTCAAAATATATAACAAAAAATACCAGTTCAAGAAAGTGCATATTAGTAAAAGAGAAACTGTTCTTTTGTTATCTGCTAGGCACCTTTGTTTTTGCCCCCTTTCTTCCTCCCCACAACTTTTAAGCAGGCTATAGTTAAGAAAGAGAATATTTTATATACATATGTGTGTATATATATATCTATATATATACATAGATATATAGATACACACACACACACACACACACACACATCTTTTCTATCCTTGCTGATCATTTGCTTTAATTCTGCTTCAAACTTGCCTTGCTATTACTTAATGTCCCGCTATCCATGGGATCCCTCCCTGTTATGAGACAGAACTCTGAACTTGAAACAAGGATTCTTACAAGGTGCTCATTCAGTGGAATTGATGAAACAATGGTTATCTAGTTTAGCATGGTGATTAATGGTTCTCTAAGTTCAGTATGATTGATTTAATCTTACAACAAATAATGGTTTCCTAGTGATATAATGATTGGTTTATACTCAGTGTAGAGCATATAAGCTGGGAGCCTCAGTGAGCTTCAGAGCTAGGGAAGACAAGTGGACTGGAGGCTGAAGCCCAAGCCCTTGAATTCAGATTCATTCATCCCATTTCACACTGTCTTCCTGCATTTTCTCCACTGAAACCAAAATTCCAGAAAGTCCTTTAAGAAAGACTGGGCCCCAGAAAAGGAAACAAGACTTTGAAAGAAATAATAAAGGAGTTAGACTTTAACCCCTGGCTACTCTGGTGGTGATTACTGAACTGAAAGGAAGGCTACTACCAAGACCTCCAGAAAATGACCAAAAACATTACACCTCCCTTATCTTTCCCCCTCTCTCTCCTCTCTAATGCCTCTGCAGTATGACATAATTACGATTTTTACTTTACCTCTGCTCAATCTTTCTTTTGAGCTGCCCTATTGTTGATGTCAATCTTAAACATATGCTATACATTTAGTAAAAAAAAAAAAAAAAAACCTCATAAACAATATGATTGAAATTGATCTTTGCCATTGGCTCTTACATGTTAAATTTTCTATTAAGTTTGGGTTTGGTTGATAGAAAGTCCTGAAAATCTGTAAGTTCATTGAATGTCCATTTTTTCCTCATTTAATATTATATATAATTTTGCTAGATGTAATAGTTTTGGCCTTAGGCCAGTTCTTTTGATTGTCAGTAGATGTTTTTTCCAGGATTTGAAGTCTTTATTGTGGCTACTGACAAATTCTGCACAATTCTAATTGTAGCTCCAGCATATTTGATTTTTTTCCCCCCTTGTTTTCATGCAAAATTTTCTCTTTGATCTAAGGATTTGGAAATTTGGCAATAAAAAGGATCTTGTTGAGGTGGTGATTGTTGGATTTTTTCTATTTTTTTTTTTTGATACAAACAGATTTCTACTTTCTCCTCATGTTTTATCATTCCAGGACAATTTTCTTGGATTATTTCTTGCATTATTGTGTCAAGGTCACAACTTTCAGGCAGCCTGATTATTCTTATATTTTCTCTTCGTGATCTGTTCTCTAGATCTGTCATTTTTCTTATTTGATATTTCACATTCTGTTCTTTTTTTTTTTTCATTCTATATAACCTGTTTTGTTAAATCTTGGTCTTTCAAAGCTTCACTGGCTTTCCTTTGACCAATTCTAATTTTAAAGAATTATTTTTGTCTTTGAAATGTTTATGTCCTTTTCTAGCTGGTTAACATTTTTTCATAATCTTCTTGTTTTTCTTGGATAGTTTTTTTTATTTTAAAAAAAATTTTTCCTCAGTGTCTCTCATTTGATTTCTAAATTCTTTTTTGAATTCTTCTATAAATTTTGTCTGAGCAGGGTACCATTATTTGTTACTCTTTGGGATAGAAACTGTGTTGACTGTGTTAGTACCCTGGATACCTTAGATCAGCCAGAGTCAGGATAAGCAAAAGTCCTTAGTCTTTATTCTTGGTCTTTAGGGGTAGAAGTGAAGGGAATGGAAGCAGAATCTCCGTGAGCTCCTTCTTCCTTGTCTACCGCCAAAGTGACCCTGGCTCATCTTAGTCTGCCCCCTAGTCCCTCCTACAATTCTCTGTATACACCAATTATCGAGCCAGCACAGGATAGTGGGAAGGGCCATTCCCCACGCACATATCCATGGTAGTTAGCCTCAAGTGCTTGAACCAACCTCAGTGCAACGACTCAAGAGTTTCAGCCCTTTACATCAAAAAAAAAATTGTTTTTACTTCAATGTCCTCCTTTAAAGATGGATCCCAGTCTTCTCTGTTCCCATGGTAAGTTCCTATGGTGGGTTCTTTTTTGCAAGTTCATTATTTTTTAAAATAAGAGGTATTGATTAGTGTAAGCACTTCTAACCCTTCATGTAGTCA
Organism: Antechinus flavipes; assembly: GCF_016432865.1. NCBI lineage: Eukaryota > Metazoa > Chordata > Mammalia > Dasyuromorphia > Dasyuridae > Antechinus > Antechinus flavipes. Next base: position 509,960,271 of record NC_067398.1, read on the forward strand.
GAATCTTGAATTATATCTTAAAAGATATTTAGAAGTTAACAGGCTCTTCTTGATCAAAAATCTTCATTTATTTCTCCATTCTTGATAGTGGAAAGCCCAAAGATTCCTATTTGTCATATTTTAAGTGACTAGATATATAATGATGTAATGATGCCGATTGAAGGACATTTATTACAAATACTAATGCACCCCTTATTAACAGAAAATGGTAAGGCAAGTTCATGGAATCTTTTCCAATTTTACTGAATAGTAGCAATCATCATATGATGAACATGTTTAAGTATTTATTTATGTGATAGTTACCAAGTAGTTCCTGCTTGAATCAGAAGTGAGTCCACACATGATAGCCTCTATTGAACTTGGTAGCTTCAGAGAAAATGTATTATTGAGAAAATGCAAGCATATTCACATAATCATGGACTCAGTTTCATGACTATAGTCATTTCCCCATTTCCCCACTTTGGAACTTCATGGTTTACTGATAACTTTAGAATAAAATACAAATTCCTGGGTTTGATGCTTAAAGTCATTTATATTCTAGCTAGAGATTGATTATGTAGGACTCTCTGTGTATACCCAAACTAAGCTTAACCACCCTGTTTGCTTCTGCCCATATATGACATTCCATTTCCCATATATTCACCTTTGCTCAGGTTGTCTCTGAATTGTGGAATATCTTTTTTTTTTTTTACTTACATATACTTCTTAGAAATCTTGGCTCCCGCCAAGGCTCAGGTCAAATGCCAAGTTTGCTTAGGATCATTTCGATTCCCAAAAGTTAAAAATGTTCCTTTAAATCAACATATGGTTATTTTTAATATGTGTTTATTTACTTATTTGTGACCATGTTTTCCATAAGGAAAATGTGAGCCCTTTGAGAGTAGAGACCTATTTCACTTTTGTATTAATATTCCAATGACATGGAAAAATTGTCTAACATCTATTAAATTTTAAATATCTGTTGATTGTTCAAAAAAGTTTGTATTTAAACATTAACTCTAGAAATTAGATTACAAAAGAGAATCAATTTATATTTGCAAAGTATTATTTATGATTTTAGATACCATCCAATATTTGGTCTTTAAACAGGGCATATGGCTTTTGAATGTCCAGCTTTCAAGTGTTGCTTTCAATATGAAGACTTTTATAATCCTTCTTGCTTCTAGTGACTCCTCTTACCCAAGATATCTTGTCTTTATTGTGTGCCTATTTTATATAGACATATATGTATTCCTGTTGTTTCCCCAAATGGAATATAAGTTCCTTTAATGCAAGAACTATTTCATTTGTCACTGTGTCTTAAACACTTAGAATATTATCAGGAATGAACTAGACACTTAGTAAATGGATATTGGTTGATAGATGATCATCTTTGTCAATTATTATAAATCTATTTGTAACTGAAAAATAGAAAATTGTCAGTTATTATTTTATGCTATAGAAATATTTTACTTTCCCTTTAACTCCATTATTAAATAAGTAATATTCCATGATCCATTATTTCTTATGGATAGATTAGCTTTTTCTTATTTGTGTTTTTATATATCTCTCTCTTTCCATTCCTGAAAGAAAGAGACTATAGGAAATCATAATATGTAGTGAGAATGTTCTCTACAAATGAAAACCAAAAGATAAAGTGTTCATTTGTATATTACAACATATGAGGATAATTGAATGTGTGTGTAAATATGTTATATGCAAGAAAACTACTTCTGCTTTATTATCTTTATTATAAGAATACTAAGCAATACACTTTGTATCCAGTGTGATGTAAAGTGATTCAAAAGGTTCTCTCTCTTCAAAAACCCTATCAAATAAATACTTTTCCTTCATTGTGGGACAATAAACTCACTAGCCTTTATTCTTCTCTCTAAAGAAATGGTATTTTCTTTTTTTTTTCTTTTTTTAATTATAATAACTTTTTATTGATAGAACCCATGGCCCGGGTAATTTTTTACATTATCCCTTGCACTCACTTATGTTCCGATTTTTCCCCTCTTTCCCTCCACTCCCTCCCCTAGATGGCAAGCAGTCCTATATATGTTAAATATGTCGTAGTATGTCCTAGATACAATATATGTGTGCAGAACCGAACAGTTCTCTTGTTGCACAGGAAGAATTGGATTCAGAAGGTAGAAATAGCCCAGGAAGAAAAATAAAACTGCAAACAGTTTACATTCAAAGAAATGGTATTTTCAAAGTAATGAAAAAACTTTGTTTTGCTTCCTATCACTCTAAATAAGCATTTTAAATGTTAATAATAAATATTTCATTTTCTACACCAGAAGTAGGAATTGAAAGATGGAAGAGAAAAAATTCCAACAACAACTTTGTACATCTGGCCTATTGGCTAGCATTATAGTGATATTCTTTTTCCAACTAAAAAAATTTTATAGGCAACAACTTCCCTTAATCTTTCTGCCTGTTTACAACTTGTATTATTCCTAATACACAATGAATGATCACACAGGAATTTTTATACCCACAGGATTAAGCAATAAATTTCTGATTCATACTGCTTTGATAGGACAAAAACTAAACATATATTTAAACAAAAGTTAATATGGTAGTTAAATAGAAATATAAAGTGATGTTGCTATACCAAGTTAGCCTGGTTGCTAGTACAGCTTTAATTTCCCTCAGATTTAGTTCATTCCAGACATGTATACATGTATATCTCTGAAAGACAGGAATAGGCGAAAGAAGAATCATTTTATTTGGTGATAGAGAAGTGAAGGAATAGTAGAGAAAAGTCGAAACAAATCAGTGTGTGTGTGTGTGTGTGCGTGTGTGGATGTGTGCGTATGGGTGTGGTGAATTCACCTTGTCATTTGACTGGAGTTTGAGAGTGGTAAATGGCTACTGACAAAAGATTCTATATACTATTACATAAAAATAATGTGTAGCAAACACAAGAAGACATTTAAAACAAAAAGAAGGAAAAGGAAAAGAAAAAAGAAAATGAACATCTGAATTGAATTCACACAAGGCCTCCATTCTGGCAATAGAAGTATTTAAACTATTTAACTTGTTTAATATCTTCTTGAAGACTGTTGTAGCTCTTAGTGCTATCCTGGGTATATTTAGTGACGAGAGAAAAAAAAATATTTACTTCACTTTTCTTGTAATTACTTCATTGCCTAAATTTTTCTAATGCCCACTAAAACAATATTCTATCTTAAGCACATTTCTCATGATTACTGTTAGAACATCCTGATATAATTCATATTTCTTTGCAAGCACAGATGCTTTTGTCCCCAACCATAGCACTTAAAGGGCTGAACTATAGGAAGTAAATGCTCATAATTAGCTTCAAAAAAGCTGATTTTATTTTTAAAAAATTAATGAGTAATAAGCAAAATAAATGAGAAATATGGAATCTCTGCCTATAAGTTAGCAAATATCTGCCTTTACACACATTTTTTGCTGAAATTACATTTTATTGACTCAACACCCATGCTTTGCCTACAAATCAAACAGCATGATTTTGCTGTGGTATATTCATCATGCTGTCCACACTAAACTTTGAAATTTTTAGGTGATTTATTCTACAGCTCATTTGTATAGATCACTAATAAAAACTTTTTTTTCTTTTTTCTTTTCTTTTTTCTTTTTTTTTTTTTTTAGGCAATTGGGGTTAAGTGACTTGCCCAGGGTCACACAGCTAGACAGTTTCTGAGATCAGATTTGAACTCAGGTCCTCCTGACTTCAGGGCTGGTGCTCTATCCACTGCGCCACCTAGCTGCCCCTGATCACTAATAAAAATTAAAGCTTTCATGCTGATACTTCTAATGTTTCATTCAACAAGGTGCCAAGGTAATTAAAATCAGCCAGCCAATTTCTAAACTGGAACATACCTAGAATCTGATCTTTGTCATATTTTTTTTTTTTACCTAGAGACTATTTATTCTAATTATAATGTTCTAGATTAAACAGAGAAGAGTGGGATTAGAAATCAGATTTTTTTCTTCTTCTAGCTAAAATGTTTTAATGAAGGATTGTAAAATCCTACTTGGATGCTTAGTATGATATGATTCCTTGTGCACAATGCAAGTGAATCACCAATACTATTAGGTCAACCAAACTGGAAAGTATCAAAAACAGTGCTTTTCTTTGAGGACTATCAGAGAAGTTCAGAAAGGCATACTAGGTAATTTTTTGGAGGGTCCACAGAAATTCATAAACCTCTCTGCTATGTCATAGAAAGGCCACTATCCACATCTTTGGAAAGTATATACATATTGATAAAATTACATTTTATTGAAGAACTAAAGTAACTATTTGAAACATTCTAATACATATGATTGCTATCCTACAATATATATTAGATCAATATGGATAAGAATACATACAAATATTTAAAGGTTAAATGAGAATGCAATATATGTTTATCATAGAGGTGCATTTAGAAAGTGATGAGGAAGAGATATCAAAATCTTATTACCAAGAAAAGTAAAAACAAAGAAAAAAATTCACACTTTAATATTGCGAGCTTTATATCTCTTGAAGAAATAAATAATGAATTTGAGTTTTCATACAATAATTTCCAATGATGTTTTAGGTATAAGAAAATAAAGGATAACAAAAATATATTTAATGGTGACATTGGTGGCCAATATTGTGGAAAAAGTGAGAGATAACTGATGAAAAGAAACAAAAAAGAAAGAAAACATTTTATTATTTTCTAATCACTGCAGTAAGAGATATAAAATTAAAGATAGTCTGTGCCCTCAAGAAGCCTATATCCACAAAGGGGAACATAAATTATATTGGAGAGTAGTGGTTTGGTTGAGATATTTTGGTTTGGAAAATTATAGGAACTTGAGTGGAGCTGTAGGGGAGTAAATCAACATAATTATTCTGGAGTTGATTTGAGAATGATTCCAGAACCACTCCTAAGGGAGATGGAGGTTACTATGGACAGAACGCTGAAGAATGAATAAGGCTAAATTCAATCCTAGTAATCACCAGTTAGTAATTGGACAGACATATTCAGCATACTATTGATACAAATGAAATTCCAAAAAATCTAGATTAGAGCTGTACTGGATGTTGTTTGGATTCTATTTGGAGCAATTATGAAGAAAGATAGATAAGAATGTCACAGAATGGGAAAGAATGGATAGGTTGTTATTTATATTGAAGGAATTATGAACATTGATGATATTAATTGATTAATTAATATAGTAGACCAGTTGTGTCTTGTGGATACATGAAAAATACTTGCCTACTGGCTAAATTATTTTTTTGTTAAAGTCCTGGAAGATTAAGACATAGATTATTAGCTATTTGAGACCATATGTATCCTTCTGGGGTAAGAATAAGATAAATTATCTTGTCATATGAACTCATAATGTGAGCATTTGGCACAGCTGTGCAGAGGGCCACAGATAATAGGGGAACTCTGGGTAAGTTATAAGATACTTCAGCCCAGAGGGAACCTGCTGACAATGTCTGGTTTGGCTCCCTATCTCCCCTAAAGGCTCTTACTTTTCCTGAGAAGTCAAGGAGGAGGTGATCACCTGTATTCTACTTGAAGCAAGTGATCCTTACAGCAAACAGAGGCCTTTACATATCAATAGCAGGGTGCTTATAGTCAGCACTTGCACAGTGTGCTGTGGTGATGTAATACTACTATAATTAGCACCTGGCTCAATGTGATGTGATGATATAATGATTCTCTAGTTGGCACATACTTAGTGTGCTATAATGATGTAATCATACCAACGTATTTAAGAGATGAGAGAATTTGAAATAAAGACACACCATCTTTGACCATCCTCCTGAATCTCCTGCCTCCTTCACCCCTCCACTAAGACCAAGTCTGGGCCCGAGAGCCTCCACAGCTGTGAATCATAACACTTGAAGGAGTTGCAAAACAGCCTTTGCTAAAGCAGATGTTCCTTGTAGATTGGGAATGAAATAAATTGGAGGCAAGAGGAAAGAGGAGACTTATGAAAAATGCCTATACTAACTACAATCCTCTTCTCCATTTAAAAGTTTGCCTCCATGATATCTCACAAGATTCAACACCTGCTATAGTGCTGTTGGCATTCGCCAGAATGCAGACTCAGATGCCTTAGCATGTGCATTCAGATAACAGCTAATACACAAACTTACTGACCATGCTGTGGGGGGAAAATAATCATGTTTCCATAAAACAAAAAAAAAAAAACAGGAAATTATTAAGGACCATGTCTAAGTGAAAGGGCAGGTCAATTCTCCAACCCCCTCCACAGCTGTGAATCATAACACTTGAAGGAATTGTAAAGTAGCTTTTACTTATGTAGCTGTTGCTTGTGGATTGGGAATGAAATAAACTGGAAGCAAGAGGGAAGAAGAGAGAGGTCAGAGAATACAACTGCCTCTCAATATCCTTATATCATCATCATCCTCTCACATGAAGAGATCTATTCTACAGGTCTGAATTAAACCTCCAGCAGCCAGTGGCAAGTGGCTCCCATATTACTACACAGCAGCATTATTATATGAAAATGACTAGAGATAAAGGTCTTCCAATTTAAATAGGTAGATACTAGACTTTATAGATTTAAATGGCTATCTTTTTTTTTGAAAGATTGCTTCCTAGCTATTACAATCCTTGCTAAGTCCATAACATTCTAGATGCATAAGCTTGCCCCACTTGCAGAAAACTCTAAAAGTATATGAATTTAAAAACAAAAAAATAGGAAATACAAAAGGTTGTTTAGAAAAGAGGACAATGCATAAAAAGCTTTGGATGTGTTTTTAAACAGATAATTTAAAAGAGTAGTCTGGAAAGAGCCTGGGTTTAGAGTTAGAGCCTCATCCAACTTTCTCTGTTTCAATCAACAACTCTAGAGATCTTCTAACCCTTGCCAATGTTCTGGGTGAGGAGCATAACTAGGTCTTCAGCATCCCTGGTTCTCCCTCTCTTCAATTCTCTGTCCTGTCCCTTCCAGCTTCCCATTCTTCTTAAGACCTAAGCTCTAGATTTTAAATTCTGTAGTAAACTACAAAGAAGACCACAGTAACAAATGCATCAATAATTTTTACAGCTGCCTGAAGAACTGAATTGCTTTAAGATTTAAGTGTAATTCTCTTTAAAAGAAAAAAAAACAGATTAAATCTGAAAATATCTAATAAAGTGCCATCACATTAGTCTTTCCCACTGTAAATTCATAATAACTATCCACATAAGTTCATTATTGTTTCTACACTTTTAAACATTTTCTAAAGTCCAAAGAACATTTTTATCTGCAAATCTGCAAGCCACTGAATGGCTTGACAATATAAGGACCATTAATAGTAATAATCACCAGAGATTTTAAAACAAAATGAAATACTCAGTTCCAAACTTCAGCAGTATTTCATTAGATGAAATACTGAAGTTGTTGATTATAATTATGTTTACATTTCTGTAATAAAATATAATAATTCCTTTTGTAACTATAATAAAGACATCATGAAAAAATAAAAAACACTTGTTATGAGTCAGAAGATTTGGTTGTAGTCGTCATTCTACAGCTAATCTGATCTGCTGCAAGTAATCTAACCTCTCCCTCTGTATGCTTCAGATTTCTTAGGTAACTTATGAGGATAACAATACTCTTAAAGAGATAATAATTCAGCAGGAGAAATAGTGTATATAATATTTCAACAGAGTAAATTTTTTTATTTTTTTACATTTGATTTTTTAAATACATTTTTTGAATATTTTTTATACATTTGATATGGGTCCTGGTCAATGTGGATCTTCTTATTTTGCTCAGTTTCTATTTATTTCTTACTTTGAATTCACCATAACTGCTTCACCTAATATCTGAGTAGTCGCCCTCTAAAATTTTTAGCTTTTCACTTTAGAAAAATGCTTCAAGTGCCCCTTTGTCATCTTAAGCTCTTGCTGCATAACTGGCTCACTTAGTTTCTCATATATTTCCTAGATGATATCATTTCTTATTATCATAAGTCTTCATTAGTAATATCAACAGTCTTATGCTTAGAAGTATCCTTCCTACTTCTTCATTCATAATTGATTTTGCCCATTCAGAAATTCTTGTGTGCCTTAAGTAAAAGTCATATAGGTTAATAAGGAAAATATTAGTAGGTACATAAGTTAATATTTGTGCCAGGGAACAACTACCCATTGTTGAAAATTCAATTTCCCCAAATGCAGTCTAGTTTATCTTCTTTTAACTATTAAATTCCATTGTCCATTTTCATTGTCCATCTATACTTAGTATTCCAAGATAATTTTTCTGCTAAATCAGTACAATGAGATGTCCCTCTAACTGTTTTTAATAATTTAAACATAAGTAATTTCTTAACATTTTGATTTTCATATGAACATTTTAGCACTATTTCTCGAGTGTGGATCTCATTCACATGGCTATTTTAGCTTGAAACAATGAATATAATAATATAAATTTATCATCAGAAAAATGTCCCCTCAAATATTTTTTAACACATCTTTCCTTGATAAATAGAAAGAAGTGTCCACAGAATGCAAAAACACTTTATAGAATAACAACAAGAAAAATAATATAAGAAAACAAAAACAAAATAGCACAGGAGAGGAAAATCTGCAGAAAATCTTTTAGGAGAGTCAAATAGATCAATCCTATCAAAAGACATTTAAATGAAACTGAAATAGAAAAACATATGGAAAATGGAAATTTATCAATATTTTGTAGCAATTTATTCTCATCAATGATGACAGGGAATGATGACATTTATTTCAATAACTTAAACCAGAGAACATGACTACTCTAAAGAACATGAGGGCAGGAAAAAAAATTGATCAGAGTCAAGCATATACAGAAAAAAAATTGAACGTGGAAATGAATATATTTTTTAAAACAATAAGATATTTATTTTAAGATATTTCAAAAATGAGAATATATTAACTCACTGTAAAAATCAGAGATGGTATTATTTTTTAAAAAGGAGAAATAGTTGAATGGTCATAAAAATCCAATCCTGGCTCATTTTCTCTACTCTTCTTTGGTATTTTCATCTACTCTTTCATCCTTGATACTTTTCCTCGTTATTTTTGAATTTTGCCTTTCTTCAGGTATCTTGAGAATATCTTCCCTATTATGTAGATAGTAAAGTATATTTATAAACTATTCAATACATTTCTTAGTAGAATTAAATCAGGCTTCTAGAGCCAAAAAGGCAGAGTAAAAAAAGCACCCAGCTAAACCCTTCCAACAATTCCCCTCCAAATAACTTTAAAATAAACCTCAAATTGAATTCTGAAGTGACAGAGCCAAGAAAAGGTCAGAGTGAGACATTTTTCCAGCCCAAGACAATTTAGGAGTTTGGAAAGAGAAATCCATGACATAGAGATGGAGTGGCAACAAAAGTAGCAGCAATCTTTGGGAACTTCCAATGCAGAGATTGTAAGAGGAATTGGCAATTGGTCAGAAAGAGACTACAGGAGATGTTTGTTCTAGAGTTTGACAAAGGACCAGGAATTCTTTGGCCATTAGCTATACTCACTTCTAAGTCATACTTCAAGGGCAGGAAGGAGCACTTCTGGTCCAGAAGGAGTACAAGCAATGAGAAGCAACATCACTTTTATTCTCAAGGGATCAAGGATATTGAATGTCAGTATCAATTATAATCCCAAAGGATCAGGGAATTTCCCTGAGTGAGGACCAGAATATGGATCAGGAGAGCAGTGACCACATATTTCCCTAGATTATGCCACATTGAAAGCATTGAAAACTTCCAGTCCTCTCAAACTAGCTCTGGAAACAGAACTGGATAAAGCCTTGAAACTAAGACTGAACCTCTCCTTCCCACATCAGGCATAGAGACTAATAAAAGCATAAATTCCAAATAAAGAAATAGGATGGAAAAATGAAGAAAGAACAAAGAAGAAATTGAGCAGATAAAGTAACCTATCACAGAGATAAGGAAAATCAAGGCATAAACTCAGAAAGATAAATAATGAACTGAAAATGGCTATAAGCAGTGTCTTATAAACTGGACACAAGTGCTACAAGAATTCCTGGAAGAAATGAAAAGTAATTTTCAAAATTAAATAAAAGTGATAAAGGAAAAAAAATTAGGCAATGATATGAAAATAAAGGAAAGAAATCATGAATAGAGAACTAACAGGTTGGTTAAAAAGTCACAAATACTGAAGAAATAATAATTTAAAAACAGAAGCTAACTAAAGAAAATAATTCTTTAAAAATTAAAAATTGATAAGTGAAAGCCAATGACTCCACAAGATATAAAAAAAGAAGAAAGTCAAAAGAATTAAAAATAGAAGAAAATATAAAATATTTCATTGGAAAAAAACCCAACTGATTTGAAAAATAGCTTAGGAGAAAGCCATGATTCAAGAAAAACATCACTAGATATCACATTTCAAGAAATTGTCAAGGAAAACTGCCTATCCTAGAACCAGAGAACAAAGTAGGAATTGAAAGAATCTACTAATCACCTGCATCTAACCTAGGTAATAAAAAATAAAAACTCTAAAATATATTACCAAATTCCAAAACTCCCAGATCCAAGAGAAAATACCTAAAAACAGCCAGAAAGAAACCATTCAAACAGCATAGAACTACAATTAGGATCACACAAGATTTAATATCTACCACATTAAAGAAGGGAAGGGCTTGGAATATGATATTCTAGAAAGCAAAAGAGTTGGGTTTAAAACTAAGAATGATCTACTCAGAAAAACTGAGTATAATCCTTTAAAGGATAAAGTGAACATTTTTTGAAACAAAGGACTTTTAAGCATTTCTGGTGAAAAGACCAGTGTTGAATAGAAAATCTGACTTTTGAATATAAGATTTGAAATGCATAAAAAGGTAAAAATGAAAAAAGAAATCATAAAGGACTTAATGAGATTAAATTGTTTACCTTCCTAGATGGAAAAATTATGTGTATATAAATATTATATATATATATATGTATATAAATATTATATATATATATATATATATATATACATACACATACATATATATGTGTGTGTATGTGTATGTGTGTATCTTCTAAGAATTTTATCATTATTGTGGAAGTTAGATTCTATATAGAAAGAGGGTGTGGGTGTGGGTAAATTATGTTGGACAATATTAAAAAATGGTGAGGGGTAAGCAAAACTTGAACATTACTCACATCTAAATATATTCAAAAGAGAAAAGTACACACAAACACACACACACAATTGGTAATACAAATCTATTTTACTAATCAGGGAAGTAAAAGGCAGAAAACAATAAGAGAAAGTGTGAAAAAGGAAGTCAGATTAAAAGAAGACAGTAATATAATATAATATAAAATATAATTAAGGGTTGAGAGAGGAATGTACTGGGAAAATGGGAAAGGTAAAGGTAAAATAGAATAAATTATTTGCAATAAAAGACTCAAGAAAATGCTTTTAAGTTGGAGAGGGAAAGGAGAAACCAAGGGGGAGTAAGTGAACCTTACTTTCATCAGAATTAGCTCAAATAGGAAATAACATATATACTTAATATGAATATAGAAATATATTTTACCCTACAGGAAAATTGGAAAGGAAGGTGATTTGAGAAGGGGAAGGGTGATAGAAGAGAGGGTATATTGGGAGAAGAGGTGGTCAGTAGCAAAACACTTTTGAGGAGGGTCTGGGTGAAAGGAAAAGGAATAAATAAATGGGGGAGAAATATAGTTAGCAATAGTAATTGGGAAAATTTTTTGAAGTCTGATGAAGACTTCATTTTCAAATGTATAGAGAACTGAGTCAAATTTATATAAAAAAGTCATTTTCCACCTGATAAATGATTAAAGATATGAAATATGTCCAAAGGGCTATAAAATCATGCATATCATTTGATCTAACAATAACACTATGAGGCATGAATCCCCAAAGAGATTTTTTTTTTAAAAAAAAGAAAAGGACCTATATGTGCAAAAATATAGTAGGTCTTTTTTCAGGTCAAAGAATTGGAAATCGAGGGGATGCCCCTCAATTAGGAAGGCTGAATAAATCATGGTATATAATTATGATGGAATATTGTTATTCTATGGGAAACTATGAGTAGAGTGCTTTCAGAAAAACCTAAAATGTCTTCCTTAACCTCAAGCAAAGTGATATGTACTATGTACAAAGAAATAACAATGTTGTGGGATGATCAGCTGTGAATGACTGCTATTTTCAGCAATGCAATAATCAATGATTGCTACTAAGGACTTATGATGAAAAAATTTTATCCATACTCGGAGAAGGAACTGGTTATGTCTGAATACATATAACATGCTTTTATAAACTTCATTTTTCTTGTTTTTTTTTTTTTGGGGGGGGTGGTGATCTATGTTTTCTTTTACAACATGACTTTTATGGAAATGTTTTGCAAAACTTCACATGACTTCACAAGGAGGATGGAGGTAGGGAGAAAGGGAAAGAATCTGGAAGTCATAGTTTAAAAACAAATGTAAAAAATGTTTTATATGTAACTGAGAAAATAAAAATATTAAGTAAAGAAAAAAGTTATCCCCAATTGTATAGTTTCTTAATATGGTGTTTGTGACATTGTTTTAAAAATATTTTGATAACCATATTTCAGTATAATTGGTTTCCATTGTAATACTTCATATTTTATTTTATGCATATAAGAATATGATTCTAAGAAGGTGTCCAAAAGCTTCACCAAATTGTCTGAGAAGTCCATGATACATGAAAACTTTCAGAAGCCCTGCATTACTCACTCATTAGTTTAGAAGGGTTTAGAGATTCAACTGAAACGTACAGGAGAAGATTTTGAAGAAAAAATTTTAAAGCCCTACCCAAATATTTAGTCTGGATTTTAAAGTTTTTCACGGTCTGACTACAATATATCTTTTTAAACCTTGCTTAATGATACTTTCCTTCATACATTTTACACTGCAGTAAAACTGTTGTACTGGAGATTGTCCATAGCAATGAACATTTCTTGCCCCTGCATTTGAATTATCTATCCCACAAGCACAGAATGCACTCTGTGTAAGAAGAAGCACTGTTTTCCTTTAAGATTCAGTTCTGATACATGTTCTTTGTGAATGTTTTCCAAACTCAAGCTATTAGTCATGTCTATGAGATCTTAGGCATGTCTTTGCTTTTCTTTCTTGGCTAATAAGATGTAGCCACTGAATCTCAAGAATTTGTTTTAATATCTTTTTTTCCTTTTCAACTAAACCTGGGATTTTCTATACTACTTATAAGAAAATTCCCTTTTTATCTAGGGAGAATATCATCTGATTTTGTGTTTATAGTTCAAGATAGTTGTTTGATTTCAAATGGTGTCCTTGACATAGATCGCTGTTTAACACAGACAAGTCACAACCTGTAAGTGCCCCAAGTGATTCTTTAAGATTTATAAGATAATAAGGAAATATAGTTCCATCTGTGAGAATTTGTTGAAATGAAATGATTATTGCAACAGAAACCTCAAGAAATATGTACATGCCTCACATCCCATTTAGTTTAAAAATATATCCTAGACTTTTTGATACAAAACTATTATTTTCTTTTACTTGTTGATGAAATGAATCAAGGGTCAATCTATGTATTCAGGGATTAAACTAAATGAGAGAAAGAGCCATTTAAGCAGGGTTTATCAGAGAAAAAAGGAGTCATGTCATGCAACAAGACTGAGGAACATAGAAGAAAGCTCAAAATTCTATTCCATCCTTTGGTCTGTTCTTTCCTCTTTCCTCTTTTCAATCTCTGTTCCTTTCTTTTTCTCTCTCTTTACCTCTCTTTCTCATCATCCCTGCCTCCTTCTGTCTAAAAGAAGATATTATATAAATTCTGAACAAATGTATTCAGAAAGGGGTTAAGTTCATTCTCAGGAAAAACTTCCTCTAAGGAGAAGACAGTTCTCAGGAAGCAATTATAGGATCACAGATTTAGACATAGAAGGCAAAATATAGGCTGTCTCATCCAACCCTCTCATATTCAGATGAAGAACTAAATTCCACAGAGGTTAAGTGATTTTATCCAATGCCACCTAAGTAGAAAATAGCAAAACTGATATTTATAATATACTAGTTAGGAACAAAGGATTTCTAAAATTGTATAGTGTTTGAAGGCAATGAGATGAGACAAAGACGTGATGCTAAAATCAAGTGAGTTGAGTTCTGTTCTCAGGTATGACATATATTACTTGTATAACACAGACAGTTCATTTAGCGTCTTTGAGCTTGTTTGCCCATCTGTAAAATGGGAAAAATAATATTTGTACTACTTACCTCATAGGTTAGTTGTGAAGAAAACATTTTGTAAACCTTAAAACCTTATGTGAATGTGTTATTATTTTCACCACAGATCTATCTGGAAAGTAACTTATTTCAGCTAAAAACAGTTTATTCAGAAAGAATAAGTCAGTCCAACCAGTTGGCTGGTGACATACTAGCAGAGCCCCATAAGGAATTTTTCTCTAGAGACTTGTTCATGTTTATCTTATAAACAATGTAAATAAGAACTATAGAGATTAGTTCTCTATTTCCTTAAGGTGAAAGAACACATTTGAAAGTATTTGTAATTTCTACCACATGCCCCTGGGCACTATCTTAATCAACACACACAAAAAGTCAGTTTTCCAGGATGGTTCAGAAGAATAATTGGACACAATGAGCTCTTTGAAGTGGATTTTTTTTAAAAAGCTGCTCTTAGAACTATACTAATTACAATAGAAGGAAATTTCAATACTGGCCCAAAAAATGTTTCTGGAGAGATTAGTTTAATATGCTACTTATCAAATTGCATGGTCAAATTGTCTAAAGATTATGTTGATCTTGTTCTACATTTGCTAATATAACCATGGATTCAGTCAATTTGTCTTTTCAGGAAGTATAGAAAGATGCTTTTAGCTAAGATTGACATGATATCAGCCTGAAAAAAGACTTAAAAATTTTAATCACAGGATAGGAGTTCAATATGAAGATCAACTTTATTGTAATAAAGCAGTAACTGTGAAATAAAAAAAAAAAGTCTGCTGGGAGGATTAACTCTTTACAATGGTTTGGTATTAGTGTAAATTAAAAGCAAGATGACTGAATTAGGATCAGAGCTAAAGCAAACTAAGGAAATGCCACAAGCAGGAAGAAAAAAGCAATTACATGTAGAGGGAGTGATAATTTTTTCCATTAAGCAGACCTAAGTTTGATTCTTGCCTCAGACATTTGGTAGCTGTGTGGCACTAGACAAGTCACTTAGTTTCTCTGAGGTTATGTTTCCTTATATGTAAAGTGAGAATAATAGTAGAACCTGTAAGCTTTAGCCATATAAATTTAACAATTATTAATATAGTCTTTTATTTTATTCATAGACATAAACAAAAATATTTTTTTCTAAATTTAATCCTGAAGTGCCATTAGAAAACAACAGACTTTAAAATTATTTGCTAATTTTCAATAATTTTCCTTCTACGTGTATATATCGTGTGTGTGTGTGTGTGTGTGTGTGTGTGTGTGTGTGTGTATTTAGTAAGTACCCACTATATGGGAGCACTTTTCTAGAGATAGGTAAAAGTAGAAATCGTCCTTGGCCTCAAAGCATTCAAATTCTAATGGATAAAACAATATGCACATAAGTAAATAAAGAATATATTCAAAGGAGTATAAGATATTATGGTAAGGAGAGACTTTAATTTTTTTTTTTTTTAAGGAAGGAGAGACTTTTAAGTGAGGAGATGAAAAAAGTGTTTACATAGAATGTACCACTAAAGCCAGTCTTCAAGACAGGGTATCATAAACAGGGACACCCAAGCAAAACCAGAATGGCATGAAAGGACCAGGTTTTGAAGAAATTTAAATGTTAACCAGGAAAATTTATATTTGACCTCAGATACAATAGTGACCAGAATTTATTGAAAGGGTCATAACATGGCCAGACTGCAGCTTTAGGAATATAATTTTCACAGCTCTTTAGAGAAAGAATGGTGGAACCCTTGAGAGTAATAAACAATTTGAAAAGAAGGAAGAGAGCTATGGATGCCATTGTAATTGATGGCATTGTAATTGGGCTTCCACTGAAATTTGGGGTATTTTATGTGATGCAGTATTAGGAAGGGATACATGACCTACTAATGAGTCCAAATTGACAGAATTCTGAGGCTGCATTGTGGATCTTCCTAAGAGACAGAATTGGTGCCAAAGCCAGCAAGAGAAACCAGTACAGTTCAAAATATTCTCTTGAAGACATATCATAGTCTTAAGCTTCAGACATTTAAGGGAAGCCAGTTCTTCAAGAGTCTTGTGAAGTTTTTTTCTACTTCATTTCCCTAAAGATTTTGGGATTACTCCTTCAGTAAAATCAAAGCCTCTCTCTTGGGTTGAACTGAGATTTCTGATTCCATTGAGAAGACCTTTCCTCCTGAATATTGTCTGGCTTATTCTAATCTCTAAAACTTCAGTTTGCTGCTTCCTTGGATTAATGGGGTTACTCTCTATTTGTTATTTGTAATAGCCTTTTTACAACCAGTTTGGTGTGAAGAAACCAAATTGGTGAATAAGTTAAGGAAGGACTAGGAAACAGTCCTTTGTTTTGTTATGAACAAGATTGATACCCCTAGATTCCCTGTTGGGGAAGATGAGAAATCTATGTCAAGCTCAATAGCCATAATCAAGGCAAGCAACAAGTAACTAGCTTCTCTTGTTCCATTCAGAGAGGAAATTATAGATTCCTTTGGAAAAGGTTGAGCCAAAACCTAGAGATATACATTCATGCCATCCCTAAGCTGCATATCCATATTTTTAGAAAATGCATGTGGATACAAACTAAACTTATACTGAGCCTATTCTTTTTGTCTTAACATAGAACTTCTTAGGGAAAAAATAGGGCTTCACATAGACTTATGAATAGGGAGGGGAAATGATTTAGGGAAAATGAATAGAAGGTTAAAAACTAAAAACTCGGGAAAGAAGGAAGAAAGGAAATAGGATTCATAGTTTGGTAATTTAACATGCTCTTAATTTCATCATATAACGAGTTCTAATTATTAACTACTAGAGCTAAGTTAAATAGATCAGGATAATGTTTCATAAGACTATTGCAATTTACAGAAATAAGTGTGTAAACATCAAAAGTATTAAATAACTAAATTAAACCAAATAAATAAATAAATCTTTATATTTTACTTTAAACATATCATTTCTTAATTTTATCTTCTCCCATTTGTATTTGTATGTATTCATACAATATGCAATTGTATGAAAATATCATTTTCATTATGGTCTCTTATAAGTGGACATACGGTATAATGGATAAGATATTAGAGGTATTTATAGTCACATCAGATCCTGACTTAATCACCTATTAATTTTAAGATCATGATTATGTCTCTTGAAAGAAAAACAGAGAGAAAGAAGGAAGGCAGGAAGGGAAGAAGGGAGGAAGAAAGAAAGGAAGGAAGGAAGAAAGAAGCAAAAAAAAAGAAAGGAAAAAAGAAAGAAAGAAAGAAGAGGATGAAAGAACACGTGGCCCAAATCATCTATGTAAGTTTCATTCCCATGTAATAGACTGTATTTTTTTCTAAATGAGCAAATTAATTCTTGCATCACTCTTAAAACTTTGAAGTGAATACATCTGGTTACCTTTCAAAGCCAATCTGACGAAATGTCTTCTCCCATGTTGAGCCTAGGAAAAAAAAGAAGAAAAACTGATTTAAGCACCTCAAATATTCAAAATTTTTCATCTGTTTTCTTCATCTATATTGGTCATTTCATTTTAGTTTTTAGTCCAATAAAGAGATAATTAAGCCTTCATTACAGACACTTTAGTCTGATCATTTGTATAACAATCTTAGTTGCTACAGTTTAGAACAGTTATAATTATTTTAAAATGCTAAAAATTGGCATTGTTTTGGAATAATGGAATAATTAGAATAACAGAAGATTGAATATAATGCAATAACAATATTGTGGTCTTTAAAAAAATGGGAATGATTTAATTTCTGAGTTTCTACCAAAAGCTTCTTATTCTATAATGTAATGTGACACATGATGTAAAAATATGTTAAAAAAAAAAAGACACTATCATGTTATGTCTCTTTACCCTTATTTTGTCTGGTGCAAAGCAATTGGTTACTTTTAAAATTACTTATAAATCTAATTATGGCAGAAGCAGTACAATACGATCTATATTATTTTATTAAAAACGATACCACTGCAAAAGCAGATATGAATTATGTAAATGAATTCTTTAAACTTAAATTTCAAATTTAATGTAACTGGCAATATATTTAACAGTTGATGATAATTGAAATCTGGAGAGCATTCTCTGACATCTCAATATGATACAATTTACTTTACCAATCTGATTATTTTAATATTTCAGATATGCAGAATTTCTTCAGTCTTGGTACTTCCTCCACCAATGCAACTCTTTCCATATATTAAGAGATGATCTTCATGAGAAGATGTAGTTAAAACAACTGATTAACTGATAGGTAATTCTTGGATAATCTTGAACTCTTTTGACATTAGTTAGATTGCTCCTGAGATATGTGACGAAAAGGTTTTTCTGGGCTCATACACAAAGTGTTTTCAACTTCTTAGGAATTATTATGAATATTCTTTGCAGGAATAAACTTTGAGAACAAAAGGTACCTAAGTATTGGAATAGAATTCTATCAGTAGGGATTCTTTTTTTTTTTTTTCACTGATATTATTAAGTAATGAATACGTTCATTTTTTGGGTTAACTATTCTGAATTAGATGTTTTCAGAGGCAATGGCTATGTTTCAAAGAGGATTAATTCTCCTGTCTTTTTTATATAGGTAACTTTTTTTTTTATAAGTAACTTCCTCTCACCTTCTAGCTTATAGAATTTTTACCTTCCTTCAAAAGATTACTTTATGAAAACTATCCATATTCAAGATTACCTTGATTTTCTGTCCTCTCAATTCTCAGCACTTTTTCTATTTGAATTTGAATTACTTGGTATTTGCTAACTATAGTCACGTTGCAGTTTGCTAGTAGGTTGTAAACTTAAATACTAGGACTTTTCATTATTTTTATCTTGACAGTCCTGGAACTTAGCATAGTGCTATGTATCTAAGAAAGCACTTAAAATATCACAACTAAATTTATCAACAGTATATCTAAATCTATAGCACAGAATCTGGGCTATATTAAAACATAGCATGTCTACTATGTTTTTCACCATTGGAAGATAAACTTAATTCTTTATAATATTTATATGAAGTGATACTATGAATACTTAGAATTTGGCAAAATTAACTTTTCTAAAGCTCATCTTAATATGGATGTTCAGATTTGAGAGAGCAAAATTTAATAAAATTGGCATTTATGTTAAAATAAAGTACAACAAATCTATGTGTTTAAGGATAGAAATAGTGACAGTAACTTTTCACAATTTGAAATGTGATTAAGGAAATTAAACAAACTTCTGCATTGTGTTAAGTGATCTACCTATTTAGTAATTTTTACCAGATTGGCACTTCTTCTCTTTATACCCAGATGGCACAGCTGGATAAGAAATGAGCCTATATTACTTGGGCATTGTTTAAAGCTCTAAGCTTTGAAGAGATACAAAGAGAAATAATATTAGCAGCAATTCTCTTCATTCATCATTCTATCAACTAGGAAATTACTTTTGTTTCATTATTTTTATATATCTCTCCTAACAATCTCCCTGATCTCTTTAATCACTCAGTAACTCTTGGACATTATGATTCACCAGAAAAAATGGAGAGTATGAAGTGGGGGAAGGAATTATTAGGCCTGGGGAGGGTTCTTCTGGTTCTGAACCTTTTATTTCTGAGAGATTTAATTAGCTTCCGAGGTACTCTTTCTGGGTCTTTTTGGAGAACAATTCACAAAATTAGAGAATGATCAGAATGACCTCAGAGGTCATAACAAAAACTGCCATTTCGATAGTACTTTAAGTTTTGCAAATCATAATACATAAAATGTTTATTTTATTTTCACAATTGTATATGGAAAGTATTATCACAGATGAGGAAATTTAGTCCTCCAAAAAGCTTGTTAGCAGACACACGCAACTAATTAGTCAGAAACATTTGAATAGAGACTTCCCAACACCAAGTTCAGCCCTCTATCTAGACTACAACTATACCACATTACGTTTCATTAATTCTAACTCAATTCTAAATAAAAATTCTCTCTGCAAATAACTGACAATTGGAAATCCAGTTTTTTTTTTCTTGAAGAAAGAATCCTTATTAAAAGGGAACCCACTAACTCTTGTTCTATTTCTAAAGGAATCTAAATGTTAGAAAAATTTTCTTGACATTGAACTTCTTTGTAGTTTTCACTCACTGATTCTGGTTCTACTGAAACTGCTCTCTAGTAAAACTTGAAGGATTTTTTAAACTGCTACTGCATATAGCTATAACTTTCACATCTGAAATAGAATTTCTGAAAACAAGTCTAAAACTGACACTTATTTACAATGAATTTCATCTTATTTGATTTGTCCAATTTTGAAAGTCTATCAAGAATTTTTTGGATACTTTATTATTTATCATGGCTATTAATTCTATAAACTCTGAAAACATGTCTGGTGTCTCTGTCTTTATCTTAGTCACTGACAAAATTATTAAAAGAATGGGGTAAAGTA
Organism: Antechinus flavipes; assembly: GCF_016432865.1. Taxonomy (NCBI): domain Eukaryota; kingdom Metazoa; phylum Chordata; class Mammalia; order Dasyuromorphia; family Dasyuridae; genus Antechinus; species Antechinus flavipes. The sequence continues at coordinate 509,980,841 of NC_067398.1, forward strand.
CAGATTCATGAACTACTTTACTATGGCCCTCCTGCTAAACTAATATGAAACCATTTATAATGAATTTTGGGACTGGTCATTCAACTAGTTTCAAGAACAGTTGATCTTAATATGATTTGTTCTACCTCTCTGAATTCACCAAGTCTACAAAGATTACATGAAGGATTTTGTCAAATACTTTTCTGACATCTAGATAAACTAAATCTATAGCCTTTCTCTAATAGTCTAGTTAAATAAACATTTTTATGTATTATGATTTGCCAAACTTAAAGCACTATTCAAATGGCAGTTTTTATTATAATCTCTGAGGTCATTCTTATCCTTCTCTAATTTTGTGAATTGTTCTCCAAAGAAGATCCAGAAAGAATGCCTCAGAAGTAATTGCATTTTTCTGATCAACAATGATTTAGAACATTTTTTTCAGATGACTAGAATTTTTTTTTTTTTTTGCTGAGGCAATTGGGGTTAAGTGACTTGCCCAGGATCACACAGCTAGGAAGTGTTAAGTGTCCAAGACCAGATTTGAACTCAGGTCCTCCTGATTTCAGGGATGGTGCTCTATCTGTTGTGCCATCTAGCTGCCCCTAGATGACTAGAAATGGTTTTAACTTCTTTGTCTAAAAATTATCTATTCAAACCTTTGACCACATCAATTGGCTTATATTATTTTAAAGTTGTCAATTTTTTAAATCTTGGATGTAAAATTTTCCTCCAGTTTTTTGCTTCCCTTCTAATCTTAGCTGTACTGGTTTTGGTTATACAAAATCTTTTAAATTTAATATAAGCAAAATTATCCATTTTGCCTTTCATGATGTTCTCTAGTTCTTTTTTGGCCATGAATTCCTTCCTTCTCCATAGTTCCGAGAGGTAAATTGACCCTTGTTCTCCTAATTTGCTTATAGTATCAACCTTTATGTCTAAATCATGAACCCATTTCAATCTTATCTTGGTAGAGAGTGTTAGGTGTTGGTCAATGCCTCGTTTCTGCCACACTATTTTCCAATTTTCCCAGAAATTTTTGTCAAATAGTGACTTCTTATCTCAGAAGCTGGAGTCTTTGAGTTTATCAAACACAAGCAAATCATTTATTCTTGATGAAGCCATGCTGGCTCTTTGTGACCACAGTTTTTCTTCCAAAATGTTCCTTAACTTTCTCTTTAATATGTTTGATAACATTTTCCCCCTTTTGATCTGATTTTTCTTGCACATCATGACAAATAAAAAAATATGTTCAAAAGCAGTGTGTGTGTGTGTGTGTGTGTGTGTGTGTGTGTGTGTGTGTGTGTGTGTTGCTATCTTAGGGAGAAAAAAGGTAAGAGAAGAAGGAGAAAGAATTTGTAACACAAAATCTTGTAAAAAATTTTATTCATTCTAACAACTTCTATTCACTTTTTGTAATTTCTAGTTGTTAATGAAAAAAATTCATTTCTGATGGCTTATCATGCATTTAAGACGTTATATCTTTATTCACTCATTGAATCCTTTTGATTCTGTTCTCCAAAAATCTAGAGTGCAAATCCTATTATGTTTGGCTCTTCTTTTTTAATCACAAGATTTTAGGGGTGTGGTCAATTATTCTTTCAAGGGTCCCTATCATTTTTCCTACAAAAAACTATTATTTTTTTATTCATAAAAATATCAAGAATAGCAATTCCTTTTGATGCTTTCTTCACCTTTCTGGATGATGAAATTATCCGTAACATGAATTAAGAAATTGTCAGCTATTGCTTTTGATTGAGAGACACAGCTCCAGCAAATACTAGTGCTTCTTTATAAGACTTATGTAATGTTTCTCATCATTCATTTATATGTTTTACTTCTTTTGCACAGGTGTATTTATTATTTTTCTGTGAGAATATGGACTCTGTTTCTTTCTTCACTAAACATTAAAAATGTCTGGATATTCATACTTTGGCTAGAATTTAAAATATTTTCATAATATATTTTACCCAGCTTAAGCATATTTTAACCTATAAGCTTGCATACTGAAAAAAATGCATAGTATTAATAAAGGAGTATTTGCCTCTCAGTACACTGGCACCAAAGCTTCATTAAAAAAATAAATAAATAAAATGGTAAACCTCCACCCTGCTAGTCATCCAGCCTGGTAATCTCAATGTACATTGACACATTCTCTCAAATTTGATTGCATTTCTTGGCATCACAAACTTAGCACAACACAGTGAAAAAAGCTTTAAATATTGAGTGGGAGAACCTGAGTATAAGTTCTGGGTTTTGTTTATCCATTCATTCATTTATTCATTTATTTGTTTATTTGCTTGATCAGTTAATTAATTAGCATAGGCTTCCTTCCTAACCTCATACAAATCTCTCTGGGCCTTAATTTCTCCAGTATTGAATTGGATGACCTCACAGGTCTCCTCAGTCTCAAAATCTTTGATCCTGTGTTATTACAAGATTTTCCCTCCTCTCTACTCTCTACCACCCTAGTTGATGTTCTCATTCTTAGTGGCCTATATTACCACAATAGTTTTTTTAATTAAACAGTTTAATAGCTTTTTAACTTTTTCAAATCCAAGCAAAGATAGTTTTCAACATTTACCCTTTCAAAACCTTGTGCTCCAAACTTTTCCCCATCCCTCCCCACCTCTTCCTCCCATAGACAGTAAGCAATCTAATACAGGTTAAACATGTGTAATTCTTCTAAACATATTTCTTCTATATTCATAATGCTGCACAAAAAAAATCAGATCAAACAAAACAAAAATCAGATCTACAAAAAGGGATCCTACAAACATTTTTGTACATGTGGGGCCTTTCCCCTATATTATGGTCTCTTTAGAACATAGACCCAGTAGAGACACTGCTGGATCAAAGGGTATGCTCAGTTTTCTAGTTCCTTGGGCATAGTTCCAAATTGTTTTCCAGAATGGTTGGATCAATTCACAACTCTATCAAAATTTCATTAGTGTTCCAATTTTCCCACATTCCCTACAACATTTATCATTATATTTTCCTGTCCTCTTTCTCAATCTTAGCAATGTGAAATAGTATCTCAGAGCTGTCTTAATTTGCTTTTCTCTAGTCATTAGTGATTTGCAGCATTTTTTCAGATGACTAGAAAATATTATAATAGTCTTAACTGGTTGTTTTGTCCCAATTTTTTCCTCCTCTAATATGATTGCAGAAGGCAATCTTTCTATAGTATAACTATCTGTTCAAAATTTTCATTGACTTTCTAACTTTCCAGGCAAATAGGGCTTATTGTCTAGTTTCAATGTCCCACCCTTGTGCAGTTGTACAAATTATTTCCCAGGCTTAAAATGGAGAAGTTTAAGGAGAGTTCTAGAGCCTATATGCACATATATAGTGGCAGTAAATATATGATAATCCTGGAAAAAATGCTGAGGAGCCAGAATGAGATAGATTAGAAGAATACTAAGAGAGAACACTATATAAAATAAATATTATTCAAAGAGAACACAACAGTTGAGAGCATCAGCAAAAGACTCTTGAAGCAAAATGTGGCATGTGATCATTATAATGGGGCCAATGAAAGACTGAAGGCCATTTTACAATTTTTTTCTCTAAAATATTATCATCATCAAAGTTGTAATCAGCTAGTGATCACATTACAATGCTTTGCTAAGCTTGCCCTTGAATAGCAGGTGTAGTCTCTTTCTTGACTAATATTTGAAATCTTTCTAAATAGATAGAACCTCCTGAATCTTGTGCTCTGCTGATGGAACCTTTCAAAAGCCAAGGTCAGTGTTTTGACAAAATGAGGCACAAGAGGAAAAAGTAGTATAATAATTGGTAAAAACAAACAAACAAAAAACCACTATTAATTTAGGCACCACATTTATCAGACACAAATTTTCATGTATATAATTAGGTTTTTCTCAGATTGGCTAAGATGATAGGAAAAGATAATGACAAATGTTGGAGGGGGTATCGGAAAATTGGCATACTAATACATTGTTGGTGGAATTGTGAATGGATTCAATCATTCTGGAGAGCAATTTGGAACTATGTTCAAAAAGTTATCAAACTGTGCATACCCTTTGACCCAACAGTGTTTCTATTGAGCCTATATCCCAAAGAGATGTTAAAGGAAGGAAAGGGACCTATATGGGCAAAAATATTTGTGGCATATGTTTTGCAAATAAAAAGCTTTAATTTAAAAAAAATCAGGTTTTATAATCATCCCTTCATCATTGAGATCCATCACAATGCAGATTCATTCAATTTCTAGCTAATGCTACTTCTCAGCTTTTCAAAAAACCAGAACAAATGCAATGAATAACACCCTTCTGGAACTATTGGATGATGGCCAGCTTACCACTACAAAAATAAAAGTATTTTCATTGACTGCCAGGGGTTGCCAGGTGGTTAAACATGCTGACTGGCACATGACACTGGTCACTAAACAGTCCTTATTGAAAACATCTGGAAATTTCTCAGGACCTACATCTGTTCTGCCAAAAGTTATATTTACATCTTTATTATTATTATTTTTTATTATTGAAGGAAAAATATTTGCACAACCAATCAAAGGAGCTACATTTTTGCCACATATTGAACTGCTCTGTCATGTGAATAGGAGGGTCAGGTTTTATGAAGGAGGAGCAATAGTTTCTTTTTCTCTCTTGACTCCCAAAAGTCTCATTTGGTTTTATCACTATCTTTTTTTTTATATCACTTATATTTTCCCTTATATTCTTGTGTATCTCTTCTCTCAAAGTATCAATCATTATTTTTATTTTATTTTTATTTTTTATTATAACTTTTTATTGACAGAACATATGCCTGAATAATTTTTTCACACCATTATTCCTTGCACTCACTTCTGTTTCAACTTTTCCCTTCCTTTCCTTCATCTCCTCCCCTAGATGGAAAGCAGTCTTATACATGTTAAATATGTTAGAGTATATTCTAGATACAATATATGTGTGCAGGACCGAACAGTTCTCTTGTTACACAGGAAGAATTGGATTCAGAAGGTAAAAATAACCCATGAAGAAAAACAAAAATGTAAACAGTTTACACTCATTTCCTAGTGTTCCTTCTCTGGGTGTAGCTGGTTCTGTCCATTATTGATCAATTGGAATTGAATTAGATCTTCTCTTTGTTGAAGATAGCCACTTCCATCAGAATACATCCTCATACAGTATCATTGTTGAAGTATATAATGATCTCTTGGTTCTGTTCATTTCACTTAGCATCAGTTCATGTAAGTCTCTCCAAGCCTTTCTGTATTCATTCTGCTGGTCATTTCTTACAGAAAAATAATATTCCATAACATTCATATACCACAATTTACCCAACCATTCGCCAATTGATGGGCATCCATTCATTTTCCAGTTTCTAGCCACTACCAACAGGGCCACCACAAACATTTTGGCACATACAAGTCCCTTTCTCTTCTTTAGTATTTCTTTGCGATATAAGCCCAGTAGTAGCACTGCTGGATCAAAGGGTATGCACAGTTTGATAACTTTTTGGGCATAATTCCAGATTGTTCTCCAGAATGGTTGGATTCATTCACAATTCCACGAACAATGCATCAATATTACAGTTTTCCTGCATCCCCTCCAACATTCATCATTATTTTTTTTCCTGTCTTCTTAGCCAATCTGACAGGTGTGTAGTAGTACCTCAGAGTTGTCTTAATTTGCATTTCTCTGATCAATAGTGATTTGGAACACTCTTTCATATGAATGGAAATAGTTTCAATTTCATCATCTGAAAATTGTCTGTTCATATCCTTTGACCATTTATCAGCTGGAGAATGGCTTGATTTCTTATAAATTAGAGTCAATTCTCTATATATTTTGGAAATGAGGTCTTTATCAGAACCTTTAACTGTAAAAATGTTTTCCCAGTTTGTTGCTTCCCTTCTAATCTTGTTTGCATTAGTTTTGTTTGTACAAAGGCTTTTTAATTTGATGTAATCAAAATTTTCTATTTTGTGATCGATAATGATCTCTAGTTCTTCTTTGGTCACAAATTCCTTCCTCCTCCACAAGTCTGTGAGGTAAACTATCCTATGTTCCTGTAATTTATGATTTTGTTCTTTATGCCTAAATCATGGACCCATTTTGATCTTATCTTGGTATATGGTGTTGTGTGGGTCCATGCCTAATTTCTGCCATACTAATTTTCAGTTTTCCCAGCAGTTTTTGTCAAATAATGAATTCTTATCCCAAAAGTTGGGATCTTTGGGTTTGTCAAACACTAGATTGCTATAGTTATTGACTATTTTGTCTTGTGAACCTAACCTATTCCACTGATCAACTAATCTATTTCTTAGCCATTACCAAATGGTTTTGGTGACTGCTGCTTTATAATATACTTTTAGATCAGGTACAGCTAGGCCACCTTCATTTGATGTTTTTTTCATTAATTCCCTTGAAATTCTCGACCTTTTGTTCTTCCATATGAATTTTGTTGTTATTTTTTCTAGGTCATTAAAATAGTTCCTTGGGAGTCTGACTGGTATATCATTAAATAAATAGAATAGTTTAGGGAGTATTGCCATCTTTATTATATTTGCTCGGCCTATCCAAGAGCACTTAATATTTTTCCAATTATTTAAATCTGACTTTATTTGTGTAAAAAGTGTTTTTAAAATTTTGCTTATTACTTTCCTTGACAGATAGTATTGACAGTTATTTTTAATGGAATTTCTCTTTGTATCTCTTGCTGTTAGATTTTGTTGCTGAGGATTAATGTGGATTTATTTTGTATCCTGAAACTTTGCTAAAGTTATAAATTATTTCTAATAACTGTGCCTGGTCTAACCGCCCCTGCCCTCAAGCAAAAACAGACCTTTTCTGGTGAATTTCAAGGATGTCTTCTGTTGGTAATTATTTGTGGGTTTTTTTTTTTTCAGTCAAGCACTAATTCCAAGGCTTGTCATGAAATAAATTCTGAGAACAAAGACAGAGATTAAGAAGATGTGTGTGTCCTCTCTGCCATCTTGGCCAGAAGTTGAGTATCAATCATTATTACAAAGAAATTTGTTTAAAGAGGAAGGAAAAAATCAACAAATCAATAAAAACAGCAAAATAATATGATGGTATATGAATTCCATACTCAGGGAACCCACCTTTACTCCCTCCCCTTGTAAAGGAGAGATGATAGGCATTCTTGAAACTCTAAGGTATTTTTAAATTTTTTGGATTTACAGAATCTTAGAATTGAAAGGAGAATCAGAAGTTAATTGATTAGAATTCCTTTCATAACATTTCTGACAAATCGCTGACTTTTCATCCTCTGCTTAGAGAGTACCAATATGTATAATTTCTTACCTTTGTGAGTAGCTCTTTTACTTTCAGTCAGCTCAAATTTATTGATTTGAGGAAACTTTTTTTGCAACTGAAATCTGCCTCTTTGAGCCTTCTATCCATTGTTACTACTTCTTGCTTCTTGAGTCCACTGAGGATATTTTTGCTCTCTTTTACCATGTAATCCTTCAAATAATTGATACCTCTCTTCTTCCCAAACCACAAAAATTTTTCTTCTCCAGGTTAAATCTCTTGGTCTGGTTATATTACAGGGTCTTCAGGCTTCTTACCATTCTAGTCACTGCTCCCTAGACACAATTCAATTTGTCAATATGTAAAAAGACAATGCCCAGGTGTTGTCAGAAGTAGAATACAGAGAAACATTATATTCTTCATTTTAGAGGTGGACAATTTAACCAAGAATAGAATATAAAATTAAGCACTGTCACTACAAAGGTGATTATAGCAGCACAGGCCAACCTGCTATCATAGAAGCTTGTGCAGTTTTTCAGAAAGTCCTGTGTCTTCCTTCAAACAAATATGAAAATAAAATAAAGTTGACTCTGAGGTGCTATAATACTACTGGTATTGTAATAGCAAAAGTACCAGTTTTTCTTTTTTTGGAAGATTGAAAGTAATATAAATAGATTAATAAAATGAACATTTATCAGTTTTTGTTGATATGAAAAATATATGTTCCAAAATTCTTGGTGCATTTCTGGGAGATTACTTTAACAGCCCAAGTGAGAAGTGATGTCAGCCAAAAATTGGGATGTGATTTGCCATGGGAATAAATATTAAATATTTTGAAGCCAGAAAAAGGAAGATGTGGAATTTGGCAAGGGACTTCAATTGGAAACTTTTTTTTTTCCTGTGGCAATTGGGGTTAAATGACTTGTCCAGGGTCACACAGCTATGATGTTAAGTGTCTGAGACCAAATTTGATCTCAGATTCTCTTGATTTCAGGACTGGTGTCTATCCACTGTGCCACCTAACACAGTGCCTCAATTGGAGACTATTCTTAGTGAATCATCAAAAGCCCTGAAGGTTTGTCCTCTAGCATGAATAATTTGTCTAGTTCAGAGATTCAATTTCCAAACTTAGTCTTTTGTTACACTTGCATAGGATTTCACATTTTAAAACTTCTGTTTCAGGGTGTTAGTTTTTTTGTTTTGTTTTTTTCCAATGCTTATCCTGAAAATCAGAAGATGAAGTCCTTACATTTTTTAAGGGTTCAGACTAATATGTTTATTGAATAAGAACTACTGGTAATTCCTTCATTGAATTCTATAGGATGAAAGGAAATAAAGAAATAAAAGAAAGAGACAGAATAAGAAAGATAAGGAATGAGGGAGAAAGAAAAAGAAGAAAGAGGAAAGAGAAATAGAGAGAAAGAAGAGAGAGACGAGACGGAATTGAACAACATCATGAAAATTTTGCAATGATGAAGTTTCTTTTTTTCTTTTATAGCTAATTCTACTTAAATTAATTTACTTATTCAGTGCCATACCAATAAAACTACCAAAGAATTACTTTATGTTGCTGGAAAAAATAACAAAATTAATCTGGAAGAACAAAAGGTCAAGAATATCAAGAGAATAAATGGCAAAAAAGTTGAGGAAGGTGGCCAAGAATTACCAGATTTCAAACTATATTAAAAGATGATAATCATCAAAAACAATCTGGTACTGACTCTGAAATGGAGTATTAGATTAGTGTGATAGATTAGATATACAATACATAATAATAAATTACCATATTAATTTAGTGATTGATAAAACCAAAGATCCAAGTTTTGGTAGCAAGAAAACACAATTTTTATTACTGTCTGATTTGTTTTGGCTATTCAGTTTACATGAATGAATTCTTTTTCTCTTAGATTTTTTTTTTTGAACCAAACTCATTTAATATTCTATTAAGAAAGAAAATGGAAGATGGCAGAGTAAGCAATCCAACCAACCATAAACTAAAGACCCCAAACAAATCATGGAACAACAAAACTAGCAAAAAAAAAATGTTAAAACATTCTTTCAGGTCCAAGAAATTTAAGAAGATCATCAAGTAATTGTCTTACTGGGACAAAGGAGGAGTGAATTCCAATATGGAAAACATCCCAACAATCCAGCAGCAAGTCCCATCTCTGCAAAACATTGGGAGATCCCAAGGCCCTGTATACTGAAGTAGGTCAACACAATACCAGCTCTCCCCATGTGTTTCAGCATACACAATGGAATGAGCAATCTCCAGATCTGAGAACAGCCACATGTTTCAGCATTTCCCTGAGTAAACACAAATATACCCATCCAAAGGTATCTAATCAAGCAAGCCCCCACCAACACCATCATTTGTTTCATCATATCCCCAGGCAACCAGACAGCCTCCAACTTACAGACCATAACATGCTTCAAGTACACCTCTGAGGAAAGGAAGAAACATCCCACCAGCCTCAGTATACACCAGACACTAGCACTAGCACCCTGGCTTAGTACTAGGTAAGCTACCAAACCCCTAAGCCTTCAGCAGTGCCAGTCATTCTCCACTTCATCCACTCAGTGCAGCATCAAACATCAGAGTCCTCAGTGAATTTCAGGGTGCCTCAACATCAGATAAACACCAGGTCCAGCAGCCCCTAGTAGAAGTAGCCTGAGACTGCCCTTTCTACCCCAAATCTACTTCAAATTTAAAAGAAAGTAAAAAAAAAAAAAAAAAAAAAAAAAAAAGATGAGCAAAAAACAACAAAAATCTGACCATAGGAAGTTATAGACAGGGATGATCCAAAGACAATGTAGAAATACCTATGTAGAATACAATGTAGAAATCCTAAAAGAAAATGGGAAATGTCTTGAGCCCAGAAAGTACTCATGGAAGAGCTCAAAAAGGAACTTTAAAATCAAATAAGATAGATAAAAGAAAAAAAAAATTAAAAAATGAGCAATAAAAGAGAACTATGGGAAAAAAAAGTCCACAGCTTGGAAAAAGAAAACAACTGCTTAAAAAGGTGGCCAAATGGAAAGGAAGATACAAAAATTCACAGAATAAAATGACTGCTTAATAAGTATAACAGACCAAATGGAAAAGTAAGTAGAAAAGTGTATGGAGAAAAATAACAATTTAAAATTTAGACTTAAACAAGTGGAAGCTAATGACTCTATGAGACCGCAAACAGTAATAAAATTCAAAGGAATGAAAAGAATAGAAGAAAATGTAACATGGCTCATTGGAATAACAAATGACCCTGGAAATAGATCTAGGAGAGACAATAACAGGATAATTAGACTACCTGAAAGCAATAATCAAAAGGAGCACCTGGATAGCATCTTTCAAGAAATTATCAGGAAAACTGCACTGATATTCAGGAATCAGAGGGCAAAATAAGCAATGAAAGAATCCACCAATCACCTCAGGAAAATGATACCAAGATAAAAATATTTAAAAGAGGAACATTGTTGTGATCTAGTTCAGATGGATCTGAATCGGTCCCTGTTTGGGTGCCAAAATGTGGTGAGCTTTTTCTTCTCAAAAAGCAGCCAGGTGATAAAAGTTCAGATCTTTTATTGTCTCCAATATAGCCCGGTTAGCTTAGAGGCCTATCTCTCTGCTTGGTTCCAAGAGCTCTCTCCAAATGTCTTTAAATCCAAAGGTCTGGTCCTTCAGCCTCTGCCTCTGCTTTCTTCAGCCTCCAGCCAGCTCCAGTCTTCATGTCATTCCGGTGAAATCTCGACTTGTAGCGTCTTCCTCTCCAGAACTTCTTCGACTGGCCCATTGGCCTATTTATGCTCCTTCCAGAGAGAGGGATTATGGGTTTTCTCCCATAGTGCTCTCTGGCCCAAAGAGTTTCAAGGGAGGTATGAACTCATTGAACTCCAATGAGTAAAGGTGTGAACACAAGCCTTGTATTGATTAGTTCTACTTAGTACCTAGTTTCAGGTTCTGGCCAAAACATCTTCTTGTAAGATTAGATCAACTCTAATTAGTTAGCAGTTAGTAAGGATTCCAACAGAACATTATAGCCAAATTACAGAATTATTGGGTCAAGGAAAAAATACTGCAATGGTCCTAAAAGAATAATTCAAATAGCAGGGATCCACAATCAGGATTACATGGGATTTAATGGATGCAACATTAAAAGACCAGAGTTCATGGAATATAATATTCTAGAAGGTAAATGAGCAACCAAATTGCTGCAAATTTTAGTATAATTCTTCAAATAAATTCAAATAAATACTTCAAAAGAAAAAAATGTCTTTTAAAGGGATTTTAAATTTTCATATGAGCAGAGTAGAACAACAAAAAAAATTATCTCCCATATCATGAGCCAAGAGAAACATAAAAAGGGAAAAGAGAAAAAGAAAACACAAAGCTTTATATACATTTATATAAATTATATATACATACATACATACATACATACATATATATATGTATGTATGTATGTATATATATATAAAAATTTATTTATGAGAGGGTAGACTGGGAGAGATGGTAGACAGGCAAAACACTATCAAGAGTGAAATGAGAAAAATGATAAACAGGAGGAAAAATAGGATGGAGGAAAATACAATTAATTATCCTAACTGAATTATGAATGGGAGAACTCTCCCATAAAATGAAAGTGGAGAACAGAGTGGATCAAAGACCACAATATTACGATAAGGTGTTTATAAGAAATACACATGGGAAGCATTCTGGAAAGATAGCCAAGAAGGGTGATAAATTTCAAGCTTTCCCAATTCTCCCCACAAATGGAGCAAATTTTCTCCTCAGAGCAAACATAAACTGATGAAAAATCAAGAAAACTTGGGGCAGAACAAGGGTCTCCTGATACAACCCAAGAAAAACTGAAGAAAAAGAAAGACCCAGGGTCCTGAGATTAATCAGTGTGAACTGCAAACACCTCCCAGTTAGGTCCATAGAAACACCAAGTGGGGAGTCCTGGAGATAGTTGGGTGTGGCTAGAGCCTCAACAGGAATCACAGAAACTTTCACCTCTTGGTCTATTTATAGAGTCAGGATCTGAGTCTGGGAAGATTGAGGGAACTTGATTGATTAGGAATGCCAAGCTCAGCTCTGATGCAGAGCCAGGCAGAAAGGAATCAGCATAACTGGTTTGTGCAGAAGCACTGAGCAGGGATTCTACTGGTTGTGGGCACTTGCTGGAGGATGGAGTTCTTGGTTTAGGATTCCCAGTCAGAGGAGGAAACTGAACTAAAGGTAAAGACATCATCCCTCCCATCCCAGGATTAGAGATGCTTACACTAATAATTTAAAAAATAATGAAGTGGCAAAGAAGAAAGAGCCCAACCATAGAAACTTACTATGGGGAAAAGGAAGACTAGGATTTATCTTCACAGGAGAACATGAAGTAAGAAAAAAAGTTAATGCCCCAAAGAACAATGTGAAATGGATCCCTGCCAAGAGAATTTATAGAACTCAAAAAAAAATTAAAAATCAAATAACAGACATTGAGGAAAAATTCTTTTTAAAATCCAAGAAAAAAAGATTATGAAAAAAGTTAACTGACTAGAAAAGACAGTTCAGAGCATCAATGACTAAAAATTTTGAAAATCAGAATTTGTTAAGGGAATGCCATAAGAAACATTTCAGCATGAGAAACCAAGAAATAACAAAACAGATTATAAAGAATAATAAAATAGAACAGAATGTGAAACATCTTATAACAAAAATGACAGATCTGAAGAACAAGTTAAGAAGAGAAAATATAAGAATAATTGGACTGTCTGAAATTTGTGACTAAAAAAAAATCCTTGACACAATAATGCAAAAACTAATCCAAGAAAATTATCCTGGAATGATAGAACATGAGGGAAAAATAGAAATAGAAAAAGAAATCCACTGATCACCACCACAATGAAATCCTTAGTGGAAAACACATCATTATTGCAAAATTCTGAAACCACCAGATCAAAGATAAAATTTTGCAAGAAACAAAGAAAAAAATTCAAATATTCTAGAATTACAATTAGAATTGAATACAATTTATCAGTAGCCACAATAAAAGACTGTAGTCCTGGAATCATATCTACTGACAATCAAAATAACTAGGTCTACAGCCAAAAATATCATATTCAGCAAAATTATCTATAATATTGTATGAAAAAAATTGACATTCAATGAACTTGCATATTTTCAGGACTCTCTATCAGCCAAATCCAACCTTAATAGAAAATTTTATATATAAGAGCCAATATCAAAGATCAGTTTCAAGGAATTCAACAAGGATAAATTTTTTGTTTTGTTTTGTTTTTAATGTGGCAAATCCACCACATATATTTACAATTGACATCAACTATAGGGCAGCTTAAAAGAAAGATTCAGGCAGAGTTAAGGTAAAAATAATAATTATATTATACAAATGAGGTGCAGAAGAAGAAAAGATACAAGGGCATTAGAGGGGTGAGGAGAGCTCTTCGTTCTGAAAATCTATTCACATTGAGAATGGATTAAATAGGCAACACTACTTATATACTATGAAAGGTATAACACTCTCCAAAATCTATAAAAAAATAAAAGGGAAGGAATGGGTGGACAGGGAAACAAAGAGTGCCAGAGAAGACAAGGGTGGGATGCATGCACGGGGTGAGGATAGGGGAAGGAGTTTAATTAATAGCAAGGCAATTTAGGAGCAGAATTAAATCAAATGATCAGCAGGAATAGGAAAGATTACAGAGAGGTAGGTGTGTGTGTGTGTGTGTGTGTGTTGGGGGGTGTGTGTATACATCTACATATGTTTGTATAAATATATTCTTTCTTACTATAACCTGCTTGGGGATAGGGGAGAAAAAATGAGGAAAAAAAATAAAAAAGGTGCTCAGTAGAGAACAAAGGTACAATTTGCAAGGAAGTAAAGAAAAGATGGACACTCATGAATATCTCCTATAAAGAGGAGAGACATCAATACTTCTAACAATGTTCCAATGATGATGGGATGTAGTGAGAGAAGCAACATTCCAAGGCCACCACACCCCTGTAGTCCAAAAAGGCCTACGTTATAGCATAATCCTTTTCATCATGAATATAATTTTGTCTGCTTTTACATATATATATATATATATATATATATATATATATACACACACACACACACACACACACACACACACACACACACATATTTACGTGTGTGTGTGTGTGTGTGTGTGTGTGTATACTTTCTTGAATTGGTATTTGTTGTTATATGTTTTGATTCTTCTCTAATGTTCTACTAGACACATGACAATTTTCTCTTTTGTTTATTTCATTTTGTTTTATATTCCTTTTATGTTTTTCTTTTTTAAAATTCTGTTTCTTTAAATAAAATAAATTTGAAAAAAATAAAAATTAAAAAAATAATAAAATAAAATAATAAAAAAATAAAGTAAACTTTTAACAAGATAAATCCACATAAAGCAGAGAGATATACATAGAGTAAAAATAATGAGCTACAGTAGACTCTGATATGATTTAACTGTTGATTTAGAGGTTGAAATCTTGATCTGATACACATCAAAAGGCAAAAACAGACTTAATTGAAAGAGATATATAAGGAAAGTTTGCCTTGTTTAAAAGACGAATCTGTGCATACCCTTTAATTCAGCAATGTCACTTCTTAGTCTATTCCAAAGAGAGAAAAAAATGGGGAAAATATCTATCATTAAAAATAACTCTTAAAATGAAAAAAAAAAAAGAAAAGATGAACAGGACAATTTCAGAAAAACCTGAAAAGACTTAAATAAACTCATACAGAACCATTGTGAGTGGGCAAAATCGTTGTACGTAGTAACAGCAATATGCAATGATCAATTATCAATGGCTTAGCTATTCTCAACAATACAATGATCCAGGAAAGTTCTGAAGGAATTATGATGAAAAATGCTATCCACCTATAAAGAACTGATGGTATCTGAATACAGACAAAGAATACCATTTTTCACTTTCTTTTTTTTTTTTGTTCTGGTTTTCATCCACAAAAAGGTTAATTTGAAAATATGTTTTACATTATTGCAGATGTATAACCTAAATCAGATTGCTTACTGAATCAAGGAAGGAGGAGGGGAAAGAGGGATATAATTTGGAAATTAAAACTTAATTTTTACAAAAAGAATGATAATTTTTCCATGTAATTGGAGGAAAATATTATTTAAAAAGAAAGAAAATACACATTAAGACAAACTTTGTAATATTTTTTATTTTTAGACTGAATCTTATGTGAAAAACTTGCCAAATATTATTACTAATACTCAGATTGTTAAGATTTTAACCATAAAAAAAGACAAAAACAAAAAAAAACCTGGCAGATGCTAACTTGAATAGAATATCAGGAAATCATGTCATCTCTAATTGTGCCAAAAGAGCACAGCTACTGTTCAATTGTTTCAGGTCCCAAAAGGTGCATGGCTGCAGAATAGAATTAAACCAAAAGAAGTAAAAACATGGCTAGTTTTAATTGCTTATTTAAAGTAGAAGGGCAGGTTATAACTATGCCATCCTACAATTATCAAACAAACTATCTCTGGGTACTTCTTTTGCCAATCAAGATATCATTTATTTTATCTTATTATTGGAAGAAAATAGTGCATATTCCATTTTGCTCATATGCAATGGTAGTCAGTAAAGTAATGGAAAATGCCTTTTTCAGAAGGCTAACATTTTGTGTATGTTAGGAAAACAGATTTTATTTTATCAACATTCAATGATCAAAAAATAGAAGTAGGAGGAGCTAGAACAGAAATGAGTCTATAAACTCAGCAAATGACAGAATTCTTTCTACTATATTACAGACTATATGACCCTAAATAGGACCAAGTGTAGAATTCTCAAAAAGTTTATGAGATGAAGTGGGTCAGAACTTAGCTCTAAGTTTCAGGAAATCACATGATCCCTATTCTCACAGGGCTGTAGGGAAGAAAGGTCAGACCCTAGGTCTTGGCTTCAGGAAGTTATATGACCCATAGGATATAGACAGTATTGTTGACCATTGGTCAATTTACTTTCTTTTCAATCCATTCGATGAATTCCAATCTTTTGCTATTTAATTAATTAATTGCTTCCAGGTCCAGAGCCATGCACCATGCTGAGAGATTGGAACTGAGAAGCTCTCTGTCTTCTTAGCTGGTGTCTATTTAGCAAGGGGAGATCCACTTGCAAGGACCAAATAAATGCTTCCAATTTGTATTTGAAGATGCCTCTCTGAGTAGTCAATTTGAGTAAGGGGTCTAGCACCTCATCCCACCCAATTTATGGGGGCTTGTCTGGGATCAGTGACTCCCAGAGAGATGGCTGGGTTTCTGGTGCAAGACAGGTGCCAGGTTGGATTTTTTCTGACCATCCTTGACTCCCTTTCTGTAGAGTATGGGCCTGAAGAGAGGCATCCAAATACAAACAGGGGCACAAGTATCCTAAGAAGAAGAAGCCCAAGGGCAAGTGAACTATCACATAACATGTGCATGCCTAATCCAGAGGAAAAGTGGTCAGAGCAGTAGGAGATTGAAGCTACTTTTCTCAGAGCAATGCCTGTGTCTTTGGAATATCCTTAAGCTAAAGGGAACTCTGGGATCATCAAGGCTTGGTGATTCAAGGTTAAGGGATGGCATCTAGTAAGTCAGAAGGAAGTCTTGATGGCACAGAGGAAGGGCACTTTGGATGTCTTTGTGCAGAATGTCTGTGTCATAGCTGTTCTTTGAGCTAAATTTTGCTTTCAAAAAAGGCCTAACTTTTTTCTTGTGGACCCTACCTCTGACCTGATGGGGGCTACAGAAATAAAGTCAGCTAATTTTTGAGAACAATAATTGGAGAGTTTGATTTTAAGATTGCAAAAGTGCTTAGCATAAAACAAATATTATGAGTGTTAACTATTGGATTTAATTGCTTCATATCTGATAACTTTATACGTGTTTTTAGATGTGAGGGAGAAAAAGAAAATATGCTCAATCAGTTCAGTGAAATTTGTTATTCGAGATATGATAGTAAAAGCAGTTTTATATAAATTGTCAACTCTTTTGCATGATGGTATTAACAGAAGATTTAAGAGTTTGAGAACTTTGGGAAAAAAAGAAAAGTGCTCAACCGCTTTTAAAACCTGGCAGAAAATAGCTTAGTCCACAAGCCTTTTCTGATTCAAAGAGAAAAAAAAGAAACTAAAACTTCATCTGGATCAGATTTGTACTTTAAAAGCCTGAAGACCTGAAAGTATAAAGCTCTGAAAGGAGGGAGGTAAAAGAGAACAACAACAACAACAAAAAGCTGATGTAATCAAAGAAAGTAAATAGATTTTTTTTTTCTGGAATTCCTCTTAAATTGTAAATTTGTTAAGCTTCTTAACACTGTTTTGTAAGATTATTATCCCTGAGGAATAATTTGTTTGAGTTACATAGGTCCCAATAAGAAAAGAGTTTACTGATAAATTATAACTTTGTTAAGTAGCACCAATTCTAATGATTGACTTTTATATCAAACATGATAGATTTCTGGATGGACTGGCAGGGGAAGTAGAGTTCAGCTTCCTACCTTGTGAATTCATTAGTTTTGAAAAAAGTTTGGTTCTAGGTGTAGAGTTCTAATCTCTTCACTTTTTGGTTTCTGGAGGTTTTTTAATGGGAATTTTTACTAGTTAATCTAAAATACAGGATTGAAAATTGTATACTAGTTATTAGCTTTAAGACAAGGTCATTTTTGATGCTGTATCAAAGATTCCACTGCTTACCAAAGCAAGAAACTTTTAAGAGATTTGTTAAATCGGCAAGTTATCTGAAAATGATTATTTCTACCAAGGTCTTCATCTGTTTTCACCAAATTATTTAATATTTATTTAAGTACATAATGTTCTACTTGTTTAATGAATATGATAACAGATATGATGTATAGCTTTCTTGAAGTACCTAGAGCAGGATTTTAACCTGATTGCCCTGCATTTAGCTTGGGCTATGTTCCACAGGCACATGGGATAGATACTTTAGGATCTAAAAACCTGATTAGTGAAACTTGATATTGAGATGAAATCTCTTGGGATTGTAACTAATATTGTTTTGAGTTTCGAATTTGGATATGATTGCCTGCTGGATCAACTCTCAGTAACCCAGCTTTTGGGAGGAATGCCATAAGTTACTTGGGGAGAGGGGATGCCTTTCTGAACTATTACAGGTGGATATCTTATCTGGGTGAGAGCTGGGAGAACCATCTTAGCATCTGCTTAAGGTGGTATATTTCTGACTCAGTTTCCCTGTATTTCTTTGTTTCCCACCTGATTATATCTGAGTCTGGCTTTAAAGTAGAATTGTTGTTGCATAATTACTTGTTAAACAAAGATAAGGATGCTTTTTATCCTGTCATGTATGTGGACTTAGACTGAGTCCTTGAAGAATCAGTTTTGACTGATTATATTATATTATAATCGTGTCCCTGCTTTTTTCACTTATAGCAAATTTCTGTAATCAGAGCAAGTGGTCAGTAGAAGACATGAACACAATACAAGTCTGAAGATGACATTTTTATTTGCAGCCCAGACCTGAAGCCTTCTCTGGCTGCTGCCATAAAAACCCTTAACTTTCTTGCTTCTTGGGGCAAGAGTATCTTTGCTGAAGACCACTTTGCCTATCTGTCTGTTAAGTATTTGGGCCACCTCCCACCTCCCTTTTGCTCACTGCAGAGAGAAAGCAGACAATCTTATCACTCTTTGATCAGGCTAATGTTTTTAAGATCTTGAAAGCTAAACTGACCTCTTCCCCATCTTATCCCTACCTAACGCCTTTGATTCTGTATGTTGATGAAAGGAGGGGCCAGCTCCTAGATACCACCTTGTGGTAGACACCTTTTCAGGATTCACTTTTGCCATACCAGCAGCAAAAGAGACAGCCCGAGTGATCACTGAATTCCTCATTCAAGCATTCGCAATTATGGGTGTGCCACAAGAAATAAAAACAGATAATGGACCGGCATATACCTCCAAACATTTTGAACACTTTTGTGCACAGTATAAGATTCTACACACTACTGGCATACCCTTTAATCCTCAAGGTCAAGCAATAGTAGAAAGAAGAAACAGAGACATTAAGACACTCCTCCAAAAACAAAAGAAAGGGGGAGCCACGGGTAACCCTAGAGAACTTCTAAATTTAGTTCTCTATACCATTAATTTTTTAATCTTTGATAAAGATGCACTGGCTCCAGCAGACAGGTTTTATAACCCACCAAAAGAGCAGTGTCCAGTGCGAGCAGCTCCACTATCTTTAGATAATCGCCAGGTGATGTGGAGAGACCCAGAAAGTGGTGAATGGAAGGGACCAGATAGGCTAACTGCTTGGGGGAGAGGATTTGCTTGCATCTCTACAGGTGGAGAAGGAATCAGATGGGTGCCTACGAGCCGCATTCGCCTTGTCCATCGCAGAAAGATGGAGCAGACCCTTGAAACAAAGGAGAAGACCCAAGAAATATCGGGTGGTTCTGTTGCTGATTGTGCTCACAAGAATTATTAGATTCCTGGCACATGAACTAATGGACAATGGAATCCTATTGGACTGTTTCTAGGACTTATGGACATGTGTAAATTTTCAGATTGATTCTTGTTATTTGTTACATTACTACTAGCCTGTGTTATATTGCTATGTGCTCATGTAAATTATGTATAATGCCTCCCATATTGATGGATTTATGTATACCATGTATATCTGTTACAAAGTTCTGGCCCATATTGATGGATTTATGTGTACCCCCTCAGAAACCCCCTATGTTTTAAAACAAAAGAAAGGGGGAGATGTTGGAATCCTTACTAACTGCTAAGTAATTAGAGTTGATCTAATCTTACAAGAAATTGTTTTGGCCAGAACCTGAAACAAGGTACTAAGTAGAACTAATCAAGACAAGGCTTGTGTTCCCACCTTTACTCATTGGAGTCCACAAGTATGCTAGTTTCACAAAGTACACTTTCTAACTTCAAGAGAGTCCACACCTTAAAGCTCTTTGGGCCAGAGAGCACTATGGGAGAAAACCCATAATCCCATTCTTTCAGAAGGTTCACATATAATGCGAGACAGCCATTCCAGAATACATTTTTTCCTCTTGGCTGGCTGATCGCGCTAGACTCGAGAGGAACGACTCTGCTGCAGAGAACACTTTTGACGGATTTCAGTGGAGCTACGCCAGAAGCCCTCTCTCCGCGGCAAGTTGGTGGCTGGGCTCCCCAGAAAGAGATAAGAGAGATCTTCCATCTCTGTTGGAGGCAGAAGAAAGCAGAGGCAGAGGCTGAAGGACAGAACCTTTGGATTTGGAGACATCCGAAGGGCTCTAAGCCTCTAAACCGGCTGTGCCCTGAGAAGAACAAACTCCAACATTTGAACTCTAACAAGTAGAAGACATGAACACAATACAAGTCTGAAGATGACATTTTTATTTGCAGCCCAGACCTGAAGCCTTCTCTGGCTGCTGCCATAAAAACCCTTAACTTTCTTGCTTCTTGGGGCAAGAGTATCTTTGCTGAAGACCCACTTTGCCTATCTGTCTGTTAAGTATTTGGGCCACCTCCCACCTCCCTTTTGCTCACTGCAGAGAGAAAGCAGACAATCTTATCACTCTTTGATCAGGCTAATGTTTTTAAGATCTTGAAAGCTAAACTGACCTCTTCCCCATCTTATCCCTACCTAACGCCTTTGATTCTGTATGTTGATGAAAGGAGGGGCCAGCTCCTAGATCCCAGACTCCTTGCTTCTCAAAGAAACTTGGTGTCTTTGGGGTGACCCTCCCAAGGCCTTAAAGCAATGGTTTCCACAGCTTTTCTAACTGAGGAAGCACCTAAGCTCATCCTGGGCTAATGGAGATTCTGGCTCTCCACCAGGTTTTCCTTATATCAGAGCTTTAGAACTGGGGAAAGGAATGAGAGTGAAGTGAAGATATTCACTTCAAACTGCTGTTAGTTTTTGTTAACATCTATACTAACTGGGTAAGAGCCCTCCCCTGTAAGACTGAAAAGGTTCTAGGGTTTTTGCTAAAGGAGATCATACTTACTTAAGAATACAATATTCCACCCATTGCCCCTACTCGTTTGAGGAAACAAAAGCAGGAACTTGGGGAAAACATTCTATCACCTACTTGCTTATGAACTTAATCACTAGAATAATACAAGATTTCTTAGTTAAAATAGTTCCTGAAAGCTTCCACTGATATGAAGGTATTGGTTCTAAATGGTAACGGGTGGATTACAATTGATACTGAAGAGAGAGAAGAGTCTAAAGGCCTAGACAACAAAGATGTCCTAGTAGAAGAATATCAGAATTGGCATGAGAAATCTTCAAGATTATGACATAAAGAGGAGGGAGTGAATGAGGTCAGGTAAAGATTTCTCAAAAAGTCTATGAGATATGGGTCAGACCTTAGGCCCAAGTTTCAGGAAGTCACCCTATTCTCAGAGGACTGTAGAGAAGAAAAGGTCAGAAACTAGGTCTAAACTTCAGGAAGTTGTGATCCACAGGAAGTAGACAGCATTGCTAACCATTGGTCAATGGTTACTTTCTTCTCAGTCCATCCAATGAACTTTTGCTATTTAATAAATTCACCATTTCCCATTCAGGGCCACACATCATGCTAGGAGTTGAAGGGCTCTATATCTGCTCAGCTGGAATGTTTGAACCTCTCCTTGCAAGGACTGAGTCTAGCACCTTGTCCCACCAGATCCAGTACCTCTCCCAGAAAGGATCAAGTAAATGAAATTATTCATACACTGGTGACTTTCAGTTCTAAGTAGTTTTCCCCTTACTTATGTTAGTTATCAAATAAACAATAAGGAACCAAAAACAATTTCTAGAAGTCTGAGTTCAGTTGTCAATTTCATTTTGGAAAAGTAAAATCAATAGTAAGAAACATAATGGATGAGGAATGCCATGGCAGAAGAGAAAGCCAAAAGTACTAGACATGTGGATTAGACTTTTTTTTTTTTTTACCAGTTTGGTCCTATTTTCCCAGACATGGTAATGGCAGATATATATCAGAAACCATTTTTGTTTGATCTTTTTGGAAAAGTATAGCAGACTTCCTATCAGAAGATATGATATTCTCATCTTGCCCATAATTAGCAATTAAAAATGATGATTCTGTGACTGATTTCACAACTCATCATGTTTTAGTCCTAAATAAAGGCTATATTTCCCCAATATTTTTTAACTGGTTTCTTTTCAGAGTTAAAATATTACCTTCAGCTGAATTTTATTGAAATAAAAAGCATTGTTTTGAATGATTATGATTTTTTTCCACCAGGAATGCATGCTTTTATTATACATGTCTAAGACAATTTTCATTCTTTTCCTTTTATCTATCAAAAGGAACATTGAAGGAAATAATATCTATTTAAAGTACTTAAAAAAAAACTGAATTAAGGAACAAATGGGAAAAGATAAGTATTCAACTTTATCCCTTATGTTAGCCCCAGAGATTTTCCTGTATGAATAATAGGGTCTGTTTTTTAAGACAAAGGCTAAAATCATATTAAATTTGCTTTGGGCCTTGCCTATCTTCACTACATAAGCAAATTCCAAAGTGAAAGCAAATAATAGAATGAACATCTCAGAATTCAAGGGAGAAACTGTCTGTATAGGCTCTCCCCATACCTTTTGTAAATTTTTATTAAAAAATATAAATTTACCACATTAAAAAATTCAACTAAATGTGTTACTTGTATACTAAATCTATGTATTAATAGATTGCTCACTGACCTCTAAATTTGCTCTCCAATGAAAACCATGAACTTTATATTGAGGAATACTTAACCTTTGACTTTTCAATGTAATAATAAAAGAAGGAATTTATTTAGCATTATAGATAGATAGATAGATAGATAGATACATAGGTCATCTTATTTGGTTCTCACAATAGCACTGTGAAAAAGGTACTATGTTACCCCTACTTTATGCATAAGGAAACTGAAGCCAAGAGAAATTAAGTGGCTTGCCAAGGTCACACAGTAAACATGATGCAGGATTGGAATTCAGATCTTCCCAAGTTCCAGTTTACTATTGTATCCACCATGTCTCCAACTCTCTTTATTTATTATAAGATAACATCAGAGTAGAAAAGGTATTATTCCTATAATAATTTTATTTCCAATGGAGTGATACAAAATGATATAGATAGCAGATAGGAAGAAAAACAGTGCTACTTTCTCAAGAATGGCGGGACAAAGGACATGTTAATAAACTACATCATAAACTCTTTAAAGATAGAAACAATGCCTTATGTAAGTGATATATAATAAGTAATTAATATACCATGTTGTAAAGGGTTGAAACTCTTGAATTTATGCACTGAGCTTGGACAACCAAGCACTTAAGGCTAATTACCTATTGGACAATACTCTATAAGCATATGCTTGGAAAATGGCCCTTCCCATTATCCTGTGCTGGCTCAATAATTGGTGTATACAGAAAATTGTAGGAGGAACTAGGGGGTGGAGTAAGACTGGCCAGGGTCACTTCTGGGTGGGAGATGAAGAAGAAAGGTTGCGGAGATTCTGCTTCCATCCAATTCAATCCTACCTCTAAAGACAAAATATAAAGATCAGGACTTTTGCTATCCTGACTCTGTTTGATTCTAAGGTATCCAGGGTGCTAACATAGTCATCACACCATTTTCCCCAAAAGTCATAGTAGAGCCAAAGCTTAATTTACTAATTAAATTTTAAGAACTTAATACTTTACTAGGACTTTTGGGACACCCTGCATGTTTCATCAATCATAGAATCTCAGAGTTGCCAAGAACCTCAGAGATACCTAGTTTTTCATATATATGCAGGAAAAAAATCCTCTTCTAACTATCCCAAGTGACATATTATGCAAATATTTCAGGGCTATGTCCTGAACTTTCTTTTTATCTCTCTTAACTTTCTCTCTAAGTCATTTCATCAGATGCCATTTATTCTAACAAATTCTATCTATTCAGTACTTGTCATCAACTATCTTTTGGGTACCTTTTCCTGAATGTCCTTTTTAAAAATTGGTGTTGTGATTTAACTGATGTAGAATAGTAGTTGCTCTAAAAATCCTTTTCACTCAAAAATCATTTAGGATCTTCCAATGGCTTTTCATTTATGTGGCTCATAACTATTAATATTTACTACATTAAAAAATAAAGTACTAAAGAGAAACTAATCACCAAAGAGAAGTCCTGTTGAATTCCCACTGTTGCTATCAACTGCCCTTTTGTTTGCTATCTGTGAAACAAATTTCAATATTGAGAGATTAAATGAATTGCCCAAGACATATAGCCAGAAAGTGTAGGAATGAAATTTAAACATATTTCTTCCTGATTTTGAAGCAGCTCTCTATCCACTATGCTGAACTATTTCTTTACTTTGCTACTTTACTACTCTGGACATTGGATTATATTGAAATCAAAATAAAGCAAATGGATCATGATTTAAAGACCTCACTATGTTCCCAATCACCATGAACAATTGTTCTATGATCTAATTTTCTTCCTTTCCCCAAGATAGCTTGCAAAATCCCTTTAGTTTTTATTAGACTTTCTAACTACTCTTCATGCCTTCTGACCTGCCATTTTTACAACTACAATTCTATATTATGATATTCATAATTGATATTCAACATCATTACTCTGAGACATTTAAAGTTTCCAAGTGAACAAAAATTGTTATGTTCAGTACATTTGGTTGATTAAGAAAAGAAAATGCCAACACAATATAATTTATAAGTATTTCCAACAAGCAGTGAAGAAAAGCTTTTCTTCCTAACTTCCTGTTAACCAGAGATTGTATTCACTTAGTTATTTGTTGTAAAAGCACTCTATGTTGTCAAGTTTTAATGTAAAAAATAGGCTATTATATAGCATGAAAATGGCAAAAATCAAGAAATCTGTCTTTATGCAATGCAGATGTATTTTTACCCACTTATGTCTCTCATTCATTCTCATTCCTGTGCATGAGGATTAATGGAAAGAGATTCTTCCAGGGCACCTGGGTCAAACACTGTAAAAACCGGCAAACAGCACACTTCCAGAATGTCTTTCCTCTTGCATTATTTGTATTCTCCATGGACTAATGACCAACAACAGCTTTATTTTCAAAGTTCCGTTATCTGGTTAGTCTTTCAACACTATTAGTCAACATGAGGTATAATTTTTTTTTTTTTAATAATGGAGATTTGTGCAAAATTTGATGGCTTTGGGGAAAAAAACAACAACATCCTTAGGGATTCTCATTCTTCGGCAGAGAATTGAAACTGGATAGAAGCAGAAATTAATATGAAGAGTTTTCCTTATCTGTTTAAAGCATAACAGGCACCATAAGAAATCAACGTGGAAAGGAGATGAAATCCTAACATTTCACAAGACCTGTTTGAGAGAATTTGCGGTAAAGCAGTTGTCACAGCCAAACTTTTCTTTATAATTATGATTTTTACTGATATATAATATATACATTCATTATTTGCATTACATTCACAGAAAAGAATGTCTGACTAACTTCTTGGCAAACTATAATTTTCAAATATTGCTAGTTGGATACAACAATGCATGACAATTTCAACTCTCTTCAAGTGAAAAAAAAGTAGGTACTTTCTAAATTCTGAATTTTATATAAATGCTCCCACCATCCTCACAAACATATAAACAGAAAATGACATTTTTTCTTATCTAATTCATAAAATTCCTTATCTTTGAAGTGTTTTTTGGCACTACAGAGTTCAAAGAATCCAGATGAATGATGTCTACTTCTCACAAACTTTTCTGCTGATTTTACTTCAAGGACTACACTCTTCAACTCATCTTCTATTTGACCCAACCATCATCTAGATCCCTGTTTTCAAAATTTGTTTTCAATGTCTTTACTATTAAAATTATTGAGAATCTATCCACAAAAAAATTTTATGAAGGTTATATTTATAGATATTTACCACATTAGAATTAAAAACTAATGTTGAATTTGTAAACTTTCTGAAAATGTTTCAGAGACCCTCCAGGATTCTCTGGACCGTACTTTGAGAACCACTGATCTAGATGAAAATAGAAGCTTCATTAGAAATGACATGAAGTTGGAGAGAACTTTTTTTTTTCTTTATCTTATAGATATCAACAGTCAGGGTGACTGTATATAATTCCTTACTTTCACTACATATGTATCATTAGATGTCCTTTTCTAGTCCTTTTATACATTTTTCATCACTGCTTCATATAATTCTCTGCTGGTAGTATGTTTAAGTCTTTCCCTATAATATGTCTTTCTAATTCACTTTGGTTCATATGCAACTTTTTTGAGGTATTGGTGTTTCATGATTCACTGTCACCTTGCAAGAATCACCAGGAAAATATTGATCTTAAAAAAATTGGTTGTATACCCTTTGATCCAGCAGTGTTACTACTGGGCTTATATCCCAAAAAGATCATAAAAAAGGGAAAGGGATCTGTATGTGCATGAATGTTTGTGGCAGCCCTCTTTGTAGTGGCCAAAAAATGGAAAATGAGTGGGTGCCCATCAATTGGAGAATGGCTGAATAAATTGTGGTATATGAATAATATGGAATATTATTGTTTGGTAAGAAATGACCATCAGGATGATTTCAGAGAGGCCTGGAGAAACTTACACGAACTGATGCTTAGTGAAATGAGCAGGGCCAGGAGATCATTATATACTTCAACAACAATACTATATGATGACCAATTCTGATGGACCCAGCCATCCTCATCAATGAGATGAACCAAATCAGTTCCAATGGAGCAGTAATGAACTGAACCAATTTCGCCCAACGAAAGAATTCTGGGAGATGACTAAGAACCATTACATTGAATTCCCAATCCCTATATTTTTGCCCACATAACAGTTTGGTCATGTATACTTATTGTGTATCTAATTTATACTTTAATATATTTAACATCTACTGGTCATCCTGCCATCTGGGGGAAGGGGTGGGGGAAGGAGGGGAAAAATTGGAACAAGAGGTTTGGCACTTGTTAATGCTATAAAATTACCCATAAATATAACCTGTAAATAGAAGGCTATTAAAATAAAAAAAAAAATAAAAAAATAAAGATTGGTTGTGATAGAAAGCAATTTGGGATCCTTGAAAGTAAATACATCTTCCCAAATTTATTTTAACCTACTTTCCTTCCCTGATTCCATTCTTGGTTCCGTAAAAGTATATAATGGTTGTAAATTGTTTCATTTGGCATGACTATAGATACAAAACAGCAATTCATGTGTTTAACTACATCTTAACTTTATACTAGTTAAATATAAAGCTAACTAGTTAGAAACAAGTACAATTTCTGTCCAAAGATTCCAGTAAAATCTTTCTAAAAAAACAGTTTGAAGCTAAAAGGAAATTTTAATAATAATAACAATTAGCATTTACATAACACTTCAAAGTTTGCAAAATACTTTGAAAGCATAATCTCATTTTACCTTCATAACTCTGAAACTAAGCCCCATAAAGGGGAAATAACATTCTTGACTTCAATCTTATCAAGCATGATAAGACCCCTAATTTCTAGTCCAGTGATTTTTCAATTACACAATGTTGTATGATAAAAACAAATAAAAGCTTTTAATAATTCTCTTGAAAGAGAAGTGAGGAAAAGGAAAATTCAAGGATATTTGTTTCTGATTCTGACTTGGGATTGAGTTACTAGTAATTAAAAGTTCAAAGGAATAAATATAGCTTGACTATTCAAGAGTTCTGTCCTACAAGCATTTATCTAACACCCATGTGGAGAGACCTATACAGGAAATCAATGGCTAATAAGCAAGGGCTAATGACCAGGGCTAATAACTACAGTTGCCAATGTGGATCCCATATTACAGAGCCAGAGCCTATTTCATTACAACATAAATAATTTAAGCAATAATATTTTTATATCTTCCATCAAAAACTGATCATTGTACTAGTTCTAAATCAGTCTACTAGTAACAAGAAGGTTTGTAGATGCATTTTTCCAAAATAAATCATAATTAGTTCAGGATACCATTTTAAAACAACTAAAATAAACCAGTGTATATCATAAAATGATACTGCAAATATATTTTGCCTTTAAGACAGAAGTAGTCTGTCTTAAATATAATTTTAAAGCAATATAATAATTCAAGATATCCAAAGAAGAAAAAAAAATTCTCAATATAGTATAAGTCTTTGTAATGTTCACAAGGAGTCAGATACCTTTTTATTTTTCATATTTTTCATATTTTATAAGTGATATATTTAGTGACAACATAATTGTGTCTTTTAATATTTTTGAGAATTCATTTTGTCAGGATATATATCTTAAAAAATAAAATTATTAATTTTTTGGAGGAAAAGAAAAAAAAATGAAACTAATGCATTATATTTTGAATGCATCAATTCCCTGCACTACAATCATTTCACAGTTTTTAAAAAACAAATACACTTTTAAACATTCTGATCTTTTAAAGCCAGCTTTCAAGCAGGGAAACAGATTTCTCTTTGTCAGTGAATTTTAGAGATATGTGGAAATCTTCCTCAGGACATATATTTCTTCTATTTTTCTGACTAAAATGTTCCTTCTTACTCTAATTAAAAGCAGAGGTTTTATTTTTGTAAATAGCCTGTGAAACACACTGCAAAGAAAACTGCAGCCTGTGTGTGAGGTTCAGCAAATTTCTCAAAAGCTCAAATGTTCTTTTCTCTTTTGTGCTGAAATTTTACAGTACTTCACCTTCACCTCTGTTTAATGGTTTAATTCAGATACACTAATGGGAGAAAAAAAAATTCTTAGTTTGTTTCAGCACTGACTAAAAAAGATTTACAGCACTTCACTGAGGTTTTGGCTGACTACAGGCTCCCCAGCTGTTGTTGAGAACCTGTCCATGCATCAGCCTTTATGTAAACACTCCTAGCATTAACCACAGCTGCAGTATAAATCTGGTCCACAGAAAATACTCTTGTTTATGTGGTGTGTTTGAGCATCTCACCTAACTGCCCTCTTGGGAATTAAATATAAGAAATATTATTTTTAAAAAGTGTGGCATGACATTGGAAAATTATCTGGATAAAAATTATCCAAGAAATTCTAAGAGATGTCATAGTTACTTGGAATATTGGAGGTATTTAATAGGATATTTAGAACTTTCTGGATTATTAGGGCTGAATTTTACTACTTTTTGCAATACTTTCCAATACTAACACTCATGAAAGTTCTAAAACTTTCACTTTCAAATGAATGCTTAGACATATAGCTATTTGGGTATCCATGCACAAAAACATACATATCTTTGATTCCTGAAAACTGAAATTAAATCTCTGCATCCAATTTGATCCTTGTACCCCATTTGAACATAATACAAAAGACACTAGTTATTCTCATAATATCTGAAGTAGAAATGGGTCTACAGAAATATATAATATTTGAAATATGAACTTGTTTATTATAATGCTTTATTTCCTTATGCTTAAGTCTTTAAGATATTGGGTTTCCCAACTATGAACATAACAAAAAGTAGCAGAATTTGTTTTAAATAATCAAGAAAATTTTAGGTATTTTATCAAAACCCTAAAATTTTATGAGTTTCTTTGACTATTACCACAATTTCTTTACTTATTTTCATTACTTTAAAGCATATATATCCTCTAAAGTCTGGTAAAATACAATATGATTTAGCATAAGTATAATATGGACATACATTTTTATAATATAGTATATATATATATATATACATATATATATATATATATACTATAGTATAGTATAGAATGGGATGAAATATTCTAGCATAACAATTAATATTATATCAGTATAGTATATGATAATTTAATCCAGTCTTATATAGTAAAAATATTTAATATTTTATAGTATAGTTTTATATATTAGCAGAATATATCATCATATACTACAGTAGAGTTTAGTTTTCTATAGTATAAATGTATAGAATAATATAGAGTGGTGTAGTATGGTATTAGTATAATTATTAGTATTATATCAGTATGTTCTTAGTATATTATATTAATGCTAGATAAGTATGTATATACACATACAGATGAGTTGCTTATCTTCATGGAGTGGGAGAGTGTTTCCATGCTAAGAGTTTTCCACATATAATAAAAAAACCTTTATGAATTTTTTTTAAAGGGAAACTTTTAAGAATTTGTACTCTGAAGTCTTAGTTTTTAATCTTTTAAAAATTAATATTCTTTCAGGCAATTTATTATAAAGAATTTATTAAAAACAACTTTAGAGAATAACCAAGGAAATAAATGTGTGATTATTCACTTTCTACCACACAAAGACTTTAAATTTTCTGTCTCTATCCTCAACAGAGATGATTATAGAATTATTCCTTAAACAATTTGTTAGCTAAGCAAGTAAATAGAATTTTTCTATCACTAATTAGGTTGTTTCTCTCTGTCTGAAATGGAACCCAGTGGTTAATGATATTATTTTGACCTCATTATTTAAATAAAAGAAAAGATTTTTTTTCTATATAAATGGAAGTAAACTGCTGTTGGGAATAGAATACAGAAAGCTCTCTCTCTGCCTCTCTCTCTGTCTCTCTCTCTCTGCCTCTCTCTCTGTCTCTGTCTCTCTCTCTTTCTCTCTTTCAGAAACACACACACACACACACACACCCTGCTATTGTTTGTTATATCGCTTTATGTGTAAAGAATTTTATACTGGTTCTGTGAAATAATGTGGATTTATTGTATAAAGTGTGCTATTCATTAAAAATTTAAACAAATTCAGCTTATTAAAAGTCATCCATGACCTAATTAACCTTCATGGTAAATGCCACCAGTAAGATTGCAATAAAATATTTTTGTAAAATAAAAATATTAAGAGTTCATATAAAAGTTGTCATGATCTAAGTATGTTAGAAATAATGACTGTAATTTCCTTTATACAAAAGTGAGGAAAAGTGAACAGGAAAAGGAAAGAAGAGATAATAGGCAAATCATTATGAAAGTTGGTCACTAAGGGAAATAGACATAAGTAAATTAAATTAACTCTTAACATCACTGACTTCCAGGTCCATGTTCTAGCTTCACTTGTACCACATGGCAAATGTTTTTCAGTACAGCAATTTACAAAGAGTCTTTTGTCTTTTGTTTTATTTTCCTTTTCCTTTTCATCAAGAAGAAAAAAATACTTTTAAATTTCAGAGAAAGCTGACAGATATACTTGCCAAGAGACAGACTGACCCATTAAAGAGGTTGAAAAATTTAGTATTGAGTTGGAAATTAGAAAGTTGTCATAACCCATATTTCTTTTTTAGACTATGTATAACTTTTGGAGAACATACAATTTTCATCTGATAAAGAAACCAAGAAATAAAAATTCACATTAGGCACAGTGAGAATACTAAATAGCTCCAGGAATATAAAGAATCCAACACTTCACTGATTATGCCTAATTTTTCCTGGTCAAAAAGAGTGATAGGATGTGACACATTCCCTCCATTCCAGTAAACTTATCATTTGTGCAGAATCAATGCACGAATGAATGGAATTGCTATAATTTTCTTTAAATTTCCTCTTCTTGTTTAGCTACTCATAGTATGTAAGTCAATAATGTATCACTATAATCCTTGGCTTTCTCAGTGAAAAACTGTATTATTGAGAGATACTATCCTAACAACTCACTGTAGGTATCCTCAAGAGATCTCTATTAAGTTGATTCCAAGTACTAATCAGTTTAAATCAGGATTTTTTTTTTTTTTTTGCAAATTTGGTTGAATCTCATCTTTTATTCAAATATCTTTAAGGTTTGCAAAAGTTACCACTGATTCTTTTATTGAAGCTCTGGGTTTCAATGGCATCCCTGTCCCTGTCCCTGTCACTAACCTTTTTCCTGTCCTTCTGCTCCCTATTTCTCTTATTGTTCTCCTGAGCCCCAACCCCATATCCCCAACTAGATGTCCTAGAAATATCTTTAATTCTGACATGTCCAAAGCAGAATTAATGACCTTCACCCCCTTCATCTCTCCATCTTCTAAATATTCCTGTTTATGTCAAGAATACCACACTTGTTAAAAGTATTCAAAATTTACAAACTAAGAATCATCTCCAACTTCTCATTCTCTCACCCCTCTAAATTATCCAATCAACTACCAAGTTCTGTTCATTACAATTCTACTTAATCTCACATATTCCCATTTATATTTCCACATTTACAGAATCACTTCTCTAGCTCAAGATCTTTTCACCTCTTGCCTGGATATAGTCTTCTAGTTGCTATCTATTACTACCTGAACCCCAAACACTTTTAAAGCCACATTCTTCTTCTTCACTCATTTACCATTCCCACCAATGTGGCCTTCTCCTTTCCTCACACATGACACTGCATTTCCTTCCATGCCTTAGCATAGGCTGTTCCATATAGTTGACAGACTCTCCCTTTTTACTTTTATCTCTTAGAATTTCTAGTTTCTTTTAAAATTCCCATCAAAAGTCACTTCCTACATAAAGTTTTTTTTTAATTCTCCACCCCACTGGTGGTGCATGCTCCAAACTACCCTATATTTGAATGTGTATGTTTCCATGTGTCTTCCCCTTTGAATATAATTTTTTGAATGCAGGTACTAGTTCATTTTTGTGTTTTTATCTCCATTGCCTCAAACATATTCTGGCCCAGAGAAGACATTTAATATATGCTTATAAATTGAATGAATGGGGAAACATTTTGGAGAAGAGAAAGAATTATGATACAATTTCTAATAAATGAAGAACTGTCATGTAGAAGAGAGAGCAGATTTATTTTTTTGTGTCATCCTAGGGAATTTGGTGAAAAACAATCATTAGATTTATCCAACAAGAGAATGGACTTTTTATTTCTTTACTCAACAAGCATTTTTAAAGACTTACTATGATAATCTGGGGGTTAGATGAAAAGGCAAAAACACACAGTGCTCTTTTGGATAGGGTGCTCTCCATTAACAGAATTAATCAGTTAATCAAGGACCATTTATTAACTACTCAATAGGTAAATAATAGGCACATAGGCAAAATTACAGAATAAATACAAGGTAAAATTTTCTTATTCAGTCATTGTTATTCATATCTGATTGACTCAATTTGGAGTTTCTTGGAAAAGATACAGGAGCTGTTTACCATTCCTATTCTAACTCACTTCACAGATGAGAATGCCAAGGCAAACAAAGTTAAATGATTTGCCCAGGGTCACACAGCTTGACTGTCCACTGCATCACCTATTTGCCCCCACAAAATAAATACTGATCATTAAATAAAAGGTAGTTTAGGAAAAGGGTCAACTGGATGGTTCAAAGGATAAAGTGATAGACTAGGAGTCAGAAAGACATTTTCCTTAGTTCAAATTTGAATGCAGACACTTATAAATCGTATGACCCTGGCAAGTCATTTTAACTTTTTTGTTTCAGTTTCCTTATCTGTAAAATGAAATATATGGCAAACTATTCCAGTGTCTTTGCCAAGAAAACCCTAAATGGGGTCAAGAAGAGTCAGACTCAACTGGAACAATTCAACAACAATGAAAACTTAAGGAAAAATAATGCTAGTGCTTGTGGGAAGGAGTAGAGGTGAAGAGGAAAGTCTTTGAAAAGTTGTTGGTTGGTTGGTTGGTTGTTGTCCTTCATTCTTGAAAAGAACCCAAATGGCATTACTATGTTAGAGTTGAGTTATAGTGTTTCTGTCTGTGACTGATCAAACCAATAAGAGCTCTGAAAGCTCTGCCACAAGTCAGACACAAATAGTCTCTATGAACATTTTGGCTGGCTTGTCTAATTTGGCATATTTTCATGCTTCTTCTGTTGTTTGAATACAGTTTTGAAAGAAGGAAAAGATTGGATAAGATTTAGAAGAGGAAGGAATGCATTTCAGGGATAGGAAACAATCAGTATGGCATGGAGATGAGGGTTAGAAAGAAGGCTACTTTGGAGTTATTTAAATAGCAGTTAACTAGCTTTCATAACTGTAGAAGAAATGCTTGTATTGCAAAGGGAGATTGTACAAAATAATCCGAAGTTCCTTCAAAAGCTGGGATTCTAGGAATGGGAGTACTTTTACATGGAAAATAGAGTGTGAGTTGCAGAGGGTAAGGATTTTTCTGCTTTTGTGTTTTTATTCCTAGCACCTAATACAGTATTTGGCACTTAATCAGGGCTTAGTCAATACTATAATTTGCCATAATTAATACTAATCTTGGTTCCAATTAAGTAGAATGGATTTCATAATTGGCACTTTGGTTTCTTTTTAAGAATCAAGACACTCTACTTTTAACTATATAGTAAGACCTACTTCTTTGTTCAGTGAGACTTCTGTCTTGAACACCATGATCACCATTTCTCATGTAATAAAGTTTTATGTATATATTTCTTCTTCTAATCTTTCTGATCTTCCAATTTGGACTCATTCAATACTTATGCAGTGTGAAAGCACTTGTCAGTGTGTTTTCACAAAAAAAGGTAGACTTCATATTTAAATAAAATTAAAACAAAACATTATTTCTTCATAGATTGACATCTCTAGATATCTTTGAAAAGAATCTGAATTCTCAATACAGAAATCAAAATTCCATTTATTTTACAAATTGGGTGAATTGAAGTTACCTCTTAGAATGTTTAGCTGTATCAATCTTACGTGTCTAATCAGTGTCTAGCTGGAGGTAAAGAAGTTCTGCTCCCAAAACCCTAAGGGTTCCTAACAAGTTTGCTTTACTTTCTTTATTCTGAATGGCTTTGGCAACAGGGATTTGAATTTGTAAAAAGCTTCAGTTCTTTTTT
This sequence comes from Antechinus flavipes, assembly GCF_016432865.1. Lineage (NCBI taxonomy): Eukaryota > Metazoa > Chordata > Mammalia > Dasyuromorphia > Dasyuridae > Antechinus > Antechinus flavipes. The sequence goes on from NC_067398.1 coordinate 510,015,783, forward strand.
TTTTTTTTTTTTTTTTTATAATGCAAACTTTACAGCTCATAAACCTTGCCTGGATTTATAACAGAGGAGCTTGCTTTGGAAAGTCTCCTCTATCCTGTACCCACTGGGATGGCTTTATTAACAGAATTTTTTTTAATGGAGAAAAAGTCGTAGGAAATCATAGAAGGCAGCCTTCATAAGAAGCCAGAGTGCCTTGGCAAGCCCCATGTATATTTGGATTCTTACATGAATTAATCCTGACATAAAACAAAACAAAACAAAACCTTTCTCTGCTATCGTGTGAAATCAATTGCCTCTCACAGAATCATTCACTCAACAGATAGCCTCTTCAGTCTATAACCTAGATTTCAATTTGAGTGCTGATTAGTTGTCTGACTATATTTGGCAAGGGAAATTTGGAAGTTGGGAATCAAATTTTCAAAGTTTTGTTGGACTCAAACATTCATCTAGTATTTTAATTAGCATACAGGATCTGTTGTGCCACAGTTCCCTTTTAATGTCCTGACCCAGTTTCCCTAATTGTCTTATGCAGTTATAGTTATAACTGCCTCAGGTTATAATCATTTCCTCTTAATGTTTGATGGGATGAAGGTCTTTATCCATTGTAGACATCATTAGAATATCAGGAGCCTCTCCAGGACCTCCTTCCATTATGTCATCCTCATCCTAAGTACCGCCTCCATTAAGTCACCATTCTTGTTACACTGTAAAAGAATCTTGTATCTGACATTCACTGCTAGATTCTTTGAGAATATTCAGCCTTGGGATCAAACCATGATTCCATTTGGTCTCAGTAAATCTCTCCATTTCAAATAAATTACTAAAAACTTTCTAATCTCTATTCTGCCTCAGTTTCTCTGGCATTACAGATCATTGTATGTACCTAAGTTTATACTAAAAGTTTAAATAGTAAGAATATACCTAAATTTATATTAAAAGTATAGACTTTTCAGGTATCAAAGATAGACTAGGTTTTAAAAAATTTACTTCCTTGAAAAGACACAGCATCATGGAAAGAGTACGTAAATTAGAATCAAAAGATCAAGATTCAAGTCCTCTGTCAATTGCTGGTTTTGTGACCTTAGGTCAGTACTCTTTAGTTGCTCTATCTGTATAATGATGAGATTGGAAAAGATAAACTTCATTTAAAGTTCCTTCTACTTATTTTTCTCTTCTGACTTTTAAATTCCAAAATGATCAAGGTAGAAGGGGATAAGGAGTAGAGAAATGCCACATGTATTAAAACAGTGATCCATGACCAGATATCTCCATAGCAACAATATCAGAGGCAATTTAAAATTTAAAACAGTAATCCATGATCAAATATCTGCATAGCAAAAATATCAGTGGCAATTTAAAATTTAAAAGGCATTTTACTTATGCTATCTCCTTAGATTTTTTCCTAAAGAACCACATGTATTATGTTCATCTTACAGATAAGGAAATTGAGGTTCAAAGAGTCAAATGGCTACTAAACACCTAAACTAAAATTCAAATCCAAGCCTCTCCTTGTTTAGCAATCTTTTTGACAAATTTTGCTGCAATTCAAAAAAATATTTTCTGGTGGGAAAATTTCACAATAGTATGGACAATTGCGGTATTAGGTATATGTCTTAAATCTTGTTATCTTTTGTAAGATTTAATAAAAATTGCTTCCAACAGGGATTATTTGCTTTGTTAACTTTTCTAAGACCAGTTTGGCTTCTTCACAAGATAAAAAAAAAAAAAAAAAAAAAGGAAAATTGATGAGGGTAATGGAAGGGGGAAAAGGGAGCCACGTGTGCTGAGGTTTCAATATAGGGAGCTAGCCAATGAATGACAGCACAAAATTAAGAAAGGATCTAAAATAAAATCTACTCTTTCAGGCATTATTTATACAGCAATTAAAGGGAGCAGAGAATAATGAAAAGAACACTAGATTTAGAGCCACAATCCCACCTAGTAAATTGGTTGATTTTTGGTAGTTTTCCTTTCTGAGTCTTAATTTCTTCATTTGCAAAATGAGGGACTTCTACTAAATAATCTTTACTTTCCTTAACATCTCTAAATTATATTGTTATGTAAATTAGAATGAAAACGTATTTTACTGGGAAACTAATGTGAATAAGAAAGATTAAATTATTTCAAATGAACCAGTTTTGGTAATTTCTGGTTATAATGAGATATCACTAAACATCTGACACAATAAGGTATTTTGAATATCTAATTTCATAATTCTGGTTGAAGATATGTTTTTTGGCAAGGGTTAGAGAAATATTCTTTCCCACAATTCTGATAAAATAGGGCATAATCTCTCTAAAATGATAAAATCATATTTGAAAAGAACAAGGATTATTCTTATTAAAGCTAATTATTAAGTTTTCAATGTGAACACTGATATTTCAGAAATGAACAAGCACTTCAAGTCAAGGTTTGATTTATTGTTTTGTTGATTTTTCTGGATTTAAGAAGGTGAGGGAAAAAATGTTAATAATACAGATTAAACTAAAAACTGTGCACTCTACTCCTTTCCCCAGAAATCTAGTTAAACATCTACTGATGCAAATTGTGTTCCCCTTGACTTTTGGGAGGAAGCAATGGAGGTGAACTCTGAAAAACTCTCTTCTGAAAGAGACCCACACTTCAGGGTAGTTAAGTGGTCTCATTCCATTGGAAATCTTGGTGGGGACTAATTGCACCCTCGATTGAGTTGAAGATTAGCCTGGGACCATTCCCAGTAGTTCAAACTCCCAGTTAAGTGATTTTATTCAATTGGAGATCTTGACCTAATATTCCTGTTGAGTGACTTAAAACTCCAAGATAAGTACTCTCTTTTCAACTGGAAATCTAGGCCTGGAGGCATTGACTGCACTGAAGGATTCTCATTTAATAAAGACAATTCTGAACTCCAAATCTCTGCAGAAGTCCAAAGTAGGATTATGCTTTTCCAAGGAAGCTCTCTTCTTAGCAAAGCTGCCTACCAGAACTCTTGCCCATTGTGTAGACATTCTCCTCTCAGTATTAACCTTTGCCATTTTCCCTAAAAGGACCTTTTGCCACTAAGAAGTCTATCTTCCTAACAGGGTGGCTTCTTAGTGAACAATAAAATTTCCTTTTGCCTCAGACTTTCAGTTTGTAAATTCTTTTGCATTGGACCTGTGTTGCACAGAGGGGATTCCCCACACCAATTCTCATACCACTAGCACTGTGTCATTTACTATCACACTCCTTGAAGTATTTTATGGAAATCAACCCCTATCTGAAATATGAAATGCTCTATAATACTCTCCCAAAATTTTCATCCAGTAACCCCCTAAAAAACTTTAGGGACAAGAGATTCACTACCTTTCAAGATATATAGATTGGTTATAAGATCAGATAATATCTGCATTATTTATTTATTTTGGGGGGGCATCACAATGTAGAGTTTCAAGGTGATGAAGGACTTCAAGATTATGCCAGATGATGATTAATAAAGAATGGAGTTGTTTAGATTAAATAAGAAAAAAAAAACTGATATATTTCTTCATTCATTTCAAGGGATAACATGTGAAATAGAAATTAGTCTAGCTTTCTCTATAAGCAAGCAAATAGAAATAGCCATAATTTTGGCTTCCAGGAAAGAAGATTATGAGAAAATGTTGGGGAGATGAGAAAACTTTAGCTGAATAACAGGGAGTTTTGTAAAGTGTTTTGGAAGGTATTGACTTATAAAGCAGTATTAGAAACAGAATATTTGGGGAAAGAGTTGTAATAATTAAGGAGAGATTGAAGACAAATTGAAAGAAAATTCATACACATCCCAAGTCTTCCTCTTGCTTGTGTGCAAGTGATTTTGAAGAAGTCACTAAAGAAAAACTAAAGAAAAACAAGTTGAGGTGAAAGATGAAAAGGGGAAAAGATGAAAGGAGGAGAATATGAAAGAATAGAAGTCTATCTGAATAAGGACTCAAAGTGAGGGATGAATGAGGAAGGAGTAAGCCTCCTGATGAGAAAGACTTAATGAGAAGAGAAGGTAGTTGGCAAGAAAAGTGAAAAAATTCTCAATAAATTGTCAAGGAAAACAAGTTGGTAAAGTAAATCAATTCATGAAAATAACAAAAAAAACTGAAAAGTAGGAAAGTGTGGCTCTAAAGCTGTGGAGAAAATAAAAGGAGTTGAGTATGGAAATTGGATAGTTTAGTGATATAGTAGTAAAAGTCTTAATGAAATATTTAGATATTCTGTAAACATTAGGAAGTAGCTGAAAAAATGCTGAGATTTTCAGTCACTGGAAAATAGATGCATTTTGTGTTTTGTATAGAGTTTGCAATGTTTCCATTTATGTCACCTATAAGCATCTATATTCCCTATGTTCCAAAAATCTTCCTTGGAAAAAAAAAGTTCAGAAGAATGGGGAACATATCTCTACATCCCTGGTTATAAAGAAAAATTAAATGTCCCTGAACAAAGTGGACTGCAATGGGGGAAACAAAGATCTGAAATGACAAGTTGGAAATGATACATCTGTAGTGGATTAAAAACAGAATTCTGTAAATACAGAAGAGGATAAAAAGAAACTAAAAGGTTCACTATACCCATAATTTTTTTTTAAGTCAAATTTGAAGTTCCAAATTCTTGAAAATAGTTCCAGACCCCGCATTAAGAGCTGAAGAGACAAAGAAAGATAAAAGACAACCCATATATTGAAATAGCTCTGAGTCTAGAGATAATAACAACATGTGAAGAATTATGTAAATCTACATATAGCAAAAATTGAAGATAAGCAGAAGCTAGGTGATACAGTGGACACCGTACATACTTTTGAGTCAGGAACACCTGAGTTCAAATCCAATCTTAGATAGTTACTAACTGTTTGACTCAACTATGTTTACCTCAATTTCTTCACCTGTAAAATGAGCTGGAGAAGGAAATGGCAAACAACTATAGAACTTTTGCCAAAAAAATCCAAAATACCAAAAAAAAACTCAAATAGGATCACTTGATATTTTAACACAATTGAAATGCCATAACAATAATACAGGGAAGGATAGAATTTAGGGTTTAGAAACAGGTAGGAAAGGCTTCCTATAAAAAGGGAGATTTTAGCTTGGAAACCAAGAAAACAGAAGGCAGAGATGAAAAAGAGCATTCCAGGTGTACAGAACAGCCAGTGATGATGCTAGAAGATGAGAGATGAAATTTAACAAATAGTAAAGTGACTGATCAAAGTATATCTGGGGTAAGGGATATAAGGTATAAGAATACTGAAAGAGCAGCTCCTGGGGAAAGGTCATAAAGGATTTTAAATGCTAAGCAGAAGATTTTATATTTGATTCTAGAAGTGAATAGGGAATCACTAGGATTTGCTGAGTAAGGGGGTGACCTGATCAGACCTATGTTTTAGAAATATTCCTTTGGCAATTAGATTGTAGTAGAGAGAGACTTGTAACAAGGAGACCAATCACTCACTCATATTCTAATAGTCCTAGATTGAGAAGTTGAAGATCTGAACTAGGGTTGTGCAATGTCAGAGAAGAGAAATATATAGAAAACATGTTACAAAGGTAAAACTCACAGGCCTTAACAACAAGATTAAATATGGGGTGGAGGGGAAAGAGTGTGAGGAGTCAAGGATGACCCCTGGGTTTCAAATAGAGGTGATTGGGAGGATTATTGTAGCTTCAACAAAAATAGGGAAATTAAGAAGCCGTGTTTGGGGGAAAAGATACTGAGCTTAATTTATGTCATGTTGCTTTTAAGATATCTGTTAAATACATAGGGAAGCTAAGTGGATAGAGTGAGGGGGCCTGAAGTCAAGAAGACTTTTTCTGATTTCAAAGCTAGTCTTAGGTATTTATTAGCTGTGTGACCCTCACCAAATCACTTAACCCTGTTTGCCTCAGTTTCCTCATTCATAAAATGAGGAGAGAAGGAAATGATAAACCATTCCAGTACCTTTGCCAAGAAAATCCCAAAGAGGATTACAAAGAGTTGGACACAAATGAAAATTAGTGAATAACAACAAATGGAATATCCAGTTTAAAATGTCTATTAGGCAATTGGAGATTCCAGTCTGGAGATCAGCAGAGAAGTTAAAATTAGACAAGTAAATTGGACAAGAATCAACAAAGTGATGATAATCACTAGTGAACAGTATAGAGGAAGAAGAGAAAAAGGGGGAATGTCAGCAAAGATAGACAGAGAGAAAAGAATATTGAAAAGAAGGGACAGATCATATAACTTCTCAATGCCTCAATCAACTCCCTAAGCATATAAATCCCATGGAAAGAATAAACTCCATTGGTATAGGAAGTTTCTCATTAGGAGTAGCCTACTGCAATGAAGCCAAAAGTCAGGTAAACAAACAAATGAAACACCTCTTCCTCTTCCTGTAGAAGAGATGGATATAAGATAATTAGTGCATTTGGATATACTCAAAATTGATTAACTAGCTAGACTCAAAGACAAGTAGTTAAAGATTCAAAGACTGTTTTAAAGGAAGTCTCCAACATAGTGCCCAAGAGGAATTTGTGCTTGGCCTTCCATTTAACATTTTTAAATGGACTGAAACTGGACTGAAAGTAATGAGAAAAATTATCAGATTAGAGATGACAAAAAGCTTGGCAACTGATTTATGTGCTTGGTAACTAAGTCAGAATCTAAAAGGATTTTGATGGATTAGAATACTGATCTGAATCTAATATGACATTTAATAGGGATAAATATAAATTCTTGTATTTGAGATCAGAAACTAATATAATGTATAATACAAGTGTCATGATTGAGGAGAGCAGTTTTTCTTTCTTTTAAACATTTATTTATTTATAATATTAAAGCTTTTTATTTTCAAAACAAAGGCATGGATAATTTTCAATATTCACCCTTGTAAAACCTTGTATTCCACATTTTTTCCCTCCCTTCCCCTCACTATCCCCTAGATGGCAAGTAATTCAATATATGTTAAACATATGCAATTCTTCTACACATATTTCCATAATTATCATGCTGCACAAGAAAAGTAAGATCAAAAAGGAAAAAAAATGAGGAAAAAAAAAAACAAATACAAGCAAACAATAACAAAAAGAGTGAAAATACTATGATGTGATCCACACTCAGTTCCCCCAGTTCTCTCTCTGGGTGCAGATGGCTCTCTTCATCACAAGACCATAGGAACTGGCCTGAATCAATGATGACCATTGTTGAAAAGAACCATGTCCATCAGAATAGTTCATTGTATAATCTTGCTGTTGCCCTGTACAATGATCCCCTCTCTCTGAGAGCAGTTTTTCTGAAGAAGATCTGAGGACTCTACTATATTGCTCCATGTTCAGTAGAAAAAAAAGGAATACATTTGTGAAACTGAAAAGAAATTAATATGATATTGTGCTGCATTAAATAAAAGAGTAGGAGATAATGGTTCTTCTGAAAAAGAATGTGTATTACTCTTTTGTATTCTGCCATGGAGAGATGACCTTTATTCTATTCAGGTCTGGCTTAAATAAGTTAGAAAGGGGGTTGATAAACTGGAGTATGGCCAGAAAAGGGCAATCAGGATGAGAAAAAGATTTAAGTCCCTGTAATATGAAGATCTACTGAAGGGACTAAGGTTAGAGAAGAAAAAACTCAGGGGGAACATAAAAGTCATTTTCAATTATGTAATTGCTGCCATATAGAAAAGGTATTAAATTTATTATGTCTGGTTTTAGAGTTAAAGAGTGCTACAAAGAGGCAAAATTATGCCTGATGTCATAACGGAAAATACCAACAACTTTCTAACAATTAGAACTCTTCCAAAATACAATAGAACATCAGGAAGTAGGGTCAATTCCTTGCCCTCCCTTAGAAAGCTTCAAGCAGAAGCTGATTGAGCAATTATTGGATACCTAGAGTGAGATTTTCTTTCCTAGTATACGTTTAACTAGATGAAATAATTACTAAAATTCCTTCTAACTCTAGAATTCAATAACTAGAAAGGTGTGTTAAAAGGGAATGCAGTCCCTTCTTAAAGATCAGGTTCCCTACAAGACTAAAGTTGGTCCAAACTAAAAACCTAGGTTAATACATGCACATGTATTAAATAATGCTTTATGACTCTATCTCAGTATGCATAATACAGCTCCTTCCAACAGCAACAACAAAATGACTAAAACTGTGACTATAAAAGGAGTGTTCATTTCCATACTCTATATACCATATCTATAGAAATTAAACAAACAGTTTTAGATTATGTTAATTCCTGCTTTTCAAATGCAGACATAGCACTGCTTTGGTGAATTCCTATAAAGCTAGTGTTAGGGTCACTCTGAAAATGACTCACCACACTCCATGGATGCTTCCTTCCAGTAATTCAGTAGATCTAAAATCTAGCAAATTTGAATTCATCTATCTACTCAGGCAGAATCCTATTTTATACATGACACAAAATAGCTTAATTCTATCCAATAAAGCTGTTTCATTGTTCTAGATCACAATTTAAACTCTTCTTTGCTGATCAATATCATTGAATCGAGTATAGCATGAGAAATAAATTCACAGTACCCTGTTCATTTATTAATCCAATGAAGATTCTGTGGTTTAAGCACATTCATGTTATACTGAATATTATTAATATAATTTGGTATATATGTTTTTAAAAATTAGTTTTGCTGACACTTTGAAGTTTTATAAATTGCATAAAGTGAGGAGAAGAGGCAAATGGATGAAAAATAGATGTAAAGTTAAAAAAATTAGGTGCTATGGACTATTCTATGGACATTTAGATTTCAAATGAATGAAATTATTTAGAAAAAATACTGAATAGATGTCTGAACCACTCCAGCACTAAGGGTGATTTTATTTATAGTAATTCACAGAGACTGTGTTCTCTTTTCAAAATTTTATTTTACTGAGAAAATAATCTTGGGATTGCTTTTGAATGACAAATTCAGTGTGTGTGTGTGTGTGTGTGTGTGTGTGTGTGTGTGTGTGTATGTGTTTGTGTATGTGTATGTGCACATTTCTTTATCTGTCCATTAAGCTATCTTATTTTTTCCAAACTAATTTAAGCTTGAAATACATTGGGAACTTGAAATATGTGCCAAACTTATAAATGCAAGATTGTAGGACATAGTGATATGAAATACCATTTTCTTCCTTACAAAGAAATTTGGAAGCAAAATAGAGAAAACAAAATTCATTTTAATCTTCCTTCCAAGTTGCCACAAATAATTAATTATTTTGAAATCTATTCATATCTCAAATTTTACAGTAGAAAATATCACTAGCATCAGAATTTCCTCACAAAAATTTGAATCATGTCATACAGCTTTTTTTTTTTAATATACTTTGGGAAAAAGCTGCTCTATAATGAAAAGGGGCCACACAAATTAAATTATTTCTATAAATGATTACATGTGAGAAACTGTACAAACACACCCATATAATTCTATCCACTGATAAGCAGATATATAAGCATATATAATTTCTTGATAGCTTAGAAATTTAAAAAAAAATTGTTAGCAGCTCAGTGTACCAAAATTACCTTTCAGAATCTAAAATTTTATCCGTTAATACTTTATGTATTGTTTGTAGAGCTGAGAACTCTAGCTTTATTACTTCCAGGAAGTGATTACATAATTTACAAAAATTTTGGCTTTTGAAGGAGAAAAAATGAGAAATAAAAAACAATTTCTTTCAGTTCCTGCCAGATGCAGGGGTTTGAATCAATACTAATGCAGGATATGAGATGTGAGGCTACTGTGCATTTGCTCTTCACATAAACAATGCAGTACATCTGTCATCCTTATGCTAAGATCCCAAATTACCATGAGGGCAGGAGGGAAGGAAATACCTACTTTGATTCTGAGTAGAATTATCCATGGACATTTTATTTTTAAAGTACTGTAAGATATGAATTATAAAGAACCAAAATGTTCTTTTTTTTTCCCATTCACTTTCTCCCTTACTTCTTTGAGTCTATTTTTTTCAAATGTGGGCAAGAAAACAGATTCATATAAGTCAAGACATCATCCAAGATGTCATTGGTCCTCTTCAGAAATAAAAAAAAATTAACAATCACCTTAGATTCTAATTATCTTTGGACTTTGACGGGATTCACAATCAAGAAAGGGTATTGATAGACATGCAAATATAGTATTACAATTTATTTTGGAGCAGAGCACTTTTCAACAATATCCTAGAAAGGTGGCAATAAATTTTAAATGATTTCATGAAAAATATATTTAATAAATAAATTAGCAACAGTAGTATTATTTTTATTAAGCACTATCAAAAGAAGTTACTTGAAATAGTAACAGAGGTGGATCTTGATTTTTTAAAAATGCTTCCCATCATATATTTTGATAAGAGTAAACACTAAATAATGGTGAAGTGTTGTTTCTCACTCCAGTCTGTGATTAGGATGCATAACTTGCATAATTTGAAGATTTTGGCACTGCCACATACAGTAATGCTGAAGGAAATTCAGCAGAAAGCACTACAGATATAGAGACAAAGTTCATGATCTTAGAGGGTGATAAAATATGACTAGGAAAGGAAGCACAATATGAAAGCAATATGACCTTGCCTAGACAAGGACCTCAGTGACTAATATAAATTTGGTGTCAACCAAAATCTTGCTTATGTGAATGGGGCTATTCAGCTTTACCAGACTGTGGAAACCAGTCAAAGTAGAAAACTACAAAGTGGCCCCAAAAGGTGAAATGGAGAAAGTGTTTCTTATGGATAAAAAAAATGTTCTGAGTATCAGAATCAGGAAATTTTTATTAAACTCTTCCTGTGACTATATTGTACAAAGTACAGGGTAAAGAAAGATAGGCATAAAAACAGTTCCTAACTCACAGAAGTTGCATTTTAGTGAAATCTCTTCATGTAATAAATATCCCTTACTGTTGAATCCTTTGAATAGACAGATCTGTATAATGTCATATATTCTTGAAATAAGGAAGATTCTAAAAGTGACTGTGCCATACGAATGGAAATTAAAGGTACCCATCTGCCTCCCTAAATAGTCTTTCGAATTTACATTCAATTGACCCAGTGACCCAACAATTCAGACATAGGTATGAGTCATTTATTCATACTTAAATTGGGACTCAGAGTAGAAGCCTAATCTTCACACTGATATGTAACTTAATATAGCAATCATCTGCTATTATTTTGGCAATGCTTTAAGGAAAGAATTGCAGACATGAAGATACTTTGTCAAAAGTTCTTGAAAAAAATGCTTCAAAGATTGACCTTAAAACTTGAAGTTATCATTACATTTATTTAGTATTAAATATGGTCAACATAGATAATAAGGGCTGCTGGCACAGTGGACTGAGTGCTGAGCCTGAAGTCAGAAAGATTTAGATTCCTGAGTTTCAAATCTGGCATCAGACACTTACTAGCTCTGTGATCCTGGGCAAGTTATTTAGCTTTGTTTGCCTCAGTTTTCTCATCTGTAAAATGAACTGGACAAGGAAAAGACAAACAAAAAAAAGGTACTTAGGCAGTATCTTTGCCAGGAAAACCCAAAATGGGGTCATGAAGAGATGGATACAACTGGAAAAGACTAAACAATAACAATGACAAAAAAATGCAATTTGGCACACAGTAATTAAATACTTGCTAAATAAATTGAATGCTTTTTTTCTCATTTTGTTCTCAAAGAAATAAAAATAGCCTATCAATAACAAAGTCTAAAATTTCAGAAATTGCCATATAATAATGCCACTCCTTAACTATCATGATCTTAGGTACTTAGGCTGATTGACAACATAAGCAGCATGACAAAATTAACTCTTTATTAACTTTGTTACAGACAAACCCCTTTTAACATGAGGTAACATAAGGAATCTCCACTTTCTACAGAGAGTAGAAAGAAAAAAACTATAAACTTTAAAAATATTGCCTGAAATCATGGTTATATAAAAGTTTCTGGGAAAGTATCCTTATAGAAGCAGAAGGATATAGCCATTCTTTATGTTGTGATTTATAGATTTAAGAACCAGAATAAAATGTCCATCAGGCAGTCAAACACATTGATTAAGCTCTTATATATGCCAACCCCTGTATTAAGAGTTAGGGATATTAAAAAAAAACAAAACTAGAAATGAAAATTTCTGCCCTCCAGGAACTCACAATTTAATGAAGAAGACACCAAGCAAACAAATATGTACAGCAAGTAAACATGAAAACCCAAGGGAAAAATAGGAAATAATTAAGAGAATTAAGAAATTTTAGAATTTAAGAATTAAGAATTAAGAAAATTATTAGAATTAAGAAAATTTGAGAAACACTTCATATAGAAGAAAGTTTTGAAAAAGTTTTCATGTAGTTGGAATTTAAAGGACTCCAGGGAAGCCAAGAGGCAGAGATGAGAAGAGAGAACATTCCAGATGTGAGAAACAGCCAGAAAATATGCCAAGAAAGAGTGAAGTGTCTCATTCATGGAACAATCAGAAGGCCAATGTCACTGGACTGAGAATACCTGTCAGGGAATAAGACATGAGAAAACTGGAAAAGTAGGAGGGGGCTGCGTCATGAAAGGTTTTCGATGCTAAACAGAAGATTGTATATTTGATCTAGGAGATGATAGGGATCCACCAGTGCCTACTGCATAGAGAGGAGACATAATCATGTCTAAGTGAAGGTGGTATTGAATAAGTACAGGTTTGAGACAGGCAGACAAATTAGCAAGCTATTGCAGTAAGTGTGAGGTGATTAAGGCCAGTTCCAGTGTTTTTATGATAAAGAGAGACATTTGCAGCCAGAGAGAGGACTATAGGGATTGAGTGTGGATTACAACATAGTATTTTCAAATCTTTTTGTTGTTCTTTGCTTGCATTTTGTTTTCTTTCTCTTTTTTTTCTTTTTGATCTGATTTTTCTTGTGCAACATGATGATTGTGGAAATATGTATAGAAGCATTGTACATATTTAAGATATATTGGATTGCTTGTCATCTAGGGGAAGGTTAAAAGAAAGTAAGGATGAAAAAAAATTGGGACATAAAGTTTTGCAAGGATGAATGTTGAAAACTTGCTATGCATATGTTTTGAAAATTTTAAAAAAAGAGCTTTAATAAAAAACATAAGATTGGATGTCAGCAGAAAGATTAAGGCAGGTTGGTACCTATGAGGATCATCAGCATAAAGGTGACAATGAAATCTGTGGGGGCTAAGAAGATCACTATGTGAGGCAATATGGAAAGAAAAGAGACTCAGGAAAGAATCCTGAGGGACACCTATAGTTAGATGGTATGATCCAGATAAGGATGAAGCAAAGAATAATGAAAATGAATGGTCTTTTAGGCAGGAGGAAAATCAGAAGGCATTGGTGTTCCAAAAATCTAAAGAGAAAAGAGTTATCAAGGAGGAGAGAACGTCAAAGTCTTCAAAGAATTCAAAATCAAAATTGATAAAAGACAATTGAAAAATGTATAGGTATAAAGTTATGAACTTAATTTCTTGAAATGTATTCTACAACATCAAGAAGACACCCCCACATACCCCATACACACACACTCACACACAATCAGGAAAAAGTTACAAAAAGTTCTTAAGAGAGTTCAAAGTTTTACTCCATAAAACATTTTGGATATATCCCTTCTTTTTCTTATTGTTTTTGGCCTCTCTTCTTATTGTGGGGGTCAGTTGAAGTTTTTCTATATTTTTTTGTCTGCAGTTTGCTGTTGCTTCATTTATTAAAATTTGGGGGGGCCTCTTTAAGAAAAGGATTAAAAGGGAATGATTAGTATACAATGAGGAAAAGGAGAAACATTTGAGTTTAATAAGAAAAGGGTTATGTGTAAATCTAGCCAAAATTAAATTCAGCTTGAAGTCTGCATTCACTATCTTAGGTCTTGGAAAAAGTTGGTTGGGCAGAGTTGAACCTGGAGAAAAGGGAAAAAGGCAATAGGAACTGCTAGTCACTGGAAACTCTATTCCTTCCCACATATAATATTCTATTTTATGGAGGTAGTTTAAAACTTCTTGAAATGATTAGGAACTAGAAAAAATGCCTACAATGGTGAGATCGAAATGTAGCTATTAGAATGAGGAAAACGGCAATTCAAATCTGGTTTTATTTAACAATTTTTATCCTTTTTCATGATTTTTTACACAGCTTTGAGTAATTTGAATATATTAAATATCTTTAAAAAATTTTTTTTAGTTTGACACAAAGCATGAAAACTACTATTAGGGAAAAAGATTTTTAAAAAAATTATTGTTATATAATTTTAACATGTTAACATTTTAACATGATCTATGTATTTCAATATATTCTGCTTTTTTCCTTTTCCCAGAGAGCCATATTTATAATACAGAATTTTAAAAATAAAAAAGTAGTTCACCAAAACTAAGATATTAACTAAATCTCATATTGTAAAAAAATGTTCTGTATCTATAATTCCCCACATTTACAAAGAGAGTTGTGAAATACATTCTTATCTTTCCTTTAGGTTTAAACTTAGTTATAATTTTATTGCATCAAGTTTAATTTGTTTCATTGTTGTTTTTTCCATTTAAATTTTATAGATTCCCCATCTCCCTGATTTTGTCTTTTCACTTTGTGAAATACATCTTTTTCATATATTTTCTTCATATATCTTCTGCTTTTCTATATTTTTATATTCATTTCTTTTTTTTTATTGTAACTTTTTATTGACAGAATATATGCCTGAGTAATTTTTTTTTTACAACATTATCTCTTGCACTCATTTCTGTTCCAACTTTTCCCCTCCCTCTATTCACTCCCCTCCCCTAGATGGAAAGCAGTCTTATATGTGTTAAATATATTATAGTATATCCTAGCTACAATATATGTGTGCAGAACCGAACGGTTCTCTTGTTGCATAGGAAGAATTGGATTCAGAAGGTAAAAATAACCTGGGAAGAAAAACAAAAATACAAACAGTTTAGACTCATTGCCCAGTGTTCTTTCTTTGGGTGTAGCTGCTTCTGTCTATCATTGATCAACTGGAAGTGAATTAGATCTTCTCTTTGTCAAAGAAATCCACTTCTATCAGAATACATCCTCATACAGTATCATTGTTGAAGTACATAATGATCTCCTAGTTCTGCTTATTTCACTTAGCATCAGTTCATGTAAGTCTCTCCAAACCTCTCTGTATTCATCCTGCTGGTCATTTCTTACAGAAAAATTATATTCCATTACATTCATATATCACAATTTACCCAACCATTCTCCAATTGATGTGCATCCATTCATTTTCCAGTTTCTAGCCACTACAAACTGGATCGCCACAAACATTTTGGCATGTACAGGACCTTTTCCTTTCTTTAGTATTTCTTTGGGACATAAGCCCAGTAGTAGCACTGCTGGATCAAAGGGTATGCACACTTTGATAACTTTTTGGGCACAATTCCAGATTGCTTTCCAGAATGGTTGGATTCGTTCATAACTCCACCAACAATGCATCAATGTCCCAGTTTTCCCGCATCCCCTCCAACATTCATCATTATTTTTTCCTGTCATCTTAGCCAATCTGATAGGTGTGTAGTGGTACCTCAGAGTTGTCTTAATTTGCATTTCTCTGATCAATAGTGATTTGGAACACTCTTTCATATGAATGGAAACAGTTTCAATTTCTTCATCTGAAAATTATCTGTTCATATTCTGTGACCATTTATCAATTGGAGAATGGCTTGATTTCTTATAGAGTCAATTTTTTATATATTTTGGAAATGAGGCCTTTATCAGAACCTTTAACTGTAAAGATGTTTTCCCAATTTGATATTTCCCTTCTAATCTTGTTTGCGTTAGTTTTGTTTGTACAAAGACTTTTTAATTTGATATAATCAAAATTTTCTATTTTGTGATCAATAATGATCTCTAGTTCTTCTTTGGTCACAAATTCCTTCCTCCTCCACAAGTCTGTGAGGTAAACTATCCTATGTTCCTGTAATTTATGATTTTGTTCTTTATGCCTAAATCATGGACCCATTTTGATCTTATCTTGGTATATGGTGTTGTGTGGGTCCATGCCTAATTTCTGCCATACTAATTTTCAGTTTTCCCAGCAGTTTTTGTCAAATAATGAATTCTTATCCCAAAAGTTGGGATCTTTGGGTTTGTCAAACACTAGATTGCTATAGTTATTGACTATTTTGTCTTGTGAACCTAACCTATTCCACTGATCAACTAATCTATTTCTTAGCCAGTACCAAATGGTTTTGGTGACTGCTGCTTTATAATATACTTTTAGATCAGGTACAGCTAGGCCACCTTCATTTGATGTTTTTTTCATTAATTCCCTTGAAATTCTCGACCTTTTGTTATTCCATATGAATTGTGTTGTTATTTTTTCTAGGTCATTAAAATAGTTCCTTGGGAGTCTGACTGGTATATCATTAAATAAATAGATTAGTTTAGGGAGTATTGCCATCTTTATTATATTTGCTCGGCCTATCCAAGAGCACTTAATATTTTTCCAATTATTTAAATCTGACTTTATTTGTGTGGAATGTTTTGTAATTTTGCTCATATAATTACTGACTTTTTTTTTGGTAGATAGATTCCCAAATATTTTATGATATTGACAGTTATTTTTAATGGAATTTCTCTTTGTATCTCTTGCTATTGGATTTTGTTGGTGATGTATAAAAATGATGAGGATTTATGTGGATTTATTTTGTATCCTGCAACCTTGCTAAAGTTATGCATTATTCCTAATAGCTTTTTAGTAGAATCTCTGGGGTTTTCTAAGTGTACCATCATATCATCTGCAAAGAGTGATAGTTTGGTTCCTCATTACCTACTCTCATTCCTTTAATCTCTTTCTCGACTCTTATTGCCGAGGCTAGCATTTCTAATACAATATTGAATAATAATGGTAATAGTGGGCAACCTTGTTTCACTCCTATCCTTTCTAGGAAAGGTTCCAGTTTTTCCTCATTACATATGATGCTTACTGATGGTTTTAAATATATGCTCCTGACTATTTTAAGGAAAAGTCCATTTATTCTTATCCTCTCAAGTGTTTTTATTAGGAATGGATATTGGATTTTATCAAATGCTTTTTCTGCATCTATTGAGATGATCATATGATTTTTGTTAATTTCGTTATTGATATAGTCAATTATGCTAATAGTTTTCCTAATATTGAACCAGCCCTGCATTTCTGGTATAAAACCTACTTGGTCATAGTGTATTATCCTGGGTATGATTTTCTTTTTGCTAATATTTTATTTAAGATTTTAGCATCAATATTCATTAGGGAGATTGGTCTATAATTTTCTTTCTCTGTTTTCAACCTACCTGGTTTAGGTATCATTATCATGTCTGTGTCATAAAAGGAATTTAGTAGGACTCCTTCAATCCCTATTTTTTTCAAATAGTTTATATAGAATTGGAGTTATTGGTTCTTTAAATGTTGGCAGAATTCACATATAAATCCATTTGGTCCTGGGGATTTTTTCTTAGGGAGTTGCTTAATAGCTTCTATTTTTTTTTCTAAAATGGGACTTTTTAGTCTATTTACTTTTCCTCTGTTAATCTGGGCAAGCTATATTTTTGAAGGTATTCTTCCATTTCATTTAAGTTATCAAATTTATTGGCATAAAGTTGGGCAAAGTAACTCCTAATCATTGCTCTAATTTCCTCTTCATTAGTGGCAAGTTCTCCCTTTTCATTTTTAAAACTAACAATTTGATTTTCCTCTTTCCTTTTTTTAGTCAGGTTTATTAAGAGTTTGTCTATTTTGTTGATTTTTTCATAGAACCAACTCTTAGTTTTATTAATTAATTCAATAGTTTTTTTTACTTTCAATTTTATTGATCTCTCCTTTTATTTTTTGAATTTCAAGTTTAGTGTTTAACTAGGGGTTTTCAATTTGTTCCTTTTCTAGCATTTTTAGTTGCAAGCCCAATTCATTGACCTTCTCTTTCTCTATTTTATGCAAATAGGCCTCTAGAGATATGAAATTTTCCTTTATTACCACTTTGGCTGCATCCCACACATTTTGGTATGATGTCTCATTATTGTCATTTTCTTGGGTGAAGTTATTATGTCTGTGATTTGCTATTTCACCCAATCATTCTTTAGTATGAGATTATTTAGTTTCCAATTATTTTTTGGTCTATTTCCCCCTGGCTTTTATTTTCATTGCATCGTGTTCTGAAAAGGATGCATTTACTATTTCCACCTCAGTGCATTTGAGTTTGAGGTTTTTATTAGGTTATTATTATTATTATTCATTAGGTTAATATTATTATTATTAGATCAATTTTTGTATAGGTTCCCTGAACTGCTGAGAAGAAAGTGTATTCCTTTCTGTCTCCATTTGCTTTTTTCGAAAGATCTATCATATCCAACTTTTCTAATATTCTATTTACCTCTTTGACTTCTTTCTTATTTATTTTGTGGTTTGATTTCTCTAATTCTGAGAGTGCAAGATTGAGATCTCTCACTATTATAGTTTTGTTGTCTATTTCTTCTTGCAGTTCTTTTAATTTCTCTTTTAAGAATTTAAATGCTACACCACTTGGTGTATATATGTTTAATATTGATATTGCTTCATTATCTATGCAAGCATAGAAATCAATTTTTGCTTTTGCTTGATCTGAGGTGAGGATGGCTACCCCTGCTTTTTTATTTTATTTCACCTGAAGCATAGTAAATTCTGCTCCAACCTTTTACTTTTACTTTGTATGTATTATCCTGCTTCAGGTATGTCTCCTGTAAACAACACATTGTAGGATTCTGGCTTTTAATCCATTCTGCTAACCGCTTCCTTTTTATGGGGGAGTTTACCCCATTCACGTTTATGGTTAAAATTACCAATTCTATATTACTTGCCTTCTTGTTAACCCCTATGTATGCTTTTCTCCTTTCCTTCCCCCTTACTCCCCTCCCCAGTGTTAAACTTTTGAGCACCACTTGCTTTTTACACTCCCTTTTTAGTATCCCTTCTCCCACCTTAGAGTTCCTCCCCCTATCTTACTTCTTTTCCTCACAATTTCTATATTCCCTTCAGCTTAGCTTACTCCTTCCCTTTTCACTTTTGCCTTCCCACTTTTCAATGAGGTGGGAGAAGGTTCACCATAAATTAAATATGTCTAATATTTTTCTCTTTAAGCCAATTCTGATGGCAGTAAGATACACACTATGTTCATCCTCCTCCATTCTTTCTCTCAGATATAATAGGTTTCCTTGGCCTCTTCATGAGATGTAATACCCTCACTTTTCCGAGTACAATTTCCTTTACACTTCTAGTTTCTAGAACAAAGTATATATGTGTTCTTTATATATCTTTATAGCAGAAATATAGTTCCCAAGATTTTTTTGTACCTTTTTAGGTTTCTCTTGAGTTCTATATTTGTAGATCAAACTTTTTGTTTAGTTCCATTTTTTTCATCAAAAATAAGTGAAATTCACTTATTTCATTGAATGTCTATCTTCTTCCCTGGAAAAAAATATGCTCATTTTGGCTGGGTAAGTTATTTTTGGCTGCATACCAAGTTCCTTAGCCTTTCATAATAACATATTCCAGACCCTTCCATCCTCCCTGCTCTCTAGATCCTGCTAGATCCTGAGTAATCCTTATTGTGGCTCCTCTATATTTGTATTGATTTTTTATAGCAGCTTGCAGTATTTTTCCTTTCATCTGATAGTTCTGTAATTTGGCCACCATATTTCTTGGTGTTTTGATTTTAGGGTCCCTTTTAGTAGGCAATCAATGAATTCTTTCTATTTCTATTTCACCCTCTGTTTCTACAACTTCTGGGCAGTTCTCTTTGATAATTTCCTGGAAAATAGTGTCCAGGTTCTTTTTTTCATCATATTTTTCAGGCAGTCCAATAATTCTCACATTGTCTCTCCTAGATCTATTTTCCATGTCTGTTGTTTTCCCAAGACGATATTTGACATTTTTTCCATTGTTTCATTTTTTTGGTTTTGCTTGACTGATTCTTGATGTCTCCTTGAGTCATTCAATTCCATTTGTTCAATTCTGATTTTTAATGAAGTATTTTTTCACACTTTTTAAATATCTTTTTCTAATTGTCCAATGGCGTTTTTATGTGAGTTGTTTTAGTCTATGGAATTTTTTTCCATTTCACCAATTTTATTTTTTAGACAGCTATTTTCTTTTTCCAATTCACTAACTCTGTTTTTCAAGAATTTGATTTATTTATCCACTCTATCTTTAAATGAGTGGCATGACTTATCCAGACTCTCTTGCCAGATCATATCTCCTTTTGGGGATTCATATGGAGACAGTCTGTTTTTAATCTCCTTGGAGTTTAAAGTCTCTCTATCCATATAGAAGCTATCAGTGGTTAGGCTTCATTTAATTTTTTTGCTCATTTTGTCAGAGAAGAATCAAAGAAGACAAACTAGCAAAAATAAATGAATGCAGTCTGCTTTTTGTGGGGGGGTGGAGGGGTGGGCAGGATGGTATTACTGAGCTTCCTCTACAGACTACATGGGACAGCAGCGAGGCACTAGCAGGAAAGCAATGGCTGTGCTGTGTCTGCACTCTGAGACTGAGAGCATGCTGAGATGCTCTGGGTGGGTGTGGCCAGATCCCAAGAGATCTTAGCTTTTTGGGGTTATGGTATTTTCCCCTTGTGTTTTTAACTTCTCTGCTTGTCTACTGGCTTGCTGCCAGGGTAAGTTAATCAATACTATAGTAAAGCTCTCCCTGTAGAGATGGCTGAGATCACACCTCACCCCACTCCAATCTGCTCAGTGTGAGCTACCAGCTGTGCTCTCACTGGGCCACTGCTTGCCCTCAGCCTGTGCCCTGTCTAACCATCCCCACCTTCGAGCAAAAACAGATCTTTTCTGGTGAACTTCAAGGATGTCTTCTGTGGTGTTTTTTTTTTTTTTTTTTTTTTTCAATCAAGCACTAATTCCGAGGCTTGTCATGAAATAAATTCTGAGAGAAAACGCGGAGCTTAAGTAAATGTGTGCATCCTCTCCATCATCTTTGCCAGAAGTCCTCATATTCATTTTTCATAATACAACAATGTCCCATTATAAACCATTTGCTACCACAATTTTGTCACTATAAATATAAATATTCTATAACTATTCATTTCATAACTGATGTTTTTGGAATAGAGATATAGCAGTGAGATCTCTATGTCAAATGCTAAGGATACTTTCATCACTTTCTAATTATAGCTTTAGCACTTTCTAGAAGGATTAGTCTAATTGATAACTGTGCCCACAGTATATTAGTCTGCCAGCCTTCTGACTTGCAATTTTTTCATCACTGCCAATTTGCTATCTTTAAGTAACCCTTCTAATGGTTTTCCAAGGCAATTCATCAAACTAGTCCCTAGAGGGCTGGAAGTGTCTCAGGATCACTATTCTCAATCCTCCTTAATTTTATCCAACCTTCAGTAAGTATTAAAATATTATAAAAAGCAGTATTTCTGTTATTTAAAAATTTCATTTAATGTCTACAATCTATCAGTTTGGTGACAATGTGTGTCAAAAATAGAATACATATTAGCCTAACATTTGCATTAATGTGGCAATATAACATCAACCTTTGAATTTTGGCTCTTGATTGTTACTTTTGATTTATTTAAGAAATAAAACTGATTTTTTTCATAAATGTAAACCATAATAGGAAATTTTTTTTAAAAAAAAGATCCTCCATTTTTTCTTTAGGGAAAAAAAATTCAAAAACTTTGTTACAGAGGTGCTTGACTTTGTAGTACAAAAAAGCATTGGACCAGAAATACAGGAGGCTGAGATCTGACTCTAGCTCCATCATTAACTTAAATACATATGTAATCTTGAAACATTTCCAGAATCTCTTTTGGCCTCAGATTTCTTACTTATAAAATAATGTGGAGAGGGTTGGACTGGATAGTTTTTAAGCTTGTAACTCTTGATTTTATGACTACAGAAGAGTATGAAAGCTAGTCAGCACAAAGGATAAAATAAATTATGTGAGGAGCTCAATAACAAATGACTTTTGTTTCCTGTTCAGCTAGATCTTTCTACTGACTGTACTTTTGTATCTATTCTAAATATATGTATTTATATAATACAATATAATATAATATAAATAAATATATGTATTTATATCTATTTGTATCAGAACTGATCATCGTATAGTCTTGCTGTTGCCATGTATAATGATCTCCTGGTTCTGCTCATTTTACTTAGCATCAACATAGAGTGTAATGGATATTAGTCTAAAAAGGTGATATAAACAACCTAAATTCCATTGACTTTTACTCAGGGGTCAAGTGTGAAAGAAACTTATCACTTTAATCTCTTGAGATGCTAATGATTACTAATGAGTTTAATTTTATACCTTAGGGAATATAGAAGTATTTCCTGAGTGAAAACCATATGTTAACTAAAGAAAATGGATTTTTGAAATTCATATACCCTGCTGGAAAGTGAGGAAAAATAATTCAAAGAGTTGGGCTTTTGCTACATCTTTTTCATTTATTTATTTATTTTTTAAATTTGTTATTTATTATTAAAGCTTTTTATTTACAAAGCACATGCATGGGTAATTTTTCTCACATTGACCTTTGCCAAACCTTTTGTTGCAAATTTTCCCAACCTTCCTCCCATCTCCTCCCCTAGCTGGCAGGTAGTCTAATATGTGTTAAATATGTTGAAATACATGTTAAATCTAATATATGTATACATATTTATACAGATATCTTGTTGCACAAGAAAAATCAGATCAAGAAGGAAGAAAAAGAAAAACTGAGAAAGAAAACAAAATGCAAGCAAATAACAGAGAAAGTGAGAATGTTAATGTTATGTTCCACATTCTGTTCCCATGATTCTCTTTCTGGATGTAAATGGCTCTCTTCATCACTGCAAAAGTGGAACTGGTTTGAATCTTTTCAGTGTTGAAGAGACCCATGTCCATCAGAACTGATCATCATATAGTCTTGCTGTTGCCATGTATAATGATCTCCTGGTTCTGCTCATTTTACTTAGCATCAAATCATGTAGGTTTCTCCAAGCCTCTCTGAAATAATGCTGCTGGTCATTTCTTACAGAATAACAATATTCCATAGCATTCATATACCATAATTTATTCATCCATTCTCCAATTGATGGGCATTCACTCAATTTCCAGTTTCTTGCTACAACAAAGTGGGCTGCCACAAACATTTTTGCACATGTGGGTTCCTTTCCCTCCTTTCACATCTCTTTGGGATATAACCCCAGTAGAAAAAACTGCTGGATCAAAGGGTATGCACAGTTTGATAACGTTTTGAGCATAGTTCCAAACTGCTCTCCAGAATGGTTGGATCCATTCACAGTTCCACCAACAATGTATCAGTGTCCCAGTTTTCTCACATCCTCTTCAACATTTGTTATCTTTTCCTGTAATCTTAGCCAATCTGACAGGTGTTGTAGTGATATCTCAGAATTATCTTAATTTGCATTTCCCTGATCAATTTTGATTTGGAACACCCTTTCATATAAGTTGAAATTCTTGACCTTTTGTTCTTCCAGATGAATTTTATTGTTAATTTTTCTAGTTTAGTAAAATAGTTTGTGGGGAGTTTGATTGGTATAGCACTAAATAAATAAATTAGTTTAGGGAGTATTGTCATCTTTATTGTATTTGCTCAAGCTATCCACCAGCACTTGATATTTTTCCAATTGCTTTGATCTGACTTTATTTGTGTGGAAAGTGTTTTGTAGTTTTGCTTATATATAGTTCCTGATTTTCCCTTGGCAGAAATACCTCCAAATATTTTATATCATCAAGTTATTTTAAATGGAATTTCTCTTTGTATTTCTTACTGTTGAATTTTGTTAGTGATGTATAAGAATGCTGATGATTCATGTGGATTTATTTTGTATCTTGAAACTTTGCTAAGTTTTCTTAGTATACCATCATATCATCTACAACCAGTGATAATTTGGTTTCTTCATTACTTACTCTAATCCCTTTAATCTCTTTTCCTTCTCATATTGCCAGGGCTAGCATTTCTAAAACAATATTGAATAACAATGGTGATAGTGGGCAACCTTGTTTCCCTTATTGGGAATTATTAAATTCCCCATGTAATCCCATTACATATGATGGTTGCTGATGATTTTAAATAGATGATACTGACTATTTTAAGGAAAAGTCTATTTCTCCCTATACTCTCAAGTGTTTTTAATAGGAATGGGTGTTGAATTTTATCAAATGTCTTTTTGCATCTATTGAGATGATCATATGGTTTTTGTTAATTTGGTTATTGATATAGTCAATTATGCTAATAGTTTACCTAATATTGAACCAGCCTTTCATTCCTGATGTAAATTCTACTTGATTATGGTATATTATCTTGGGGATGATTATCTGTAATCTCTTTGCTAATGTTTTATTTAAGATTTTTGCATCAATATTCATTAGGGAGATTAGTCTAAAATTTTCTTTCTCTGTTTTCAACCCACCTGGTTTAGGTATCAGTAACCATGTCTGTGTCATAAAAGGAATTTGGTAGGAGTCCTTTATTCCTCATTTTTTTTTTTTAGTAGTTTATATAGTATTGGGGCTAATTGTTCTTTAAATGTTTGGTAGAATTCACATGTAAATCCATCTGGTCCTGGGGATTTTTTCTTAGGCAGTTGATTAATACCTTGTTCTATTTCTTTTTCTTAAATGGGACTATTAAAGTAATTTATTTCCTCTTCTGTTAATCTGGGCAACCTATATTTTTGGAGGTATTCCTCTATTTCACTTAGGTAGTCAAATTTATTGGCATAAAGTTGGGCAAAGTAACTCCTGATAATTGCTCTAGTTTCCTTTTCATTGGTGGATAGTTCTCCCTTTTCATTTTTGAGACTATCAATTTGATTTTCCTCTTTCCTTTTTTGAATCAAGTTAACTAAAGATTTATCTATTTTGTTTTTTTTTCCATAAGACCAACTCTTAGTTTTATTTAATAATTCGATAGTTTTTTTTAACTTTCAGTTTTATTAATCTCTCCTTTTATTTTTATAATTTCAAATTTCGTATTTGATTGGGGAGGTTTAATTTGTTCTTTTTCTGGCTTATTTAGTTGCAAGCCCAATTTCTTGATTTTCTTTCTCTATTTTATGAAAGTAAACATCTAGAGATAAAAAAATTTCCCCTTATTACTGCTTTGGCTGCATCCCACAAATTTTGGTATGTCGTCTCATTATTGTCATTTTCTTGGATGAAATTATTGATTATTTCTATGATTTGGTGTTTCACCCATTCATTCTTTAGTTTCCATTTTTTTTTTTTTTTGGTCTATTTTTCCCTGGCCCTTTATTGAATGTAATTTTTACTGCATCATGATTTGAAAAAAATGCATTTACTATTTCTGCCTTTTTACATTTGATTTTCAGGTCTTTGTGTCCTAATATAAGGTCAATTTTTGTATAGATTCCATGAACTGCCAAGAAGAAAGTGTACTACTTTATGTTTCTATTCAATTTCCTCCAAAGATCTATCACATCTAGTTTTTCTAGTATTTATTTACCTCTTTAACTTTTTTCTTATTTATTTTGTGGCTTGATTTATCTAGTTCTGAGAAAGCAAAGTTGAGATCTCCCACTGTTATAGTTTTGCTATTTCTTCTTGCAACTCTCTTAACTTCTGTTTTAGAAATTTAGATGCTACACCACTTGGTGCATATTTGTTTAATATTGATATTGCCTCATTATCTATGAGAACCTTTATCAAAATATCATTTCCTTCCTTATCTCTTTTAATTAGATCAATTTTTCCTTTTGCTTGATCTGAGATCAGGATGGCTACCCCTGATTTTTTTTACTTCACCTGAAACATAGTAGATTCTACTCCAGCCTTTTACCTTTACTCTTATATATCGCTCTGCTTTAAATGTGTTTCTTATTAAAAACATATTGTAGAATCATTGCTTTTAATCCAGTCTAATATGCTCTTATGCTTTATGGGAGAGTTCACCCCATTCACATTTACAGTTAAAACTACTAGTTCTATATTTCCTGCCATCTTATTAACCCCAAATTATACTTTTCTCTATCTTTTTCCCTTTTCCCTCCTCCCAAGTATTTTACTTATGAACACTACTTCCTACAAACAGTCCTCCCCTTTAGAGAACCTCCCATTTTCTTATACATTTTTCCTACTATTTCTCTTTTCCCTTCTATTTAGCCTACCCCTTCCCTTTTCCCCTTTCCCCTCTAACTTTTCTATAAGATGAGAAATGCTTCTTGGTGAAACCAAATCTTTCTAATATTCTTTCTTTGGCCCAAATCTGATGAGAGGAAGATTCACACAATATTCTTCACCCTCCCTTCTTACCATCAATTATAATATTTTCTTTACCTTTTCCTGAGATGTAATTTCCCTCATTTTACCTCCACTTTCTCCCTTTTTTTCTCCTGTTACAATCCCCTTTCCATCTCTAGTTTCTTTTTTATATTATAACTGTAAAATCAGATTATACATGTACTCTCAATGTATACCCATAATAGAAATACAGTTTTCAAGAGTTTGTTTTTTCTTTTTACCTTTTTATGCTTCTCTTGAGTTCTATATTTGGAGGTCAAATTTTTATTTGGCTCTGGTCTTTTCATCAAAAATAAATGGAATTCATCTGTTTCATTGAATGGCCATCTTCCTCCCTGAAAGAAAATACTCGGTTTAGCAGGGTAATTTATTCTTGGCTGCATTCCAAGTTCCTTCGCTTTTCAGAATATCAGAATCCAGGCCCTTCGATCCTTTAAAGTGGAAGCTGCTAGGTCCCTGAATAATCCTTATTGTGGCTTCTCGGTATTTGTATTGTTTCTTTCTGGCTGCTTGTAATATTTTTCCTTGGTATGATAGTTCTCAAATTTAGCCATGATATTCCTTGGGGTTTTAATTTTGGGGTCTTTTTCAGCAGGCTCTTAGTGAATTCTTTCAATGGGCATTTAACTTTCTGATTCTATGATATCCAGGCAGTTCTCCTTGATGATTTCCTGGAAGAGTGTCTAGGCTCTTTTTTTTCATCATGTATTTCAGGAAATCCAATAATCCTTAGATTGTCTCTCCTAGATCTATTTTCCAGGTTGCTTGTTTTCCCAATAAAATATTTTACGTTTTTTCCCTATTTTTAAAATTTTTTTGGTTTTGCTTGACTGATTCTTGTTGTCTCATTGAGTCATTCATTTCCATTTGTTCAGTTCTGAATGTTAGTGAATTATTTTCTTCATTTACTTTTTTTTGCTTTTTTTTGTATTTGTGCAATTGAATTTTTAAACGAATTGTTTTGTTCTATGGAATGTTTTTTCATTTCACAAATTCTGTTTTTAAGGAGTTATTTTCTTTTTCTGTTTCACAATTCTGTTTTTCTGGGAGTTGCTTTCTTTTTCCATTTTATCAGATCTATTTTTCAATGAGTTATATGCCTTTTACAAATTCTCTTGCAAATTTTTTCATTTTCTTTTTCCATTTTTCTTCTAGCTCTCATTTAAGATCCTTTTTAATTTCTTCTGGGACAGTCTTGTGTGATGGGGACCAGGTTATATCACCTTTTGGGGCTTCATCTGGAGACAATCTGTCTTTAGTCTCCTCAGGGTTTGAAATCTATTCTTCTCTTTCACCATAAAATCTGTGTATCATCAGAGTCTTCTTTACTTTTTTACTCATTAAAAAAAAAAAAAAAGTTAAGGTCTGCCTTTAGGACAGGAGAGGTTTTCCAAGCGGGTGAGGCTGCACTGAGTCAGTGCTGATTCAGTTCCAGTGCTAGGTGGGCATGTCCAGGTCCCATGAAATTCTGAGTTTCAGAATTCACTATTTCCCTTTCGTATTTGTGGTGAATGTTTTATAACTTCTCTACTGATCTACTGGCTTGCAACCACAGCAGAGTGGCCAACACTACTGTAGATTCCTATAGATTCCTCCCTATAGAGTCTTAGCCAAGTGGAGTCTGAACCACCCTGCAGAATCTGTACCACCCTGTGGGGTCTACACTGCTCCAGGACTTTGCATTGTCTGCACTGGCATTTGTACTCACTTGCTTGTGCTTTGCTGCCTCCCTCCTGTTTCCAATTGGAGTCTGCACCACCCTGAAGACTGCACCAACGTGGGGACACTGAGCTGACATTTGTAGTCAGATGCTTGTGCTGGCTGCCTCCCTCCCATTTCCAATTGAAACAGACCTTTTCTGATGATCTTTGAAATTATCTTCTGCTGATAATTTGTTTCACTCCCAATATTTGTGAGTTCTGCTGGTCCAGAGCTTATTCAGAGGTGGGATTTCATCATTATTTTGAGGATTATAGAGAATATCAGAAAGAAATGTGTGTCATTTCTATCATCTTGGCTCTGCTCCCAAAAGCTGATCTTGCTACATCTTTTAATAATGCCCTATTTTCACATAGGATTGAAGAATACTCTAGAAAGACTACAGGGTTTGATCTCAGAAGAACTACGAAAAAATCCTAACTTGAACACTGACTATGTGTATGTCTTGAATGGATCACTTGTTCTCTCTAATTCTTACTCCATTTATAAAATGAGAGGTTGGACTGGATCTTTAAGGTCCATATGATCTAAGAGAGAGAGAGAGTAGTCTTGTTTGGATAGGTGTGATTTGTTGTTTACAAACTTCCCAATACAGTTACTAATCTTCCAGCAGGAGAGAGAAATATTTGTTCTTCATTCTCAAAGAGGACTATGACATTTGAGAGATGATGCCATGCCATGCAAGTGAACTGGATTTAAATGAGTGAGGGCTGTGCAAAGTCAGCAGCTTCACTTTCTTCTCTAGAATCACCTCAGTGGAGTAGCCAGATATAGAAGAGGATGACTAGAGAAGGCCCTGGATACAGTGAGAAACCTTGGGTTTTTTAAGCTAAGTGCTTTAAGAGATCTCAGTTTGATTGAGGGAACCATACATTCAGTGATTAAGGCTAGGTAAGAAAGAAATGATGCAAAGATTGGCCTTTTTCAATAGATAGAGATTTGGAAATGGTTAGAAATATTGGACTATCCTGTTGGAACATCAAATGAATTGGAAAAAATTTTTAGATTGTTAAGCTTATCTTTTGACAATTTTTAGTTTAGTTAGGGTTAGGACTGTCCCCTCCGTGAGCGGATACCCATCAACTGGAGAATGGCTAAATAAAATATGGTATATGAATGTTATGGGATATTATTGTTTTATAAAAAAATGATCAAGAGGATGATTTTAGAGAGGCCTGGAGAGACTTACATAAACTGATGCAAGTGAAATGAGCAGAACTAGGAGATCTTTGTACACGGTAATATCACTATCATATGACAATCAATTCTGATGCATGTGACTCTTTCCAACAATGAGATGATTGATACTAGTTCCAAAGCTCTTATGACAAAGAGAGCCATCTACATCCAGAGAGAAGACTGTGGGAACTGAATGTGGATTGCAACATAACATTTTCCACTCTTTTTGTTGTTGTTTTTTTGCATTTTGTTTTCTTACTCATTTATTTTTCTTTTTGATCTGATTTTTCTTGTGCAGCAATAGAGTTGTATAAATATATTTACACATATTGGATTTAACATATATTTTAACATGTATAACATATGTTAGATTGCTTGCCATCTGGGGAAGGTGTGGAGGGAAGGAGAGGAAAATCTGAAACAGAAGGCTATGGAAGGGTCAGTGTTGAAAAATTATCCATGCATATGTTTTGAAAATAAAAAGCTTTAAAAAAAGGACTGTTCTTTCCAACAAATATGATAAATAAAAATAGAAGCCCATAAAGTAAGCCATTGTGTATATGAAAGATACATGTAAATGAATAAATAGACACACTCACATATATAGATCTGGATACATGGCATGTATATAGCCATTACAGAAAAATAAGAACTTAGGATTTCTTTGGTATAGTAAATTCTCTGATGAGGAAATTCCTTTTGTGCTTAAGGTTGGCACTTTCTCAGTAACTTGGAGAATTACTGAATTGCCTAGAGTTGCCTAGACCATTGAGAGTTAAATGACTTGCTCTGGGTATCAGAACCATTGTCTATATATGTATGGAAGTGTTATGTGTATACATGTATGACTATGTTACAGATAAAAGTCAGACTTACACTAGTTAAGGGAGTTCCTTCATCTGTGACTTTCCTTCTACTAATGAATTCATAGGCCTACTGTATTCTTCATAAATCAAACTAGGTATACATGACAAAGATAAAAATACATATATAGATGAGATAAATGGATGATAGTTGGATACATGACAAATGACAGAGAATAAAGATATATGAACATATAATGGAGTTATGAACTGATCTAACCATTATGAGAGCAATTTGAAACTATGCCCAAAGGGCTATCAAACTATGCATGCCCTTTTGATGCAGCAGTGTTTCTACTGGGCCTGTATCCCAAAGAGATCATAAAAAAGGGAAAAGGAACCATATATACAAAATATATTTGTAGAAGTCCTTTTTGTAATGGGAAGGAACTGGAAAGTGAGTGGATGCTCATCAATTGGGGAATAGCTAAATGAATTATGGGTATATGAATGTTACAGAATATTATTGTTCTATAAGAAAGGATTAGCCAGATGATTTAAGGAAGGCCTAAAGAGACTTACACAAATTGATGTGAAGCGCAGTGAGCAGAACCAAGAGAACATTGTAGACAACAACAATAAGATTATGTGTTGATTGCTTCTGATGGATGTGGCTCTTTTCAACAATGAGGAGATTCAGGACAATTCCAATAGACTTGTGATAGAGAGAGCTATCTGCATTCAGAGAGAGGATTCTTGAGACTGAATGTGGATCACAACTTAGTTTTTTCACCTTTTTTATTGTTGTTTACTTGCTGTTTTCTCATTTTTTCCCTTTTTGTTCTGATTTATCTTGTGCAGCATGATAAATGTGGAAATACATATAGAGAAATTGTACATATTTAACATTCATTAGAATACTTGCTGATTAGGGGAGGGTGTGGAAAAATGGAGAAAGAAACAATTGCAACAGAGGGTTTTGCAAATGTGAATGATGAAAGCTATTTTTGTATGTATTATGAAAATAAAAAGCTATTATTCAATTAGAAAGAAAGAAAAGAAAAAGAAAGAAAAAGAAAAAGGAGTGATATAGTTGAAACTTATTTTTTAAATGTTACTAACATTGCTTTATAATCATAATACTTGAAATGCCTCTTTGATTTTAATGTAATAATGGTGTATACATATGTGCTCATATTTGTTTATGCTTGTGGGCCTACTGTAATATGTTAACATAGGCTAGCAAATATTCTAGATGAGGCACTGGGAATATTAAGCATGAGAAAGAGAAAATTTGGGGAATGAGAATGATCTTCATATAGTTAGAGGGAAATCATATGAAAGAGGATTCTTCTTGCTCTAGTTGGTCTTAAATGGCAGAACTAATATAAGAATGATTTTGGTTCCAAAGTCAGGAAGAACAACCTGACAATTAAAATTATGTGGCAACTAAGTGGTAGAGTGGCTAAAGTTCTGGACCTGGAATCAGAAAGACTCATCCTGAATTAAAATCTGGCCTCAGATACTAAAAGCTGTGTGACTCTGAGCAGGTATCTTTGCCAAGAAAACCCCACACAGGGTCATGAAAAATTAGATGACTGAAAAGGCTAAACAATAAAAAACACATCACCTCTATTCTCAAGGCCTCAGTTTCTTCATCTAAAAAAAAAAAAAAAAAGAAATTCGGTGAAATGATCCCTCAGGTCTTTTTATTAGTTATCAGATGGAGCAAATCAAACCTGATTGCTTTAAGTTACTAGATACGCAGATTTTATCATAAAGGCATAATCATCAAATCAGCTTTCAAACTCCAATGCAAGAAATAGCTGTGTTTAAAAAAAAAAAAAAACAAACAAACACTCAGAGACTTTTCATCTCATATAGTTAAATAATAGTATTCTTAGGAGGAATCAACTTTTGATTTAACCTTAGAATGTTCAATGTATTAGAGTATACTTACAAAGCTAGCAGCAAAATTCCTTTAATTTCTCTAAAATGTCTAAAGAAGGAAGCTTAGCAAAATCATATATAAGCTGAAAGTACCAAAATGTTGACCCAGATTTATAAACATCTGGAAAAAGTCAAAAATGGCTTTCCACATCAATTGTGTTGTACTAGATACCAATAAGAAGACAGCTTTTCCTTTCCTCTTATTCTGGCTACAAAGATGGCAGTGGGTTTTAATGTTATTGGTTAAAAAATGAAAGAAAATGATGGAGAGAAATAGACAGAGACAGAGAGAGCAAGAATGAGTTTTAAATGTTCATAGATAATTCAGGACAGTAGCAGTAAAAATGAGTTTTAAAATCCATTGTATAATGTAATCTTTCATTAAAATTATATATTAATTTAATGCAGCATGTCATATAGATAGATGACTTGTTTGAACACTAAGACACCAGTTTTATTTCCAGATCAGCCACTATTTAGGTACATGACCTTGGATAAGTTACCTCAATTTCCCATATTTAGGTTTTTTCCCATTACAAATGAAAAAGGTACTTTAATTTTTCTTTAAAGTATCTTTCATCCCTGTGATATACTGCATTTTAATTAGAGTCTAAAATAATAATAATTATACATCCTTGAGAAGTTTAGAGAATTGGGTGAAATTATAGCAGACTTACTTCTATATCTCTGTACTCCTAAAAAAAACTTCCATCACTTACACTTAGGATTTTGATTTATCAGTCTCACTCAGAAACTACACCAAATAGATGCTGAGATAAAGAGAGACAGCAAGAAATTAAAATATGCTGATGGAGCATTTGTAAGATCTGCATCCTATTGACAAAACCAAGCTTCATTTTTCTTCATCACCAGCTTCAAGAAAGGCATGAGTATTAAATAGAAAATGAGGTATCCATCAAAAGATGGAAGTATCATGCCTCTGAACCTTTGTATGGGACTCAAGCCTGTTTTCAGGCCCAGCACTTTATTCGTTGTACTAACTATCTGCCCTAAATGCAAAAAATACACAAAGAATGAAATATATAAAGACATATCAAAAATACCAAAAGTATAAAAATTATTAAACAAGAGCATAGATATATACATGTGGATATTTATCTACATATTTCTATCTTAATATCTTCTTGAAGAATTTAAAAGGCAGAGAAGTCATCATGTTCTGAGTCTTATATTGAGTAGAGGAACTTGGAATCAAGGCTAGATCTTCTGACTTACACTTCACTAAACGTTATCCATAAAAACTTGCAGAAGTAGACAGAGAAGTGACCCAAAGCCAGGAAAGATAAGGAGACTTATTAAACTCATGATTAGTTTGTCTTTGTCTAAACAGCCATATAAGTAAACTCAGAGCTCATAGCAATTCTTGCACAAAACCAGAGGCCTTGGTTTTAGTAGGCCCATGGGGCTTTGAAACATTCAGAAAAGGCAGCCTGATTCTAGCTCCAGAAAGAATAGTTCTGATGAGAAAAAAGTTTAAGACAATATATCTTTCACATAGGCTACCTGTACAGGAAATTAGTATGTATCAATAAAGAATAAATGAATGAATGAACTAGCATTTATTAAGAGCTTAATGTTCCAATCAGTCAACAAGCATTTACTAAATATTTACTACATTTTAAATACTATGCTATGGGAATGCAAAGAAAGACATTACATTCTAATGGTGTTGAGAAACAACCTGAAAAATATTAGATTAAAAAAAAGATATATACGGAGTAAATGGGAAAGTAATTTCTGAGGGAAAGATCTTGCTAATTGAATGTTTAAATATAGATATAAAAAAATTAGAGATTGTCTCTGATTCCAAGAGTTTGGAACTGGGCAACTGATACCATGTTTCCCCGATAATAAGACCTATCCCGAAAATAAGCCCTCCCCTTACTGTGTAAGATTCCTCTAAAATAAGCCCTCCCCTGAAAATAAGCCCTATTGAGATTGCTACTGTAGTGAAGGTGATCCCTTGCACTACACGCTACATTAGGGTACCCTCTGTATGCACCATCCGCCCCCCCACCAGGTGAAACGCACGCCGCGCTCCGAGCTGCATCCAATCAGAGCTGTAGCAGTGAGCGCGTCATCCTGTTTTTCCCCAGTGATTTGCTTGCTGGTGCCATTGAGAACAGTGTTGTGGAGGAGAGCTGAGGCAGGACAACATAAAAACCTGGTATGTAAGCGGGAGTGAGGGGGCATGATGGAGGATAAAAGAAGAACTCAGGGGGCATGATGGAGGATAAAAGAAGAACTCAGGGGGCATCATGGAGGATAGAAGGAGCACTCAGGGAGCATGCTGGGGTTAAAACATCATTGCGGGCCATGATGGAGTGAAAAGAAGGACTGATGGTCATAATTTTATTATTCTGTCTGCACGGGTCACCTGTGTTTTGGCAATTCATTTGGATGGAAAGAAAGCCATACCTCTAATCATCAGTAAGGGCAAGAAAGATAAAATTGAACGTGTATCAGGCATTTACGTTCTTGAAACCGAAAAAGCCTGGTGTACACAAGCCGTTATAAGAAAGTGGGTTGATTTAATGCTACCACTTGTTATGCGAGGTAACCAAAGAGGTCTGATAATCTGGAATTCAGCCAGCACTCACCGCGCTAAAGAAATGAAGAACTTCCTTACAGCGAGAAGAATAGATCAAGTGATGATTCCTGCAGGAATGACTGCCTATCTCCAGACCCTTGATATTGCAATAAACAAGCCATTCAAGGACCATTTGCACATCAAGTCAATGACTACATTGAAAATAGAATGGAAAGATATCAGCGTGGAAACTTTATGAAGCCCTGTCTGCAAGAAATCGTGACTTGGGTGAAGAAGTCATGGGATAAAATTACTGACAGCTATGTTGCCAAGGCAATACAAGCAGGTTACCTGGATAAGACATCTTCATTTAAAGAGAGCTATATTGCTGGACATGACAGATTGGGTCCACTTCTTCTGAAGGAAATAGAAGCGCAAGACGTCCAGGACGGAATTCAGGGTATGGACACTTATGACGATGTTGTTGAAGAAGATGACATGATCATTATTGAATAAAGGTACTTTTTTTTTGTCCACATTTACCTGTTTATTAAAATTGCTGTCAATGTTCATTAAAATAAGCCCTCCCCTGAAAATAAGCCATCTGGTGTTTTTCTGTCCAAAAAAATAATAAGACAGTGTCTTATTATCAGGGAAACATGGTATACAGATGCTGGCCTAAAACAAGATTTGAAAAACTGAGCTCTGTCTAAAAGAATACATTAGCTAAAACAGGCAAGTGTGAATTTGAAACAAACTAATGAGGAGAGACAAGAACACACATGGTTAAGAAAGGCTTTTCCAGGGGCCACAGAAATCAAGATCCTCGGGAAGGATTAAGAAAACTCTTGTAGCAAAAAAACTATGAAATGACTTGTGTTCTATTATAGTAGGGAAGTTCCTCCTTAAGCAGAGTTCGCATATTTAGGGTGAGGCTGGTATGCAGTGTTTTGAAAGAGCTGAAGTTGGAGCAATTTTGCTGTTCTAAATCTATTTTGGCTACAATGTAAGTCAAAGAAGATTTAGATAGGTTGATTATATGGCCAAATAAGGAAAGTTAAGAAGGCACTCCTTTAATGTCCAGGTTTTAAGTTGCTCTTTTGATAATAGAGATAATGGGATATTTAAAGCAATATTGAACCTATGATATGAAGCCTTTAAATATACATTATTCTTTGTATTGCAAAACTATTTTATTACTTCATTTAGTAAGAAATTCATGGCAGCTATAAGCTGAGACATATTACCAAAGATAATTTGTGTGCTAAGTGTGACATAAAATTCTTGATATTAAGAACATGAATGATAGAGAAATGAGGGCAATTAATTGTATAGGGAAGCTGAGGATAACAGGGACCAGAGTTTTGCATTGACTTGAGTGAAATAGCAAAAACCTATTAGTAAAGCCATCAGCTACCAAAAAGTGAAAATTTCTGAAGGTACAATATAGAAGGTATAATAGAGGATAAGTATTGGTTAGATGCAGGTTGAAAGAGTAGACACATTAATGATATCACAGATTCCTCAATGTATACCTTAGAGAATCACAAAATTTCAGAGTTAGAAGAGACAGCTCAGTAATATCCAGTCCTCAGGAAAGCTAGCGAGCCCAGTGGATAGAGTACAGGCCCTGAATTCAGAAGGAACTGAGTTCAAAGCTGATCTCAGACACTTAACACTTTCTAGCTGTGTGATAGTGTCAGAGTGTGACTGTGGACAAGTCACTTAACCTCAATTGCCTAAAAAAAAGTAAGGCCAAAAGAGAATATCTCTTGTCTCTTTTCATATGGTGATCCTTCAAATATTTGCATATACCAATTATGCTCCTCTAGAGTCTTCTCTTCTCCACTTAACCATCTCTACTGTTTTTATGATCCTTCCACGGCATGCATGTAAGTTTCTTCACCATATAGGTTTTCCTCTTGCTGTTATTGAGCTTATCAATGCCTTACTATAAAACTGTGGCAACTAGAATAAAACATAATACCCAGGATATGATCTGATGTAGACAGAGTAGAGAGGAAGTATCACTTCCATATTCTTGTAAGCTAAGTTTCTCTTAATGCATTAATTATTTTTCTTGGCTACAAAATAAGACATATGACTCAGATTGAGTTTATAGCCCATTAAAATCCCCAAACTAACCATGCTTATCTCCATATTGAAGGATAAGAAAATGAATAATAGATAACCTTATCTAATGCATAACTTTAAAGAGAAAAAAGCTATTGTAACTGAATGGCACCACAGAAATGGCTTTGTTTCTAGGGTTGTAGGACTTGTATTCAAATTTAGTCTTTATGGTTTCTACTTCTATGACATTAGTCAAATCAATGAATTTCCCAGGAGCTCATTTTTCATTAGATGGCATTTGCTGTCTCCTAACTTTAATTCTATTTCATGACAATATAACAATGCCATTCTACTTATTTCTATGTATTTTAGAACAGAACATTGGGTTTCAGACTTAAAATCCAATTACTTTCAATTCAGAGTATTTGTTAAATAGCAGCCACTTAATTATATGAGCTTGCACTCTTTACCAAAGGCACTTTCACTTAAAACCTGAGTGGAAATAATGGAAAAAGTGCTATGCCTGGAATCAGGAAAACTCATCTTACTAGCTTAATCTTACTGGCTAGATATTTACTCTCCATGCAACTCTAGGAAAATTACTTAACCCTCGTTGCCTCAATTCTTCATCTGTAAAATGAAGTAGAGAAAGAAATGGCAAACCAAATTGGTTTCTTTGCTAAGAAAACACCAAATGGGATCATGAAGAATTGGACATGACTAAAAAACAACTAATAATAAGATAACCACAGTTTCTTTGTCAAATGTAATACTTTTACAAAATTAGCCTATTCAAAATTATAATCATCAGGGATGTAATACAAGATCAGATAAAATATTTCTTTTCCTAGAAGTTGAAATTAAATAATACCTTTAAAACTGAAATTGACATTTTTCTCTATGGGTTCTAAAATAAAAATAACAATTATTCCAATATCATAATTTCATGTACATTCATCTTTTTGAAATTTCCTTCTTGAGAAAATAAGCAGGAAATTTAAAAAAATGTTTACAACATGGGCTTAACTAGAATTTTAGTGACTTAATCATAAATTTTCTGACATAAAAAGATATTTTTAATGATTAAACAATATCAAATAAAAGCCTTCTTAATTGAAATTGAAAACATGCTTAACTTTTATTCACAGGCAAACATAAATGAAACTTCTATTATCTATGATCTTGAAAAATACTCCTATTTTAGGTGAAATTGCATAATCAAGACTATACTATTAATATTTTCAAAAATGTCATAATTAAATCTAACCACAAATGGTTCTTACTTCCATTATACTCTGGTTTGAGAACATACAACCAAAGCTTTATTCTCTCTCTTGTTAGGAGGGACATCTATAATTTCTAGATGGGAGTTTACTTCCATACCACATGGTCTGGTCTCAAGGCTTTTATTGTAAATAATTTACATGAGAATTGCTGCATCATGAAACTGAGGTTATAGAAAATGGTATTTAAGCAAATAAAATTGATCCAAAAGCATTAAGCTTCCTGTACTCCTATATATTTTACTTTCAGTGTTTGAGTGAGGGAAAGCAAAAAGGAATGGCTCAATGATTCTTTCTTTGAAGGTTTTAATTTCCATTACCTACATTTTCTTCAGTCTTTTTTCATCCTTACCTATCATTTCTCCTCCCAGATATGAGCCCAAAGCCATCAACAAGGAAGAGTGGGAAATATTCAAATAAATATCTTACTAACCAATACCTTCACTTTTAAGTGCCCAGTGCTCTAATGCTGGCCCTTTTGTGATATAACTTATCCTTAGTCACCCTTAGTGATGCCATCTTAACATGATTTCCTTTTTTCTTGTGATGGAAATGTAATATTTTGTGGCTCCTTCTCTTTGTTGGAGAGTTGGCTAATTTAATCAATGAATAATGTTGAAGTATAATAATAACTCCATAAT
Organism: Antechinus flavipes; assembly: GCF_016432865.1. NCBI lineage: Eukaryota > Metazoa > Chordata > Mammalia > Dasyuromorphia > Dasyuridae > Antechinus > Antechinus flavipes. The sequence continues at coordinate 510,054,184 of NC_067398.1, forward strand.
AAAATACAACTATCTTTCTATGATTCTACTAAAAAAAATTAATTGATGCTTTACATGGTTATTGAACTTTATTGTTAAAATATAATATACAAATATGATATTTTTTCATTTTCACAACTTTGCAAAAGAGGCAAAGTACCTAATATTACAATTTTAAAGATAAAACAGCTGAGGCTCACACAACTTAAGTCACTTGCTCAACTCATACAGCCAATAAATAGCAGAGAATAATATTGATCTTTTGATTCTTAGCCTAATGCTTTTAAAATCCATTTACATATATGTGTAGATAGATCAATGGCTATAGATAGACATATATGTATATTGGGTCTACATCAAATATAATGCAATTAATGATAGCAAAAAAATAAAAAAAAATGCCCAATAAAGCACATTTTCAAAACTATTTATAGTTTTTAAAAGGGAAAGACTATACATTTTAGCCAATGATAACAACTTATTTTGTGTCTCTTCCATTGTTCTATATCCCTGAATTTATAAGATAGTCATATTCATTGGTATCGCTTTTAAACTCTTCCCTCTTTATTTTTTTTTTTTATTTTTTGTTCTTCATGTTCCTTATTTTGTCATTTTAATAATACTGCAATGTTTTATATCAATTACATGCATAATTACTTTAAGGCATGCTTAAATTATTGGATTAAACAATTTGAGTTTTTTACCACTACAAATGAATTAGCATATATTTGTACAGATAATACTTTTTTCCTTTTGATAACATCCTTTCAAAATAGTTGAGAAAGTGAGACCACTGATTTGAAGCCTATGGTCAATTGTATAATAATTATTGTGGATTGATAGAGAGTTTTACAAAAACAAGCAAAAATAGGGAGTTGTTCTCCCATTGAATTGGGATATTTTAATTGGGTATAAGACAGCAGATTAGTTGTTTGTCTAATTATTAAGGAGTTTGAAATCATTTCAAAGGATTTTATAATAATAGTAATAAAATAATAAATAACTGTTATATTTGTCAGATACTATGTTGGCACTTTACAAATAACTTATTTTTGTCCTTCATTTATTTGCAATTTATTCTCTCTTAAAAATGTCTTTATATCTTTTGTATCAGATGTCTTTCTAGAAATTAAATATTTCTTCTATATTTATAGAAATTGGTTCCTTTCTTCAACTGAAATAGATATAACATTTTGTGAAAAATACTTTTCATGCTCAGTTTATCAGATTAAAACTTAAACTCCATTTTGAGATCACAGTATTGTCCAATTTTCTGAATTTTCAGAAATAATCATAATAAAAAGTTATTATGTTGTAACCTTTTCATAAAACTTTATTGTTATATATATATATATATTTGTGGATTTTCTATTCTTATTAATTAATGCCTATTTTTACTCTATATTGTAGCAGTTATTTAGAGTATATTTTGAAATATGGCACAAAGTTAATCTACCTTTGAGTAACTTTTTTTTCATAATTCTATTTGATATTTTGCCTATTTTTCTTGCTAGTCTTTAAATTGTTTTAACTTAATTTTATATTAAAAAAACTATTGGAGCTTTTTATTTTTTATTTTTTTATTACTTTGTGTGTTTTGCAGTGAAGTTATACATCAATTTAGGATACAGTTACATTTCTAAAGAATTATTTGAGATCATATTATATCATGAAGAAATAATATCTTTCCTTTCCTTTAATTTACAATTTCTGTTCAAATAGCCTTTTTATTATTTAACTTGTTTTTTTGCTTTCCTTTGTATTAATTCCTGTTCTTATCTTAAGGAGTCCTCTTTTATACTTTTCTTTGTTATATTAATTTCCTCCTTTTCATTTATTCAAATGCAGATTCTACTTTTTTTGTCTAATTATAGGCATTTAGAATTAGAAATCATTCTACAATTTATGTCTAGCTTTAAAAAATATATATTTTAATCTAGATGGCATAGTGGGTAAAGTCAGTGACACCAATATGGGCAAGTCAACAACTATTTTATTATTTTAGTTTCCTCTTCTGTAAAATTGGGATAATGACAACATGTATATCACAGGGATACTATAAAGATAAAATGAGATAAGGAAAATCCTTTGAAAACCTTAAAACATTATACAAATATCAGTTGTTGTAATTATTATCTCATATTTCAAACTTTTACTAGGATTTCACTATGACAAAGAATAAAACATTTCCCCCTGAATTTTCTATGTGCATTTGAAAATAAGTATTTCTTTTGTTTAATCCATTTTGCTTTGGACATGTCTATTAAATTGATTTTTTTTTCTTATTTAGTTTTCTTAGACTTATCACATCTAAAAATATGGTAGTTTAAATTCTTGTTGTGATCCCTTTTATATTTATTTCTTGATTAAATACTATGAGCTTTTATAAATTTAATTGCTGTACTATTTGTTACACACTTGGATATTTTGATGGATCTTTTAATGTTGGCATATAAATATTCAAAAATGCAAAACTTAAGCATTAGATAAACATTCCTTCAGCCACAGCATGGCACTATCATTTTCTTAAAATTACTTTGTATTACTTTGAATTTATTTTTGCACTGATGTATTGTTGCATTCCCCCACCAACTAGAGGTTCCTTGGGAATAGGGATTATTTCATTTTTGTTAGGTTCCACAGTACCTGGAAAAGTATCTTACATATTGTTTAGTAGATATTTTTGTAATTAATTATGACCTAAAATCACATGGCTAATTGTTTCAATTTTCTACTTGTTTTTAAGCAGGAAGATACAAACTAATGGACTTGAGAAGCCCTCCAGTAAAAAACAAAAGTAGGAAAGGGTATCTTTTCTGTTTACAGTTGGAGAATAGCTTTGTGGATTTCATTAAGTCTAACTTTCATTATATTTTTTGCACATTTTCAAATATTATTTGAGGAAATCTGGCCATGGTTCCTAAGTGGGAAAAGAGCCTTCAGTAAGAGGTCAAGATCCCTGAGCTGTTAATCCCTTGGATAACTACAAATATAGAACAGATTGTAAAATTGTAACTATTAATATTTTTCACAGCCATACTCAATAATGAAAAACAAATGTGGTTTTCATTTTCATGTTTTTTTTTTTTTTTTTGACACCTTCAAGACATACTCTTTCATAGTGTTGTTGCTAAAAACTGAAAACTAGATTACTTTCTCTTAAGGTTCTGGTCTTCAATCAAGTAACAAAATTATCTCTCAAGAAATACTGTGCACATGGTACTCTTTCATTTGCTTGCTGAGCAAATGTGAAAAAACAGAATTTATTCTTCCTTGTGCAGAATGGAAACCCAATTTGTATATGTGTGTGTTACAAGTCCAGCAAAGTAGTTATTAATGATCTCTTTAGGGACAAGAGATAATGCTCCACCTTGAAATCAAGTAAATGTTTTAATAAGGTGCTCTACCAGGAAATAGAGCTTTTGTCTGATAATGTTATTCCCTTTTATGCATCTAGACAATCAAATTAATTTACCCTCTTTACCAATAATAAAAATAGAGTAGTAAAAGGAACTAGACCCATGACTTCATTATTACAAGGAGTGAGGAAACTCCCTCTAGCCATGCAGAACAACACAATAATAATCTTAGAAAGACCTTAAAAAATGCTGAGCCAGTATCAGTCACAGGGCTAGTATATAAAAGGGCTTTGCACACCTGAAAGCTCTATTTGAATACCAGATACTATAATTATTGCTATTAGGGTTAGTATTATAATTCTTAATTTCAAAATCAACTCTCAATCTAATATGACACACTTCCTATGATATTTGTAGAATTAAAAAAAAAAAACCCTGAAATTATAACATTTTCTCATTTATAAAACAATTTATCCTTACCCTTAAATCCAAAATAAGTAGTTCCAATGTTATCACTCTTGTTTTACAAACAAGGAAATAGAGATTCAAAGTAGGATAAGGTCACTCAGTTAATCAGTAACTGAGCTGGGGGAACAGAATAGCATAAAATAACATAAAAGTAGAAATACAATCTGAGGCTGTGGCTTCCACTTATGAGAAACCTTTTGGCCAAAGCCATCTCTATTCCAATAGACCTCATGTGGATAAGGAATAGTCAGGAAGAGAATACTAAACTGCCTACATAAACATAAAAAGAGAGAATATTTGTTCTGAGTAGTGCTATATTCTGGGAGAAATTGATTCAAATGTGAAGAATATAGTCCAATAAATCAAGTTTAAAGTTATTACTAAGACCAGTGATTAAAAAAATAGGAAGTCATAGACTAAGTTGACACTGAAACTATATAACCCAAATCATCCGTAATAGTATTGATTCAGAGCCCTAGATTCACAGACTAGCACTAATGTTCCTCATTAAAACATCAGGAGTTGATGAAAGAGTTTTTGGCCATCATGTGGTCCAAAATGTTTCTCTAGGTACTTTCCTGGAGTAAAAGGGAAACTGAAAACAGCAGTAAGAGGCAATGGCCCAGTGAAAATAGGATCCAGGCACCATGCTTAGTCTTGAGGAAGAAGTAGTGGTAGGTGGGGGAAGGGATGCCACTGACCCTAAACTTGACTCAGAAATTCTAATAGTAAATATTTTTTTCTTAGTGGGAAAGAGAGTATTTTAATGAAAGAACCAATTCTATATTAGAGGAGATGGGGTGAGGTAACATAAATGGACTTTCTTTTTTCTTTTTTTATGAGTCCAAATTGTAAAATTTCTGTGAACAAATAAATGGAGTGGAAGCAGAGTAAACAAACTAATGGACCTTGAAGTTTCTCTGTCTTTCCCATATATCTACCATGGGGTCAAACGGCCTATTTCTATGTTATTTATAATGACATAATTGAAATCTGGGTTACATTTACCTGAATAGCATATTTTTGATGGAATACAAATATTTTAGTAGGCAGCACCACATATGTTGGGAGAGAATTTACAGAACTCACCCCTGCTGCATCTATTTCCTCACTTACCTAGATGAGCACTATTTCAGAAAAAAAGAAAAAAGTGGAAGGGAGTAGGGGGGACCACTGGTATTAAGTTTCAGTACTGCACAATGATCCCTTTAACAAACCAGCAAGTCTAGTCAAAAGCTAACTGGGGTGGGTTTTACATTTTTTTTTTAAAATTTTACTATTGCCAGGTAATATTCACAGGACTCAAGGGATAGATGGGACTTTCAATGACTCAATATTTCTAAATGCTACTGTTGTCCCCCAAACATATCTGAAACGCTTGAGGGATGCTGGGAGCTTTTTCTGTAATGAGTCTAAAGGTATATGAGTTTTAAAAGTGGGAGAGTAGCAGTTAGAAAAAACAAAATTAAATCCTATATAAACCAAGACTTGGTGGTCTTAGGTTGGAATAGAATCCATGATTGCAAAACCTGACCTGTCTGGTTTATTTCATTTTGATTTGCCATGTCTTGGATAGGGCAAAAAAGGTTCAGAATGCACAGCCTTGCCTGTCTAGACAGTTTTTGCTTTTCAGTTTAAGATTTGCTACTTTACTTCTGCAGATGCCAAAAAAAGTCTAACCTTCAGGACGTGGAGGATTAAAGAGTTGAGTTTGGGTTTACTATAGCAGTGTAATCTCAACTCTAAAGCAAAAGAAACAATATTAGTGAGGTGCCGTCAGCAACTCTGTAATTCCAATAGTCAGGATTTCCATTACCCACTCTAACACAATTTTCAAGAGTTTATAATAACATGATCACACAGACACAGACACAGACACATACACACACACACACACACACACGCGCACGCGCGCGCGTGCGCACACAAATGATGTAGGCTGAAAACCTGGTCTATGCCAATGTTGGACCAAATGAGTTTACAAAATCTAGTCAAATATATATTAGTTTTAAATGCTACACATAAAACCACAAAAAAAAAATATCAAAACCAAACCTATTTCACATGACACTGACTTTCTCTGAATGACTTTATGAATTTGGATATTCACATATATGATTTCAATGGACTAAATGATCAGTTCCATGTAAAAAAAAATTCTACTACCCCCCCCCGCCAAAATATAAATTACTACAAAATATAAGCTACTATAGGTCATTACTAAACTAAAACCATCTATCTTTTTTAAACACTGAAAATTTCCCAAGAGAACTCCATTACATTTGTTCCTTAATGGAGAAAGTTAAGTGAAGATTTCACTTCAGAAAACCTGTAAAATAATGAAAGTACAACTGATTCCACTGCACTCTCAAGATATTAAAAAAAATTTCCCAAAAAAGTAATCAAGTCAATTGGTAAACGCCTTACATGAGATTGTTAGACACCATTATCTGGGGACTTAAATATATAACCAATAGATCCAAGAATAAACAACTGTACTTCCATGAAGAGGAGGTTGAGAATATAAGAAATGTTTAGAAAAAGGTGTTTTTTATACTTTAGTCCAAGGAGCAGCAGCCACAACACTTACTCAGCAATATTTACATTTCACAGAGTCTTTTATCTGTTAGGACTTTTGTCTAAACCCATCTTCAGGTCAGAGATAATTTTGACTAGAGAATTAACTAGGTTTTCTGCAAGCCAAAGGAAAGTTATATACTTGTATTTGTTTTGGATAAGGGGAGGGAGATTGGACTTTAAGAGAAGGGAAGTTGAAGATTTCATGAAACTGAAAAAGCTTTATAAATAGGTGGGCAGGTGACTCAGCCGCAAGAGCACTTTGCTTTTTTTTTTTTTGCTCTTAATTTTTTGCTTGCCAATTCTAAGTTTGCAAGCTGTGGAGAAAAAAAATCCTTTTCTTTTTTGAAATAGAAATTTGTTTTACAAACTTTTTAAAAATTGATTTTATATTATATTAAAAAAACTATTATGGTACTACTATTATTTCTAAATTAATAGTTCCTGACACAGCTTATACATGTAATATTTTTAGTTATCAAGTAACTTCCAATATGTGCATATTTAAAACTACTTCATCATTCTTTAAAATATCACTCTGTTTTCCACTGTTTCTATTTACATTCAAATATGTAGTTTAATTGACTGAAAAAACTGAAATAGTATCAAAGGGGCAATAAACTCTTGGTTAATTGGTCACAAACTGAGAATAAATGTGCTTTTTACATTTAAGGTCTAGAATGATATACATTTCATATATATAATATTCCAGTATAAAATATAACATCCTCTGTTTGGAATTTAATGCCCTTCTAAATCTGGCCTCTTCTTTAAATACTTTATTCCCCTCTACACACTACAATCCAGCCACACTGGCCTACCAGGAATCCTCTTCTTCCTCATTCTGCCTTCTTAACTTCCATTCAAAATACTTAAAATCTGACCTCTTAGAGGGTTTCCTGGCTCTTTCTCTTAACCATTCATTTACATATTTAAGATTACTTTTTTTTTTCTATTCTGTATTTATCTTGCATGTACATAGTTATTTACCTATTATTTCTCCCATTAGAATATATCCTACTTGAGGAGGAAAGACTGTATTTTTATATTTCTTTGTTCCTCCAAAGCTTAGCACAGTTCCTAAGCCATAGAACACATTTAATAAATACTTATTGATTGTTTGACTAAAAATGATTTGAAGATTATAGCCAGAATGGGCCAATTAGAAACATAAAATCTAGATTGGAGATAAAAATATGACCTGGAGCAAAAGCTGCTTTCTGTATCTTATTACCAGTAGTCCCAGTATAATAGAGATTTACTTATTCTAGAGTTTTGACTTTGATGAAACAAGAATAAATCTTTGCATGCTTCAGAATATGTGGTATTTAACACAAATTCACAAATAACTAGAAGGTATTGATAAATAAAATCTAGCCATTTGCCAGACCAAGAATGCCTGATGTTTCATAGTTTTTTTTTTTTTATCTTCATATATTAATAATACAGCAAAGTTTAGAGGTTTCCCCCTCTGCCCTCAAAGGTGTCAGTCAAAAAAGGTAATTTTATATAGACTCTTCAGTTTTTCCTTCCTGTCTCATTTGTTTTATTTAGTTGTATTCATTAAAATAAGTAAAATTTGGATATGCTCATTCACTAATATAATCCTAGCTCAGATCTTGATAACAATAAACTTGCCCCATTGTAACTGCCCTCTAACTTTCTTTTCTGCCTTTTTTTGCCTCTGCTCTAAACCATTCTACATGTCATCACTATCTTCATGCCCCTACTTCTTTGCATCTGAGACTATGCCTTATACATAGTAGGCATTAAACCACTAAGTATTAGGAATTTTATTTGTTACTTTGCATATAAGATCTTGTTGAAAACAATTTAGTTCTTTGGTATCACTCATGAATAAGAAAGTACAATATAAGAGAGTTTATTTACTTAGCATTTTGTGGATAAAGAACAGTGGTTCCTGAATTAAACTAGTAGAGATTTTCATTAAAACAGTAATATAAGCACCACATATATGCAATTAATACAACCACCATACTCACAGTTATAATTAGGTGCGATCCGATGTTGAGCCTCCAGGCTAGCTAATGTAATATGAAAGATGATATGCAGCAACAGGAATGATAGACTGGTGAAGCACAGGGACTTTAACAAGCGTCCTGTGTGCCCTAGAAAACAAGAAACAAGAGAACTGTAAGAATATCTAGAATACAATAAAGCTGGTTGTATGTATATTTACATCTGAATCTTTTTTCTATTACATTATCTACCTCCATAGCCCTGCTATGAGGAAAATACTTTATGAATGTTAAGGGGCATTAGAATTCTCTTAATTGAAATTATAAACCCATCGATGTAGTAAGAGAATTGATTACATGACAAATTAGTAATATGATCCACAAAAATGATACTGACTTGCCTATATGCTTTACTTAAGAAAGATTCTTTTTTTTTGTAAAAATTATCAACACAGATATATGGTTGTAACAGTCAATTTAGAAAGAGTTCAAGTCATAAGAAATGATCATTTCATGCTTAATTTCCAATATAAGTTTTATATTTTTATTAGCACTAAATTTAAATAACTGTGGGTTACATTAGTCAAAACTGATCCGAGTGATATTTTCTCATTTATGTCAATCTTTAGCCCTTTAATCAATGTCTGGCACATAGTAGACTTGTAATAAATTCTTGTTAGTTGATTATCACACCCACAAAAAAAGTTTCAGGAGAAAACATTTTAAGGAAAAATTCATTATATGTGACTTTTAACCTAATCTAATATTTCAATTGTATTTATTTTTATAATCAGGGTTCAAATACTTAGCTCAAAAATATACTACTTAAATTTGCATATAATAATATCTAGGCAGAACTAAATATTATTAAAGCAATATTAGTTTTTTTTAATAGTTGATATGAGTGTTATTCAAATAACTGCTAATTCAATGTCAGCTAAGTTTATCTTTTATGAAAAATTTACTTAATATAAACCCACTTTATTGTCTTTTTTTCTTTTTATCTTTCAAATTAATGACATTTTGTCACTATATGGGGAGTCCCAAAACATTTTTGGAATCTTATATATGTATTTTAATTGCTTATATAAGTTCCAAAAATTGTGCTTTTGTCTTTGTATATCTGTATATGTGTATGTGTATATTAAACATATACATATAATACACTGTTAAGGGACAGGTCAATTCTCCAAGAGCCTCCACAGCTGTGGATCATAACATCTGAAGGAGCTGCAGAGCAGCCTTTGCTAACACAGGTGTTGTGGACTAGGAATAAGATAAATTGGAGGTAGAGGAAAGAGGAGAGAGGTCAGACAACTTAACAGCCTCTCAGTCAGAGAGGCCAGGGAACAGCAACTGTCTCTCGGTCTCCTTGTATCATCCTATCACAAGAGGAGATCCATTTTGGGTTGGATCTCCAGCAGCCACTGTCGGGTGGCTCCCACGTATTCCAACAACTCTCCCATGTATTGCAACAATACATGATATAAATGGTATATGTTATGGCTATATAGCAAATAATGTCATTTTCTTATATCAGATTTGAGGAATAAGGATGTCCTATATTGAGAATAATTCATCTGTGAATATTCCAGACCTGTGATTTCATAGACAGGAATGTTTTTTGTCCAGACACTTTTTTTTTCAGTAATTGATTCCATGAATTGCTATAACCATAAATCCATCGCCTATTTGTCAAGCTTTCCTCACCAAGTTCCTCTACTGACTACTAGACTGTACTCAAATATCAGGCTATCACTATTCCCTTACTTGAAGCCTTTCCAGTTTTATAGGGTTGACAGATTTGTTCTCTGTGGCTATAGTCTAAGAGTCTGTTATCACTATACTATAGTGGGGCATTGGAGAAGAGCTTTGCAGGAAGACTTTGTTATCATACCTAGAAAAGTACAGGTGCTTCCTAAAGTACAAAATCAACTATAACACTTAAAATCTGTGCCTATATTGGTTATTGGAGTGCATTATTCACTCAGAAAAATCTTCAATATAGATGAGTAAAACTAAATTTATCTAATGAATAAACCAAGCTTGAATGTGTTTATAAAATAATATTAATTTCTGATGTGATTAACAATAATAACGATGATGAGGAAACAATCTTGGTGACAATATAGATTACTTCTATATAAAAATCATACTCTTAAAATATGATCTCTTTCAAAGGTAAGGAAAATGATATATTGGTGTTACTGAAAAATAACACTGATATAAATCTGTATGTTTTAGAATAAAGAATACTTCACATACTCCACTACTTGTAGACAGCTATAACCAAGTTTCATATTTTCAAAAAATGAGCATACTAACCCATGCCATAAATTTCCTTTATCCACTCAATTTATAAATCTCTATAATCAAACCTATGAGAATCAAATTACTCCCCTATGGTTCTAATGACCATTTCTGTAACTTTCTAAATGTTAACACCTCTGCCTAGTCATTATTCCACATATATAGTGGTTCCTTATTGGAATGTAAGTTCCTTGAGTACAGAGTTTATCTCACATCTTAATTTTCAGTGTTTACTACAGTTCTTGATACATAGTATGTAGAGGGCTGAAATTCCAAAAAGGTATGTTTGAAAATCCAAAAGGCTAATTACCTATTCACTGTGAGATAATAATTCTATTAGCATACATTTGGATAATTGCTCTTCTCACCATTGGTGATTGCTGAATGTTTGGTGTTAAGATAATTATAGGCAAGGTTTGGGGGGTGGGGGGGAAGAGGGGAAGGCCAGACGCACTTGGAGGCAGGACAAGGAGGAGAGAGGTTGGCGACTCCAGACACCAGAATCCAGGATTTTGCTTGCCTCCTTCCTTCATTTCTCCCCCTAAAGACCAAGGACTTTGATTTATCCTGATTCTGACTGACCCTGAAGCCCTCCAGGGAGCTAGCCCATACTCTATAATAGTAATTGTTTTAAAAGAGTTTTTTTTAATTCATTCATTAAGATAAGATAAAGATTTTGAGAGCAAGTATGCCCTAATTCATGTCAATATTATAATAATAGAATTTGAGAGGAGAAGAAGGAGCTGACCTGTAATTTCCTCAATTTAGGGAAGTGCTAAAATGGAAATGGAAAATTCATTAAAAACCAACCAACTTTTACTAATTGAAAAAAAATTGGATTTTAGAGTACAAATACTGAAATGAATTTCCTTTTTAATATTAGCATGGTAAGGGGGCAACTAGGTGGTACAGTAAATAGAGCACCCGTCATGAAGTCAGGAAGACTTGAGTTCAAATCTGGTCTCAGACACTTAATACATCTTAACTGTGTAAGCCTGGGCAAGTCACTTAATCCTAATTACCTCAGCATAAACAAAATAGCATGGCAAGGGATTGCTAGGAAAGAATGTCATATACATTTTAAGTTATTGTCAATTTATTGAGTGTTTTTCTTAATTGATTTTTTTTAACAGAAGGGTTCAATTGTAATAGGGAGCTATTTTTAAATGATGTAAAATTAATACATCAATAAAACTTTTTATAATTAGAGAAACTAAAATGGGAAAAAATCTGGCTTGATATTTATATTTATATATTGAATTGTCTGCAGGTATAGTAAGTGACAAAAGTTCTTTTTAGTTTATCAATTTTTAAAGAAGACATTTTCTAAAAACTAAGCAGCAATACATTTCAATATATCCCTTTAGCATCTGAAATCTCAATTTTTCCACACTTTGATAGTGTGATCTTCATAAGCAGCTGTGATCAGAAAGAATCAGAATCCCATGGTAAAGTAAGAACTTCTCCTATTTTAGAAACCTTCATTCTTGGAAGATGTGAGAGTAGCTGCTCACATTGAATGTAGCACTTAAACAATCTCTCACTTTATAAGGCTTTACTTAGAGTTTTGCTACTTCGGTCAGGGTCTGTCAGAGCTTATGTTCCATCACTAGAATCTTTTTAAATAGAACATAATCATCATTTTTCAGGAAGGCAGCAAAATAATTCTTGTAGGCAGGGAATTTTAGCCTGAGGTTCATTGATACAATTTAAATGATCACTGGATTTGGTTGGGGAAAAATAACATTTTTACTAACTTCTAAGTGAATTTTCAACTTATTTTAAAACCTTTTTCCTGAGGAGTTCATGGGCTTTACCAGATTATAGATGGAGTCCATCATGAACTCATGTGTGTGCATACACACACATAGACACAAACACACATATTCCCCACATTAGAATCCCTGGCTTAAGGAAATACTATAGCAACAGACACTGGGACTGTGCTTTCATTGGTATGAAGAAGTGTCAGAGGAGGAAATCCGCTCTACTAATACAGTTTAACATTTTCTCTGTACTTCATTGCCTAGAATACTGAGAATTTAAGTGACTTTTTTAGAGTAACACATCTAATATATATATTAAAAGTTATAGCTGGCTTCTAGTTCAGCTCTCTAACATTAAGTTCTTTGTCTCTTATCGCAGTATGGCTTTAATACTTATCTATTAACTTGGATGTGTGAGGAATTTTTTGTGGTTAAGTTACTGATGTGCCCTTGGTGTGACATTTCGTGAATGGTCCCAGACTCAGCATAAACAAATGAGTGTTGTTTAAAACTAATTACAGGATAAGTTCTTTTGCTGTGCCCAGGAGACTTTTATTAAAACCAATGGAATGAATTTCTGAGTCAGGAAAAGCATTTCATGAGAAATGACATATCCCCTACATCAGTGTTTTCAATACTTCCCCCCCATGAGATCATCAGAATGCTGCCAAACATGCTTTCCTTGTATTCAAACCAGATCCAATTGTGCCTACCCATATCTTTTTTTAAAGTTAAGCCTCAATTCAAAGAGATATAAAAAATTTCTTAAGTAATTAGATAATGTGCACATATAATAAGATTTTAGGAGAATGATTCTTCTAGGAGGAGAAAATGTTTCCAATGCCCAACTTAATTTCTGGGAAGGGTAATAGCAAAAGTGATGTTTCCTCCTGACCCGAGACAGATTGAGACCATATGTGGAGTACACATGGTTTGGGAGAAGAGAGACTGAAAACGATTGAAGTCTGATCAAGAACAAAGGAGAAGAGATGACCAATAGAGGAAAAAAGGAAAGAGAGATAGCTAGGTATACCTGTCGTTGAGTACACCTGGGGTCTATGGTTATCATTGTTGCCTTTGTCTTCTGGGACTAGATTGAACAACTGATTGAACAAAAGTGGAATCTTAATAGGTAATGACCTAGAGTTCTTAAACATGTTGAAATGTCACTTTCCCTTTGTTTCCCTTTATCTATAAAAAGGGGAGGATATTTTATCCAAATTTATTCATGTTTGTTCATAGTTCCTGATTTATTTCATGGCAACTGATTCTATATAAAATGTGATTGATCACAACTTTTTAAAAGTTTGTGTTTAAATTTTCATGAAGAGGGATTTGCAAAGGAGAGGGATAGTAATTGGCTTTGGTAAATAGGCAAAAGTGAATTCTTGGTAAATCTTGAATAGGACTTGAGTCTCAGGAATGATTTGAGAAACATGGCTTTGACTTATTAATTTTAACTTATGTCACAAAGCAGGTAAAGCTAGGTCTTGGGTTTTTCCCCTTAGGGAAAAGCAATTCACCACTAATATTTTTTAGGAGTGGATGCACTGCCTTATCCATTGTGTCTCCTTTTCTCCCTACACATGCACAGAGAAATCTCTCTTTGGTGACAGATTTGAGGGTGATAACCAGCAAGTCTTGACTAGTTGGAGGAGAAAGAGTGTCTGGCCTAGGCTGGTAATGCTTCAGCCAAACAAATTTCCAAATATTCTACACCAGTGGTGTCAAACTCACATAGAAATAGATCCCTGGGAAGCACAAATTGATTTAATAAAATACAATTTAAAATTAGCTATGTTTTATTACATTTTAACTTTGGTAAACATTCCCCAATTACATCTTAATCTGCTTTAGACAGCTCTTGGGAGTTTTTTCTGGATGCAGAATCCTTTGAATTAGATACTTTCATCTTATACATATAACAAAGAAATCTAAAGAGAAGTGAAATTAAAAATTATTGGAGCCTAAAGTCTTGGTTTCAGATCCTGTCTCTCACTTCAGGCAATCCTGCAGTGCATACCATGATTCTCTTGATAAAGCCTAAGATTACCTTAGTTTTTATTTTTTACTCCCATGTAACATTTCTATCTTAACATCTAGTCCACCAGCATCCTGTCCCTCACATAACCTTTCTGGTTAAGTCTCTTCATCTATAAAATGAAGAAATTATATTAACAATGTGAAAATCTGTGAACAATTTGATAAACAAATTAAGAAAAATACCTCTTTTGTACATTCTGAAAAATTTCCTTTGAACTCCCGAAATCATTCAATTAACAAGCATTTATTAAAAATCATACCATATATACCAGAAACTTTCTGTGTACTGTGATTATAAAGACAAGAATGAATTTTTTTTTTTGGTATCAGTAAATTTTTATTTATTTTTTTAATAGCTTTTTATTTACAAGTTATATGTATGGGTAATTTTATAGCATTACAATTGCCAAACCTTTTGTTCCAATTTTTCCCCTCCTTCCCCCACCCCTTCCCCTAGATGGCAGGATGACCAATACATGTTAAATATATTAAAGTATAAATGAAATACAAAATAAGTATACATGTCCAAACCATTATTTTGCTGTACAAAAAAAATTGGATCCTGAAATAGTGTACAATTAGCCTGTGAAGGAAATCAAAAATGCAGGTGGACAAAAATATAGGAACTGGGAATTCTATGTAATGGTTCTTAGTCATCTCCTAGAGTCCTTTTGCTGGGTGTAGCTGGTTGAGTTCATTACTGCTCCATTGGAACTGATTTGGTTCATCTCATTGCTGAAGATGGCCAGGTCCATCCGAATTGATCATCATATAGTATTGTTGATGAAGTATATAATGATCTCCTGGTCCTGCTCATTTCACTCAGCATCAGTTCATGTAAGTCTCTCCAGGCCTTTCTGAAATCATTCTGTTGGTCATTTCTTACCAAACAATAATATTCCATAATAGAATAAAAAAAATGTCCATGCCCTCAAAAATTACTTTATAATTCTAACAATGTCAACATGAATAGAACTGTCAGAACACACAAAAATGCAAAAAAACATAGCTAAGTTTAAGTTTTGGTTTTCTAAATCAAAATGTGCCTCTCAGGGATGTGTTTCTATTTGAGTCTGACATCATTGGTTTAGAATATTTGCAGAATTATTTGCTTGAAGATGAAAATAAAAGGGAATGGAGTGATACTCACTCCTTTCCACATTTGCCTTGTGAGCAATACCTTCCTGGTGTAGAAACCTCCTTTTTTCCTCCAACTGGTCAAAAATCACTAATTACCAACCTCAAAGCTGCCACTGAAGAGAGAGTTTTCTCTGTATGTGAAGGAGGAGAGGAGATGCCATGGAGAAATCAATGTAATAACTCTCAACTCTGCCATTAATACATTTCTCTGTAGTCCAAGTGTAGCAAGCACCAAAATAAATTCAGCAGAAATCAAACTCCTTCACATATGGCAGAATAAAAATAAAACACAACAAAACAAAACATTTTTAAGGTAATTTAATCTAGAGTTAGGTTAATATTAACATGTCCTCTGAACCACAGGCATGCCATCCTTGTAAAGACTGCCTCTAAAATACTCTTATAATAACTTTTCAAGACTCCACACTAGCTGGTGGAATTGGGGATGGGGGAGAGGTTGGTAACTGTATTTTACTTGGTCTCAGCCCAAGTGTTACCACCATAGCTTCTGTCAGGGACTATGTAATTTGCTTATGAAGTTCTAAATTTGTTATGAATTTAAAATCTTATGACACTGGCAATTGTAGCTCTTTGCACATTATAATAATAATTGGCATTTATAGAGGGATTTTAGAGTTAATTTTCCCCCCATATCAATCCCATGAAGTAGGTAATGCAAGTATTATTGATTAAAGGTGAGACCTTAAGTAGCTTCCCCACAGAAACACAGCTAGTCTTTAACTACCCCTAGTGATTTTCAAATTCAACTCAAAATCTATCTTCGACTTGAGGTCTTTTCTGATTCTATAGCTATTAGTGCCATCCTTCCCTAAATTACCTTGTTTTTAACTTAGTATACATTTTCTTACACTTATCTCGATAACTCTTTGGGGACAACAGATACATATGCAATGGGGACTTTTTATATATGTCCACATCTTCTAATGTGAAAGTGGTGTAAAAATTGTATTTTGTTCTGGTTCCATTGACCAGCTCCTTTCTCCTTCTAGTCTGTTTAGTAATTATATACATCTAATATATATTAACAACAGCAAAAAGTAAGATTATAAAAAAGAATCTACAAGTCAGCTATGGATTGTCACAAAGATGGAAGGAAGTAAACCGTATCAAAAATTAATAAAAAATCATATCCTGGCAACATGTGCTAAATCAGGGGAGGCCATGTAGAACTTTGCTGCCTGGATCTTTTTGGTCCTATGATATGCACATCTCAGAGAAGGTGTGAGAGTAAGACCAGTAGAACACCAAAGGTAACTGATAACTTTGGGGATGATATGAATATGCTAACTTTAAAGTTTTACTGACAATTTTGACATGATCTGGATCTGTTAATGAACTAAGTACAAGGGGAAATGGATAAGAGTTAATCCAACCCCCCCCCCCCCCAAATACCTATAAAATGTGACTTCATCCTCCTCCTCCTCACCAAGATACTTTCATCTTCATTGTATCCACGATACCTAGGGCCTTCAATTCTAATTGATGGTTATATGAGTAATACTCTCTCTCCATACTCTTCCCATGCAATTTTCCTTTCTTCAACCCTGTCCAGACATCTAGTTCTCTATCCTACCATCCCTTTCACTTATTATCTCTCTACTTTCTGTGCTACATGTTCCTACAGACTCTGTACCTTATTAAAGTGTAACTGCCATTGTGGTCTTTCCTAACAAATACTCAAATAACCAAACATGCTTGCCCCATTTCATGATTTCATAAATTAATTCACAATTCAGAGACATCTTGCATCCTCCACCCTCTTACTATTGACTTTGTAGCTAACAGACTGAATCTTTACAACTGGTAGAATGAGACAGTCCCACTCTCTTGTGTCTTTTTTCCTATTATGTCCAGATTGACCAACAGTAAAGTTGCCATGAACCGAATTAGGAAGGGAAGTAGCTTTCTCCACTCTCTCTTTATACTCCGTGATTCTGAGAAGTGGGCCCACAGTGTTTATTTTGATCCTTCTTGCCTTCTAAATTTCAAGGGCAGATTGAAATTTTCACTGGAACCAAGTATTTGAGTCATGGAGACATTAGAGCCCACATTTCAGATGAAATGTTGCATTTAGTCACCTTATCGTGGAAGGCAGGCAAAGCCAGAATACTTACGACTTGATCCTAAGAGGAGGTCTCATAATTGGAACCCAAGACTATGCTCTATAGATATTGAGATAAACTATGAACCTAATCCCCTCTCATCTCCTCAGAGACTGAAGTAGTAAAGAGATTGGGAGAATGGAACTATGCATCATGTGTTGAGAGGATTTTGTCTGTTTATTTATACACATTTCAAGTAAATATACCTTTGTAAAATCTAGTCTGATTCTTAATGACTACATTGAACAGGATGTATGAGCCCTCCTTTAATTGAGGGAACACCAGCAGTGGAGCTTGGAGCCAAAGCTAAATACACTCAAGTCCTATTAAGGGTAAAGAAGAACTCTGAAGGAAGAAAAAGTAACAAACCTGCTCTTTAGGCCATGGGAGCCAGATCAGTCCCTGTTATATATCATAATCATAAAAGAAGAGAGATAATTGGAAAATGCATCTTTCAGGAGGAGGAGTACATCTACAGGAAGGAAGTAAAGCAGTAAAATTATTAACTTTTCCAAGATCCTGCTCTTTTTGATGAGGTGTACTGAATGTTCCAATAACCTAAAAAAGAATGGGTTTCCAAGGGATGAGATGGAAAGTGAACCCTTTCCTTGAAACCCTCTCAAATGACCTTAATCTGATTGATATTACCTTCTAACCACTTCTCTTACTAATTTCTAATCTTTCATGACAAGGAAAGAAGGAAAGTGTTCTTATATCATTTTTCTGTGTTTCTGATTGTGTGTGTGTGTGTGTGTGTGTGTGTGTGTGTGTGTGTGTTTCTATATAACCAACTTTATAGTTTAAAAGATCATTGTAGAGCTGTTCTAGGTCTCAAGGGTCAGAAAAACTTTGTGTGCTAACAGAAGAGACACAGACTACTGGCTCAATCAGGATCCAAGACTTATCCAACTCATAAAATATGTCTTCATGCCTCTAGGCTTAATTATCTATATTAAAACTGTCAAAAATTAAAAAAAAAAATTGAGGCCTCTAAACCATATATAAGGATTTTTGCTGGCTTCTAAGAAAACCACAAATTAACATTATATGTTCTATTGTGTTTTTATTTATTTTGTCAAATAGGAATGTTACAGGCTGCCTGATTGACACCTTTGCTCTACATTCTGTTCTTACTGCTCACCAAATGGTTTAATAGTCAGGACTACAACCTTGCTGATGAAGGAAAATTATCAGACTTTACTGACAGGACTCAGCCTCATTTAATGAAAAGACTACTGGGTTTAAGACCTCTATTACTAATTTTCTATGTTATTTCTGGCAGGTTATTTTATTTCTCTGGGTCTCAGTCACTCTATTAAAGTATGATTTTTGACTGGAAAGTGTTACCTGAAACTCCATGACTTCTTCCTCCTACTTTTTGCACTGCATTGACTGCCTGCTGCTTCTAAGACTGAACTAATGTTGGGCGTACTATACCAGTAGTTTACAGGAAAAGGACATACATGGTATCTGATGGTTTGTTCTTGTTATTATCACCACATATCTCCCCCAATTTTATATGAGTCTTATCAATAATAGAATTATAGAGTAAGAGCTGAGACCTCCAAGGTAATTTAATGCAACCTTTTCATTCACAAATAGGAAACTGAATTTTAGAGAGACTAAATATCTTATCCAAATTTACATGGGTAATATTTTGCAGAAGTAGAACTTTAAATAAAGCTCTTTGACTCAAAATCCTGACTTCTTTTTATGGCAATATGGTGCCTCCATTTTTTTTAAAATAAGTTGTCCAGAAACCTTCTGTTTATAACAGTGTTTCTAGGGGGAAATTCATTCTGCCTTTGAGAACCTGATATCAATGAACTCTTGAAGCCCCAAACTTCTAGGTGGTTTCTATCTGTATTTAACCAAACTCTCACCCAGGAGGCAATAGAAAAAAATCCCTGTATATAAAGTACAATGGCACAAGTTTTGTGCATGTCCTTATGTGGCTACTTAACTCACATGTCTTAAGAAAGATGTGCACAAAAGGGTGAGAGATCTTTCTTGCTAAGACTACAGGGATCATGGCATATGGTTCTCCCTGAGTTTTATATTGCCCATTGGTGAAGTCTTTTCCCCCTTTTAATATTATCCTTAATATCTATTTTAAATTGAATTATTTTTATAAATGAGGGGGAAAAGTCTTCACCAATGGGCAATATAAAGCTTAGGATACATGTAAAAAATAAAAGAGACTGTGGAAATTTTAAAAAATGAACTGAAGCCTTTCATTTGCTGCCAAAAGTATATTATTCTCCTCTGGTAATAACCTGTATATCTAAACAACAGTCCAAAAATTGAGTAACAGTAACCTAGATTCGTCATTCTGCAGATATGGTTCTGTCTGACCAAAAAAAAAAAAAAAAAAAAAAACTCAACAAAACCCAAAACAAAACAGAGAACAATCAACCACTGGACATTTCCAGTGATTTTCCTGAGGACATGGAACTCTGTGTGTTCCCTAATACATCACATAAAGCAATAAATAATTGTTGATTAATTCATTGACTAAAAATTTCCTAATGAGAGCTTTACAGGCAGAATGCATTTTATAGCATAATCAATAGCTGATGAAAACATGAAATAGTCTTTATATGGATAGAACATTAAGATTTGCAATGTGATATCCAAATATTTTCTCATTTTATCCTCACATAATTCTTGGGATGGGACCTCATTTTACAGATGAGGGTACTGAGGTAGGTGGAGATTGTCACTAGCCCATTGCTGCACAAGCAGTAAGTGTCTGAGATTGGATATGAACTGAAGTTTCTTTGACACCTGTGTCTGAATAAATGAATGAAATGAAGACATCCTTCTCCTCAAATAAATGTAAGTATTAGTAGAAAGGGAGATAAAACTCCTAATATACAATGTTAGCATCTTGACTATTCTTTATGTACATTTTGTAGTATGAGGGAAAGATCTGAATTTGAGGGTTTACATTATTAACTTGCATTAAGAATCTATAAAACTGTTTGTTTTCTCCCTTTTTTTGTCCCCTTCATATTTAAACCTGGAATCTATGTCATGTAAAAAGTGGATAAGTTAGAATAAAGATAAATCACCTGCCTAGAATGCATTAGACAGTTGGGCAAAGACCCACATTATAAATTCTACATGTAAATTAAATGAACTTAATATGGAAATGAAAACAAAAAAGTAAGCATAATCTCCTTTCACATTAGCTTCTTGCAAAACTTCCTGTTTTTCTTAGAAGATTGTATGATTAAAATGCTAGCAGAATAGTACTCTCTCCTCAGCATCAATAGATAGTAATATCCTTCAAGGCAGTTCTAAACCTTACTGACAATATCCAAAATATTTTATCAGAGAAGACTTGAAACTTAACACACTCAATTCCCTAACTTCAAAATTTTCTCACAGAGAATGACTTATCTATTCTTAGTAATACAATGATCCAAGACAATCCCAAAGGACTAATGATGAAGCATACTATGCACTTCCAGAGAAAGAACTGATATTGACTGAATATATACTGAAACATACTATTTTTCACTTTGTTTCATTTTTTCTTTTATTCTAATCTTCTTGTACAAAATGACTAATATGAAAATGTTTTACATAATTGCACATGCATAAGGAATTGCACATGAATAACATCTGTTAATTACTCTTTCAGAGATAGGGAAGGTAAGGGAGGAATAGAACTTGGAACTCACAACTTTAAATAAAAATGTTTAAATTTTTTTTAAAATTATAATTAAAAAATTATAAATTATTTTTAAATAGCAAAACCTGACCCCCTCCCCCCCCCAAAAAAGAGAGAGAATCCCTTACAGGATATCCAGCAACATATTGCCTCTCTTTGAATTTTATAGATTTTAAAAAAAAATAAACTAATGAGCTAAGCACAAGGATTCTTAATTTTTTTTAGCTTGTAACTTTTTTGAGCAATAAACTAGAGATTGATACAATTAGGTTGAATAATGGATAGAATACTGGTTTTGATGTCAGAAAGACCTAAATTCTAACATTGACTGATACATTTTGCAAAATATCTCTTAGCCTCAGTTTATTTATCACTAAAATAGTGTTAATAATATCACTTAATAAGATTGTTGTGATGATCAAATGAGAAAATCTATGCAAATTGCTTTGCAAACCTTAAAGCACTATATAAATGCTATTATCATTCTTATTATTATTATTCCTCATCTAATAAGATTCCTGACTTTTACCTCAATGCTTATTTTCTATATATATATATACCCTAAATAGCAGACTTTGGGTTATAAAGGACTTCAGAGATCATCAAAGGCTGAGTAGCACTTGAAAAACAATTGCTTCTAACATGTTCAGCCAGTTTTCTTAAGATTTTCACTGGACACACCTGTCAGATTGGCTAAGATGACAGGAAAAAATAATGATGAATGTTGGAGGGGATGCGGGAAAACTGGGACACTAATGCATTGTTGGTGGAGTTGTGAATGAATCCAACCATTCTGGAGAGCAATTTGGAATTATGCCCAAAAAATTACCAAATTGTGCATACCCTTTGATCCAGCAGTGTTTCTATTGGGCTTATATCCCAAAGAAATACTAAAGAAGGGAAAGGGACCTGTATGTGCCAAAATGTTTGTAGCAGCCCTATTTGTAGTGGCTAGAAACTGGAAAATGAATGGATGCCCATCAATTGGAGAATGGCTGGGTAAATTGTGGTATATGAATGTTATGGAATATTATTGTTCTGTAAGAAATGACCAGCAGGATGAATACAGAGAGGACTGGCGAGACTTACATGAACTGATGCTAAGTGAAATGAGCAGAACCAGGAGATCATTATACACTTCGACAACGATATTGTATGAGGACATATTTTGATGGAAGTGGATTTCTTTGACAAAGAGACCTGAGTTTCAATTGATAAATGACGGACAAAAGCAGCTACACCCAAAGAAAGAACACTGGGAAACGAATGTGAACTATCTGCATTTTTGTTTTTCTTCCCGGGTTATTTATACCTTCTGAATCCAATTCTCCCTATGCAACAAGAGAACTGTTCGGTTCTGCAAACATATATTGTATCTAGGATATACTGCAACATATCAAACATATAAAGGACTGCTCGCCATCTAGGGGAGGGGGTGGAGGGAGGGAGGGGAAAAAAAAATAAAATTGGAACAGAAATGAGTGCAAAGGATAATGTTGTAAAAAAAAATTACCCTGGCATGGATTCTGTCAATATAAAGTAATCATTAAATAAAAATTAAAAAAAAATACTACATTTATTTTTATTAAAAAAAAAAAAAAGATTTTCACTGGAAGATGTAACTGGACTTAGTTTGCCTTTTATGTCCCTCACTTAATATGGTGTAATTTTGGGCAAGGCACTTTTTTTTTTCTGGATCTCCATCTCTTCATCTGTGAATAAGATGAAAATAATTTCTACTGTACTGTCTGAAGCAATGACAGGAAGCTGAAGCTGATGATTTTTCCAAAGAATGAAGACATAAATTTTTAAACATCATTCTAAAGGGAGTAAAATCCTACATCTTAGGAAAGATCTGTCTCCTCAAACCTGGGGCATCATGATATAGGATTTTCTTTTTTTCTGGCCTTGATATATTTAAGGAAAGAACTAAAATATGAAGCCAACCAGCCCATCACCTTCCACTCTCAACCATAGGATAAAATCCCAACAAATTTTAATTTGGACACCATTTTGGGTAATAATCATAAAGTTCTTTAACCAAGGCAAGAAAAATAATTCATTTCAGCTGAAGGGCATTAGAAATTTACTTTTATTATTGCAAGCAGCCCAATTTAGAAAAACATTAAAGTTAGTTTTTGTTTTTTTTTTTTCCCATTTGAACTAGAAGAAATCCCCTTAGAGGTCTCTGCTTCATTCAGAAAAGAGATGACCCAAATCAGTCAGTGGGCATTAGACTCATTGACATCACCTTGAGTATCAAAAATAGGAGCTGAACAGTCAAGTTGTCCTCTTATGAAGTAATAAATAAATGAATAAGAAAAAATGATTGTTAAGTACTTATCATGTAAAAGTACTGCCCTAAATCAGGTGATACAAATAAAGATATGACAGTACAAAAAGAGTTCATATTCTTATGGGGAAGACAAATGGATGGTTTTAGTTACAAGTCAAATGGAAAGATCCCATGGATCTTAAGGAAAAGTAGCAAGGCAAATATGTAATGTCTCTATTTTAATATTATTTCCATTGATAAAATTTTATCAGTTTCTGATACTGAAACAATCATAATGTCAAGTCATTGCGAGTAGCAGTTGGTTAACAATCAATGGGGAGATCTGGCTTTTTTTCTACAGGAGTTGTTTCCTTAGATGCAGCTGTGAGGGCTGAGTGGAATCATATAACTTTTGTAATTTGAGGTATGGATTGATATTTTTATTCTCATTGGAATCATATAACTTTTGTAATTTGAGGTATGGATTGATATTTTTATTCTCATTCATTCACAAGAGATCTTCCTAGACATGAAATTGAAATGTTTCAAAATATTTCTTTCATATGACAAGCAACCAGCAAAATATTACAACTATGAGTTTTGGGCAGTTTTTTGGTTGCTCTAAGATAGTGAGCTGGGAAATTATTTTTAATCACATTGGACTGATAACATGTCAGTGTATCAGTCAACAAGTTTTTATTAAGCATTTACTATGAACCAGAAACTGTCCTAAGTTCTGGGGATATGAGATAAAAACATGATATATTCCAAAGAGAGCATTTCAGAACTGAATATTGAGAACAGCCAGAATAAAGACACAAATCCAGAAGATGGAGGATTAAGTGTAAGGAAAAGAAAGAAGACCTGTGTAGCTTATATATAAAATATTTGAAGGCATGAAAATGTAAGAAGATTGAAAAAGAACATAAATCACATTGTGGAAAATTTCAACGATCTAATAGGGAAATTTATATTTATTCCTAGAGATAATAGGAAGCTATTGAAGTTTATAGTGGAGGTTGAGAAGATATCAAACCTGGCTTTAAACACTTTGGCAATTGAGGGAATATAGAATAGGAGTGGGAAAAAAAAAAACTTATTAGAAAGCCTTTGTATTAGTTCAAGGAAGAAGTGATGAAAGCCTGGAACAAGGTGTTAGCTGTATGAATAAACAGGTGAGAATGTATATGACAAAGGATAAGAATTAGTAATAGATTGAACATGTGGGATGAATGTAAGTTGAAAAGCTGAGGATGACACTGAAGTTGAGAGCCTGATTAATTCTGGAGAATGGTGGTACATTTGACTGTAATAGAAAAAAGTGGAAAACACAGGGAAGAGAAGATAAATAAGATCTTCTTTGAACAAATAATATATAGAGAGAAGAAAAGAAGGACAAGGAAAGAGCCTAATCTAGACATTAATGGATGTGATATGGATGCAGAAAGGAGATATAAAAATTGTAGGCATATAGAATAAGGAAAACAATGGTGTCAGGAAATTCTAAAGGCTTCAAAAGGAGAGCAGTAGTGTTAAAAGTTGTAGAGGGTTACAAAAAATGATGAGAAGCAAGAAAACATTGTTAAATTTTGGAATGAAAAGTCTATTGCCAGTTTTAGATAAGGAAATTTCATTTAAATGATAAAGTAACAAGTCAGATTGTAGAGGGTTTAGAGTGAGTGAAAAAGAAGTTTAGGTACCTAGTATGGATAGCTTTTTCAAGGAGCTTGGACTAAAAAGGGAAAAGGTCTAAGAAATTATAGCCAATAAGAATGATCAGATAAAGTAAGGATTTGTTTCTTTGTTATGCAGGATACAGGTGTCTTTGTAGACAGCAGGAAAGGATCTAGTGGAGAGGAAGAGATTGAAAATTAGAGGGGAGTGGGGTATGATAGTGGAGATAATTTGCTAGAGAACATGAGAGGGAATAGGGCCAAAGGGACATATACAAGATTTTGTATGAACAAGAAGGGTCACCTTTTATTCTGAGATAAGAGTGAAGAAAGAGACAGTGGAGGAAGCTGCCTAAGGATATGAAATTTGTAGGTGAGAAAAAGAAGCTCTATAATTAGTGATCTCAAATGTTTTAGTGAAGTATGAGACCACACCCTTAGTTTAGAGTTTGGAATAGTTATTATTGAGAAAAAACAATTTAAACCTTGAACCACTTTGTTAATAGCACTTCTATATATGTTGACTTGATGACCAATTTTCTAGTGATGGACATATGTAGACTAATTCATGCATGGCAGACACAGAATCCCTTGCTGTACTGTACATACTCAAAATATCCACAGCTTAGTAGAGAGCTAAAATTTGAGTTCTGCTTAGATACACATCAGGCATCCATGGTCACCTCCATACCACAATGACATATTTGAATAAGATTTAATAGAGGATTAACAAGCAAATTTAAGTTAAGACATATTTGGAATGTCATGAGCATTTTTAAATTTCTGAAAGTATTTTCTTTCTATATTTTCCCTAGGTTACCTGTAAGCAGGCAAATTAGATGCTTCAAAAATAAATTGGCCATTTGAAGCTTAGAAAAGAGGTGCCAGAGAGAATAGGAATATTGACTCTCAGACACATTTGCTTCACCATCTACTTTTCTATTGATTAGTATAATCTTCCTCCCCTCTCCCCCAGCCTTTCCATCTAATTTGAAGTTTCCTTATTTGAAAGCTTTGCTATGCAAAAGAATTACAAAAAATTTATTCTTTTTCATTTTTCCTATTTTCTCATCAGGAAAATGAGAGAATTAGATGATCTCTGAAATCTCTCCCAGTCTGACATTTATGATGCTATGGCTCATTTCAAAGTAAGCAATACATGAAGTATAATTATATTGTAAAAATTATGTTTGTCATCATAATTAAATTGACTATAAGGAAAAAATTCCAAGGAATATTTAAATCACATATCCAAATGCATTTTGTGTTTACTTACTTTGTGCTGACTATAAATTTATATCAGAATGCATAAAACTCAAAATAAGGACAATTTGGTAGTTTTCACTTGACACCTCAGTGTCCCATGCAATTCTGTACAATTTTTAGGACATTTTCTCACTGGAAATTCTTTATATCAATGAAATCACAAATCAGAACAAAATGTTATATATAGAGAGAGAGATGGCCATCTCTATAGATACACTATACCTATAGCTATAGATGATACACATAAGCTTACATACTCCTTTGGTATCCTATAATGTGATGACAAGCCTTAATTTGTACTTTTAGACTCTATGAAAACCTTTGATAACGGCCTTTGGGTCATATGTACATCATTTACATATGACAACTGATATGTTAGAGGAACTTTGAATGTAATGCAGTAGTCAAATATAAAAGCTTCTTGACAATATTTTGTACCCAGCTTCAATATACATGTGAATGATTGAAAATTCTAAAACTATTTTACTTTTAGTTCATTACTTTGAAAGTGAAATGTAATCTTATAACTCAATAAAGATAGAAAAGCAGTGCCTTTATACAACAGAAGAATTCAATGACAATTATTTTAATTTATCATTTATTATTTTATCAATAGAAACAGAGAAGCATAAGTTTATTTTTGTAACTTATTTAAAATATATTCAGAACCAAATTACTATGAGTCCTTAAACAATGCAAAACTTACCTTTGTCAAAGAAAAGGAGGAAGTAGTGTGAAAGACAAGCTTATCAGGGAATGTAACTTGCAAATTTAAGAACAAATACATGCCATTTTGGTTCACCTAAAGTGGATTCCATTAAATAAAAGTGAATGTTTCTATTGCATTCCTATGGAAAGGCATTGGAATTTTCTTAAAGGATGTTCTACCTTTCATTTTTTCAAACAGGTTACTGAAAGATTGCCATTGCCAAGAGAACCATTATTTCCTGTTGTTATATGTGCTATTTTAAAACTTTTGGTCTCAAGTAATACAAGGAGTCTCTGACAGGTAATGAATAATGAATTTAATTTGATTTCCAGGAATAAGACCACAAATTAAGCTTATCTTATGTGCCTTACCCTGTGTTAGGTCCAAGGGATATAATAAGAAGTTTATATTCTACTGAAGTCTGGGGAATACATGAGAAGAGGGTTCTTATCTTCTTAGCTTATGCAATAAACTACAATTTACTCTATATATGACATATCATACCTTTCAAGGTTTTTGGGTAGGAGTAGTTTGCAGAAAATGACTTTTCCAATTTATAACTTATCAAATAATCTAATGGCAAAGGTATTTTTTTTTTTGAGGGGATGAGAGGGGAAAATTGGGAAACAATTGGGAAACAAAGTTGAAAAGATGAATAGAAGCTTGGTTAGGACTTAAATACTAGGCAAAAGAGTTTTTAGTTTATTCCAGAGCCATTTGTGAAATGCTGAAGATTTTTGAAAGTGGAGTTCAAAGGTTAGATTTGTGCAAAAGGAAGGTTATTTTGGCAGCTGAATGGATAATTGGAAAGAGGAATTGGTTTATTAAATAGTTATTACATTAGATTAGATGAAAAGTCATGAATGATTGAATTAAGATGGTGATTGTGTAGATGGATAATTGTGGACACATATAAGAGATACATAGTGGATCAGCTATTTACAAAGTATTGACTGAGAATCCTCGGGGGTCACTGAGATAATATCAGGGTCCCACAAGAGCAAAAATATTTTTATAATAATGCAAAGAAGTTATTTATCTATTTAACTTTACTTTTCCCTTTTCCAATTATATCTCTTTGGTCAGATTTTCTTCCTATACTCCAACCCAAACAACATATTGCAAAAGATCAAATGCAGAAACAGAGTTGAATCTTCTAATTAACCCAGGGGTCCTCAAACTATGGCCCTCAGGCCAGATGCAGAAGTGGAGGACATTTATCCCCCTCACCCAGGGCTATGAAGTTTCTTTATTTAAAGGCCCACAAAACAAAGTTTTTGTTTTTACTATAGTCTGGCCCTGCAACAGTCTCAGGGACAGTGAACTGGCCCCCTATTTAAAAAATGTGAGGTTAATTTTTTTTTTTTTGTTATACCCACAATAGTGAGGTTAATTATTAACCAAACATTAAAGACATTTGAAAAAATATATAGAAGTGTTACTCTTTTTTTAGTCTTAGAAAATACTTATTTTCATTAAAAATATATTTATGTTATTATATAACAAGTTTATTGTTATTTTGAAATTAATATATTTTAAAATATCAGTTTAAATACCCAATTTGGTAAGTATTAATAGTTATAACCCACAAAAACATGAATTTTTTGGAGTCCTTAATAATTTTTAAGAGAGAAAAATGGCCTTAATACTAAAAAAATTGAGAAGCATTGTTGTGGAATAAGCATCAACCTAACCTGGCAACTGATTGTGCATGCGAAGTGAAATTAAGACAAGGTTAAGGAATAAGGCATAGATTTTAAATCTGGGTAATAGAAGATGATCGAGTTGTCAGTAAGGGAGTATGAAGAAATGGTAGGTTAGAAGAATGAGAGAAGAAATATGAGTTTTATTTGAAGACCAATACTTATTAATAAAGAGATACAGGAAAATAGGCTGCTTTTTAAGATTGCTTAGGGTAGAATGAGAATCAAGTCTTTCATCATATTGAAACTTTTGGTCCTCTAATTGAAGAAAGCATTAATTAAAGCAAAATATCCTTAAGCACAAAATTTTAAAAAGTTGGATTTTGGTTTGATATTCAAGGCATCTGATGGGGGACATTTCAATAACTTCACAGAGTTCTACATCCTGCAGTCAAAGGTAACTCTTCATTTATGAGGAACAAATGAGGCATACTGTAATGACTCATTTTCACCAGGTCATAAACTCAGGGCTTATTATTTAGATACATATGACTCAGTTCTTTAGATAATTACTCTCTACCACATATACACATACACAGTAAACACACACACACACACACACACACACACACACACACACACACACACACATTTTCACTGTAATTTTACATGCTTAAAAAAATGGAAGAATCACAAATCATAATTGACCTAGTTTTGGCAAATACCCACATGACTCTCAGTGTTAAATATTTGATACAACTGCATTTTTGATGCTATTCTTCCAGAATATAGAGAAAATCAATATAAAATTTAAAAATAAAGCCAGAACATTATGCAAAACACCCTTTAAATTTTTTGCTGAATTATAAGAGGCAGACTGCACTTGGCAAATCTCATTTCAAGGACCCAATGAAATGGCTTTTCTTGCACATTTCCATGGCAATCTGTGAGCAGAGTTTGGTGG
This sequence comes from Antechinus flavipes, assembly GCF_016432865.1. Classification (NCBI taxonomy): domain Eukaryota; kingdom Metazoa; phylum Chordata; class Mammalia; order Dasyuromorphia; family Dasyuridae; genus Antechinus; species Antechinus flavipes. Next base: position 510,084,137 of record NC_067398.1, read on the forward strand.
AGGGCTATCCAATACAAATATCCAACATGAACATTAAAGAAAAAGCTTCCTTTTCACCATCCAGACCAATCGATCTGCTGGAGTCCCTCCAGTACTAGCCAGACTTTCCTAGGGCAGCCAATCAGATAGGTTTTGCATTTTGGGGTACCTACTTCTTTCAAGTAAATGTGCACTAACACAAAAGATAAACTTATTTGGTAAATAACTATGAATGCTGGATAAAAAGACCTTAAGGCTCCCAGGATCCATCTCAGGAATCCATGACTTCGCTTATTCTTTCTAGGCTTTTCCTGTGAGAGACATAGCTATAGGGCTCCACTTGAAGTTAAGCAGTGCTGGAAGATTTAGGAATATGTGCGGTATTTGTTAGAGCTGTGAGAAAAAAAAAAACACCCCAAACTTTGCATGTAAAAGCAAAACCTCTGAGTTAGGGCTTATTGCCAATTCAGTAAACAAGCCATAGGAACTATGGGAAGGGAGGGAATCATCAGTATTTTTTTTTAATTTTTTGTAAACTATTCAGTAATTTCACTGTTTTTTATCCCACACAATTTGTGATTCCCATGGCAACAAACAAATAAGTAAATAAATACATTGTATCTTGAAGCAAACTGGTCCAGAAATCTAGATCTGTGAGCTGATGCTCTTTCAAGAACATCTTTGTAGAAAAGATTGCTCTTTGGTCCTTGTTATTAACTTGACTTCTATTTCTGTGCCTTTCTTGTGCTCATACTTGGAAGTATCTTTCTTTCATTCATCTTTATTGTGATGCTGGATTGTGATTTCTTTGAAATAGGGAACCCTTGCTACGAATGTGGATGAGCAAAAGTTCTGTAATTTATAAAGAGTTGCTTTTGGCATCAAGAGATTAAGCAATTTGCACATGTGTATATATGTGTATTAAATTCATCAATTGTCTGGGGTCAAAATAAATGAAACTACAGAATAATTTGCCAACATTTTCCCTCTTTTTCTTTATGACTTATTTTACTTAACTTGCAAAAGGCCCCAATGCTATGATTCTTTATACTCACCTCCCTCAAACATCACTATTAAAAAAGATATAAAGTTTTTGGTAAATATACATTGACCAAATATGTATTGTCAGCATATATTTTTCAATAAACAAGCCATTGGAAGATTGGGAAGGGACCATTTCTTTGAAACAGTGACCCTTTCTTTGAAAATTATTTGACTCCCAAAATACACAAATACATATGATTTCTAAAATATTATGTCCTTTAAAATACTGACATCGAGGATAGAAAAAAAATGGGTCATCTAGGTGGCACACTAGATAGAATGCTGAACTTGGAGGCAGGAAGACTCATCTTGCTAATTCAAATATGCCTTCAGACATTTACTAGCTACATGACCTTGGACCAGTCACTTAACACTGCTTCCCTTAACTTTTTCATCTGTAAAATGAGCCAAAGACAGCAATGGCAAACAACTTCAGTATTTTTCCAAGAAAACCCAAAATGGGGGTTGGGCATAAAATGCCAGTCTTAGTTCACAATGTGAGCTTTTATATAGTATGAATTCCAGTCTCCTTACAATGTACTTTAGCTTATTTTGAATGTTCTTCATGGTATCAATGTCTTTCTTAGCATATGGCATGAAGAAGTGGATACAGTGTTACAAATATTACAAATGTGGACTAATCAAGGCAAAATATAGAAATAAAGAATCCTTTGACAACCATGTATCACCTCCCTGATGTTATGATGGTCTTTGAAAATGAAGGACAAATAACAGTAACAGCAAAAATCTATTAATAAAAAACACATAAAGCATGTTTTGGTCAACTTAGCAATCATTTAAATAATATTACCTAGAACAATATACTTCCAAATAATTGTATATGAAAATCACTCGAAGTTAAATATAAAAGCAGAGTGGATATGAGCAGACAACAATACCTTACAAGTAAGGAAATCAGTAGATGAGACAAAAAGAAGATAGGTTGACTTCATGGCAAGAGTTAAGGAGAATCTTTGGACAGTCCATATCCTCCATTTGTATCTTCTCAATGTCAAGAGAAAGTAAGGGAAGGTCTTAGCATGCTGGGATGATAAACTGTGGTCATTTTAGGAGAGCATATCAACAAGAATCACAATAAATGGACAAACATGGAAAGGAAAGGGAAGAAACAGGAACATATTTTAATGTCCCTCTCATGAAAAAGGCACTGTTCCTAGGTGCTTTCCAAACATTCTCATTTGATTTTCAAAACAATTCTGTAAGGGAGTCTTTATTATTACCCCTATTTTACATTTGAGGAAACTGAGAAAGAAAAATCACAAAACTAATAAGTGCTTCAGGCAGGTTTCTTGATTCTTGATTCAGGTCTATTCACTGAAGCACCTAGTTGTCTCAGCTATTCACTGAAGCAACTGAAGTCTACCTTGCTGGAGAGAATACCTTTATCATGAGATCATAAATCTTTTTGAGTATATGAAATTACCTTTGTAAATCCTACAGAATACCTCACTGTGGCATGAAGATGACCCTAATGTTTAAGAGGCTGTCACAGCAAGATGCAAGTACTGGTAGGTTCTATTATTCTAGAAAGATTTCAGGTGTAGTCCCAGAAACAGACTGTATCTTTCTTCTGATACCAGCCTAGTTAAGGGTGGAAAGTCTTTTCACTAGCAGGCTGACTACTAGGTGATAAATTTTTTAGCCAAAGAAACCCATGAAAGAAAAATATACTAAATAGTCCTCGGTTCTGGGTGGGCCTCTTTTACTTACTTCTGTAATGAATGGGGCACAGTAAAGCAAACACACAGTTTTTTAGACTATCTATAAAAATATTAACTTAACTCTTAGTATTCTAAATGTGAAATGTTCATCCAATTCCCAATGTCTTCAATAGAAAAATGGATATATTGGAAAAGATAGTGAAAAATAAGTTGGAAAATATAGCACAGGATCCAGTAGCAAAAGATAATAGAAACTTATAACCAAGATATAAACTCTATGCCTCCATAGTATGAATATTTTTTTCAAGAAAAAATGTCAAGCCAGAAAGAAGACATATGCAGGATACAGACTGACATATCTATTTAAAAAAAAAAAAAAAAACATGACTAATATAGGAATTTATTTTGCTTGACTCTGTATATTTGTTACAATGGTTTTATTTTTGTTTTCCTTTGTTGTTGTTTTTTTTTTTTAATGGGGAAAAAATAGAAAAATAAAACAGGTTTTGTTCATCAAAGAAAATAGATCTAATTAAAAAAGTAAGAGTCAAGAGACTCTGGCAGTTAGTAATTTGTGTAACAAAATGGAAATAAAGTTGATTATATTTTAATGGATAGTAATTGTATGACTTTTATTATCATATTTTCCCTTTTCCTCTACTTTCATAAGCTACACACAGTCATGGTTTTTTAAATTTTTCTTTGTTTCATAGTTTACCATGGCTCAGGGATTCATTACCTGGTAGACAATACTCAGAAAAAAAGTGATTCTGTGACTTGGACCCAATATCACTAGTAAAAGCTACATAAGGTTTTTGTCATTCTATCTACAAAATATCTGAGCTAGTAACTTATGTTGAATTAAAATAGGAGAGGAAAGAGATCTGGGAAAGGAAGCTCAAATTAGATATTAATAGCTAGATATAACAGCAAAGCATTGCAGATTAAATAAGTATACACAGTAAGCATTAATAGATAAATGTTGACTTATGAACTAGACAGTGGAGATACAGATGAAAGAACAGAATTTTAAAAGATTCTGAGGTAAGAGTCTTTTGGGATCGAAGACAGTAAGGGGAAAAAGGAAGGACTATGAGTAATGCTATTACCTTAGAACAAAGTGTAAGTACTTGTAGAACAATTGTGGATGACAAGATTGAAAAGACAGCATGGCGACAGTTATGAAAATCAGGTGGCTTTGGATGTTCACAAACTAAAAGGATTAAGAGTTGGAAAGGCCCTTAATCATCCCTTAATAATCTTCAACTTTTATTCCTCCATGTCATTTCTTTATTTTTTTCTACTTCTCTATATTAAACCTGTATTAATTGGAGTCATACATGACATTTAATTTAGGTTGTATTATCATTTTTATTATATTGATATAGTCCAACTATGAGCAATTTATATCTCTCCAATTATTTGGATCTTTATTTTTGTAAAGTATGATTTGTAGTTGCTGCATATAAGTTCTGTTTGTTTTTAACAGGTGGATTCCTTAATCTTTTTTGAGTATTGTAGTTATTTTGAATGGCATTTCTCTTTCAATTTTATCTTTCTGATTTTTGTTGTTAATATACAAAAAGATGCATCACTTTTCTGGAAGGTTTTGCATAACTTAACATGTATCTTCTCAATCGGGAGAGAGTGAGAAAATATAGAATTCAAAGTTTTAAAAACAAATGTTAAAAATTGTTTTATGTGTAATTGGGGAAAAAAAGAAAATATTTCATCATTTTAGGGATGAAGAAATTAGGGCCCCCAAAAGGTTAGGACTTAATATAGGTTACTACTAATTGTTGTAATAATTAGAATTCAGATATCGGTCCTTTAATTTTACATCTACTACCTCCTTAGAATGAAAGAGACTAATTTTTTTGAGCAGAGTGTGGAAGCTTCATAATGTTGACAAAGCCTTGAATGGAACAATGAGGGATTATGGCTGCTGGTTGCATACCTACCTCTGGTGAAATCCTGACAAACCTGAAATGGGGAGGTGTTGCAGATTGGGAACATGAAGGAAATGGCTTGGAGATAGACCAGATAAAGCTTTGAGACCTAAAACTAGATTTCACTATATTTTCACACCAATTTTTGCTTTTACTAATCTTTCTGATGGACTATATCCTATTATTTCTAGTCTTTAAATATTATTGCATGAGAACTAATAACCAGCCCACTTCTGTTCCTACATACACTTGAGACAGTATTCATATTTATTTTTAAGGAGAAAATGCTTAGTCATTCTTTTAGATGCATAATTTGAATAAGCCAGTATAACGTCCATGTATTTGGTATTTAGTTTAGTTTGCCTTAGGGAAGTCTGGTTAGGAAGGATGTCAGAGAGGCCAATTGAAAAGCAAATAAATAACTTTTTATTTTAAAAAACATACACACAAACCATCTACTCTGTTCTTGTATGGAGCTCTGTCTCTAAATACTTTTTTACCTAACCCAATGATGACATTCAAAGATAGGAATAAAAGTCCTTTCTTAAACTTTATGAAATTTCTTAGAACCTTCACAAATTTAATAGTTACTTCCTTGAATTCAAGTAGCCACATGTTTCTTTAGAAAAGAATTATTGTTCAGTCATTTTCAGTCCTGTCTAAAACTTCACGACTCCACTTGGGGTTTTCTTGGAAAAAAATATTGGAGTGGCTTGCCATTGCTTTCTCCAGTTAATTTTACAGATAAGGAAATGGAGGCAAACAGGCTTAAATGACTTACCCAGGGCCACAGAACTAATAGTTGTCTGAAGCTAGATTTGAACTCAGGAAGATGAGTCTTCCTGGCTCCAGATTCTTGCCCTAGAAAAGGAATTCTAACAAAAATTTTTCTATAATGAAGATTAATAATACTTTAATATTTGCAAAATACTTTCCCCATAATAACTGTAGAAGCAGAGAAATGACATTTGACAGTTAACTGAAGTAAAAACTTTAAACTCTGACAAGTCAATTTCATAACTGTTATGCATTTATTGTAAGCAAAGGACTTTCATAAATCCTGTTTACTAAACAATTAAAAGACAAAAAAGAAATAACTTCTATACTTAAGAAGCTCACTTTTTCCTGGAGAATAAAATAATTTCACCAGAAGTAGAATTCAATGAAAACTTTAAAAAAAGAAGATTAGCTGGGGAAATCAGAGAGGGTTTCATAGAAGAGGCTGAGTCAGGACTAAACTTTGAACAAAAGCAAAAATTCTGAAAGGTGAATATGTGAAAGGAGTGAATTTGGACATATGGGATGGCTTGTGCAAATGGAGAGAGAAGAATGGAGTTCTGTCTTAAGAGAATAACTAGAAGTTGAATATAGCTGGCAGTTAGAGTATTAAGGATCTTAAATTTTAGGCCAACCAGTTTATGTTGTAGCCTAATAGAAATGGAAATTCACTGAAGTTTTTTGAGCTGACATTCATTAGTAGGTAATAGTTGCTATATATGTCATTTCCACTAAACTATGGACTCCTAAAAGAAAACAATCAGGGAGAAAGAAGGGGGAAAGTGCCATAAGTTTGGGAAAAGAAATTATTGTCCTAGTTTACAGGATGGGAAGAAGATGAATTCTTCAAAAATAGGACAGTAAGTTTGTTTGTAATTCTTGGCAAAAATTCTACACTTCATCACTAAAGGGGTAGAAGCAGCAATCACTTTGAACTGGCATAGGCATATCATCTTGGACCTTCATTTGACAATATTAATGAATTGAAAGATTGATAGAATGTCAGAGAAATTTTATTCCTTGACCTTCAACAAAACATTCAGAAAAAATCTCTCATGATATCTATGTGGATAAAATGGAGAAATATAAACTTGTTGAATGAATGACTCTAAAGTATAATGACGAACAGATTAGTATTGACCTGGAGGGAAGTTGTTGTGAGTACTACAGGGATCTGTCCTTGCCTATGGTTGTGTTTAATGTTTAACCAATGATGAAATAGCTTGCTATAATGATCATACTTTTAGATGACTTGGATGTGGGAAGAATGTCTAATATGTCATATGTCAAAATTGAAAGACAAAATGGTGTCAATCACAGTGATGTGTCCAGAGTAATATGATGAGATTTAATTGGAATAAATATAAAATCATTCATTATGTTTTATTTTTTAATCATGTATAGAATGTGGGGCTGATGGCTCAAAAGTAGATCTTGGAAAGAATAGGTTTTTGGAACTTGAATATGCATCAACAGTGCTCTTAGATTTCACTAATAACACTATAGCATCATTGACAAGTGGATGTACAGCCCCTTTGTAGTCTATTCAGTCCACATCTGGAGTATTGAATTTAGTTTTCAATATGAGATTGTAGAAAGACATTGACAAGCTGGAGAATGTCAAGAGGAAGGCAGTCAGAATGGTGAGACTAGAAACCATGTCATATGAGGATCTGTTGATGGAACCGAGGATGTTTACTTTGGACAAGAGAAGAGTTAGGAGGGACATGATTACTGTCTTCAAATATTTGAAAGGCTGTCATATGGAAGAGGATTTAGACTTGTTTTGCTTGGCTCCAGAGAATAGAACTAGTAGCAATGGATGGGAGAAATGCAGAGGCAGATTTTGGCTCATCATAAGGGAAAAATAACCCCACAGCTTTCCAGCAATTAAAATTGTTCCAAAATGCACTGAACCACCTCAGGAGGTAATGAGTTCTTTTTCATTGGAGATTTTTGGATAATCGCTTGCTGAAGGTGTTGTAAAGGAGATGCCTTATGAAGTTTGCACTAAGCTACATTATCTTTTGGGTCCTTTTTATCTGTAGAGTTCTAACTTTTTTTACTTCTTTGTATTCCTTCTTTATACATAAGTGCTATTTTTTGTTATTGTTCAGGTTTTTCAGTTGTGTCTGACTCTTTGTGACTCCACTTGAGGTTTTCTTGGCAAAAATGCTACAGTGGTTTGTCATTTCCTTTTCTAAGAGGTGCTCAGTAAATATCTGTTAAATGAATGTATCAAAATTAAGGAGTAAGCAGTTCTGATGAATTCACTATAACACTGCTGAAAGTAATACCTTGGACAAAGTCAGACATATACATATATTTCTCATTACTGTATTAGTCCAAATTGCCAACACTGAATCAAAGAGAGCTGAAATATTGAGGAAAAAACCCTACAAATGAACCAAATATCAGATCATTGATTTTTTTTTCAAAAGATTCCAAAGTAGATTTATTCCCTGTAATTCATTTTCTTATAATAAATTCATTTAAATGCACGGTATTTTTCTTCATTTCCATTGGGAACTAATGGGTTTGTTTTGAAGCAAATATTTCCATCTCTCCTGCTCCTTTATATACAATCAAAGTTTGCCTTAATTTTTCTTCCCCTTTGAGTATATTCAAAACTTATCTTTTTCAAGAAGCAAATCCTTACCTAGTTGACTAACTTCATGATCTTAGTCAATCCATAAACTCTTCAGACATCAGTTTCTTAATCTGTCGTTGTGTATGTGTGTGGGGTGGGGATTAGATTTGAAGATTTATTTTAAAAAAACTATAATTTCTAAACTAGGAGCAAAAAGTTTACATTTGGGGATTTGTGTTAGAAATAGTAGTTAACAAAAGTTGAAACAGTTGTATCAGCCCATCTATGTTAGTTAAAAGAGTAATGTTTAGTTTGCCTCTGGATGGTCAGTTCTCATAAGGATTTTATTTTTCTGGCATGGAAATAACTAGCTTAATTGGCTATTAGACCCTATTTCTAGTTGGCTCATGATTAGGGACTTTTTGTTCTGTTATCTTCTTTTATATATTATATATTTTTTCCCACAAGAGGACATTGCTACAGGTTACAATGACTAATTGACATGTGACTATCTCTGTTTATTATTTAGAATCCTGGGTTTTCCTTTTGAGTCATGAAACACACGGCTGGGGGAGATTCCTGCCAGACCCTGCCTTCAATTTGTTCTATGTAGTCCAAGAAGAGCCAAAAAGTGAATCATTACCAAAATTCGTCTATATGAGAATATGTCCTTACAATTTTCTGAACCATCCTCATTTTACATGTCAGATATATTTATACAGAATAATTATATATATATACACATTAAACAGATAGATAGAAAGATTTCCACTGGTCATTGATAAGCATATAATTCCTCCTTTTAAATATTTCTTTATTTTTAATAGATGTAACCAATGCTTGACTTTCAAAGAAGCAGCATAGAGATAAATTGTTAAAAGCTGATAAACTTTCACATGAATACACTACCAGATATTTAGAAGTGATCGAGTCTAGCACCAGCATTTCAAAATAAGAAAATTAAAGTACTCAGAAACTAGGTTACTTGCCCAAGATCAAAAAGGAGAAATTTTTAAACTTTTAGGAGAAATCCTTAAATTCCCAAATCACAGCATTTAGAATGTAACACAAGGAAAGGAAGAATATTCATGCAGAATTTTTTTAAAGTTCAATTCATTAAGCTCTAAATATGCTGTTTCAGAAGATGAGAATTGAATTTAATTCTGTAGGAAGACAAAGTAGGTAGGTAGGTGGGAGGAAAAAAACATTCCCAGCTATGGGGAACAGTAAAATCAATGAAATTGTATTTTATTAAAATTTAAATATTTTTTAAAAAGAAAATTGATGTATGGAATTACCAATTAATAGAATAAGTACCTTAAATAAATGAAGTTATAAAAATTAAATAATTTGAAAAGCAGGTAGGTGACAGAGTGGATAGAGTTCTGAGCTTGGAGTCAGGATGTCTCATTTTCTTAAGGTCAAATCTTACTTATGTGACTGTGGGCAAGTCACATAACCCTGTTTGCCACAGTTTCCTCATGTGTAAAAGTGGCTGGCTAAAGAAATGGCAAACCACTTCAGTGTCTTTGCCAAAAAATCTCAAATGGGGTCACAAAGAGTCAGACACGGAATAAAACAAGTGAATAGCAATAAAAATAGCATTATCCTATTTTTTTATTATAGCTTTTTATTTATAAGTTATATGCATGGGTAATTTTACAGCATTGACAATTGCCAAGCCTTTTGTTCCATTTTTTCCGGTCCTTCCCCCCATGCTCTCCCCCTGATGGCAGGTTGACCAATACATGTTAAGTATGTTAAAGTATAAATTAAATACAATATAAATATATATGTCCTAACAGTTATTTTGCTGTATAAAAAGAATCAGAGTTTGAAATAGTGTACTATTAGTCTATGAAGGAAATCAAAAATGCAGGCGGACAAAAATAGAGGGATTGGGAATTCTATGTAATGATTCATAATCATCTCCCAGAGTGCTTTTGCTAGGCGTAGCTGTTTCAATTCATTACTGCTCTATTGGAGCTGCTTTGGGTCATTTCATTGTTGAAGAGGGCCACGTCCATCAGAATTGATCATTATATAGTATTGTTGTTGAAGTATATAATGATCTCCTGATCCTCCTCATTTCACTCAGTAGATCCTATTTTTTTTAAATGACTTGTTAAAATACCTATTTACAGTTTGGAATATAAAACTTCAAGAGCAAGTATAAAGGTATTACTTGTTAATTTCCTTTATAGAAATAACAGTCCATAACATGGTAACATCATGGTAACCATTATATTACCATGATGCTGGCATTTAAAAAGATTAATCAATCAGTAAATATTTGTGAAATATTTACTGTCTATTCATTTTGTTATCTTTCATGGGGTTTCCAAGAGAAGTTAAATAATGTTAGAACTAGGAGAGAATTTAGATATCATTTTTCATAGAATATGAAAATCAAAGAATCAAAAAATTAGGGGTTTAATTGTATTAAAGGACTTGGTCAAGTTTCTATAGTAAATGGCACATCAGGATTTGAAATCAGGTTCTTTGACAGTAGAACTAGTCCCTCTACTTTATTTTATAAATGAAGCAACTAAATCCTAGAAAGGTGAAATGTCCTGCTTCTGGTCCCACAATAGGAAGTAAGCAAGTTAGGAAGTCCATCATTGTCTTCCAGTAACAAGAAACATGCTGAGTTAGAGAAAGGACTGAGGCCAAATAACAGAAGAAAGAATACTTCAGGTACAAAATGACTATAGTGTGGAAAGCTGCACTATTAATTTCAAACCAGCAGTAGTCTTCATTTTTTCCTCTGAAAAAATTGTCAGCAATATAAGCCAACAATTGCTCAGATGTTCTGCTTTTTGAAGAATAGAACTTCCAACAGATAGCCAATATTTTCTGTCACTCCTGAATCTTACATATGAGTCTGTTTTGTGATTTTTATTGGGAACACTCAGTTGGCCTGTGTCTTATTCTTAAAACTACATCAATCCTATGTGTTCCTCATTTTATTCTGGTCTCCATCCTTTCCATAATTTTTGTATTCTTAGGTTAAGGCAATATATGCCATTTTAATGCACCCAATGCTTTTTCTGCTACAGCTGCTTTTACCTCTACTATTATTACTACACACATACACATGCACAGCTACTACTATTTCAACAAAAAAGACCAAGAGTCCAGAAATTGTCTTAGTAAGCAAAAATTTGACCTACTTGTAAAACACACACACAGAGAGATGACTGCCAAAGACAACTAATTTGGATCATAAACGCGGGTATAAAATCTTATGGAAATTACAAGCAACATCATTTCATAAAACATAGAGAAACAATGTAGGATAAAAGTAGTTTTAAGAACTTGGCTATTTATACACCTAAGCAAAGTCATCCCAAGGGCATGAAGGATGAACTTGGAAACCAAACCTCATGGAAAGAAGAATACAATTAGAAGAATATTGGAAAAGATTTGTGCATATTTAAGAATTTTCAAAAACTGTTTTCTCCATCAAAAATAATGCTATCACTGAACTTGGACACTAGTATCACAGACTCTGAAGTAGTTATACAAGCAATAGAAAGAGCCTTAAAGAAAACAGAGATAAGGAAAAAAAAAGATAGACTGGATGAAGAATATATAGAGATCTACAATGGAGGTTATACAAGTGTGAATATAAGGAGTGACCTCTATAAAAGGAATCTGATGAAGGAGTGCTCCCAAAAAACAAATAGCTGAGAGAGCATAAATAACTACCAGGAAATAAGTTAAATTCCAAATACTTGTAAGATATTTATGTGGATCATTTATACATGAATTTAAGTTTTCCTCAATGGTCATAGTAGTAGGGATCAACCAAATTTTTGCAGACATTAACAACAATAGACTTTGTCATGACTATCTATCTCATGATTAAGCTAAATGGGAGACTATAAAATGCTAATGTGCTTATAATTCATTGATTACCCAAAAAATTGGCTCAATAAAGCAAAATGTAACCTTATTAGCTATATTATAGTGATTTGTCTCCAAATTATGTATCAGGATCATTCAAGATTACTTGAAAGAAGCAACAGAGATTCAATTACCTATTCAATTACCCTTTAATGCTAAATCTCAGGCAAAGCATTAAGCCAAGAAAGATATTTTCACCAAAAATATTTATGATAGTGATAACTGCTATCTACAAAGCTATTCATAGTCACTTAATTGCCAAATTTAATGACTAATCTTTGAGACCTCTGCAGTCATTTATACCATTAATCACTTTCTTTTTCTTGATGCTCTGTTCTCTCTAGGTCTTAGGGACAATTTTTCTCGCGGCTCTCCTTCTCAATATCCTTTGCTGAATTTTCACCCAGGCCATAGACATAGACATTAATCATGGAACTCTAAGCTAGACTCTCTTCCTTTTTTACTAATTCCAAATTTCTCAATTATAGTAAAGGTCTATTTTTCCCCCATTGCAAACTTTTTACTTGCGTTCCTGAGGAAGAGTCTTGCAAAGTGATTAGCCAAACTTTTCTTTGGTCATAAAATTCCTTGATGCTACATTTATTCATTAGTTATGTTGCTAGTATTTTTACCCCTACTGGCAACAGAGCCAATCTGAAACAGTAAACACAGATGAGAATCACAGAGCACAGGCTGGCGTGGGCAAGTTGTCTATATTATATACTGTCCTCAATTAATGAGATTACAGTTCTCAGATTAGCTTGTTAAACCTATGAATGCTGCTTCCTTTAAAGGACCTGTTGGAAAAAGTAATTTTTTCTACTACCATATTCTACACATGAGTCTCATCCCTGTGAGTCTCAGTAATAACTTTGATAACATAAAAATAACCTGAGGCTATAAATATTCCCTTCTAAACTTCTTTCCACTTACTGGGAATTAGTGGATCCAACCTTTATTGTTACTTATTTTTCTATGTCATATTTAATATTTATAATATCCAGTTTTATTGAGATATTTTTTCTCTTTTCCATAAAATTTCAATTTAAACATTTATTCAAGTCAGCAGATATCAAATATATTTTCTCATATTTTCATAAGATATTTTCTATTTCTGCCCAATTAAGTCCTGTTCTTTCATTTCATTTATGTACCAAAGTCTTCCTTTCCTTTCTGAAATTCTTATTTGTTATATGCTGATGGGGATCAACAGAGTTGAATTTTTTGAATGTAGTTTATTATTGCCTTTAAATTCAAGTCTCTAACACAGTATATTACACATAATAGACATTTAATAAGGATTTGTTGAGTTAAATGAATATGGCCTATAGCTTTGCCCACCAATAGTTTGCATTACAACAGGATTTCTTTTGCAGATGAATCATAATTTAAAAATGTATCCATTGGGTAAACATGAAGGGAAATTCAGGATGTCGGACCTAGGAGATCCAGGAATTTGGTTCAGAGACCTAGAACAGAGAGTATTATATGAGTTAAGGTACAATGACACATCAGCTAAATATTTGTGCTCAGTGAACTTTGACCTAAAGACCTTATGTCCAGATGTTTCCCCTGTTTTTAATTTCCTCTAATCCACCAAAACTTTGCTAGCAAGAGACTATAGATGGTCTCAATATATAAGTAGAAGAAGAGATAAAAATATTGCTTGTATATCCAGTTTTTTCAGTTGTCAAACCAGGAGTTCAATATTTTTACAGATAAATTTTAAGTTGAAGGTATCTTTTTCTCTTACTTTAACGAATAGTCATGCAGTCTACCATGCTAAATATCATAAAATATATATAAAAAGATGGTTCTAACCATCAAAGATTTTCCAATTAATAGGTTAACCTTGAAACTTAATGGTCCTCAAGTGACTGAAAATGAATCATGTAGAAAAAGCTCTTAGTTTTTTTCTTTGAGGAATTAAATGTGCTCATTTTATTTTCAAAAGACTTCCATAAAATTAATTATATTTTATTTCATGTATATATATATGTATATATATATATATACGCATATATATACATGAAATAAAATATAATTAATTTTATTATATGTATATATTTATATTTGACTTTGCATGTTTTCCAACAGCCATGATGTAATTAAATAACAGCAATAAATATTATTTATGTAGCACTTTGAAGTTTGCAAAGTACTTTACAAATATTATCTCATTTTCTCCTCACAAATTTCATGAGTAATAAATCCTATTATTATCCACATTTTACAAATGATGAAACTGAGACAGATGGGTTGTTTCTTACTCACAGTCACAAATTGAATAAGTCTCTAAAACAGGATTTGAACTAAGTTCTTTCTGCCTTTCAATCAGCATTCAATATACTTAATTCATTTTAGAGCCAAGAAGACCTGGATTCAGATTCAGGTTCTGCCTCCTGGCAAGTCAGTTAAACTCTCATGCTCTAACAATTCTCTAAGACCATGTGTGAACTTGCAGCAAAGATCTGGACTTTCATTGATAACAGGTGTTTATTGATCCTTTAGTTCTATGAGTGAAATCACAAAGTCACTCCTTATTCAGAAAAATTGCAAAAGTAACATATTGATATTCTATTTTAACATGAGTCATTTCTATTTTTGTTTTTGTTTTTTACTGTGAAACAACTTTCCAATATTTAATCCAGCAAAAAAAGTTTAACAAAAACAATTCTAATAAACTCAGTTTCCTGAACTTGTAAAATGGAAGACCACTTAAAATCCTAGTAATTCCACAGTGCTACAACCCTCTGAGGCTGGATATATTTACCCTGGGTTTACTATCATAGGAGATGGGAATGGCAATCCTGGTGTCAGCATTGGCTCTAGAACCAGAAGACTTCTGACTCAGTCCTGGCTGAATGCCAATGTAGTGGTGACATGGTGGCAAGGGGCAATTCCCTTGGCTACTCTTGCCATTAGTCTTCTTACATATAGGTTTATATATAGAAGACTTGAGTAAATGTCTCTAATGTTTAGATTCTACCAGCTGACAGCACTGTCCCTTAAAGAAAATTTAAAGGAATATGGTTAACTGACATAGAGCTGTTCCATCAAGAATCAAAACTCACTGAGTGAAAATTGTGTTAGGCCTAAATTGTGGTTTTTCCAGTCCTTGACTACTGATGAATATTGACATTTTCCTTTCATCTCACATCCTTTATCTTACATCAACTTTCAGTAGTGGAGTATATTTCTTTTCTACTTAGTTGCATTTTTTCCAGACTTTATGACCTGATTCCTCTGCCTCA
Source organism: Antechinus flavipes (assembly GCF_016432865.1). NCBI lineage: Eukaryota > Metazoa > Chordata > Mammalia > Dasyuromorphia > Dasyuridae > Antechinus > Antechinus flavipes. The sequence goes on from NC_067398.1 coordinate 510,099,321, forward strand.
TCAGACTCCACCCTCATTTAGCTTGTTCCCTGTCATCCAATTGCTTCTGCCCACAGTTAATCAGGTACTCAGCCCTTGCTTTGTTTTGGGGCTTTCATTTACTCAAGATTCAAATGTTATCCTTGCCAATACTCTTCTAATTAGCTCAAATGGGACATTTGAGGTACCTTCTAGTTCCAATATTCTACAAAAGATACAAAAATAATTCTCTTCACTTCTTCAATGCAGAAAATGAATGCCCATAATATTCATTTAATGGTAAAACTGTTAATTTCCTTTAATGGCATTAATTTTGTACAAATATCCTCTCTCTCAATAAAAAAAAAAGTGAACTTTCCTTCAAATTTTCCTATTAGTCTTTCAAATTATTGTTCTTCATTCAAAATAATTCCTTTGTAAGTCTTTAATTTGTGGTAGTTAATGATAGCAAAGATCCAAAATTCCAAGGCCATTTATGCTCTGATAAGAAGAGCAGATAGACAAAGTAGCATAAGTTTTAGTGAGCTTAATGCCCATGTCAGAAACAAAAGGCAATACTAATGCTCCATTAGGAACTATTAGGGTTCATGAAGATTATGTTAGATGTAAACAGACATAAGCAAAAGTTTTGGAACAAGCTGGAAGAATCCCCAGAGCATATATAGTTCAGATGATAAAAGCCCTCATTTCCATTGAAGACAATGCTTAACTCAAAAAGAAAGAAGCTTCAAGATTGCTGATGAAAGATTTATGGATATGATAATGATTGGGCTAACTTGAATAGAAGGGGTAAAGGGAATGGAGGTAAATTATCCAGAAGGGAATCAACTATAATAGGAGTTCATTGGTAGAGGAGAAAATATCCTCTTCCTAATCCCCTCAGACTTTTCAATTTCCAACTATAGGTATGCTTCTGAATCCATATGAGTGGATTTGGTGCTAAGTTGTCTAGTAATCTGCATGGACACAGATGTTGACACCTGGACAGTAAGCAGTAAGCAGTTTCCAGTTCTGGGGAAAAAAAAAAAGTAGAAACTGAGATAATTCTTGATTCAATTCTATATCATATTGTGTGTCTGATACCAATCTATTGCAACTTGAACTCTACTTCTCCCTTACATTATCCATTTTGGACCTTGTGAGTCTATGCTTTTACTTTGATTGATACACATAAACATACACATAGCCATACATACATATATACACACAACAATATGTATGTATACATACATATATACACACATATACATATGAATATATGTATATGTATAGTCAGCTATTCTCTATCCTAAAGGAAAAAGTGACAGGGCTTTCCTCCTCTCTGGGTTATCAGTAAGAAGGAAGGGTTCCTTAAATGAATGGAAAAAATGTTTTAGATTAAAAATGAAAAAAGAAAAGGATCTGAAAATGGGCTGAGAATTCTGGTCATCATCAGAGAGTTAGAGGATAAATAATATACACAGGAAAGAATTAAAGGACTACTGGATGCTTAGAGTTAAGCCTTAAGGATGAAGTTCTTTCTGAATAGGGGAAAGTTAAGACTTTCTTAAAAAGTCACTTGAGACATGTCAAACCTGACAATTGCATACTAGTGCTGGTGATGTAATGATGAAAGCTTTGTTTTTATAATTTGTCCTAAGTCTTTTCTTAGCAGGGATACAATAAACACTAAATGTTAGCAATCTGCAGTGGCATGTTGTGTAGTTTCTCTTATTTTCTTGCAAAGTATATATTGATCAATGAATTTGATTTCCAAAAGGATAAAACACTTCTATAAATTCTGATATAAATACTTTGATATAGAATTTTCAGTATAAAATCCTCCATCCCTACAGACAGATCCATTAGGTCAACTGTTTGATATTTTCTTTTTGTCAACAATATTTATTTCTGATTGAGTTCATCCGTATGTTGTATACGTAGGGGCTTTTGATTATTCTCTTGCATTTTAGTTATTTTCTAGGATCTATTTGGGAAGTAAACTATGTTTGGTTACATATGTGCAGTGGCACATATATATTGTCAGATTCCACTGTTTTCAAAGCAGTGATGTCTGTTTGTTCCAAAAGCAAGCCTGTAAATTTTAATCTAAGTATCTTATGCTCTGTGAACTTTATCAGTTGTCTTGCTCCTTTTTTAATGAAAATGAAATTAATTTTTTTATATCTACTTTGGAGTTATGGATTTTTTATGTGTTTTATAAATAGATTTTGATTACAATATTTTCCATATCTATTATTGTCATTTTAATAATTTCAAGCATGCATGTTAATATTATTAACACATTAAGTATTTTGTTTTGTGGTATTATTATTCATCTCATTCTCTTTTTGATGGGCTTTAGGCAAAAATGTTTTGAGGACAATTTATTGTCCTATTATAATTTTGTATTACATAGTGGATAAAGTTACTGATTTTTTTTGTAACTGAATAAAAGTACTGAGATATTAGCTTAATTTTTATAAAACCACTATAAGCATCATCAGGAAAACTCCCAGGGTAGACAGGATGATTAGTACCTGATCGTACCTCTGAATGATTTTAATTTCTTGTGTCTTTATATTTTGAAAGTTTTTCATTCCATGTGAGATTATGATTGTTTACTATTACTCCATAGATAAAAAATATTGCCTTTTAATATTTATATATCAAAATGTAATCCCAGTAATTGTGGGCAATAATTCTGATTGTGGAAATATTTTGATTCTTCCAACAAAGGCTACATATTTACTTCCTTGAGATACTGTAAAGGGTATTTTTGGTCATGTACAGACTAGACTAGATGACCTCTCAAAGTCTATTCCAATTCCTGAGGTTCTGTAATACAAAATTTCTCCATTATAACATCCCCACTCCACTTCTTTGCAGCCTAGAGCAGTTCAAATAATTGCAGTCCTTGATGAATTTTCCCAACAAGTTACTTAATTAGATTTAGTAAAGTCCCTTGTATTTGGGTGCTAAGAATATTACCCCTGGAGAAATAGTGAAAGTTGACTTTTTCAGCAATACCTTTACATTACCAGCTAATCCTACTAATAAATTATAATGGTATGTAATATGTCATGGGAAGAGGGATGGGAGGGAAGTCAGTCTGTGGTTATATCATTCTTAATTTGCCCTAAAATAAATCAGATATAGTAAAAAATGAATCTCAGGGTAAATCATTCAATCAAATATTACATTGTGATTCTCTTGCACTGCTCTCTAAAGTAGGTTCAAGTTTCTCAGGGAAAATTAAAAGTTCTAACAACAAAAAGCTTTGAGATTAAAGTTGGAGGATAACCTATGTGTCACATATTCTAAAATAAAAATTTTTCTTTTTCTCCTGCTCCTTCTTTTCATCCTCCTCCTGTTCTTCCTCTTCCTCTTCTTTCTCTTCTGCCTCCTCCTAATTCACTTCCTCCACCTCCTTCTCCTCTTCCTCCTGCATCTCCACCTCCATCACCTCCTCCATTTCCTTTTCCTTCTCCTCCTCTTCCTCCTTCTTCTTCTCCTTCTATGTCTATCTGTGTCTTTTTCTCTTTTTTTTTCTCTCTAATTATTTAAACTCTCTACTCTCAAGATCTTTTGTTTTACTCACTTATTTCTCCTTATAAGACTCCTTATAAGACATGACTGAATCATATATATCTGAGTAAGAGGGAGAGGAAGCAGCCTATGGTTTATTTTGGTTGGCTTCAGTTTATACCCAACAGGTAAATGATAATGATATAGAGATGAATTTAAAATTGAACTATTAACATATGTAACCATTTAAAATGTGATACCATTTAAATGGTAGTTTGATTGGGTATAGGATATAGTACAGCCCTGGGAATAAAATCTATCATGTATCAATAAATATTCTGAAAGATTGGGGGGGGGGGAAGAAAGTCTAGAAGAATACATTTCTCAGTCTCATATTGCCTAAGCTATTATTATAATGATAGGAGATTGGGAATGTGAGTTCTTTAATTCTCAAGTCTTAGATTTTTTGCAGTTGGATATTATGAGCCACTGTTATTAGACTGAATCCCAGTAACATTCTTCCAAATACATTATATATATATATATATATATATATATATATATATATATATATATATATATATATATATGATTGCAAAATAAAGCAAAGGCCTAAAAAACACATGTACTTATTCTGAAAAGTTACATTACACTATACATATAAAATTTTAGGAACACAATATAACAAACACAGAATACAGTGCGCAAATTCTTCTTCTTCTTCTTCTTCTTCTTCTTCTTCTTTTTTTGGTCTATATTTTCTTTCACACCATGGCTAATATAAAGATGTTTTTCATAATAACCTGTATCAAATTACTTGGTGACTAATGGTAGAGAGAGAGGAGGAAGAGATGGAAATCTCTTGAAACTCAAATTTTTTTTTAAAATGTAAAAATTTATCTTATATGTAATTAGAAAAAATTAAAAAATTGAAATTTGCAGGAAAAAAAGCATAGAGTTTCTAAACACTAATCCTAAACATATATATCCTGTAAAGAGGATATAGAAATAATATATATGCATGTACATACATATATACCTTTTCTAAGTCTCTTGGGTTGATTTGATCCCAGCTCTCAGTGCAAAAACCCAAAGAAAATCAAATTAAGAGGGGGAAAAGACTGAGAAATAAAGAATGAACAAAGGAAAAGAGTCAAAACAACAACCTCAGAGACAGAGAAAAAGATCCTTCTTTCTTTAGTAATAAATTTAAAATATACAAGTTCATATATATGTATATGTAAACTAAATATATATACACATGGTAGAATTACAACTTCATATGGAATTAGTTCTACTGCTATTTCACTAGAAATGTATTATCATGCTTGTCAATATGAATAAAATTGATGTTGAATATTAAAAACATTTACTTCATGCTATAATATTCCATTATAATTTAATTTAGAAATATGTACTCCTCAAGTGCATGTCCATTTTCCTGAAAGATCATTGTATGAGTTCACATAATTACAATTTAATGATGCCAGGATTAGAAACTATACTTTAACAATCATGTTTTTCTGGTTTTTGTGGAAGCTGCACAATGTAATTCATTTTTTAGGCTATATGGAGCAGTATTACTCATTAAGGATTTCTACTCTCAACTGAATAGCAAGGAATAGATCTGAAAAAGCAACTTCCTTTAAGCTGATTTTTAATCAATTGCCTGACTGAAAGAGCTATCTATTTGGAAGGAACAAAAAAACAGACATTTCAACTTCTGTTAGTCATTTTTTCAGTTTTTGTTTCTCAGGAAAGGAACCTTCAGAATATTATTTTCTTCTATGAGAGAAAATAGAGATATGATAATTTGGAGGAAATATAAAGCTTCACATTTTTTAAATTCTTAAGTAATTTTATATCTTTTAAACCTGGACATTTATCCTTTTTGGTGCAATAGATCTCATTAATGTTTCAGAATTATTATCATAGCTAGCAAGTTTTAATCCTCTTGATGATGCAAAAATCTTAACAAAATGATTTCCTGTAATGAGGTTTCTATTAGCTTGGCCAGAATTGGCACATTGGGTATAATTATTTCCCATCAGAGCAATTTAATATACAAAATTAATGACTTCTTATTTGTGCATTTTGCAAATAAATCTGTATGCTTTTTATTCCTGGCATCACTGATATATTATAATATTCTTCATTTAAGAAAACAGAAAATAATCGCTTCTCTGGATACTGGTAGCATGTAGATTTAGAAAGACCACAGAGAAGTTTTCTGGGGGTGGAACTTAGATGGTGCAATAAAGAAAGCATTTAATTGAACTCTTGCCACATTCCCCTCCAAACAACTTTGAAATGATACTTTAAATAATATTATTGAGTGACAAAACTAACAAAATATAAACAACCAAGATTAACAGAAGAAATAAAGTACTTAAATAACTTTTATCTTAGAAAAAAATTGAACATGTCATCAACAAGCTCCCAAAGAAAAAATCTCCAGGACTAAATTAATGCATAAAGGATTTCTGGCAAACATTTAAGGAAGAATAAATCCTAATATAATATAAGCTATTTGGTCATGATAGGTAAAGAAAGAGTTTTATCAAATTCCTTTTGTGATGCATGATATCTAAAAGAAGAAGAGCAAAAATAGAGAAAGAAATACAATTTCTTTAATGCATAAAGATGCAAAACTTTTAAATAAAATACTTAGCAAGGACATCACAGTAATATATTACAAAGAGCATATATTATGACCAGACAGGTGTACGTAATTGCTGGTGTTTAGTCATTCAGTTGTGTCTAACTTTTAGTGACACTTTGAACATAGCATAGCAAGTGACTTGCCATTGCCTTTTCCAGTGGATTAAAGTAAATAGAGGTTAAGTAACTTGCCCAGATTCACAAGATTCCTGTCTGGGACAAGAATTGGACTCAGGTCTCCTTGACTTCAGACCTGGTATTTTCTCCACTGAGCTATTAACTGTTTCTAAGATACACAACAGATAGTAGTATCATAATCTGGTGTTTGAAAAAATCAAAGATACATTATTTGACAAAAGTTGCTGGAAAAATTGGAAAGCAGTTTGAAAAGAAATTTGGCATAGACCAACATTTCACAATGTATACCAATGCTAGGATAAAAATGAACAAATGACTTAGACATAAAGGGTAATATCATAAGCAAATTAGGGTAATATGGAAAAATGTACCTGTCAAATCTATGGATAATTGACAAATTTATGACATACAAGAGATAGAACAGATCACATGAAGTAAATAAATAATTTTGATTACAGGCAATTAAGAAGCTTTTGCACAAACCAAACTAATTCAGCCCTAATTAGATGAAAAGCAGGGAACAGAGAAAAAATTTATAGCAAGTTTCTATGACACAGGCCTTATTTCTCAAATATATAGGGAAGGGGGTCAAATTTATTAAAATGGGAGTAATTCCCCAGTAAAAAATAATCAAAGGATAAAAACAGGCAGTTTTTAGAAGAAGAAATCAAAGCTAAAGATAGTCACATGAAAAAATGCTCCAAATCACCACTGACTAAAGAAGTAAAAATTAAAACATCTCTGAGTTACCACTTCATACCTATGAGCTTAAATAACATGACAAAATGAAAATGAGAAATATCAAAGGGATATTGTTATCCACTGTTGGTGGACTTATAAACTAATATAATCATTCTGAAGAACCAGTTGGAATTATTCCCAAAGAGATAAAAATTGCATTCCCTTTGACCCAAACATTTCACTAACAGATCTATATCCAAAAGATAAAAGATAAGGGAAAAGGAACTATCTGTACAAAAAACATTGCAGCTTTTTGTGATAGTGAAGAATTAGAAATCAAGGGGATGCCCATCAATTGACTAAACAAGTTGTAGCATATGATTTTGATATAATATTATTGTGCTATGAGAAATGATGAGCAGCATGGTTTCAGAAAAAAAAAAAAACTAGGAAGATTTATAAAACTCACAGAAACTGAAGTCACTAGAACAAGCAAACACTTTGCACACAGAAACAGCAGTTACTGTAAGGATAATTTTTTCTAATCCAAGACAATCCTAAAGAGTCATAATAAAAATTCTATGTACCTTCACAGGAAGAACTGATGAACTTAGAATACAAATTAAAGCATATATTTTTCAACATTGTTTTTCTTATTTTATTTTTTGTTTGTTTTAGTTTGCAACATAGCTAATATAGAAATGTTTTGCATGAATTTACACATATGAGTAAAATAAAATTACTTGTCTTCTTAAGGAGGAAAGGGAGAAAAGAGGGAGAAAATTTGGATCTCAAAATTTAGAAAAATATTACAATGTTTTACCTATAATTGGGAAATATTAAATGAAATAAATTTAAAAGATATATATTTTTAAAAGTAAGACCATAGGAAGAAAAGAGGAGTATGTGGTTGACAAACACTGTCCAAACAGCCCAATAATTGCAGAGTGATCTTTTAAAGCTGCTAAAATTATATGTCTGTATGACAGCTTGAAAACCATGAAATAGAAGTTAGGTTAAAGTGATGGCCAAAACTAAACTTCTACATTTTATAAAAATGAACCCTCTTCTGAACCACTAATATATTCTTGCCAACATAATCCTCTTTCCTAAAGCCATAAACTTTGCACAAAAATAAACTTTGCCTCGGCAATATCCACTAAGTCAAAGTCACATTTTGTAAAAACTTAATGTTATATAACTGAGGTAGTAATTGATCATTATACCTGTCTTATTAATGTTTCTGCCAAGTGAACTTTTTTTGCTGGATTATTCGCTGGAGAATTAAATGATAAAATAATACATTGCAATCAGGACTGTACTGTTGGCTAGGCCAAAAATAAAGCATAGCTGTTAATGATTCACTGTTAACACAGCAGGAGATTTCCAATGAAGAATTGGAGGTAGACCTTTGACTTTTTATTTACTTATTGTGTCTGACTCTTTGTAACCCCATTTGGAGTTTTATTGGCAAAGATACTGAAGTAGTTTGCCGTTTCCTTCCCCAGCTGATTTAACAAATGAGGAAACTGAGGCAAACAGAGTTAAGTGACTTGCCCAGGGTTACACAGCTAGAGAGGGTCTGAGGCCAGATTTGAACTTAGTGTTCCTGACGCTAGGTGTGGCACTCTACCCACTGTAACACTTAACTTCCCTAAAGCTGCATAGATGTGTTAAAAAAGAAAAGCAACTTCACAATAACAGGATTTGGAAGGCATGTACAGGCAGCAAGTTGCCTGAAAAAAACCTTTGTAAGCTTTGGTGGAGTGGAATACAGACTTCACGTAGTGTGATATGGCAGTCAAAAGCTAATGCAATTGAGAAAGTTATTTACAGGAAAAAAATGAATGTCCACCCAACCTTCTCAGGCTTGTAAAGTACTTTGTTCAGATCCAAAAAACTATAGTTTAAGAAGGATTGCTAAGTTAGAGAGCTTGTAGAGAAGAAAGCAAGCAGAAAGGAAAGGGGTCTTGAATCTGTGTCATACCAGGAACATTTGAAAGGCCAAGGATGTTTGACATAGAGGAAAAAAGAGGGTGATATGATTACTGTCCTTAAGTACTTGAAGGACTTTCATACTTAAGAGGGAATAAGATAGTCCTTTTCTCTCCTTGGAGTTCTTTAGTTAAGATCGCGTGACCACTTATATTGTGGTCAGATGAGTTATATTATAGTCTTCTTGTGTGTATGGAATTCCCTTCCAAATCTAACAAAATATAATGCTAAAATGTAGAAATTAATTGATAAATATTCAAAAACTAAAGAATAATCCCAATATTATTTACATGAATTATAGAATTTGCCTGAATCACTACCAAAAGATTTCTTTTCACTATAGATTAAAATCATGGACATGTCCCAAATATTTAGAAACACACATATATGTGACTAAAATTATACAACACCCTGTGTATATATATACAGTGTATATAGGAGTGTTGTGAAATTCAAAGGAGATAGTAGATACAAAACATTATGTAAACAATAGCTACTATTCTATCATAAAGGTTTGACATTCTGAAAACTTTAATTATGGCAAGTTAGATGATTCTAACTTCCTATAATTGCTTAACATTAAAAAATTTTGAAGATTGATTTACGTTATTGTTCTCATCAAATAATTAGTGATGGTATAATGTTGATTAGGAAAGAGGAAGGGGGAAAGAAGGTCTGTTCAGTTGCCTTGGTTTGGATAAGGTATTTTATTGGAACATGTGAACGTTATGCCATGTCACCAAAAACAAAAAAGTTTCTAAGAGTTTGACAGATCATCAGAATATAATATACATCAGACATCATATAAATATCACAAAGACATCTACAGATAAAATCTTACATAGATCCACCATAACATCACAAAGAAATATTGATGACATGTAAAACATAAATTTGGCCACATTCATTCACTCTCCAATACATATTTACAATAAAAAATTTCCACTAAATATAGTTGACTAAATATAGTTGAAATTCCTCAGCAATAAAGAGCTATTTTTTAAGTTGTTAGGAAGATGGTTCAGCATTCTAACAGGGCAATATCTCATAAACCCTGCCATCTTAGCAAATTGCTTGGAGCAGACTATGGAAGGAAAATCATGTTTCATTTAGGGATAGTTAGGTTGTGCCTAATTAAATTTGGGGATGGGGTATTTTATTACGCAAAGTCCTTTTCTGGAATATGGGATCTTAGGACCTGATTCAAATTCCAGTAAATGTATTGACAGAACTAACGTTCAATTCTAAATAGAGAGTATAAAATTCTGCTGAGCTAAACAATGGAAAGTGAAGAATGTACCCACAATTAATGCTTGGTATCATGAGATAAGGGAGGTGATAATACAAGACCAAGTGACTTAGTAAATTGTGTAATCTATTAGGCATTTCTTAGAATGTTAGATAACCTTTGAAGCTTTCACTCAAGAGAATAAAATATAGGGTCAAAAGTTTTAATTATGATCATTTACCTTGTAAACATATCAAAGAGTGCTGTAAATCAACTAGCTAACATAGAAAATAAAATTAAGTATAAATGTTATCTTCAATACATTTTGCTACATAATAGTTGCTGAATTCCTGCATCATGTAAAGCAATCTGTACATTGTTTCTTTTAACATAGAAAATTACAAATTATAATTTAAAAAAATTATAGACTTTTATAGATATTGTTAAAAGAAATGATCTAATTTCAGAACTTTGAAAATTTGTTTGATATTCAAGGGGCAAGTAAATGCACTAGTTTCAATTTTAAAAGGGAGGGGGCTTTTCAATAAGAAAGTACTTTCATGAAAGTTCTGCCCCTCAATAACTAAAGTTTCAAGGTATAAAGCTTCATCTTAAAAAAAAAAAGTCCTCTCCATATTAGAATAACAATAAAGTCATCTACAAAAGAATTTGATAAGCTACTGCACATTTTACTACCACAGATCTAAATTCCCAAAGGACTATTATGCTAGGAATGTTACATCCAATAAGGGCAAAATCAACAAAATCTAAATAATTCAAGTCTTAAATTGTAGCTAATGCCAAATAAGTAACCATTAGACATTTCAAAAAAAATTAGACAAAAATATGTGCAATTCTGACTTCTCCAGACAATGTACCCTTTTCTTCAGTATTTTCCCCACCTTCTCTCCTTCCCTTATGAAGCCCCCCTGGAAATTTGAATTCTGACAATGGAACTATATTGTTAAGTGAGTTTCCTCTGGATCTTGCCATCATTCAAATCACTTCCTGAACATTTCCAAGCCATGCTGTCATGAGTATGTCTATTTCCAATCCACTTTCCAATTCTCCTTTGTTTTCTTCCTCAATTCGAATAAAAGCTCCTTGGAATCAGGGTCTATCATATTACTCAGTCCCTGAAATACAGTAACAATAAATAAATATGGATATATTAATTATTTTCCTCTTTCTCTTTTCTTTCATCTCTATATTTCCTTCCCTCTTTGTTTTTATCACTGTCTCTGATTCTGTCTCTCTGTTTTTTCTCTCTGTCTGTTTCTCTCTTCCTACTTCCCAAGGAACCTATGCCTTATTTTTTACTTGAGAAAGACAGATACACTGTTTGTCATCAAAATACTTAAATGATGCATCAAAAGCACTATTATCCAGTATTTATTAAAGTATCTACCCTGTGCCTGGCACTGTTCCTAAATGTCATGAGGAAAAGCTTTTATCTATATACATACATACATACACACATATGCATAATTAGAAACTATCTCATTGCTATCGTTTTCTTTCTGAAAAAATTCTGTCTAAATGGTTTAGGTAAGTGGTTACTGGATGAATGAAAAAAAACATTCTTTCTCTTTATATCCCATTTGGGAAATATTTTAACAATTGTACTCTAGAAAAAATGAGAAATCATTGATATTAACTAAAAATATTCATGCAGTGTGTCTATAGGACCATTACTGTTACTTATATATAATTTTGTGCTTCGACTTAATTCTGTAATTTCTGTTTATGACTTGGTAAATGGCTGATCCAAATGAGAGGTTTTAAAAGCAGAATTAATGATTTTTAAATAATTGTTAAATACACAAAAGCCCTTTTTACAGTGGTAAAATTTTGTTTAAATGACAAATTATGGAAAAAATTGTTTTGAAAATGACACGATAGAACACAAAATCTTGATATATACTGATTTTCTCACAGTTAGCCTCTTTCTGCCTTCTCTGTAGAAATTTCAACTTTTGGAGACTGGCTTGAATCCAAGCAGCAGTTAATTGTATTTTCTGAAGAGTAAATATTCTGTAATATTCATGTTAGGTGCTAATTCCAGGTACCATAAGTGGTGTTTTGATGCCATGCTTGAATGTCAGAAAAGAAACTGGAATTTGCTCTACATAAATACCATAATCACATAAAGAAAATTCCTATATTATTGAAAAGGCTTTTGATATCTGCTATAGATATAACAATAATTCTATTATTTTAAGATCAAAGATTTATAATTGGAAGAAGAAAACTTATCAGCCATCTAGTCCAACCTCATATTAATAGGATAAAAATATCACCAAACTCATTTGTTGTAAACTTCATTTTAGAATCTAAAAGAAAACACATTAGCTTTGAGCAAAACAGAAAGTATAGTTACAGTGATCCCTACAGAGACAGAAACTAGGTTTTGGCTACATTCTAGACAATCTGTCTGCCTGATACACAATATTCCATCTCTTGCCTCCATGCCTTTGCTTATCTTTGAAATGCTTTTACTTCTCTCCTGTATCTCATAGGATCCCTACCTGATTTAATTTACCATGAATGCCACCTCCTGCAATAACATTTTCCTGATGATCTCTCTCCCTGAGATGTTAGTGCTTGTCCTCTCCAACCTAACTTTGTATTTACTCCATAGCAATTTTTGTTTATACTAATCAAGATACATGGGGTTTTCCCAGAGTAAAAGAAAAGGTCCTTGAGAACAATGAATGTTCCACTTTTATCTTTTTATTCCTAATACGTACAACAGACATGGAGTATACTAGGATACAAATTAAATGCTGATACATTTTAATTAAATTGAATCAAAATTTTTCATTCCCCACATGCTAGGTTCTCAAATTATTACTAATTGAAAGAAGAAAAGTAAAAGTTTATATGTATATGAAGAGGACATTTTTAATTAGCAATTTTTATTCAATTGTAGCTGTTGACCTATTTCAAAAATATCAAAGAAAGATGCATATCAAATTCAAGTGTAAATTATCTTATTTGATGACTGTAAAGAGCAGTCAAAAAAGGATAAAAGGATTCCTATGTGCAAAAACATAGCAGTCCTTTTTGTAGTGTCAAGGAACTGGACATTGAGTGGATACCCATCAATTGGGGAATCGATGAATAAGTTATAATACATGAATATATTGGAATATTATTGTTCTATAAAAAATGATGAGCAGGCTGATTTCAGAAAAGCCAGGAAAAACTTACATGAACTGATTCTGAGTGAAGTGAGCATAATAAAGAGAAGACTGTAATAACACAGTAATAACAAAATTATGTAATGATCAACTGTGATGGACTTGGCTCTTTTCAACAATGCAATGATTCAAGGCAATTCCAATAGACTTGTGATGTAAAGTGCCATCTATGGAGACTGAATGTGGATCAGAGAGCATAGTATTTTCATCTTCTTTGTTTTTTTTTTTTTTTTCTTTCTTGTAGTTTTTTTTTTTTTTCCTTTTGGTCTGATTTTTCTTATACAACATGGTAAATACAGAAATACATATAGAAATATGTTTAAAATAATTGCACATATTTAACCTGTGTCAGATTATTAGGGAGGAAGGAGGTAAGAAAGGGAGGAATACAAAGTATTACAAAAATGAATGTTGAAAACTACTTTTACCTGTATTTGAAAAAATAAAATGCTATTTAAAAAAAAGAAAAAAACAATTGACTTACAAGCAGAAGAACTAAGCTTTCTAAGTCTGGCTTTGCCACTGACAACTATATGCATAATCTCTAAGGCATTTGTGATTTTGTTGTTATTATTTTTCTGTAGTTTTTGTCATGTCCAACTCTTCATGTCTCCATTTGGGTTTTCTTGACAAAAAACTTGAGTGTTTGTTATTGCCTTTTCCAGATCATTTTACATATTAGGAAACTGAAGCAAACACTTAAGTGACTTGTTGAGGGTCACCCAGCTAGGCTAGATTTGAATTAATCAAGAATAGTCTTCCTGACTTCAAGGCCTATCTATTACCCTCCTACTGCCTACAAGGCATATAGCTGTCTCTTAATAAATGCTTACTGACTGAATGTATTATTGGAGGGAATATTTGTGTCATGGAAATCATAGATACATTAGAGTATTATAGTATTGTAAGTTTTTCAAAACATTTTTTCTCACAAAAATCCTCAGATGTAGTGATAAAAATATTAACATCCTCAGTTTATAGAAGATTAAAATAAGGCATAAGGTACTTATAACTAGTCATTTTTAAATGTATGAGATGGATGTACTGATTCCAAATCCAGTATGCAATCTATAACTCCTTAAGAAGAATTTATTTCAGTCAAATGGCTTAAAATCAGCTTTAGCATGAAGATAGTTATGGATAGCCTTAGAAAAAAAATCATTAATTCTTTCCTTGCTATTACAATAGATGGTACCTACAATAAAGGATAGAATCTCATAAATTCTAGAAGAAGAAATTCATTTAGGACTTCCCTCTGAATCACAATAGAACTAAGAAATATTCAATTTATTTAAGTATCTACCAAGGTTGTATGTGTTTCCAAAGTACAATTTAAAACATGATAATGATAATATCTAAATTATATATGGTATATGAGTGGCTATTGAATATTTCCTTCACAACAATTCCATAAATTAGAGTATCAGCACTATCATTCTGAAGGAAAGATTCAGAAAGTTTATGTAATTTTCACAGAGTCAAATAGTAAATCATTCTTAGCACTATTCCACATTTATCTAAGGAATATAGAAATTCTATTCAGTACATGCTGTTTAGAAAAGCACTGAGTGTGACTTGAACTCTGAAATGAAGAAGAGAATGTGTTGATTTGTCTCTGAGATAATATTCAGTGTTTTCAAGGACTTAAAGCTGCCCTCTGACATACACAAAAAATCAAAAACAAAAAAAAATTGTTTTCTTTGTATACTAATTTTACAGTTAAAAATTGAAAACATTATGTTATTTAATTCTGCAAAGGGAGTAGCACAAAGAATGTAATTGAGGGAAGAGAGGATTTGAAAAAAAAAATCTGGTCACATAGCAAAAGTGCATTCCAATGGGCATTCCAAGCACTGCATTGGTACCCATGAAAGGTTTTTAGCTGATGACTTCTGGAATGTTAGGCAGATTATTTGTGAAAATTTATAGGAAAAAAAGGCAACTCACTCAGGATGATCAATGATGGTTTGACTGAGATTTTCATTTACAGAAAGAAATATAGACAAAATTTCATCTTCTTTATTTTTCTTTGGAAAATATTCAAATTATATGTGGTTGCTTGTTTGTTTGTTTTATTGATTGGTTGACTTTATTTTGATGGCTATAAAGGGGAAAAAAATGAAAAGCATCTAGTTGTCACATCCATACACTTTCAGCAGCATAGAGGCATGTTCAACTCAGGGTTTCCACAAGCAAGGCCACAGTATCATGTCTCAAAGTCAACCTTTAAATATTGCCTAAAAATAGCCAAGGAATGTGAAGATAATACTTCCTAAGGCCATTCCATTTTGGGTATCTCTAATAGTTAAGGAAAAAAAAATTTTTTTTTAAATTATAATTGTAATTTTTTTTCTTTTTTAATTTCCACCCATTGCTATTGGTTTTTCTTTCCAACACAAATACAACAATTGTAATCTCCTTTTGGATAGTTTAATAGTGGAATTAATTTTTCTTTAAACATTTGATAGAATTCACTTGTGAATCTACTTGATCCTGGAGATTTTTTTATTAGGGAGTTCATTAATGACTTGTTCAATTTCTTTTTCTACAATAGGACTATTTAAATATTTTATTCCCTCTTGTGTTAACCTGGACAATTTGTGTTTTTGTAAATATTTATTTACATTTATATTCATTTTATTCATTTATATTGGAATGTCAGACTTGCTGCCATAGAGTTGGAGAAAATAGCTCCTAGTTTTTATTTTAAATTCTTTTTCATTGATGGTAAGTTCACTCATTTCATTTTTGATGCTGGTGATTTTTTTTTTCCTTTCCTTTTTTTGATCAAATTAACCAAAGGTTTATCTATTTTGTTAGTTTTTTCATAAAATCAATTCTTAGCTTTATTTATTAGTTCAATAGTTTTCTTAGTTTCTATTGTATTAATCTCTTGTTATGGGACAGAACTCTGAATTTGAAACAAGGATTCTTACTAGGTATTAACTAAGTGGAATTGATAAGACAATGGTTATCTAGTTTAGCCTGATGCTTAATAATTCTCTAAATTCAGTATGACTGGTTTGATCTTACAACATATAATGGTTTCCTAGTGATGTAATGATTGGTTTATACTCAGTGTAGAGCATATAAGCTGGGAGCCTCAGCTAGGTTCATTCAGAAAGGCACAGAAGACAAGCTCAGTGGTACCTCTTGGAGTCAAGGAGACAGAGCCAGGCTCCTGGTGGCAGGCTCTTCTCCTGCATTTCTCCACTGAGGCCAAGGCCAACCTGAAAATTTCTCCAGAAAGCTGCCCAGCCCCAGGAAGGAGATGATAAAGAATTTGGACTTTAACCCCTAGCTACTCTTGTGGTGATTACTGAACTGAAAAGAAGGCTGCCCCCAAGGCCTCAAGAAAACTGAACCAAAGAACATTACAATCTCTCCTTTGAGTTTCAAAATTTCTCATTTGGTATTTAATTGGGGAGTTTTAATTTGTTCTTTTTCTAGATTTTTTAGTTTCATGCCTAATTCATTGATCTTTTTCTCTATTTTATTTATGTGGCTATTTAGAGATATAAAATTTCCCTTTGCTTTGGCTGCATCCCATAGGTTTTGATATGTTATCTCATTGTTACCAATTTTTGGGGTAAAATGATGGATTGTTTCTGTGATTTGTTTGTTTGCCCTACTCATTCTTTAGAATTAAATCACTTAATTTCCAATTGGGTCTTAGTCTCTTTCCCTGCCCCTTTATTGAATACTTTTTATTGCATTGTAGTCTGAAAGGAAGCATTTACTATTTCTGCCTTTCTACATTTGATTGTGAGGTTTTAGGCCCTAATACATGCTCAGTTTTTGTGTAGGTACCATGTACTGTCACAAAAAATATGTATTCCTTTCTGTCCCTATTCAATTTTATTCAGAGATCTATCATATCTAGGTCTTCTAGGATCATATTAACTTCCTTAATTTTTTATTTGTTTTATGGTTAGATTTGTCTGATTCCAGAGGGGAAAATTGAGGTTCCCCCACTAGAATAATTTTGCTGTCTATTTCTTCCTGTAACTGGCTTTAAATCTTCTCTAGAAATTTGCCTGCTCTACTACTTGGAACATACACATTTAGTATCATTACTATTTCCTTATTTATGGTATCCTTTATCAAGTTGTATTTTCCCTCCTAATATCTTTTAATAAGATTTATTTTTATTTTTGTTTTAACTGAGATCAGAATTGCTACCTCTGCTTTTTTTTTCTTCAGCTGAAGCATAAGAAATTGTGTTTCAACTTTTTACATTTACTCTGTATGTTTCTTTCTGTGTTAAATGAGTTTTTTGTAAACAATATTTTGTAGGATTCTGTTTTTTAATCCGCTCTGCTATTCATTTCTATTTTGTGGGAGAGTTCATTTCATTCACATTCAGTTATGATTACCAACTCTGTATTTCTCTCAATCCTATTTTCTCCCCTCTATATACTTTTGTTCTTTCCACCCTATACTTAGTCCTGTGTTTTCTTTTTACTCACCCTACCCACTATCTTATCTCCTATCACCCCTCCTTACTAATGTTTTTTAATCTACTCCAACAACTACCTTATCTTCTATCACCCCTTCTCTCCTTGTCTTATCTTTTCCCTAGTGTTTCTGTCCTCACTTCTATCCTGTCCTTCCCTTATTTTTTGTCTTTCTCCTCCTCTTCTTTATAGTGTTAGATAAATTTCTATACCCAAGAGAATAATTAAATTTTTCCCTCTTAAAGCTAAAACTGAGTAGATCAAGCCTTAGACAATGGTAATTCCCCTCCCTTATTTTACTCAGCTGTAATAGGTTTTTTGTTCCTCTTCATGTGAACTAATTGTTCCATTATGCCTGCCCTTTCTTCTTTTTTTTCCAATATAGACCTTTTTACATCCCCTAATGTCTTTTTCTTTGATGTCATCATATCAGAATCCATTAACAACCATACCTTCTGTTCATGTGATGCCCCTCTCTGTCTGCCCTAGTAACAGATAAGGTTCACAAGAATTACAGATATTGTTTTCCCATCTAGGGATGTAAACAGTTTAATCTTCAAATATATATTTCCCCCTGTTTACTTTTCTATCGTTCTCTTGAGTCTTATGTTTGTAGATCAAATTTTCTGTTTAGTTCTTTTTTTCAATAGAAATGATTGAAAGTTTCTTACTTCATTGCAGCTCCATCTCCTCCCCTGAAAAATGTTGTTGAGTCTCACTGGGTAGTTAGTTCTTAGATATGTAGTTAAACCTAGGGTTTAACCCTACATCCTTTATCATCCAGAAAATGATATTCCAGGCCTCCCAATCCTTTATGTAGAAGCTGCCAGATCTTGGGTAATCCTGAATGTTTTTCCTTGATATTTGAAATTATTTTGTCTGGCAACTTGGAATATTTTTCCTTGAAATTATAGTTTTAAGGCTTTACAACAATGTTCCCTGGGGTTTTCCTTTAGGGATATCTTTCCAGAGAGGGTCAATGGATTCTTTCAATGACTACTTCCCCCTCTGTTTCTAGAACACCGGAACAAATTTCCTTAATGACCTCTAGTAGAATTCTATCTAGGATCTTTTTTTGGTCATGGCCTTCAGATAGGCTAATACTTTTTAAATTGTCTCGTTTGGATCTATTTTCATCGCTTGTTTTGCCAATGAGGTATTTCACATATTCTTCCATTTTTTCATTCTTTTTAGTTTGACTTATTCTTGCTGTCTCACAAAGTCAATAGCTTCAATTTGCCCTGTTCTAGTTTTTAAAGTGTAATCTTCTTCAGTTATCTTTTATATCTCTTTTTTTTTCTCATTTGGGTTATTCTACTGTTTAAGGAGTTGTTTTCTTCAGACATTTTTTCCCTTCCTTTTCCAAACTGTTGACTCTCTCATGCATACCTTTCATTTTTTTTCTTATTTTTTTCTCCTACCTCTCTCATTTGCCTTTTGAAGTCTTTTATGAGCATTTCCAAGAAGTCTCTTTGGGTTTGAAAACAATTTATATCACTTTTTGAGATTTCTTATGCAGACATTCTGTCCTCACTTTTTTGGTCTGCCCTGTAACCATAATAGATTTCTATGGTCAAGTTCTTTTCTGTTTCTTGTTCATTTTCTTTCCTTTTCTTTTGTTGTTGTTGTTATTATTATTATTATTATTATTATTATTGTTTTTACTTTTTAGGTCAAGCTCTGCTCCTGGCGTGAAAGAGACACTCTCCCATGCTTCCTGTGCAGCTCTGAGCTTTGCCTTTGAGCACAGGGGCCCCTTGTGTTTATAGGGGGTAGATTTGCCTGCTCTCTTTAGGAAACATCCTGGTTTCCCAGGGTTTACCTTCTGAACTGGGACTGGATTTTGTCCCACTGATTTCCTCCTGTATTGAGTTAGGAGTGAATATCTCAGTTGCTTATTTGCTATGATTAAAACCCTCTCACCAAATTTTCCTAGAATCTATCTGACTTGGGCTGAGCACCCTTTTCACCCCTGTGAAACTAATCTTTAAGTTTTTCAATCTATCTTGAGCTAAAGAGTGGTTTTATTATCTCAAACTCTTTTCTAAGGCTTGGTTTCAAGTGGTTTTTGAGGGAAACTGGAGAGCTCCAACCTCTTTTTGACATTACTATACTATCTTGATTTCACCCCCAAAATCTCTTGGTTCCACCTTCAGAAATTGCTATGTGTTTATTGTTATAACTTCCAAGAAACTTTAAATAAATTGACGCATTGTCAGGAGGCACTTCATTGGGAACAATTTTCAAGAAATATTTTGTTTTTCTAAGTCAAAGTGAACAGATAGAATCAGATTTTGAATTTTCAAAACTTTTAGTTAGTTGTATGATGGTAAAGATCTTATCTATATATCCCACAATATTTATAGCAGCACTTTTTGTAATAGCAAAGATTTGGAAACAAAATGATGCTTGCCAATTGAATAATAGCTACCTTATTTTAAGGCAAATGGCACAGTGGATAGAAAGCTAGACTTGAAGTCAGGAAGACTAATCTTCCTGAATTCAAATCTGGCCTCTGATATTTATTAACTAGGCAAGTCACATAGCCCTTTTTCCCTCAGCTTCCTCATCTGTAAAATTAGATGGAGAAGGAATCATATCAGTATCTTTGCCAAGAAGAAACCTAATGGGGTAATGAAAAATCAGACATGACTGAAAAACAACAACAAATTGTGGTACAATAATGTAACAATATTTTGATGCTGTAAAAATGTATATGATGAATATAGAGAAATTTAAAAAAAAGATTTACATGAACTGATGCAAAGTGAAGTGAGTAGAATCAAGAAAACACAGCAAGTACAATAATGTAAATGGAAAGAAACTCTTAAATAATGTAAATGAAAAGAATGACACACTAAGAATGAAAAGTGAATATAATAAAACTATAAATATCAAGCAGGTTTAAATGAAGAAATATGAGGATTCTCCAACTCATTCCTCCATGAAAATGGGAGGTCCACAATTGTTGCACATTACACATTTTTCCCAGATTGTTTTCAATGCTTTGATCAGTTGTATTGATATCTTTTTCTATCTGAAAATACTATTTGTAATATAGTTTGACTTTCTGTGGGGGAGAGGCTTACTTGCATAAGAATAATGACATAAGAAATAGAAGATATCAATAAAATGTATTAAAATATTTGATCACCTACTGGTGATCAGATGGAATACTGCTGGAAAGAGATTGCCTATTTTCTTCAAATATATATACCAGCTATTTCCTTGAGATAGGAATAGATCATTAACATGAAAATTAATATATACCAGGAAGATAGGAATATGGGTTAGTAGCTATTAATTATTTATGTCCTTTTTGGGGGAATAATAGTATTCAGTATATTATATGTAGATATTGCATATAGATTTCCTACTTTTTCCAATATCTTAATCATTGATCCTTCATCATGTTTAAATAGTTATGTCTTCAAAAACAAAACTCTGTATATCTGTATATATTTGGTCTAATCTAGCAATTTATACCATCTTTATTTTCTTCAGAGTTATTTCTATTTCCTCTAAAAGTACATTTGGAACTATAATTTTACAGTTCAAATGTTGTGAATTAGTGCTTTGGGAACATGAAAAGAATTTGTTATAAAAATATTTATAGATCTTTTCCATCTTTCCTGTTTGTTGTTCTTCCAATTTCATCAATATATGACTTCAGAATAATAGTGTCTAGTTGATTCTCAGTCTAATCTGGTTTAAACTATTTTTCCCTTTTGATGCTTCTTTTTGTTTTATGGGGTGATGTTAGTCATAATCTTCTCAAATCCTTCTCTAAAAGATGTTAAAATGAGGTTATATTCTGAACTGTTGTTGCCCTTGGCTGATACATCTTGCCATTTGGCAAGTAGCTAAAGTCTCTACTGACTAAGTCTCTTTTGGTCTCTTCAATACAGCCATTTATCTCTATCAGTTAAACTTCTGCATGAAACAGTTATAAATAAGTCTACATGTCCTTTCTCGCTAATTTTTTTCTCTTTTCCTTTAATTCTTTATAGCCCTTCACACTGTTCATCATCCACTTCTTCTTGATATTCCCTTTTTTCAAGGGTGTAGTGACACTGCACTCTTGTGATTTTTTTCCTACTTATCTGACCACTCTTTTAAAAATTTTTTTGCTGTTTCTGCTGGATCTTTATTCAGGTCAATCTCTTTAAACATGAATGTCTCCCAAGGCTCTATTTTGGGATTTCTCTTTTCCCTTTAACCTATTTAATTTATTATTGAGCTTATCAGCTTCCATGGTTTCAATATCATCTCTATGCAGATGATTCTCAAATCTATTTATCCAAGGTTTAATCTGTTTCCTAAAAGTTAGTCTCACTACTATTCATATAGAAAGGGATGTACCATAAGTTTTTGGATGAACTTCAAATTCAAGATTGTCAAAAGTGAACTCATTATCTCTCTTCCACCACCCATCCCATGATTATCCCATTTTTCTAACTTCCCTTTTACTATAGAAGGTGCTATCATCTTGCTGGTCACTGGGGCTCCCAACCTAGATGCCATCCTCAACTCTTTGCTTTCTATCACACATTTCATTCACTAAGTTGCCAAATCCTCTCATTTCTTTTATAATATCTTGGCTAATTTTTTTAAACACGGTATCCATCTTGTTGCAGGCCCTTATTATTCTATTCTTGGACAACTGTAATGGCCTGATGCTTGACTGCCCATGCCAGTTCATTTGTCCCTCAGCTGTGAAACTAAAGTTTCTAAAGGGAAAAATTTAAACATGATAAGTTCACCATGACCCCCAACTCCCTATTAACTCCAAGTTTAAATCTAAACAATGACTCCCTGTTGTTTCCAGGATGGAATATAAAATTATCTTTTTGGCTTTTAAAGTTCCTTATAATCTGATTTTTTTTTCCTTTCCATCCACCATAGTCCAGGAATATTGTCTTCTTTGCTGTTCATTTTAAAACAAATTGATTTTCCAACTCCATGTATTTTTCACTTGGGATATCACAATCTTGGAATGCTATCTCCTTACTTTCTCCTCTTTGCATCTTTTAAGTACCAGTTAAAATCTTACTTTCTTCAGGAAAGCTTTCCTGATCTTGCTTAATTCTATTTCCTCTTGTACCTCTCTCAAGTCACTTTCCAATTCTCTCTCTCTCTCTCTCTCTCTCTCTCTCTCTCTCTCTCTCTCTGTCGCTCCTCTTCTCTCTCTCTCTCTCTCTTCTCTCTCTCTCTCTCTCTCTCTCTCTCTCTCTGTCGCTCCTCTTCTCTCTCTCTCTCTCTCTCTTCTCTTCTCTTCTCTTCTCTTCTCTTCTCTTCTCTTCTCTTCTCTTCTCTTCTCTTCTCTTCTCTTCTCTTCTCTCTCTCTCTCTCTCTCTCTCTCTCTCTCTCTCTCTCTTTCTCTCTTTTTCTCTCTCGATTTTCAAAATCCTTTTTGAGCACTTCCATGGCCTAAGACCAATTCTTATATCTCTTTATGATTTGGGAGATAGGAGCTTTGACTATATTTTCTTCTTCTGAGTGTGAAATTTGATTTTCCTTGTCACCATAGAGTAACTTTCTATGGTCAGAATATTTTTCTATTCCTTGTTCATGTTCCCAATCCATCACACTTCTTTTAATTCTTTGTTAAAATAGGATTCTGTTTCCAGAGTGGAAGCTTCATTGACTCGAGAGTCAGGGGTTTTGTGTAGCTTTTTTCATAGATCCTTCTAGAGACCTGATCACAAGTACTCTTTTCTTCCCTGAAACTGTGAGGAGTATCTCCACTTTACTGTGGCTTTAAGCTCTAGTATGCTAAAGTAATAATAGATAGGATTAGAATGGTAGAGAGAAAGAGACCAATGTCAGAGATGTTATGCAAGCTGAATTGATGATACTTGGCAACTGATCCAATATTTGGGATGAGAAGGAAAGTAAAGAGATAATGATGACACATAGGTTTTGAACTTGGAAGACAAGAAAGATGGTAGTAACCCTGAAGGAAATGACATCATCATAAATAAAGATGAGTTTGGGGAGAAAGAACTTTTTAAGTTCTTTTTTACATAAACTGAATCTGAAGTGCATTTAGTAGAAAATACTCAAGTATTTATTTAATTTGGAAGGTCTTATTGTGAATTCTGTATAGAATTTTTCTACATCTTCATTTATTATGAAGATGCAAATATTTTTATTATGGTCTATTCACTTTTCATAATCATTGAAGGACAAGATGATCAAAATATCTGATGAAATTATATTCTTTTTTCTTTGGATGAATAAGACCAACTCCAGTAATTCCCTTATGTGCCTTTCCAAATACTCAACAATGTTTTGTTGAATGACCAATCATTCTTGGGGGTCACTACAATTTGTCTACTAGTTTCTTTCACAGTGATTTATTTTCTCCAGTGGTATATCTATTCATTGATCATTTGACAAAGATTTTAGAATTAGCATAGCAACAGCTAAATTATTGTTTTAGATAATTTGACAATTGTTTAATTCATATCACCCTCTGTTCACTTTTGTATTATCCTACCATAATTATGCAGAAACAAAAGATGTGGAAGACATGGGAACATTTTGTATTTTTCTTCTTTTTTAAACACAAAATTAACTGTATATAAAAACTAAGTCCAATCAATAAAAAGTGACAAATATGTTCATTCTTCCCATTCTCAATATAGCAAATATATTATTTTTTCTCACCATTTCATGAGGCTCAGTACAAACTCCATATGCAATACAACCCTGTATTATAAAAAAAAAGGCACCTTCCTAGTCAATGAAAGGAGAAAATAGGAATTTACCCAATTTCTGGCACATGTCAGAAGTAAGAAGTGTCTCTGACATCCAACTATCCTTATTTCCACTAGATGTGGATTGAACTGAAGACCAGAATTCTAGAAAGAATAGAATCAGGTAATTCACTTCAACTTGTGTGGCCTTCACTATCATTTGGAATGAAAATGATTATATTTTGTGAAAATATCCTAAATCTCTGATTTATGTGTAGTTAGCTTTTTGTTTTTTTTGTCATTTAGTTGTTTCTACCTCTCTTCCAGGTTCAAAACCTATGTGTCATCATTATCTCCTTACGTTCCCTCTCACTCCAAATATTGGATCAGTTGCCAAGTATCATCAATTCAGCTTGCACAACATCTCTGACTTTGGTCTCTTTCTACCACTCTAATCTTATAGTCTAGCACTAGTCTAGCACACTAGAACTTAAATGATATTTTCTATGATTTTTTGACTGCATGACCACAAGTTAATTGGGGACTACATTCTGCAAAAAATATTTGGCACATGATGGTTGACTCATACTTAATGTCAAACAAAAATGTATTTTACTGGAACTAGACTTTTAGTCTCAAAACATACACCATCAAAGAGGAGTCAGTCATGTTCAGCAAGTGCCAGCAACAACAAAAAATTTCTATCTTGCTATTCTAACATCCAGAAGGAGGAAGGAAAAATCTTTGATTAAAAATTAGACTCTAAATGAATTTTTTACATTATTATAAACAAATTATTATTTTTTATTAAAGCCTTTTATTTTCAAAATATATGCATAGATAATTTTCAACACTCACACATGCAAAAACTTGTGTTCCAGATTTCTTCCCATCTCTTCCCCGATCCCTCCCTAGATGACAAATAATCCAATATGTTAAACATGTGCAATTCTTCTATACATATTATTGTGCTGCACAAGAAAAATAAGATCAAAAAGGAAAAAAAAAATGAGAAAACGCAAAATGTAAGCTAATGACAATAAAAAGTGAGAATACTATATTTTGATTCACATTCAGCCCACATAATCCCCTCTCTGGATACAGTTAGCTCTCTATCACCAGACCACTGGAACTGGCCTGAATCATCTTGCTGTTGAAAAGAGCTAAATCCAGCAGAATTGAACATTTTATAATCTTGCTGCTGTTGTGTACAATGTTCTCCTGGTTCTATTTACTTCACAACATCAGTTCATGTAAATCTCTTCAGATATCTCTGAGATCATCCTGCTGATTGTTTCTTATAGAACAACAATATTCCATAAAATTCACATACAATAACTTATTCAGTCATTCTCTAACTGATAGGCAACTACTCAGTTTCCAGTTTTTTGCCACTACAAAAAGGGCTGCTACAAACAATTTGCACATAGGTCCTTTCCCCCTTTTTTATGGTCACTTTGGGATACAGATCAGACCATGGAGACATTTCTGGATCAAAGGGTATGCACACTTTGGGAGCCCTTTGGGTATAGTTCCAAATAGGTTGGATGAGTTCACAACTCCTTCAACAATGTATTTGTGTCCCAGTTTTCTCCACATCCCCTTAAACATTCATCATTATCTTTTCCTGTCATCTTAGCCAATCTGAGAGGTATGTAGTGATATCTCAGAATTAGACATTATTTTTAGGGATATAGGAAAGACAATATAATGAAAAGAAAATTGAACTATAAGTCAGAAGACCTGGTCCAGTCCCATCTGAACCATTGACAAAATGTATCATTAGATAAGTCATAACCATTTTGAAACTCAGTTTCCTCACTTTGGAAATGGTCAATGAATCAAAATATATTTATTAAAAGCTCACTATGTGGATAGAAGATATGTGGGATACAAAAAGAGGCAAAAGATAGCACTTTTCCCTCAATACTCAAAAGGTAACATGGGAGAATAAATAGAGAAGGCACTAGAATTGAGAGATGATGGAAAGGCTTTCATATATATAAAAAAAAAAGATTTTACTTGAGTCTTAAAGGAAGCCAATAAAAGCATGATGAGGAGGAAGGAGCTTTCCAAGTTTAAGGCATAACCATAGAAACTGTCCAGAATTCATGGAATAGCCAGGATGCTGAGCTTATTTAACTTCATAAGAGGGCATTGACAGAAAGTAAAGTATAAGAAAACTGGAAAGATAGGAGAAGGCTAAGTTATGAATGGCTTTGAATGCCAAATGGAAGATTTTACATTTGATCTTGGAGGTGATAGGGAGCCAATGGAGTTTATTGAATAGGTGCTTTAGGAAAATCACTTTTATGACCAAATGGAAGATGAGCTGGAACACAGGCACTTGAGGAAGGAAAATTTTCCAGTTGGTTATTATCATACTCTAGGTATGAGATGATGAGGACCTGCACTAGAGTGGTGGCACTTTCAGAGGAGATAAAGGGATGCATTCAAGAGGCATTGCAAAGGTGAAATCTTCAGGTATTGGCAAAAGATGGGATATAGTAAGAATGTGAGGATGACACCTTGTTTTGAGCCTAAAGTTCTGGGAAGATGATGTAGCCTTTGAAAATAATAGGGAAATTTGGAGGGAGGCATGTTAGGGGGAATGGTAATGTGTTTGGTTTTTGAGATGTTGGGTTAAGATATCTATTGGGTGTCTAGTCAAAGATGTCTGAAACAATGTTATTTATCCTGCATACATCACAGGATTTGTGAGAATCAAATAAAACTGATGTGTATAAAAGTTTTTAGAGACCTACAAAATGTCATATAAATGTAAACTATTTGTATTATTATCAGGATACTCATTTTTTATGCATGACACAGTTTTTTTTTTATTATTTGCTAAGAATAAGGAAAGCTGAGAAAATAATTCTAACTTTTGAATCTCCATGCAAAACACATTCTCTATAAGTTAGTACTACAAATGTTCTCTACAATACTTAGCTTCAATAATATCACTTAAAATAGAACATTGAATGATATAGAAACTAAACATTGTCAAGTTTTGCTTTCAGACATTTTTTTTTAAATGTCAGGTTTCACCTCTGAAAGAATCCCCATGTGTAGCTTCTACCCGTGAAGAGAAAGGGCATGGGAACTTTGGAACCAATTAAGTCAGGAAATAATACTGTGGATCTTTCTTACTAAGTTGTAAGGTAGTGAGATATCTGAAGATAGTGAGAATTCAACATTGTAGTGCAATTTTTTCCATGTCTACCTTGTCATCACTTAAGTCTAGATAAGTAATAAATAAACACAGAAGCAAATTTCCTTTACCTTGCCCTATAACCTCTCTCCTTTTAGGTGGGGGGTCTCTAAAAAAGCAAACACTCAGGACTGGGTCTTCTAATCAGAAAAAAATGACAGCTCCAATATTGATGAGTTGCCACTTTTCCAAAAATTTATATCAACATTATTTTCACCGAACTGCAACTTGTCGATTGCTCAAGTTTGCATCTATAGTGCTTTAAACATCATTGAGACATGCTTTAAATATCATTTCATCCACTTATAAATTGCTTGACCTTTTAATTATTTTGGAAATTATTTGTCACTTCTCAGTTGACCTCAGTTTCCTCAGATATGAAGAACGATAATAATATCTGTAGTACTGTGTCCTAGAAATGTTGTATATAAAACTATATTCATAGGGTAGAGGTAAGTGGCATTGCAGCTAGCCTGTTGGACTTGGAATGGGGAGGACCTGAATTTGAATCCAGCCTCATATCCTTCCTAGCTATGTGACTCTTAGAAAATCATTCAACCTTAGTCATCCTCAGTTTCTTCATGTGTAAAGTAGAAATCTTAGGTTATTGTGAGTCTTAAGTAGGATAATATGCATCAAGGGCTCTACAGACTTTAAAGCACTATTTAAATGTTAACTATTATTTGTTGTTGTTGTTATTCTAAATAGCAATAATAATAAAATTCGGGGGTTGGTAAAAGATGGAGTTGGGCATCAGGAAGAATCTGGTACTAGGTAGAGTGGATTCAGACACTAAGACCCACATTCCTTGAAAGGATTTCTCTACCCAGAAAGATTAGGAAGAAACACACAGAATCTGGTGTATGGAATGGAATCAAGTACAAGAGCTTATATACCTACACACAAAAATATATGTATGTGTGTAATGTATATGTGTATATATGTGTGACACATGTGTATGTGTGTATATGTGCACTAAAGGGTGAGGGTAAGTATATATACATAAATATATACATAACAAAAGGAGATAAAGGGTAATACATATAAGTATATATATATATATGTATGTATATGTGTATACATATAAGCATTATCCTTAATCTTGTTTAGTTGTATATGTATGTATGTGTGTGTGTGTATACTTACTTTACCCTTTATCTCCTTTAGTAGTATATATGGTTGTCACACATATACATATGTACATTATACACACACATATATATATGTATATGTATATAAGCTCTTGCATTTGATCCTATTACATACAGCAGGTTTTGTTTGTTTCTTCCTAATCTTTCTGAATCTATCTATCTATCTATACTTTAGGAAAAAAAGGACAAAGGTAAGTACATCAACTTTGGAGTTGGACAACAGTAATTCTGGTTATTTTAACTACCTTTGTAATTTTAGGCAAGTTATTTCTCTAGCTTAAAGCTCATTTTCCTTTTTTTGGTAATGATTTGAGGTTGGATTCAATGTTTCCAAGATTCTTGAAAGATCTAGCTCTTTATTAAAGATGAAAAACAAAGCGTCTATTGGGTCACAGTCAGACATCTAGAAAATATCAGAACCAAAACATGAACTAATATCAAAAGACACCAAGGCCAGTATTCTTTTTTACTTTTCAGTTTTATCCAGTTATTTACTTTATTTAAAGAAAAAAGTAAGTTCCCTTTCCTTTTTTTTTTCTTTTGTGTCCCCAGGACTCATCCCAGTCTTGACAAAACTAATTTTCTTTCCCCTTTCCAATTCTCTTCTCTCCCAAATTTTCCTATCACTTTCAAGGTTACCTCCATTTTCACAATCACACAGGCTTGCAAATTCAATATTTCCCTTTCTTCCTTCTCAATAATTCTACATATCCAATCCATTGCCAAATCTGGTCATTTTTTTTCCCTCCACATCACTCATATGTCTCCTTATTTCTATTTGCCTAGTTATAACCCTAGTTCAGGCTCTCATAACCTCTTACCCAGATTATCAATAGCCTTTTAACTGTTAATCCAGCTTTAATTTTTTCTCCATTCTATTCCATTTTCCATAAGGCTGCCAAATTGATTCTCTAAAACAAAAGTCTGATTATGTCACTCCCATGTTCGATGAGTTCAAATGCCTCCCTATTTATTTCACCATCAGATATAAAGTCTTCTATTTGACATTTAAAGTTTTTCATGACGTGGGTTATTTCTTTCTCACGTCACTCCCCTCCACACATTCTATGACCAATTTCATTGACATACTGGCAGTTCCTCAAACATAATACTCCATGACCTTTTTTTTTGTACTCAGTGTACTGCATATCTGGAATGTTCTTTCCCTTCTCCTTTGCCACTTTAGAGTCCCTACCTTCCTGAAGATTTCAACTCTGATTCTACCTTCCTCCACTGATCTTTTCCCTTTCCTTAACTACTAAAGTTAATCCCCTTTCAAACCACTTTCCCCAATCCCTTTACAACAGCTATTTGTTTAATAATTTGAATATTTTCTACCCCATTGAAATAACTGCTCCTTGATGGCAGAAACCATTTTTGTCTTTCTTTTTATTCTCAGTGTTTACCATCATGATTGTCATATAGCATAAATTCATTAATTTTGCATGACCAAATTTTACTCAGTTTGATTTTGTCTAAAAGAATAAAAGGCTTTTAGCAAGGAGGATTTACTAGCCAACTATATGTGGTCAGCATGCACGTGGTCATTCATGCATACACACAAGACACATACACACACAGACACTCCTTGCTTTTCATATTAAAATGAATTAAATATTTTTAAAACATCGAGATAGTCATCACAGTTGTTTTCTCCCATGTGTTAAATCCTTGTAATGATACACTTAAAACATTGCCCCAGTGCTTTAATAATCCCACATTTTCTCTGACCACTTTTTATTTCTAGCATCACTAACCAGCAGCACCAACATGAAATAACACCAATGTGGAAACCATAGTAGCTACTGGCATGGCATTCATAACATTAATTCCTCTGTATATCATAAATCATTGCTAAGGAAGCCACAAGCCTCTAAACTATTTAGCACAGCAAATAATATTCCTAATGTGTATTTGCCCATCTTGACCCAAACTATTGCTTCAAACCAAAAAATTAAAAAGTAATCATTTCCCAGGTAACTAAAACTCAGATAATCTTTTAAAAATACCATTTGGTACAAAAAGGCAAAGCCAACCTTTTTGTTTGTTTGTTTGTGTCCTCTATTATAATATAAGCTCCTTGAAGGCAAAGCTTATTTTACTTTTATCTGTGTATTTTCAGTGATTAATATAGTGCCTGTCACATAACTGCTTGATAAATGAGGGGCGATTGTGTAACTGACCCTTTTCTACCACCTACTTGGAAGACTTGTGTTATAATTGGTAGAATAAAGGAATTGTTGTTTAGTCATTTCAGCCATGTCCAACTCTTCATGTATAATTCTTCATGACCCCTTTTGGGGGGTTTCTTGGCAGAGATACTGCAGTGCTTTTCCATTTTCTTCTCCATCTTATTTTACAGATGAGAAAATTGAGAAAAACAGATTTAAGTGACTTACCTGGTATCAAACAACTAGGAAGTATCTGAGGCCAAATTTAAACTCTGGGCTTCTTGACTTCAGGCTCAGAACTCTATTCACTGTGCCATTTAGCTACCCTTAAAACAATTGGGTAGTAGAAACATTTGAATTAAATTCTCCTTTCACTAAAAGTTAATTATAGAATTAGAGTGCAAAAGAATTTTAGAGGTCACCTAGATCTATCCCTTAATTTTGTAGATAAGGAAACTGATTTTCAGAAAAGTTAAACAATTTATTTACTCTTACCTTGGGATTCTGACTACTTACCTTTGTAATTTGACAAGCTATGAAACAATGATCATGTCACTTAAATTATCAGAGCTTAGTGTCTTCATTTGTAAACTAAAAATATGGTTGTATCTTCACAGAGTTATATGCTCACACGAAGAAATGTATATTTAGATAGTATTTTATGGAAAGCAGTTTGAAAATCTTAACACGGTAGTCAGCTATACCATTAATATTATTGTAAAGCATATCAATTATTATTATTATTGTTCAATTATAAAACACATCAATTATAGGATGATTCTTTATTACTATATGCTTATTATTATATAATTACAAAGTATGTCAACTATCACCATTATTGCTATTACTTTATAATTATAAAAGACATTATAAGTGGGATTTAATTTATCATCTTTATTATTGCTATACAAAACATTTTCAACTTTATTTTACCATCCAAAAAAATACACATGGTATAATTCATTCTCTTCATTTTAGCTCTTTAAAAAATCTAATGTATATAGATATAATATAGCTAATGGATATAAAAGCCTACCCAGAGTATCAAGACTTTGAAAGGATTGTAGAGTTCCCAGAAAGTGAGAAGATGGTTGTTTTTCCATGGAATCAATAACTAGTGTCTAAAGCACACCCTTTCTCAAAAACTCATCATTTCAAATAATCTTATTAGGCCATAGCCATTGAGTATTAACACCTCTCTGTAAGATTCAACAATAAAAATATCACATTTTAATGGCATTTTCTTTCTTTAGTTCTATACAGAGGAACTTAATGGTATAATATCACTATCTGGTAACAATAGACTATTACTTAGGCAATCCCATTAGATGATCATAAAAATCACAGATTTAGAGGTTTAAGGGACCTTAGAAGTCAATCAGTCGATAAAGAAATATTTATTAAGCACTTCCTATTGGCAAGCATTCATAGACTTTGGGGATACAAATAAAAAGGATGAAATAGTCTATACTCTCATGAAATAAAGAAATGGTTATCTTCCTATATAGTGTTGCTTTACAACTATTTACAATGTAATCCAAGGACCATGATTTTACTCCTTTTGAGACTAATGAGAGGTCCTAAAGGCAGGAGAAGTTTTACTTGACCTTCTAGTTTACAGTTATCATTTGATTTTATTTTTAAAATTGCCAAAAAGTTGAACTTAACATGAACTAAAATGAATACTTCTAATCCAAAGGAAAATAGAAAGAGGTTTTATATATATATATATGTAAATCACTATTATTTGTAGACTATTTTTCTTTAAAAGAATATAATAAATTCAACATGTTAAAGTTACATTAATAAGTCTTTAAAACCAGGTATCTTTTAGGGAGATTTTCTTAGTAGTTTTATCATAGACAGTTTTCCCTTCCACATTCAAGGTTAGGTGCCTAGCAATTCACAATCTGAAAAATCTGTGTAAAAAAATTTGGCCCTCCCTTTGTACTACATAA
The DNA here is from genome assembly GCF_016432865.1 of Antechinus flavipes. Taxonomy (NCBI): domain Eukaryota; kingdom Metazoa; phylum Chordata; class Mammalia; order Dasyuromorphia; family Dasyuridae; genus Antechinus; species Antechinus flavipes. The sequence goes on from NC_067398.1 coordinate 510,132,365, forward strand.
TCTGAATTATTATGGTATTAAAAGATAAAATATGTTGATACTATACAATAATATACACGTATTTTATGCATTTCTGAGTTTCTAAATTTTTGTGTCTTTTGTTAGCCTTCATGTACTATCAGTAGCTTCTAAAAAATTTTCACTTAAGTTCTTATGCTGACCTGCACTATTTTGAAGCCATGATGGGAAAAATCACAATGTGGAAGGATACAGTTTATATTAAACTTTAATATTTTCTGACCCTTTCCCATTTTACTTATAAACTTGAGGATATACTCTTATTTCAAACCATCCTCACTCCCTCATATCTATCAAGTCATACCATTATCAAATAAATATTCCATATAGAATATCATAAATTTGGAACTAGAGGAGATATTAGAGCTCATCTAAGTTAATATTTTAATTTAATATATGAGGAAACTGAGATTCACATATATTATACTATGTGTGCATTACATTATTTTATTAAAGCATGATGTAATGTTATATATGGAGAAGGGAATGGTAAATCATTCCAGCTTCTTTAATAAGAAACCCTCCAATAGATTCACAAAAAATCACAACTGAAGACTGAAACAAAAAAACAAATGTAACATGTTGTTATATGACATTATAATTCCTTTTCATTTCCTTAGCTGAATGTTTGCTCAATTTATTTTTTATTTTTGCTATACTTTGAATGAATGAGGTAAATTTGTCTAATTTGTGTATTTGGTATCTATTCCATGTTTTGATTTTGAGATTAAAGCTAAGGATAAAAGTAAGAAATAGATTTGTTTCAAAAGCTTTTAATAGATATTATTCATCCCTTGCCCTTGTTACAAAATATTTGCCTTCAGTACCATTCTTCATCAGTGATTGCCTTGAGCATATCTAAGTATCTACAAATTCAGGAGTGTGATAATACAACATTCTATAGTATATGTCTGAAGAGTAGTTCAAATGTGCGTTTTATTAGTAGTATATAGTTGAACATTATAAACTATAAAAATTATGTTTTGTCTTATCATTTTTAGTTCTAAAGGTTAATTAAAATTTATTATACTTAAAATTTCAAAACTTTATTTTTTCCCATTGGAACACTTGTAAATTCCTATGAAAAAACAAGCGATGTATATAAAGTCAAACAAAAGGGACCTCTTTTAAATAATGTATACTATAGATATGGCTATCTTTATTCTGCCAATTAAAAAAAAAAAAAGGCAAAGAAAGGAGAAAGGTAAGGGTAAATCAAGCCATTAAGACAAACTGAGATTTACTTCTTGATTGGGAAACAAGGTTTTATTTAATAGGTATAAATTTATGTAACTTTATTTTATAACTCAGTCCTTATGGAACCCCCACATGTTCGTTGAAAACGTATTCTTGAGGACAGATGACATTTTGTGTCATAGTTCTCACAAAACCCACAATGCAATGTTTGTTATGAAATGGATAATTTGTGAAGTTTCATAGCTAGAATAGTGTATTTTAAATATACTTTGGTCTTAAAATATAAATCAGTCACAAAATTAAAATATTTTGCCAAATTCTTGAACTGTTGCAGCTCAGAAAAGTATTTTTTACAACTACATATATGCCTGATATGTTACTTTTATAGGAAATAGATAATCTCTGATATTATCTAGACCTTAGATAATTGCAAAGTACTTATGTTGTCTAAATGCTTTTATTTTGCTCCATTGTCTTTTTTAAAATTAAAGAGAAAAAAGTCTTGGCTGAATCATTAATGCCATGCCATACAGGAAAACAACAGCATATATTGGAAAGAACATGGACTCTAGAACTTTAGAGGACCAGAGTTCAAATTCTGCCTTTTATGTTAGCTATATGATCTCAAGTAAATCATTAAATTAAGTTTTTCTAGGGGCTTCAGAAACTTGGACCAGACTCTAGAACTTTGCTGGGATTATTTTCTCTCTGGAAAAAAAAAATGTTAGCCTAAATGATCTCTGAAGTACCTTCTGATTTTAATCTATGATCTACTGAGTCAAATATTATACTACTATTCAGGGATGATAATTTTTACCAGGACAACTCCACCATGAATATTTTTCCCCAAGAATCTTCTTGTATTACACAATAAAAATCTTGGCCTGTCTCAGGGGATTAAAAAAAATAATAATAACTCAAGCTTCCTGATTTGCTTTCCTTTATAAAAACAAAACAAAATTCAACACACCATTTTGTTTAAGTAAAAGCCAAGAGATCAGGATAGAAAAAAAAACGAAAGAAAGAAATAGAAACGGGAAAAAATAGTTATTAGAACAACCTAGAGAGAACATTAACAGCCTGATAGTGGAGAGACACAAGAGCTCCTCCTGGTGGATGCAAAAATTCTTGGAGGGTTGCCATAGACATGGAATTGAACATTGAACTCTCAGTGTAGTTCTTTATAATTCAGAACATAAAGTGATAGATCGCTTCTAAATCTTTAGGCACAGAGAAATAGTTTTAAGTCTTCTTTCTCAAAAAGAAAGGAAAAAAAGAGATTTTCTGTATCTCCTAAAGTCATGTATGAAAGTTTACATAAAGCACTTAAAGTTGTACCATTGCAATTAAAAAAAATGTTTCAGTATTAAAATAAATTACTTCAACATTAGGGAAATTTCAACCCAGCTATTGCCAAGGGGTCCTAAACATTCATGTGGAAAAAATATAGTAGAATTTAGAGTTAGGAAACAAGTTGTCCAACACAAAATAGACATTGCAACATGACTCACAATCCAGCAATTTTCCCAAATTTAATTTCAGGCTATGAAGAAGGAACAATTAAAGACCAGGCTTAGAATTTGTTAAGTTTCTGTGTAAAACAGGAGAAGATGATGACCACAGCAATTCTGCTACTGAGCTTTTTGAATGAACAAAGACATTATTTTATAGGGGAAGATAGAAACCATCTTGTGCTTCAGATGGACACTAGCATTTTTTTTCAACTTTTATTTCATTTTGATTTCCTTAGAACAGTGAGTTAGATTTCTATAGCAGTCATTGGATATAGAGGAAATCATTCCCATTAGTCATTGTTTATTTTATTGCTTTATATCCTCACATATCCTGTTCTTTTCTATTCTGACATCCTCATTTTATGGGGTTTCTTTATGTGAGAAAACTCATTTCCAAGAATCTTTCATAGTAAACTTTTTTTTCTCAAATAAGTATTGTAGTAATTGGAACTGCTACCTCAGCAAACTGTCAAATTTTTATTGCTGAGAGAAAAGAAATATAATTCAAAAAATTAATTCTAGTCTCACCTCTGCTACTTACTAACAACATCACTTCAAGGAAATTGCTTAACTCCAAGGCTTGATACCTCTGTGTCAACCTTGACTCTTCATTCTTTCTATCCACCTCCCTTAACTAAACAGTTGACAATTTCTATCTTTTCTGTCTTTGACATCTTTCTTATAAATATCCCTTTTTGCTTTTTAAAAATTCAACAATACTTCATTTTCCCAATTACATGTAAAGAGGTTTTCAACATCCATTTTTGTAAGATTTTGAATTCCAATTTTTTTTTCTTCTTCCTTTCCTTACCTCCCTCCTCCCCAAGACAGCAAGCAATCTGATATAGGATATATATGTGCAATCATGTTAAGCATATTTCCATATTAGTCATGTTATGAAAGGAAAATCAGAACAAAAGATAAAAACCATGAGAAAGATAAAAGCAAACAAATAACAACAACAATAATAATTAAAAAATAAAACCTCGGGTGAAAATAGTATGCTTTGATCCACATTCAATCTCCATAATTCTATCTCTGGATGAGGATGGAGTTTTCCATCCCAAATCTATTGGAATTGTCTTGGATGACTATTGCTGAGAAAAGCTGTCTATCATAATTTCCTTGCTCTTGCTGTATACAGTATTCTTTTGTATACGATCTCTTTTGTACTGACTGCACCCTGATTCAGAATCTCATCCACTCACACTTGAACTATTCTCTCGACTCCAATCCTTGAGAAGACTGTTTAAAATAGGAGCCTTCGTTCCTTTTTTTTCAGTTTCTTTACAACTTTCTACAGTATGTTGTCAGACTTAATTGTTCCACCCAAACTGCTCTCTCCTAAGTTACTAATATCTTAATTGTCAGATCTCATAATATTTCCTCCCATCACCTTTCCAGTCTTCTTCTGCCCCTTTCTACTCTCCCCACATCCCCCACATACTCTGTGATTCAGTAACTCTGGACTTTTTGCTATGCATATCATTTCATTAGATGTTCCATCTCCTAATTATTTTCATTGATTATTCCCCCATGCCTAGAACTCTCTCCTCACTAATCTCAGCCTCTCAACTTCCCTGGCTTCCTTCAAGTATCAGCTAAAGTCCCATTTTCTGCAGAAAGCCTTTACTGATCCTTCTTTTTAAATTAATTTATTTTTAATACATGTTTTATGAATTATGTTGAAAGAGATTTAAAAAACAGAAAAAGAAGTGAACATAGCATGTGTTCTTTCTCTAATTGCAGATGGCATTTTTTGGCTAAAGTCTATTGGGATTGCTTTGGATCACTGAACTACTGAGAAGAACCAAGTCTGTCATAGTTGATCATTGCATGTTACCATGTATAATTTCATGTAAAAACCAGCTTGTTTGTTTGTTTGTTTTGCTGTGTCACTTGGGGTTAAGAGACTTGCCCAGGGTCCCACAGCTAGGAAGTGTTAAGGTGTTAAATGTCTGAGATCATATTTAAACTCAGATCCTCCTAACTTTGGGACTGGTATACTAATCACTGGGCCACCTAGCTGCCTCATTTTTTAATAGAACAATAATATTCAATTACCTTCATGTACCACAACTTATTTAGCCATTCCCCAATTGATGAGCATCCATTCATTTTCCAATTCTTTGCTACAACAAAAAGAGCTGCTACAAACATTTTTGCACATATGGGTCCTTTTCCCACTTTTATGATTTCATTGGGATACAGACACCGTAATGGCACTGCTGAATTGATCCTTCTTAATGTTAATTATTTCCCTCTATTGAATACCTCCAAATTATCTTGTAGATATCTTGCTTGCAAATAGTAGTATTCTTGCTATCTCTTCCATTAGATTGTGATGCTTTTTGGTCTTTCTTTGAATCCTCAGAAATTAGAATGGTGTTTGGTACAAAGTAGGAACTAAATAATTACTTTTAGAATGATTGACTTTGCTCATCTGTAAAATGAAGCTATTAGATAATTTAAATTTTAAATTCATGAATTTCATGATACGGTGGTTCATTGACTTGATGATGCTTAAGATCTCTTCCAGCTCTAAATTGCTGATCTTACAAATCTATTCCTCAGATCTCTGTGAATTGTCTTCTAGATCACATGTATAATCTACTTGGCCATGTCTTTCGATCAAAGTCTTTACTTTCCTACCTATTTTTAGAATTTCTGTTTTTATAAGCATTTTTTTAAAAAGTAAAACTAAACTATGATGCAGAGTAGATGACTAAGGATTTCAAGCAGAATCACTTGAATTCTTACACTTTCTAAAAGGACACATTTACATACCAGAGAAGAAGCTTTTTGTTAGTCTTTGCTTGAATCAGAAATTCAGATTATAAATGCACATATAGGATCACAGGAATTTAGAGAAAAATTCTGAAACCCAACTCAAACAGAAATTTTTTTCCTTCGAGTAGATATTAAATACTCTAGAATTTTTTTTTTAATTTTTATTTTGCTATCATCCTTTCAACTTGTTACTTAGGATCTAATTAATAGATCTATGCAATGCAAAACAAGATTTGACCTTTTTAAAGTATTAGTAAAATAAATCATAAATTATTATTGCTTTTATTAAATTTGATTTAGCAGCATGTCAGCATTTTTTTAGTTTTTTTATGAATACGTAGTACTCTATTAGAAATATAGCATTGTGCAAAATATTCAACTTTATAACAAAATGTTGCTATTAAATTCTATGGAAACTATAATAATCCAATGTTTTATAATTTCCAAAAACTCACCTGAACTGCCACCCATCAAGAGTTATCTTCTGGATTATTTCTAAACCCCAGGGAATATTTTAAAAAACTTCCTTCTGTATTTCTTCTAAACATATTCAGTTTTAAGAAATCCAGATCTATCCATTTATGTATATATGCACATGTTGAGATATGTATTTATATATATATATAAATATACCAAATGCAAGTGTATATACACTTAGATGTATGCATGTATATTTGTTGACTACATGTAAATATGTATAAATTTATATGCATGTTTAACAAATTAAGCTCATTCCATGTTCAAGGAAATGAAGAAAATGTAAAATTGAATAAAACATTGTTTTTACCCTCAAGGAACTTATGCTTTAGTTGAAGAGATGTAATATTTCAAAAACTAACACAAATTAAAATATGATAGCTACATTAGGAAGGCAGAAGAAAAGTCTTATGACAGCTTTAAAGAGAAAGTCACTTGCACACAAGGGATCAAGGCAGGAGATGTAATATGATCTAAGCTTTCCTTCTCAGGCACATGGAATGTAAATTGGCAAAAACTGGAAATTTAGGAAAATAAGTGAATTCCAGGTATTGGTACAATTTTTTTTAAAAAACAAACACAGAGACAGTATTTACAAGAATGACTTTGAGAAGTGGTGAGGAATATATATGGCTAAAAACAAGGAACATGTAGAGAGTACTGTTAGTTAAGACTAGAAGAGTAAATTGAGTTGAGATCAGAGGGGAGCTTTTTGTTTGTTTTTTGTTTATTTGTTTGTTTGTTTTTGTTTTTTAAACTAAAGAGTATGGAATTTGCTTGACTGGGGATGAGAAAGTCATTGAATGATTTTGAGCAGGCATAGGTAGGTGGCATAGTGTAAGGCTTGGAGTCAGGAAGAGTCATCTTCTTGAATTCAAAATTGGCCCCAGTCAGTTGCCTGAGCCTAGGTAAGTCAATTAATCTTTTTTGTCTCAGTTCTTCTTCTGTTAAATGAAATAGAGAGGGAAGTGACAAAGCACTTTTTATCTATGCTGAGAAAACCTCAACCAGGGTCACAAAGATTCACACATGTCTGAAATGACTGAACAACATCAAGAGTGATCAGAGTAGTAAATTCATAAACAGATAGGACCTGATATGTATCAGAGGTATATGACTGTATCAGATAGCAGTGGGCTTACAGAAAACAGACTTAGGTATTCACATTGCTGGACTTCAAAATTCATTTTTGTTTGCCCTTATATGGCAGCTTAGTCCCTTTCCCTTGATCACTTTTTTTTTTTTTTTTTTTTTGCTGCAGTCTAGAGTGTAGACTGTCTCTCACTTTTTTGTCTTACTGTTTTTTTTTTTTTAAATCAGAAATGTTCCCCATTTCTGGTTACAGGTATGCCTCAGTTTTTCACAATGAGATTATATGTTATGTTTTACTTTCTATTACTTTCTTAATTGCATCAAATGAGAAAAGTTTCAGGGAACATGAATTTCTGAACCTATGCTTCAGACTCAAGGTCTCTCAATATTCACTCTTGAGCTGAATCCTAGTGATCCTATGTGAGAATGAAGACTTTTCTAAGAAGAATAGATCTCTTTAAGACATTCTTTTTCTTTTCTTTGTCCATGAAGTCAACTTCTCATTCATCTCTTTTCCTTTATTTAGGACCTGAGTCTCTATGTGAATTTGGATTTCAAATTGGGACGAAAATAGGTTCACTGTGAATATTTTGGGGGAATAGCAAGTGACAAGAATGAGAATGTTAACAAAGTAGAACTAGTGAGAACAGAAAAGGGAACAGAAATAGAAATTGAAAAAAATGGAAAAAGGTTGTATGGGCAGACTTGATGCCATTAACAAAAAACAGGTATGTTAAGAGATGGATAGATTTTGGGAGAATGATGATAAGTTCATTTTTGGACATTTGGAATCTAAGGAATCACCAGAACTTTAAAGTAGATGGGTCAACCAAGCATTGGTGGATGAATGCCTGATCTTCAAGGGAAAAGGCAGGATTCCTAATCATCTTTATACAGATAATATTGAAATTGTGTGTGGGGGGGATATATATTTTCACCAAGGGAGAAAGTATAGTAAAAATGAGAATAGTTTTGAGACATTGTAACATTAAGGGGTCAGAATATAGAAGAAAGCCCTTGGTGAAAGGGAATAATCAGATTGTAGGAGAAGCATGAGAATACTATGTCATAAAAGCCAAGCCCTTCTAATCACTTCTTTCATGAAATATAAAAAATAGCTTCCTAACTTTTCTTCCTATTTCTTGTAACAATTAAATATGCTAATATACATATTTAGACTACTATTTTAAAATCTATGTAATCTTGGTTCTGTTCTTCCTTTCCTGATTAATTTTATATTACTCTCATTCATGGATCTTACATCAATCAATCAATAAGCATTTATTAATTGTTTACTATGTGCCAGGCACTGTACTAAGAAATAGGAATACAAGGAAAGGCAAAAACATAATCTCTACTCTCAAGGACCTCTCAATCTAATGGAAGAGATAATATACTACATAAAATTCAAGATTTACATAGAATAAATGGGAAATAATACAAGAGGGATGAATCTAGCAGTTGAGAGAAGCCAAGGAAACCAAATGCAGAGGATGAACTTGAACAATCTAGACCTGGGCAACAGAGTGTAGAAAGATATAGAGTAAAAAACTGGAACATTTTGTTCAGCCAATAGCAAGACTGCTCTGATTTGGAGAGCATATAGAGGAAGGTATAAACATTGCCAGCTAGATGATGCAGTGGATAGAATTAGTGGCTCCTTAACTAATATATTGTATGAACTCAGAAAGACTAATTTTTCTGAGTTCAAATCAAGCTTTAGACCTACGATATGACCTTACTAGCTATATGACCTTAGGTAAGTTACTTAATCCTATTTGCCTCATTTTTTTCTCATCTGTAAAATGAGCTGCAAAAGGAAATGGTATGCCATTATCATTATCTTTGCTGATAAAACTCCAAATGGACTCATGGAGATTGAGAATAACAACAACAAAGTATAAGAAAAATGAAAAGGGACCAGTTTATGAAGGGCTTTAAAAATTAAAGATTCTATTTTTGATCCTGAAGTCATTAGGAAGTCACTGGAGTTAATTAAATAGGGAAGAGGGATGATATGCTTAAACCTGATCTTTAGTAAGAGCATCTTGGCAGCTGAGTAGAGGATGGTCTGTAATTGAAAGATTTGAGTCAGGAAAATCAGGAACACAAACTGTTCTTTGAATTTGACTTGCTAGAACTTATGTTTGTACATTCTCACAGGCTAACTTGAAATGTACTCCCTCCTCATCACTACTTTTTAGAATCCTTATTTTTGTTTATGACTTGGTTAAGAGGCCACTAATTCCATGAAACATTTGCAGTATTTTACATACAGTAAGAATTTACATTCGACATAAAAACATGAAGGCAATTTCACTTTTCTAGTGTCTAACTCAGTTTTCATTTGGGAGATCACAGAAACGAAATTTGGGTGACAGACTGAGAGAATAAAGAATACAAAAGAAGCCTAGCTGGAGTCAGAGACAAACATTTCAGAATCCAAGGTGTTGGATGAAGACTAATTCTAAGCCTTGGTGAAATTCAAGATTTGACTACACCAGTAGGTGACTGAAAAAAAAAAAAAAGAGAGAAAGTGGGTCCAATAGAAAGAAGACATATATACAAACCCCCAACTCTGATTGATGCTTACCATTAGGTTATGTTAAACAAATTTCTTAAGAACTAGATTTTTCATCTCTAGAACTCAGATTTTTCATCTGTAAAATGAGAGGACTGGTTAAAATATATAGTCTCTGTGGTTCCTATAACTCTAAAGCTATAATTCTGTGGTATATAAATTTGATATTTATCTTTTGCCTAAATATAGAACTTGATTAATAACTGTTGGAATCCTTACAAAGTGTTAAGTCATTAGAATTGATAGAGACAATAATTATCTAATTTAGCATGGTTCAGTATGATTGATCTGATCCTACAAGGAGATGTTATGGGCCAGAACTTGAAACAAGGTACTAAGTGGAATTGATGGAAGCAATGCTGTGTGCTTGTGTTTGCACCTTTAAGAGTTTACACATTAGAGGTCACACATTAGCTCACACACATTATATTATTTAGAAGAAGAGCACCACAAATAACTACTTATTTATTATTAAAATGAAACTTGAATAAGAGCAAATAATTGTTAGTGAAAGGTTTTTTTAAAAAGTCATCAACAAAGTAATTAAAGTTATTTTGGATAACAGGATAAGATAGAAAGTTGGAAGAGTGTAGTTTTCTTGTTCTTTTTCTATACTATATGATGGTTCTCTGTGGGAACAGGTTTCTTGGGGAGGTTTTCTGGAGGCAGCCTTAGTTTCAGCTCAGAGTAATCACTCTAAATGCAGCCAGATGATAAAATCCAAACGTTTATTTTCTCCTTCCTTGGGCCCGGGTAGCTTTCTTAGAGGCCTCAGCTTTCCTTGGTTCCGAGAGCTCTCGTTGCTAGTCTTTTGCCTCTAGCTCAACTCCAAATGTCTCCAACCAGCACCAAGAATGAATCTGACTCCACCTCCGAGAATGGGCTTGTGGGCTTCCTCCTAGTGTGCCCTTTGGCCCTAAGAGCTTCTTGCTTATATGAGCTCTCTAAAGGTGTGAACGCAATCATTGCTTCTATCAGTTCTACTTAGTACCTTGTTTCAAATTCTGGCCCATAACATCTCCTTGTAAGATCAGATCAATCATACTGAACCATGCTAAATTAGATAATTATTGTCTCTATCAATTCTAATGACTTAACAGCTTGTAAGGATTCTAACAGAAGAAGGCTTTCAAACTCAGTGGAAAAAGAGGGAAAAGATGAGAAGAATTTTCAAAGAATTTTCAAAGAAATTTCAAAGAAAAAGAGGTACCCTAATAGAACTGGAAGGATGGAAATAGAAGGATGGCAAATGACAACAGTAGAGAGTAGGGAGGGAAACATGCTCACTGCACTTTTATGGCCCTGGGAATTCAGAGTATCAGTAGATGGAATGATCACCACAGAAGAGAATTGCTAAGAGATGTGACATTTTCAAAAAAAGTCAACCTTTAGTTTAAAATATAAAAAGATAGAAGGATTATATGTCTAAGATATGAAAGATAAGGAAAAACACAGAAAAAAGGGACATCTAGGAACAAAGTAGAAAAGCGAAGAAGGAAACAAGCATTTGTTAAACACCTACCATTTGAAGAACACTATATTAAGTGTTTTACCAAGATCTCACAACACTCTTGGAAGATATAAACTATTATGATCTCCATTTTAAAGATGAGGAAACTAAGGCAAACAGAGGTTAAGTGACCTTCCTAGAGTCATATAGAGAGCAAGTATCTGAGACTATATTTGAACTCAAGTCTTCCTGACTCCCAGCCCAGTATTTTATCTACTCCAGCACCTGGTTTTCTCTAGGCTAATAAAGGGAAGAATAAGGGTAGAATGGAGAGATAAGAATTGAGTTGGAGAATGATGAATGTTTGGAGATAGGAAACTGTCACAAGAACAAGTTTATGTCTAAGATGATAATTCAGAATTAAGGATAATTAATAATAATGATGATGATGATGATGATAAATAATAATAAAGATTAAGGATAATAATAAATATAATTCAGGAAAATAAAGATTAAGAATTTGGAAGGTATAATAATAATAATAATAGAATAATAAATATGATTCATGAAAATAAAGAATAATAATCTGGAAGATAAACTGAAGGAAATATTCAGCATAAGAGAGCTCACACTATACCAGCAGAGTTCACTAAAGGAGGTCAGAAACTTAAGGAGACAAGAATGTTGGAAATTATTCCAGTTGAGAGAAACTATGGAGGGGCAAGCAAACTCATTATTATTCATAAACCAGATGCCAAATCTACTTATCTGGATGGCCAATTCATGTAACTAAGTATTTGCTTTGTTCTTTCAGATATGACCAATAAACAGCATGATAAAATGGAATATATTTCAGGTTAGGAAATATTGTCTAAGAGATTATTCTTTAGAAGCTACTTTCCTGTTAGACTTTATATTTAGCCAAATCATCAGAGAAAAGACCTGTTCATGCCAAACAAAAACTTAGAAATCTTTATAACAGATAATAACATTCCTTGGGGGATAAAAACTCTGCCATTATTCACCTCCCTAGAGAAAGGCTACGTCAGAGCTATATCAGCAACGGTCACATCTTAGTCATGTCAAGGTCATTTTATCTTGATATATGTGAACTCACTGGCCTGGGGACAAATAATGTGTGACCTTTGTACATGAGATCCCCTCTGAGTCTCATGTGGCCAAGTTATTTGGCCAAGTTTCTTGCTAACTAGTGTGGGAAGAGGAAATGTTACTGTCTCAATAACCAACTAAAAATGGGTTCCAAACTTTACTATATTAAAAATACCAAGAATTTGAGCATTCATTGATGTGTACAGAGTTGTGATTGAGGTTCCATGTGTGACCAGAATGGTTGGCATCTCTAAATGATGAATGTCATGATATGAATTTTTTATATTTCTTGAGAGGTAAGGTCTTCATATATAGTTTTTATTTCATAGGTGCATGCATATGGCAATAAGCCATTTCCTTACATGCCAACTGATTTTTAAGTACCTATGTCAATGCCCACTGGAATGATAATTCTCAGAGAAGGGGACATTAGTGTGTCTTATGATTGTGTTGTAAGGGAAATTATTAACAGCAGAGGATGATCCTCTGTATCCAAAATTATACCAGTCCTTAAAAAGAGAATAAATATCCAAACCAGAGGTGGTAACTACTCAGTGCAGTAAAAATTTTATAATGCAGACAATATGATATTTTTTCTAACTACTGATGGAAGCCAAGGAGTAAACTATGCTTGTAGAGAAACTAGCCAAGAGGAAAATATTTTTGCTTGAGTGTCATGTGTATTCTTACTAAATCAGAGATAATATGATGAGTAGAAAGGAAGGTTATTAAGAGTTTTTTTTTTTTTTTAATAGGGCAATAGGTTTTGTATCACTGAAAAGAATCTTAGGGATCATCTTACTTAAACATGCTCCAATAGTATGAAAAACATAAATTTTTAATCATTCAAAATATATTTCTTCCGTCTGTTTTTATTTATTCTGATACTCTTTGATAGTATAATCAAACACAAAGTTTCTTTAAAATGTATGTGTATATACATATGCATATATATGAGTATACATGTTCATAGACAAGACAGGAGAAATCAAATCAATAGATAATTAGCTAAAATGTAGATTTGTCAATTTTACTTATGTAATACAAAGATTGACCATGAAAATATGTAGTTAAAAATGGTAACTAATACTCTTTCTGAGTAACCATTCTTTTTTTTTTTTTTGGCAGATTGAAGTGTGTGTGTGTGTGTGTGTGTGTGTGTGTGTGTAATTTAAAACTTAAATACAAACCAAAAAAAGGAAAGAAAAATTGCTGTGTGCACAGCAGAATATGAGAGGATTCAAAACATAAAACAAGACATTTCCATTTCAAGAAAGATTATATAACACTACACATTGTGTTCAGAGCTGACCATCTTTTCTTTGCATGCTTGTAGTATCATTTTTTAGAAATGAAAACAAAGTTTGTAATGGCTTCCTATTACTACTTTCATGACCTTTAAGAAATAAATATTAATATATATTTGAAGATACAACTTATTGTATCCTGGGAATTATGCAATTCACATGTATCAATATTATACCTCACGGTCAGGAAGTACAATATGGTGACGTGACTCTGAAGTCCAAAAGACCTGGATCAAATCATCATAATTTGTCACTAGCCACATCTAATATCCTTTCATCAGTTCTTATCCTTGACCTCATATAATAGTTGATAATTTCAGGAATTGTAACTCTCATTAATTTCAGAATAAATAAATCAGGAAATCTCATTAATTCAAAATATGAAAATATTCAGACTAGAGCTAGGCTGTCATATTACCTGTCAAGCAAGAAGAAATCTAATTATTCTGATGAGAACATTTATTTGCGCTTAGTAAGCAACCTCTCCTAAACTATTAGATATTTAGTGTTAAATTAATCAGTTCCCTTCTCTAAAACTCTGTTTCTGAATCTATAAAATGAAAATGACAAGTTTAAGATCTTGATCTGAACAGTCATAAATCCCCTGCCCTCAGAATTTAAGGAACTGAAGTCTAGAGATATTAATTTGCTTGTCCAAGGTCTCACAGAAAGTCTTGGAAAGAGGATTCAATACAGTGTCTTCCTGACTTCAAGACAAAACTTTTTCTCATTGTAAGACACCAACTCTCAAAATCTATGGTGCCAGTATTCCCATGTCCTTTCTTATCCAGCACAGTACAAGCAGCGCAGACTCAATTTATCTTCTGAGATCAGACAAGGTGGAATAATTTCAAAGTGATACAATCAAAATCCTTTTCTGCTCTAAAATGTTATGATTCTATGATTATCTAAGATTTAGTTTGTTATATCCTATAAATTTCACAGCCAAATGTAGTTAGCACTTCAACCTGAACTTCAAAAATCTATTTATTTTTGTTTTCTCCCATCCCCTCCAAGAACTTTTTTAAAAATATGAAGTGGTTGTCAAATACTACAATTTCACCCACTTTTAATATAACCTATAATATAATATATTATATATATATATATAATATAACATAATATAATATAACTCCATATAAGTATTGTTTTGGATAATCCAGTCATGTCTATTCTTTGGCAAATATTTATTTAGGATTCTCTGTTAAGGTGAGTTCTACCTTGCAACAGAGAATATATAAGCATAAACTTCTGGAATCTAAATATTTTTCTTACAAAAATATATTTCTTTTTAAAAAATATATTTAAAAATAAAACATGCAATCTTTCTTCCCCCCATAAATAACTCCAAAATGTTCAAGGTTCATTTTATCAACAATGTTTTGTTTCTCAGGACTTATAAAAAGCCTATCAAAACAAAACTATTTGATAAATATTTGATGAGCAACATATGGTTGAGGGACATAATTGGTTACTGCGATTCAAATACAAAAATACATTTAAATCAACACCTTGTTACTGTCTGTCTTCAGCTCATTTTGCACACATGGGGAAAGACTTGCTTGCTTAACAGTTTCTTTTTGAAAAAGCCAAACAGCACAATCTATATATCAATAGCCATAGGTTCAAATAAGCTTGATAGTGAACAAGACTGGCTATGAATAATTAATTCTAACTTGGGGCACGGAGTGCTTACTACTAACCAGTCATATTAAAAAATGCCTACAAGGTGTTGACTCATCAAAAATAAGGGACAAGCCATTTATCAGCTACTAAAAGATACTCAATTGAGCTTTGTCTGTAGCTACTTCACTACAACCCACTTCCCCTTTCTCCTCTTCCTTTAACTCTCTTAGTGACCTCACTGACCTCTTTGTAATTTCCATTATATCACAAAGCATTTATGTATTATTTAGCTCATTTGATCATCATGCAATGCAAAGATAGCTAAAGAAAGCACAGCTGAGGATTAAAAATCCCATGGAAAGTTGCTTAACATATATTTCTCCCTGCACTACTAAATGATGATACAATTGACGTCCTTTACACCAACTGACATCCATAATTTCTTCAAAGATGGGTTATTGAAGAAATTGAATTGTTTTAGGAAAAACTGATAAAGAGTTCTTTAAATAAGAACCCTCTAAAACAAGGGTCTAAAGCTTTGTGCCCAAGGTGAGATGGTCAGAGTCAGCATGCCTCTAATACCCTCAACTTTACCTCATCATCAGTTCTTATGTATCTCTTATTCTGTGCCATAGGGCTTCTTAAACTTTTTCTACTTGGGACCCCTTTTTGCCCAAGAAATTTTTACGTGATCCCCAGGTATGTAGGTATACAAAATGGGTATAAAAATCAAATATTACTTGTAATAAATTATAATTTTATGATCCCCTCTCACATTCAGTTATAAAATATCATATGGGGTCACCATCCACAGGTTCCCCATATCCAGTCACATTTGTTTGCTAAGGAGATCATCCATTAATTTGTGCTAAAATATTAAATGATAATATTTTACTTTGATAACTTTGAAGAACTTACTATTTTATAGCTGTTTGTGAAGATGTCCTTTCCTCCTTTAGACTACAAATTCATTGAAAGCAGAGAGTAATTTACCTACATTTTAGAGAAAGTCATTATCCAAATATTTTAAGTGGTTGCCATATTTCAGTCACTGTGCTAAGGACCAGTAATTAAAAAATAAAGCAAAACCAGGGTCACAGACCTCAAAGGCTCACATTCCAGTAGGGTAGGTAACATATAAATAATTGTGAACATAAAAGATATTTTAAAGAATATAAATGGAAGGTAATCTCAGAGAGATTCAGAAAAGCCTCTACAGCCAGTGGAATCTAAGCTAATTATTGAAGCAAGGGAAGCTAGTCAACAAAAGTGAGAAAGAAGAGAATTCCAAGTTTAGGGAACCTTCTCATTAATGAGAATGCAGAGATGGAATGTCCAGTGTGAGAAGTAGCAAATAGGTCAGGAGAGTCAAAGCAATTCTAGGTGCTATAGAGAGAGCAGACCTGCAATCAGGAAAAATTATATTCTTGAGTTCAAATCTGGCTTCAGATATTTCTAGCTGAGTATCCCTGAGCAAATCGCTTAATTCTGCTTGCTTCTGCTTCCTAATTTGTATAATAAGCTAGAAAAAGAAATGACAAACCATTCCAGTATCTTTGTCAAGAAAACTTCAAGTGTAGTCACAAAGAACAGGACACAAGTAAAAAATGATGGAAAAGAAGAGTCACATCTTAGAGTGGATAAAGGGAAAGAAAGTGTTTAAAAAGTGTAAAAGTAGTTCTTTTAAAGGTCAAACTGAGGGTTTCATATAACTTTGCTCCTTTCCTAAACAGCACTAGAGCTAGCATAGTACATTGAACATAAAAGGTGCCTTAAAATATTTATGGTTTTATAATTTAGCAGCAATCATCAAGCACATACATCCACTGTGCTGGGTTGATTAAATGAAGATCCAGTATACCAAGTCAATATTATGGTTGGGACTCGTATCTTGACAATGAATATGACAAAGGGAATGCAGAAAAAAGTCTCTTTTGATTCTGAGAGTCCATGAGTCAATTATTCTACCTTTAAGAACTTGCTGATCATGGCTCTGAAAATTGTTTGAGTCCTCATTCATATGTGAAAAAAAATATGTACTTTTGGATCTCATTAGTTTAAAAACAGGTTAATTTTGATTAGATAATCATTGTAGAATATGCCAACTAATGTTTACATGTAAAGAAACATGCAATATTTATATTTAAAAATTGTCATGACCCAAATGAGTTCTGCATCCTCAATACATAGAAATTCTATCAAACTACTCACTAATTAGAAAATATATTTAAATATGTAAAAAACGCACATCACCTTTAGTAGTTCTATCTCTTTAAAAAAACAAATGAACAAATTAGAATTGCATTTTGGCAATTTTGTTGGTTGAGTACTTTCATTAAGAAAAAAATCATTCTAGTGCCAGACAGCACACATCTAGTGCCAGACAGACTGAACCCAAACTTTTCTGGCAAAGGCCAGCTCTCTATCTACTACAATATGCCCCTCACTCTGATCACATCCTCAATGCAAAATATGTATAATGTTGAACCTACCTTTTATTTACCCAACTACATTTTGGTATCATAGGTTTTGAGCTAGAAAGAAACTTCAAAAGAAATCAGTTAAACCTTTCTTTCCTAGAAATGGATTTGGGTTAATGTGCAATTAAAAATAGAAAGGGAAAATATATCTGTCATTACTGTAAAATCATTCTCCTTAAAATTTGTTCCACTATCTGAAATGTTAGGAAATGTCCATTTGTAATACTGTGCACAAGTTCTATTATATCATGAACCCCAAATTTTCATCTAAAATGTTATTTTGCAGAAATCTCAGATATTAAAAAATGACTTAGTGAGCATCTACCTCAATGTGCCCAGTAAAGCACTAAGCAAATCCTAATGTGCCAGAAAAATGCTAGTTAATAATGATAACATTGTTATTACCTTCCATTTAAGGATAAGGCAAGGAGAAGAACTTGAATCTCTTGACTCTTGAATCAATGTTATTTTTGCTACACCATGAAAAACTGACATTAGCTTAAAGAGGGAGGAAAAGTACTAAACATATGTCTTGTCTATAAACTTAAAATGGTTGATTTAGTGAGGAATAAACTTAGTCCATCTTGTGATATCTCAGCAATAAAAATATACAAAAGTGTGGCTGTTTCCAAACTTAAAATGTTGATCCATGGTACACAAATCCTCTTCAGGCTGCTAGAGTGATATAAAATAACAAATAAAAACAAAGCAAAACTAAGGAATGTCTGGCCTAAAACCATGGAATAATAGAAAAAAGCATTGGATCTGGTATCCTAGGACTTGAATACAAAGACCAGCTATGTTAATTATTATCCATGTGATACTGGGCAATTAACTTTAACTAGTTTTCTTATTTGTAGAATCAGAGACTTGGGCCAAATGATGTTTAAAACCCCTTTCAGCTCTAAATCTATGCTCCAATGAAGGTTTAACTAGAATCCAAAAAAAAAAGTCAACCACTGGTTTCTGAGTGAGTGCATGAAGCAACACCCAAAAAAACCAAGAATAACTACTTCAGCAACTATCTCAATGATTTGTTTCTGTAGTCTCATTATGGGGCTGTCAGATGACCAGAGGAAAAGAATTGTCAGTTGAATCAATGGAGAGCCTTTGAATAAAAACAATATAGTTTAGTTTGGGTGTTGTTTTATCATTATATCTGGTCACTTGATCTTTTAGCATCTACAACCATTTCTTTAATTACATAATCATATTAATTAATTGTCTCTCAGTTGGGAAACTATATTTCTTGAAGTTTCCTCTGTCCTTTTGACTATGGTACATATTTAATTGAAAATAGGGTGAAATACTTTTTTAAAGCAATTTTGGAGAGCTATTTGTGGTGACTACTCCATGGCAACTTAAAAAAATGGAGTGAATGACTGCTTCCATAACTATCTAAAAAAGAGTGAACAATTCTAACTAAAAATTATTATAATGAAAAATTTTTTAAAACTTTTCTAAGAAAAAAACTAGAATCCATTAGTTTCTTTATTGGAACGCTTTGTGTCTATTGATTGATATGTATAATTATATACATATCTAATAATTTCCTCAATGATGTTATGGGGGTTTTGCCTCTAGTTTATTGATGTAATAATAGAAAACACATACACACACATACACAAACACACACACAAATAATGACAGAAAGACCAATCAAGTGTTTTAATAAAAACCAGACTTAGGTTGCCTTAAATGTTATGTGCTATTTTCTTTTTTGATGTCTAAACATTCAATTCAACAAGTATTTACTAAATATCTACTATATAAATACAATGATTCATCCCCCTCTGAATTTTTCTATAGACAAAAATTAAATCTTTCTTCTCACTCTGAGTTTTTAGTAACTTATGAGAGCTTTTTCCCCACTGCAGAAAAATCAAAGTTGAGTTCTGTATGTTTTATAAATAAAAAATATGAACTTCACCAATGGAAGATACATTTCTAAATAACTTTTGACATAGTCCCTAGATGTTTTGTTGACCAAAGTCGGGCAATTTACTATCTCTATCCTTTTATATTCCAGGGCAACTTTGGCATATAATTAATACTTACTTGTCAAATAATAATTATCACCAAAGCTACATAATTAATAAAAATTCATAATTATCATTAATTTATAATTATCACCAAAGCACACCAAATGTCCTATCTCATATCACTTCTCAATTCCAGTCTCCCTCCCCATTTCCCTCAGATGTTCTAAGATTTTCATTATAATCACAAAATCTTAAGAGGTGAAAAGGTAGCCTCATAGGTTATAAAGTCCAGCCCTTGTTTAAATAAGAATAATAAAGAGTGGGATACAAAACTAATTTCCTTTATATAGAAACATCTGAATATAGTTTAGAAAAGAAATTATTGCTATTACTGCCCCTGAAACTGAGATAAGTTTTGGTAAAGACAGATAAGAAACCAAGAGAACCCACAATTTCTCTTCATAGAATGCTTGTATGTAAAATAAGGGAAAGGAGATACAAGAAATCATTCCCTTTGAAAAATTCCAAAGCAAAGTTTAAAAGAATTGACAATTTGGTAAAAATGTATGGTTCAATTTGATCATTTTTATGCTGAATAGAAAATATAGAGGCTAAGAATATTATTAGTGATCTATTGAATAAGTCCAATGAAACATTGCATAAACATAATTATTATCTATCATTGGATTCTTATGAGGCACAAAAGAAAAAAAGAAACCACTTTAGCTCTCTATTGATGTCCTAATTTGTCCTGATCTGATATTAGAAGTAACAAGAGTCAGTGCTGTGTTTGATCAAAATGTGACTAAGGAATGCATAGAGGAAAATTCTGTAGTGAAAACCTTATACAGACATTCAAAGGAAAAAATAATCTTTCAAAGTCTATGACTGCTTTCTCAAGTTATATGAATTTGAATACTGACTTTCCCACTCAAACAGAATGTGTAATTCTGCACATAGTATAATGTGCTAACTTATTTATATCATTCTTCATATATTAATGTTTGATTTCAGAAGTTAATACTTCATTAATAAGAAATACTTTAGCCATCATAAGTTAATTATGCCTTGGTTAATAAATTTTAAGGAGTACAGTCTCATTCCTAATCACTTTAAAAAACCAGCAAGAGGAGATTAATTTTCCTTTCTGCAGCTCTGCAATTTTAAATAGAGAAAGCCTAGAGTAAAAAAAAAATTTTTTTTTAAACAATTGCCTAGATTTCTTTAATGGCTCACCCAGAATGACCCCATTAAAGCAAAGGGGAGGAAATTATATGGTCTATTATTTTAGGAGTTTCTATCTCAGGAAATGGTTGCATTTAATAAACTATCCTGGTAGATTGGTAATTTGGGATTTACTTGGACCTAGGATGTGATAGTCCTAGAGAGGTATTAAGGAAGGTTTCCAGGAACATAGAATGCAAATCAAACAAATCCTGGCTCAAAATTTGGAAATATATATAAAGCCAGGAGCAATTTCAATGCAATTTTATCCAAATGTTACTCCTCCTTGCATCTTTTTTCCCTTTTTAATCTATTGTCCCATATCCCTATATATTTTTTCTTTAATACCTTAATGTTTAACCTCTCCAATCCAAGACCAGTCTTTTTACATGGTCCAACTATATCTGGAATAACAATAGAATTTATATGGCACATTAAGTTTTTAAGGTATTTCACATATATTATCCTATTTGATTCTTACGACAACCAGGTAAGGTAGCTACTATTGTCTTCCTTATAGAGATATGGACATAATTTGAGCTCAGTTTTGTGAGTCGGTCAATTAGCTTTATTAAATCAAAATCCAGTTCATTATCCACTAAGCCATCTTCCCTCTTTTAAGTGAAATTCTAAAATGTCACATTTCCTGAGGAATACTCTAATTGCAGGTGTCCCTCAGACTTTGTTCTGGGTCCTCCTCTCTTCTCCCTTTCTGTTATCTCAATTATAGATCACATCATCTTCCACTAATTTAATTACCACTTGATTGTTTTCAAATGTAGTTATTCTATCCTAAACTTTATATTGACCTCTAATCTTGCATTTCCAACAGCCTTTCAATCATCCCAAACAAGGTGTCTTGTAGATATTTTAAACACAATAAGTCCAAAAAAAATTTGTTCTCTTTCCCCTTAAGCTTCACTACCTCCTACCTTCCTTATTACTGTAGGAGAGAACACTCCAATTTCTCAGGTACCTCAGGTTCACAATGTAGGAATCATCCTGCATTCTTCACTTTTTCTCATCAATCACCTCACCCTCAATATCCAGGTTATTATCAAGGCCTATCAGTTTCACCTTTGCAACATTTCTGGAATATGCTCTCTTATCTCCTGACACTGCCACATTCAAACACGAGCTTTCATCAAACCATTCCTGTACTGTTAGAATAGTTTGCAAATAGGTCTGTCTGACTCATGTCTATCCCTATTCCAATCCATCTTCCATTCCATCTTCCAAATGATTTTCCTAAAACAAAAGGCTGATTCTTTCTCCTTCTCTCCCTTTCTCCTCTCCTCTCTTCTCTTCTCCTCTCTTCTTTTCTCTCTTCTCTCATAATAAAATCTAGTGGTTCTCTATTACCTCCAGGAAAAAAAAAAAAACTACATAATGTTCTGTTTGGCATTAAAAATTTCATAACCTAGTCCCCTCCTCCCTTTCCACTCTTCTTATACTTTACTCCTGGACATAATTTTTGATTCAGTGACACTGGCCTTATGGCTATTCCATGAACAAGACACTCTGTACACTCTGGACATTTTCTCAGGCTCTCCCTCTATACCTGGAACACTCTCCCTCCTCACGCCCAACTATGGATCTTCCTGGCTTCCTGGCTTCCTTAAAGTTTTATCTAAAACCCTACTTCCAAAGCTCTCTTAATTCTAGAATCTTCCTTCTTTTAATGATTTCCTATTTATCTTGTCTATACAGTGTTTCATACATATTTATATATTTTCTTACCCATTAGAATCTAATCTCCTTGAAAGAAGGGACTGCCTTTTGCTTCTTTTTGTATCTCCAGTATTTAGTATAGAGGCTAGTACATAGCAGATGCTTAACAATTGTTTATCAGTTGAATTATACACCAACACTTTTGAAAATATACATGAAGGGGAACCCAAGAAGGTACTGCTGAATGGTAGAAAGAGCACTATATATAGACTCAAAGGACCCGAGTTCTATTGCTATAAGTTCTATAATTTTGAACTGTATGTCATCTAACTCAAGTCTCAGTTTCTTTGTCAAATGTATCTATCTACTCTCTTATAAGATTGTGGTTAATATAAAATTAAATATTATATGTAAAGTAAAATAACATGGTGTATTGACTAGACAAATGACCTCAAGCCAGGAACCCTTGTCAAATCCCATTTCAGCAATACATAAACACATACACATATACTGGACAAGTCACTCAGCTTTCTAGACAATTCCCAATGACTATAAGTTGCAGAAGATAAAGAGGAAGACTTAATAGAAATCAGAACAAATGGGTTCTAATTCCCTTCTCTGTTAGAAATGCACCTTGTAACTTGAAACAATGACAAATTCTAATTTAAGTGTTTTAATGTTTCCATGGTTTTTTCCCCTACTAACAGCCCTATGAGATTAGTCATAACAAATATTATTTTTTCCATTTTGAAGAAAACTGTCTTGGAAGTAATGGGAACAATCTAAAATAAATGTGGAGACAAAGGTTTGAGCTTCTGAACGTATGAGTTTATCAACCAATGCATGCCAAATACATACCAAATTGAGGCAAGATCTCCTCAGCTTGGCACAGTTGGGGACACATTTTTGTTCATTAAAAGTAAACAAATATCAGGATAGAAGATTAGGTGATCTGATTGCTAATTGAAGGAAAGATTAGAGGGTTTCAAGTTAGTTTTAGGAATTGATAGAGAGGAAAGTGAACAGATGTAATTCTCTGAAATCAGACAAAGAAGTGTTGCACTCCTCCCCAGTTGTCCATATTCAGTCAAAGAAATTAAACAGTAACAGATGGACCAGTATTGGGCCAGTTTTCACTTAAGGTACATGGATGCATAATTATGAGAAAATTCCTTGCATCACTCTTTGGATACAAACGGGTTTCTGATCACAACCTAGGTCCTGAATTTCTCTAATAGGTAGAGTTGGTCCAGCTTCCCAGCTACACAGGGGTAGTCATTCAAACAATGTTATAAAGTTTTCTCACAATTTCCATGATTAAAGTTTTTCACAAGACAAAAATTGGACTAGATCCGTAATTGAATAGAAGGGAACTGAATTAGTTCCAGAATTGAGGAAAAAGAAGGATTCAGTATAGTTCACTCAATTCCCACAATTCTCTAAGGAGATGATCTGATTCTTCAGTGATTCCATATAGTTAACAAATACTGCCAGGAAGGACTTAAACTTAGATGCTCTGATCCTGAGAGGAATGGTCATTCTACTATATCACATTATAAGTCACAAAACCTCTCCAGACCTCAAATCAACCATCTATAAAATAAGAATGTTAGGCTAGAAAAATGCCAAGGTTTCTTTCAGTTCTGAATATGTATAAATATAAATAAAATAAATCTAATTACTGCAAAAAAGCATTGAATTTATTGTCATCACAGATATTTAATCAGAAACTTGCTATTGATCCAATAAGGCCAGTGAAGGAAGAATTTTTGAATTGGTGGGAACTTATATCTCTAATTTCTCAACTCTGGTATTCCATGACCATATGTTTTAGTTCACACTTTTCAGCTATCATAAGAATTGTAATTTGAAGAGAAGAATTCATGGTAAAAAAAATCAATGGTAAGTTCTATAATAAAATTCTTGTAAGAATCATCCCCTCCCATCTGCATGGAAAGAGGAGAATCATCACTTAAAGAATGTTTTATTAAAATATTAAATAGAAGCACAGACAACTGTCTGGTCCCAGGAAATACAATGACCAAATATATTTGATTTTTTGAACTATTCCATGAAACATGAGAATACTACTAATTCCAGGCACAAAAAGGTAAATTGAACTTGAAGACCTCCTTAGATCCATTCAGACACTTAAATAATTTTACTCTTAGCATCTGTGGTAAAATGTGTTCCCCCAGGTTTTTTCATGTCTTTTCTTATTGGACTATGTGATTAGCATATACGCAAAAAGAAAATTGTACTTTGTTTATAGTAATAATTTACTATAAGGAATCACTGTGTTAAGTCTTAAAATGATATTACATGTATTAGTCTTCTCTGCCTTCATCTCTTGCTCCCTCCTTTTCTTCTTCCCTCATTTCCTACTTCCCTCCCTCCCTCCCTTTTTTCCTTCCTTCCTTCCTCCTCCCTCCCTCCCTCCTTCCTCCCTCCCTTCCTTCCTTCCTTCCTTCCTTCCTTCCTTCCTTCCTTCCTTCCTTCCTTCCTTCCTTTCCTCCTCCCTCCCTCCCTCCTTCTCTCCTTTCTCTCTTCCTCCCTTATCACCTTTAAAATCTCCTTAAAATCTAATCTGATTTCTAATATCTTCCAAAAGTAAAATATCCCCAAGTATAACTTTTAAATATCTTTGCTCCTTTTCTCTAGACTTTTAAAAATGCTTATATTAATTAACAATCTTTATCTTGGCCCTGAAATGGTAGGAAAAAGTAAAAACAACATTGTGTCAAAAATACAAGCATGAAAGGAACACGAGTGTTTCCTTTTCTTTCCTCACAGCTGTCACCTTTAGCATTTTTAAGGGCAGCATAGCAAACATCTGTACATTTATTTGACTCTTGTTTTCACTTTGTCCTTGTAATGTTCTGTTGTAAAACGGACTGGCAGTTTAACTCTGAGGGTGATTTCCTTACACACAGAGGACTGGCTTTTGATACTTTTGATTTTATTTTGCACTTCTGTTTTTACTGGCAACATAGGACTTTTATGCACCTGAGCATAAACTTGTAGGCCTGTTAGTGATGGGCTCTTGCCAAAGTATAGTATTAATGGCACTCTGAAGGCTGAGGCTAGTAGCAGGGGGATGCTTAGTTTGATAAAAAAGCTACAGATGGAGATTGTCTCAGTGGTATAGGAAATTATCCCTGAAATAGAGGAATGTATCCATTTAGCAGACTTTAGAATAAAAGAAAAGCAAGAATTCAAAGTAAAAACAATCTTTTAAAATGAGCCTGTATAAAACTGTTCATTTTTTTAAAATGACATAATAACCAATTATATTTGTGATCTTTCCTCATGTTCTCCTGGCTAGGAATCAGAGGGTCTTGTCTTTCTAACTAGTCTGATATTTCAACTAGAGTTTCTGGTCCCCAAACTTCCTGAAGTTTTCTGGAAGGAAATTGATATTTATATTTAAGATGAATTAACCATATCCTCTATTCCATACATTAATCAGATCATGAAGCTATGATCCCCTTCTTCTACAAAGGAGGTAGGTACAGAGCCCTTCAATCAATATCCCTCTGCTTTAAAGTAAATTGTTATTTTGCTTCAGTTTTTTTTTTTCCTACCAAGAAAATGATCTTTAGATTGGGAAGAACAGAAGAAAAGAGGGTAGCAACCCATGATTACTGAGGACATACTAAGAAAGTATTAATCTTCAGTAAGATCTAATCATCAAGCTTGGATTAATTATGTCTTAGAATAAAGTACTGACTATGATTACTGAATCACCATCATAAATTTTAGAAAGTACAAAAGGGAGTGATGCACCAGAATGAAAAAATAATCTCACTTTTTAATGGTCTTGACTGATCTCTTGAAAAATTCTAAGACATATCATCAAGGGGACATTTAGAAGAGGAGGCAATAAAAACTAATAACCAGCATAACCAAATCAAAACAGTCCATTCCACATTAACCTCAAATTCATTTTTGACATAGTAACTAGATAACTAAACAATATACCTAAATTTAAACAAAGAATTTTACAAAATCTCTTATCTATTTATGAAAACTATGGAGAAATATGATACCAATGCAAGGCTCTAAAATATCTCCTTTAAACTCTTTTTAGAATTTAATAAGATGTTTAACATCTATTTAAAGGTAAAATCTTCTAGTTGGGTAGATCTGAAATACAAAAAGACACTTATTAATGGGTCAATGCCAACTTGGAATGTACCCTAGGGATTTATTTTTTCCCCTCATGCACTTATATTATTACCAATGATTTGGATTATCACATATAGCATGCTTATCTCATAATACAAAAGTAAAAGTGATGGCTAGGGCAGCTAGGTGGCACAGTGGATAGAACACTAGCCCTGAAGGCAGGAGAACCTGAATTCAAATCTGGCCTCAGACACTTAACATATCCTAGCTGTGTGATTGTGGGCAAGTCATTTAACCCTAATTGTCTCAGTCCAAAAAAAAAAAATTGTTGACTAACATTTTGGATGTTAAGAGTCAGAGTCTAAATGGATCTCAACAGCTAAAACAATTTGTTAAATCTAATAAGATAAAATGAGAGAGAGAGAGAGAGAGAGAGAGAGAGAGAGAGAGAGAAAGAGAGAGAGAAAGAGAGAAAGAGAGAGAGAGAGAGAGAGAGAGAGAGAGAGAGAGAGAGAGAGAGAGAGAGAGAGAGAGAGAGAGAGAGAATCCTACAAAATTGGGCTAAAAAAATTAACTTTACAAGTGATTTTCAAGTTCAATATGAATCAACTTGTGTGACACAATGGCCCAAACCCACAATTCTATTCATTCCTAGGCACCAAATTTTAGGAAAGATATTCATAAACTGAAGTGTATGTAGAAAGCCAAGGCCATTAAGGTGAGAAGTTTGGAGAATATAATATAGGATGATCTATAGAAGGAATATAGAAACATGTGGTTCGGTGAGGAAGGAATGAAAGCTGTCTTCAGGTTTTCAAAGAGCTGTTATATGAAACAGGCATTAGAATTATTCTTCTTGACTCTGGACAGTAGAACCAAATGGCATGAGAAAATTGAGACTAAATAAAAGGGAGGAAAAGTTTGAAAACATTATATAAATATTTGTTGTTATTATTATCTTAACAATTATAATTGATCCAAAAGTATAACTTATTGCCTTTTAAAGTTATAGAGTTGTCTGTTCTACCCTCTTTGGAGGTTATTAAGTAAGGATTGGATACTCACACATTAAGGATATTACAGAGGAAATTCTTGTGCAAGTACTATTTGAACTAGATAGCCATTGAAGTCCCTTTCATTTTTTCAGATTCCACGATTCTGTTAATGAAGCTAGGGAACAGTTAGCAGTCAATTTTGGTTGGAATACAGTATGAAAAAGAGGAAGAAGTGTAAAATGAAAAAGATTAGAGATAGAGAGTTCTTTAAATTTCAGGTTATTTCTTTTTTTTTTTTTTCCTTTATGAGCAAGAGAGTGCCCACTGAAAGTTTTCGCATAGCATAATGATGTCACAATTCTGGAAGATTATTTTTGCCAAATCTGGGAAAGATGACAGGAAGGAGAGACCTGTTAGGGAGTTACTTTCCAGAAAAGGAGTGATGAAGGGTTGAATTAGCTTATTATTAATGAGAAGGAATGGATGTAGAAACTTGACAAAGGTAATGCCAACTGGTCCTGGCCAGTGAGTGAAAGTAGAAATAAATGATATGAAAGAGTCAAAGATAATTGAGATTTCGCTCAATGGTTACTGGGAGAGTGGGTAGGTAATGCTATTGGAAGTAAGGACATTGAGTGAATGCCATTTAGAAAGATGATTATTCAGTTTTTGCTAATATAGAGTTTGATTTAACTGTAAAAACATCAGGTGAGGCAGTTGGAGTTCAAGGAACAGGCTGAAACTTGATCAAAGATTTTGAGGTTATTGGTATAGAAATAATAATTGAAGTCATTGGTGTAGATTGAATTTCTAAAAGTGAATGTGAAGAGAGAATTTTAAAAAGGGCTGATAAAAGAGCTTCTAATGACAGTCTCAGAGAAATGCAAGAAAGACGATAAATGAGCAAAGGTAACCGCAAAGGAGTCATTAGACAAATAGAAGGAAAACCAGGAAAGGACAATGTCATGGAAACAAAGGGAAAGAAAGTATCCAGGAAGAAAGAATGCTAAAAATGTTAAATGCTATAAAGAGGTCAAGAATGAGAGGGCTGAGAAGAGATTGTCAAGTTTGTCAATTTAAAAATTATATTGGACAAAACAGGTTCTATTAATACTAGAGATAGAAGCCAAGTTACAAGAAGTTGAATGAACAGAAAGTACAAGCATTGTGTACAGTTATTACTCTTGGTAGAATTTTCACAGATGGAGAAGAGGCTCATTGTTCTTCCCCATAAACAAAACCCAGAGTGTTGCCTGTGAATATCCCAGTATTACTTCCTTGGTTATTTAGAGAAGATGGAAATGGAAGAAAGGAAGAGAGACAGTTAGGAGTTAGAGTCAGAAGATATCCTGCCTCTTTAATACCTTACTTTAATACTTACTAGTTGCACAAAAAATGAGCAAATCATTTAACTTTTATGTGTTTCAGGTTCCTCATCTATAAAATGGGGGTAATGACACTGTTAGAACTTATGCCAAAAGGAAGCCACGAAGATTAAATGAAACAATGTTTGCAAAACTCTTTGAAAACCTGAATGTACTGAGTCAACATGACATGATGTCCTCTGATGGGGAAGAAGAAAGGAATACATATTTAAAATTTGTACTAGTCACACTGCACCACTAAGTATTAAGCACAGTGCTAAGCACCTAAAAACAAACAAACAATATTGACTCACTCATCCTCACAAAAAATCCTTGGGAGATAGGTGCTACTATTATCTTTTATGATGGAGGAAATTAAAACTTTTATAATGGAGGAAATTAAAACAAACAGAAATTTAAGTGATGTGCCCAGGTTTACAGGTTGTTGTTGTTATTGTTTTGTTTTTTGCTAAGGCAACTGGTTTAAGTGACTTGCACAGCGTCACACAGCCAGGCAGTGTTAAATGTCTGAGGCCAGATTTGAATGTAGTCTTCCTGGCTTCAGGGCTGGTGTTCTATCCACTACACCAATTAGCTGCTCCAGGTTTATAGTTCTTAAGAACTAAAAGTCCCTTAAGGGACTCAGATTGGATTTGAACCCAGACCTTCCTGATATTTATCTTAAACTTCTATTTGTTATACCAGCAGTGGCTCAAGCTGTACTCTGTGCATTTTTGTTACTAATCAGGTGAGATGTGGCTTAGTCAAGGTATTTATCAAATCTGAGGTTACTGGCCTATGACAATGGATTCTAGACCTAGTGATGAAGTGTTTTCTGTACTTTAGAAGGTCAGCCTTGGAGTCAGTAATACAAAAGCCTCAAATGTCCTAGTCTCTCACCCAACTCTACCTACATATAATGGTTAAGATACTGGGCAAGTCACAAGTTGTCAGTGTCCCTGACTACAAGGCTTCAGAGAGGGAGTTGATCTCCAATTGTAGAGGGACTTTGTCACTGAGTATACCCTATACCAGTGAAATCATAGATTTGTCTGATATCATTATATAAACAACAACTAGTAGTAATAGTAGTAGTAAGAAATTTCTTTTACTATGTCAATACACAAGGCATGGAAATATTTTCAAATTAAGCAACCAAATTCTTGACTCTCCCCTAATTCCATGGTAAATATGTTAGCTAAATTCTAGCAAGAACCACAGGTTTTATATTCATTTAGTTTGCTTAAATCTATCTGGAAAGATATAGACCAATCTACAAGATGTCCATTAACTCACTAAGTTTCACCAGCCCCCAGGAACATCACTGGGGAATAATATTTAGGACTTTTTGTAGAGGTGGGACTAGACATGCATTGGTATGTTTTGGAACACTCCTTCCCATAGAGCGTTTCTTTATACTGCCCATACAAAAGTCAGTATGTTTCATTTAGCTTATTTATTTTTTTAAATAGAGCCATAATGACTTTCTGCTGGTTTCGTCTTTGTAAGTGGGAGCCCAGAGATGCCTTTTCATACAGTGTAGATATTACTCATTCAATGATGATTTGTGTAGACTTTCATATTCTCAGCCCTACATACATTTTTCTGCAAGTTATGCGATTCCTGGATAATATGAAAATAACTAACATAGTTGAGTTGCACTGCTTTTTCCTGAAGTAAGAAAATAATCATAGCATTTACAGTTGCCACTTTTAGAAAGAAAATTTAAAAATCAGTCATCATAATGCAAGATCTTAATCCAAGGCCATCAGTTGAGAAGTGAATAACAAGAGAATTCATCATATAATGTTTTGCAGTATAACTAAGGATATTACTTCTTTGCCAAAACATTTACTCCTTAGGGGAGAAATTATTAAAATGATTAGGTCAGCCTCACCTTCAGACAGTCCAAACTTGTGTGACTCAGAATTGAATAGGTTATCTTTCCCTTTCAATAAAATGATATTTATATATAATACATAAGTATTCTTATGTTCCATCCAACATGAGGGAGATGTAATTTAGAATTTTCATAAATGTAGTTCCCAAGAAATCTAATCACAATACCAAACTGTGCTTTTATTAGTTAATTTTTAGAACATGCTCACATGAAATAGGATAATATTGTGGATGTGGATAAGTTGAGGTTCACTCAAGGTACTTAGCAGAATAGAGTCTCTGATTTCAGGCATAGTGTTTTCTGACAGTATGCTCTTTTTTATGTTCTGGAATCTGTTATTCCCTCTCCAGGACGATGTTTTTCAAGTGAACAGTCCAATGTGCCTTCCAGTATTATCACATAATCAATATCATTTTATTGACAATGCTTTCAATTAACTTAACTAGTCAAAGCATTCCCAGCACCTTGCCAGGCCTGCTAATAGAAGCATAATAGGGAGATTATATGGTGAAAATGGCTGTGTAAGTGACAAACACATGCACCATGAACTAGAGCCATCTGGCACTACTGATCACAGCTGTTGGCATGGCTGGCACCCAATGGACCCTTAAAGAGCTCTGTGCTCTGCTGATACATCACTTCTCTCAATGGAGGAAGCCAACATGGATTGTCAAGCTAGGAATAATGGTGCTATATTCCTTATTACCTTCAATTAACTCTAAGGAATTGAGTTGCAAAATACCTTACCTTGCATTGTCATTCGGGTGGGTTCTGAAAACAGAGGAATGAGCAAGAGGTAGATGAGGTAGACAAATGAAAGCCCATTGTACCGGAAAGCACATGCTGCATTTAGAAAGAAGAGAAAGGGAAAACTGTATTAGTTAAACTGCCTCAAATAATGGAGAATCCAACAGGATTTCAGTGGTACACGCAATTACCAACTCAAGGTACATCACTAATTGTGTAAGTAGCAGTAATTGAGAATTATTGATTGAATTAGGGGTTCCCTATGTTCTATATAGTGGAGAATATGAAAAAATTGCAAGAGGTCACCTTGCCCTCAGAAAGGTTACAATTAAAGTGGGGAGGATAATACTAAAATAAATTAATGAATGGCTAAACTATATACGTCAACTTAATTCCAATTAACGTTTATTTCTTCTGTGCAGTGCTAGAAATGTCAGGGAAGATTAAATGCTAAATCATGTGATTCCTGTAAAAATACTATAGAAACTGAGAGATATGAGTTATAGGGTAAGTGACCGATTAAGGCTTTATAGAGAGATAGCACTCAATTTTGGCCCCAAAGGATGAGAGTAATAATAATAGCACTCAGTAAGATAACCATCATCTATTAAACACTTACTATCTACCAGGTACTGCTAAGCACTAGAAATAAAAAGAAAGGCAACAGTCCCTGTCTCAAGAAGTCTCAACAACATGGGAAGACATCATACAAACAAAATTTTTGTTATTCAGTAATTTTAGATTTTGTGATTTCTTTGTCACTGGAGTGATTTGCATTTCCTTCTCCAGTTCATTTTATAGATAAGAAACTGAGGCAGAGAGTTAACTGGCTTGCCAGGGTCACAAAGCTAAGAAGTATTGTGCTGATTTTAAAAATTCAAGAAACATAATTGCTGGCTAACTTAATAAGGCTAAATGGTTATTAATAAAAGGAGAGTTATTTGACTGTCTCTCTTAGCCCCAAGACAATTATGGTGGCAGAGCTCACAATTTATATATGTTTCAAAGCAATGAAGAGCTACTAATGACATTATATCACCCTTGGAAAGAGAAATTACCTCTACTCGGGCCACCACAGGCTTTGGTTATTTAGACAAAAGGATATATTTCCAACCAAGATTGAATAGAACACAATGGACATCTTAGATGAAATTTTATGTAGGATTGGGTGGGGTTTGACCAAGATGAAGACAGATAATGCAATCTTTTTATGAGTAATGTTCTTCAAAAAAACCAAACTTCCAGTCAGGACTTTGGAAGAAAATGTCCAGGGTTGGATTTTAACTCATGAAAATGAGTCTTCCTGATTCCATGGCCTGTCCACTGTGTTCCCTAACTGCTCAATGCAATAAATATTACTCTCTCTCTCTCTCTTTCTCTCTCTCTCTCTCTCTCTCTCTCTCTCTCTCTCTCTCTCTTTCTCTCCTCTCTCTCTCTGTGTGTGTGTGTGTGTGTGTGTGTGTGTGTGTGTATGTGAATGCTGTGTAATTATAATGACTAAATCTGGTTCCTGAGAAGAGATGAAGTAATGAATCTCTCTTTCCCTTTATTTCAGAGGTCAAGTACTATGGATATTTAGCATTGTATATAATGTCAATTGCATATATATCTTCCTAGAAAGACATGATTTCAATACTATAAAAATAAATAATATCATCCTGAAGTTTTGAGATTTTGATGAAAATGTGATGTCAATAGAATGGTTACTCCCTTCACTAATGTAATTCATAATTTGTCCACACTTTGCATCTGTCTCAATTTTTGTCCATATCTTTCCACCTATCCTCCATTATGTAATCCAACTGATGAATTGGGAAAAAAAAATTCCCATCTTCTTTTCTTTGGGAATATCAATTCACACTTCAAGTTATCGATCTTTTCTATGCAATTCTAGCTTGAACTTGAACTTGTTATACATTTTTCTAGGATGTCTTTTTTCATCATTTCTCATATATAAATTGTAAATAATATGGTGAAGCCTACTTTTACCTGATCAGTACCACTCAATTTTCCTTTAAAAATTATTATTTTTAAAAAATTTTTTCTACGAACTTCTGTTCTGTGAGGAACAAAGTCCAGGTAACACTCTTGTTAAAAGAATAGGTTTTATGGTTATGAACAATTTGATATCAGTGAAAATACTGTGTAATTTCCTCAGGAGAGGTTCACCCAATGTCTTCCCTCCTACTCAATTATGTCACTTCATTTTCACTCTGAATTCCCTTTCCAATAAATTGAATGTACAACAATCTTCATGTTGTAGGATGACTTTGTCCTCAAGAGATTTGATATCAAGAGATGATCTTAGCATAGTATGTGGCACAGAGTTGGTGCTTAATAAATGCTTATCCACTCCCCAATCCATTTTTCATTCATCTTCCCTCTCATTCAGAGAGAGAGGTTATACCATTTTTTTTTCATTTGGGGGGAAATCATCAAGGAGACTTAGTCTTTGGGTTTTTGATAGAATAGTATGCCCTCAAAAAAAAAACAAAACAAAACAAACAAAACACATGAAAACATTTGGACAACCTCATCTTCAGTAGAGAATCTTTTATTTGTATTTTTGTCAAATCTTCTGACTTAAGTGAATGTAATGACACTTAGAATTGTCTAAGTTTTATATACTTCTTGTTTTACATACCATTTCATAGCAATATTTGTTGGATATTTAGAGAAAGGTATTTCTATAGTCATATTTGTCAAAGAATCTTATATAATTTTAATGGCTGCATGGGAGATACCTTATCTAAATGTTTCTTTTTTGTTGTTCCACCACATCCAATGCTTTTTTACACAATTAATAAAACACAGAGATATCTGACATCCTATATGCCTGTCAATAATTCAGCTATAAGAATGATGCCTACCCTAGAATGTCTCATGAAAAATGCATTCCAATACGTAAATACCATTTTCATAAGAAAAAAGGTATAGAGAAAAGAAATTCCACTTAATTCCTATTTAGTTCTTTTAATGACTGCATTGTACAAAACATTGTCCTGGTAATATTCTAAACCAATTAGATCCTGACCCCAAAGTGCTTCTATCCAACATATACACATACAAGATTTGCACTGATAAATATGTAAAGAATAAAAACACTCCCAGAACACACACACACACACACACACACACACACACACCCCTAAAATTTAATAGTATTTTAGGAAAGAATAAAATAAAAACTATAAGGGAGAGAGAAAAGTGACAAAGGTAAACACACATAGAATAGGAGAAAAAAGAAAAGAAAAGAAAAAGAAGATGGGGAGGAATATAGTGTTTTAAGAAATTCATTTCAATGTGACTTAATTTTTCTGTTTCAGCCATATAATTACTGCCACATTTTATTGGCATTTAAATGTTCTTATAATATCCAGTCTTATTATTTTAGATTTTAAAGTTAAATGCTCTCAGAACTATTTATCCTATTTTCTTCATATCCACAACAGTAGCAAACAAAATCCCATTATCTACCTCAGGGGTTACAAAATCTTAAATGCAAAGAGCCTCCATTTCAACTCAGGGCATTCAGATTGAGCATAATCTAAATTGGTAACAGCCTGAAGGGTCTTTGTTTATTTTAACAGTTGCCAAATCGGTAGATATACATTACTTAGAGAGAGTAACTTCATTAATAAATGATAAAAGACTTCTATCAATTCAGTGTTTCCATGTCGTATTTTTAAATATTCTGTACTTGTGCACTCTAAAGAGGTCAATTGCTTTTTGAAGATAAAGCCTCTCAGTGTACAAAATTTGGATCCAATTTTCAATTTCTAGAGGGTATACCAAGAATCTTTATTGAAATACAAATGAAAAGTAACTAAAAGAAACAGCTGCTGTTTATTTACAATGATAGAGTTGACAGAGTAAGGGGGAGACATTTAAAAAAAAAAAAACTAATACAGATTCTTATTAAGGAACAAAGGATATCTTTGGAATTAGACACAGGAAAACATTCCTAAGTTCATTGTCTATTTGTGCAGTACTCTTCCCTTCATTATAATTGTCTTGTGTTTTACATCCGCTGAAGTCTCAAATTTCCCAAACATACGGGATGTGTTAGAACAGAAGCCAGACAAATGTTTCTGTTCCCTTTTCCTTTACCCTCTAACCTTGACGCCCATGATAGATATGTAAGGGTCACAGTTCCTGTCCCAAATGTTTCCTTACTTTTTTTTTTTTAATTTGTAAAGAAGGTTTGTTCATATCAACTTTTCTATTGTTTAAGTTGCCAGAAATTTCTTTACATATCTATACTTAGTATGTGTCATCTCCAAAATTCTTTTAGTTTGTTTCAAAAGAATATCAAATATCTGAGGAAAATGCAACGGAGAACAGGATCAGATAAGTGGGGATTTTAATCTTATTCTCAACTTGTTCAGAATCCTCTACTGGCTACTAAAACAATAATGCAAATTTATTTTCATAAATTGTATGTGCATGGCTTATTTTTTCCCCAGGTGTAGTTTATCATAAAATGACTCATTTATAGGATAGATGTCTATAAATGTCAAAATTAATGTGGATAAAAAAATCTGTTAAATCCCTATAATCTATTCTTTTCTGGGGACCCCAAAACAATAAAACTGATTTGGAAAAAGGACCAGGCCTATGAAGGTTTCCTTTTAAATGTATATTGTCCAATTCTGTACATCTCTATTTTCCTCTGAAATCTGAATAGTAATTAGTTGCCTTACATAGTTTATACCTCATGGATAAAGATTATGAAAATTATCCCCGTTCTATCAGGAATTATTTGAAAACTAAGTATAAGTGTGTACCTGCTAAGTGGGAGACCCTATTAAGGGATGGAGATACAAAATAAAAATTTAAAAATTCCTATCCTCAAGGAGATTGTATTCTACCAAAAGAAACAATGTATATACACATATAAGTAAATACAGAGAAAAATTCAAAGTATTTTCAAGAGGGGGAGAACTGGAGGTAGGGGAGTATTGGATGAGAGAGAGAGAGCAGAAAAGACCCCTTAAGCTTATTTTGGAAGGAATCTTGGGACTCTATTAATTGCTTTGAACATACTAATTATCCAAATAGCTATTCTAGCAGAATGTTGAACAAAAACTACTTAAAATAAGCTTCATTTTAAAGCAAAACTTTGTAATACTTGGGGATTGTTCACCTTGGTTGAAAAATAAAGTATATATTTTGAAGAATAATTATTCAAATGGAAGCTAGGCGATGGAGCAGTGACCTTGGAGTTAGGAGGACCTGGATTCAAATTTGGTGTCAGATGTTTATTGGCTGAGTGATCCTGGGTAAGGAACTTAATCCTGACTATCTTTCCTATCTCCCCCCCCCCAAAAAAAAAAACTAGTCAAGAAAATCAAATTTCTATTTTCTATTTGTGCCAATTTTTAAAACTTTTTATTTCTTTTTTTCCCCCAGTCAAATTTTTTTGAAATTTCCTTTAATATTAAAAAAAATTATTTTACCCTCTACTTCACTATGTCTTATCCCAAGTACAACTTCTGTTCTCAAGATAGAACAATTTGATCATGAAAACCTAAGAAAGGTTGGCATGGCCATCATTCTAATTAATTATTCATTTGTTGCTTTTTGATTTTTATGTTTAACAAAGCATTGCTCCTCTCTGAAAAGCCATGAAAAAAAAAAATGCTGACTCGATCATTGACAATAAGGTCTCCTACTAAATCGAAATTGTCAGGGTCAGAACTTCATCAGAATACTAATTTTGAGATTTAGTTCTCCATAGTGACATGCCTGAATCTCATTGACTCCAGTGGGAACTTGTTGTGTTAGACCTAGGTCACAATCATGAATAAATGATGTTTTCCTTTTCAAAAGTTAGACTAGTCATTTTCTCTCCCCTCTCCTTACCCCCTGTCATGGGTCTTATCTATTCATAAGCACCCAATTACAACTATGGGGAAAAGGTGTCATGGTAATGGCAAATACCAGGGGGTGCTGCTGCTCATGTTGGCTTTATGGGAATATTTTCCTAGCAGCGATGGCTTTTGAGTAACAGAATTAATTTACTGCCTGCTATGGTTTCCTTCTTTCAAGAACTTAGGAAAAATAGATTTTTTTTAGTAAGCTTTTACTGTAGACTTTAGTATATTACATATTATTCTTGGCAACAGCCCCTCTGGACTGATGTGTGCATTAGCATGAAGAGAAATCAATTCAGCCAGCAGTAATGAAGTCATATTTCTTCTGTCTTCAACTTACAAGGCTGCCTGACAGTTGTATCTTGTTGAACAACTTCTACAGCTGAAAAATTGATTACATAGCCTGGTGATCTGGTTCACGAATCTTCTTTGAGTATCTAAGTTCTGCTCTCAGTTTCATTTAACAGCTGTAGCTGAACTCATTATGGATTCTCTGTTGCAGAAATGTTGCCCGCAAGGCACTCAGTCAGCAGGGGGGAAGAGACGACAAATTGACTGTCCTTTGGCTTCAGTACAAAGCTAAAGGAAGTCATTGGCAAATTTCTCCTGACAGTCTTCCCGACTTCTTCCTGGGGAGCATCTGTCTTTGAAAGCTTAAGTCAAGCAACATATGGAGCTAACTCTGCTACTTCCAGATACTGATGTTACTGCTGGCAGAAGAGATACACCTTTTCAAAAAGTAAAACCAGATTATTTAAAATGCTCTGGGTTTTATACCACTAAAGACAATAATACTAATTAGAAGCAGATCACTGGCCAGAATGAGTTCTCTGCTTCCAAATCAACACCCAAAGCAATAGAAAAATTGATCCAGTGCCTTGAAAAATCAGCTTTTTCCTCAATAAACCTCATTACATTTCTACTTCTCTCTTTTAAATGACATCTTTAATTTTAGACTTATAATCATAGGATCACACATTTGGGAATGCAATGGAGAAGTAAATCCATCTTATCAGACACTATCTATAAGCAATGCTTTCATATTGATTATCTCCCATCATGACAAAGAAGGAAAGCAGTACTTCTTCACATTTTTCCTTTACCTTACTTCCTACTTAACATTTTATCTGTCACTCTGAAATGCTCACAAAACCCAATGGTAGTCCAGGTATGGAATGCCATAAGAATTTTTCCTGACATGTCCCTAAAAACATACCCAGGCAACCTAAGTCTCTTAGGGCTCTCTAATTCTGCCATTCCCCTCCT
Source organism: Antechinus flavipes (assembly GCF_016432865.1). Taxonomy (NCBI): domain Eukaryota; kingdom Metazoa; phylum Chordata; class Mammalia; order Dasyuromorphia; family Dasyuridae; genus Antechinus; species Antechinus flavipes. Next base: position 510,171,160 of record NC_067398.1, read on the forward strand.
TAATTTTTCCATTTTGACAAGGAGATAATTATTCTGCAAGCATTTTCTCAATTTGCTTCCTATCCCAAGTAAATAAGAATCATCTTGGATATAAATAATTAATAGATTGGCCAGAAGTAGCATATCAGAACATCTGGATTCACCTCATGGTTCTGATCCTTTCTTGCAATATGATTTTTGATCAGTCTCTATCTCAAATTCCTCTTTTATAAAAGGGAGATAATAAAATCTATACTGTTACTTCAGAAGGCTGCATTATAATGAGAAAAAATGCATCTTAATGGATAGAGGATTAGACTCAAAATCAGAAAGATCTGGGTTGAATTCCAAAATTGGAATAGTCACACATGGAATTTATTGCAATATTCAAGCTAGAGAAAATAAAGTGATGTCTGAAAAGAAAATAAAAGGTGTGGCTAACAAGAACAATGTTTAAAATTTAAAAAGGGAAAGGCGTTTCTATGAAGAAAAAATATTTTCTTAACATTTATAATATATTACATTTAGGTATACAAGAAGAAGTGGGGATAAAATACTCCCCCTAAATCACTTTCCTTAGCTCAAAGAACAATTGACTATGCATAACTTTCTTAAGGAAGAAAAAGTATAGCTGAAACAAAAAGTTCAATTTTTATTCTTCTCAAAAATGGAATTCATTTTAATACTCAGAACTTTGAAACATTTTGCTAATCCTCAGCATTGCATACCTAATGTCTCCTATATAGAAACATATTTCCAATGAACTGTTCTGTCATGTGATTTATCAATGGATATCACATTTATTCTTATAAAAAACTGAAGGATTTCATCAATAACTCTAAGGCAAGCACAGCTAAGTCCCTTTACAGCAAATTATTTAATTTAATTTCTCCTTAGTTCAAGAAACTTCAGTGGCTCCCTATTGCCTAACAAACTTTTCAGCTTGACATTAAGTCATTCACAATCGCTATCTAACCTATCTTTCCTGCTTTATTCCATTTTAATAAATAAATGTATGAATTAAAAGGCATCCATTAAGAACTTTACATAACAATGGAGAGGCAAATAGAAAGAAAAGTAAAAAATATTGCCAAATAGTTTTACATTTTGTCTTCTACTTCCATGCTTTTGTATATACTGTCCCCCATGCCTGAAACAAACTTTTTTTTTTTTTTTACCTCTGATTTTCAGAACCATTAACTACTTTCAAGGCCCAGTACAGGAGTCACTTTCTAGAGGAAACTTCCTGAGTTCCTCAATTCTTAGATCTCTCTTTATCCTCAAGTTATTAACTATTATTTACATATTTACATAATGAAATCCACAGATGAATATAGGGTCCTTAAATACAAATAATGTTTTTGTTTGTTTGTTTTTGTTTGACTATCCCATATGCCTAATATGATTCATGGAACAAAGTAGGTAGCCACTTAATAAATAATAAATAAATAAATAATGATAAATAGACCAATTTGATCTAATTCTGTTAAAGAAATATTTAAATAATAAATTGAATGAGATCGTTACTTCTTTGACCTCTCTGAACACTCCTATACTTATTTCCCAACCAACCAGAACAGGGTTCCAAATTTCTAGTGGTCTAATTTTAGGTGTTTATCATGAATGATGTTTAAGATGCCCTTATTGTGGATTGAAAAATAAATTGAAATATTCAGGAAGAGGAGAACACTAGATTGAGTGCAAAAGGTTTTAAGGTTCACTATTTGAAAGTAGACACACCCTTTTGTACTTTCTTAATTTGTTTTTCTTTATTTTTTCAGCTAAAAAAGGAGGAAAGTCTAAGAACCAAAATTAAGTCTGTTTTTGTTCTTTTTTTTAAAAAAAGGAAATTAAACAAGGGTTGAATTAGATGATAATCTAAGGTCCATTCCAGTTTTTAACATCATATAAATCTACAATAAAAAAAAAGTCACTGGCACACAAAAGTCCTGAGCCAATAAAATCTAAGGCTATAGATCAAATTAATATTACATTCAAGAAACTAAATAGGTGAGAGTACATTGGAAAAACAAGATGGAAAGCAAGACATAGATTCTGATTAGCCTGTATATAAGCCTGTATTACTATTTTTAGAAGCTCACTATCCTCTTCTTAATACAGATGATGGATGGAAAGGGAGCAATTCTAATTTTTCACATAGAAGCAACTAGAATGCATTTTTTTCCCTTTTCCCCTAAGCTCTCATCTGGAATCTGTTAAATTCTGCAGAAGTTTGCCTAGAAATACAGCCTAAAAGTTAGGGAAAAATAATTTCTGGCTTTTTGTTTAAATTTTCTTGAGAAATACACCTTAGGGACATCAAAACTTCTTTCCCTAAACATCATCCAGATAATAATAATAAAGAGAAAAATTAAATGGGAAAAATAATGCAAAATACTCCCAATTGACTGTATAAAAATGTGTGAACTCCTTCAGGGCAGGAAATGTGTGGTTTTTACTCTGGTATCCTAAACCTCCAGCACTCTCCCTGAACACTTAGTAGGACTAGCAAAGTAATCCCTTAGTGAATTACAAACTTCTCAAATAGAAAACCTAATCTGAATCTTTCTTTTAACTTCTAGGTAATAGAAATCTTTTCATTCCACCAGAGTTCTTGAAGATGAGGCTTTTTGTTTTAATGAGTGCTGAAAGATTGAGTCCACTTTTCACTTATATCTTGGTCTTTTCAAATTTCAAGATGCTTATAACTGCATTTCTTTCCTCCAAAATGTCCCAGCCCTTTCATCACCAGGAAAGTTATCAATTTAATTCAACAAATGTTTATGAAATGTCTATTGTGGACAAGATGCTATAGTAGGTATTGGGAATAAAACGACAAATATTTAAAAGATCCCTTGCCCACAAAGGGCTTATATTTTTACGGGGAAAGGTAAGATACAATCTGTACATAAGTAGATATAAAGCATAGAGACCTTTTCAAAAAAGTTAATTCAATGAACATGACAAGGAACTCTCTCTCTCTCTCTCTCTCTCTCTCTCTCTCTCTCTCTCTCTCTCTCTCTCTCTCTCTCTCTCTCTCTCTCTTCCTCCTTCCCTCCCTCCTTCCCTCTCTCTCTCTCTCTCTTTTGGACTTTTGGGGGAAACTTGGGAAACTCCCTCAGAGAAGCTCTCCCCTGAGAGACCCATCCCAGGGAATCAAGACACAGTGGTTTCATTCTATTATCTGGATGAGATTAGTGAGTCCAGGACCATTCCTATTTAGCTAGAGCTGGAGATCAAGATTTCTATCCACCTTTATTTGAATTGGCGATTAGTCCAGGGACTCATTCAATTCAAAGATTCTCTATTCTGATTCCAATGCAAACTGCTCTCTGCCCCTACCTAGATCTACCCATATAACAAGCTTCTTTCAGCCCAACTCCTTGCAGAGGACCTAAAAGCAGGAATTATGCCAAGGAAGTTCTCTTTCTTCTTGGCATAGCTGCGACCCTCTGCCCTCTGAAAAGACATTCTCTTTTCAACCTTACTCCCTCTTTATCTCTCTCTATTCACCTCTCTGTCTGGACTTCTCTGTTAGAAACTTTCTCTGCTAGAGGATTTTTCTGCTTGATCTTTACTTCTCTATCGGGACCCTGCCACTAAGGAAGTCAGCCTGCAAAAGCTGACTTCTCAGTTCTAATAATAATCTTCTTTTGCCAATTTAACTTTTTGGATTTGTAAACTCATTTACAAAGGACCTGCACCTACCAGAAGGGGGTTCCCACAACTCCCTGCCTGCGGGGAACCTCATCAAACGCAAACATGTTCTATTTGATTCAGTAACACCTAATCCCTAGCTGTTTCATGAACAAGGCACTCCATTTCTTGACTCTAGATTATTTTCTCAGTTTGTCCCCCTTGTCTGGAATGCTCTTCTTCCTCTACTTTAATAACTTTCCTAACTTCCTCTAAATCCCAACTAAAATCTCACCTTTTTACAGAAGCCTTCCTTAACTCCTCTCAATTCCAGTGCTTTTCCCTCTGTTAAGTATTTCCTATTTATCCTGTATGACAGCTTCCTTTGTATATATCCGTTTATTGTCCTCCCCGCCCCCCACCCCAAGCCCCATTAAATGGTAAATTCCTTGAAAGTAGGGACTGATTTTTCATTCCTTTCATATCCCCGGCACTTTAGCAAAGTGGCCAGGACATAGTTGGCCCTTAAATGTTTCTTGATAGTTTGAGAACAAAGTCAAACAATTTAAAATACACCAGGGCAAAAAAAAAAAACCTTCATTATACTAAAACCACAATGAAGTGGGAAGGCCCTTGAACATATATGTGTCTCCTCTTTTTTCATGACTTTGTGCCAACTAAACCCCAGGGATAGCCATAGTATAATTCTCACCTTGGAAAGTAAAGTTATCTCTATTTTATAGCAGAGGAGATAAGAAATAGTGACACTTTTTTCTGCCTCACTAGTTACTGCTTTATTCATTTGCTTTACAGTCTTATTTGATGCAAAAACAAACAAATGATGAATTCAATGGAGAAAAGATGTCAAACTAGTTTGAAAATCCCAATTCTGTTGCATATTGACACAATCTTGGTATCACTGATCCAACTTGGTTCTTTTCTCCTCCTTAATTGTTATTTACACCAAGATTGTAAGATTATAGATTTCGAGGTGGCAGGGACCTTAAACATCTACTAGTCTATTCTTGTTTTACACATGAAGTAACTGAAGCTCAAAGGTTGACTTGCTCAAGTTGTCATAGATATTTGGCCTCAAACAGTCAAACTAACACTGGCTTTTGGTTTTTGGAAGGGGAGAGGTGCTACCTGTAATTTGTTTGATTTTGGAGTTTCTTTTTTTTTTAGCCTTTTTCTTTTTAATACACGTATAGATAATTTTCAACATTCACCATAGTAAAACCCTGTATACCAAAATTTTTTCCTCCCTGCTCTCCTTCTCCCCCCTCTCCTAGACAGCAAGTAATCCAATATATGTTAAACATGTGCAATTCTTCTATACAGATTTCTACAATTATCATGCTGCACAAGAAAAATAAGATCAAAAAAGGAAAAAAAATGAGAAAGAAAAGAAGATACAAGCAAAAACAACAAAAAAGTGAAAATACTATGTTGTTATATCTATTAAATTCCCGTAGTTCTCTCTCTGAGTGCAGATGACTTCATCACAAGACCACTGGTACTGGCCTAAATCACTGCAATGTTGAAAAGAGCCAAGTCCATCAGAATTGATCACTGTATAATCTTGTTGTTTCTGTGTACAATGCTCTCTTGGTTATACTCACTTCACTTAGCACCAGTTTATGTAAATTCAAGTCTTTTTAAAATCATCCTGATGATCATTTCTTATAGAACAACAATATTCCATAACATTCACGCACCATAACTTATTCAGCTATTCTCCAACTTATTCAGTATTCTCATACACTAAGTTTCCAGTTTCTTGTCACTACAAAAAGGGCTGCTATAAACATTTTTGCACATGTGGGTCCTTTTCCCTTTTTTATGATCTCTTTGGGATACAAGTCCAGTAGAGACACTGCTGTATCAAAAGGTATGTACAGTTTGGGTTCTGGAGTTTCTAATGAAGAAACTTCTTTGAAGATTGGTAGATAAGTCACTTTCTGTAATTACAGGATCTGCATTCAAAACTTTTCTATATGATTAAGACTTTACTTTTGGACAGCCTCCTTGAGCCTCAGTGCTTTCATCTATAAAATAATTTAGTCTAACTGATATCCAAGGTACCTTCTAGCTATAGTTTTACTACCCTATGATTGAAAACCATGATAGAATACAATCTTAGAGAATTACCTGTGGCACTATGAAGTGAAGGGACTTATTTGCTCAGCTTTTTAATGTTTATTTGCTCAACATTAAAAAGCTACTACATGTTAGAGATGAGATTTGAACTTCCTAACTCCAAATCGGCCATTCTGTTCACTATTCCATACTGTCTCTCCATATTATCATACTAAATATTGCCGATTTGGTTACTTTGTAAACTGAATTGGGTTTTGGTCTTGTTTTTATTTATTTATACTTACCCTTATTGAATTAGAGTATCACTGAATATGGATTTTCCTCTCTCATTAAAATTCCATTCAAATATTCTTTTCAGTGTCAGCAACTACAATAAATTTCATTCTGTTTGGTAAGTTAAAGCTTTCAGTTCAGTACTCCAAATGATTGAGTTCATACTGTGATTCAGTGAATGAAACCCATATGTATTAATCTGAATATAGGAAACCACCTCAAAGAAATGGTATATCTGTGAGCCTTCACAGGGATAAAAATGTTAGTGATCCATTAATTATCAGAATTATGAAAGTTACTGATGCCATAAGTGTTATAATCATGTAATCATGTCTTTCTTTAAAAAAAAAGTTATAGAAAGACTTGCATGGAAGTCACAGTGGCAAATAAATTAAGAGGAAGACATTGAAATTAGGAAATAGTAAAATTTAAAAAAAATTGGACTTGAAAACTTTCATAAAGTTGGTGAACATATAAAATGTTCATTGATGATGGATTCTAGTTTTTTGGCCAATCTTTCTTATAAGAAAAATCAGACAAATAAATAATTCAGATTTTTATGGGAAGTCATACAGGAACATGAAAATGATAAATCCTTTCCATACTTAAGAGAACTGGAATTGAAGATTCAAATTTATACAGTGCAACCTCTGCCTCAGTCACCATGCAAGAGTGGCGTAGTTGGGTAAAAAGCAATATAGAAAGTAATGGTAAAGGGAATTGTGTGGTTCTCAATTTAGTTTTCAGGTCTGATAGCTGTAAAAGTCAGTGAAGAGAAGTGAGAATGAGAAAACAAAACAAAACAAAACAACTAATGTATATTCTCCATAGGCAAAAGTACAACCAAACATCTATATACTATATAACCAAGGTATCTCTCAGCTTATATAATATATAACAAAGGTATTCTCTTTTAAATGTTGTAAAGATATTTTACATTTAAATTTGAATCAATTTAAATCATTTAAATCAACTAGAAGAACAGAACATCTATACTTGGGTTTTTTGAAACACTGGAGGTCAATCAATTCTTGTAGTATACTAAGTTTACTTCCTACATTACCTGTCTCTTGCAGTTTTCTCAAACTGTTTTTAATGTTCAAGTTAGAAATATTTTTAACGACTCTTCTCTCTCCTTCCAGGATTCCACTGAAGCTTATAAAATCTCTTTTTCAGTATTTCATTGTTACTGATGGTAATTTACCCACTGATGAAACTAATTATTTTCCAGGATAGCTGATTTCTTTACCCACTTAAAAATAATTTCAGCTCTCTTCAGTTATAAGAGTGAGAGAGGTTTGGGATCAAAAAAAAAAAAGAGAGAGAAAATTAAAAATGTGTAAGAATTAGAGAAACTTTATCTTTTAATCCCTAATTAGATAAAATTCATGTTAGACCCTGTACTTACACAAACTTTCACATTTCATAGGAAGAAAACAAAATGCAATGTCAGAGTTATTGTCTGGCATACTATCAATCAGAATTTACTATTGACTAAATGTTCCTACTTGGAAATGCAGTTATATCTATTTTGTGTGGTTAAGAGGATATAAAATATTCTAATATGCCTTTTGGGACAGGCAGGTGATACAGTGGATAGAATACGAGGGCTGGAGTTAAGAAGACTCATTCTTCATGAGTTCAAATCCTTTATCAGACTCTTGCTAGCTGTATGACTCTGGGCAAGTCACTTAACCCTGTTTGTCCTAGTTCCTCAGTAAAATGAATTAGAGATGGCAATGACAAATCATTCTAGTATCTTTGACAAGAAAATCCCAAATAGGATCACAAGGAATTGTAGATGGGCAAAATGACATAACAATATATCTTTTGAATAAGTGAGGAATAATTAAATGATGTCCATTAGCTCTTTGGTGGTTATTATATTATATATATATATATATATATGTGTGTGTGTGTGTGTGTGTGTGTGTGTGTATTTGCATTATTGTATGCATATGTGTGTGTATAATTATTTTAAAAAATGATATTATCCTAAAGTGATAATTCTCATTGGTTCTATTATCTCTTTCCTTGGCATGTATGCCAAACACAAAGAAAGGCTTGATATACATTAAATAATTGTAACAGCACTTTTATGGCACAGAACATTGGAAACAAAGTGAATACCCATAATTTGGGGAATAGCTGAACAAATTGTCATAAATAAATTTTGTTTTGGAATATGAATATTGTTTCACCATAAGAAACAACAAATCCTGGAGGAGGAATTCAGAAACATTACAGAACAAGGAAAATAAAAGAGGAGAATTATATGTATATGACTGCAATGATTGAAATTAAAACACTATGACTAGTCATCGTTCCAGGGAACAGATAATAGATTTCTCTCTGCACTTGGTAGAGAAGGCAGAGAAATGTGAGGGTAGGATTTGTAGGATTTCACAGGCACTCTCATAGGTGGTCATTATATAAGTGGTTCAATTTTACTGAACTCATTTTCTTTGTTATAAGAGAGGTTCTATTTGAAGGGAGGGGGGAAAGAAAAGATAGGGAGAGTAGATTTTGGGAAATGACTATCATAGGATAAGAAAAGAAAGGCATTAATAAAATGCAATGCATTTATAGAATATCTCCTCATTTGCATTTGGACCACTTCACAGACACAAACTGACATGTGTGTGATTGTTTATCACTATTGCCGCCACCACCACCACCACCCACATACAAATACAAGGCTGAAACTTGCAGAATTAAGAGGGTTTAATTTTTTATCTTGGGTGTCACTTTTTCTGATTTGCAAACCCAAAACATATTTACTATATAAAACTGAAACAAAGTTATTTGTAAATAAAGTCACTTATTGGATTCTGGAATTTGTCTAGAAAAAGAATAACTTTTGCTTACACATATAGTTTAATAAGATTTCTGAACAACTTTCTTCCCACAACTTCTGAAATACATAAAACAAATATTATTACTATTATAGATGAAGGAACTGAGGCTTAAAACAATAAATACACTGATATATGGTCACTTGCTGATATGTTTTGGGTTTTTCAGTACCAAGACAAAGACTCTTTGTGTTGCATCACTAATATTTTTCACACTGTGATAATAATAAAAGATATAGGGCTCTGACTTAAGAAAAGATGATGAAGCTCTGACATGATTTTTTTAACCTGGAGAAGAGTAGTTATAATTTTCAGGTATATAAAAATTTTTGTTCAACAGAATTAAGTTTCCTAGAGTCCTTGAATAAAGACAAATTAAAGAAAATAATCTTAAAAGGCAACATGAAAGGTTCAGACCAGATGTCAAGGATAACTTCTGGGCAGCAAAGAATGTTAGACACCAGAGAAGATCTGAGAAATATGTGTGCATTTTTTTTCTTTCTCTGTAGACCTTTAAAAGAGAATCAATGATTCTCTGGGTCTAAAGTATCAATAATATGATGAAATCTAACCTTCATTAAACCAGAATGGTTTTTTCCATTCCTTTACATACCCCAACTCTATGAATCCTTCAAATTATATTCATATTCTACACTGCTTCAAGTTAATTTTTTTCCATAAAATTTCCCCTGACATAGGATATACTTAATTTTCTTCCATTTTCTATGATGCAGTATTATTCCATGTGTTATTTATTGTCTCCCTAACTTTATTGTTAACTCTTTGAGAACAGGAACTCTGACTTATGTTTCTGATTTCTGTATGTTCCATAGTATTTATCAGTTAAGCAATGGGTACATAGGGATAATAATTAGAGAGGTTCAAAACACTAATTTGTCAATTGGTGATATAAGGAAAGAAAAGGAAAAGAAAGGAATTTGTAGCTGTTCTTTCCTTTAATCATCAATTCTTCAGATTCCTTCTATTCTAGGACTTTGAAAAAGGAGTAGAAATATTTACAATTTGACTATGTTTGTTTTTTTGGGTTTTTTTAATAACTTTTTATTGACAGAACTTGACTATATTTGAACTTTTGAAACACTTTTGAAATATAAAGTTGGAGGCATAAAGACCCAAGTTTCAATAATAACAACTTATTAGTTACATGATAAGTGATGTAATCTCATTCAGCCTCGTTTAACTCATCTATCCTACCTCACAGGATTAATTTGAGGATCAGAGGAAATATGTGTAAAATGCTTTGTAATGTTGGGCATTTTGACAAGATAACCTATAGTTAGTAACTGAGCTTTGGTTAAAACAATGTTTGGTATATTTCTCTTCAAAGAAATGTAGTCCCCATGTGCCTCATCACTGAGCTTCCTAATTGAATGCTTACTTTATTGAGACAGCAACTCAATAGTTTTGAGGGCATGTCTTGGGCTGTGGGCATATCTTGTCTAAGGAATTTTTATCTTGCCTGCAAATAGCATATAGAAAAGGCTAAATTAGAATCTTTCTGTTAGTACAGAATATTATCTGAGACAACAGTATCTTAGAAGATAGAGTGGCGTGTAAAAAGAAAAAAAGTCAGTCCTGATCTCTGCCAAAGATATATATTTCTCAGACCTTCACTTACTGATCTATGGATAGCTGAAATCCAGCCCATTTTAAGCCCTGATAAAAATACTTATTGATCTTAGGCACCATGATCTCAAATAGAATTATAAGATCAAGACAAATGATCACAGAACTTTTTTTTCCAATTGCTCTTTTCATTAGAGGAAAGGGAAGGTACACAAAACAGTTTAACTTGAAGTTCTTAAATGCTTCTAAAGTAATTTCCCAGGTTCTTTCCATAGGAATGCATCAGGGGGACAGAAGTAAACATAACAACCCCAGTGCTTTAGGTCTGATCCATTTTCTCTATGTCTCTTGCTCAGTTTAAACTGCCAAGTATTTTCTTGACTTATTGATTCTCCATTATAGAGCATCTGTAACAGTGTTCTCTTTTCCTGGAACAAGGACTATAGAAATCCCCTATGACCTTTGAGAAGCTAACAGCCAAATCAGAACTGCCAGAATGAATGTTTGAAAAATCTCCAGTGTCTCCATCTTGTTTAGACAACAAACTCACTTTTTCCCATTATGTATTTTCCTTATTCCTTTTCTCCTAAATGATCTTGCATTTAGTCTCTTTCTTCTCCAATTCATCCTCAAAAAATGAATACATATTTGGTCACACAACCCCTTTATTCAAGGACCTTTACTGATTCTTATAAAATAAAATTCAAACTTTATCCAATTCAAACTTTAGATTGAAAGCCAAGGCCCTTTCCATTTGGACTTCAATCTAACTTCCAGGTTTTATTTCTTATTACTATTCTTATGCATCATATGTTCTAGACAAACTCCTACCCATCATTCCTTTAGCAAGGACAAATAAAACAAAATATTGCTTTTGTACAAACTACTGCATGGTCAGGTAAGAATGCAATGGTCATTCCCTTATCTATGCCTCTTATCTATTTATTTCAATCTTTCTATTCCCTCAAATTCCATTGTCATTTTCTCTATGAAACTTTTTCTAATCCCCTACATCTAGAAATGAATCATCCTTCCTTGAACCATTATGTTTGAGTTCTATGGATTTCTTGTAAGCTAATCTTTGTTGTAATCACTGATCCTAAGGCCTTATCCATGTGAAAATTTTAATTTCCAGGAGGGAAAGGACTAAATAACTTTTCATCTTGTATTCCAAATGCCTTGTACAGTTCACGTGGTTTATCCTTAGTAAATCTTTGTTCTATTGGATTGGATTCTGCACTCCAATCAGGAAAATGGAACTAATTGGGGTCCCTCTAAAGTTTGGCACAATCTAGCTATTTAGTTTTGCAAACATTGAATGTAAGTTAATGTGCTTCATGTTTGAAATAGGCTCTTTCTATATTTAACAAAAGCTGTGGGAGTCTTTGTGAAACCATCAATTCCTAACTCTAAAATATAACCTTTAGTATAGGAGTAGTTAGATACTAACTCTAGGCAAGCTGCCCGATGACTCTGAAAGATATATGAAAGACAAAAATAAAATTAAAAAGAAATATATTTTTTCAAAGCATAGCTTCAGCTTACCAATTTTGTAGTTAGGACTATAATTGGGGTTCAGTATTTATTAATAAAAATGGAATATTGTGAATTTGCATAGAGAAGTGAGATTAGTATTGCTTTAAGAGAAAACCACAGAAAGAAGACAAAGGATCATTACCCTCTCCCATATGAAATGTTACTCTTGTGGCATCACTGTTTAACTAAAATTGAGTTTTTTAAAATTCTTAATTAAATGGTAGATACAAAAAAGAAGAAAAAGTGAGTGTACATTTTATTGCTATAGAATTATTCATATTTTGATATTGAAAAAACATAAAGAACATTGAACTAAACTACCTCATTTAGAAAGCTATACATCTTTTCCTGGTACACAAAAATTTCACTGGAACAAGAGCATATTCATTTCAATTTCTGGCTTCTAAAAGTAAGGGCCATAGCTCCAGAAGATGACCAAATGAATAATTCCTTTGCAGTAGCTCTTAAGAACCTCAACTTAAAATTAATAATTTAAAGTAAGGTGGGTTTCTTAGAGAAAATGCATTCATAAGAAGAGAGAAAGCCTTTTCCTTTCTTCCATTTTAACTTCCTTATAGTGATTTCCACTTCTTACAGTTTATGGAAAGATGTCGGGGGAGAGCTATTCTCATGTTTTCCATGAAAGTGACTAACTGCACTCCCATTAGAAGGCAGGGTATAACATGGAATCATTGATTCTGGCTGTGCCATTTAGAAGTATGTTTAAATTTCATTAAGTGTTATTGTTCTTCAGTTTTTTTCAGACATGTCTGACTCTGACCCCATTTGGGATTTTCTTGGCAAAGATATTAGAGTAGCTTGCCAATTCCTTCTTTAGCTCATTTTACAGATGAGAAACTGAGGCAAACAGCATTAAGAGGCTTGCCCTGGGTCAGATAACTACTAGTAAGTATATGGCAACTAGATTTGAACTTATAAAGATGTCTTCCCAACTCCAGACCTGGTAAATATTGGCTGGGCCCAAATAAGAAATGAGTACATGAGGGTAATGAGGTGACATGGAGAACATAAAGGGTAAGAAGCTATCACAGCCCTGCCCATGGTCACACAGCTAGTATGTGTCAGAGACAGAACATAAACCAAAGTTTTAATCATTCTAAAATCAGCCTTTATCCATGTCATGGAGACATAGTTTGTTTCTAAAGACTAATTATATTAAATGTGGATGAGGCTTTTAATATTTACTATCTAATGAGTTCTTCGAATTATGGGACCTATTTAAACCAAGTCTTTTTGGCTCCTTTCTTCTTGGTCATCAGTAAGAAGTCAATGATAATATTCTATAAAGTATGGTTTACATACCCATTAAGCTCATTGGCATTTGAGGGGTGGGGAGGGATCCACTGTGGATAAAGCTATACTTTCTGTACCCTAGGTTGTTTTTTTGGGAGATCTGAAAGAAAACAGCAGTGGCTTATTACTTGTTGGAAAAAGTGCTAATGTATGTGCCTATGTGTTATTATGCTTACTTTTATGCTCCTCCGTTCACTCACCTTTAGAAGAGAGATTATAATATTTTCTCTATCAAACTTGCAGCCAGAACTGAGGAAAACTCATATGCAAAAATAACTTATTATTGTCATTGTATTATTGCATAATTATTATCAAAATTTTAAACTCTAACTAACATTGAAGAAATTTGTGTAGTTACCGTCCTGAGAAGTATCCCAACTCTGATCCAGAGGGAAAAACAAAGTTCCCTATTATCAATTGAGTGGGAACTCTGGAAGAAATACTTGTCATGGAACATACTATGAATCATCTTTCTCAGAGTTTTTCCTCTACAGGACTTCTCAGATGGGCTTCTAAAAACTATTCACTATTATGGAATATTATTGTTCGATAAGAAATGACCAACAGGATGATTTCAGAAAGGCCTGGAGAGACTTACATGAACTGATGCTGAGTGAAGCGAGCAGGGCCAGGAGATCATTATATACTCCAACAACAATACTATATGATGATCAATTCTGTTGGACCTGGCCATCCTCAGCAATGAGATGAACCAAATCAGTTCCAATGGAGCAGTAATGAATTGAACCAGCTACGCCCAGTGAAAGAACTCTGGGAGATGACTAAGAACCATTACATTGAATTCCCAATCCCTATATTTTTGCACATGTGCATTTTTGAGTTCCTTCACATGCTAATTGTACAATATTTCAGAGTCTGATTCTTTTTGTACAGCAAAATAATGGTTTGGTCATGTATACTTATTGTGTATCTAATTTATATTTTAATATATTTAACATCTACTGGTCATCCTGCCATCTGGGGGAGACAGGGGTGAGGGAGGAGGGGAAAAATTGGAACAAGAGATTTGGCAATTGTCAGTGCTGTAAAGTTACCCATAAATATAACCTGTAAATAAAAGGCTATTAAAATTTTTAAAAAAGAGAGAAAAAAAATTCACTACATTCTCCCAATAGGAGAGATATAAATACATTTAAAATTTTTTTCAATATTATTTTATTTTTCCAATTACATGTAAAGATAGTTTTCAGCATTCATTTCTTTAGGATTTTGAGTGCCAAGTTTTTCTCCAATTTTCTTTATTTTCCTCTTCCCAAGACAGCAAGCAATCTGACATAGGTTACAATATACTCTTTGTTTTTTTAATATAAACATAAAATCACTTTAAATATATTTCCATATTAGTTATGTTGTAGAAGAAAAATCAGAACAAAAGGGAAAAGGCAACAAAAAAGAAAAGGAAAATAGACAAATAAACAAAAATATGAAAAAAGAACCCTTTGATCCACATTCAGTCTCCATAGTTCTCCCTCTGGTTGCAGATGGCATTTTCCATCTTAAGTCTTTTGTTATTGTTTTGGATCACTGGATTGAACAGCTTCAAATCTTAATAGTATGATAGCCATGACATAAGCATGTATGGCTACTGAGTTCCTGCCAGTTTCATTTGTCTAGTTTCTGTTTTTTTTATCTACCAAATGAAAAACACTGGACAAGAAGATCTTAAAGGTCTTTTCTAATTCTACACCTGCAATATCTTAAACTGCACAGAGTTATACAGAGGTCTGCTAAATTGCCTGAAACAGACTTTTCCTCTGAAATGAATCGACCAAATGTTTCAGTTGTTTGTGTATTAAGTAGCCACAGCTGAAGAGTTTGTCTCTTCCTCCCCTTTACTCTTTTTATTCTCCCCCTCCCACCAATTTCTCTGCTTGGTAAATTGGCTTAGAAATGAAAGATGATATCCCTCCTACTTACCACACAGAGTGATAGTTTTAAGTAAACATAAATTTCTTCTACAATGTTCTCTAAAAAACAGAGGTCTAACTAACCAAGGAGTATACAGTAAAAATAATTTAACGACAAATGAAGGGAAGATCCAGGTATACTTAAGATGTCTCTCAATATTTCAGTATGCCAGAAATTTTCTATTAGTGATGCATTAGTCTTCATAAGGAAAAGATGAAATTCAAAAAGACTATCAACCCTAAGGGATTATGTGTGTATGGAGCAGAGTGTAGAAATGGAAGGGTAGTAGTATATCCTTCTGAACATTCAATCATTTCCCCTTTGTTTCTTTTTTTAAAATTTCAAATAAATCCTCATTATCTATAATATATATACTATAAACAGCTGAGCTCAACAGGAATGGACAAAGAGCTGATTAGACGTAAGTTACGGAATGTTCTTTAAAGTGGCCTGGGATCATTTTCTGGTTCTCATAAAAATGTCTCTTCTCTGTAAACGTTAGTATACAAATTTAGAAACACTTAGTAAAATTTCAACTAAAATACCAGAAAGATAGTTTGACTGAAAGGTGCCTCAGGAGTTTCCTGAGTTCATGGGCTTTCAAAAATCTATTGGGAAGAGAAGAGTCATGGTGTCCTCTAAAGCATTTTCTCTAACAATGTGTTCATAAATGCTGAAGTGATCAGGGACATGTTGCACATGTCTTAGCTAGTGTTATATAAAAGTTTGTCTCTGGACAATATTGGCAGTCTTACTGCCAAAGTGGATCCCAACTGATAATTAATTTAATCCAGTTTAGAATGAATGTGGTTACCAGTGAGAAGCAAGGTCTACTGTCTTGAGTAGGAGGCAGTTTGCCGAGCCTGCTTACTTATGAGGGAGATTTAAAGAAAAATTATAAATACGGAGATTAACTACACTCCAAAAAGGTACCTAGAATATGCCATTTACTATTCAGTTGTAGATTCTGAATAAGAGGACAGAGTGAATCACAAAATCTCTCATATTTATTTGAGGTCCAGAGTTGAGTTTCCCTTTCTTTTACAACAAGGTCAAATAATTAACAAAAGTATATTGTTTCTACCAAGATAAGATCAAAATGGGTCCATGATCTAGGCATAAAGAATGAGATTATAAATAAATTAGAGGAACATAGGATAGTTTATCTATCCCTTGTGGAGGAGAAAGAAATTTGTGACCAAAGATGAACTAGAGACCATTACCAATCACAAAATAGAAAATTTTGGTTATATCAAATTAAAAAGCCTTTGTACAAACAGAACGAATGCAAACAAGATTAGTAGGGAAGCAACAAACTGGGAAAACATCTTTACAATTAAAGGTTCTGATAAAGGCCTCATTTCCAAAATATATAGAGAACTGACTCAAATTTATAAAAAATCAAGCCATTCTCCAATTGATAAATGGTCAAAGGATATGAACAGACAATTTTCAGATGAAGAAATTGAAACTATTACCACTCACATGAAAGAGTGTTCCAAATCATTATTGATCAGAGAAATGCAAATTAAGACAACTCTGAGATATCACTACACACCTGTCAGATTGGCTAAGATGACAGGAAATAATAATGATGAATGTTGGAGGGGATGCGGGAAAACGGGGACACTGATGCATTGTTGGTGGAGTTGTGAACGAATCCAGCCATTCTGGAGAGCAATCTGGAATTATGCCCAAAAAGTTATCAAACTGTGCATACCCTTTGATCCAGCAGTGTTTCTATTGGGCTTATACCCCAAAGAGATACTAAAAAAGGGAAAGGGACCTGTATGTGCCAAAATGTTTGTAGCAGCCCTGTTTGTAGTGGCTAGAAACTGGAAAATGAATGGATGCCCATCAATTGGAGAATGGCTGGGTAAATTGTGGTATATGAATGTTATGGAATATTATTGCTCTGTAAGGAATGACCAGCAGGATGAATACAGAGAGGCTTGGAGAGACCTACATGGACTGATGCTAAGTGAGATGAGCAGAACCAGGAGATCATTATACACTTCGACAACGATATTGTATGAGGATGTATTCTGATGGAAGTGGATTTCTCTGACAAAGAGACTTAACTGAGTTTCATTGGATAAATGATGGACAGAAACAGCTACACCCAAAGAAGTAATACTGGGAAATGAATGTGAACTATTTGATTTTTGACTTTCTTCCCGAGTTATTTTTACCTTCTGAATCCAATTCTCCCTGTGCAGCGGGAGAACTGTTCAGTTCTGCAAATATGTATTGTATCTAGGATATACTGCAACATATTTAACATATATAGGACTGCTTGCCATCTTGGGGGGGGGGAGAAGGGAGGAAGGGGAAAAAATGAAACATAAGTGATTGCAAGGGATAATGCTGTGTAAAAATTATCCTGGCATGGATTCTGTCAATACAAAGTTATTATTAAATAAAATTAAATTTAAAAAAAAGTATATTGTTTCTTTCTTCATCACACATCCATATAAAGAAGGATTGGCTTGCTAATTGCTACCCAGAGGGTAGGCAAGTAAGGGTATTATGGCACCCTGAGGCAAAGAAATGAAGGGCCATGTGCATGATGAGTGAAATCATTACTGGCAACCTCAAATTCTACTTCCCCTCAGACTTTGTTGGAGATGGCCCAGGAGCACACCAATCTTAATTCTAATTCCTCCCAGACTACAGGCCCTGCTTGCAGACTAGTATGTAATGTCTTCATTCAAGAGTATACACATGTGTGTAAATGTTACTTGTATCAGTATAATCACATGAGTCCATGGCAAAACTAGATATCATTTTATAAGTAGAAATAATATTTTCAAAGAACAACAGATAGAAACAGCTTTATAGTTAAACATCTTTTGGTCACGTTCTGGATTTTCTAAACTTGGGGTTTGGTCAAAGATCAAGTCCTCTACACCTCCCTCAAAATGTTAAACTTTTACTCTACAGAGGAAATCAACCAGAATATTTTTGGCAAAAAGCCATAGTCTTAAATTTTAAATAGCTTTCTAGTAGTTTACATAACCTCAAGCTTTATCCTTTCAAGTGCATCTCCCAGGTTCTTCTACTAAAAAGCCTCAGAGAAATCCATGTGACACAGGTTATACTCAGGAAATTAAAATTCTCCCTTCCCTATTCATATATATGTGTATGTATGTATGCATGTATGTATGTATTACTACTCCATTGGACTACTGATTTCTGGGGGTTAGGGGGACTTTTAATTTTTTTTTAATGTATGCCTGGTAAAGTTAAGACTTAAATGCTTATCAAGATTGATTATAATAGGATCTGTTAAAGTACCTAAAAATGAACTGAAATTCTGGCAATGAAAATCCAGTCAAAGTATTATTTTTGGAAGCCAGAAGAATAATAAAAGGAGAGAAGAACTACTTGGTTCTTCCCTTCTTCTAATCTACTGTAGGAAGTTTCAAGAAATAGAAGACTCCTGATTTGTCTTAACATTCCAATTTGTAATGTGCAAGTAAAATGAAAGGAATTCATATTAAGTTTAATAGTTTAACCACAATGCAGGAAGTATCCCTTGCTTCCACTATCACATTTTTGTTCTACTGTAAAAATTGAATTATTAAAATTTACTTCCCCCATTTAAACATATTTTATTGTTATTGTTCAGAATAGCCTTTGTCAGTCATTAATTCTGAAAAGGAAATATGAGAAAGAAAAAAATGGAAGCGCAGCATAGGATAAAACAATAAGGTTTGAAATTATTTAAATTTAAATGCTTGGTCCATTTTTGTTGCTAACTTTAGCAATTAAGTAGCTTTGTGAGTCAGGAAGACCTCAGTTCAAATTTAGCTTCAGATACCCAGTGTATGAATTTGGACAAGTTACTTAACTGCTATCTGCCTCAGTCTTCACATTTGTAAAATATGAATAGTGACAGCATCAGTGTAGTTGGAAAGATAAAATTAAATAGTATTTGTGAAACCCTTTACAAACTTTAAAATACTATGTAAAATACTAGTTATTTACATTATTATTAGCTATTATTAATTTGCTGTGAAACTTTAGGCATGTTACTTAATTTATTTGGGTCTCAGTTTGCTTATCTGCAAAATAGAAGTTGAAGTTCCTTTCACTTCTAAATTCTGTGATGCTAATATGCATTATTCAATTGTTTTTGTTTTTAAATAACCTATGTGAGTGGTATACAAATGTTTCTTTACTATATCTTCCTGCCATTATGAATGTATGAATGAATGAATGAAAAAAACATAGTAAGTGTTAATTATATATTAAAAACTGTTCTTTGCATTGTAGATACAAAAATAAAAGCCACAATCCTAGGTCATATTTTAATGTGAAGGACAACACATAGAGGAGGGAAAAGTTCAATTAAAGAGAATTTCTAGCCAGAAGTCAGAAGTGGAGAAAGAATCTGGCAGTGAGAGGGAATTATTAGCTCAGAGGGGTACAGAGAGCAGGGTTCTCTTTCCTTTCAATCACTCATTAGATATGTGACTTAGAAGTAAAACTGCTAAAATTCATAGGGGATGCCCTATCTATCAAGGATTCAAGAACTATATGAGTACTCCAGTCAAAAAGGAATACAGAAATAGTCAACAGAAATAGTCACCCAAGGGAAGAAGCAACTTCATGAAATCGCAGCCCCTTACAGAAGAGAAGGAAGAACTATGGAAAGCAGCAGACACTGGGAATGCTGTTGAGCAATACAGCCAATAGAGATGTTATGTCCATGGGGAGCTGAGTTAGAAGTCAATGAAATAAGGCTACTTGAATTCTATATTGCCAGAAGTGTGAGTTTCCTTGGTCACATATATTTAGTGTATTCTACTTTTATGCTCACTTTTTATTTTATTTTTATTTTATTTTTTCCCCTCTCCCTTTTTTACACTTAATTTCCATTTTATTTTATCTCAATTACATATAAGCAAAAATTTTAACATTAGGTTTTTTTAATTAATTTGAATTTTTATCTTCTCCCTCCACCCTCCTTGAAAAGGCAAGCAATTTGATAAAAATTATACATGTGTAATCATGAAAAATATTTTCATGTTAGCCATGTTTATGCTCACTTTTTAAATGGAGAGTGTGGGAGAGTGTGAAATAGGTTTATGAGAGGTAATATTTGTAAACTTCTATATTAACTGTAATGGCTATTGATGTGAATGATATAGATGAGGGCTCTTGAACTTTGATGTTAGGATTGTAGACACAAAAGATAGATAACGTCTATCTCTCCCTTGTATCTATGGAAGTAGTAGTCATCCTCAGATGCTGCAACCCCAAAGAAAGTTTGTAGTATATAGTCAAGGTAGATATATTGTAGAAGTATTCTGGTCCAAATTCCTGGAGTTCCATGGTCTTGAACCAAACCTCCTGGAGAGAAGGAGGTTCTCAAGATGCCAATTTCCTGAGCCAAGAAGGAACTGGAGCCAAGGAGCAATAGGGAACAGAGCCACAATTTGTAAGAGCAAACCTAGGCTTTGCCCTTCATAAGTTCTAAATTTTGTTCATACTCTATTCTTTTTTCCTTTTAAGATGTTTCCAACCAAGTCAGTAATATAAGTCTAGGGGAATGTACAGACATCCGGGATGATGAGGTTCACTGGAAGGAAGAGTTTCTTGACTTTCCAGAAAATTTCAGTAATTTCTTCTGACGGTAAAATCTTCCAAAAAGTTAGTCTTATCAGCAAGGAGCTCATTTCATAGGTCCCTATAACCATGAAGACCCATCAGAAAAGGAAGGAGAATTTTTTTGGATTAATGGCTCAGGTGATAATCAAGTCAATTTCATTCAACAACTATTAATCCCTTTTAATCTGTTCTTGAAAGGTAACTTTTTGTTTCACATTTTTGATCTGGTTAACTAAAGCTCATATCAGAGTTTATCTTATTTTTTTCCATAGACACAAGATAGTAATGCTGGAGGAAAACAAGAATGGGGAAATATAAACCTAAATCTGAGTTTGCCAAGAAAAAAAGGTGAGATTATGAGTCAAGAGGAATCCAAGATTGAATGGAGGCAATAGTAAAATTAGAGATACAGTTTTAAGCATGGTTACAAGTGCATGTACCATAACATACTCTCTATATATAATCTGTAAGATCTTTGAGAAAATCAGTCATGCCATACCATATCATTCTGTGTCTCCACTTAGCACAGTGATTGAACAAGTAGATGTTTTAAAAAATGTTTCCTGAATTCAAACAAAGTAGGAGTGCGGGAAAAAGAGATTTTCCTATAATGATACAAAGAATGTTGTTTTTAACTCAATTTTCTTCACACAGAAAATCTTCAAACTTCTGATTGATATAAACATTTTTTCCATTCTTATTTTTTTCCTTTCAACTCCTTTGAAAATATCTTAAAGAATTAAATTGTCATTGTTCATTATTTTCAGTCATTCTAGTGATTCTATTTGGAGTTTTCTTGTCAAAACATGAGTGGTATGATATTTCCTTCATCAGCTCATTTTATAGATGAGGAAACTGAGACAAAAGAAATTAGGTGACTTGCCCAAAGTCATAGAGATAATAAGTATTTGAGACTGGATTTAAATAGAGGTCTTCCTAATTCTATATCCCATGCTTTTTCTTCTGTGCCACCTAATTGCTCATTAAATACCTCTCCAATAATTAATTCCACAGTCAAGTTTATCTGTGGTCTAAAGTCAAGAAAAGCAAAACAACAATTCCATAAGTATTTTTAAATTAGCCAAATTATAAATTACAGAAATAAAAATAACAGCAACTATGAAAATTTGCATCCATACAGTGATAAATACAAGTTTTTCCTGCAACAATACATCTAGAGATATGACATATTCCAGTGCAACTAGGAAAATAGCATTGTTGGAATGCATATACACTTTTCAAGCTTACAGTGTTTGGAGAACCCTAGTCTTACACAAAATATTTAAAGCAAGAATTGCTCTTAATCTCATGACCTTCAAGATATTCAAATAGAAAGTTACTAATATATAATGTCCCTATCCTTGACTCTGGATTTGGAAGAATGATGTCTGCATAAGAAGACACTGTTGGATTATGTGATAGATAGAGAAGATTTTTTTTTCTTGCTAAAAGAGAAGGAAATATATACCACCCACACCTCCAAATGACCATCAAATCTGGAATAGAAGTTAGAATATGGAAGGTGTCATTTTGTTTCCATCTCTTCAGAAAGACCTAAGAGAGAAGCTAGAAAAGAGTAGCAAGAGGAAAAGTTTATTTACTGTGTTTTCATATGCAATTCTCGACTAAGCTGAAATTAATGAGGGTAGAAAGGAAAATCATGGAAGTAACATGATATGTGGAAAGTGACATGTAATAGACCATCTAGTTAAAATCCTATTTCTGTCATTGTATAACTTTAAAAAATCATGTTTGGTTCTTGGAATTTTTATCTGTGAAATGAAGAGAATGGATTTCAAAAATTTTAATGCCCCTTTCAACTCTAAATCTAAAATTATGATTCTTTTCTACTCTAAACCCTTGATACTGTGAGACACAGCAAATCCTCTCCTTTTTGCCCTGTGAAATTGTATACTTAGGGCTACTGTTTCCTTCTTATTACTATTACTTGCTACCAGACTGACCACATCATCCATGGATCACCATCCTAACACTCATCTCTTTTGTAGTTCTCTCTCCCTGTGGCACTTGACTGACTCATGATTTCTAGACCAGACATCTGGTACTGTAATTTAGTTATGAGAGAATCAAGTATATCTTTACCTGTAAATGTGGTGATTATAAATTTGCATCTCTTTTATGGAATGAGATTTAGCTCACCATGATGCTCTGTTACTCAGATGCTAAATATCTTGAGAGTTCCTGACCAGCAAGACAATTCTTTTCTAAAACAGTGTCGTCAATATATAACTTATTTTCACCTGTCACTAAGAAGCCACATTTATCTTACAGGATTCCAAACAGATATGCATCATTTCATTTAGAGGTATAAATTTTCATCTATTTTATAATAGATCTAGAGTTCCCCCATGGTTTGGGTTTGGTCTAGAATTGTGTTTTTTTTTTAATTTCTCAGTGACAAGAAAAAATCCAAATATATCTGGAAATAATCTACACACCTGCCCAACTTGTCTAGGGTTTTTTCTCCACTGTGTAAGATTGATAATATTTAGAAGGAATTGCATTAAGGATACTGAATAACTAAAATGGGTTGTCTAGAGCTTCCTGGAATCTGACACAAACATTCCCAGGGTCCATACTCCTTTTCTCTCTGTACTAAAAACACCTAGAATTGAGTGAAATATTCAAGGATTAGCTAGGGCCTTTACATAAAAATGTTCAAAATAAATAAAATCGAGTTTGAATTTAACACATTACATAATCAAACCCCCGCCCTTTTAGCCCCCTGACAAGCATATGTGAGGCTACTTCATCTATAATTTTCCAGTAAAGCTGTAATTTCAAGAAAAAACATAAACAAGAACAACACAATACAATGCTTTGGTGTCAAGAGACTCACCTAGCTCCCCTTCAATGTCTCCTAGTTGTAGTATAATATATCTGCCTAGAATACCTGTCAAAAGAATGCATATATTTCTGCTTTTATCTGTTGTCTACATGTAACCAGTGGTGGCTTCATTAGACTACTGATAACAGCTGCTCCTTTCTTGAACTCCACTGCTAAAGTGCCTGGTTTTGCTGATTACTACAAATCTACAAAATACATTGGATTTTTGTAGGATCCATATCAACAAAAGAAAGGATACTGTAATAAGGCTTTGCAAAAGGAATGCTGTTTTTTATGTCATATATTTCAAGTTTTATTTCAGCAAAGAAAACCATACACATGAAGCACAGAATATCTCCTCTCAAGGTACAAAATAGGTAAACCCCTAAATTTTTCCCCCAAAAGAAACTGTTTTCTTCATATCTACATGAGAATAGAGAAGTTTCCTCTCTGGATTCACAGCAGCTCAAATTCTGACTAGAACTAGATATTTTAGCTCAATAGTAATTTGTACAAAATAAATTACTTAACTGTTAAACATAAATTTCAATTTCTATTTGTTGAATCAAAACTATTTAAACCTATACTTCTAACAGACATCATCTAGCAGATGGTAGAGGTAATTGCATTTGTCTCATAATAAATAAGTGATATTAGTCACAACTACATTAAAAGTATAAGCACAAAGCTCCAACAATCTAAGTGCATTTCAGAGCCAGGGATTTAATCTAGATTATTCATTATGTGGAGCTTTATTTCCAAATGTAAATATGTTTTCATACTATATGATACAAAGCAAAAGAAAGTAAGCAAAATTGATATATTTTCTCAGATGTTCCAACACAGAGAGACAGAGACATTCACACTAATAGTACACATCACGAAGCACATATTTGTTACTTATATTTTGAAAACAGAGAAAATTATTATGAATGGGCTGAGAAACATATTTTGAGAGAGTTTAAAGTAGCAGAAATTTAGAGCTAATGAATGAATTTAAAGTGATACATTTATCAAATGGATGGGAAGAATGTATATTTCTCCCCTGGGGAAAGCATCTTTATTGTGAAGAGGTAAAAGTAAAACATCTTTATTATAATGAGCTTAATCTTTATTGTACTATACTGTATATTTACATTTTAAGTAGTTTCCAAAAACTATTTGCTTTTCTAAATTCATGTAATTCTGTTTTTCATTTTGAATAGGGAAAGAGAAGTGAAGACAGTTGTCCTTGTGTAAAATCATCACTACTGATATACTATTGTTGATTTGGTCATATATTTTAACGTCTCTTTCAGCAGTACTTATTCAATTCCTACAGAACCTATGGTAGACTTCACACTCAGTGGAGAGTCAATTATCTTAAAATATTTTCCATATGCATTTATATATACACACACACATATATGTATATAATATGCATTTTCCCTATATTTCTCCTAACTTTCATTAAGTTGATTTCTAATGTGACCTCTGGCTCTGCATCTTCTGTGAAACACCAATACCTCTATATTGCCAGTAGGTTAAGTTCTTTCTTCCAGTTTCTACTAAAGTTTTCATTAGAATTTTCTTTTATTCTTTCTCCATTTTGTTATATTTATTTATGTATAAAGGGTAAGGTTGAAATCAGTCCACCATCTTAACTCAGATATTTTAACTAGATGAGAATATATTTCAATTAATTCATCAAAAGATATTAGACAGAATGTAAAAAGTCTTTGAAAACCATTAGATGAAGATAAATTGTCCCTTTTCCCTCTGTCTATTAATCTTTTGAAGTCTAGCACATATGCAACTTCCTCTTTCCACTACAGTTCTAAATTCCTGATGTTACCTTCCAGTGAGCCACCAACACAAAAATGAAATCATCCCTGAGTCTAAAATGTCAAACTCACACAGAAAAGTATCCTTGCTGCCAAATATTGGCATATTTAAATGTAATCTATGTTTCACTGCATTTTATTTAAGTATTTCCCAATTACATTTTAACCTGGTTTTGGTTGTATTTAGGAGTGTTGCTGGGAAGACTTTGATACCACTGGGCTGAAAAGTTAAACACTAAAAAGTTAAAGTTGTTCTGTATGCCATATGAATGCCACTTGGTTCACAACAACTATATCTTAAATAGGACCCAAATTAAGTCCCAAATCTGTTAAACAGAGGTAGAAACATGTGGTTACCTAAGTTGTATGGATAGTGAGTAAAGATCTGAATTCCAATCTTAACTTACAAATTCTAGTCACTCTTAAACTAATTCTCAATTTGGAAAAATAAAAAAAAACCTTGTTAAAATATATGTTTTAGGGGGTGAAATGGCTCTGGGAGAATTCTTGGAAATGAAATCTGCTGTTATCCAAATTCATGTAAATAACTGAAACATAAATGCACAAAGATGTAGTCTACATCTCAAAAAAAGTGAAATGGAATATAGAGTAATTTCCCCAAAGAATAGATTATAATAGACAGATAATATGGAATATGTAGGGGAAAATAAAATCTTTTTTTGCTCAGTCAGGAAGTTTGGGTTAAACTGTGTTTGTGATTTCTTTTAACCTCCATTTCCAGAACATTTAGAGACATTTTTTAATCCTGTAAAATATGAATGTTTTTAAGACTTATGAGAGGAAAAACTTCACATAAATCACATTTTGATATAGTTGTTTCCAAACCTCCCATTGGATCTGTTACCTCAAAAGTACTTTTAAAGAAAGTTATGGGATAGCAGGAGATACCGCAGAATTAGAATTAGGAGACTGAGGTCTAGTCCCAACTTTATCTCAATTTAACAAGTTGTTCAACTAGCAAGTAGTAGTGCCAGATCTAGGGCAAGTCATTTATCCTCTCAGTTTCAGTTTCCTCATTATGAAATGAGGAGATGGAAAGACTCTGGAGTTCTATCCAACTTGAATTTTCTGATTTATATTTCTCCCAGCTCCCATTAAGTTGATTTCTAGTGTGACCTATGGCTCAGCATCCTTGGTAAACACTCTGAGCTTATACAGACTGAGTCTAATCATTGGGGTTACCTCCAAAATGTAATTTATCTCCTTGGCTGATTATATACGCATCCAGACAAAATCTCTAAAAATAGTTTCTATGTCTCCCCAGATAAGTATAAAAAGGTCCTTCTAGATATAGTAACTGTATATTAATTCATTGTTGATAAAAAAGATCATATTAATAGAGAATAATATAACATTCTGTGTATTAAAATAAAACAAAAAGATTAAAAGCAATAAGAAATTCATGCTATGTTTGTGAAATCCAGAAAGTTGATTATATCCTCCATATTCCAGTCATCTCAATGACACTAGTTTTACAACCTAAAACTTATGCCCTTAATCTAATGAATAAGGGTTCTATATGAAAACCATGAAACTTTAAAGAAAGCTTCCAAATAAAGGCTCTAGAGGGGCAGACAGCTGGTAAACAATTACCAAGTGACTTTCTGAAAAGTTTTATAAATGACACATTTTTAAAGTTTAATCTGCATTATTTACTCTGCAACATTATCTTTTTCTTAAATCTAGATAACTCAACAAAACATAAATCAGGCCCTGATTTGTGGCATTTGATTGCTAAGGTACAAATGCTCATAATGAAAATTTCACATTTTGTTCTCAAGAACCATTTTGAGCTGGCTCCAGAAATAATAAGACTACAAATTTTAGGCATAAAAGATACCACAAAATATTAATATCTCAGCAAACTTCTTCTCTAAACAAACTAAGGTATAGTGGAAATTATTTGTGAAGGTTTATTTTGCCTGAAACATGGCTATATCTTCAAAATTCTGATATACCTAAATATTATCAGCTACTTAATGGTCATTGACAACCCTCCTTTGAATAAGTTTCTCTGAAGGATATCATGGAAAGAGTATAAACTTTAGATTAAAAGAGTCATGATGCTGGGGGACTTTGGGCAATTCCAAGAATCACAGGGTAACAGGGTTAAAAGTCAAAGAGTTTCTAGTTCATCCCTTTCCTGAACAATAACCTTCAAACCTGAAGTTGATGAATTGTCCTCCATCTTTAACTTAGACTTCCAGTGAGGGGAACATTTGACTCAGTCTACTCCATTTTTTAATTATTCCAATTATTAAGAAATTTGTTCTTAAATGAAATCTCAATATGACTCTTTTTGAAAAATTCACTTGTTTCCTCATTTAACTTAAATTTATACATTATCATATAGGTTACAAAACACACTCCTCACAATAACCTTGGAAGATATGTAGTATAAAATATGATTATATTCATTTTTAGATGAAAAAAATTTGCTCCATAAAGATTATGTAATTTATTGAGGCACCTCCCCAAATCAATTACAGAAGGATTTTATTGGTGGTTGCTCAAATTTGAATGAAGAATTTCTTTTTATGATGATATAGTCACTATCAATCTCATTTTTTTATATCTGAAAAGACAGGGATAAAACATATTTACCTTAAGAATCAGAAACTGAGGGAAGTCCAACAATTGGGAATGGCTAAATAAATTACTGTATGTAATTATGATGGAATACTGTTATGCTATTAGAAATGATGAGCAAAATGATCTTAGAACAACGTATATAGATCTCTATGAGCTAATGCAAAGTTAAATGTACTGTGTATAAAGTAATGTTGTTTCTTTTTAATATTGTAAGATAATCAGCTATGAATGACATTGTTGTCAGTAAAACAATGATACCAACAATTCTGAAGGACTTATGATGAAAAATACTATCCATACCCAGAGAAAGAACTGATAATGTCTAAATGCAGATTGGAGCATACTTTTTTATGTTATTTTTCTTGAGTGCTTTTTTTCTGGTCTGTCTTTTCTTTCATAATATGACTATTATGGAAATGTCTTATATGACTAAAATTTAAAATATATTTGCCATGCTTAGCTCACAGAGCACTAAAATGAGGGAATTCATCTACAAAGTACTTTACAACTCAAATGTGCACTATGCCATTTTGATATTGTTAATTTTACTAGAGTTCAAGTGTATCATGATATTGAGAACCTAACACAATCATTCAGATCTTCAAGGGCAGTGTGAATTTGGAAAGAATTACTTTCAGCAGAATTCCTAGTGAAATATAGGAGTATGGAATTTAGATCTGGAGGGAACTTTGGAGATTTTTATCTTTTATTCCAGACTTCTGAAAGCAACTGAATAAGAAACAAGATGTAAAATGCCACCCTTCCCATATAATATTCCCCATCCCCAACTCATACAAATCAGAAATTGATCCATATATTAACTGACTTAAAAATTGCCTACAACACTAAGAAGTTGTGGTTTCTCCCTAGTCATATGTTCAGATGCATCAGTCATCAAACATTCATTAAATATCTATTATGTGTCAGGCACTGGTATATAAAGGCAAGAGGGAAAAAAAAACCTGCTCTCTGCTCTCAAGGAGCTCATAATCTAATAGAGGAGACAACATGGAAACAACTAGATACAAACAAGATATAGACAAAATAAATTGGAGATCATCAATGGAGGGAAAGCACTAATATTAAAGGAAATCAGAAAATAATTCTTATATAAGGTGAGATTTTAATTGGAATTGAAGGAAGACAAGGAGGCGGAGGTAGGGAGAGGGAGGTTAGACACTGGAAACAGATAGGAAAGATGCATGAAGTCAGGGGATGAAGTTTCTTTTTAGAGGAATATAAAGAAATTCGGTGTCACTTTACCATAGAATACATTGAATGATCAAGGTGTAAAATGACTGAAAATATAGGATGGGGCCAGGTGATTAAGGGTTTTGAATATCATATAGAGAACTTTATTATATTTGTTCTTATAAATAATAAAGAACCGGTAGAGTTTACTGAATTGGGGTCAAGGGAGCATGGTCAGACCAGTACTTTAAGAAAATCAATTTGAGACTTACATGAACTGATGTATTAAGTGAACTAAATGAGGTAAGCAGAACCAAGAGAACATTGTACAGGCTAAGAACAAGATAATGTGATGATCAATTGTGATAGACTTGGTTCTTTTAAACAATAAGTTCATTCAAGGCAGTTCCAATGGACTTGGGATGGAAAGTGCCATCTGCATCCAGAGAGAGAACTATAAAGAATGAGTGTGGATCAAAGCATAATATTTTCATCTTTTTGTTATTGTTTGTTGCTTGCTTGCTTGTTTTTTTTTTCTCATTTTTTCCTTTTGAGCTGATTTTTCTTGTGCAGCATGATGAATATGGAAATATGTTTGGAAGAATTGCACACGTTTCACCTATATTAGAAAGCTTGATGTCTTGGGGAGGAAAGACAGAGAAAAATTTGGAACACAAGGTTCTCCATAGGTGAATGTTGAAAACTATCTTTGCATATATTTGGAAAAATAAAATACTATTTAAAAAAAGAAAGTCAATTTGACGATTTAATGGAGGATCAACTGGAGTAGGAAGAAATTTGAGACAGAAAAACAATCCAATAGGCTACTGCAGTTATTTAGGCATGAGGTGATACTAAACTGGATTAAGGTGAAGGGGCAGTTTTTGAGAAGAGAAAAGAGCTTTTATAAGAATTACTCTTAAGGTAAAATTGATATGACTATGCAACAGATTGAAAATATGTGTTGTGCTAAGGGGGAGGGAGGAAGAAGTCACTGAGTGGAGGGTGAATTCTATGAATCCTAGAGAGATTGCGGTATCCTAGGTAGTAATTGTTGCTCATCCTTCATTTTTCCAAGAAGATAAATGACATCACAAGATGATGTCTTGATTAGCAGAAAAATTAAATTTAAATGAAGCAGAGTAGCACAAAGTCGGCAGTCTTACTTTCTCTTCCAGAATCATTAAAGTCCATTGGCAAGAATGGATGCCCATCAATTGGAGAATGGCTGGGTAAATTATGGTATATGAATATTATGGAATATTATTGTTCTGTAAGAAATGACCAGCAGGATGAATACAGAGAGGACTGGCGAGACTTACATGAACTGATGCTAAGTGAAATGAGCAGAACCAGGAGATCATTATACACTTCGACAACGATATTGTATGAGGACATATTTTGATGGAAGGGGATTTCTTTGACAAAGAGACCTGAGTTTCAATTGATAAATGACGGACAAAAGCAGCTACACCCAAAGAAAGAACACTGGGAAACGAATGTGAACTATCTGCATTTTTGTTTTTCTTCCCGGGTTATTTATACCTTCTGAATCCAATTCTCCCTATGCAACAAGAGAACTGTTCGGTTCTGCAAACGTATATTGTATCTAGGATATACTGCAACATATCCAACATATAAAGGACTGCTTGCCATCTAGGGGAGGGGGTGGAGGGAGGGAGGGAAAAAAAATTGGAACAGAAACGAGTGTCAATATAAAGTAATTATTAAAAAAAAATAAAAAAATAAAAATATTTTTTTTTTCAAAAAAAAAAAAGTCCATTGGCAAGACAAAAGTCAACATGACTGGCAATGTCTGAAAATACAATGGATAACCTTGGCATTTTCAATGTGTGATGAAGCTCTAAATGCTACACAGTGCCTATTTCAATTGTCTTCATGACCATGGAACTTATTGCTCTCTTCCATCTATTCTACTGGAGGAAGGGGACTGCAATGCCCTTGACTGTAATAGGAAAGTAAAAAAGAAAGGCCTTTCTTCCAGAAAGGCAAAGATTACATGTCAGAGACAGGTCTTACATCTAAGTAATCCTAATTCCAAGATTGGATTAAGACCTAAGGTGCCACATTTTAAAATATCCCCTCATTTTAGAAATGATGAAATAGTAAACCAGAGAACTTTAGGACCTTTCTCAATACTTATACAAAGAGAAAATGTTAGAGGATGTAACAAGGGATGTTATATGCTGATCCAGGTATAAGAGCATGCAGTTCTTCCATCCTAACCCTGTGAGAGACAATTCTTTTATTAGGCAATACTTTCAGCATTTTCAGTTCTTTTTTTATGAAATAAGAATTTCTCAGACTGGAAGAAAACCCTACAACTTTCTCTTTTGACAATTATGAGAAACCTAAACTTGCATCAACAACATAGCAACCTATGTTGGGAATTGAGGGAACTGCATTTCAGCTCATCCCAACTAAACCATTTCAGATTGATAAAAATGTATGTTCTCTTTAAAAATCACCACTACTGTCAATAAAAAAATCAAAACTTCTTCTCTATATAGAATTCCCTAGATTCATCCTATTTTGGGTCTTTAGAATTCTAGAACATTTACTTAGAATTTTCTAAGCAAAATCTATAGCTATAATGAGACATAGCTCTCTCTCTCTCTCTCTCTCTCTCTCTCTCTCTCTCTCTCTACATATATATATATATATACACATATACACACACACATATATATATACACACACACACATATACACATACATACAAATATAGATACATATACAATATGCATATATATGTATATATAAACCTATTTGTCTGTCTTTGTGTATATATGTGCATGCCCATGCACTCACATAGAGATACTGCTTAACTGTCTGTTCTCCTTATATCTGCAAAATATATAGAAGCATCAACAAAATAGTATCTGAACCAATATGTGAAACTGGGGTTTGAATCAGTAGATACTTAAATGAATAGTAGAACTTCTTGAAGTTTGACCATAAAGCTCTAAAACTGCATAAAAATCATGTTACAATATATAAGCAAAAAAAGAAAACCGTGTTGGACTACTACCAGCAATGCATTTAGATTGATCCTTTTTCCAGGCAAGATTCAGCTAAAAAAAAAATTAGCTGATAAATTGTATTTTGTCAAAACCTCAGAGGTTCTAGAAAGTTCCAGGTTCAGGTATTAGTATTATGTGCTTATTTAGGAGACTCCAAGTGTTCACCAGTAATAACCATACTCTATTTATTTGGAAAAGATGGCAAGTCCCAGTTTATGTCACATGGAGAAAATATTACTATGAATAAATAGCAATTTTATTTTGTTCCTCTGCCTTACACAATCTAGCACTGAATTTCTAAACCAAGACCATTAATTTTATAAATTCATTTTTCTTTATGATAAATTTGATGCATGTCCAGGATTCAATTCTTTTTTATTATAGAAGATTGACCCATACTAATGAGATCTTTAGACATATATATTTTCAGATCTAACATAGATTACTGGCATAGTAAGAGTCTTACTAAATTGTCCATGAAGAAATCATCGTGCTTTCACACACACCCACACAAAGATAAAACAGTCTGTCCCTTTCTGCAGCATCTACCAAATATAGAAGAACAATAGCAAAACTTCATTCAAAAACTGTATATGACATGAGGATATAAATTTAAGAATAATCAAGGAACTAATTATTTAAGAGCATCAGAATTATTACTGAAGTCCACTATATAGACCAAGAGTCATGTTAATTTATTCAAAAAAGGATAATCTTTTAACCTCAAAATTTAGATAGTTATTGTCAATACAGTGAAGCCTTTCAGGAAGTACTGATAGAAAGATTACTCAGATATCCTTTTTTCCCCTTGGTGGGGAAGTTGATTGTGAAGATCAGATTTTTAAAAATACTGCCAGAGACTATGACCCTACACCTGGTCCATTGGAGCAAAAAGCTTTTGTATCTCTCTTTTTTTTTTTTTAATTATAACTTTTTATTGACAGAACTCATGCCTGGGTAATTTTTTACAACATTATCCCTTGCACTCACTTCTGTTCAGACTTTTCTCTCTCCTCCCTCCACCCCCTCCCCCAGATGGCAAGCAGTCCTATACATGTTAAATATGTCACAGTATATCCTAGATACAATATATGTGTGCAGAACCAACAGTTCTCTTGTTGCACAGGAAGAATTGGATTCAGAAGATAAAAATAACCCAGGAAGAAGAACCAAAATGCAAACAGTTTACATTCATTTCCCAGTGTTCTTTCTTTGGATGTAACTGCTTCTGTCCCTCGTTGATCAAAATGAAAATGAGTTAGATCTTCTCTTTGTCAAAGAAATCCACTTCCATCAGAATACATCCTCATACTGTATCGTATGTATCATACTGTTCTGCTCATTTCACTCAGCACCAGTTCATGTAAGTCTCTCCAAGTCTCTCTGTATTCATCCTGCTGGTCATTTCTTACAGAACAATAATATTCCATAACATTCATATACCACAATTTACCTAACCGTTCTCCAATTGATGAGCATCCATTCATTCTCCAGTTTCTAGCCACTACAAACAGGATTGCCACAAATATTTTGGCACATACAGGTCCCTTTTCTTTCTTTAATACCTCTTTGGGATATAAGCACTGCTTATAGTAGTAGCACTGCTGGATCAAAGGGTATTTTGTATCTCTTTCAAACCTCTCCATGAGTTAACCCGAGTGTAAGTATGTCAAAAAATTTTTGATAAGTTCTACTTTTTATTTCATCAGTTACTAGTTATATTGGTTATTTTTTCAATGATGCTGCCATTTCCCAAACATAATCTATTTTGTGGTTGTTAAAATAACAATTATAAAAGCAGAGTCATGTCACCATTCTACAGAGAAAAAAAATTTGCATACTCAAATGAGTGATAGTTTTCTGCAAACAATTATAACAAATATATGTATTGCAAAGGCACATTACTTCATCTTTACTATAAATTATAAACTAAAACAAAATGGTACACTACTTTGGAAAAAGTCACAGAGTTTCTTTAAGGCTTCTGTGGTCACCATGTTACTGTGGGATTATAAAATTATAAAATGCAGAGTTTGAAAGGAAGGTTAGAAATCATATAGTCTAAATCCATCATTTTACAAATGAGGAAATGGGGGCCAGAATAAACAGACACTTCTGCTAGAAAGGAAGAAATTGAAAAGGTGCAACTTAAAATATTTCAGTATTATTTAATATACACTGATGATATTACCTCAGAACCAATAAGTACAGCACAATTATCCCAAGCCTTGCCTTCAATTAGTGATATTCTTCATATGGACAATGGAAATCTAAAGATGAAGATTTCTTATGCTGTGGATCTTATTTTTAACTTTTTTTAGTGTGTTTTTAATATAATTTTCCATTGGTACATGTTTTCATTAAGGCATAGTCAAATTTCTTTTAAGAAATGAATTACAAGCTCTACTACTATGATTAACATAGCTGATTTGTCATTAAATAAACAAAATACAAATATATTATAAATGCTAACTCTTGATCTTTTGTGAAAAGGAGGAAGGTGTTATTACAACATCATAGTTGTAATATGTAGAAAATGTAGAGCAGAGAAGATATGTGACTGAAATCAGAATCAGACTCAAGGCATTAACAAAGGATGTGCCATTCAAGTAGTTCATATTTAATGCTATAATTTGAAAGAAAAAATAATTTCTGATGATAACCTGTATAAGGCATATCCATAGATAATTATTAAGACTGAACATAACTGTAGGAAATATGGTTTTCAAATATTTAAATATTGCATTTTAAAATAAATTAAAAATTAAAATTCCAAAAAGAAAAAAAGGTTTCATATAAACTAGAGCTTAAGATGAGAAAATGTACAGAGGATAGATCTTCAGTTTTAACAGAAATTCATCAGTTTAACAGAAATCCTATCTATTCTGAAATTTTGAAAAAAAAATGACTTTTTGCGATATTAGAACCAGTATCATAGTACCTCTTCTTCCAAGAAAAAATGTAGAAATACATACATAACTTATAAGATATAAATTATCAGTATCTAGAATTCATAGCAAAGTAATTATGCACTGAATCAATGATGAATCAATAGCTTTTACTTATTATTTTTGCAACATTCCACCAAAGAGATTGGAGCATGTAGAGACATTATATAAATGATTCAGGTTAGCCAACTACAAGATGAAGAAAAGCTGCTTTGATTGGCTTCTGAGTCATTCACACTGGGCCTGTTAGCTCTAGCCTCCTCTTACTGGTCTCAGCATCTTGCTAACTATTGACATGAGAGTAATCTTCAGTTTTCTAAGGTCAAAAGGATCAGAGGTCTACTGAACAACGTTATAGAGTTCACATTGGCAGCAATGAGGCACAATGTCCCTGAGGTAGGAAGAAAATAAATCTTTTTCCTTTCAGAGATTAGATACATAGTCAGTACAAGATCAGTGTCACAAGAAGTAACCTTTGGGAGTGATCTCAAATGTATGGACCACAGTCCAATTGTGGCTGAAGCAAGCACTCATTCAACAGAGATGTCACTTGATGGAACTAATATTTCATAGGAACTGAGATAAGATTAGCCTACTTTCTGTAGACAGCAGACTGGTATAGGGTAAAGTATTCCTACTGGTATTAGGCCAGGGAACTGTTGGTTTTTATTCTTACTTCATCTTAGAAATAACTAGCCTTTTGTGAAAGAAAGCCAATGTTAAATGGTTAAAGAAAATTTGGAGGCAGGTAACTGGCCCCCTAACAATGAAGAAAGACAGCAAGCAAGGACTTGAACTAATGGAAACATGATGAGACTCTCCAACACTCCTCAGAATACCGCAAAACCCCAAGAGGAAGATGTAGTGAGTTTAGCTCGGAGAGAGTGTGGTCATTCCATTTGTACTACATATAGAACTTTTTTTTACACATTGATGTGATCACTCACTCAACAAAAATAAAGAAATTAAAATTAAATTGACTAGCTTGAAAATTCAATCACAAAAGAAAACATATGTGTATGTGTTGAGAAAGACATTAAATACTATTGTAAGTTTAATTTATATATGGGCAAATATGAAATTTGAGAGTTTCCAAGTGAATGACTCATAGCAAAATTTAATTATGCCTATGAAAATTAAGATCTGCTATGAAGGAGCTCAAAGCTTTTTCTCTATCACTATTAATTGGAACCATCACCGATTAAGTATTTTTAGATCCAAAAAGCCTTGAAATATAATACCCTGACTTCCTCTGCATTAATTTGTTGTACTTTCATTTGCAGGTAGAGTAGGTTTGGGAGAAAACCAAAATGACTTGGGACAACTTGATTCCAAAACAACAGCGAAACCACAAATTTCAAAGGATGTTCATTTGTCATTATTTATTGCACTGAAATACCAACCTAAGCAAAAAGCATTGTAGGCCACATCCTTACTAGTGAAACAGCTTTTTAATGAATCTTCGGTGAACTTCTGCATTCTGGAAGCATGCAATGAAATAGATTTTTTTTCTTTTTTTGCATTGTGCCTGGAATAATCTTAAAGGGCAGAGTTTAACAGATTCAACAGATTTTTTTTAGCCCATATGATCTCATTAGATCATATTTGCTATGTAGTTTAGGTCACAATTGGAAGGGTCACTTTTGAATGATTTTTTAGCCCATATGATCTCATTAGATCTTATTTGCTATGTAGTGTAGGTCACAAATGGAAGAGTCACTTTTGAATCCTTCTAGGAAAGGGTAGTTCAGCAAAACTTCCTCTGTGTCTTTGTACCTGCTATCATGAAAAGCCTATCCTCCTCAATTCCACCTCTTAGAATCTCCAGTTCTATTCAAAACTCACCTCAAATATTACCTTTCCTCCAAGACCTTTCTTGAACCTCTCAGTTTCATCTTCCTTCCCTCACTTCAGCTTAGGAGTATGCTTTATTTCTTTGTACAAATTTTACATTTATTTATTTTTCTTTTTTTCCATCCAATCATGTTAGTTTCTTCAACACAGGAACTATTTCATTTTTTATCCTTTTATTTTTTTTCCTTTATTTATTATAACTACTCCTTTCATGATGATAAGGAAATGATGAGCTAAATTAATGTCTGAATTAAATCGAATTAAATTATACTTCATGTTTATATACCATTTGAAGTCTTATAAAATGTTTATCCATTTTACTTGAGGTAACACAGTTGAAGTAAGCATACAGTGGCTAAATGAGTTTTCAAGGTCATAAAGCTAGAAAGAGTCAGAATTGGAACATGAAAATGAGTCATGATTTTGTGTGTATATATATATATATATATTCATCCGTCTCTCCAAGTACAATATGCTGTCTGTTTCTCACAAAATGTAAAGAGTAATTGAATTATGCAACTTGGATTTTCTTGATAGAACTATCTCTGGGAAATTTAATCATCACTTCAAAATAGAATTTGAATAAAATAGAATTATATTCAAATTCTTTAAGTAAAAGCAAATCAAATGCCACCAGATCTAATAAGTCACATGGGCTTAGTCCTGAGAGTGATCTCATTCTATGTTAGTTTCATCATAGCAAGATATTTCCCTTAGAATAGAACAAGCCACCTATCAAACCCTGATTTTTTCAAGGGGAGTACAAAAGGGGAGCTAAGTGGTCCAGTGGATGGAGAACAGGGCTCGAGATCAGGAAGACTCATCTTCATGAATTCAAATTTGGCCTCAGGCACTTAACAAGCTGTGTGACTCTGGCCAAGTCATTTAACTCTGTTTGCCTCAGTTTCTCATCTATAAAATGAGTTAGAGAAGGAAATAACATACCATTTCCATATTAATGAAACCAAAATCTCAAAGGGGGTCAAAAAGAGTAGGATGTGACTGAAACAAATGAACAATAACAAAGGGAGGGAGGCAAATTCCATTTGCAACAAGATCAACAGCTACCTCTGTTATTTTCATCTTTGGCATCTTGGATAATGATGTCATGATGTCCAAAACATTGGTATAATTTTTATTAATACCAAGCACACACCTCACACATAGTGGATCAAATATGCATGTCAATAATTTTTCATAAGAATATCACAGAATAGATGTTTAGAAGGAAGTGAGATTGCTATCTCATCAACAACTTGAAAACTAAACATGATATATATCTTCTTTAGCCAAGGACAAGGGTAGGATAGAATTAACCATTGTGAGCAAATCAGCTTAATATAAAAATGATCACCAAATAGAATATTGGAATATCATCTTTTAGCCTCTGCTTTCATAAGATATTTTAAGGACTAAATAAAGGCAAGAAGTAAAGCCATGTGTATGTATGTGTGTGTGTGCACTGTTTTATTAGGAGCAAAAGGTCACACACCATAGTGAAGAAAGAACCAGTCTCAGAATCAGGAAGATTTGGATTTAAATCCCTTTTAGAATTAAGTCCCTTCTGGAAGATGGCTTATAACTCAGGACAGATAATTAATTTCTCACTATTATAATAATAAAAGTATATAATGTTTTAAGGTTTGCAAATAATTTTGAAAATATCTCATTTTATCTTCTCAATAACTCTGAAGTATAGAAACTACACTCATCTCAATTTGAGGAAAATGAGACAGGTAGAGTTTTGAGCAATTTGTCCAGAACCACACAATTGGGAAGTATCTAAGAGAGAATTTGAACTTGGATCTTCCTGATTATGAGTCCTAACCTCTATATGCAAT
Organism: Antechinus flavipes; assembly: GCF_016432865.1. NCBI lineage: Eukaryota > Metazoa > Chordata > Mammalia > Dasyuromorphia > Dasyuridae > Antechinus > Antechinus flavipes. The sequence goes on from NC_067398.1 coordinate 510,210,147, forward strand.
GCCACAAAGTTGTCTCTGGTATTTATCGATATCTATAAATTGTATGAAAGTGCCAGCTTGGATTAGCAGAGAAGCATTTCCTTATTCCAATGTTCTCTAAACCAATGAAATTACATAACTCTATGCCTATTCCTCCTATGATCACAGGGCTGAAATACCATTTAATGAACTAATGAAAGCTCTAAGAAGAAACCACAATTTAGTGACCTGCATTTTGTTTATTTGTGTTTTTTCCTTTCTCAAAATATCACAATTTTATTAATATGTTTGCCTAATGAAATGTACTGCCCTTCATGGCAGGTAATGTTTTTCATTTTTGTTTTTATTTTTATGTTCAATTATTTTGAATTTTGCTAGAATGTGTGGTGACATTTTGTAGATATCTGAAAAACATTTTCTGTTTTTAATCAATAGAGCCTTGTTCATTCCAAAAGGGAAAAGATTTATTATCCACAAAAGTTTATATTTTATATAAAGTTTATATGCTTGAAACAGAGTATCTCTTTCCATCTTCAGATTAGACTAATAATGTTACTTGTATTGATAATATAAAGCTTAGACAAATATTACAACTCAAAGAAACTACTATTGACAAAGTTTCTTCACATTTTTGTTGCTCTTACTAAACAGAAGTACATGACATTTCTAAAAAAAAAATAGTTCACCACTGGGTAATTATTTATTTTTAATTTTCAGTTCCAAATTCTCTCCCACCCTCCACTCTCTTCCTATCTATTGAGACTGCAAGATGTCATGTAAAAATATTTTCACTTTAGTTATGATGCAAAAAAGAGCAAGCAAAATAAAGTAAGTGAAAAATGATATGCTTCAGTCTGTACTCAAAATTCATCAGTTCTTTCTCTGGAGATAGATAACATTTTTTCATCATGAGGCCTTTGAAATTATAACAGATGTTTGTATTGATCAGATTTGCTAAGTCTTTCACAAGTGATTATCTTTACATAATCAGCTGTTACTATGTATAATGTTCTCTAAGTCATGCTCATTTCATGTATCAGTTCATATAAATTTTTCCAGGTTTTGCTGAAACTGTTCCTTCTGTCATTTCTTACAGCAGGATGGTGTTCCATCACAATCATATATTACAATTTGTTCAGTCATTCCCCAATTAATGGACATCCTCACCATTTCTAATTCTTGTCACCACAATAAGAGCTGCTATAAATATTTGTTGTATATATGGGTCCTTCTCCTTTTTTCTCTGATTGCATACCTACTAGCATTATTTCTGTGGCACAGCATGTGTTGTATTTGTTGTTCAATTGTTTTAGTGGTGTTCAAATTTTTGTGATCCCATTTGTGTCTGCATCATATACCCATTTTAAGCTTATCTTGGTATGTGTTATAAGATATTCACTTATACTTATTTCTCATCAGACTGCTTTTTGGTTTTTCTCACAGTTTTTATCAAATAATGAGTTCTTGTCTCAATGTCTTGGAACTTTGGGTGTATCAAGACACCAGACTATTATGCTTATTTACTTCTGGAAACTGTAGATATCTTGTATCTAATCTTTTCCACTGAATCACATTTTCTTGTCAAAGATACTATGTGGTTTGCCATATTTTTTCTCCAACTTTGAGGAAACTGAGTTAAACAGGACTAAATGACTTGACCAGAGTCACACAAGTAGTAAGTGCCTGAGGTCAGATTTAACTCAGAAAGATTTGTCTTTATAACTGCAAACTTGGCATTCTTTCCACTATGCCCAGCTGCCCTGGGGTATACAAAGAGTATACCCAGTTTTATAGCCCATAATTCCAAATTGCTTTTCAGAATGTTTGGACCAGTTCACAGTATCAATGTTCCTGATTTTTTTTTTCAAATTCAAATTTAAAAATTCTCATTTTCCTTTTTTTTGTCATCTTAGTCAAGTTCATGGCCTTAAAGTGATACCTCAGAGTTGTTTTAATTAGTATTTCCCTAATTGTTTGTGATTTAGAACCTTTTTCAAGAAAGTATTTTCATGAGTTCTTGAGTTGATTTCTTTTTTCTGACAACTATCTGCTAATATCCTTTGGTTATCTGCCAATTAAGCAAGGACTTATTTTTTTTATAAATTTGGCTCCATGTCCTATATATTTGAAAAATAAAATCTTTATCAGAGAAGATTACTATATATATATGGCTTTCTTCTAATTTCAGCTATATTAGTTTGCTTATGCAAAAGTTTTTAAAAATTTTTATATAGTCAAAATTATTTTTCCTTGTGATTCTATCTTTTCTTTGGCCATGATTTCTTCCCTTAGCCATAGATTTGACAATTCATTTTTTCCATGCTTCCTCCCTTTGCTTATGATATCACCCTTTATGTCAGCATCATATATCTATTTTGAATTTATCTTGGCATGTTGTGTGAGATATTCATCTCTATTTAGTTTCTGCCAGACTACGCTTGCATTTTCCCAGCAGTTTTTGTCAAATAATGAGTTCTTAACCTAATGGTTTAACTCTTTGGGTTTACCAAGAACTAAGTTCCTATGGTTATTTACTTGTGGATATTGTGTACCTAATCTATTCCATTGACAAACTACTCTATTGTTTTAACTAGCACTACATCATTTTGATGAGTATTGTTTTATAGTTTAGTTTGAGATCTGGTACTATCCACTGTATAATTATTATGACTAACCCTGAAATCCTTTCATTGAAAACATAGGAGACTGTGGGTAATAGCATGTTATATACATTGTCAGAGAGGTTTAATATTATAGCTGGTATTATTTGAATTTTTTCCCTCTTTGATACAGGGCAAAATTTAATGGTTATGGTTGGGGGAGGGAATTAGGATATATCCATAAATATGACGTAAAACCAAAGTTCATCACAAAACATTTTAACAGTGAAAAGAATTTCTTTGTACAATTTATAATTTCATTCATTTCAGAAAAGAAGAGGTAAACTGTCTAATGTGAACTCTGAAATATGTATGTTGGAAGGGGGAATTCACTAGGACACATAACAGAATCCCAATGGATTGATTTAAGCCTTGCCACAAAAATCAAGACTTTGATTTCCCCTACATACTTCAAATAGTTTCAGACAATGTATTATATTATAAACAATTGATTAAATATCTATATTAGTAAAATAGAATGAGGTGAACAAGAAAAAAAAATTCTGATTGTCCAACAAACTACATGAATATTGAGAAGGAAAAGATAGACAAGAAGGAAAATCAGACATGTCGAACCTAAAAGGCAAAGATTATTATTCTTTACTGATCAGCTTCACTAACTAGGGTATACTAGTGTTATTGTAATTATAATTATTTTATTATTATTATCATCATTAAATAATGGTTGATATTTAGCACTTTAAAATTTGGAAAGCACTTTACTTAAATTTGATTGATTGGCTTTTACAACAAACCTATGAGGACAGCTCTATTATCCCCATTTTATAGATGAGAAGACTAAGAAACAGAGAACTTAATTGCCTGGTATAACATTTTTAGAAGCTCTATTAGCACATGCTCAGGCAAAATTTCAGTCAAGAACATAGAGGACTAAGCCTGTTTCTGGATATGCATAATAAAGGGTCCTTTTCTCCAACTCTTCCTCTCTTCTGATTACAGAAAATGTATGAATATCCTTTGATTGATTCCTGTAAGCCAAGATGATGATGATGATGATGATGATGATGATGTGTATGTGTGTGTATTTGTGCAGTCTGAGGAGATTATAGAATAGTCATGGTAAAGTTTATTTCTCAAAAAGATGTCCTACTTTGATCAGGCTGAAAGTTCACTTTTCCAGGTTGGAGTTGTTAATGTTGACAAAGAGAAATGAACAATATAAAGCACTGTTTATACTAATCAGAAGAAAAATAAAAATATGACTCAAATAAACAATTCAATATCATTATGAGATCATTTGTCTTAAACTAAAAAAAAACAAAACAAAACACTTAAAGAACATTGAGGATCTATTACATGAAATAAAAACAGCATCAAGGAATAACTGAAATAGCTATACCTCATCTGCCCATAAATCTATCTTATCCCTCTGAAACATGGAAAAAAGGGTAATAGTGAGTCAGGGCATTCTGTTCCATGAAAAATGAATGTACAGAATTTCCTTCTAAATAATAACAAAACTATGTACTTCTGGATACAAAGCCTTGAAACAGCAAGATGTGACCATTCTGTGACCTAAATTTTACCTGTGCCAATAAATCTACTCTTGGAATGCTTATTTCAGTCAAAATTTCAATATGAAAAGCATGCTTTTTTTATGCATATGGACTTTTTTTTTCACTTTCTATTCAGATGTTAGTACCAGAAGCAGATTTTTTTTTTTTTAAACTCAAGCAAAGGGACTGATTCTTCCCATTGTTCCCATTGCTGAATTGATCTTCAGGTGGACAACAATTGATACTAGTTTAGGTACTTCAGTCTTATGTATAGGCAAAACTTTTGTGTCAAATCAAGGTCATTATGGTTGTCATTATGACAAGATTAATTAATATCAGAGGATTTAAGGAATCTGTAATGGCAATATGTAGGTACATAGAGCAAAAAAAAAAAGGATCATTCAATCTTAATACATATTTCCGTATTTCAATTTAAGTTTTATATCTAAATAGCAGATTAATTGTTAAGATCACTATTTATCATTTGGAAAGAATAATAGTAGAAAGATGGAGAAAAGAAATCCCAGAATTCCAATAAACTTCAAATTAAACTAAAACTATTGGTTTTGATTCCTAGACTCACTGCATTATATGAACACATTTCCAGAATTACTTCAGATTCAAATCTAGCCTCTAGGTATAGACAACAAAGGACACATTTTAGATTAAATATTTTCCTAGTTGTCTTATGAAATGACATAAATGTTATATAGGGAGACAAAGGAACCGCTCAACTATCTATGAGCAAATTATTCACTTTGTAAATTAGCAATGAGAGTTCAAGGCCTTTCTTGTTCATTAGGACCAATAATTCAATTATTTAACTCAACTTTTTCCCTCTTGTACTAAGTGTTGAAGATGAAAAGACAAGAATGAAAACAGTCTCTGTCCACCAAAAAAAAAAAAAACCCACATTCTATTAGGTGAATATGACAAGACAGACAAAATAGTTGTTGCAGTTTGGGAGAAGGGGAGACTAACAGCTGAAGGAACAAAAAATTCTTTTTAAAGGAAGTGGTACTTTGAATGAGCCCTGAAGAGAATCTAGAGTTCCTAAATGCAGAAATGTGGAGGGCATGGTTTTAGAAGTAGGATGCATTGGGAAAAGGCAGTGAGTGAATTTAGATGTAACTTAGAATACATGATCAGAAGTAATGTATAACAGGAATATGGAATACAATTAGACCATGAGGGACTTTAAAGGATTAACAGTTTTATCCTAGATGTTGAAGGGAATGATATAGCTTCTTGAATAGAAGACTGACATGGTCACATTGACTTATCTTTATCCCTTTAAAAAAGTATGACAATTTGGAATCTATAAAAAAGGCAATTTGTAGAGGTAACAAGGAAAATCAAATAGGCAATCATTGTGCTAGTTCACAATAGAGGTAATGAATTCCTGAACTTTGATGTTTGTGGCAGGAGTAGAAATGAGGGAATGTATTTGAGTCATGTACAAATGAGGACATTAAGTATGTGACAGTTAAAAGTTAAAGGTGTTTTCTAGGATGCAAACTCAAATGATTAGAACACTGTTGTCCCCTTTAAAAGAATTGGAAAGTTTAGAAAAGGAACATGAAATCATAATTGATCAGAGAAATGTAAATTAAGACAATTCTAAGATAACACTACACACCTCTAAGATTGGCTAAGATGAAAGGAAAAGATAGTGACAGATGTTGGAGGGGATGTGGGAAAACTGGGACACTAAAACATTGTTGGAACTGGGAACAGATCCAACTATTCCGGAGAGCAATTTGGAATTATGCTCAAAAAGTTGTCAAACTGTGCATACCCTTTGATCCAGCAGTGTTACTACTGGGCTTATATCCCAAAGAGATACTAAAGAAGAGAAAGACACCCGAATGTGCAAAAACATTTGTGGCAGCCCGTTTTGTAGTGGCTAGAAACTAGAAATTGAATGGATGCTTAATAATTGGAGAATGGCTGGGTAAACTGTGATATATGTATATGAATGTTATGGAATATTGTTGTTCTATAAGAAATGACCAGCAGAATGAATACAGAGAGGCTTGGAGAGACTTACATGAACTGATGCTAAGTGAAATGAGTAGAAGTATATACTTCAACAACAATACTATATAAGGATCAATTCTGATGGAAGTGGCTATCTTCAACAATGACAGGATTCAAATCAGTTCCAACTGATTAGTAATGAATAGAACCAGCTACACCCAGTGAAAGAACACTTGGAAATGAGTGTGTACCACAGCATAACATTTGTACTCTTTGTTATTGTTTGCTTGCATTTTTGTTTTTCTTCCCAGTTTATTTTTACCTTTTTTTCTAAATCTGACTTTTCTTGTGCATCAAGACAATGTATATATTTCCAGAATTCCAAAATGAGTGAGATGAGCAGAACCAGGCAAATATCATTTAAACAATAATAACAAGATTATGTGAAGATCAATTGTCATGAATTTAGTTCTTCTCAACAATGTGGTGATTCAAAGCTAATTCAATAGATTGAGATGGAAAATGCCAATTGCATCCAAAGAGAGAACTATGAAAGACTGAATGTGGATCAAAACATGCTATTTTCACCTTTTTTTGTTTGTTTCTTCCTTGTGTTCCCCCCCCCTTTTGGGGTTTGATTTTTCTTGCACAACATGACAAATATGAGAATATGTTTAAAAGGATTGCACATTGTAATGGGCTGAGGCTTGAGTTGATTCACTGAGGTCCAAAGCACGTGAGGCTAAATAGTAATTGGACCATACTCTAGTAATATATAAGCTTGGAGAAAGAATGGCCCCTGCCCACTCTTTGTGCAAATCCTGATGTGTTGTATAGGAAATGACGTTTTTGGTGGGTGAAGGGAGTGGGGTGGAAAGGAAAATGGAAAGAGAGACTGCTGACTGGCATCTTGTCACAGTTGCTCGCATTGCTATCGCGACCGCCCTTGACCTCCAATCCCCCTCTGCTAGCTGGCTTCCTGTCATAGATGCCCATATTGCTTTCTTCACCTCTACTGAGAATAAAGATTGAAGATTTTTCCCTTAACCTGAATTCCTGACTCCAGCTGATTTTAAATACGCGGTCATCACAGCACATATTTAACCTGTATCAGATTATTTGCTCTCTTGGAAAGAGAGGAGATAAGGAAGGAAAGGAGAAAAAATTGTAACACAAAGTCTTACAAAAATGAATGAAGAAACCTATGGTTACATTTTCTTGGAAAAATAAAATGCTATTAGAAAAAAATAGGTTTTAGAAAACAAGCAATCTATGCCAGATCTGGGAGAGGGTATTCCCAATCAGATCCAGATATGGTAAAAAAAAAAAATTATATAGGTGGCTTATTGATATCATATTCACAAAGTGGTGGTGATAGGAGTTTCCTAATTTGAACCATAAACTACATGAGGGTCTGACTGTAATTATAGATTCCAAAAATGGGTGTGTTGGTACATAGCTTCAATAGTTGACAAGAAATCTTTTCCAATTAAAAGCTATAATCACTTACATATATGACACAGGATCAAAATGAATTAAGATAATGGAAATTTACAGGCTATTTGTCATTGTTTATATATTTATGATCTTTAGTATCACTTAGCCTAAATAACTCCATATTGGAGTCACTAATATAACTGTAATATCAGACAATGTATTTCAAAAATCACAGTTTTCACAACTAAGGCAAGTTATTTCACTTCTAGGGACTTCAGATGCCAACTCTGCAAAATAAGGACTTTGAATCCAATGAGTGGCAAGAACTGAGAGAGGCTAGTAAATAGTGATGACATAGCTAAACATACCAGGACAAACTCCATAAAGGACATAGCAATATAACTGAGTCTTGAAGAAAGTTAAGGATTTCTATCAAATAAACTTCCAGATGTGGAAGATGAGTCAAGAAATCAAAGTAAAATAAGTGAATAAGAAATTTACTTAAATTGATATAAATGTAGCATGTGAAGGAAGGTAAAATGAAATAGGCTTGAAATGGTTGGACTAGAACCATATCATGGAGGGTTTTACACATCTTTCTGGGACTTCACAGGACCTAGCATTGTGCTTTATATGTAAAAGCTAAAAAAAAAAAAAAAAAGACAAGAAATTTATGAATTGATGTCATATCTCTACCCCAAATTATAAATGTACCATCATATTTTCTTCATTGCTTGTTTTCCTAAGTCTATCTCTTTCTTAAATGAGAATATACATAAGGGAAATACATATAGGTGAGCCCAGAGAGTATTCCTTACTCTAAATACCACTGCCCAATAATCTTCTACCTATCTTAAATTCATAGTGCTTTGTACTAAAATCCTATATTTTACACATTATGGGCAAAATTCATAAAATTTCAAATGTGCTGAAAGATCCACAAGTAAATTTATCACCTTATTTACTAAACAAAGATGTCAAAGAATTAAAATCATAAAAATTAGTTATATTTTTCATCTATAATCTTTCCCATACATCTAGCATGCACATGTAAATTTTTATTTTTACTAATGGATGATGTTAATAGGGAAAACTGAAAAAATCTGTGTGCAAAAGAAAATAGACTGAAAACTACATAGTTTTATGGCAATTAATTTGAAAAGAAACATCAGCTGGAAAACAGCCCATAAAAATATGTATTGTACTTTGACTAGTTTTGAGATTGACATTATGAGGTGATGTATATTTGTTAAAGCTTAACTTTCTAGAAGAAAGGAAGGTTTTTCAATTAAATCTATAATCATTTATCTACAACAAGAAATACAGAAAAGTAAATATTCATATGTTCATAAGTTTTCAGTTTATATTATTATGTAGAAGGAATTTTAATAAATTCTCAATCAAAAAATTATAATTCAGTAACATTAATACTGAAAGGGCAAAATCAGTTAAGAATTAAGATGTCTATTTCATGGCTTCCCAGGTTATCCTTTTCAGTACTGGCTTTACTTGGACTTTCCTTGGCTCATTTACTAAGATGAGATTGGAATATTCTTTGCTCCTGCATTGTTACTTTCAGATTGTCCCTCTGCCTTCATCATTTAATAATTTGTCTTGCATTGATGATCATGAAATTCATATTTACCATCCAAACAAAATCCTGGTTGCTATTCTCTATAGACACAGATCATTATCATTCCTTCTTCATTAAATTCAATATGTGGATTACATTTTTTCTCTCCTTCTCAACTTTTGCTCTCATACAAGGAGGCTTCAATATATATATTGATGCCTCCTCGAGCACCATAACTGTTGTAATCCTTACAAACTGCTAATTAGAGTTGATCTAATCTTACAAGAAGATGTTTTGGGCAGAACCTTAAACAAGGTACTAAGTAGATCTAATTAGTGCAATGCTTGTGTTTGCACCTTTACTCATTGGAGTTCACAAGTATGCCAGCTTCACAAAGTAAACTTTGTAACTTTGTTACAAATTGTTACAATCCTTTGTAAGGATTCCAACACATAACCACCCTGTTCCTTAATTGGCTCACTTCTCACGATCTATTGCTCCATCCCACCTCAGCTACACCGAAAGATAATCATATATTTGATACTTATAATACCTACAAATATTGAATTAAAAATTAAAATTTTAAAATTATTATTATTATTTATATTAAAAATTAAAATAATTAAAATTTTTCCATATCCTACTATAATCTATTGGCTAGAAATGTAGGTGTGAATAAAATACTCAACTTCTCAGCTGTGGACATTTTTTTTCTGACTCTTCTACATGATTAAAAAGTTCTCTTTCCTTATCTCTTCTTTCTGGCTTCTTTGGCTACTTTTAAGTTCCAGATAAAATCCCTTCATCTACATTAAGCCTTTGGAACTATGCTCAAAAAGTTATCAAACTGTACATACCATTTGATCCAGCGATGTTACTACTGGCCTTATATCCCAAAGAGATCTTAAATAAGGGAAAGGGACCTGTTTGTTCAAAAATATTTGTGGCAGCACTTTTTGTAGTGGCCAGAAACTGGAAACTGAGTGGATGCCCACCAATTGGAGAATGGCTGAATAAATCGTGGTATATGAATATTATGGAATATTATTGTTCTTTAAGAAATGACCAGCAGGAAGATTTCAGAAAGTCCTGGAGAGATTTACATGAACTGATGCTTAGTGAAATGAGCAGTACCAGATCGTTATATACTTCAACAACAGATGATCAATTCTCATGGATGTGGCTCTCTTCAACAATGAGATGAACGAGATCAGTTCCATTTGTTCAATAATGAATAGAACCAGCTACGCTCAGCGAAAGAACTCTGGGAAATGAATGTGAACCACTACATAGCATTTCTAATCTCTTTGTTTTTGTCCACTTGTAGTTTTGCTTTCCTTCTCAGGTTAATTTTACCTTATTTTAAAGTCTGATTCTTGTGCAATAAAATAACTGTATGGATACATATACATATATTATATTTAACATATACTTTAACATATTTAACATATATTGGTCTACTTGCCATCTGGGGGAGGTGGTGGGGGGAAGGAGGGGAAAAGTTGGAACAGAAGGTTTTGCAAGGGTCAATGCTGAAAAATTACCTATTTATAGATCTTGTAAATAAAAAGCTAGAATTAAAAAAAGAATAAATAAAACAGAAACAAAACATTATTTCATTGAATGTCTCATCAAAAACTATTGTTCTTTCTATTAATTTTGGTGAAGGATTTTTTTTAGATGTAGATGATAAAAGGGATTCATACTATGTTTTTCTCCATATACTACATATTTTTACCACTAAGTTTGAGAATAGTTGTCCTAATTTATATGTTGACATAACATTAAATAAGTTAGTTTAAAAAATAGTCAAATCAGATTTTTAGTACTAATAATGAGATGACAGATTTACAGTTAGAAGCAAATCACAGATGTCATCTAATCCAAAATCCTCATTTTGCAAATGAGAAAACTAATGTTCAAAAAACTTAAATCACCTTCCCAGGGTCATAAAGGTAGTAATTTCTATATTAAAAAGTTTAATTGCCATGCTATGCGCTCATTCTTTTTACTATGCTATTCTATCTTTTATCTCCAGTGACTAGTTTTTGTCACAATATAATTAATCTGTTTAATTGACTTTAATTGAATGATAATAACTAAATATTTACATATAGCTTTATAAAGCTTTTATAAAGCTTTTTTACCATCTATTATGTCATTTGGCTACATATTTCATTTGATTTACTATAGAGGGGTCATGTAGGGTAATTGGCTGAAATTTACAAACTTTTAAACTTCAAAACTGCTAATCATATTTTCTCCCATTTTCTACTTTAACATTATTCTAAAGACAAAAGAATATTTTTAGAAAGTTCATTTTATTTCAATTATTTAAATGAATTTAATTTTGATCATTCATGTTCACAGATGGGGCTCTTACAGGATAAGCGGATTTTTTTATATTTTTCAATTTCTTTAAAATTTCATTTAAACTTATGGAATAAAAGCAGTATTTCCATCACATAGTATTAAAAGAAATATGACTGTACATGGAAGAGCAAATCTATTATTTATAATTTGCCATTCCTGTTAAATATATAATAAAGTAATCATTGTAAATTTCTTTTTTTTTTCTGTCCACCCTCCTTTGCCCTAGTGATGAGTAACATTAGACATAAATATATATTTTATAGCAACCTACACATACTTTTATTTATCAGTTCTGTCTCTGGATGTAGATAGTGTCTTTCTTCTATTTTAGATATATCTAATTGTTAGGAAACTTTTTCTTCTACACTATATTTTCTGCAACTTCTATTCATTGATCCTAGTTTGATCTGCTGAAATGAAATAAATTTAATGCCTTTATCACATGACAGTACTTCAAAATATTTAAAGTATATCTCCATTTTGTCATCTCTTCTCTAAGATAAATATCCTCCATTTCATTAATCAATACTAATATGGACCTACACCATCCAGTTATACTTTAGATGTTCCACAGTTTATCATTATCCTTCCCAAAAGGTGGCAGCCAGAAATGAGCACAGTATTCCCAAAATGGTTTGTCCATGGAGGAGTTTAGTGTGTCTATTATTGTCTAAGTCTAGATATTATGCCTCCCTTAGTTTTTTATAATTATTCTATAGCCCCAAGTCCCAAGGGTAGAATTAGTGACTTCAATAAGTATAAATATGTACCATTTGTAGTATATTTAAGTATAATTGAGTACCAACATTAGATGCTAAATGGAAGACTATAAAATGATCTTTTAAGTAATAAAATAATTTGCATTACATTTTGAAGACAAAATCCCACTTTACCAAAGAAGTGAAATCAAGTAATAGGCTGGGAAAATGAACAAACAACAGAAAAAGATTCTGATTATAGTAAGTATGTTGACAAGGAAGATAAAAACAGACATTCATAAGAGAAAGTCAAAGCTCTTATATCCAAAGCCTCCAAGAAAAAAAAAATGTAAATTGATCTCAATCCATGGAAAATCTGAAAAAGGATTTTGAAAATCAAATAAGAGAGGTAGAAGAAAAATTGGGAAGAGAAATGTGAGTGATGCCAGGAAAATCATGAAAAATAAGTCAACAGTTTCATAAAAGAGACACAATAGTATTGAAGAAATAACACCTTAAAAATAAAATAAGCGAAAGGGTTAAAAAAAAAGTAGCATAGGCCAATGAGAAGAATATCTTTTAAAAGCAACATTGGTTCAAAGAGGAAAAATCCATTGAAGAAAACAACTCTTTTAAAAACAGAATTGGGGGCAGTGGATAGAGTATCAGCTCTGAATTCAGGAGGACCTGAATGCAAATCTGACCTCAGATACTTAACACTTCCTACCTGGGTGAGTCACTTAACTCCAATTGCCTCAGCAAAGAAAAAGAAAGGAAGAAAGAAAGAAAGAAAGAAAGAAAGAAAGAAAGAAAGAAAGAAAGAAAGAAACATAATTGGACAAATGAGAAAGCAGGTACAAAAGCTCACAGAAGAAAATAGTTTTTCAAAAATTAGAATTGAGAAAATGGAAGCTAATGACTTCATGAGAAATCAATAAACTTAAAAAAAACTTAAGAATAAAAATAAGAGACAATGTGAAATAAAATATCCCATTGAAAAATAAAACTGATCTAGAAAACAAATCCAGAGAGATCATTTAAAAATTATTAGACTACTAGAAAGCCATGATCAAAAACAAAGAACCCAGACAATGTTTTTCAAAAAATTGTCAAGGAAAACTGCTGTGATATTTTAGAACCATAGGGTAAAATTAAAAGTGAAGAAAATCCACTCATCACCTCCTGAAAGAGACCCCAAAATGAAAACTCCAAGGAATAATATAGCCAAATTCCAGAACTCCCTAGTCAAGGAAAAAATATTGTAAGCATTCAGAAAGAAACAGTTCAAGGACAGTGTAGCTATAGTCAGGATAACACAAGATTTATCAGCTTCTACTGATTCTATTTGAGTACAGTCTTTCAGGGGAAAACTGGGAATTCAATGAAATAAAAGATTTTCAAGTATGAAAAAATAAAAAAACAGCTGAATGTAAATTTTAATTTTAAGTACAAAACTCTAGAGAAGCAAAAAAAAAAAGAAAGGAAAATCATAAGATACTTAATAAATTTAAATTGTTTCCATTCTTATATGGGAAGATGATACTTGTAACTCATAAGAACTTTCTCATTATTAGAGTATATATAGACAGAGATAGGGTGTAGATGTTAATTGAATGTAAAAGAATACATTCTTTAAAAAGTAAAATTAAGTGGTGAGAGAAGAAGGAAAGGGAGAAGTAAATAATTTTGTATTAAAATTAAAAATTATTTTACATAAAAGAGGCATGAAAAAGCTTTTACAAAAAAAAAAAGCTTTTACAGTAGAAGGGAAGAGAAGAGAGGTAAGGAAGAGTGAGTCAACCTTACTTTTATCAGAATTGCCTGAAATTGATATAGAAATATATCTTACCTTATAGGATATCTGGAGGGGAAGGGGATAAAGAGATGATTGAAGGCAGGGAAGAGTGGGGGGAGGGGGTAGTCAGAAGTAAAACATTCTTTTGAGGAGGAACAGAGTCAAAGGAGAAAGAGAATAGAATAGAATAGAGGGGGGAATATAGTTAGTAAGAACAATTTTGAAAAAAAAAATGAAGAATGCTTGTTGGAATACACAGGAGAGCTGCTGGAATACATGGGAGCCACCTGACAGTGGCTGCTGGAGATCCAACCCAGAATGGATCTCCTTTTGTGAGAGGATGATACAAGGAGACTGAGAGGCAGTGTTATTCTCTAACCTCTCTCCTCTTCCCTCTACCTCTAATTTATCTCATTCCCAGTTTGTAACAGCTATGTCAGCAAAGGCTGCCTTGCAATCCATTCAGATATTATGATCCACAGCTGTGGAGGCTCTTGGAGAATTGACCTGTCCTTTAATACAAGTTTCTTTAATAAAAGCCTCATTTCTCAAACATATAGAGAATGGAGTTAAATTTACAAAAATAAGAGCCATTTTACAATTGATAAATGATCCAAAAATATGAACAATGTTCAGATGAAGTGATCACAGCAATTCATAGCTATATGAAATATTCTAGCTGACTACTAGTGGGGGAAATAAAACAATTTTGAAGTGCTACCACATACCTGTAAGTTTCCCTAATTGGAGAGAAAAGGAAAATGACAAATGGTGGAGAGCATATGAGAAAATTCACTGTTGGTAGAGTTGTTCATTGATTTAATCATTCTGTAGAGCAATCTGGAACTATGTCACAAGGACTATAAAACCATGAATACATTTTGATCTAGCAATATGACTACTAAGTCTGTACCCAAAAAGAGTTAAAAAAACAAAAAGGAAAAGGGCCTATATATACAAAAATGTTTATAGCGGTTCTTTTCTGGGAAAAAAAGAATTGGACATTAAAAGAATACCCATAAATTTGGGAATGGCTGAATAAATTGTTGCATATAATTATGATGGAATACTATTTTACTAGAAGAAATGATGAGCAGGATACTCTTAGAAAAACTTGAAAAGACTTCCATGAACTAATGCAAAATGAAATGCACCAAAGTGAAATGTACACAATAACAGCAACATTGTAAGATGATCAGCTGTGAAAGGCATAACTATTCTCGGCAATACAGTGAATGATCCAAGACAACTCTAAAGGACTTATGATGGAAAGTGTTATCCATTTCCAGAGAAAGAACTAATGGTGTCTGGATGGGGATTGAAGTATAATTTGTTTTTTACTTTATTGGTCTTGAGAGTTCCCCCCCCCTTTGGTCTATGTTTTCTTTTACAACATGACTATTATGGAAATGTTTTGCATGATTACACATGTATAAGCTATATAGAATAGTTTGCATTCTTAATGAGAGGGTGGTGAGGAGAAAGAGAGGAAGAAAGAGAGTTTGGAACTTAAAGTTTTAAAAACAAATGTTAAAAGTTTTTTTTACATATGCCTGGGAAAAAACAAAAGATGAAATAAATTTTAAAGTACATTTTTATAGCAGTGTGGATAGAACAATTAAGTCTCATCAATTTAAAGACAAATGTATTATATATTAGTATTAAAACTTTAAGTGTTTAGAGATTTAAGTGTAATACTGAGTAAAACTCAAAGATAAAGAGAGCCCAGAGAGGGCAACTTCAACCTTTCAAGAAACTTAAGAAAAACAAAATAGCACAAAACTTATATACATGTTTTTATAGGGGACATAAAATAACATACTTTTGCTTCCTCAAAAAGTTTGAGTTGAATTTTCCAAACATTTTCCAGGTAATATCAAGATAAAGTATTACATAGAAAATTTAAAACATTTTCATAATGTCTCATAGCTAGCTATTCTGCTCTGATCTAGGTTGATCTAGACTTCACATAAATCAGTTCAGTAAGATCAATGGCACTAATAATGGTTGGATAATGAAAGCAACTAGGTGGTTTCTCTTCACATAAAAAATGCCTATAATAGTTGGGATCATAGGAGATCATTTCCCAGGAAATCTAAGAGTCTCCCTTTTATTTCTTTCATCGGTTTGTCTTTGGGGAATGAATGAGTTTATAAACTTATTTTGCTAAAATAAGAGGAACCAAAACAAAACAACAAACTAAAAACATCTTCCCTCCCTCCCTCTCTCTCTCTCCCCTTGTGCACCCCCCCTCTCTTTCTCATGCATGCACAGACACAGACACACATACACACACACACACACACGCACACACACACACACACACACACGCACACCAGAATCTCTACCTGTGATTTCATCTGACTGAGAATTCTTGGTATCAAAAATTCTTCCAGATCAATAACTTGTTTGTAACTTAGTCTCACTGAGTAGCCTAGACACAGGGAGGTGACTGGACTATAGTCACACAGGTAGTGTCAGAAGTAAGCCTTTAAATTACTTGACTTAAAGTTTTCCTGAATTTAAGATTTGTCCTCTATCTACTATGTGACACTGTCTCTATGTAAAATGTAGCCACTCAAATAATGATTATTTTATAATCTTTATAATTTAAAAAAATACTTTTAAAAAAAGCTCAGTCCATGATGAGAGTAAGGGAATCTGAGTGAAAAAAAAATTTACCAATAAAAAGGCTTCCTATATCTTTGTTACAGTTTGTTTGAGGAAGCTATATGACCCAAAGTCAGGAATATTTATCTTCGAGTTTAGCTCTGGTTTCAGACACTTCCTAACTTTGTGGCAAGTTACCTAATTTTTTTTTTGCCTCAGTTTTTTCATCTGTAAATGAGCTGGCAAAGGAAAATAGCAAACTAGTATCTTTTCCAAGAAAACTCCAAATGGGGTCATGAAGCATCATCCAGACTGAAGTGAGTAAACAACAATATGTTGTTGAGTTGCTCCCTGTAGTATCCCTGGCTTATAGATACATCATACCGAGGTACTATAGTTCTCTGAAATTAATGTTTGGCAGGACTGGAGAGTTTCCCTTGGCCTAATAAAAAGATTCTCAAGTATTGATCTTCCTTTGGTCGTATTCCTATTATTATCCATGTCCAAGAATCTTGCCTAGTAGGTTGGATAATGAAAGCAACTAGGTGGTTTCTCTTCACATAAAAAATGCCTATAATAGTTGGGATCATAGGAGATCATTTCCCAGGAAATCTAAGAGTCTCCCTTTTATTTCTTTCATTGGTTTGTCTTTGGGGAATGAATGAGTTTATAAACTTATTTTGCTAAAATAAGAGGAACCAAAATAAATAAATGTCTGTGTATCCATGTGTGTACACACACACACACACACACACACACACACACACACACACACACACACACATATATATATATATATATGTATATATATATATATATATATATATATATATATATATATACGTATGTATGTATAGAGATAGATGGATGGATAGATGAATAGATAGATAGATAGATTCCCCAGTTTATTTCTAGTAGCAACAGAGGGTCTATATCAATGTAATATGAAATGTACTACATCTAACGATTTATAGAAACCTGACTTCCATAAGGCAATAAACAAATCCATAAATCCACAAAATAATATTATGCTGACTTTTAAATAGTGATATGCTACCTGAAGTTTTATTTTCTTTTTTATCCTAAATTCCTTGAAAGTCGAGCGAGAACTAAATGTTCATGCTTTCTACCTTATTAAAATTTAGAACATTTACAATATCACAATTTAAATGTTTTTATTTGAAACAGATGGAGAATTTGCTTTTTAGATATTTACTTATAGGACCATTTTTTTTTTCAAATGTGCCACATTTGAAAGAATTTACAAACCTCAAAAAAGGAAAATTGGAAAATCAATGAAGTTCTTCTTTACGTGTCAATCTTACCTAATTGCAACAACACATTCAAAACAGAAATCTGAGTTCAGTGAACTTTATTAGCAATATACTGAATTTATTAAGGATATTCATGTTCAAATATTGCTCTCTTTTAAGCAAAAGGATACAGTAGTTGCATTCAAAGATGTTCCTAAGATCAAACTCTTGGCTTAAATGACTTTTCTTAAAAGTACTAAACTTTGTTTATTTGCTGGTTGGACTCCCCAAAGTCTACACTGTCAAGACACATGTAGTCATTTTATTTTCCATTCATTCCCTATAAACTTTCTTTGATATTTTTCATTGGGCAGTCATTTTTACCTCTCAAGTTTATTTTATAATCCATCTCACTATGTACCGATCTGGTTAGACACTAGTTGGCAGTATCACTTGTTTCCATAACATTCTTGATGTTTCTTAATCATTCTCAGAATTCCCCAGACTCAAATGCCAAACTGAGAAATTTAAAGCTGGATATTTACCCCCCAAAGATAAGATAATCTTCTTTATTTGTTTGTTCAAGTCAACCCTTACAAAATCTTTAGTTTATTTTTTCATTGAGTCATGTTGCAAATTTCATGTATTCTACCCTGCTGAGAACTTAATTGTTATGCAATTGATTTTGGGAAGAATGAAGAGCACAATTCAACAGTCAGAAGTCAGAAACTCAAGACTGAGCACAGAATTTTTCTGGCCACCAAGAATGACAAAATATCTAAATTCCTGAGAAAATTCATTGATTCAACAAGGACCATAATTGTGGTGTCTGAGGACATGTTTTCTATTACATAAGGTGAATGGTAATTCTTAGATTGTTTTTGGTTCTATTTCCACAATTGTTTCTCATTTTTAAAAATTGATTCGGATGTTTATACAGAGAACTTGAGATCTGTCTAGTTTATTCCTCTTTTTGATCACACTAAGATAGGAACAAATTCTTCTAAGTATCATAAGCACATTAAACAAAATAGCAGGAACCATTGATTTCCCTTTACCTTTGGATCCCATTCAAATGCCAAATAAGGCTAAAATCTTTCATGAGAGCAGTAATATAAAATAAAAACATCCCAAACTCCGTAGAAACAGGAATGCTTAAACTGAGTGATTTCTCAATGTTTCAAAAAGGGCTCACAATTTTGCCATTTGTTCTATTGAAATGAGTTATTTTAATATGTCTGGACCTATAGATGAGGTAAGGTGAGAGAGAAAGTCAAGCACAGGTATTGACCATTGCATAGAAGATGCTATACCTATGTCCTATTATTTTGACAATAGTGGTAAAAAGGAGGGAGTTATTCCTGGATTTTTTTAAGAGCATTGGGAGTCAGGGAGAATGTTAACATGTGTACTCTGAGTAAAGCAGCCCAGAAGGAGAGGAATTGTTTATATTGATATTATGTACTAGATGCATATTTATATGAAAATATATAGTGCATAAAAAAGACAGTGTGGCTGTATCAAGGGCCTAGTTTGGGACTGATATCACAGATGACTTATGGAGTTCAGGTAAACAGGAAATTCAATGTCAGGGAAAGACTTTCAAAGAGTTCTTTCTCCTGGATGGGCATTATAGTACCTATATAGGTAAAATACTCATCCCCATACAATATGTACCAGTACAAATGGCATAGTGAAAATAATGAGCAACTAGAAAGCTGCTGAATTTGCCTCTGGAACTTGAAAGAAACTGGAATGTTTTATTTCTGAAAAAGAGATCAAGACATAAGTAACAACATGGATTTGAAGTTTCATCATATTTTTTCAAAGTAATGAATGAGCATACTTCAATGATACATAATTTCATCAATATTGATATTTCCTTCACTAATGAAAAATATGACCACCATCATCATCCCCTTTTTAAATAGATAGCTTTTTTAATTTTTATAGTTAAATATATGCATATATATATATATATATGTATGTGTGATCAGTTTTCTGTGGATGAACATCTCCACACAATTCTAGGCTGCCTTCTTATAAAGTATATATAGTCCTGTACTGAATCTACATTCCAAGACTTTCCAGTATGATGGCATTTGCCAAATCTTAGGTTTTACTAGCATAGCCTTTAAGATACCAGTATTACTTCAACACCACAATGAACCATTGGAGTGGGTTTTGGGGATTAATAATGATTAAATCAAACAAATAAAAATTATTCATTCATTGGATAAAGTCAATTTTTTTTGGAAAGAAAAAAAACTAAACACCTGATTTTACATTAAGAATTTCTTGGCAAATAACAAAAACAAAAACAAAATACCCATTTAAAGAGTAAGGCCCAAATACCATTAAAAAAAAAAAAGAAGAAGAAGAATTTCTTGGCAACACAAATTCTAATTTATGATCAAAGGCAAAGGATGGGATGATTACCTTGGGTAAAAAACAACAATACTATGTTGTAGGAGAATCTAAAATAGTTATGAACATAGAAGATAATTACTAATTATTACTTAAGACTTGAGGATCTATGGTTGTTCATATTGCATTATAGTAATTATTATATGCCTTATGAAAATTTTCTTTCTCCTAAAGAATTTTCTCTCCCTTGGGTAAGGGAGAAAGTATCATAATTAATGTGCCTACTTATACTTTAATCAAAAGAAAATAATTTTGTGATTCAAGAGATTATACATAGTAAATAGAATAAAAATCTAGACAGATTCAATACATTTTGAAGTTTCTCATAGTAGAAATCATTCTTTTCTAGTTCAATTTTTAAAATGTTATCAATTTGCATTGTCTACTAAAAAGTTTCTGCCTTCTCCCAAAAGACAATTTAGAAGTTATCATGACCTCATCAGATTAAAAATAGGGCTCAGTTATAAGGGATGTAAATTTCACAAAAACCCTATGTTAGAAAATATTTTATGACCACTCACTTCCTACCTTTTTATCATGGCAATTGTTGCCATATTACCATGCTATCTTAGAGAAATAGATTCAAATCAGCCAACTATCTAAAATTTGTCTTCTTTTGAGTTCTGTGGCTTCACATGAATCACTTAGCAAACTGCTTTTTGTTGGGTTATAGGAAAAGTGACTCAAAACTTAAAGGGATTTTGGAGGTTGTCTAGTCCAAACCTTTCCTTTGGCTGTCCATTAAAGATTACCACAGTTATATGAATGTTATGGAATATTATTGTTATGTAAGAAATAAACAGAAGGATGAATACAGAGAGTCTTGGAGAGACTTACATGAACTGATGCTGAGTTAAATGAGCAGAACCAGGAGATCATTATGCAATTCAACAACAATACTGTATGAGGATTTATTCCAATGGAAGTGGATTTCTTCGACAAAGAGAAGATCTAACTCAGTTTCAATTGCTCAATGATGAACAGAAACAGCTACACCCAAAGAAAGAACACTGGGAAATGAATGTAAACTGTTTGCATTTTTGTTTTTCTTCCCTGGTTATTTTTACCTTCTGAATCCAATTCTTCCTGTGAAACAAGAGAACTGTTCGGTTCTGCACACATATATTGTACCTAGGATATACTGTGACATATTTAACATGTATAGGACTACTTGCCATCTGGGGGAGGGGAAGGAGGGGAAAAGTCGGAACAGAAGTGAGTGCAAGGGATAATGTTATAAAAAAATTACCCCGGCATGGGTTTTGTCAATAAAAAATTATAATTATTAAAAAAAATTATTGAGGAAATGTAATGCATAATCAGTCAAATCCATGCTGAAGAAAAATCACTTTGATAGCTATATGGAGAATGCTCTGGAGTGGGCATTGAAGGGATTGCAAAAATGCTTCTTTCAACTCATAGGACTCCTTGAAGGAGAAGGATTCTGCTAGTAATATATTTAAAAGGAAACCAGAAGTAGACAGAAAGAGTATCTTGATCACTATAAGGTGTGCAACCCAAGATCCAGGCAAACTGATCAATATACTGGAACATTGTTATCTCAAACTTTAAACAATTTGTCCTTAAACTGAACTTTGGACATGTTTTTACTAAATCAATATTGTCATTATACTGTCTTTAAGAGTATATGTTCTATTTCTAACAAGATTTCTTTGCAAAGGAAAAAAAAACACCACTTCATTCTCTTAAAAAAAAATTACCACAATTTTAAAAAAGTAAAATACTCCTAATATATGAGTTTAATTTCACTGAAATAGCAAAACAATGATTAGAAAATTAGCACTTTTGGAAAATAGCAGTGAGCTTTCCTTGAAGAAATTAATGGTTTGAAAGATTAAATCCCATTCTGCTTTCATTATTATATTAAAAATCATTATATATTTCCAAATGTTCTAATAGCTAGCATTTTTGTAATGTTTTTAGATTTTTAAAATGCTTTACAATTATTATTTGATTTTATTTTCACAACTGGGGAGTAGGTACTAGTATTATCCCCACTTTACAGATGAGGAAATTAAGATAGTCCAAGGTTAAATGTCATGTCTAGGGCCATTCAACTAATAAGATTTAAACTCAGATATTCCTGGCTCTAAGTCTAGAGGTCTATCCCTTGAGTCTCCTAATTATCTGTTAAACAAATGTACTGACTCAAAGTAGAATTCAATATTACAGTCTACCACAGTCAATTCACTTGATGTACTTCTATGCACAGATCAACCATTGCAAAGTATTCATTATTAAGGTAGATAAAAAGAAAAAGTATAATCAACAATTTTGCCATAAAATAGTCTAATAATTTGGATTCATGGAGAAAAGATGGTCATTAACTTATTAAGTGTTCAATTATTTTTTTAATTATCTATTATAAATCACTATGTGTAATACATCCAGGGTTCTTTGAAACTTCTTTATATTTCCATACATAATCAGAAAGGACATTTCATATATATCAAGAATAGATTCAGTAATATATATATATATTAATTCTCATGGAAACTCATAGTATGAAGAAACCTCAGAGTCCATTTATTTTGACTTTTCTTGAACAAGACTCCACTCTACAATATACCCAAGAAATGGTCCTTTGTTTTTAAAGTTAGAGAAGAGGAACACTCCTAATACAGTCTATTTTCCTTGTTAGTAATTCTAATTGTTAGTAAATTTTTCCCATATCAAATCAATATTTGCTGCTTTGAAATTTATATATATTTATCCTAATTCTCTCCCCTAAAGTCAATTTTAATCTGTCCCTCTCTTCCACATAATGGTCTTTGTAATAGTTGAAGACAAGAAAAGGATCAGCTAACTTTTTAAGATTTCTCTAGCCCATTGATTTTCCAATCTTATAGTACTTATAGTAGTTCTATAACCTTTTGAAATTGTCAGATTTTGGAGACATGAAATAGGACTTTATTTGCAAATTTGCCAAGGCTAGATTTTTAGTTCCTGTCCTTGTAGATAACCTTCCCTTTCATTTCTTTTTAGGTTTACATTAAAGTCCTCCAATAGAATATAAATTCTTAAAGATATTTAGATCTTTGGTGCTTAAAAATGCTCAACATTTCAAAATTTATTGTTGAATTGAATTGAATTCTGAGGTAGTTTGTGGTCTGGCTAACTAAGTCATACTGTTGCTTTATAAATCCTTAAAACTTTGGTAGCAATACTAATTTTAAGAATGAAACATTTCAGGGATTATATCCTAACCCTGCCCTAAAATATTTTCAGATCAAAATGAAAGGGAGGAAATAATTCACTCTCTTCACATATTCAATAAGGAATTGACTCTGCTCAACAAAGGTTTCAGCCTCCTGCTTTGCTCTCAAAGACCAGTCACTTCATGTAATTGATAGATTGTTCTCTCAGTATATCTGAGGAAACCGAGTCACACCATTCTAAATAAAGAGGTATGCTTCAGGGCAAATTCTTCTAGTTTTATGAAATCATATTTTTATCAAGAAAATAACAAAGAACAAAAAACTTGAAAGTCAGCATAAAGTGGCTTTATGTGAGATAGAAGGTCCAGCCCAAAGGCAATAATTCTGTGAGAGCTTTGGACTCACAATTGTCTCTCATACTCTTTTGAACAGGCCAATTTTTCTGAAATGTTTGTATGCCTCTGCCAGAACAGACTTTTCATCTGTGATCACATGAACAGACCAGGCTCTCCCATGAAAAGAGATGTGCAGCAGAAAAAAAGCAATTTCCAAGTCACTCATTCATATTTTCCCAGTGACTTTTATTTTGGTAAAAAATCAAATTAAGTTGATTTCCAAATTCTAAGAGACTGAAAAAAATAAAAGATGTGAAATACAAATATATTAAATACAACCCTTATCTTCCTATTTACATTTAAGCAGTATGGAATTGTCACTATTCTTTTAAAATATTAAATGGCTGATCTTTTCTTATTTATTTGTATTTGATTCCATTACGCATGTGATAGAAACATCAGACAATAACATCCTAGTTCCTGGTACTCAATAGTCTATGCTTGCTGTTAATTTATGTGGTAATGTGAGATGTGGTAAACTCATTTCTGGAAATTTGTTATGGAAAGACCTTTTCCCTCTTCAGAGCACATACAACTGTTTAACTGAATAGACACAGAAAGCTCTTTAATTAGCAATTGAGCCAGACCTGTGCACATTCGAAAGAACTAAATGGAGGAACTCTCTCTCTCTCTCTCTCTCTCTCTCTCTCTCTCTCTCTCTCTCTCTCTCTCTCTCTCTCCTCTCTCTCTCTCTCTCTCTCTCTCTCCTCTCTCTCTCTCTCTCTCTCTCTCTCTCTCTCTTCTCTCTCTCTCTCTCTCTCTCTCTCTCTCTCTCTCTCTCTCTCTCTTCTCTCTCTCTCTCTCCTCTCTCTCTCTCTCTCTCTCTCTCTCTCTGTGTGTGTTTCTGTCTGTCTCTCTGCTCTCTCTTTCTCTTTCTCTCTCTCTCTCTCTCTCTCTCTCTCTCTCTCTCTCTCTCTCTCTCTCATCGTCTAGAAAAAAAAGCACAACTCTGTTGCCCATTAAAAAAAACCCCTCCTGAACTGGGCAGCATGTGGTCACAAGTGCATAGCACTGATGTTTATTCCCTATTTTGTTTCTTTTTTCCCTCAGTTTTAGACAAATGAGTATACACCAATGGGAGTGACCAGTGAGACTGGGAGACCCATCAAAGACACAAGAGGTCCTACAAGCAATAAGAGTTCCATAGTGATTTTAATAACTGCATCCAGTAAAGATTTAGTCCTTCAAAATGACCTGCTTGACACAGTCCAGTAAGGAGCAGTTCAATTAATTAAGAGAACAACTTAGCCATAAGTTTCACCATACCAAGAAGTGATTCTTCTTCATAGTCTTAATGGGACTTCATGGAGTCTTTTTTAAAAAAATATTTATTAATATAGCTTTTTATTTACAAGATATATGCATGAGTAACTTTTTTTCAGCATTGGCAATTGCCAAACCTTTTGTTCCAATTTTCCCCTCCTTCTCCCCACCCCCTACCCCAGATGGCAGGTAGATCAATACATGTTAAATATGTTAAAGTATATCTTAAATACAATACATGTATACATATCCATACAGTTATTTTGCTGCCCAAGAAGAATCAGACTTTGAAACAAGGTAAAATTAACCTGAGAAGGAAAGCAAAAATGCAAGCAGACAAAAACAGAAGGATTGGAAATGCTATGCAGTAGTTTACACTCATTTCCCAGAATTTTTTCGCTGGTTATATCTGGTTCTATTCATTATTGAACAAGTGGAACTGATTTGGTTCATCTTATAGTTGAAGAGAGCCATGTCCATCAGAATTGATCATCATATAGTATGGTTGTTGAAGTATATAATGATCTCCTGGTTCTCCTCATTTCACCCAGCCTTAGTTCATGTAAGTCTCTCCAGGACTTTCTGAAATCATTCTGCTGGTCATTTCTTATAGAACAATAATATTCCATAATATTCATATGCCACAATTTATTCAGTCATTCTCCAATTGATGGGCATCCACTCAGTTTCCAGTTTGGGGCCACTATAAAGAGTGCTGCTACAAACATTTTTGCACATACAGGTCCCTTTCCCTTTTTTAAGATCTATTTGGGATATAAGCCCAGTAGTAACAGCGTTGGATCAAAGGGTATGCACAGTTTGATGGTTTTTTGTGCATAGGTCCAAATCGCTCTCCAGAATGGCTGGATATATTCACAATTCCACCAACAATGTGTCAGTGTCCCAGTTTTCCCACACCCCCTCCAATATTTAGCATTATCTTTCCCTGTCATCCTAGCCAATCTGACAGGTATGTAATTGTATCTCAGAATTGTCTTAATTTGCATTTCTCTGATTAATAATGACTTGGAGCATTTTTTCATATGGCTACAAATAATTTCAATTTCTTCATCTGAAAATTGTTCATATCCTTTGATCACTTATCAATTGGAGAATGGCTTGATTTCTTATAAATTAGATTCAATTCTCTATATATTTTGGAATGAGGCCTTTATCAGAATCTTAGACTGTAAAAATGACTTCATGGAGTCTTAACAGACCTACATGAAAGGAGAAAAAGACTATTGTAGCAAACACTTCAATCCACTAACATCAGGAATGGAGCAGATATTTAGAGAGAAGAGTATATCACAGTTTGGGATAATTATATTTCCATTCTTGCTAAACCTTCTTAACAAACACCTTTTTGAAAAGTAATTGATATTAGTTAACTAAATGATAATGGGAATATTTTACTTTATTGATTGATGTTTGGGTATATCTACCAAGTTGGGAGCGCAGAGAGGATATTATAGTATTAGAGATCAAAACTCCTTAAGTTATCCTTAGAACTCAAAGGGAGCAAAAGCCAGCCACTAGGAAGAGAGAGAAGTGGATAGAATACTAAGCCTGGAGTCAGGAACACTCATCTTCATGAGTTCAAATCTGGCCTCAGTCATAGCACAGTGATTCTGAGCAAGCCATTTAATCCTGTCTATCTCAGTTTCCTCAACAGTAAAATGAGTTGGAGAAGAAAATGGCAAACAATTCAAATGTCTTTGCCAAGAAAATCACAAATGGGATCACAAAGAGATGGACACAACTGAAAAAAAAAAAACTGAACAACCCAGGGATGCCAACCTACTGGCTAATTAAAATGCAGGATGGGAGAGCAAACTCAGAACTTGTCCTACATATATAAGTAGCTCTTCCTTACAAAAGAAAAGCAGATAATAAATTCTTGCCTCATCTATATGGTAAATATCATAATATCACAATATTCCTTCACAATATCAAGGCAAAAATAATATGAAGCAAAAAAAAAAAAAATCAGACAATGACATCCTAATTCCTAGTACACGATAGTGTACTATTGGAGCTGATTATCATAAATAAGAAAGAATTTGTTGCTAATAGAACTGATTGATGAAATGACCATTCTACATTAGAATAAGTGAAAGAAAAGCAGTTAGGTACCATAGTAGATAGAGTTTTGGGACTAGAGTCAGGAAAATCTGAGTTTAGAGATGTTTCTACACACCAGATGTGTGATCTTGAGTGAGCCACTTAATCTCTGTTTGTCTGTTTCCTTATATGAAAATGAGGATAATAATAGTATTTACTTCTCAGGTTTCTGAGAATAAGATGAGATATTTTACCGCAAGACTGGAATGCGATAAATGCTATAATAAACTAAACTAGAGTTATTAGAAAAAGAGAGATACACTGGTTATAATTTGAAATGCACCTAGAGATTTCAAAGAGTCAAGAGAAAGGTTAAGTAGGAACTCAATTAGGACTTTTTAAAAAATATATATTTTATTTTATTTTATAATAACTTTATATTGACAGAATCCATGCCAGGGTAATTTTTTTTTACAACATTATCCCTTGCACTCGCTTCTGTTCTGATTTTTCCCCTCCCCCCCTCCTCCCCTTCCCCTAAAAGGCAAGCAGTCCTATATATGTTAGATATGTTGCAGTATATCCTAGATACAATATATGTTTGCAGAACCGAACAGTTCTCTTGTTGCACAGGGAGAATTGGATTCAGAAGGTAAAAATAACCTGGGAAGAAAAACAAAAATGCAAATAGTTCACATTGATGTCCCAGTGTTCTTTCTTTGGATGTAGCTGCTTCTGTCCACCATTTATCAATTGAAACTGAGTTAGTTCTCT
The DNA here is from genome assembly GCF_016432865.1 of Antechinus flavipes. NCBI lineage: Eukaryota > Metazoa > Chordata > Mammalia > Dasyuromorphia > Dasyuridae > Antechinus > Antechinus flavipes. The sequence goes on from NC_067398.1 coordinate 510,238,124, forward strand.
TTGTCAAAGAAATCCACTTCCATCAGAATACATCCTCATACAATATCGTTGTTGAAGTATATAATGATCTCCTGGTTCTGCTCATTTCACTTAGCATCAGTTCATGTAAGTCTCTCCAAGTCTCTCTGTATTCATCCTGCTGGTCATTTCTTACAGAACAATTATATTCCATAACATTCATATACCACAATTTACCCAGCCATTCTCCAATTGATGGGCATCCATTCAGTTTCCAGTTTCTAGCCACTACAAACAGGGCTGCCACAAACATTTTGGCACATACAGGTCCCTTTCCCTTCTTTAGTATTTCTTTGGGATATAAGCCCAGAAGTAACACTGCTGGATCAAAGGGTATGCACAGTTTGATAACTTTTTGGGCATAATTCCAGATTGCTCTCCAGAATGGTTGGATTTGTTCACAACTCCACCAACAATGCATCAGTGTCCCAGTTTTCCCATATCCCCTCCAACATTCATCATTATGTTTTCCTGTCATCTTAGCCAATCTGACAGGTGTGTAATGGTATCTCAGAGTTGTCTTAATTTGCATTTCTCTGATCAATAGTAATTTGGAACACTCTTTCATATGAGTGGTAATAGTTTCAATTTCATCCTCTGAAAATTGTCTGTTCATATCCTTTGACCATTTATCAATTGGAGAATGGCTTGATTTCTTATAAATTTGAGTCAGTTCTCTATATATTTTAGAAATGAGGCCTTTATCAGAACCTTTAACTGTGAAGATGTTTTCCCAGTTTGTTGCCTCCCTTCTAATCTTGTTTGCATTAGTTTTGTTTGTACAAAGGCTTTTTAATTTGATATAATCAAAATTTTCTATTTTGTGATCAGTAATGGTCTCTAGTTCATCTTTGTTCACAAATTTCTTTCTCCTCCACAAGTCTGAGAGATAAACTATCCTATGTTCCTCTAATTTATTTATAATCTCATTCTTTATGCCTAGGCCATGGACCCATTTTGATCTTATCTTGGTATTTGGTGTTAAGTGTGGGTCCATGCCTACAATTAGGACTTTTTATAGCATTGGATGGAAAGGGGATAGAAAGGGATGGAAAGATTTCAAAAATTTAAGTCTGAAGAAACAAACAGAAACAATTATATAGCAGAGGTATAACTGGAATCCAAGTCTTGATAATGAAGATTATATTCAATTTGCTTTATTATACGCATTCTAGTTTGTTAAAAAAAAAAAAAGCATCCCAAATTTTGCATTGAATTGGGAAAGGAAATTTCCACAGAATGGTTTAAACTCTTTAAGAAAGATAAACAAAGTTATAAATATTTGAGACAAAAAGGTGCAAAGAAAAACTAATAGAGAATGAGATATAATAAAAGATTGTGATATAAGGAGGCACTTTATATGAGTGGATTAATATTCAATGTTTGAACCAATTTCAATTCAGTTCAATAAATATTTATTAAGAGCCCACTGGGGGCCACTGTGTTAAGCACTGGGGATAAAAATAAAGGAAAAAAAAAGAATGTTCTTGTCTTCAATGAGCTTACAATATCATGGAGGAGGGAAAAAGAAATGGGGACTATGTGGAAAAGGGGTGTCAGGATAATCACCAAGTTCAAACTAAGTACAATGGAAGATGAAAAGTGGAGAATAGAGTGCAAAATCCAGATCCTTGCCCAATGCCCCACCATACAAACCTCCAATCACAAGGAAGAGGAGACTAAGGGAGTTAGAAAGGTACAGTATCCAAATCAAGTTAAACTGTATGATGAGAAAATTTGAGCTGATCATCTTATCCTGGGAAGGACATCTTATTCTATGTGCAAATCAAGCAGAACTACAGTTTTAATGTATATTAATCATAATGTGTATATATATATCATATATATACATATAAATATATATGTATACAATCATAACATCACACCCTCCCTTAGCATTTTCTTTTCCATCAAATTAAGTTTCAGAAGGAGGGTATCATCTCATGTTTCTTTAATAGTTAACATAGCATTTAAAGAAGTAGTGGGCATATCCTAAGTGCTTGCTAAATGGGAATTGAAGAGAAGTCTTAATACCCACTAGAAAATATACACATTGATGAGGAAACAATGAATACAATAAAAGATTTATTAAAAACAAATGGCATGAAGAAAACAAAGTAAGATAACATGAAATGACAAGAAATATAAAAAATGGAAGACATATTAATACAATTTAATTTGTTTACAGATCCAGGGAGGCTAGACATCTTGATACGAGTATAAAAGCATTTACTGCCAATGTCCCTGTTTCCTTTGAACTCAGAGGTTACTTATAAACAACAGACTAAAAACAGGTATAGCTCAGGCCTCTAAGTTGACATCCCCAAAATAGTCATTATATTGTGGCTGAGGATCTGAGGGTATTTGCAGGATAGATATTTAGAAAGTCAGGTAAGCCTTCTGAGGTAAGCAATGGAGTTCTCTTGAGTCTGGCTATTTAGGTGACTTTTCTTGTGTTTCTGTATTCGTTCTTCTCTGTGCCAATTCTACCTGCAAAACTTTGGGCTACAAACTGCCTGAAATTTTAAGCATAGAACAGACCAAAGGTTTGGATGAGGATGACTATCACAACCTCAGTAATAGTTTCATCTTTGGCATCATCTTCAAAGCCCTTTCTATCCTCTCAGTTTTCCCTTTGTTAATGGAGATACCTTCATAACATGTTAGTTGAAATATAGATTACTCTTAAGATCTCCAGCTATAAAATACAATCTTTTTTATAATAATATATGTATATTATATATACATACACACACACACATATATATACATACACATACACATATCTTTACACACACACATCCTAGGGGAAATACCATGAAGAAATGCTGCAATAAACAAATTTAGAGGAAAAGTTCTAATTATAATAAGGCCATTATAGCAGTCAATTACATAACATTAAATTAAGCTTAACAAATACTTAAATGTTAGACTGTGTAAGACATAACCAAGTTCGAGCTGAGACATGAAAAAAAATTGGTTTAATGCATTCCCTGGGAAAGAATAGGAAAAGAAACCTAGAAAGCAGTAATGCCAAAAAAAGATGAAGAGATAAGAGTGAATGAAAAATTAGACATTAATTTCCTCTGTAACCCTGCAATAAATGAAACTCCTTTCTATTTTAAGACAGCACAAAATGAGACACTGCATCATGGAACAAAAAGTCAACAGTCTTGGATAACTACTGCATTTGTTGTACTACAGGGCACATGTAAAGTTCCCATTAATAGAAAGATTCTGGGGAAAATCGTCAAGTTCAGGGAAGAACAATAAAAATTGTTAAATTAACAGACATCGACTTTTGGGGCAATGTTGCAAATAGTTTACTGATGTTGGATAGCAAGTGTAACATCTTTAAGAAAACACAATGAGCAAAATAACTTATTTACAAGATACATGAAGAACTCTTTACATATAAAAAGAAACTTACCAAAAGCAATATTTCAGCTAGCCTACAAGCATTTATGTAGTATTTATTATTTTTCAAGCCCTGAGCTAAGTTCTAGAAATATAAAGAAAAGCAAAAAAGAAAATAAGTAAAAACAATCCCTACTTTCAAGTAGCATTCATTCTAATGGGAGGAAGTTGTTGTTTAGTTATGTTTAGTCATATCTGATTCTTTGTGATCCATAGACCATAGCATAATTCTATCTTCCATTCTATCTTCTATCATCTCTTTAAGCCTGTCCAAGTTAATATTCATTATTTCCATAGTACTATCTATCCATCTCATCCTCTGTCATCTCCTTTTCCTTTTACCCTTAATCTTTTCCAATATCAGAAAAATTACTATCATCATTGGACATAAGTATTTAACCTTCAGTTTTATTATTAGATTTTCTAGTGAATATTCTGAATTAATTTCTTTAAGTAATGAATTAATTACTGTCTAAGAATTTGTCAAGACACTTCTTCAGCATATTTCTAAAGCACCAATTGCACAACATTCAGCTTTCCTTATACTCCAACTCTCACAGACATACATTGCTACTGAAAAAAACATAACTTTGACTTATACAGATCTCTGTTGACAAAATCATATCGCTGTTTTTAGTATGCTATCCAGATTTACCATAGTTTTTTTTCTAATGAACGAGTATCTTTTAATTTCATGACTGCAATTGTCATCTGCAGTGATCTTTGAGCCAAGAATATGAAATCTGACATTAATTCTAAATTTTCTCTATATATTTGTGAAGAAATAATGGGACCAGCTCCTAAAATCGTAGGGGTTTTTTATGCTAAGCCTCACACCAGTTTTTAAAATCTCCTCTTTCACCCTCATCAAGAGGCTTCTTAATTTTTCTTCATTTTCCACCATCAAACTCATATAATCTGCATATCTGAAATTGTTGATATTACTCATAGCAATTTCAAATCCAACATGTGATTTATCAAGCCTGGCAGAGATGTACTCTGAAAATAAATTAAATAAATAAAATGGAAAAGGAGTATGGGAAGGCCATATACCAGCAATCTTAAACCAATCAGTTGTTTCGTGTCCCATTTTAACTGTAGTGTCCTGGCCCACATACAGGTTCCTTAGGAGAAAAGCAAAATGATATTATCTTCCCATCTCTTTGAGGACTTGCCACATTTTATTCAAATTGCCAAGTGTTTATGCTCATTTTATATACCTGCAAAGTTAGGCTTAAGATTCTATAAGTGAGGCTCATAGAACAATAAGTAAACTAAGGATGGGGCCAAAGCATGTACCCAACTAGGTACATACATATATCCATACATGAAAAATGTATAAATGTTTGTGTATATATGTATGTCAACATATATTTGCATTGTGTTTATTTTGTATGTATATATGCATATATGTGTGTATAATACATGGAAAATAATATAAGAAGGAAAGGCATTAAGAACTAGGGAGATCAAAAATGCCCTGTAGTATTTACAAGAAGGTGAATCTTATAGGAAGCAAGGGGCACTAAAACATAGAGATAAGCATCCCAGGTATGGAGGACATTGCCAAGGTAAGGAAAAAAGAAGACAGAGTAGTATGTTTGAGAGAGGGAGAAATAGCAAGTAAGTCAATATAGCTGTATTACAGAATATTTCCAGGAGAGTAAAGTGTCAAGGGACTAACAAAGTTAGAAAGGATCAGGTCCTAGAGAAGTTTAAATATGAAGCAGAGCTTTAACTAGCTCTTGACTACTTTTGGCTAATAATAAGATCTGACAATTTAAGAATGGAACATATCCTGTTTTGTCTGGATATTTCTCTGCCCTATGGATGGTAGAATATATTTGTTTCTACAAGCAGTCAATGATTATTTAGGCTACAAAGCCAATCTAGGAATTCTCTTCCCTAAACTCTAAATGATATAGCAAATCATCCAATGTTTAACATTATGAGACTGAGTGGTGCTTTAACTGACTGAGGAAATTCTAAAACACTACCATCAGAATAATGTATATTCTTGTAAGATGATGGCTTTGAAGAGTATCATTCATTAAATTCCATGAAAATTTCAATTAATAATTACTATTTTTAAAATATTAGAATATTGTCACCTTTGATGTATTACATTTCATGAAAATCTCAATTAACTATTATTATTTTTAAAAATTAGAATCTTTTCCCCTTTTTCTTTGTCATGATTAAAACTATGTTCTTGCATAGGTGTGTCTTTTACAGAAAATAATTTGTGCTGATGCCACAACAATTGGTACCACTAAAAAAAAAAAAAAAAAAAAAGCATGTACTTTCAAGGGTGCTGACACAAGGCAAACACACAGATTAAAAAAAAAATACATATTGAATAAGATGATTATTTGTCACATTAGCAAAATTATGTTGTATTTTATAATATTGAATTTAGCTAAAATGAAATTTCAAGATATAATGTAGGTGATTATGAATTATTATCTTCCATGAATGATAGTTGTAGCTAATGTTAGCGCAACAAGGATGGAAGAATAATTGATGGCAAAGCACTTGAGTTGTGTGTGTAGTGAATATGAACTGTGGGACAATAGCCATGAGTATAGGGAAGAATAGCCATGACAATAGCCAAGGATCTCACCTAGTCTAGGGTTGCTAGAAGCCAGCATTTTTGTAAGAAAGGAAAAGCTAACACTTGAGATTAGACTCGATACTATTAGTGTAGAACACTGTGGTATTAAAAGAGACAGAGAGGACACAAGCAGGTCTTCAATTAGTAAACTGACACACCTGTAGAATTTAAATATTACTGGAGATTTTCCCCTTTATGGCATGTGTTTCCCATACTTTGTGTGATTTATAAATAAGGAAATTGAGACACATTACACATAGACTATTTGGGGGGCATATATGTAGTTTTTGGAGGTCAAAAAGTGAGGAGAGAGAATAATCAATGATAACAACAGTTTTAGATTTAAAAACATCTGGACAGACCTAAATGCTTGAGCAGTTTTGTGTACTGTCTCATGCTTCCCAACCACCCAAGATTTGGGTAATAGAGGAACAAAAATGGATTTATAGCAATGAATCTCTGTCATGAGGACAATAATAATTTCTTCTGACACATCTCTTTTACCAAGGGATGTTAGCATTAGAGATTATTAGATCTTGACAATTAAGTGAAATACATAACTAGAAACAAAATCACATGATGAGTTGTATGATGATTCATAAAAATGTTAGGGGTAGAAAAGATGTTAGTGATCAGGAAAGTGAGGAAGGACCCAAATGTGGAATTATTCCACCCAACATCATACAGACATTTCATGCTACAACTATTATTTAAACCCTAAACTCCTAATTCCTATGCTAGAGCTCTTTACACTACATTCCTATTCCTGATTTTTATACATTTGACTCCAGTATTCTGAGAAGAATACATTTAAAACACCTTTAAACACATTTTAAAAGACACGTGAAATCTCTAAGCAGCAGATACCAGACATACAAAATTTATATAGAATGGAATGATATTAAACAGAGCTAGAAATTACTATAGACCTTTAAGTATTTTGCAGGCAAGACAATTGAAGCCCAGGAATGATGTGGTATTTAGAAATGTCAGGTTATATTTTTCATATTGATGCAGTAGATGTTACTTGTAATAGGAGTACTGTGTTTTGATGAATACCACAAAGTATAAAAATCAGAAATACAAGTGTAATATAAAAAGTTCTGTCAATTATACTTCTGCAATCTTTCTCACATCTTTCCCCAGCTCTCTCTCTCCCCACTGTTATTCAATCTTTAGTCATTTCTGATTCTTTGTGACCCATTTGTGTGAGTTTTCTTGACAAAGATACTGGGTTTCTTTGCCATTGCCTTCTCCAGATTATTTTACAGATAAGGAAACTGAAGCAAACAGTGTTAAGAGACTTGTCCAGAGTTACACAGCTAGTAAGCGTCTGAGACTAGATATGAAGAAAAATATAATTGACTTCAAGCCCTACACTCTATCCACTGAGCTACCTAGCTGCCCACTCTCACCACCTCCATAAAAATTGTCATTCCTTTCCTGTCTAGAACTAATAATTTACTAAGTTTCAAAATGCCACTCTCTATCTCTTTTGGTTAATTTTTCATGTCACTGCAATATTTATCTTTCTGATAAATCAATTAAGTCATGTGACTCCCCTATTCAAAAGTCTTCGCTGGCTCCCTATTGACTTACAGGCAGCTAAGTAGTACAATGGATAAAGCAATAGTCCTGGAGTCAGGAGGATCTGAGTTCAAATTTGGTCCCTCACATTTATCCATATATGAACCTGAATAAGTCATTTTACTTTATTTGCCTTAGTTATTCATCTGTAAAATGATGTAGTGAAGAAAATTGAAAAATGCTCTTGTATCCTTGCCAAAAAAACCTCAAATGGGCTTGGATAAAAGACTCAGACAAAAGTGAAAAATGCCTGAAACATTGCTTAACAAGTAAAATTCAAACTCCTTTGTCTGAAACTCAAAGCCTCCCACAAATTGATATCCATTAACTTTCTGGCTTTATCTCATGTTACTCTTTTCCATCTGTTCTGTATGCCAACAAAGTTGAACTTAATTGATTCATCAGAAAGTCACCAGTACAATTCTTGTACTCTCTCAACTCATTTTGTCTTTATGAACATTGCTCCCAATACCTAGAATATTCTCCCTCTACATCTTCATTCACTGAATTCCTCCTCACCCCTTAAAATTCAACTTGAATCCTAACTCTTTCATAAAGCTTTCCCTAATTTCTCAATTGGGTAATGACCTCATGTAATTCTTTGTTTTGTACCTTTCTGATGTTTTTATTTTATCATATTATATTATCATTGTGAATTTCCCCATCTTATTCTCCTAGATTTTAATGAGGACAAAGAACAATGATTTATTTTAACTCTTTCCCTTCCCAAGACTCTGTCACCAGATTCTATATACAACATTTCTCTAGTAAATGCTTGTTGAATTCAATAAAACATAAAATATCTCCCCAACTGGCCTAATACCTATTAGTTCTGAAATAAAAACCATTCTTTTATGTGAAAAGTTTCCCAAAATAACTAAAAAACTTCTGGATTTTAAATGATAGCAAATCTTTAACTTCTGTTTAACATCTTTCTGTTACATAGGGAAATTGGGATAGAGGATAATAGAAGAAATTTTGGAACAAAACAATGAGATTGCCTTTTCTCAATATTAAATTACACATAACAATGACTAACATATATAACAATATTTAGTATTGGGCAGAATATCATTAAAATGAAACTACTATTTATATCAATTAAATGATGAGTTTTCCAAAGAACATACTTTAGAAAATGCTATTAAGATGCCTTCAGAAAACCTTTGTTAAAAATATGTCCTTTAATTATGCCCAAAGAGTTATCTAACTGTGCCTTTGACCCAGCTGTATTTCTATTGGACTTGTATCCCAAAGAGATAAAAAGGAGAGAATAAATAAAAGAGACAAAGTGACCCAGATGTGCAAAAATGTTTGTAGCAACCCTTTTCTTTTCTTTTTTTTTTTAATTTAATTTTATATTATAGTTTTTTATATACCAAACATAGGCATGGGTAATTTTTCAACACTGACCTTTGCATAACATTCTGTTCCAACTTTTTCCCTCCTTCCCCCCACCCCGTCTCCTAGATGTCAGGTAGTCCCATACATGTTAAATATGTTAAAGTATAAGTTAAATATAATATGTATATATACATATTTATACAGTTATCTTGTTGCACAGGAATGATCAGATTTAGAAAGAAGGCAAAAATAACCTGAGAAGAAAAAAACAAAAAAAAATCAATTTCCAGTTTATAGCCACTACAAAAAGGATTGTGTGGCAACCCTTTTCATAGTGGCAAGAAACTGGAAACTGAGTGAATGCCTATCAGTTAGAGAATGGCTAAGTCATGGTACATGAATGTTATGGAATATCATTGTTCTATAAGAAATGATCAGCAGGATGATTTCAGAAAGGCCTGGAGAGACATCTATGAACTGATGCTTAGTGAAATGACCAAAATCAGGAGATAGTTATACATGGCAACAATCTGATTATAGAATGATCAATTCTGATGGATGTGGCTCTCTTAAAAAATGAGATGATTCAGGCAAATTCCAATGATCTTGTGATGAAGAGAGTCATCTACATTCAGAGAGAGGACTGTGGGAACTGAGTATGGATCACAACATAGTATTTTCATTCTTTTTGTTGTTGTTTGCTTGCATTTTGTTTTCCTTATCATTTTTTCCCTTTTTTTGATCTGATTTTTCTTGTGCAGCATGACATTTGTAGAAAATGTATAGAACTGCACATGTTTAACATATATTGGATTACGTTCTTTCTAGGGGAGGGCATGGGCAGAAGGAAGGGAAAAAATTTAGAACACAAGATTTTGTGAGCATGAATGTTGAAAATTATACTGAATATATTTTGAAAATAAAAAGCTTTAACTACTTAAAAAATGTGTCCTTCACAATTATTTTAACCAAAATATTCTATTTTTAGTGATTATTCATTAGTTAAAAACTTTTTTTATTTGATATTAATGTAATGTGTTAAGATAATAACACTCAACACATTACTAGGCATTATGAATGTAAAGATTGTTTCTTTTTTGGCTTTATATTTCACTAGCCTAGAATGATTCTTGGTACAGAGAATTCAATTAATATGTGCCTACTAATTGATTATTGGATTAGCTAGGTGACAATTAAGTTGGGAGTAAAGGCTTAAGGAATAAGTGAGAGAATAATTTTTTTTTTTTTTAATTTTAGCAAGGATTGAGAAGAAAGAGTATAGTCCTAGATTGCAACTCCAGGCTGTAAGGGAAGTTATTTTGACTTAAGGCATGATGAATATGAATTAATAGGGAAGAGGTGGGTGGGTGGGTGGAGGGGTGCTGCCTAAAAAGCTTAAGAAAGACTAGAGGTCTTTTTTCATCATTTAAGAATCCAATTAAGTATCATAATCATGATAGCCCTAAAAGATTCAAAGTAATGCTAAACAATGAGCAATAAAAGGAAAGGTAAAAGACAAACCTGATCCTCAAGAACTTTATAATCTAAAAAGGGAGACAACATACAAATAATTATATGTAAACAAGCTATATAAAGAGGATAAATAGGAAATGCACAATAGAAGGAAGAACCTAAATTCAGAGATTGAGAAGTGAGAATCCCACTGTTAATGGTGGGATTTTAGCTAAAATCTGAGGGAAGTCAAGGCAAACCAGAGGTGGAATGGGAAGAGCATTGAAAGCATAGGAGAAAAACAATGAAAAACATTTTCTCTCGAAGGAAAGAAAATTAACTCTGAAGTCAGAGCTGAGATGTTTTGTTTAAGAAACATTGAGGAAACCAGTATCATTAGACTGTATGTAGGGGTGGTTGTGTGTTATGGACCAGAACTTGAAACAAGGTGCTAACTCACTGGAATTGATAGAAACAATGCTTATGTACTTAAGTTCACACCTTTAAGAGTTCTCACATTAGTTCACACATTAGCATTGGAGATTCACAAATCAGGATTCAGTTGGAAGATTCACAAGTCCAGGAGATTCACAAATTCAGTGGAGAAGATTCACAAGTAACAGCTCCCACAATCCCACTTTCGGAGGAGGAGTCAACCTTTGAGTTCACACCTTTAAAAGAGCATATAAAAGGAGGAGCCTCAGCCAGGTGTCAGTTAGGGAGATTGAAAAAGCAGGATTCAGTTGGACAGAATGGGGGATTTGGAAGAAGAGAGGCTGAATCTGGAAGAGGCAAAAGACTAGAGGCAAGAGCTCTTGGAACCAAGGAGAGAGAGATAGGCCTCTAAGAAAACTAACTGGGCTATTTTGGAAGAGACAATAAAGGACTGGACTTTTAACATCTGGCTGCATTTGAGGTGATTATTACTTTGAAGTGAAACACAGGCTGCTTCCAGAAGCCCTCCAAGAAATCTGCTCCCAAAGAATGATTATATTTGAGAAAAAAGAACATTACAATTGTGTAAGAAGATTTTAAAATGTTACCTAAGCTATGTTTTGAAGGGCTCTGAACAACAGAACATTTTCTATTTGATTCTGGAGATGATAGGGAATCAGAGTTTTTTGAGTAATTTATCCAACTTGAACTTTAGCAAAATCACTTTTATTTGAATTCTTTCCCTTCCCAAGACTATATTACCAAATTCTATATACAACATTTCTCCAATAAATGCTTGTTGAATTCAATGGCAGTTCTTAAGTGAATGATGGACTGCATGGGGGAGGGGGGGTGCAGCTTGTTAAAAGCTGCTCCCCACCCCCAGCAAAACACTGCAAGAGTCCAAGGGTGAAGAGATGAGAACATGTGCCAGGTGGTGACAGTATTAGAGGAGAAAAAGAAGAATATTCAAAAGATATTATTACAAAGGTGAACTTGACAGGCCTTTGCAATAGGATGTATATGATGGGAGGAGATAGTGAGGAGTTTAGAATGACACTTGTGTGACTAGGATAAGGAGTCAGGGAAAAGTTTAAGGGAAGAGAAAATGAGTTTGATTTTGGACATGTTAAATTTAAGATGGCTATAGAACATCCAATTCAAGATATCTATTAGACAGTTTGGAGATGCCAAATTGGAGATCAAAAGAGAGATGAGGGGTAGAAAAGTAGATATGGGAATCATCAGCATTGAAATGATTATTGAATCCATGTGAATTCATGAAATTATCTAATGAAATAGTATAAAAGGAAAAGAAACAGGGGCAGGTTGGACTCTGGACCTTTGGGATACTCAGAGTTAAAGAAGACATTAGATCAAATGAAAAAGGAAACATTGCTCATTCTAAGATTAGAATGAAAGCATACCAAAGAAAGCTAATGGAAATGTTATCTCTAAATCAGGAAAAGTAAAAATCTATATAATTATATGTACAATAAAATAAGAAGACAATAGAATAAAGATGGAAATTAGTTGCTGGTCAAAAAAGCATTCCCTTTGACATCCTCTTCCCAAAAGGACTATTCTGTTTTATATACCTCTTTTAATAATTGCCTGAAAATACGATCAACATAATATAATTGAAGGCAACTTTTTGAAAATTTTTCTGTTTACTGTGAAGTTAATAATTTGAAAACAATCATTTCAACATACAAAGAACAAGAAAGAGGTGCCTAATGAAGCAGTCTTACACTTGACTGATGTATTGATTTGTTTTACTTGATAACATATATTTGTTTATGAGAAATTTGACCAGAAAATAGACAAACCTACTTTTAAGCAAAATATTTGATATTTTATTGTTCCCCAAAATTATTTCCACATCTTGGAAATCCTCTCTACAAATAATGATCTACATCTCCTCTTTAACTTAAAGTCTTAAAAATTGTCTGAAAAAAAAAATGAGAGATTAAGTGACAACTAGTCCATGGTCATATAGCTATGATGTGTCAGAGATAGGACTTAATTCCATTTCTTCCCAAATTTAAAATTATCTCCATCCCATTAGACCACCCCACACTGTTTCTTCCTTACATGTATTATTGTTTTAAAATCATAATTTGGGGGAACAATAAAATATCAAACAAGCTCCTAGAAAGAAAATTAACTAAACCTGAAGGAAGTTGCAGATAATTACTACATTTGCAAGGCTATTCATAGATTGGCCTTTTTGAGGCTTATTTTACCTGATTGTTTTTACAATTCTTTTGTTATTTCTGTATTAGTTAGATCACTTCAATGACCTCACTTCATTGGCTCTATCTCCTCTGGATCAGTATACTATGGCCTCAAGTGAACTATTTCCTTACTGTCCTTAGTCATGAAGGTGATTAAGCAAGAGAGTATTATTGATAGTTCAGATGAAAAAAATATAGAGAGATAAGTACAAATTGGTCCACATAGGAGGGGAATAGAAAGTTGAGGAAATAAGCATTTTTGTAGTGTAGATATGGCAGGCACTGTGCTAAGCACTTTTTATAAATGTTATATCATTTGATCCTCATAACAACACTGGGAAATGGGAGCTATTATTATCCACTTTTACAGTTGAGGAAACTGAGGCAAACAAAGGTTAACTGACTTGCCAAGATATGCCAAGGTCACACAGCAAGTAAGTGGTTGAGGCTGGATTTTAACTCAGGTATTCTTGGTTCCAGGCCCAATACCATCATCAGCCTCAGAAGAAGATAATGGATCAAGTGAATACAGGCAGATAAGCACAAATTTCCTCCCCCCTCCCACATACATGTTTATACACACAAACTGAGTATGAGTTAGACTGACATGGTTCAATAGCATTATCTTTTCATATGAAGAGAAGCATTATAGAATGTACATAACTAATGTTCATACAAACTTCAGTGGGGAGGGGAGCTGCAGTTGTTCAAGGAATTCCAATAACAAATTTGAAGCTTTTTGTATATTGGCATTCCCCCCCCCCACCCTCCCCATAGTTTACATCAATTTTTATCTTCAGGAAAGAGAAATACAAAGGCCTGAGGCTTACTCTTGTTCTCCACTAACTACATAGCTGCCTGTTGTGGGGCAAATAATTTCTTTTCTTGAGGCCTCAACTTCTTTGTCTATAAATCATGATGAATGGAAGAGTTTACATTTAAGGTCCTTTCTAGATCTAAGATTCTAAGATCTATAATTCTAACAAGCTTTTTAGATGTTTTTTCTATCTAAAACTTTATAATAAAACACTTGCAGTATATTATTTATAATGGATAAGTAATATTTTGCTCCCAAAATGCTAAATGGTAAAGAACCCGATCACATTCTGATTCTGCCTCAGAGAGAAAAGTGGTGTAGTCATTTAGAGAGCTGTTTTCTTTGTTAGAAAGTTCTGGGTTTCTATCTCTTCTCTGAAACCTAAGAGCCAAGTCACCCTGAATGGCAGAGTCACCAAATCTCTTAGATTTCTAGTGATTCTGGAATCTCTTTAAGACTGTTAAATTGAAAGACATTTTCAAATCTGCATTGATAGAGAAAGTGTCCTTCCTTGGACTGACCAAAAAAATCACAAGTCTAGGCCAAATATGTATATAACAAGAACTACATATGAAAATTAAGAAATTGATTTTACCTGTATTCATCTGAATGCTTGTGTCTAAGGGGAAAGGGGGAAGAGCATGGGACTCTTCAAGCAAGCTTAACAAAATAGCAGAGTTCTTTTTCCATTTGGTATTGAGAAGGGTAAAAATTAAAATCTGTTTCTGTGGGAATTATCAACACTCCCCATTAGAGAGGTTGATGTAAAGGAGGGAGTGGTATGGTTCTGAAAATATTTGGCTTTGCAGGCTATTTTGCCCAGATGTAAAAATAGACGGCTAAAATGTAAAATCGATTCTAATAGCAAACAGATCATTGCAACATCTCTGCCTAGGATATTAGGGGAAACCTGAATGTTTGATTTAGTGGCACTTCGGGAGTAGGTGGAACTAAAAATCTCTCCAATAACCTTGAAAATCTGTTCTTGTTTCGTTCTCTGTACAAGTTAAACCCTTAAAATAAGAAGTTTGCACACTGCCCCCCCTCCCAATAAGACAATAACAGCATATGAAAACAAACGATTAGTATGAATGTTTAGTTTTGGAATTGGTCACTTCATTAATGCTCAAATGCTGATCAAAGGGACAGGGTGAGTTGTACTAATCCCTTTAGTAGAGCACCTAGGAAGTTCAGACTAGGAACAGATACTTCTTCAGCTCATTCTTGCAGGATCTTCTGGCGCCTGGTATCTTAGTCCCTTTGGCTCACCCCAAAGAAACGGTTGTAGGAATGCCTCTCAGTGACTCAGCTGAGAATGTAGGGGGCATCCTTCCAGCCCCGCCCCGCTCCTCCCCTGGAACTCAGAGATTGAGATAGCACGCGGATGGCTCTTTGCCCTGTCAGGGGCAGTAGTGGATTAGGATTGAGTGGAGGATTGGAAAATGGAAGTGGGTGGAGAAGGAATAAGTAGAGAAACATCTGGGCGTTAAGGGCCGGGTGGTGCATAAACTAGGAAAGCCAGAAAAGGATCAAGGAGAGGGGAGTGGGCGGTTCTTTTGAAACTGCTATTAACCAGCGCAAGAGTTTTCCAAGCTTTCATCTTAGTTGTAAAACTAGGATCCCAGAGCTGCCCAGGGGATATTCTCCCCACAGACATCCGACAGTACTTGTACGCCCCTCAGCAACCCAGAAACTGAAGCAAAGGAAGAGAGCAGACTGAGTAGCATCAGTTAGGAATCCCACCTACCCTACCAAGCCTGTACGCCCGAAGGTACTTTCCATTGAGGGCTCTGAGAGCTACAGAACATAGGCTCACTTAATGTCTGTTTTAACTTCTGACATAAGTCCAAACCCCCTATTTGCAAGAGTTTGGGGGAAGGAAATGTTAGGCGGTGTTTCTCTCAGGCAGGCTCCTTCCCCAGTGGCACTAAACCATTCTAAGGGCTATTACCCAGAATCTCTTTAATTATTTTATACAGTTTCTTTAGTTGTATTTCAAAAGCAATGCGGACTAGAGAGAGAGACGGGCAAAACTATGATCAATAGACAGATATTCTGGATGATTTAGTTACCTTCCCCTCTCCAAAAAAAAAAAAAAAAAAATCTTATGTATAGAGGACTCTTAGCTATGCCGATGTTCATTCACGTTCCTTTACCTGAAAAGGCAAAAACTTTGAGAAAAGAGGAACACTGAGAGATTCAGTATCAAAGCAGGTGTTTTTTTTTTTACTGTCTCTCTTTCCAGGTAGTAGCAAAGGGTCCGGAGGGAGGGAAAAGAGACTGATGAGAGAAAAGTGTGAGAAAAAATAAACTGGAAGCAGCTTTTAATAAACCTCCTCTCTTTCTTTCCCCAAGAAGTCTCCTCTTTTTCCTCCTATATATATAAACACACACACACACATATATACCACAAGACACCTAAGTCTGAAGTCTTTCTATGGTTGAAGATAGAAAACAATGTGATATGCATGAGGTGTGTGTGAGTGTGTGTGTATGTGTGTGTGTGTTTATAACAAATCAGAAAAAAGTAAAAAGCAAGATCTTATTCTTGGATTCTGAAGACTCGACCTCTCTGTCTCTACCACTCTTACACAATATAGAGGGGAAAAAAATAAAAGAAACAAACAAACAACAATTTGTGGCCCACATCATACTCATTATCACCAAGTAATTAGTAAAACTTCAGAAGAAAAGAGCGCCAAGCAAAGCTTTGTTGGCTATAAGACCAATGTGAACAATAGTTCCAGTGCAAAGAAGGAATAGGTGACTCCTGAAGGAATCCAGGAGGTGCCTGGGATCCTGCTTTTTAGGAGCTTTCCCAGATTATTAGGAAAATGCTCATTTCTCCCCAAAATTCACAGCAAATGAAGTTTATAATTCTTGAAGTAATGGGATGAATCCCAACAACTGCCTTTTAAGCACCAAGAATATTCCACCATTTACACAAGTTATTGAAACAAATACAAACAAAACTTGAAAAGAACTGAAAAGATCTTGATTCATTTGTCTCTGGCAGAATATTGAGATGTGCAGAAAGTCTATTACTTTCCCATTAGAAAATATTTGTTATTTCAAATAAAATAGTATCTCACAGACTTTCTACATCAAAATTTTAGATTGAAGAAGAAAACACATCTCTATCATTAGTTGGCTGGCTGGAAGGGGTAAAATTCAATGCAATACCATTACTTGAATCATAGACTAGAGAAACTCTCTCCAGAACAGAAGGCTTTTCTAAATTTTTTTTTAATCTGAAGTATAATTTCCTTTAAAAAGGTGATATTATCTAGATGAAGAGTTAAAGATTTGGCAGTGTTGTATTTACAAAGCTTCCCTTAAAAAAAAAATAAAGCAGTGTTTAGAGTATAACAACTTCATTACACCCAACCACAACATACACACATCCACTTTCTGTTCTCTATAGAGTTTAGGATTTTTCAGTTTTTGTGGGAAACTTGGGTGAATAAGAGAATAGATTATATGTATGGTATAGATGTTATCTTGGGCAAATAGAAACCTTTGGAAAAAGATGAAAACCTCCAAGGCAAGGTTGTCATTTTTGGACCTTGTTTTAAACCTTGTCCATACTGTGCTAGAAGCCTGTGTTTCATGATATAAAATCTACCTGCTATGACAAATTCAATATGAATTGATTCCAAAGAGACCCTAGGCATGAAAAATCAAACTTGGCAGCTCAAACTCCTTAGCCAGAAAGTTTAAGAGAAAATAAAGTCAAGTGGAAACCGGATTCTGTCAGTGGGGAAAAGAGAAGAGGAAAGTCCCAGGTGTGGTACATCTGGGCTGGGGACAGTTTAACAATGACAGCTGCTTCCTCAAATCCAGATCTTGCAAAATATATAAAGTCCTCAGAAATGACTACCAATCTCTTATCTCCAAAACCATGGATCATTGTCATAATAGGTGAATACTTCCTCCCCAAACATACACACACATACCCCTCACATACACACACACACACACACACACACACACACACACACACACACACACACACCTCAACCTTTCAGCAAGAACACATCTTCCTAGATAGGCCCTAGCCCGCAAACAATGCTCAAGGATTTACTCACCAACTGCCAGACATATAGGGAGCAGAAGCCTGAAGATCAGTCCACAGACCACTTCTGAAGCCATCGCTTCTGGAGCACTTCTGACGGGAATCTGGGATCCAGGCGGCGACAACAGCAAGAACACAAAGCTAGGCTAAATTACTGCCCCGAGGACAGTCCCATGACAATCTAGGTGGTCCTGCCTGAACCTGATCTCATTCGGTCAAACATCCTCTCTGTCTCGCTCTGTCTCTGCCTCTGTGCCTCGTGTCTCTCTCTGTCTCTGTCTGTCTCTGTCTCTGTCTCTGTCTCTCTCTCTCTCTCTCTCTCTCTCTCTCTCTCTCTCTCTCTCTCTCTCTCTCTCTCTCTCTTTCTTCTCCTTCTCTCCTCTCCCTCGGCAGCCTTTTTCACTTCTCTCTTTCCCTCTCAGTAGACTTCCTACAACAGACACCTCAGTAAATGCCCCACATCAAAAGAACAGCCCATGAATTAATTTAAAATCCCAAGTCAGTGCTTTTTCAAGGTGTCCTTTGGTGTCTGAGATTGGATGGTGATGGGCTGTTTGGTTGCTGTGAGTTTTCTTGATAGTTGGTTTCGTTTGTTTTGTTGTGTCTTCTCGAGGGGGTGAGGTAGGGGTACGGGAAAGTCAGTGCCTTCCTTTTTTCCCCTTTTTCTTTGGAGTTGTTTGCGAAAGAGAAGGGCGTTTTAATGGGAAGATATCCTCAGAAGCTGCACGCTTAACTTCCTCCTCGGTAGGACTCCGTGGACTAAAGATCAGTCTCCCACTCCACCCCACCCACCCCCAAGTAGGTTTCGTTGCCCAGAACGCAGTCCCGCTACTCCGAGGAGGTCCAAAGTCTATGGAGCTGTAGAGCGGGGCTGCCCAGCCGCCTTCTAAGAAATCCCCAGTTCCAGACCAATCAAGCCAAGGAGCTCTGGAGCGCACTGTAGACCTCAGTCGTGACGCCTTCAACCTCTGGCCAGAAAGACCCAGACCTCAGTAGCCAACCGAGCAAAATCATCCCCAGACTCTATAGGCTGTGCATTATTGGTTGATTTATTGTGTTGTTGTTTTGAATCGGTCCTCCAAAGAGATCTCAGGATTGCGGGCAAAAAAAAAGAGTTTATTTATATAACTAACAGTATCTGATTTTTGCTTGATTTGTTCTCTTTCATTCTCTTTAAAGAAAAAGAGAGAGAGAGAGAGAGAAAAGGAAAAAAAAAAAAGCAATCCAGATTAACAGCCCGCCGACTCCTCCTAGTCTCTTTTCTCCTGCCACTGCTAATGCTGCTGCTGCTGCCGCTGCCGCTGCCGCTGCCGCTGCCGCTGCCGCTGCCGCTGCCGCTGCCGCTGCTGCAGCTACTGCCCGCTATCCCTCGAAACTAATAAACGACTGCAATTGTGTTCTTTCCCCCCTCACCCGCCCCTCCGCACTTCTCCACCTTGAATGAAACTTTCCAAGACCCTACTCTGTGATGGGCAGTTTTGCCAGCCAATCAGACTGATCCACCCAGAGAGTGTAGGGATTGGGGAGCTGAGTACTGGCTCTGTAAGCTGTCGTATGTAACTGAATGGTGAGAGGATAAGAAAATGTTCTTCACCAGAGCAGTGTGACTCTTGAATGTGTGACTTCCTTAGGAAGCTGTCTTGGTCCCCTATCTCCGGCTACCTGGATCTCTTCCTTCCCCGGCCTCCTGCTCTCTGTACGGCTATGACAAATGTTCTCTGCCCCCAACTCGTCCACTTCTCATTATGCATCATGACTGATTTGCCCAGCTGGTCAAGTTCAGGGCCAACCAAGAACCTGAGAGCCAGTGGATAGGTGATTATATTGTTTAGGGAACAAGGATGTATGGTTAGGTGCCCGAGATAACAGGAAAAACTTAAAGGACTTTTTTTGTGCAGCCATACACCTCTCCTTTGCATCCTTACCTGCCTTTAACCTAATTAATCCTATTCGTTTTCAATAGAAAAAGAATTAGTTTCCCTTTATTAGGTTTTATGGTCTAACCTTATAGCTGGTTCAGTATGTTTCACAACCTGATATGTAATGGAAAGAAATCCTCTATTTCAGAGTGTTTCTAGCTGAAGACACAGCACTAAATTCTGTTTTCTCTCCGTGTGTGTGTGGGGGTGGGTGTGTTTCCCCTGTGGGTGGCTCTATATAAATTTAAGAAGTTTCTTAACCTCATCTTCTTCACAACATATTGTGTGCCATTGTTGAGGGATTGATTCCTCAGAAACTGGACCATTTTCTTCAATAATCTTTGCAAAAAAAAATATAATTATTTAAATATTATTAGTAATAGAGTCATTTGTAAGTCTTCTGTTTTTATTATTATTATTATTATTCTATAGTCTGAGCTTGTCTTCTAGGTATCAACAGATTTGTCAACCTAGAAAATTCTTCAAGCAAGTTATAGTTAGGGATAACAGACACAAAATGTGTAGTTAACACAAAATGAACCTTTGCTCAATGTTGAAGTTGCTGCAGTGATTTGGTGACTAACAATATATTTATTAATAATGACAGTAATATTGATAACTCTTTGATCTCTTGGTTTTACATCTTTTTTCAAATAAGGTAATTTTGTGAAGCACTTTGCAAACCTTAAAATCTATACAAATGTCAGTGATTATTCAGCATACATTTAGAGCCATTTAAACTAGATCCCATAGATCTAGCAGAATATGAATTCCTTGAAGACAGAAATTATTTCATTTTTGTCTCTGTATTCTGAAAGAACAGATTAGAAATAATCAGCAGAATGGAGTCATTGCTTCTAGCTACTTCTAGCAGAAGGTGATATTTTAGCTTGGACTTGAAAACATCCAGGAAACTTAGGAGGTAAGATGAAGAGAGGGAGTGTTTCAGGTATGAAAGATACCAAGTGAAAATGCCTAGAATTAGAAAATGGAGTATCTAATGAAAAGAGCAACAAAGATGCCAGTGTCATTGGATTGCAGATTATTGCGGGGAAGTGGTATTAGGATCAAAAAGACTAGAAAAGAAGGATGAAAATCAGTTATAGAGAGTTTTAAAAGGAAAAAAAAAAGAATTTATATTTTATCTTGGAGACAATAGGGAACCACAACAGTTGATTGAATACAGGAGAGGAACATGATCAAATATGGCCTAAGTAAAGTCAATTTGACAGATAAATGGAAAGTGGATTAGAATGAAAAGAAATCCAAGGCAGAGATTGTTGGAAGCCACAATCTCTAAGCTGATTGGCAAAGATTAGCACTGAGATCAGATGTGCACAGCACTCATGCAGGAACAACATTTCCTTCTATGATTCTCATTAGTGGACTACTATTTCCTATATTATTTATAATTGGCTTTATTGGCATTAAAACATTATCTAAAAAATCTGGTGACAAGGGGAATTTGGACAAGTTAACTAGAAATGATTCCACATGCACATTCTGTCCTAATAAAACTAATCTCTCACTGAGACAAATGATAAAGGAGAGAACACCATGGAAAGCATTGTCACTATGGGAGAGAATCCAAAGGTCTAGAAAATAATAGTGTTTACCTATTTAGACTCAGAAAAAACCAGTTTATCTAGGAACCAAAAGATGGTTAAAGCATAACTAGGAATTACCCTAAATACCTGTGTATATGATTTCAAGTCAGGAATCAAACAATCCATAGAATTGACAAAGAAGACATAAGTAAACTAACAAAATTCACTGACATTTAACCTTGTATAACATTTACCTTTCATTATTGGCTTTGCTTAAGGTGATCAATAATTAACACTTAACCATAAAAAACTTACTCAAATGTTAAATATCAAATGTAGTAACATATAAAGGTCAATAAGTCAGACACATGTCTGAAGACTATGTTGACCTAAAGAAAAGTATATGATCATGATATACTGTGTTTCCCTGATAATAAGACACTAATTTTTTGGACAGAAAAACACCAGAGGACTTATTTTCAGGGGAGGGCTTATTTTAATGAACATTGACAGCAATTTTAATAAACAGGTAAATGTGAACCAAAAAAAGTACCTTTATTCAATAATGATCATGTAATCTCTTCAACAACATCGTCATAAGTGTCCATACCCTGAATTCCGTCCTGGATGTCTTGCGCCTCTATTTCCTTCAGAAGAAGTGGACCCAATCTGTCATGTCCAGCAATATAGCTCTCTTTATTTTTTTTTAATTTTTATTTAATAATTACTTTATATTGACACTCGTTTCTGTTCCAAATTTTTTTTCCCTCCCTCCCTCCACCCCCTCCCCTAGATGGCAAGCAGTCCTTTATATGTTGGATATGTAGCAGTATATCCTAGATACAATATATGTTTGCAGAACCGAACAGTTCTCTTGTTGCATAGGGAGAATTGGATTCAGAAGGTATAAATAACCCGGGAAGAAAAACAAAAATGCAGATAGTTCACATTCGTTTCCCAGTGTTCTTTCTTTGGGTGTAGCTGCTTTTGTCCGTCATTTATCAATTGAAACTCAGGTCTCTTTGTCAAAGAAATCCACTTCCATCAAAATATGTCCTCATACAATATCGTTGTCGAAGTGTATAATGATCTCCTGGTTCTGCTCATTTCACTTAGCATCAGTTCATGTAAGTCTCGCCAGTCCTCTCTGTATTCATCCTGCTGGTCATTTCTTACAGAACAATAATATTCCATAACATTCATATACCACAATTTACCCAGCCATTCTCCAATTGATGGGCATCCATTCATTTTCCAGTTTCTAGCCACTACAAACAGGGCTGCTACAAACATTTTGGCACATACAGTCCCTTTCCCTTCTTTAGTATTTCTTTGGGATATAAGCCCAATAGAAACACTGCTGGATCAAAGGGTATGCACAATTTGATAATTTTTTGGGCATAATTCCAGATTGTATAGCTCTCTTGTTGCATAGGGAGAATTGGATTCAGAAGGTATAAATAACCCGGGAAGAAAAACAAAAATGCAGATAGTTCACATTCGTTTCCCAGTGTTCTTTCTTTGGGTGTAGCTGCTTTTGTCCGTCATTTATCAATTGAAACTCAGGTCTCTTTGTCAAAGAAATCCACTTCCATCAAAATATGTCCTCATACAATATCGTTGTCGAAGTGTATAATGATCTCCTGGTTCTGCTCATTTCACTTAGCATCAGTTCATGTAAGTCTCGCCAGTCCTCTCTGTATTCATCCTGCTGGTCATTTCTTACAGAACAATAATATTCCATAACATTCATATACCACAATTTACCCAGCCATTCTCCAATTGATGGCATCCATTCATTTTCCAGTTTCTAGCCACTACAAACAGGGCTGCTACAAACATTTTGGCACATACAGGTCCCTTTCCCTTCTTTAGTATTTCTTTGGGATATAAGCCCAATAGAAACACTGCTGGATCAAAGGGTATGCACAATTTGATAATTTTTTGGGCATAATTCCAGATTGTATAGCTCTCTTTAAATGAACATGTCCAGGTAACCTGCTCATAGTGCCTTGGCGACACAGCTGTCAGTAATTTTATCCCATAACTTCTTCTCCCAAGTCACGACTTCTTGCAGACAGGGCTTCACAAAGTTTCCACACTGATTTCTTTCCATTCTATTTTCAACGTAGTCATTGACTTCCATGCACAAATGGTCCTTGAATGGCTTGTTTATTGCAATATCAAGGGTCTGGAGATAGGCAGTCATTCCTGCAGGCATCATTACTTGATCTATTCTTCTTTCTGCAAAGAAGTTCTTCATTTCTTTAGTGCAGTGAGTGCTGGCTGAGTTCTTTTATCCTCCATCATGCCCCCTGAGTTCTTCTTTTATCCTCCATCATGCCCCCTGAGTTCTTCTTTTATCCTCCATCATGCCCCCTCACTCCCGCTTACATACCGGGTTTTTATGTTGTCCTGCCTCAGCTCTCCTCCATGGCACTGCTCTCAATGGCGCCAGCAAGCAAATCACTGGGGAAGAACAGGATGACGTGCCCACTGCTGCAGCTCTGATTGGATGCAGCTCAGAGTATGGCGTGTGTTTCACCCAGGGGTGGGGGTATGACGGGATGGTGCATACAGAGGGTACTGTAATGTAGCGTGTAGCACAGGGGATCATCTTCCCTGTAGTAGCTATCTCAATAGGGCTTATTTTCGGGGGAGGGCTTATTTTAGAGGAATCTCCCACAGTAAGGGATAGGTCTTATTATCGGGAAAACACGGGTAGTATAAAATAAAGCCTGAAGGAGCCTGAGAGAATTGGGAGCATCACTTCCATCAGCTCCTCACTTAGACTACCCCACGACTTCTGTCTTCCTTTGCCGACTCCATTCCTCCTGATCAACCTCCTGGACTCCCTGCAGAGGCTGGACCCCTGCAAGAGATCAACTACCAGGGTTTTGAAATGACACAAGCATGAATCTTAATTTTTCTGGTTACTAACTTTGTGACCTTGGGCAAAGTTGGGTTTTAATCATAGGTCTTGAGATTATTTTCTACTATACTATGTTTCAAGGCTTTAAAGAAAGATATTAGAAAGCTGAAATGGCTCTTCAAAGCCCATGACTGTCACCATTGTAATTGAGGTAATTAACTACTGTTACTATTGTTATTCAATAATGTCACTCAGGTCTGAATCTTTGTGACTGTATTTGGGGTTTTCTTGGTGAAAGTACCAGGGTGGTTTGCCATTTCCTTTTCTGCTCATTTTACAGATGAAGAAACTGAAGTAAACAGGCTTAAAGAACTTGAACAATATCACACAATTAGTATATATCTGAGGCTAGATTTTAACTCAGCTTTTCATCCACTGCCCCATCTTGCTGGTCCCTAATCAAATACTAGTCTCAAATAAATCTACAGTCTACCCCCAAGGGGATTTTGCATTTAGTTATAGTTGAGCACTGTGGTTTACTGCCAAAGCATAGCCTAATGGGAGGAAAAAAGACAGTGGATTTGGAGTCAAGCACTTTAGTTGAACCCTAGCTGTTATTTACTATGATTTTGGTCAATAAATGACAAACAATGCTTTATTTTCTTTATTTGTAAAATTAAAGGATAAGATTAAATTATCTCAATTTAAGACTACCTTAAATTGAGACTCCTGATCCTAGATTAATGAGGGTTATCTTAATAAATATATTCCGAGTTATCCTTCCTGATTATACTCTGTTGCGGGAGAGTCTGAGGGCTTGCTTCCAGCCACATGCAACATAGGGCTAAAGGACTCATACTTCAAGATGGTTAAAAATCCCTCAAGAGCCCCAAATGCTTGTGAATCACTCTTACTTTCTGGCTTTTAGTCTTATGTTCATAGCTACTTTCTAAGAAGGGTGTGGGGAAGGGGTAATTGGTCTGTGCCATGCTCTACCTTCCATGCCATAATGTGCACGTGGCCTCTAAAGAATATAACTTATCTAGATAAGCCTGAACCTATGTTTAATGTATTTCTTTTTACTTGACCTTAGGTAAACAGATGTCTATCCTTAAATGAATATGTCCAGACTTGGAGATAAACTTGTATATTTGAGATGTCTGATGATATGGGTTTCATTAAGTTTGAGCTAAATGATGTCAAGGGGGAAATTTCCCAGTAAGTACTTCAACATTCAGGAGAAGACAAGCACTGATAAGAAGAGTAGCCCAAGTCCATTCTCCAAGGAAACATGACCTCCAACTTGTTTGGATGGGCCAGAGCTAAGGTCAAATGTAACATATCTAATTACTTATCCCACAAAGTACTTATGTTCTAATGATATTTAGCTATCTTCTTCCAGCAAATGTAATACTAATTAGAAATTGGTACTAGAACCAATTTTAACTTTATTTTAATGAAATATAAATGTGGTTTCTATGTGAGCATTCCTTTTTATGTGTTGGAAATAAAATGATATCTTATTCATATTGTACATTGAAAGATTTTTTTTTTAGTTCTTCCTTTTGAGGAAACATTATGCATTAGTCTAACCCTGTGTCTGAAGTAATTTTTTTCCTCTGGGGTAATATAGCAAAGATTTAACAAACTGAAGAGTATGTGAAAAGGGAGGCCAACTCTCCTTGAATTAAAGGCCAGATTGCCACAATACCAAACCTAGAATGCTTTAATCCAGAATAAGGAGTTTTGTGTAATAAGGAATCAGGAATCAGAAATCCCATCTCCTCTATTTGCTGTGTGACCTGTATAAATCAGCAAACTCTTCTAGGCCCTAACTTCCTCATCTGGAAAATGAGGAGACTAGATTCAATGACCTTTAAAGATCTTTTCAGCTCTGTTATAAGTGGGCTCATTATGCCAGCTCCAAGTAAGCCCAAAAGCAATTCTTTATTTTTAAACTATGATTCTTCTATAAATTTTTTTTTTAATTACTTGGAAAGATCTGAAATCTCATTGGTTTAGACCAGTGGTCCTCAAAGTGTAGTCCAAAGAATTGTTGGGGTCTCTGAAACCTTTTCAGAGGGTCTACAAATTCAAAATTATTTTTTATTTCTAATATAGTAAATAGCTATAAATATAACCCATGTGAACAAAAACTCTTTGAACAGATCCTCTATAGTTTTTTTTAACAACATGAAGATATTGAGAACAAAAGTTTGAGAACCACTGGTTTAGACTTTCAATCAGTGTTTGTTGATGTGAATCTGGTCTGTTTTCTTGGCAGAATTAAGAAGTCAATTTTTACTCTTTAATAGCTTTACTAATATTAAGACCATGACACTGAAGCATTTTCTCTATTTCACTTTGACTTTGATATTACTTTATCCACACACACTATTATTTCTCCTCCTCTCAAGAGATGATTTTCATGATTGTTTTGTGTCTCTCTCAAAACACATCAAACACTAGACAACTATTTGGTCATGAACTTCTCTGAAATGAGCTAAACTAATTCTGGGGTGACTGACATACAGTCCATCATTCAGTATATTCTGGAACATTTTCAAATTTGGTCAGATATTCCACTGTCTTAAAATTTTTTTAAACATATTTCAAAAATTTAGAGTCATCTCCATGAGTCAAAGAGAAGCATAAGACTTTAACAGAAAACCACAGTAACTGAAAATATTTCAGTGCATCTCCATAGGCTTCAGAATAGAAAAAAATGTCTCAATTGCCTTTGGAGTTGATAAAAGAATTGTGTGTCTACTTTTTCTAAAAATCACAGTTGAATCTCTGGAATATTTTCTGATAGCCAAGCTCACAAATAAATTTTATGGCTAATTCTGCAAAGCTATATGTGATTTAGCCAATCTTCTCTTAGAATTCTCAGCAGAATTCTATACTATCATATATAGACATGATAAAAATTTTTCCCATGTAGCAATGGTTATCAACTGTCTCAGTAAATACCCAGATATCATCTATGTTTGGATTTTAAGGAACATTCTTAAAACTTAAAATTATTTTTAAAATAATACCTTCTTTGCTAGTATTACTTATTGTTATAAGATTGAATTTGAGTGTTGGCATCAACTATATATTACCAATTTTTTTTAAAAGGAAGATTTATTCATATCTTTCTTGTTGCTCTATTGAGCAAGGATCTCATGATTGAGAAGAAATTTGTATGTTTCCAGCCTACAAAAACACTGACTATACTTATCAGGTTTCCTTAAACCTGTGAAACATTCTTTTGAATGAATGAATGAAAAAAAAAGCACTTATTAAATATTTTCTTTGTACAAAATTATTATAGTAAGCACAGGGGACACAAATAAAACTATAAGATAGTTTCTGATCTCAGGGATCTAATATTTTGATGGGGAATAAAACATGTGGAGGGTTTCAGGTCTAAGTTACATGCAAAGTTTCCATGGTTCTTTAAATACAGAGGTAAAACCAAATGATGATGAGTCTTCCTGAAAGCCATTTCCACTAATAAAATCTTATCACTTCTTGATATTAAGCCATTTGATAGTGGCAAGTACTTTGGTGACAAGAACTTTCTTTTGGGTTTTCAGCGTATAAAAGTTTCCAGACTATACCTACATAGAGCTTGTTTTCCAGAATGATAATTAAGGACATTGTTCTGAAAGCTCTTCCCAAGGCTCTTGATTTCAAAGCCATAGACTTGTCTTCAATAGAATTTGAGGTAGTCAAGGTAGAGTATGGGGAGAGAATTGACTTGCCTGGTGCTTCCTCCATCCTGTCCTTTAAAGAATATAACATAAAAATATTCTTTCTTTAAATGTGAAAGTTTCAATGAAGAGATAAGAAGTAGCTTCAGATTTAAGCCAAGTAGTAGAAGAATCATTATTGTTTATATCTCTGTTGACTTTCATTGCTTTAGCTGAGTACACACACACACACACACACACACACACACACACACACACACACCCTAAAAACCTGGTGATACATTTAACAGTTTTTGACCAACTGAAATACCATGTTCTAGTCTAGTTTTCCTAGTGATCTTTGCAAACATAAAGTCAGTTAAATAAAAGCCATAGGGTCACATATTATAAAGCTATAAAGGGTCTTAGATAACCTATGAGTGACATGAGAGATCATATAGATATTTCCTAAAGGTGTGAGCATGCATTGCTATGGCTTAAGTTTCTTTGTGCCCTGTGATATTTAATTTGACCTGCTACATACAGTATAGTCCTTTCTGGGCTTGGTGCAATGATATGCTTTCTACCATAAGAAGCACCCACATATCCTCTATACAAATCTCCATTTTCTTCTGCAGGTTTAAGTAAATTTCATCGAATATAAGAAATAACTTTCTAACTACTAGTTCTCCAACCCTTAATGAGTTGACCAATGGGATAATAAGTTCTTCTTCACTGGTAATATTTAGCTAATGAATGAATAGTACTGATGGGGGATTACTGTATACCACTAGGTGATACATTCATCAAAATATTAGGCCTGGAGTCAAGGAGACTCATGTTCCTAAGTTGAAATCTGGCCTCAGTCACTAGCTAGCTGTGTGACCCTGGACAAATCATTTAATCCTATTTTCCTCAGTTTCCTCATCTATAAATAATCTTCAGAAGAAAAAGTCATACTATTCCAGTATCTTTGACAAGAAAACTCAAAATGAGGTCACAAAGAGTTGGATTTGACTTCAATGATCAAACAACAAAAGGGGGATGTTATATAGGGATCCCTAAATTGATTAGATATTTGAATCCAATAATTTTTAAGGTCCCTTCCAATTCATCAAGAGTTTAAGAGCTTAAGTTTAAGAACTAAATGAAAGTATATTTTTTTCAATCTTTTGTCATGTTGAGCTCTATTATCAAGAATATTATCTACCATCATATCTCTAGATTTCTGTACAAAACATCATGTCTGGAAACAATGATCCTCACAATGATCCTCTGCATTCCACCTTCATATCTGATCAAGAGCTATGTATCTTCCTTTGAAACATCATGAGGGCAGAAGTTATCACAAGTGATAACTTAAAAAAAAAAAATACCTCCCCTAAGGAGTAATGAAGGTTGATGAGATTGGCGCTTTCTTCTTCCAGTGAAATCTGCCAAAATTTTACTGGCAGCATCCAGGCTAGAGAATATCCTATCTCTTGCCAACTTAAGCAGGATGCCATGTAGGATAGGTAATATGTATTTTTCTATAGATATTCAGTTTTTTTTCAGGTGTAGATGATTCAGGTTTTTCCATGTGATTTTACAACTATCATTATAGGGCTGTGAACAGTTGAATTATGTCTGTTAAACATGCCATTCTTTTGATTTTTCTTCCATTGGAGTAGGAGAAGAATGGGAGTGTTTCTAGGTTATGATTGCATAAGTTTTATTCATTTATTTTTTTCATAGTATTCTACTGTAAAATCTTAGAATCCCTTCATGTCTTGAAGGGAAATTCTAATCATTTATATATGACCTAGTCTGTACATTGCAGTCTAGCTGAATGAATTATGCCTTGTTACTTTTACAACAATAGTTTACAATGGAAATGCCCTAAAGTTCTTGTTAAACTTTCCCAAGGACCATCTACAAAGTCTTGCCCTAACTATTACTTCCTATCAGATAGAACTTTGGAGCATGGGCTTTAACTGGGAATTCACCAATACAAGCCTGTTAGATATTGTTAAGATCAAATGAAATGGCATATACAAAGTGCCTTGTAAAAATTAAAGCATTATATGAATGCTAGTTTTCAATCATCATTTTATTGATTATTATTTCTTTTCAGTTGCTTATTCTATCTTCCCAGTTAGATTACAGTTTCCTTAAGAAAAAAAAAAGGTCTATATTTTATGCTTCTATATAGTATCAGTATCTACACTTTCCAGAATAGCACTTGGAATAAGGTCCATTATAGCATTTTCATTCACAGTTAAGATTACTGATCATACCAGTGTATTAACACATATGTGCATGGTGAATATGAGTAGGCTTTAATGTATTATAAAGAATTATGGAGAAATACAAAAGATACCATATAATAAATATATAATTTTTTAAAATGATGCCTTAGTCACATGGCAAAAATAATAGGTAATTAATGGCCAATCTACAGAAAATATTTTTATCCTCACAATGTCACAATAACCCAAAAGGTGTTGGAATATATGGGAGAGCTGTTGGAACACATGTGAGCCATCTGACAGTGGCTGCTGGAGGTCCAACCCAGAATGGATCTCCTCTTGTGAGAGGATGATACAAGGAGACTGAGAGACCATTGCTGTTCTCTGACCTCTCTGACTTACAGGCCATCCAATTTATCTCATTCTCAGTGCACAACACTTGTGTCAGGAAACGCTGCCTTGCAACTCCTCCAGATGTTATGATCCATAGCTGTGAAAGCTCTCAGAGAATTGATCTGTCCCTTAACAAAAAGGTTTCTATAATCTTAGATAGATGCCCTATATTTAAGGATGAACAGCTAGATAGCTATGAATGAGTTGAAATTTGCATTGATGAAGAATATATTTACTTTAATAAAATAATAGCTCCACAGAATATGAGAAATGAGAAAAAAAGAATTCTATTTGATTATTTTCTTGAACCTTCTATGCTTGCCTTTTTCTTCTTACTAAAACATAAGATGCCAGTGCTTGGTATTTATTGTGATCATCTAGTCTTAGCCAGTTATTTTCTTAATATGGTATCTTATCTTCATCAACAATATTTATGTCCCTCTCCCCTCTCTGCAATTGGTATTTTTCGTTTATTATTGTTTGCCTGATTTTTCAATTAATTCATCAACAAAAATTTATTAATGTAATGCCAGACACTGGAATACAAAGTAAAGGGGGGGAAATAGTATCTTTTCATAGAGAACTAATGGGAAAAACAATGGGCTAATAACTATGTACAAAAAAGTTATAAATAGATGAGAGATTCAAATATAAATCTGGTTCAAGTTCAAGAGAAAGTGATAACTTGCATTGGAAAAGAGATTTGCCTCACCTGGGAGTTCTTATACTAGTGAAATCAAACTCTCCCTATCCTCTTGTGTAGACCTCTAGGAAAATTCATCTATCTTCCTCTCTGCTGCTGTTGCAGTAATTAACTTTTTTCATAAATAATACTGACATGAAGATAACATTTTGCCTGTTTCTCTGGGATGATTCCATTACCTAATTATGTTCTTCCACTATTACAAAACAGAAATAGCTAAATGGATATAGGCTCTGCTTCAAATCTTGCAGCATAGTTTAGACCTTACCCACACATTCTTGACTCTATTATAACTTTACAACTTTTATAACTCTGCACATGAAATTAGAAAGGGAGATTTTTAAAATTCAAGTACTATCAACCTTCACTCTAGCAATTCCATTCTCCACTCTCTGGAGTAGAGATACCTTACCAGTTCACCTATACTATCTTCCATATTTCTCTAGAGATCCACTTTTCTAATCAAATGTTTTTCTTACAAATATTGCTGTTACATTTTTACATTTAAGATTTTACTCATGCCTTCACTCCTGCTCAGAAAGCCTAGATGGTCTCAACTCTTCTATCAAGTTTCCAGTATTTCCCAGAGGGCCAGGAATTTATCTCTTCATCCATTTATAAATTCATTGAGTATGGAGAATCAGATTTCTTTCTATCCACAATACCTTCCATATCAGTGACATAATGATGCTCATAATGATACTTTATCTTTATTTCATTTTCTTTTTTTCTTTCTACTTCTTGTCATTGAGTTCTGTTAGCAATTTGCCATAGATAAGATAATGAACTTCAGAATAGGGAAAGAGAAGCTTTCTGAACTTATGCCATGCTTGGGCCGGTCCACAAAGTCTCAGCCATCTGTAACTCAGAAACAGATTACTTGTAAGACTACTTACCAAATAACAAATGACTATAAATTCTTACTAAAAATATGAATTAATATGAAAGGTTCCAATAATTGCCTGCTTTAGTAGACACACCACAAGAGCAACATGAATGAAGAATTCAGAAGAAAAATAAAAACATGCATAATACACCTAATAGGAAGTAAGATTCTTAGGGAAAAGCATTTTTAAATCCAGAAGATGCCATGAAAATAAGATACTTAGATTACTTGTTACTAATTTTTCTGTGATATTTATTGACATATATGTGTTCATATTTATATATACATTCATACGTTTAAACAACCATATATACATATATGCATACACATATGTTTAAATGATTATTTGATTTAAAAAATACAAAATACTTTCTCCTTTCCTGCCACTATACCATCACCACCCTAATCTTAACAAACAGATTTTTAAAAATGTTGTATATAAATCTACGAAGAATGAAAGTTTTTCCCCCATTTTAAATTTGTTGATCAAATAGGTAATATTGTCTGATTTTTCATCTCAGTAAGCAGCAGAAACTTCTGGATGAGACTGCTGAAATTGCTAACTTCTCCTTTCAGTAAATAGCAATTTGCCCAGGGCACTATAGGCACACAGGTGGCTGACAGTAGAGCATGGAAACCACCCATTCATTATTCAGAGCCAAACTCTGCTCTTTGAACATATGGAAACATAGGCAGAATAGTTAGAGTTTTTAAGAAGGATTTAAAAAAATAAAGACAACCAACTTTCTATTTTGTACCTGTTTATGCAGATATTTCCTGTCTCCCCTAATAGAATTTCAGCTTCCTGGGGTCAAGAAATGTTTGTTTTTTGGCTATGTATGTCCAATGCTGAACTCAATTTCTGGCATATAAAAAGACCTTAATAATTTCATGGTGATTGGTTAATTGCTTTCTTATATATGGTGGAATCAGGTGGATGTTTCTCTATGATTGAAATCATATTGATTACATCATGCTTTGGAACACTGCAGAGCCAACTAAACGAACTCCATAATCCCTCAAAAATTTCAGCCTAACTAATGATTTAAACAAAAGGAAAATGCGAGAAGACTGATTGTTGTACAGACTATCAAATGCATGAGTACATGTGGACAAATTGTTGAGCTTGTCTGTTGTTATATTTATCGTGGACAGATATCATACATGAACACTCTATGGGGCTCAGAATTAAGTAGAAAGAAAAAAAAATCAGACTTTAAGTATCTAGAGAATTGTATAGCTTTTTAATGGAGGCAGAGTGGTAAAGTATAAGGTCACTAACTCTGAAATCAGAGGATTTGGGTTCAACTCTCATCTCTGACAATTATTGAACTATGTGACTATAGGCAAGTCACAGCTTCCATTTCCTCCTTTATAAAATAAGAGGATTTTCCAAGGTAACTTTTGAGGTCCCAGATATAGAATTTTGACTTATGCTAAAGATTTTCAGTTAAGACTTGATGTGAAAGAGCTAGCAAATGAGGTTCCTTTCTAAATAGATCTGCCAAACAGGTAGACCACACACACACACATACACACACACACACACACACACACACACACACACACAAGAATAGGCTTCCATCTGATTGCACATAACCTGATCACAAGATTATTGAACTGATAATCTTAAATTTTTGTGTTATGCTCTTTCTGTTTATTCATTCTTTAAGATTTCCTAAATGACTGTCAAAATACTGATAACAGTGAATTTTTTGGAATATTTTTCAAAGATCTTTTTGGTGGGCTATGTTTCCAGATTTGAGACCAAACAGGTCTGTTTCAGTGTATATTGAGAAACTACAACTTCAGCTATGTTTCCTAAATTTTATGTCAGCTAAAAATGAGGCAGCATCTGTGCTGCTGCAGTGCCACCTTTTGGCTACATGTCTTTTGAGCAACTATGATAATGCTAAGTAAAAAGAGTTCAGTGAGATGCATTCATAGTTTATTTTCTTTTTTAGAAGTTTTTATTGATGTCTTGTTTTATTAACATCAACATAATTTCCTTCAGCACATATCCTTTATCTCCTCTGAGAGGGTTCTCTACAAAAGAGATTTTTTTTGAAGAAAAAAAAAAAGAAAAGAAAAAATCATCATGCTGATCAATACTTAAAAAATCTAAAAATATGATATACAATACATGTGAACCTTCCACTTCTGCAAAGGAATGGGGAGGAGATAGTTTTTTATATATTTCCTCTTTTGAATTTTGCTCGTTCTTTATAATTTACCAACACTCACTTTTGATTTATTTTTTTTCAAGTGTGGTTGTTCTCTGTATTGTTGTAATCACTGTGTATACTGTTTTTTTTCAGTGTATACTCTTGATTCTGTCTACTTTGGTCTTCATCAGTTCATATAAATCTTACCATGCTTCTTCACATTCATTACAACCTTCATAGATTTCAGCATGCTAATAATCCATTACATTTTCATTCCATAATTTGCTTCATCATTCCTCAGTTAATAATATTATACCTTGCTTTCAATTCTTATTAATTATGAAAAATGTTACTGTGAATATGTACATAGTATAGATGTATATAGTAATTTTCTTCTTATCAAGTTGTCTGCTTGGAGTATAAAACTAGTACTGAAATCTCTGCGTCAAATGATATGGATATTTTAATTACTTAATCTACATATTTTAAAAATACTTCCTTTCATTTTCATGAATCATGTATTAGTGTGTGTCTCTTCCATGGCCTTTCCAATAGTCCTATCTTTTGTCATCTTTAACAATTTGTTGTCATAAATTAAAACCTTGGGGTTTTATTTATTTATATTTCTCTTGTTATTAATATGGCAGAGAATTCTTTCATATATAGCTAATTTGTAGTTCTTTTGAGAACTTTTTGTTCACATATTTTGAATGACTTTGGAGTTTATATGTGTACAGACACAAATACATATGTGGATAAATAAATTTATGTATCTTAAACATTAAGTCTTTATTAGAAAAATTGATACAAAGATTTTTTTCCCCTTTTTGATCACTTTTCTTTTTTTCTCAGATGTATTAATTGTGATGTACAGAAGTTTTTCAGTTACATATCAGCAAAGTTAGGTTATTTATTTTCTATATTTGCTTTTGTCTTTTCAAAATCATTTCTTACCCAGATCTGTAAGACATATAAGATCTGCTTCTCTCCTAATTTTTAACAGTGAGTCATTCATCCATTTAAAATCTATTGGTTAATTTGTTATTAATTGTTAGTTTAAGCCTATTTATTGCTAGACTGATCTCCAATTTTCCCAGCATTTTTTTTTTAATCAAAGGGGTAGTTATTTTCTGAAATTTTTCCCCATTTTTTTTAAACCCTGGGTTACTGAGCTCTATTATTTCTAACACTCCCTTTTCTAGTATGTTTCATTGATCAAACTCTCCATTTTTAAAAGCCAACACAGGTTTTATAGTATCATTTCTTAATATAGCTATTTCCCCTTAATCCCTGCTACTTTTCATAATTTATTTTTATAGTCTAAAATTTTTACTTTACTAAATGAGTTTTATTATTATTTTAGTGATTCCATTAAAGCATCCTCTTGATAATTAGATTGATGGAGCACTAAATCATATACTTATTTGGTAATGTTGCTATTTTTAATTATACAGGTTTATATATATATATATATATATATATATATATATATATATATATATATACACTATTTCAATTATTACAGTTTTAATGCAGTTTTAAGTTTTAGTACCTTTAAGTATCTTTTAGTACTTTGGTACTAAGGTATTAGTACCTTAAAACTGCTCTATGACTTCTGGTATACCCTTCATGTATATGTCCAACCCTTAGCATACAATATTGTTTTGACTTTTTGAAATTGAATCTATACAATTATTTTCTATGCTTTGGTAAACTGTTGCTCTGTAATTATTTGAAATTAGATTTCCTTTTTTTATCTTCATCTCTGGATTTTGTTATCATCAAATAGAAATGTTATTGATATTTAAGGTTTTATTTGATTACCTATAGCTTTGATGCAGCTATTAATTTTCTCATTTAATATTCTTGCTGAGTACCTTGAATTTCAAACTAAATCATATTTTCAGCAAATTGGAATAGTTTTATCTTTTTGCTTATCTTTAATTTTTTTTTCTTATATGATCATGATGAGTGATTTCTTGCATAAATAATTATAGTCTGACAGATTTAATATTCATTAATTATATTGAGCTATAGTTCTCATGCATCTTTTCCTTTTTTGGAATCGAATATATATTTATTTCATAAAAGAAATTTGGTTTAGGTGCATTTCTTCTCCATTTTTGAGAATAATTTCTGTAGTATCGATACTATCACAAGACACAAAGGATGTGTGTGTGTGTGTGTGTGTGTGTGTGTGTGTGTGTGTGTGTATGTCAGACAATACAGACAATAATATTTCTAATGATTTCTGCATCATTTTTTAGTAGTGACACTGGGTACTTGAAGACTGAGAATACATTTTATGTTTCCAAACCAAAGTTTTTAAGTCTGAAGAAGTTCCTCTCCAGAGTGTTGACAAAGCTAATTTTGGATTTTTTGAAGAATTTTATTTTTCAGTCACAGAAAATACCAGAAATCACATATATGTAAAGATATTTATGGAGGAGGCTGTAATATGTATCTAAAGAAGTACTCAACAGTGAAATTCCTAAAATTTTAAAATATTACTATATATATTAATTAGAAATATAAATCTACTTTCCTATTACTCAGGTAGTGTTTGTTCCAGTTCAATTCCTTTTGTTCCAATTTTTTTTTCTAATTACAGATATTTGCACATATATATCATGTTTTATTATACTGTGGTAATGGTAAAATTAATAAAATTGTTAATATCTTTAATTTAAGATAATAACTCTTAAAATATTTGCCAAGAAGGAATTGTTTACTTACTGTTCCAGTCCTGAACTCTATTTTTTTCTTTAAGTATCAGCAGGAAATCTCTCTTCAACTTAACCAGAGATAAGACTTTCTAGTTGCTATTTATACAAATGCTAATGATTGGTACAGAGTCATTTGAATTGGAGCGCAGGCATAACGTAGTCACTAATTCATAGTTTAAATGTTTAAAAAATTACTCTTAGTAAAGAACTACTTCAGAGAAGAACATTTAGCAAATTCCTTTCTATACAATATCATGTAATTAGTAAAAAAAAAAAAAAATATTATGTATAGTGCTGTAAACTCCACTCTTGGATATCTCACATATAGGCAATGCATTTCTTCACCATAGATGACTTTTCTCATTGCCTAATACCATATTGCTATTTTAACATAAAATGCTATCTTTATTTTACAGTTTTCTATTTATTTTTGGTAGCATCAAATGAAATAATTTGATAAATAACATTTTATAAAAAGTAAATAGAATTTACAAACATGAAATCATGGAATTAAAATGTTAAAGTGACCTCAAAAAACATTTGATTCAGTTTCTATGCAAAATGTGAATCCCACATACTTCTTTTTAGGATTATTGAATTGTTCATCAGTCTTCATTTGAAGAGCTCCAGTGATGAGAAACTCACAACTGTCCTCATAGGGGCAACTTTAAGTATTATAAACTCCTCATATAAAATCCAAATATCCATTGGCTTTGGATACTACTTTCTAGGACCAAGCAAATCTACTACTACTCCTTTATATAATGGAGTCAAATATTTGATAACAACTATCACTCTCTTCAAGGATTCTTGATTCTGTTTATATAATCTTTGTTTGTTTGTTTGTTTTTAATAATCATGACACAATTTCAAGGACCATGACCATCTTAATCCCCCTCCTCAGAATGTACTAAAACCCACCAATATCTCTTCTAAAGCCAAGACCTAGACACATTACTTCTGGCATCATCTGATCAAAAAAGGAACCAATAGGTCTATTGCTATTTTCTTGTTATTTTAGATCTTGTATTTCTTTTAATATAGCCTTTGTCACATTATTATTTTTGGTAGTTACATTAAATTGATGACTCACCTTGAGCTTGAGTTCCCATAGACTTATCTTTTTCACATGAACATTTTTCTACTTTATAGTCTTTTTATCTTGTATTTAAATAGTTAATTATTTAATCCAAATTTTTAACTATACTTTTATGTCTATTAAATTTCATCATTTTCTCATTCTAGTTTTATCTTTTAAAAATCTGATTCTGAAATTCAATATATCATATATCTCTATATCCTTGAATCATAAATTTGCTAAGTGTACTATCTTCAATAAGTCAGCATAGATATGTCTAATGTTTACTTGGTGTGTGCTGAAACATTTGAAGACATTGAGAAATCTTTTGATAACATTAATAAATGTTTCTTAACTTAAAGATTATGGAATCAGTAAGGTAATGCTAAACAGAACATTATTGTTATTGAAATTGTTTACTTTTAGGAGATATAGTAGAGTCTGGTTCTATTTATTGTGTACCATAAGGTATATGAAAGATGATGCAGTACTAACTAAAAGGATGAAATTGCCTCCATCCCTTCCCTACTCATAGACAGGTGAGGAGATTCCTTGTTATCACCAAGGTAAGAGTTTAGGAGTTAGGAGAATATTGCAATATAGGTGGTAGGTTTTTTTGTTTTGTTTTGTTTTGTTTTTGTTTTTGTTTTTTTTGATAGGCATTGAGTTTGAAGCTTTGGGGCCTACATTTAGAAAAGCAAAAAAGGAAATTGATTAAAATACTAGCTACTGAAACAAAACAAAACACTACCTTGGACTAATTCTTCATATGATCCAAACTGTTATTGTTAATATTTAATTTTTTGTGATATTTTCTTGTCCTCCCTCTATATTCTCACCTTTGAAACTTTTCTTTCCCTTTGACTCAATTCAAAACTTCTTGCTTAAAACTCTGAATCTTAAGCATTCAGGAATAAACAGCCTTTGACCTCAGGCTCATTTTCTGTTACCAGTGTGGATCTCAAACTCTGACTATGCTCTTTCCTGTCTAATTGCGACTAATATGTCAAAATTTTTAATCTCACCATTTTCCCCTGTCAACACCTCTCCCCCCAGCATCCTTCTCACAGGAGAAAACGTCTTGATAACCATTTATTCACTCTGTCAAAAATATTCATGCTATTATATATGGCATTTGGAATAGATGGCAGACAAACTGGGTTTGTCTCATTTCTGATGTGCTGCAACATAAAGGATGCTATGCCTCTGGTTCTAGGAGTCAGTTGGCAAGGTGAGCCAATAAGTAACAGGGGAACAAACATTTATTAAGCCCTTACAATGTGCTACTCACTGTACTAACTGCGAGAGCTCCAAATACAAAGTGTCCCAAAAATCCTATCATAAGTCCTCAGTAGGACTTGTGAATAAGCAAAAAGAAAAAGTCTCTATCTTCAAAGAGGCTTTCATCCTAATGAAGAACACATATAAAAGACAACTCAAAAGTAGGATGGGATTTTTTTTTTTTTTGTTCCTTTTATGATTCCTTTCTTAGAGTATATGTGAGTTAAACATTAATTTAAGCATTGTGATTTTTTTGTGTTTATTTTTTGTTTTATTATAAATGTTTTATATTTATTATAAATATTAACATAGGAAAGTTTATTTAACTTGGCTTCCTGATATTACATGTAAAACACTGACAAAAAAAAAAAAAACAAATTATGTTTATTGTAAGGGATTTTTTTGCTTGAACTACTAACAATACAAATAATGACTTTTCTAATTGCCCTTCTTTCCCTAATTATGATCATCAACTACAATATCATTAGAATCCAGAAGCTTCTAAGGAAGGGATCCTGAAGTTCCAAAATTCTTTATCTCATGAGCTACATGGACAGTCTGGTCAAACCTATGGACCTCTTTTCAGAATAATGTTTTTAAATGCATAAAATAAAATATAGAGGATTATGAAGGATTATTGAAATATGATTTTTCCTTTTCAAGTTTATTAACTCCCTCAAATCTATCAATTGACCTCCTGAGGGAGAGTAGCATATCCCAAATTAAGAACCCTTACTCTAGTGCAAAGGAAAGTATATTAGTACTAGTACTAGAAGGTGATACACTAAGTCATCATGCCCAGGAGGTACTTGGTTACTTTCATTCATATCATAAGCATTCTCACCCTGCTTCCTTATTGCTTCAGCTTTTTTGACTTCCATACCATTAGTTTGAGTAAGAATGATTTACACACAGGGAGATAATTCAATGAAAGCACCAACTATGTGCCAGGGTGAAACGATTATTGACACCAATGTTAGAGCCCAAGGACCACTTCTTATAGATATGTTATAGAGATGCTTCATTGCACTTAGAACATGATAGAAGCTCAAAACAGCAATGCAATCTATACCTTTATTACAAAAAAAATTAAGAATATTTTTTTAATTTTTAAGATTATCCTTTTCTACATTAGTTTCCTAAAGACAATGGTCAGCATACTTCTGTCTCCCTCCAAAAACACATATATGCAGCTATATCTATATCTATATATTAATATATATTTTTATATTTATACATAGATATAGATATAGCTGTGTGTATATATATTTCTACACACACACATATATGTTATACATATTTTTATTTATCAATTCTTTCCTAGAGGGGAATAGCATCTTTCTTCATAGGTCCTTTGTAGTTTGAGTATTTATAATTATGTAATTTTTTTTGTTTATAATACTCAGAATAACATATATTCTTCAAACAATATTGCAGTTTCTGTTTGCAACATTCTCTTGATTCTGCTCATTTCACTCTTCATTATTTCATGCAAGTCTTTCCATGCTTTTGTAAAAATCAACCAGATTATTATTTCTTATAGCACCGTAGTATTTTATCATAATCATATGCCACAACTTGTTTAATCATTCCCCCTAAAGTTCATTTCTTATACATATAGACACTTACTTCAAAGTAAAAATGTATGGACTTCATGGATTCAGCTATTATGCTATTTAGCTAAGTATGGAGTAAAGTGAGAATAACTACTTTTTTCTCTGTCATTTTGATTGTGCTTAATAATAAACCAATCAATAGGCACTTATTAAATGCCTATAATATACAAAGTACTATGCTGGGAAC
Organism: Antechinus flavipes; assembly: GCF_016432865.1. Lineage (NCBI taxonomy): Eukaryota > Metazoa > Chordata > Mammalia > Dasyuromorphia > Dasyuridae > Antechinus > Antechinus flavipes. Next base: position 510,279,401 of record NC_067398.1, read on the forward strand.
TGCAAATACAAAATCCAAAAATAGAAATAGTTTCATCATTCAATAAGCTTGAACTCTATCAGAGAACAACTTGTATATATTTAAATATCTATAAAAGAGATACAAAATAAATACAAATTTTTTAAATAGATAGATAGCTAGGGGGTATAATGGATAGAGTGTTGAATACTTTTCCTCCTGAGTTCACATCTGTGACCCTGGACAGATCTCTTAATCCTATTTGCCTTAGTTTTCTCATTTACAAGATGAGCTGGAGGAGGAAATAGCAAATCACTCTAGTATCTTTGCCAAGAAAACCTCAAATTATATCAAGAAGAATCCGACTGAATGACTGAATATGACTGAATAACAATATAAGTTAAATACATAACAGTTCAAGAGGAAAAGTATAGGGGGAAAAAACCAACAGCCATTAGCCCGACAGGGCAATCAGTTTGGAACCTGTATAGAAAAAAAGAGAAGGTTGATTATATGAAGGGCTGCTAGAAAGGAAGTCATGACTAAACCATTTTTTCCTGGAGCATGAAGGTTATTGATAACATGATAATGGTAATGATGATACCTTGCATTTATCTAGTGTCTTTCTCCAAAGAGCTCAGAGTGCTTTGCAGACATTATCTCATTAATTCCCAAATCATTCCTGTGAGATAGGAAGGAAAGAAGCCAGGGGAAAGTTTTTAGCTTATTCCTTCACTAAGAGATAACATTGAATCATAATATCTAAGAACTGAAAGGAACTTCTGAGACCATCGAGATTAATATATTTCAATATTAGTGGTTCTCAATTTCTATGGAACATATGTTTACATGTTTACAGATGCATCTTCACAGACTGATGCAATGTACATGTAAATGTGTGCTATTTATAAGAAAAAAAGTAACACATTTATTCATTGTTCTAAGGTTAGCATTTTCTTTTCTCAGAGGAAGAAACCATTGCAGAAAAGGAACTGGTATCTAAGGAAGTAGACAGTTCAAACAAGCCTCAGGCCTAGGGTTAGGTCGATTGTATCTTCTAATCTAAATTACATAATATGCCTAATGCATTTTTGGCAAATTGCAGGGTTCTTTTTAATGATTCCAAGCTCTCCTTGAAATAAAGGCTCATTTTTCAATTTCAATATTCTTCCATTATTATATAATAGTAAGACACCAAATTTCATAGATTATGAACAGTCAGCGTCACCTAAATAGCAACAGAGAGAATGAATATAGGTGTGAGAAAGTTGCAGTGTACTACAAATGAGCAATTATGAAAGATAAGTAAAGGAATGGATGACATCAAATTAATATCTAAGAAAGAAAAGGTGAGTTAGACATATGGCAAGAGTGAGGTATAACAAGTAGATAAAATTTGTACTTCAGAGGTAAATTCAGAATATCAAGAAGAATCAGTAAAAGCTCCCAGAAATTTGGATAGACCTTTAGTCATAGACTTATAAAAGTAAATGAGCAAGATTTTTTTAGGATGAGGGAGAGTAGATGGATTTTGATTTGCATTGCTGCAGAGAATAATACCTACATTGATGAGATCTCAGATCTTTTAGAATACTTGAATAAATATATTGCACTGATAATAAATTTGGTGAATTTAATATTTAGGAAAGTTTTTACTTTCAAAGATGATACTATAGACAATGAACACTCAATCAACACTTGTTTGTCCTTCGTTTTTAAAGAGGAGCATGATAGCAGGGAGATGATAGCTCCCTGACATGCAACTGAATTGGATTTAAATGAGGGAGAGCCGGGAAGGTCACTTGCCTCACTTTCCCTTTCAGAGCCATCTGGGTTCAATGGCTAGATATAGATCAGGAGTACTGGAGATGGTCCTGGATGCAATGGGAGACCTTGGCCTTTTTAAGCTAAGGTTTTCTAAAGGTCTCAATGTGACTGAGACCACACCCATTCAGTAATCACTATGCATGTGATTACAGCTAATATGACCAATGCATTATCAGCAGTCTTTTCAATTTCACATACATTAAGCCCATCCCTTGGTTTGTATCTTTGCCAGCTGCTGCTCTGAAGCTCATTAAAGAGCCATGCCCTGGAAAGGTGGGGCCCTATCTGTAACACAAAGGTGTTCCTGGCTCATTTTATAAATTACCAAGAAGTTCAATTGAAGGACTACGTGAGGAAACATCAATATTTCAGTCATCTTATTTGCAAGTTTTTGTTGGCTCTGGTCAGTATGAGATTTAGTTCCATGAAGGATCATGTTAAAACAGTCTTTATGATTCCGAGGGAGCTGAGTGAGTTGAAGCATTAGAAGATGCAATATATCTCAGCATCACTAAGGCATTTCTGAACTTGTTAAGCGTTTACCTGATTACTCTAGGGAGATCTCAAAATTTTCTTGGTTTATGATTTTAAATGACCTGCTTTCTTTAGGGATGATTTATTTCATACCACATTAACCTAAAAATCATGTAATTCCTATAGCACTTCAATTAAAGTGTCTATTAAGCACCTATTAAATTCAGTGAATTAGAAAGCTATTAGGGATTCATCTAAAAAATAGATAGCCCTATACCCTCCCCTCTCCCCCCAAGGAACTTGCATCCTACTGAGGGATACTCCATATATACAGAAAACAAAAAATCAGTGATCTCATATAAAGAAATTATGAATAAAATGGCACTTAATCTGAACATTTCAGGGACCTATAAATTTTAAGAGGTAGAGATAATGATGAAGTGAATTACACATATGGGTGACAAAACATGTGCAAAGACATGTAGGAAGTTGTTGCGATGTCACATTTGAGGAAAAAGCTAGCAGGCTTTTTCAACTAGTGTATAAAATATGTAAAAGATAGTCATGTTAAATAAATGGATACAAAATGTTTGAGCCTGATTATAGAGGGTTTAATATGCTAGAATGCCTAGAGACAATTGGGAGCTCAAACTTTTGAGTTAGGGGCTTAGCAAAGTAAGACATGTCCTTTGGGAGATGACATTGGCAACTGTGTAGAGGATGAATTGATGAGAGGAAAGGCCATTTTGAAATCTATTAAAATAGACCAAATGAAACATGATGCATTATATATGTGCATATATACATATATTCACACTATATATATGTTCACTGTGCATATGCTTATATTAATTCCTATGTGTATATATACATACACACATATACATACAGATACACTATGTTGCAATAATCCAAACAAAGCACTTCAATATCTCATCTCATCCTTTAAAAATTCCAGTATTTGAAAATTATCTATTAGTGACTTAGTGGTAGTTGACAGAAATAGAACATGAAATCTGCTTATTTTCCAAGTACTGTGCAATTATGGTTATATAGCAGGGAATTCAAAAGGAGGATAAAGCTATATTATCCTTGATAAGCATCTCTACATAAAAATAATACCCTTCCCAGATTCAAAGTTTGCGACTAGATATTGTTTAAATAGTCATTAACTAGGAAATCTAAAGATTATACTGAAATTATAGTATGGGAAAGAACAGCCTCTTTGTCAAACAAATGGAAATATAGGGATTAAGCAAGAAACATTGATGAGTTATACACAAAGAAAAAAAAATCTAACCCCCCTTTTTAAGTGAAAAACTTCAGCTTTAACTTGCTTGTTATATGAACTCAGTAATTCAATGACTATTATAATCACATCACGGTGAACCAATGCAGGTTGTACCCCATTCAGGTTTTTTGTCCTGTGATATTGTCTACATTTTCCACTAAATGCTCTATAGTAAATTTATCTGATATTGTAAAGACTGTACTTTGTGTCTTTTAAAAATTCGTGGGTAACAAAGAAATACTTGGACTTTCCACTTATTATTCTTTGCTTTTACTGCCTAAATAGTCAGTATCCTTTTGTGATTATAAATTTTGGGTGATGTTTTTTGTGCCATACTTTTACTTGCAAGTCATCACTAGTAATATGGCACAGGCTACTTCTAACTAATCTTAAACAAACCATGTATCTCTCCATTGGCTCCCTCCATGATTTTAATTATTGGAGACTGCAATATTCCAAGATTTATAATAAAAAAGAATTTTATATTAGGTTTGATGTGAAAAGATGGATTATTGTTTTAAAGAGCAGCTTGGGATCCTTGTCCTTCTATTTAATTCTGAATTCAGAGAGATAAGATGGATCAGTAGGTAGGTAGGTAGTAAGAGGGAGAAATAGAAGAGAGATAGAATAAGAAACAGAAAGAGAGAGAGACAGAGACAGAGAAACAGACTAATTCGGTGGACTGCTTATCCAACCATATATCATAATCAATAACAAGTATTCTTTATCCATTTGTTTTTTTTTTCTTATGTGGATTTAAAAGTGATCATTTTTAATGTTTATGTATTTTACTGAGGATGTTTTTTCCATTCTAGAACTTGGTACAATTAGCTCATCATCCACAAGTCACACCATCTGGAGAAATTCATTCCAATGGAAAATCCCTATTCCATTTGAACTTTGAGCAAAATTCTTTAGTGACCATGGCAAACATCTTTCTATTTTGGTTCATCACAAGATAATTTAATAAATTTATCTCTATGATTGTACTTTAAAAAGAGGTCCTTTATGATTTTAACATAGGCACAGAAGACATTTTGTTGGAAGACAACTTTTAAGGCATTTTTTTTTTTTGTTCTGTTATGTCAATTTTTTTTTTTTAATGTAATGAACTCATTCAATAGAACAGGGAAAAAAACCTATAGGTTAATCTCCAAATTTTTAAAAATTAATTTTAATACTTGAATCATGGTCTTCCTTTCTACATTATCCACTGACTCTTACCCTCAGTAACTTCAATATTCATGTCCCTCTTTAAAAATTAACATATGATATTTCTTAACCTCTTGAATTCTAACAACCTCTTTCTCCCTTCTTTTATTCACATAAACTGGTATGGTCATACCTAAGTGGTTACCATATTTTAGTATTTAACTTTTATATCAAATCTCCAAGATTCTATGCTCTGACCATTCCTCTCTCTCATTGTCTCTTTCACTTTAAACTTACATTTTACCTTCACTGTAACTTTTGGGCCTTCAATCCTTCTCTGCTTCCATATTCCTGCCTCACTAGCCTTTGTATCTACTGTGATATCTGGCACTTTAACATTTTACTAGTTACTACTCTGAAATTCTTTTTCAATGATCTTTAATTATTCTTAACTTGTGAATCCTCCTATCACTTATTTTACCCATTTCTGTTCCAAAACAATGGATTGTGCCTCAATAAAGTAATGAGATTGAGTTGAATCCACTTCTAAAAATTTATGCTTTATTACTTCAGTGGGAATCTCCTTGCTTCTAGGCACTCTTTTTTAATCAACTCATTTTCTCATTTAAATGACCATAAGAATTACTTCAAAACTCTCCTCTTACCACCAACTATAATTCTATTCTTCAACACTTAAATCAAATGACTATGTAGAATATCCTGATGATTAGAATTACTTCATTTTTAAAATCTTTGTATAACCAGAGGGAGGCATATAGTGTTTAATAAAAATTATTGAATGACTTAGCACATTACTTCACCAAGAAGATTGAAGTCAGCAACAAGAGTTCCCTCAACCTCCTTCCTCAAAACTTCTTAGCATCATCACTTGTCCTTTCATCCTTCCTTCAGATTACAGTATATAAAGTATTCTTATTTCTCACTAAACCAATCCCTCTTTATGCTCTTCTGATCTTATTGTCTCCCTTCCCCTCCCAGACATTGATCTAGCAGTTATCCCCCTTTTCTCATGCATCTTTAATCTCATCCATTAGCTTTTCCTCATCTGTTTTTACAAAATGCTCAGGTCTCTCAAGTCCTTAAAAGAGAGATCTTAATTCATCTATCTCCTATGCATCATACTATCTCTTTTCTTCTCTTTACTCAAAAAATTTTGGGAAAATCTGTTTTATTTTAATGTCTCTACATACTTATTACTGTTTATTCCATCTCTAGAGTTTCTTGCAATCCAGTTTTCATATTAACCCCTCAATTATTGTATCAAAGATTTCCACCGATTTCTAAATCAGCAACCCATTGGTTTTAAATTACTTATTATTATTGACTTTTCTAAAGATTCCTGATACTTGACTACCTCCTCTCCAATTGGCTTCAGAGATATTTAAACTCTTCTAGTTACCATTCTCTCTCTCTCTCATCTTGACTTTATCTTAGATGATAAAGAGTGAATATTTTGGTGTAGAAGAGTGACACACTCAGATGTGTGGTTAGGAATATCAATTTGTCAGCTAGATATTAGGAGACAAATCAGGAAGCTGTTATAATAGTCCAGGCAAAAGGTAATGAGGGCTTGAACTGGGAAGATGTGGTATAAGTGGAGACAAGAGGAAAGATGAGAGCAATATGGCACAGTTGCATACACAAGATTTCGTAAATGATTGGATATGTTGGGTAGATGAGATAGGAGATTTGGAGATGACTACTTTGTTGCAAACATCCCAGACCATGATGCCATATTCAACCCCAAACCAACCTCCCCAAAAAGCAAGAAGTATAAAACTTAGTTACTTCTTATCACAATTCCCTATGGAGAATTGAATTTTTAAAAATCACTCATGATTTAGGTAATAGTTAGGATTATGCTAATGAATAGAGAAATCTTGTAGTGACTGTAATGACTGACCTCTGCATATGGTGGCCACAATTGTATAGAGAACAAATATATATATATATATATATATATATATATATATATCAGTTCTAAGATTTCAGGAATTCTTGCTTTTGGTGAACTGAGACTTCACTTAGCTTTGGTCTGTTCTTGAACTTTTCCAGAACTTAAATGAGGTACAGGTATGCATTCTAAAGTCTATATTCACTTGCTTCACTCTTGACAGTTCATATCATCAGCAGAGCTAAAATGGTCTTGAAAGCAGCTAAGTGGTGCAGCAAATAGAGCACTTGGACTATAGTGAGAAAAACCTTAGTTCAAATCCAGCCTGAAACATCTGCTAACTATGTGATCCTAAGCAAGTCACTTAACTTCAATTTGCCTCAGTTTCCTCAACTGTAAAATAGAGTAAATAACATTATCTACCTCATGGAGTAATTATGAGGATAATATTATAAAGGCAAAATAATATTTGTAGAATACTTATTACCTTTCCTTCTTCTCTATTATGTCCTTTCTTCCTCTCTTCCTGTTGATCTTCTGCTTGTACCATTGACCTTTTATCCATGGAACAAAAGCTAAATGAAACTAAATGCTAAATGAAGCACTGGAGTCCCTTTTAAAACTAATAATGAATTTTGGGCAGTGGGAGTTGGTGAGTTTCTTTGGCTCCTTGACATTATTTCTCCCTCAATCTCCTAGGAAAATCAACTGAAGAAATTTCTCCATGTGTAGGCTCCATGTTGAGCATAACAATAGTAAACTTAGTCAAATAAATCTGATAAAATATTTAAGAGTAATTATTTTGGAGGAACATAAAAGAAGTATTTTTTTTTAAATAATGGCTTTTTATTTTCAAAATATATGCAAAGATAGTTTTCAACATTCACACTTGCAAAACTTGTGTTCCAAATTTTTCACCTTTCCTTCTCCCACTCCTTCCCCTAGACAGCAAGTAATTCAATATAAGTTAAACATATGCAATTCTTCTACACATATTTCCACGTTTATCATGCTTTCATAAGAAAAAACAGATCAAAAAAGGAAAAATTAAAAAGAAAGCAAAAATCAAGCAAACAACAACAAAAAAAAGTGAAAAAAATATATGATAATCCACATTCAGTCCTGACAATCTTCTTTTTCCATGCAGATGGCTCTTTCATTCACAAGTCTATTAGAATTGGCCTGAATCACCTCATTGTTGGAAAGATCCATGTCCAAAGGCATTGATTATCACATAATCTTATTGATGCTATATACAATGTTTTCTTGGTTCTACTCCACTTAGCATCAGTTCATGTAAGTCTTTTCAAGCCTAACTGAAATCATCCTGCTGACCATTTAACTGAAGGTATTATTAACCCCATCTTTTGGGAAGTAACAGAGAGAAACTAAAACTCTGATTTCATTGGTATTTGCAATTTCTTGAATGGGAACTCTTTCAACCAATGCATATTGACAACTCCTCTCTATAACTTAAAATCTTAAAGAGTTGTCTTGACTGGGGGAACTAAATGTGGATCACAACATATTTACACATTTGTTGTTGTTGTTTGCTAGATTTTTCTTTCTTTTTTCCTTTTTGATATGATTTTTCTTATGCAGTGTGATAAATGTGGAAATTTGTATAGAAGACTTGCACATGTTTAACCTATATTAGATTGCTTGCTGTCTAGGGGAGGGGAGTGGGGCAAAGGGAGGGAATAGAACTAGGGACACAGGATTTTGCATGGGTGAATCCTGAAAGCTATCTTTGCATTTATTTTGAAAATTAAAAGCTATTATTAAAAATAAAAAAGTTAAAAAATAGTTATCTTGAGCTGTGAGAATCAATGAACCTATATATCTAATCTATATCTATACCTATTTATCTATATAACTATATCCATAAATCTATGGATCTGTATCTATTTAGATGTAGAGAGACAGATAGATAGATATTAGGTACCTAGTATGTGCCAGGCACTGTTATAATCTCTGAAATAATTAAAGAATTCCAATTTTCTTAAAGCTGGTTTGTGTCACAGGTAGAACATGAATTATACCTTTCTGATTCCAAGGCTGAAATATATCTATTACTGTAGACATGTCAAACACATGTTGTGGCTCCACGTGCAAGCCAAAAAAGCACTCTTGAATGTGTCCAAAACCAGATTAAAAAAGGCGTCTAAGTGGAGTGGTGGGTTGCTGGCCCTGGAGTCAGGAGTATCTAATTTCAAATCTGTTCTCAGACACTTACTAGCTCAGTGACTTTGGGCAAGTCACTTAACCTTGTTTGCCTCAGTTTCTTCATTTGTAAAATGAGCTGAAGAAGGAAATAACAAGCAACTCCAGTGTCTTTGCCATGAAAAATTTAAGTGGGAGCAGCCAGAGTTGGCTATAACTATATGATTAAATAACTACAAGAAATATTTAACAAAATAAATAAAAATATAATAAAATATGAACAACATCAACATGTGGTTTTTTAAGTCAATATATAGTAGGAACCCTAATGTATGATGTGGTAACTTCTATTTCTATTTGAATGTGACATAAGTTTACTATAGCTTAGTTTACTATAGCTTACTGTCACTCAACCTCATTTTACAAATGGATATGCAAAGTCTTAAAGAAATAAAGTAACTTGTCCAATATAACACAACTATTCATTTTCATGTGGCATTTGATACTAGGTCATCTTAATTCTAACTCCATCTTGTTAACTACTATGGCGAGGTGCCTTTCTTTAGTCTATCCCTCCCATTTTCCAAAAGAATAAACTGAAATCTTGAGAAAATAAGTGATTTACTCCTTTTTGCATAGCTAGTTAGTTGTAAAGATGAAATTAGGATTCATGTCTTTAGATTTCTAGTTCATTTGACTGTATCATGATGTGCCCTTGAACTATAAAGTGTAATATCCTCAAAACTAGAGAGCTCCACCTGCATGTTTAATCAGTGCCTTGAACTCATATTTTTATATTTCTTACATACATCTCATCTCTATGTCTCTTCCTGATTTCCCTTATTCTGTCTATACTACCCAACATTTTCTCTGTCACAAGACCCAAAGACTCTATCATTTAGTATCATCTTGCTTCTTCTTCCTTCAAATCCAATTGTTCCTTGGATCCTGTCACTTTTATTTGGAAAATATTTCATGTATCTAACATCTTCTGTCTGGTCTTATTTTCAACATGCTAAGTTATACATATATAATTTCTAGGTAAGCTCAAAAGTACAGTGGAGAGAAGACTGTCTGGAATCAGAGGATCTGATTTCAAATCCTCTGACATACAACCTAAATGACCTTACACAGTCTTAGCTTCTCTGAGCCCCAATTTCCTTAATTGTAAAATGAGGGATTTGGACTAGATGTCTTCTCAAATTTCTTTTAGCTCTAGAGATATGATACCACAATGGATTGATTAGATTGACTGAAACAAACATTTATTAAATGTCTACTATATACCAAGTTCTGTGCTAAGTGCTTTACAAATATCTAATTTTATCCTCACAACAACTCTGGCAAGTAGGTGTTATTATGATCCCTACTCTAAGGGAAAACTGAGTGATATAGTTAAGGAAATTTAAGTATACAGAAGTTAATGGCCTCCTGCTAATCTCCCAGTCTAAATTCTCTCACACTTCACATGTGTCCTATTTGTGCCTATCAGTATAATTTTATAGGATCATAGATGTAGAACTGGAAGGGAAGAAAAAAGGAAGGAGATAGGAAATCACTTTCCTCCCTGGGTCTCCATTCCTTCTCATTCTATTTTTAAAGTGATTCGATGAACTTTAAAATCCTTTCCACCATTCATTCTGTAATCCTATCTTCCCAACTTTATCTCCCTCTATCCATTTGACTCTCTCTATGATTAAGCCAAACTGGACAATACTTCCTAACCATAATTTATATACCCTTTGTTCACTTTGAATTTTCAGCTTGAAATGCCCTTTCCTTATTGCTCCAACCATCCAATTCCTAAACATATTTCAAAGTGGACATCACACATACTTTCACTACTGGTATTTCCTTAATCCTCCAAAGTAGAGAATTCCTCTGAATTCCTGTAACATTTTGATTCAATTAAGTTCAACACGCATTAAACAAATTTTAGGTTTAAGATGTTATGTTAGCTGCCAGAGATGCCAAGATTAAAACTGCACAGTATTGCTCTTATATATTATATATATTGGGATGGGGGAGGGGGACATAGTATGCCACAAATAAGCAGGAAAAGTAGATAAAGTAGGAAATGGTGGTGGCAATGGAGAGATACAGACAAATTACTCTGGGGGAAATTTGAGGGATGAGAAAATCCTTTCAGCAGAGAAAATCAGGAACAGCTTCCTGAAGGAGTTAGCATATGAACTGCAAAGCCAATCAACTATTAAGCACCTAACCAGGCACTATGCCAACTATTAAGGATCCAAAGAAAGACAAAAACTAATGCTTCTTCATATATATGTGTATATATATGCATATATATGTATACATGCATATATTATATATATATTATATATATATACATGTTTACATATATGAATGAAAAATTGGAAATAAGGAACAAAAGGAAGGAAGGTATTAAGATTATGGGGACATGAGGTAAAGGCTTCTTGTAGAAAGTGAGCTTTTAGCTGAAACTTGAAGGAAGCCAGAGAAGTCAGAGAGGAAGAGGGAACTAGTTCTAGACATAGATGGAGGACAGCCAATGAAATATTCAGTCATGAAATGGTGTGTCTTATTTGAAGAAGAATAAAGAGACAAGGGTCATTGGGTTACAGAATTCTCAATTGTTAAAATGAGAAGGAAATATTTTCCAATCAAGAGTGATGGCCTTTGCAAATGCATGGCAACAGGATGTGTTAGGTAGAGAGAGGTCAGAAAACAGCTAGTTATCTATTTTAGATGAAATGTAGAATTTGTGAAGGAAAAAAAAAATGATTATCAATCTGAAGAGTAGGTTAGAACCAGAGTGTTTATGTTTTTACATAGAAGATCAAAAGGTTTGCTTTCTAACCCTTAGGAAACATGATGCAATAAGTACATAAATGTGAATGCTACTTCATCAACAAACAGGATCATCCAGAGCATCACCTATGCAGATGACCAGTCGTCTCCAATGGATTTTTTTCTACTACAGCTCTGAAGTAGATAATATAGAAAACTAAAAAATTAATGAATTAATGAATGAATAGCTTTGTATTCTTAAATATGTTTAGTACTCCATTTTTTTTCTACTTTCTCTCATTTCATTCATTGTAACATATCTCTGAGTAGACAAATATCAAAATTACCTATCTCATCTATGTATGTACAATGTTCCACAATGAGTATGTGCTAGGTGTTGATTGATCAATAATGCTGGCCACATAAAGAAACTCCCACAGTCACAAATTTATTCTGATTATAGAAAGCTGTACATTGCAGTGTGTAAATAATAATATTTGTTGAAGATTTTCAAAGCAGTGTGCATTCCTGAATGTAGAAACAACATATTTTTAATCAATAGCATTATAGATATCCAAATAAATTATATTCCCCTAAGTTATTTTAATTTATTAGTAGTTTATAAATAACTTTAGGGGGAAAAATTCCAGTTTCTAACCTAAGGCAGAGAATTTGGAGATTTCTGAGAAAAATTATATTTCCCACAAGTATTTAGACTTTTTAAAATGTGCAAACAAAATACTTTTTCAATTGGAAAGCTATTTGTTACGTTATTTTGTCCATGAATATTTTAAAAACATTCTTAACAGTTTAAATTTTCTATGTGTCTTGATCTTGCTAAGAAAATATCTTCTTCATATTATCATAAAACGTTGAAAATTGTTACTTGGCAAGTGATTGAAAAGTCTCGTTTGAGTTGGTACAGGAACAGTGTGATGAATATCCTGCTGTCATTTTGTGATTTGAAAATTTGCTAGGCCCCTAATATTTTTCTTTGATAGTCACATAGCCGCAGTTTTTAATGTCATAATTTTATAACTATGTAATTGACCATGTGCTTTCTTTGCCAAGAGGGAAGGTATCAAACCATTCTCCCTACTCTTTTCGGTGTAGGGAAAAAAAAATCTAAGGAAATATCCAGGAAATTTTTAGATTAAATCAACATTAAACGATAAATTCCAACACATAAAAGAGAAGAATGTGGTCCCTTTGACATTCTTGTTACTATAACAGAGTCTACATTTTTTCTTGATCTTTCTTTTCTATTTATTCCTTACTTCTTCCTTCTTTGTTGTCCTCCACTCAAACTTCCTGTAGTTTTCTCAGGTAGCCCACATGACAGCAAAATTGAAATATTCCCATGGGGGAAAAAAAGGTGCTTCTTAATCCCAAAGTAACATTCCCCCCATACCTCTCAAGGGGTCAAGCACAACCAACAACTGGAATGTCTTCTAAACCAGAAAAAACTGAATAAAGTTGGTTCAACATTATTCAAAGTAGATTATTCAAATCTGCTGTCTTGGGTCATACATATACATAGCATATTCTCAGTTATTACCCGGCTGACCTTATGGTCATGCTATTACATCTGAGAAGGATGCAGGGTCATGGGTTTCAAGTTGAGCTGGAAAGAGCAGTTGCTCAGGTGTCCCATGATCCCTGATTAGAAATTCTTGGACCATATAGAAAATCCTCTGCCAGGAAAGGCAGACAAACTGACTTTGTTTCCATTAATTTTGAGAATTTTCTAGGCCCCAGCAGCTCCTAATTATGTATTTAGCAAGAATATGGAACAATCTGATTCTCTGAAAGAGAATTCCTTTTTGCCCTATAAGCCTTGGAATAATATTAAATCCAGTGTTCGGAGGTTTTGTCTTTCAGCTGAACACATTATTTTAGTAATATAGTGAAACTTCAAGTGTGAAAATCCTTTTACTGAGCAGCAATTTAGCTGTATTTTAAAACCTTGGTGAATAGCCTGGAGGTACAGGCAGGATGAATGTCATGCAAATGACTACCCAAATTTCTTCCAGACCTAAATTTAGAATTCTGGGATATGATATATTTTTTTAAAGAGACATGATAGTTTTACTACTATTGTTACTATAATGATTGTCATGATTAGCATGAACAGTGACTGTAACCAGTGTAACTCAGTTTTCAGCAAATTGCCAATTCAAGAGGCTACTGGGGAGTAGGCTATAAACCAGAATGAACGTTCTATTGTTATTCTGTGCCCAAACATTGTACTTTTAATATCCTCTAGCCATATTATATCTGAATGGGTATTCTTTGGTCCCAAGGTAAAATCAGATAGAGAATATTGGAATTAACTAGATTAAAAAAATGCATTGCCATTACAAAAACAAATTAATCAAGCACATTGCCCACTAGTAGCTGCCTGAGGATTCTATTATTTTCCAATGCTTAATAAGCTAATTAATGGGAAAGATTTTACTGTTGAATACTAGAAAATATAAACTGATAACACCAATTAATAATCATAATCCCAATATAATACCATTAATAATCATAACCTCAAGTAAATATAAAATCCTTGAGGGAAAGGATTGCATTACTTTTATCTTTGTATGTCTTGTGCAGAGAATGAATAGAAGTGAGTTGAATCACAGTTAATACAATATCATTTAATCTAAAGATTCTTTTTTTTTTTTTAGTTTTTATTTATTTGTTTGTTTGTTTTTTAATTTTTTAAATAACTATTTATTGACAGAACCCATGCCAGGGTAATTTTTTACAACATTATTCCTTGCACTCACTTCTGTTCCGATTTTTCCTCTTCCTCCCTTTACTCCCTCCCCCAGATGGCAAGCAGTCCTATACATGTTAAGTATGTTACAGTATATTCTAGATACAATATATGTGTGCAGAACCGAACAGTTTTCTTGTTGCACAGGGAGAATTGGATTTAGAAGGTGGAAATAACCCGGAAAGAAAAACAAAAATGCAAGCAGTTTATATTCATTTCCCAGTGTTCTTTCTTTGAGTGTAGCTGCTTCTCTCCATCATTGATCAGTTGAAACTGAGTTTGATCTTCTCTTTGTCAAAGAAATCCACTTCCATCAGAATACATCCTCATACAGTATTGTTGTTGAAGTATATAATGATCTCCTGGTTCTGCTCATTTCATTTAGCATCAGTTCATATAAGTCTCTCCAAGCCTCTCTGTATTCATCCTGCTGGTCATTTCTTACAGAACAATAATATTCCATAACATTCATATACCACAATTTACTCAACCATTCTCCAATTGATGGACATCCATTCATTTTCCAGCTTCTAGCTACTACAAACAGGGCTGCCACAAACATTTTGGCACATGCAGGTTCCTTTCCCTTCTTTAGTATCTCTTTGGGTCATCTAAAGATTCTTAAAATTTTTTTATGTCATAAATTACCTCCCACCCCACACACATAGTTTGGCATGCTAAAAAATCCTATGGATCCTTTATCTGGATAATGTTTTTAATGACTATATGAACTATAATTGGTTTCCCTTGAATTCCTGTTTGTTATGGTCCAGAACTCTGAACTTGAAACAAAGGATTCTTACAAGGTACTGAGTCAATGGAATTGATAGAGACAATAGTTACCTAATTTAGCATGGTTCAATATGATTGATTTAATCCTACAAGGAGATGTTATGGGCCAGAACTTGAAACAAGATACTAAGTGGAATTGAGAAGACAATGGTTAAATCTAGTTTAGCACTGATTTAATCTTACAACAAATAATAGTTTCCTACTGATATAATGCTTGGTTTGTACTCAGTGTGTAGCACATAAGCTAAAAGCCTCAGCCAGGGAGATTCAGAGATTCAGAGACAAGTGAACAGAAGGCTGGAGGCTGGAGGCTGGAGGTTGAAGGCTGGAGCACAAACCCTTGGACTCAGACAGATTCATCCCATCTCACACCACCTTGGTGGTAGTCTCTCCTCCTTCCCTTCCCCACTGAAATCAAGACTCAAAAGGCCCCCAGAAAACTAGCCGAGCTCCGAGTGAAGGAGACAAGACTCCGAAAAAGGTAATAAAGGATGTGGACTTTAACACCTCCTATCTTTTAAGTATGATTCTAAGCCAGTGGATTCATAGCCCTTTACCAGTCCCATACTTGATGGATTCATACCTCAACGGGACCTGCTGGAAAAAATGGTCAAGTGACAAAGTCTTCTAGATTCTAGGACCACCTTAAAGAGCCAAAGAAGTATCATGTCAGGACTTAGTGGAGAATATGAGAACAAATGTGTTCATCTGTGAATGGCTTTGAATGTGTATATGTGTTTGTTCATTTTAAAGAATATCCCAGTACTAATGATACTGACAAAGTAGAGCCAAAAAGAAAAAAAAAATAACTAAACAAAAACCCTCATCAAAATCTTGACAATAGATTTATAATAACATTTTAAAATTCCTTTTAGCATATAACTGATCAGAAGTGATGTGTTATAATTTAAAATCCTGAATTCCATATCTTGAAGAGAAAAATGGAAAAAGAAACTTAAAGGTTTTTTTTTAAGTTTTAAGTTTGTTTTAAAGTTGTTTTTTTTTTTTTTTTAATTTAAGTAGGTTCAGGAGAGGAGATGTTAGGAAAGTTAAATCAAAATTATGATAGCAAAACTAAAGGCCCAGACACAGAGGAATCAAGATAAGCTTCATATAAGATGGAATTCCAGTGATTCATAACAAAATTGGGCACTTCCATCAAGGAATACCACATCATTCTCAAATAAACTACTAAATCTGGCACAACTATTTTAAATATCGAAAAATTCCCTGGTTTGTTTCCCAAGCTTACTTCATAAACTCAGATTATTTATGTAATGATTGGAAAGATTTTTTAAAATGAATTACTGGTAGCAGAGACAAAATAATATAGTGGAAGTAGCACTGAATTGAATGCCAAATGATGTAGTCACAGCTCTGAAACTAACTGGGAATGTGACACTGGATACATTAGGAAACTTTCCTGAGACTGAATTTTCTCATCTGCAAAATGGGATGGGAACAGAGAGAAGGGAATAGACTTTTCAACAAGTTCTACACTCTAAAGTTCTGTTCTTCTAATGATGGCCTTTTGAAGTCTGACAATGACTTGCATTTGTAGAGTCCACAACAAAAAAGGCTCTTCAAATGTAGCTAATATCATGACAAGATAGAATTAATTAAGAAGCCAAATAAAAAGGTTTCCAACTGGATAATGAAGTGAGTAGCTATGTCATAAGAACATCTTTTGTATGGCAATGAGGGATTCATGTCATATCAATCCAGAAGCCTGGACCTCAGGCATTATGTCCTATGCTGAACAAAGTAGGTCATTCATTCCTACACTAGAGAAACATGAAGAAATTGTTACTTTTTGTTTGTTTGTTTGTTTGTTTTAATAACTTTTTATTGAATGAACCCCTGCCAGGGTAATTTTTTACAGCATTATCCCTTGCGCTCACTTCTGTTCTGATTTTTCCCCTCCCTCCCTCCACCCCCTCTCCCAGATGGCAAGCAGTCCTTTACATGTTGAATAGGTTACAGTATATCCTAGATACAATATATGTGTGCAGAACTGAACAGTTTTCTTGTTGCACAGGGAGAATTGAATTTAGAAGGTATAAATAACCCGGGAAGAAAAACAAAAATGCAAGCAGTTTATATTCATTTCCCAGTGTTCTTTCTTTGGGTGTAGCTGCTTCTGTCCATCTTTGATCAATTGAAACTGAATTAGCTCTCTTTATCGAAGAGATCCACTTCCATCAGAATACATCCTCAAACAGTATCGTTGTTGAGGTATATAATGATCTCCTGGTTCTGCTCATTTCACTTAGCATCAGTTTATGTAAGTCTCGCCAGTCCTCTCTGTATTCATCCCGCTGGTCATCCCTTACAGAACAATAATATTCCATAACGTTCATATACCACAATTTACTCAACCATTCTCCAATTGATGGGCATCCATTCAATTTCCAGCTTCTAGCCACTACAAACAGGGCTGCCACAAATATTTTGGCACATACAGGTCCCTTTCCCTTCTTTAGTATCTCTTTGGGGTATAAGCCCAGTAGAAACACTGCAGAGTTCCAAATTGCTCTCCAGAATGGCTGGATGTGTTCACAATTCCACCAACAATGTATCAGTGTCCCTGTTTTCCCACATCCCCTCCAACATTCCACATTATCTTTCCCTGTCATTCTAGCCAATCTGACAGGTTTGTGGTGGTATCTCAGAGTTGTCTTAATTTGCATTTCTCTGATTAATAATGATTTGGAGCATATTTTCATATGGCTATAAATAGTTTTGATTTCTTCATCTGAGAATTGTCTGTTCATATCCTTTGACCATTTATCAATTGGAGAATGGCTTGATTTCTTATAAATTAGAGTCAATTCTCTATATATTTTGGAAATGAGGCCTTTATCAGAACCTTTGACTGTAAAAATGTTTTCCCAGTTTATTGTTTCCCTTCTAATTTTGTCTGCATTTGTTTTGTTTGTACAAAAACTTTTTAATTTGATATAATCAAAATTTTCTATTTTGTGGTCAATAGTGATCTCTAGTTCTTCTTTGGTCATAAATTCCTTCCTCTTCCACAGGTCTGAGAAGTAAACTATCCTATGTTCTTCCAATTTATTTATAATTTCATTCTTTATGCCTAGGTCATGAACCCATTTTGACCTTATCTTGGTGTACGATGTTAAGTGTTGGTCAATGCCTAGTTTTTGCCATACTTAAAATTGTTACTTTTTAAAGCGTTTTTCTCTTGGCAAGAAATGGCCAGAAGTTTGTCTTAGAATCAGGAAGAAACTTTAAAGCTCAGCTAAGTTGAACTGTTACTTTACAAGCCTGGAAACTAGGTTTCAGGCAAGCTAAGTGATTTCAAGTCACACAGATAATTCAATATTGTTGCTAGCACTTAAAATGATAGACTGAGCTACGTGGCATAATAGATAAAGTGCTAGATCTGGAGTCAAGAAGACCTGAATCCAAATCCAATCGCAGACACTAGCTGTATTTTCCTAGGCAAAATACTCAACCTTTTTTGCCTCAGTTTCCTCACTTGTAAAATGAGCTGGAGAAAGAAAGGGCAAACTAATTCCACTAGACTTGTGATGGAGAGAGCTATCAATACCCAGAGAAAGAACTATGGAGATCAAAGCATAGTATATTCACCTTTTTTGTTGTTTGTTTGTTTTTTCTTTCTCATTTTTTTATCCCCTTTTGATCTGATTTTTCTCACACAGCAAGACAAATATAGAAATATGTTTAGAAGAATTGCATATATTTAACTTATATTGGATTACTTGCTGTATAGGGGAAAGGAAGGAGAGCAGAAGAAAAATTTGGAAATTTTTTTTTGCAAAGGTGAATGTTGAAAATTATCTTCACATGTATTTTGAAAAATAAAAAGCTATTATAAAAAATAAAAACATAAATATCAGGAAATGGCAAACCACTCTAGAATATTTGTCAAGAAAACCCCAAATGGAGTCATGAAAAATTGGATATAATTGAAATGACTTAATAAGTCTAATTTTTGTGACTTATATTCTCCTAAACCATGCTGCACCTAGGTATGTAAATCAAATAATGCTTTGCTTACAGAAGAACTAAAATATGTCATGGAATATGAGTTAATCTCTTTGTGGAGTAAATATTTACCCTTTTAATGCTCTTTGTTCTCACAAATCTCATTTTTAATATATGATTAATCTTTACTAGAGTTATAGAATCAGAGAATTATGAAGGTGAAAGAGGCCTCAGAAGTTAAAAAAAAAATGAAGTAATTTCATCACCCAACCATGGATATCTATTCTCTTTAGGAATACAGAACATATTAATTTTTCCATTAACTTAAAGATAGCACAGTCGATTTTTGGATGCCTCTAATGTTTAGAAAATTCTTATATTAAATGAAAACTGTCACTTATAACTAATACTTCTTGGTTCTCATAGTCATGCTGGATCAGTTTAAATCATTTTCTACATGAAAATTCCTCATATATTTGGAGATAACTTTCATGACACATTCATCCTCCATGTATCCCCAATGAATTCTTTGTTTCAGCTAAATAAACCCAATTCTTTCAGTTTCTTAAATAACATTTCTAACCCTTTCCAATTTGTCAGTGTCCTTTGTAAAACATGACACCAGTACTCAACACAATAGTGCAGAATACAGACATTCCTTATGCTGAATGTTACACTCAGTAATTTAGCCAAAATAAATTTTTATAATGACCATGCCTGTTACAAAAAAAAAAATAATAATAAAATGTACCCCTGTCCCTCTATGCAGAGATGAGTAACTAAGGGTCTGTAACATTGCATGTATTTTTAGATGGGTTGATTTTAGTTTTGCTTAAATACATTTTTTTTTATCAAGAGGGATGATTCATTGGGTAGAGTGGGACAGAAAGATTTATTCAGAAATGAAAGTTATGTAAAAACAAAAATTTAAATAAAAATTTCAAATTGAAAAAGCAGATGAAGAATTTGGATAGGGCTTGGGCTGTGGTTTACACAGAAGTAAATTTAACAAAATCTTCCTTCTTCCACCCATACACAGAAAGATCAAATTCATAACAAAAGCAAGACTACAGAACAAAAATTTTAAAATACTAAAGTAAGCAAATTAAGAACTTCAGAGTAACTATTTGTTTCTTAATAACTGACCTGTTCACTGCAAATTATTTCTGATCTATCCACTAAAGAAGATCTACTAAACAACACTTTATTAGATTAGTTTGGAGTATGTACTTATAAAAAATAAAATGCATTTAATTACAAGAATAGTTCATAACTCAGAATTATCACTATTTCAAAATTGTCTTTCCTTTCATTTAATTGTAAGTAATGAAATTTTTATGCATAACCTATAAACAGGTCAAATTCCAAAATTTGCTTTTTAAGTTAGTTTCAGATCCATAGTGTGTTTTTCAAATGAAATGCAATTTTTTATTAATACCATTTGTATTTCTAGAACAAGATATAAATATTTATTTAACTCATTTTACTTAAGCATACAGATTGTTGTTGTTTGGTCATGTCCAATTCTTCATGACCTCATTTGGATTTTTCTTATCAAAGAAACGGGAATAGTTTGCCATTTCCTTCTCTGGTTCATTTTACAGATAAGAAAACTGAGGCAAAAAGGTTTAGATGACTTGGCCAAGGTTACATAGCTACTATGTGTTTGAGATCTGATAAACTTTCTGACTCTAGACCCAGCACTCTATCCACTGCACCACCTAGCTGCTTAGGTATGTAGAAACTGCTAAGTATTCATGGAATACAAAGTTAGTGGTCATTTTGGGAGGGATCAGGAGTAAGGCAAACCTCCACATTTTCCAGCATACCTCTGCTATGCCCTATGTAAATCTATGGTATAAACGTTTGATAGGGTATAGCCAAAGAATTTGTAAAAAGATGAAAAAGACATGGTGATTCCTAAATTCCATCAAAGACAAGAAAAAAAGTCTCAAAAGTAAAATAAGCTTTAATCTACTAAAGTTTTACATGTTATAGGTAATGTTGCCATAACACAAGTATGATCAGTCAGTAAACATTTATTAATCTCTTATATGCAAGAAATATGCAGGATGAATTGTAGATAATTATGAGAAGGTACTAGAATTAAGGTGAGTATAGGAAAGACTTTCTGTAAAAGGTAAGATTTTCATTGAAATCTTGAAGAAGCCATCCAGGAGGTAGAGAAGAGGAAGAACAATTCAGACATGGAAGCATAGTTGTCTGCTTAAAGTGTAGGGGGAAAAAAGTAAATACAGCCATTACAATTTGTGTGGCTCCAATATTATTTCAGTGAACAGATGTTATGTTTTAATTTGTTCTTGACCAACTCAATTCAATTGTATCAATACTTATTGCATTCCTACTTTACACATGGAAGTATGCTTGAAGATAACTTAATTTTTGAATGGATCTGTAATCTCATTATTAAGATTATCTTTCATGAAACAGATTGAAATCCATTTAAATATGCTCACCTTGTATGATTGTTGTTACTGTTCTTCCACAAATTGTCATGGGATGTCCATTCAATGTTGTAGGGCAACATTCTTGTTCTGGACATTAGGAAAATACCAATGGAGGACCCAAGCTGTCCATCTTTTTCTTCCATTTTATGACAAATCCATTTTCTTTTTGGGTCATTATTTGCAAGATATATAAAGTGAAAAACTAACCATAATTTCTGACCTAAATAAGTTCACAACACAATAGGGTTGGTTGTCATGCAGTATGTGATAAAAGCAAAGTGAGTTCTTCTTTTAAAATATTAATAAACTTCAACTATCTACAATAGAAGGCAGTCCTATCTAGAAAATGTGTGACTTGGAATGCCTAGGAAAGGAAATCAAACATAAAGAAATAATACTTACCTGGAAACTTTACAGTTTATAAGAACAAGCAAGTATGATGATTTATGAGGTTCTCAAGATTTTAGTAGCATATAAGCTTATTTAGAACATGGATTTAGGATGTGCATAAGTTATTATTCCTAAAGATTGGGGCAAAGAGAAATTGTGATTCTCACCACTGTCTCACAATCCTTCTTTATAGAGCAGAACAGTTATTTATTTGTATCTAATTGTTAACTTTTTGTTCTCCATTTGCCCTCATTTTCAGTTTTGACTCAGAAATGAAAAACAAACGTTTTAATTGTATTTTAGATAAGCTTTATCCCCCTAGTTTCACTAATATCAATAAAACAATTTTATTTTTTCAGTAAGAACTTGCTCCTTATGACTTTCAGTAAAAATTTTATCTTTGAATTACATATATATATATATATATATATATATATATATATGTGTGTGTGTGTGTGTGTGTGTGTGTGTGTGTATGTCTGTGTGTGTGTGTGTGTGTGTAGGCATGTATGTATTGCAGCTACTTTCAATGTACATTTCTGTCAAAAAGTGTTTCTTTGCCAATAAAAAAGTAGGTTTAAAAAATTTTCCAGGTTTAATCCTTTCAAGTTTAAAAAGGATTCTTCCCCTTAACTTTCTCTCAAAGAATTAATATGTCTTTTATTTTTTGGGGGGTAGGTAATCAGGGTTAAATGACTTACCTATGGTCACAAGTCACAAGCTAGTTAGTGTTTAGTATCTGAGGTCACATTTGAATCCAGGGCCTCTTAACTACGAGGCCAATGATCTAATCACTGAGACACCTAGCTTCCAATAATTACATCTATTTCAAACTCAAAAATATTTTATGAGTAAATCGATTTGGGAATTTCTGCTATGGAACAGAGTTCCTATAGGAACATGGGAATCTCAGTCTATTGTGGCCCTTTTAACACACACACACACACACACATACACACACACACACACACACAGAGTCAACCCTTTAGTCAAACTCGTTGGGACAAGATGAAGATGGTTGAAGAATTGAAGGGATACTTTGAGTAAGATAGCAATCAAAGTCACAGAATATGACAAGAAAGTTGTAGTTTGGAGGTTTGGCATGAAGGAGAAGTAGAAGCTGTACTATGAAGGGAATAAAGAGGGATATAGGTATGTGAGAATAATGAGGAGCATAGCTAGTATGAAGCTGACACTTTCCTTTATGCTTCTCTCTTCCACTTCCATTTTCTCCACCTTTCCCCTTAATATTATTGCCACGAGGATAGTAGGGATGAGGAAAAGATAGGAAGGAGCTAAGAAGAATGATGAAGAAGAACAAGCAGGGATCAACATGATTGGAAGGGAAGATAAACTTCTCACTCTTTTGCTATTCTGCTTCCTTTTTCTCTTCTCTCCCCCACTTCCCTTCTTTGTCCCCTGCCATTCCTTTTCTCTTCCTTTATCCCCTATTTTGCTCCTTCCTCTGATCAATTCCTCCCATTCAGTCATTCCCTAGTCCTACACCTCCCAACATTGCCCCTTCCCTTCTCTTCACCTTCTTCTCTTCCCTTTCACTCTTCCCCTTCCTTCTCTCTTCCCACTTTCTTTCCTCTTTTCTTTTCCTTATCTTCCCTTTCCTGTTCTTTATTTCTTTTTCTTCCCTTTTCTTGTTCTTTTTCTTCTTTTTACTTTCCTTTTTCTCTTATCCTCTAATTCTTTCCTTTCTGCCTTTCCAATCTCTATTCTCTTCCCTCTCTTCCCTTTCTTTCCTTTCTCCTATTTTCTCTTCCCTCCTTTTACCTACTTTCCAAGTTATCTTTCCCTTCTCTCTTCCCCTTTCTCATCATTCCCCTTTTTTCTCTCCCTTCATGTCTCTTTCATTTGTCTTCCTTTTTAATCATGTTTCCTTCCCTTCCCTTTCTATGCCTTCTGTAAGAATATTCTTATTGCCAAGTGACAGTATTAGACTGAGAAAGAAAAGGAGAGAAAGGGGAGGAAGAGAAGATTGGTAGAGGGAATAAGTACTAGAATGGTCTTTCATCCCATCATTCCTATATAGCTCTGCTAGGCGTGCTGGTGGATCATAGATATTGGGGGTGGAGAGGTAAGGAATAATGACTGAGTTCCTTTACCTTTCTCAACAGGAGGTTGAAGGTGAGGAAAGAAAGAGAAATTTCTGGCTAATCCTGAGTCTGAAATCATCAAATATAGAGAATTATAAGGTAACATATAGGTAAGTAACTGCCTATATTACAGAAGACAAATCTATAGCTGCTGCTTCATTTAGTTGGGACTTTGAAAAAAGAAACCATAGTCAATTCCTATACAAACCAATTAGTTTTGCTCTCTTTTATGGCATACAACTAACTAATTCTTAGCCTTTGACAAGTATCTCTCAAGTGTTTGCCACTCCTTCCTATGGAGATTGGGTGAAAGTTTGTGGGTGGATCAGTGCATAATCATCTATAATAATAGCTTCATGATGGGACTCAGAAGTATTGGCACTGTATGAGCCATATGTATACATTATATATAATGTATAAATTTCATTAATGACTTGTCTACAAATACAGTAGCATCCAGAGATATTCACCTGGCTTCTTGACTAAGAAACCTGTACTTTATATCCTATATAGCTGTCTTTGACAAGATACAAAATGTCAGGTAGTTTTTTCAGGCCCCTAAAACCCAGACTGCATTAAATTCTGGAAATATTTAGTAGAGAAGCACATTGCACAGGTTTGCATGATATTTATTAATTGATTGAAATTCACATATATTGCCAAGTTTAAAAGGACAGTAATCTAGGAAATATGAAAACAGAGTAGGCATTTTTATTCCTTTCCAAATGATTACTTTCTTTCATGTCACCAATTGCCTAATAGGAAGTATTCAGGCTTTTATCTTGCATACTGCAACCTATCCATAACTTGAACCTAATATGTGGGCATAAAGTACAACTTATCTCTCAGGATTTTACAATGAGGAAAGTCTCTAAAGCCAGCTTTACATAAAATACAGAGTGCATATCCACTAGATTGGGGTAAAGAAAGCATGCAGTCTGGAGAGGACCCACCTTGAGAAACACTTAGAGATTGAAGCCTCAGTTCAGAGTCTTGGCATCCAAAAGTACACTTAATTCCTGGATAGAAAGAACATTTCTCTTCTACAATTTCCTATTCTTCATTGTGGGGAGGGGTATATTATTTCTTTTGGTTTGTAATTCTTGTTTGAACATTCTATGTTGTTGTTCATTCATTTCAGGCTGTCCAAATCTTTGTGACCCCATTTTGGGTTTTCTTGGCAAAGATACTAGCATGGTTTGGGTTTGTCATTTCATTCTCCAGTTCATTTTATAGATGAAAAAACTTAGGCCAATAGGGTTAAATGACTTGTGCAGAATCACAAGTCTAGTTTGTGTTTGAGATCAGATTTGAACTCACAGAGATGAATCTTCTCAACCACTGCACTACCTTACTACCAAATCATCTTACTATTCATTGATGGCTTGTAATAATCTCTTTAACATGTCCAAACTAACTTCTCATGATAATGTCAGTACACCTTTATCAAGACCAAATCCAATCCAAATCCATATTACCAAATAGAATATTTGATTGCCTCATTTGTTTTAACTAGATAATCTCTAAGGTCCTTCGTGGATCCCTAACCTATGACTCTTGGGGTTTAAAATATCACCATGTATCTTTGATCATTACTTCGCTCTCCCTTGTATTCTATTTCCCCATGTACACCTATCTCCACTCACTATTACTGGCAAATGTTCATCCAATGTTTCTGCCTCCTTGGTTCCTTTCCAAGTCAATAGCAAGCGCTGTGTATGATTCATCTCCTTCTGTGACTGGACGAGAGGTCAGCTTCTAATGACTTCCTGATGTAGGAGGACTAACCATCTGAGAATTATTTGTAAGGTCCAATTAACTATATGTGTCATGACATGGATCAAAGTAGATGAAATGGAACAAACTGGGATAAGCAGTGCTCCTGTAAGGCAGATATTTGAAAAGATTAGGTAGGATAGATATTTCAATTGTTATTTGAGTTCTTAAGAATTCTCTTCTTCAGAATAGAAAGGATAAATAACAGAGGGGAAAAACATATTAAAACCATGAAATGTGTTCCTCATGCTGCATCATAGAAATCACAGAGTATTAAAGTAAGATCAACTAATATCCTCTTTTTTATGCTTACTATCTTAAAACAGAATAACACACTATTTAAAATATTATAACTAAAAAAATAAAATATTATAACTGAGTAATATTATAATTTGGAGCATCAAAACTGTAATGTACCCATTCATGTGTGCTGCTTTCAAGACTGTCCTTATTTCTACATGAATAAAATTCATATGAAACTCTAATGTAATGTCTATAGGAACAAGGGCCAAGAGTATTTATAGGTTCTGTAAAGTAGAATCTCAAATACTGAGATCATGTTGAACCAAAACAAATTCAAATTTACCAAAATCTCAATAATCTGGAGTTTCATAGAAGTATTTCTCTGTTCCTACTTTGCCCTATTCTCCTTTCTCCAAGTATCTGCTAAAATTAGATGCTTTATAGACATCTCTGAGCTAATATATTCAAAACAGAGCTTATTAGCTTTTTCCCAAAAGTATACCTCTTCTAAACATTCTAAAGATTCTTAACATTTCCTCTAAAAAACAATAAGAATAATAGCTAGTATTTACATAGTGCTATAAGGTTTCTAAAGTACTTCTTAGATTATTTCATTGTATGCTCATCATAACCTTGTGAAGTGAGTGCCATTGCTATCACCATTTTACAGATGGGGAAACTGAGGCTGAGGAAGGACTTGCCCAGGTCCACATAGCTTGTAAGTGTCTGAGGTAGTATTTAAATTCATATCTACCCAGCTTTGGGGTAACAAAAAACTGCTGGTAAATTGGAAACTAATATGGTAGGAAATAGACATTGACCCATAACTAACACTGTAAACCAAAATAAGATGAAAATAGGTTCATCATTTAGACATAAAGAAAGTGATATGATAAGCAAATTAGAAGAACATAGGATACTTCACCTCTCAGATCTGTGGAGATGGAAGGAATTTGTGACCAAAGAAGAAGAAGAGTTCATTATTGAATACAAACTAGATAATTTTGATTATATTAAGTTAAAAAGTTTTTGTACAAATAAAACTAAGGCATACAAGATTAGAAGGGAAGTAATAATCTGGGAAAGCATTTTTATATTCAAAGGTTCTGATAAAGGACTCATTTCTAAAATATGTAGAGAATTGACTCAGATTTATAAGAATTCAAGCCATTCTCTAATTGATAAATTGTCAAAGCATATGAACAGACAATTTTCAGATGAAGAAATTGAAATCATTTCTAGTCATATGAAAAGGTGCTCTAAATCACTATTTATCAGAGAACTGCAAATTAAGACAACTTTGAGGTACCACTACATACCTCTCAAATTGGGGAAGATGACAAGAAAAGATAATGACAAATGTTGAAGGGGATGTGGGAAAACTGGAACACTGACACTACTTGGAACTGGGAACAGATCCAACCATACTGGAGAGCAATTTGGAACTATGCTCAAAAAATTATCAAACTGTGCATACCCTTTGATCCATAAGTGTTTCTATTGGGATTGTATCCTTAAACAATCATAAAAGAGGGAAAAGGACCCACATGTGCAAAAATGTTTGTGGCAGCCCTTTTCATAGTGGCAAGAAACTGGAAACTGAGTTGATACCCATTAGTTGGAGAATGGCTGAATAAGTTATGGTATGTGAATGGTTTGGAGTATTATTGTTCTATAAAAAATGATCAGGAAGATGATCTTAGAGAGGCCTTGAAAGACTTACATGAACTGATGCTAAGTGAAATGATCCAAACCAGGAGATCATAGCACATGGCAACATCAATATTATATAATGATCAATTCTGATGAATATGACTCTATCCAACATGAGATGATTAATATCAGTTTCAATATCTTGTGACAAAGAGAGTCATCTACATTCAGAGAGAGTACTGTGAGAACTGAATGTGGATCACAACATAGCATTCTCACTCTTTTTGTTGTTGTTTGCTTCAATTTTATTTTCTTTTTCATTTTTTCCTTTTTTGATCTGATTTTTCTTGTGTAGTAAGATAATTGTATAAATATGTATGCCTGTATTGAATATATTTTTACCATGTTTACCATATATTGGATTGCATGACATCTGGGGGGGGGGTAAGGGGAAGAGGGGGGAAATTGAAACACAAGGTATTTCAAGGATCAATGTTAAAAAATTATCTGTGCATATGTTTTGAAAATAAAAAAAAACTTCAATAAAAAAGAAAAATAAATAAATACAGGTTCAACTGATTTCAAGTTTAACATTCTATCCACCACGTTATATAGCTACTTCTAAAATGTCTTCTTCTCCTTTACAAATATAACCACTAGTCAAATTTAGGACCTTATATCCTTTTGCCTGGACTTCTATAAAAGTTTCTTAATTGATTTCCTTGCTTCAATCTCTTTCACACAACTTCTAAAACAAGCCTGACATTTCACTGCCTGTATCTATAAACTGCAATGGCTCCTGAATGCCTCTAGAATCAAATATAAGATCCTTTTGACTCTTTTTTGAGGCAGTTGGGGCTAAGTAACTTGTGCAGAGTCACTAATAAGTTAGTTAGTGTCTTCAGCTGGCTTTGGGTCCTTCTGACTCTATCCACAGTCCCACTTAGCTGGGACTTTTAAAACTTTTAAAACTCATCACATCCTGACCCAATCTCTCCTCCTGCCTTGATTATAAATTCCCTCTTTTCTTGTACTCTGTGGTCAAGACAATAAGTCTGTCTTGATATTTCTCACATAGGACATGCTTGACACTGTCTATCTCCCCAAACTGGATTGTACTTCCTCTTCATCTTTGCTAACCAACAGGCTTCAAACTCTTTGGTGAATTATGCAGATGCCTTCTCTATTCCAAGCTTGTGAAGACTTACTCTAGTGAAATGAGTGGCTGGGAACAATTTGTTCCAACAGGTAGGAAAGCGATTAAAATAGGTACTGAGAAGCATTTATCAAATACATCAAGCTCATCCATTGCCTTCCAAGCCATCACAATTCATCTTGACTTTTGTCCTGCCACTAGACTTTAAAGATTCTGGAAGAGAGAGTCAAACTGACGCTAATGACTTTGTGCAACTACAGATCACTTAAATTCAATTCACCTACAATTCAAGATGTCACCCATGATGTAATTGGTCCTTTTCAAAAAATGAAGGGAAAAAAACACCTCATTACACAAACACAATTTGAATAAATGATAAAATAAAAGGGGAAACACTAATAAAGATAGCAATGAAATATGTCTTTATTCATATAAGTTGCTTAATAAACAGATCTTGAATGAATGATGTTATTTTCACCAAAGCAGAAATCTCGCATTTTAGAAAGTAATACTATTTAATGTATAAAAATCTTGAGAAATTTAAATAGAAATCAGGATAAAATACAAATTATAATTATTTAAGTTGATAGAAGATAGACAACCAAGTAAATTATTAGTTTATATTTAAATGCTACAGTACTATTAAGTTGTTGTTTTTTTTTTTTTTTGGTCAGTTTAAAAATACCAAGACATAACAGTATTTTCAGATTTTAGAATTTCTAGAAATGTTATATTAATATACATCTTTCTCTCCTTTTCACCATATATATGAATATATATGCACACATAGAAATAATGTGATTATATGTACACACATAAACATATTTATCTACATCTATATATCCATTATTGAATAATAGAGACCAATTTATTGTGTTGCATTTTAAAGTTTTCTTTTACCTGTGTATAGTGATATGTACCTATAATCTCAGCTACTGAGGAGTCAAAAGTGGATGGATCTCTTAAGCTGGAATTTGTGAGTTGCAGTGGCTTGAGCCAATGTTATTCTGCCATAAGTCTAGGAGCAATTTGGTAAACACTTGGGAGCAAGGAAAACCACCAGGTTATTTTAGGAAGGGCAAAGTAGTCTAGGTCAGACACTAAGTAAGTTGAAGACATGCCAATTTAGAGGGAGATTAGGTCAAGAAGTGTCTGGCAGATGGCCCCTGAATTGCCAGCCTTGGACAAGGCAAGGAAATCTAATTTAAAATTAATAAATAAATGTTTTGAAAACATAATTATTAGGAACTTGGTAAAATCAGCACAATAAATTCCAATAAAACAGGAAAAGGGTACTGCATATACAATTTCAAATCTGTACTACAAAGAACTGTTTTTTTAAAAGCATGTAATAAATTTTACATGATGAGTTCCAAAACTTGACAGTTTTCCTCTCTTTCTGCACTTCCTGGGTTAAAACTACAATTTAAAAGCTAAATGTTTCATTTACATTCTTTTGTTTCTTTTTTGAAGACATAATTATTATCAGCTACCCACCCATCCATCCACAAATAATATCTTGACCAACAAAAACCCTTCCTCTAAATAAGTATAGTCAAAGAAAAAAAAATTCATATGTTCATTGTATATGAAATTTCTATAATGTAATAAAGAATTTATTTGAACCATAAAAAATTATGGAAAATCAGATTCCAGCATGAAATCCTCTTTAGTTCAAAGGAACAAAAAGCATGTCCCCAAACCCATGAATCCTTAAACAAAAAGTGATATATTTTGAATTGGTAACAGCTATTTAGAACTTTCTTTTCACAACATATATTTCACAAAATAATCAGAGAATTTTAGTGTTGTAAAAGACCTCAAAAGTCATCTAGTTCTAGTCCAGTCCATATCTATACATGGATCCCTTCATTACATACACATTCCATTCATGTGTATATACACATGGTCAAATTTGAAGATTTCCACTATTAGGAAAATAATTACTATCTTGAAGCACAACATTCTACTTCTAGAAAGTCCTAATGGCATTTAGCATAGTAGCTGGCACACAATAGACACATTAATAAATGTTCATTGTTTGTTAGAAAACTTTCCCACTATATTAAAAATGATTCATTTGGAAACTTTCACTCATTCCTTCTAATTCTGTTTCTGAAATTAAGAAGCACAAATCTCTCCCCTTTTTTACATGACAGTCCTTCAGATGTTTCAAGAAAACAATCATGTCTCATCAAGTTTTCTAAATACCTACAATTGATGCTCATATGACAAAGTCTGAAGTCACTTTTGTGACCCTGGACCAAGCCTAGCTTATCAATTCCATTCTATCTATTCCATTTGATTCAAGTTAATTAAACAATTATTTTTAAGTACCCATTATATATAAAACAGAAAGCAAACCATTCTAAAAATGAACCTGGAACTAAACTGAATTGCCCAGATGTGATAAGGAGATATATCAGAACTGGTTTAGAAATGTCCATAATTTGTGTGTGATATTCCAAACAAAGGGTATACAGAGTATCCTTATGCACATATATTGTTCATTTGGAGTGAATGCTTCCAAATGAATGATGCTGATACAAAATAAACAAAAATATTATTTCTGTCTTTATTAAAAATTATTAAATTTTAAAATTAAACATTTGGGATCTTTGCATGTAGTTAGGCCATTTAGCTCAAAATCATTTCAAATTAATTAATGAAGTCTGTTTCCCAAAAAGCCTATTTCCCAATTTTTAATTATGATTCTAAATCTTTTTGATGTCATTCATTTTTATCAGTTGGCTAAAATGCCTGCAATATAAGAGTCTAAAAAGCTGGGTCATCACTTTCAAAACCACATTGTAAAGGAAAAGTGAACCACAAAATGCAAACTTGCTTTTAAGTTCACAGGGCAGTTTATAAAGGTTATTTGGATACTTAGTGCAAATTGAATCACACAGAAGTCAATACATAAAAAATATATTACCTTTGCTCAATAAGGATGTTTTCTCAAGCTATGCCAATTTGTTTACAAACAGCTTTGCAGAATCAGCAAACCAACAGCAAAGGTAGATTTATGGAGCCCTTAATTCAATTTTGAAAGAGAGAGAGATGAATGTTTCAATGCAAATGTCCAGTTATCTAAAGAATATTTTGTTTATTTAGCAGAAATTATAGAATTATGCATTATAAGAAACTTTGGCAAACATTTATTTTGATATTAAAATAGACTTACTTGTACCATGCTATGGAAAACATTATTAAAATATTTACAGTTCTTCCCTTATGCCAAACAAAAATTTTAAAAGCCTAATTACAATTTTAATACCATATACAAGAAACCCTGAGTGCAAGAGTGTAAGGACTGTATGTACAAAGAAGACCATGTTCAGTAATATAGAAAGAGGCAAATGAACATAAATCTAATTAAATTTCTTTTCTCTTCCCAAGCCACATTCCTCTTTGTCTACTTTCTCATTTCAGGTTCCTAAAATTCTAACTATTTGCCTTGGGGACAATGTACAATACTGTAAGAAGGTAGGATTTTTCATTATCACCAATCTTTTTTTTTAGGACTTTTTAAATAATAGCTTTAATTTTTTCAAAATATATACAAAGATAGTTTTCAATGTTCACCTTTACAAAACTTTGTGCTCCAAATTTTCCTCCCTCTCTCCTCCTCTTTACCCTTCCCTAGACAGTAAGTAATCCAATGTAAGCAAAACATCTATCACAAATCTTTAAAGTAAAAATAATTCAATTCAAAAAGAATTGGTTAAATACCTTCTTGTGTGTGAAGTACAGTAAAACATATTGGACATACCCAAAATTCAAATGGATAATTGATCTCATGGATGCCAATTTTTGCTCCAGTGATTCAGATGACTTTATTCATGGCTGCCCATTCATGTGACTCTTATCCACGGCTTTCTATTTACCATAAATTAGACTTAAGTAATCTTTCCAATGTTCCAGACTTTCTTCAATTTTCCTAACAGACTGAGAGTACCAGTTGATCATTTAAACTATCTAAATGTGTATCATTAGCCTCACTCACCATGTCACCAGCCCATCATCTTTTTCCAGCATATATTTCCCTATTGACATCTTTGATACTTCAAAATTCCTCATTTATTTTGTTGTAGCCTGTTCACGTGCATCATGCATTTTTCTACTGTTCTCTGCATTTTCTTTAAAGATTATTGTGTTCTATATCCACAAGTCATATGAACTCTGATAAAATGTTGGTTTTAAAAAGATGACCCTTTGTTTTTGAGAGAATTTGGGGGTTAAGAGGTAAGATAAATTTTCTTAAGTGAATATAGCCCCTTATCTTCCCCTGTTAAGTCCAGATCCAACTCGCGGAATTTATATCTGTCTCAGATAGGAAAATCTATAGATTGTCCATCCAAAAGAATATTACAATCTAGGCAATTAACATTATTCATTCAATTTTTTTCCTGTGTGAATGATTGGGCAAAACTCTTTTAAATCATTCCAGATCTGTTCTAGGGAACTGTTATTATTCATGATTTCATGTAACCATCATCTTATCCATGAATAAGTGTTTTTAGAGATCTTCACCATCTAGAAGGAACAATTATTCTGCTATTAGTTTAGTAACCTCCTTGAAACATAAAAGGACAAAATAGTTTTATGAGCAGATTCAGCGAATAATTTAATAGCCATAAGCAAATATGTACATAAACACCTACATATACATGAGAAAAAGAGACAGAGAAAATGGAGACACAGAGATCATATCTCCCAAGTATTATTAAGGTCAAATGACAGCATTTCTACTTGGAAAGTATTTTCCTGGGAAGAGAAGATTATATGTGTATATATTTTTCCTATCAAAAGTAAATTGGCAGAGCCAACAATTTAGCTTTAAAAACAAAAATGTTTCACATAGCCTAGGCTATGATGACAGAGTATTTTGGCTTGTCAAATATCTGCCCTTCATCATAGTGAAAATATGAAAAAGATTTCAACTTGAAATGTTACAATTTGGGATAAATTTGTATGTACACATCTAATAAATATATAATTTTGTCATATTCTCTAACTGGGGTAGTTTTTCCTCCTCACATACTTACAAATCTTCAAAAGAGACAATCTTTTGAGAATGCTTTACATTCTTTCTCATTCTGCCTATTTGTTATAACATCTATACATTACATTAGAAATAATACAGTGCCTCTTGACTTTTACTGTGGACTTCTCAAGCTGCCACATACCTCATTATTATCAAATTACTACCAAAAAATAAGGATAAGTTGGAGATAGAGTAGAGCAAAGAAGTTTAAAAGTAGAGGACCCGAGTTCAGATTAGAGAATCATTGGATGTTAGAATTGTAAAAAAAAAAAAAAAAAAAAAAAAAACAATAGAAGCAATCAAGTCCAACTTTTGCACATACACATACATTGGAATGAGTGTGTGTGTGTGTGTGTGTGTATGTATATATGTGTATATATATATATATATATGTATGTATATGTATATATGTATGTATGTATAATTAGTGGTTGCTTTCTGAATCTCCATCATTGCTGTACCTTCCAACTGACTTCTAGAGACCATATTTAAGAAGAGTTTTGCGATTCCAGCCTTGGGGCTTAGCTATCTAGACTGGTGAGATCTATTTAAATCTAGCTAGCCTTCAGACCTGATCATGTTTCTTTACCCTTGGTATTTTCTAATCTTCTATAATACTTTTCCCTCCCCCCATTCCTATCTCTTAATTCTGAAAACTAATTGAATGAACATTTCTATTGCTTCTAAAAAATGAGCTTCAATTGATTGATTCTTGTTCCACCATTCTGATACTCCTCAGACCAAAACAGCCTTCCTATATGTACAGTTTTCTGATGTTAGACTGCAATCTCCTTGAGGGAAGGGGCTTTCTTTTGTATTTATAATTGTATCCTCAGCAATGAGCATAATGCCTAGGACATGATGAGTACTTGAATATGTACTTTCTTATAAATTCATTCAAAAACTCACTATGGTATTTCTAATGCAATGGATACGAATGCCAGCATTATTGGTTTGTTTTTTCCTCATATACGTGTTGATCCTTGCACTATTCTTTAAGGTCAGATATAATGATATAATCCCTCTTCTAAA
The DNA here is from genome assembly GCF_016432865.1 of Antechinus flavipes. Classification (NCBI taxonomy): domain Eukaryota; kingdom Metazoa; phylum Chordata; class Mammalia; order Dasyuromorphia; family Dasyuridae; genus Antechinus; species Antechinus flavipes. The sequence goes on from NC_067398.1 coordinate 510,314,357, forward strand.
ATATATCCCCTCAAATACCTGAAGATAATTTTATATGCGCTCTTTTGAGTCTTCTCTAGGCTTAATATGTCTTACTCATTCAGATGATTCTTTCTATATATCTTGATTTCAAATCCTCTCAAATTCTGTGGTCTCTCTTCTGCAAATGTGCCAGTTTATTAATTACCTTCCTTATACAATATATTTAAAACTGAACACAATATTTCAAATATTGTCTGACCAGGAATTTTTTCTGTATTTTGACTGGACTTATGATTTACCAGTGTAGAAAGCTACCCAAAAACGGTATTCCTGAGGCCAAGACTAGGTCTTCCTTTATTATGATGTACTGCCTCTGAGGGCAAAGTACATAGTCAAACCACCACCTCTGGAAACCATGGCTCTCTTGTTGAGAGTGTTAACTAGAAGGCATAAGATTACACAAAAGTAGAAAATAATGTGGTCAATCATTACAATTCACATGTTTAACTTTTATGACTTCAAATATTCAACTGATTTCATTAGCAATCTCATTTTTATTTTCCTGTTGGCAACTGTACAGTGCATTTAAAAAAATGAGAGGTAAATACACTAATTTGTGGAGAAACTGGTTTCCTAATAGAGCCTTCTCTGGTCTTATTTACTCTATTATTGTAGAGTAACACATTCCCCATGCAATTGTTGCACATCAAGGATCTTAATCAGCTCACAAAGCAGTTCTTGTTGAAAGATTATTTCAAACTTGTACATCCTTCATGATCTCCAGTGTCATCCATCAGCCATGAATGTTGGAGGTGAAGTCAAGACGTCACTAATCTTTGTGTCTTCTGACAGTAAATTCCAGCAATCTCTCCCTTGGTTTTCAGAGGGATCCAAGGTAAAGAGATTCACAGCAGTATACAGTACAATGCCCTCACACCACCATCAACAAAGTAAAAGGTAAGATTCAGTTAAGAAATATTTCAGTTTCAAGATTTTTATTTGCTATTCAGGATTTATGCTATTACATATTTTATGTATTGTGAAACATGAATACTATCCAAAATCAATAGGATTTTTTTAGATGTTGGTACAAAAGGTCACAGGATTCTACAGAATTATTAGGAAGAAAAAAAATTTATATTACTAATTTTATGTGGTGTACTGCATTTTATAGATTATTTCATGGATTTTGTGTTAGGAAAAAATGCATATTTTTAAAATTAATGTTTTGTTAAGAATAGTATGCAGATAAGTGTATTTTCTGCAATCTCTGGTGAAAGATTAGTTTGGGATGGTTGAAGGAATCTAGTCCTCTATGTCCGATAGGTTCAATGTATCAACATTGTATCAACAAATTTTCTAAGAATGCTACCCCCATTAAATTTGAGGATTAACAGTAATAACAATGAGATAATGATAAATAATGATTACTATTTATGTTATAATTTAAGGTTTATAAAGCACTTTATAAATATTATCTCATTTGATTGTCACAAAAATCCTAGGAGATAGATTCTATTGTTCTCTCAATATCCATGTGAAGAGGACAAATAAACTGCTCAGGGTTCCATACCTAGTAAATGGAGTTCAGATTTGAATTCGGATCTTCCTGGCTACAATCCAGGTTCAAGGCATATTTTGGGAGCTGATCAGAATATACCCACAATGATGTTCCTGATCAACCACTCTCATGTTTCTTCTTCAAAAGACACACTAATTCAAAGCAAAAGACATTTATTTAAATTAATTAAATTACAAGATTGGTGACAAGAATGATTCACTTCATATATATTAAATATACTCTCCCACCACTGGGAGCTGGGGTATGTCACAGGGAACACACAAAAACAGGGAATATCCATGGTGAGAAGCAAGTAGGAGACTCGTGGCCAGAATATACATAGATGAGTAACTCACCTCTAACACAACTTAGTCTCTTGTGCCCTCAGGTAAGGTGATTTTTTTTTCCTCACCATGAGATCATTATAAGATTCTCCTTATTATCTTATTATCTGCTGGATGTTTCCAATACATTTTTGAATGGACATAATTGTTAGTACCTGTCTCCCTCCTTTGAATGTGAGTTCCTTGACAATAGGGAATGTGTTTTTACTTTATTTTTTATGTTCAGAACTTAGGACAGTGATAGTCAAATTGGTAAACATTTAATAAATGTTTGTTGACATATTCACTGACTGCTGGACACCTCCAATGTTGCTGGACAGCTCCCTTATATTTTCTGTCCTATGCTAGGTATCTTTCTTCCTGCAATTCTGGCTCTCTGTTATCATTTGCTGGTCTTCAGCTACTATGTAGCCTTAAGTATAGCAGATGTATACCTTTATATTCGTAGTCTCAACTTTAGTTTATAGTTTATAGTCTCTATAGTCTTACTATGTGGAAAAAATAAAATATAATCAAATAGTTAGATAAAGACAGATATTTTAAGGGTTTATACTTTGGATTTTATTGCTGTTGCTAGTCTTTGGTCACTGTTTTCTGCATTGGGATTATAAAATTCCTCTCACCAACTGTCTTATGAAGTACATCTGTCTTCATGCATTAAAATTTTCCTAGGTGAGGATGGAGCCAATATGGCAGAGTAAAGGCAGGAACTTACCAAACCTCTCCTCCAAACTGCATTAAATGATGAGTCTAAACAAATTTTAGAGCATCAGAACACCCAAAAGAAGAGCAGAACATTTTTCAGCTGAAAGCAATTTAGAAGCTCAGCAGAAAAAGTCTTTGACATAAGAGTGGGAGTCCAGCATGCAGTCCCAGGATAAAACGCACCAGTGAAGGCCCAAATTCAGCCTCAGCCCCAGCCACATCTGGGCCCAGCCTCTGAATCAGTGGTAGTACTGGTGGCTTCCAGACCTCTTAGTCCAGAGACACCGAAGAGACCTGGAAGATCAGCAGAAAAGGTCTGTGGAACCAGGGTGGAAGCCCAGTGAGCAATCCCAGTGCAACCACAATCCCAGCCCCAGCCCAGCTTGGGCCTAGCCCTGACCTAGAACTCAGGGTCAGTGAGGCAGGAACTCTGAATCAGTAGCAGTGCTAGAAGCTTCTGTACCTCTCACTACGGGGACACTAGGGAGGACTTCCAGGGCCAGTGGAGAGGGTCTGTAGGTGGGAGTGTGGTGTGCAATCTCAGTGCAGCCCTGGTCAGTAGAGACAGCCTCAGCCAATACATTAGATTTTACAGCTACATTGGAACAGGCACACACTTAACAGCTCCAAGACAGAAAAGAGTACTTGTGGTCAGATTCCAAGAAGGAACTCTGAAAACAGCTGCAAAAAACATCTCCATTCTGGAATCAGAGCCCTACTTTCACAAAGAGTTAAAAACCAAGTATTAGCCTAGGAAAATGAGCAGCCAACAAAAAAGTTTCTGACAATTCAAAGTTACTATGATGAAGAATAAAGGAAGAATAAAACATACACTCAGAAGATGATACAAAGTCAAATCTCCTACATCCAAAGCCTTCAAGAAAAATAAAAATTCGACTTAGGACATGGAAGAACTCAAAAGAGACTTTGAAAATCAAGTAAGAGAAATAGAGGAAAACTTAGGGAAATAATTGAGGGATATGCAAAAGGAAATGCAAAAAGCTAATGAGAAGAAGAAATTGGTCAACAAGGGGGAAAGGTATAAAAGTTCACTGAGGAAAATAATTTCTTAAAAAATAGAATTGAGCAAGTGGAAGCTATTTACTTTATGAGAACTCAAGATACAATAAAGCAAAACCAAAAAAAAAAAAAAAATGAAAAAAATCAGAAAAAAATGTAAAATATCTCATTGGAAAAACAACTGATCTGGAAAATAGATCCAGGAAAAATAATTTTAAAATTATTGGTGTCCCTGAAAGTCATGATAAACAAAAGAGTCTGGATATCATTTTTCAAGAAATTATTTAAGGAAAATTGTCCTGATATTCTAGAGTCAGAAGGATAAAATAGAAACTGAAAGAATCCACTGATCACCTCCTCAAAGAGATCCCAAAATGAAAACTTCTAGGAATATTAGAGTCAAATTCCAGAACAACCAGGTCAAGGAGAAAATATTATAAGCATCCAGAAAGAAACAAGCCAAATATTTTGAAGCCACAGTCAGGATAACAAAAGATTTAGCAGCCTCTACATTAAAGGACCAAAGGCTTGGAATATGATAATCCACAGAATAATGGAGCTAGCATTGCAATCAAGAATCACCTCCCCAGCAACTATTATCATTCAGAGGAAAAAGTGGTCATTCAATGAAACAGGCTTTTCAAGCATTCATGATGAAAAGACCAGAGCTGAATAGAAAATTTGATTTTTAAATACAGGATGAAGAAGCATAAAAAGGTAATCAAGAAAGTTATATCATAAGGGACTTAATAAAGTTTATCTGTTTACATTCCTACATGGGAGGATGATACTCATAGTTCATTAGAATGTTTTTGTTTTTATGGAAGGTAGAAGTGTATATATAGACACATGGGTGTGAGCTGAATATGAAGGGATAATATCTTTTTTTTTTTTTTAATGATAAAATTGAAGTGTGAGAGAGGAATATACAGGGAGAAAGGGAAAGGGATAAATGCAGTGATGCAAATTATCTGCCATAAAAACAAAGGCAAGAAAAAGTTTTTACAGTAAAGGGGATGAAAAGGAGGAGAGGGTGAGTGAGTGAACCTTATTCACATCAGAATTGGCTCAAATAAGAAATAACATACATATTCAATAGGAGCATAAAAATCTATTTTGTTCTACAGGAAAATAGGAGGGAAATGAGTTGTGGAAAGGGGGGAGGGGAGGATAAAAAAGAGAACATATTGGGAGAGGGAGTAGTCAGTAGCAAAACACTTCCGAGGAGGGACAGGCTAAAAAGAGAAAGTATAAATGAGGAAAAATATAATTAGCATAGTAATTGTTCAAAAAAATTTTCAGAGCAATTTCTCTAATAAGGCCTCATTTCTCAAACAGACAGAATTGAGTCAAATTTATAAAAAAATTAATCATGTCACAATTGACAAAAGATATAATCTGTGCCCAAAGGGCTGTAAATTCATTCATATCCTTTGACCTAAGAATACCAGTATTAGGCACAAACACCAAAAGAAATTCAGAAAAAAAAATTGATCTACATATACAAAAAAATATTCACAGCAGCTGTCTTCTCAGCACAAAATATTGGAAATTGAGGGGATGCCAATCAATTTGGAAATGATTCAATAAACTGTGGTATGTGTTTGTAGTGAAATATTATTATTCTCTGGGAAATGATAAGCAAGATGCTCTCAGGAAAAAACAACAACAACAACAAGCAAACACCTGGAAAGTCCTCCAAGGACAAAGTGAAATATTCTACTTACAAAGTAACAGCAATGTTCTGTGATGACCAGCTGTAAATGATTTTGCTATTCTCAATAGTTTAATCATCCACAACTACTCTGAAGAACTTATGATGAAAAATCCTATCCATATTCAGAGAAGGAAGTGATTATGTCTGAATATAGACTGAAGCATTCTCTCTATTTCTCTTTCTTTTTAACTTAATTTTCCTTGAGTATTTTTAATTTCACTGGGGAGAGGAGATCTATATTTTCTTTCAGAACTTGAATTTTATGGAAATATTTTGCATAACTTTTCATGTGGTTTCTCAATTGTGGTGGGGGAGTGGGGGACAACAAGGGAAAGAACATAGATTCAAAAATCTTAAAAACAAATATTAAAAATGTTTCAATGTAACTGGGGAAAAATATTAAATTATTTTTTTAAAGGAAGGAGAAAAAAAAAAGAAAATTTTCCAGGTATTCCCTTTGGCAAACTTGTCAATTGGGGAACCATTACAATGACCACATTATTTTAATTCCCCACAAAGTTCCTGATTGTCATGCAAATCAAACTAGTACAAGGCTCAAAGGTTTATGTGGATCTCAGAACCTCTTTTCTTTATTATATTTTAAATTCAATTTTCTTCTAACAACAAAACCAAAGTTCTCCTTATGCTAATAATGCCTTCATTGCTTTGCAATACTTCACATATCCCATTTCTTGAAACTTAGACTGCATTTGTAGGTAAGAGACTAGGGTAAAACCCCCTCCCTTGGTGTTTGGATTTACTTCATTAAATGTTTCTTTATCAAATAATTATTTCATAGTTGAACTAATTTTTAAAAGACTAAAAAATAGACAAGTAATTATGTGATTAAAAAGAGAGATAGAGAAAACAGGGACACTGATACGTTGTTGGTGGAATTGTGAATACATCCAGCCATTCTGGAGAGCAATTTGGAACTATGCTCAAAAAGTTATCAAACTGTGCATACCCTTTGATCCAGCAGTGTTTCTACTGGGCTTATACCCCAAAGAGATACTAAAGAAGGGAAAGGGACCTATATGTGCCAAAATGTTTGTGGCAGCCCTGTTTGTAGTGGCTAGAAGCTGGAAAATGAATGGATGCCCATCAATTGGAGAATGGTTGAGTAAATTGTGGTATATGAACATTATGGAATATTATTGTTCTGTAAGGAATGACCAGTGGGATGAATACAGAGAGAACTGGCGAGACTTACATGAACTGATGCTAAGTGAAATGAGCAGAACAAGGAGATCATTATATACCTCAACAATGATACTGTTTGAGGATGTATTCTGATGGAAATGGATCTCTTCGATAAAGAGAGCTAATTCAGTTTCAATTGATCAAAGATGGACAGAAGCAGCTACACCCAAAGAAAGAACACTGGGAAATGAATATAAACTGCTTGCATTTTTGTTTTTCTTCCCGGGTTATTTATACCTCCTAAATTCAATTCTCCCTGTGCAACAAGAAAACTGTTCAATTCTGCACACATATATTGTATCTAGGATATACTGTAACCTATTCAACATGTAAAGGACTGCTTGCCATCTGGGGGAGGGGGTGAAGGGAGGGAGGGGAAAAATCGGAACAGAAGTGAATGCAAGGGATAATGCTGTAAAAAATTACCCTGGCATGGGTTCTATCAATAAAAAGTTGTTAAAAAAAAAAAAAAAGAGAAAGAGAGATAGGGAAAGCAATTCCCGAATTAAATAAAATAGGGGGGGAAAAAGAGAATTAATTATAGAAGTAGAAATTAAGAAAATCATTTAATAAAACTTTTGCCAAATAATAATTCAACAAAACTTATTACTAAGATGAAATAGAAGACTGTTTATGAAAATGCAAAATTCCTCAAGCAAAATAAGAAATCAAGAATTTAATGGTTTGAACTTATTAAAAGAAACCAAAAAAATTAAAAATGAACCCACAAAGTAAAAAAAAAAAAGGTCCAGATATATTTATAAAAATCCTATGAAACATTCAAATTAAAATTTATTCATGTTATATGAGTTATTTGTAAAAAAAAAAAAATACTACAAATATGTTAGGGATCTATACCTAGAAAATGGTTGAGGACAGATTTGAATTCAGGTCTTCCCAGCTAGATAAAGGCCCTAAAACAAGTCAGGAAGATATAAAAGAAAGAAAGCTATCAACCAATATATCTAATCTTGCTGCAAATAAAACATTGAATATAATATTAGCAAATGGGTCATGGCAACAAATTAAAAGTCATGATCAGTTTTGATAAATCCCAAGAAGACAGGTTTATTTGAATCTTAAGAAAACAATAAAGACAGCAAGGTGACATAGTAGATAGAGGCCCAGTCCTGGAGTCAGGAAGACGTGAATTCAAATCTGACTACAAACACTTAACACTTCCAAGTTGTGTGACCTTAGACAAGTCACTTAACCCCAATTGCTTCAGCAAGAAAGAAAGAAATAAAACAATAGCACACTAAGTAATATTAATGAAAAAGCAAAATTGGCTTGATTATATTGATAAATATAAATCTTTTGATAAAATATGACATCAATGCTGGTTTAGGCTAAACATTAAAAAAACAACTAAAAGGCATAAGTATAAATGAACTATTCCTTGAAATGGCAAATACAAGAATTAGCATTATCTATTATGGAGAAAATCCTAGAGATTTTTCTAAAAAGATTTGAATTAAAATAAAGATATTTGTTTTACTACTCTTATTTGACATAGTTTTTAAAATGCTAGCTATTTCACTTAGAGTACGTAAATTGTTACCATAATCAAAGAAGAAATAGTCATTATTTGAAGATATGATTATGGCTTATAATGTTCCTTTATGTGAAATTCAAAAACATACAACCAAGGACTTTATACAACTAGCCAAAACAACAACAAAAATTTATCTAGAGGAACAAAAGGTAGATTGAAAGGTAAATGGAAAGCAAAAGTCAGAATGAAGGCTGTCTCTCAGCAGTATTTGGAAGTATGGGATGGTAATTATAAAACACCTATTTGGTACTAGATTTTAAAAGCACAGGAAAGTTGATCAAGGGAAAAATCAAGTATATAAAATTCAGAAATAATTGAACATTCTACTGGGCACACAACATGCTGTGCTTTGTTTTGTTTTGTTTTATTTTTCTTTTTTGTCTTTCTATTTTGAGTTTTAAAAGGTATATATTAACTTTAGAATGACAGTAACAAAATTCTCCACTTTTGTGCCTCTTAGAACTTTTTTGTTACATTCACCATATGATTGTAAGTGGTTTTTTTAGAGAAGGGAAGACAATACCCTTTATATCTAAAAGTAGTGGGAGAATTATTAAGGAAATTAGTGAAATAACCATTGAAAATGGACAATTTCAATTATATACATATGAAAAAAATTGTCCAGACAAAATCAATTCAGATAGAATGAGAAGGAAAATAGTTTACCAGGGAAAAATTGTTTGTAGTAAAATTAATCTTAGAGTAGTTGTATATCTTAGATATATGGCAAGGTTTTTGAGACATTGTGATAAAGAAGTTAATTAATCAATGAATGAATTGCTTATTCATTAAATATCTATTATGTGTCAATAACTATAGTAGGCATTGAGGATAAAAAAATGAAAATAAAAATGGCTTTATTCTATCTAGAGCTTATATTCTATTTAATTACCATTACATTACTTATACAAATGGCCATTAATGTTAATTTTCAAATTTTATTCCCATACAGTTTTCAAATGAGGAAATCTAAATTATAAGTAACCATATAGAAGATGCTCCAAATCACTAAAAATAAGAGAAATGAAAATTAAATCAACTCATATTCTAACTCATACTGAAAAGAATGATAAAAAAGACCATTTTTAGAGGGGCTGCAAAAGTTCTCTAATACTATAAATATTGTGGATAATCCCAGACATTCTGGAAAACAATTTAGAATAAGATTTCAGATGTCACTATGTTGTATATAGACTTTGAAGCAAAAATAATATTATCATATATATGGTCTAAAGAGATCAGAAATAGGGAGAGGGAGAGTATGTAAAACATTTGTGGTATCATATTTTTCCCACAAAGAATTAGAAACAACTTGGGGATGGTTGAATAAATTATGGTATGTGAATGCAATTGAATTATATTAAAGTATACAAGTGACAAATACTATGAATTTAATAGGACTTGGGAAAACTTACCTGGCATAAAGTGGAATAGAAAGAGTAGAACTAGGAGAATAGATAACATGGTGAGTGCCGTAATGTAAAAACAAAACAAAACCAAAAACAAAACATAAACAGAATTTTAAGAGACTACAGAACACTATTAAATACAATAAACAATCACGACTTTTGTTAACTGGTATTGAGCACACGACTTTATGGTAAAGAGGCAATGAAGCAGAGTTGTATTATCCAAGGAAAAAGCATTGATGCAGTTTGCTTGATTATGTTTAACATCTTTTTGATGTGAAAGGACACTTTTTGATGGGGGAAAGTGTTGAATAGTGACAGAAATGCAAAATAAGTAAAAGAACAACAATTAAAATAAGGAGAATGTAACAAAAAAGTTCTAAGAGGCACAAAAATGGACAATTTTGTTACTGTCATTCTAAAGTTAATTAATATATACTTTTTAAAACTCAAATTACATAAATGATATATGATTCTTAGTATTCTTTTATTGAATTGGGAAAAAATAAAATTTATTTGAAGAAACAAAAGGTAGTAAATCTCAAGGGAAATAACAGAAAAATGCATATATATTGACAGGTTTATGATAAAGCATTAATTTTTTTTAAGTAAATGTTTGTATTCAAAGGATATATGATGGTGCTCAATGAATTATGCAGCATCTTATAAATGTCTACATAAAAAGAGAAATACCACCATTTCTTGAGTTTTTATGATTCAGCTTTTACTTGGTTTTTCCTGTACATAAATTTCTTAAAAACGTGTACATATCTAATATTCATATTATTTTACATATAGCAATAATAGTGAAACTAGCTGATATGCATTTAGTGCTTCACATAATTTACACAAAATGTTCTTCTCAACACCCCCCCATGAGCTATATATGACCTTATTTGCTACTTTTCATACTTTATGTTCAATTTCTTTTCCCTCTGCCTTTTTACCGGCTATCATGTCTGGAAAGAACTCCCTGCAGGAGTATTCTGGGAAGAAAGTGGAATAGATTAGTAAATTTCAAGCTCTCCTGATTTCTCCCACTTATAAAATGAAGTTGTGACTCAGGGAAAACATAAACTGATAAAAAAAATCAAGAAGACTTGGGGAAGAACAAGGATCTTCTTGACATAACAGGATCTGAAGAAAGGCCCTGGACTGGGATTAACCTGTCTACAATGCAAACACCTCCAGAGTAGCTCTGCAGGATATCAAGTAGGGATCACTCAGGTGATTTAGTTGTAGCTGGAGCCTCAGCAAGAACCACAGGGATTTCTTCTCCCAGACTGTTTGTGGAGCAGGGGGGTTGAATCCGAGAAAATAGAGTAAACCTCAGCTGATTGGGAATGCCAAGCCCAGCTGTGCTGCTGAGCTGCAACCTTGGGCAACAAGGAACCAGCACCTCATGACTGCAGAAGCAGAAGAGCAGGAGCACTGCTGGCTATGGACACTGACAGGAGGATGGAGCTCTTGGTTTAAGGTTCCTAATCATAGTGGAGAGCTGAAGGAAATCTTGAGACAACATCCCCCCTCCCCACCATTCCCCATTAGAGGTACTTACATTAATACCTCTTATTTAAAAAATAATAATAACTGGCAAAGAAGAAAAAAAAATCCTATCATTAAAATATGCTATGGGAACAGTGAAGACCAGGATTCGTCTTTAGAAGAGGACATTTTAGTAAAAAAAAAAAAAAAAAAAAAAAAAAACTTTACCCCAAGAGTAATGTGAAATGGCTCCCTGCTTAGAAACAATTTATAGAATTCAAAAAAGAATTCAAAAATCAAGAGAGACATTGAAGAAAAACTCAAGACAAAAATTAAAATCTTCCAAGAAAATAAGAAGATTATAAAAAAAGTTAACCAATTAGAAAAGGAGTTAAAGTATCTCAAAGATGAAAATAACTCTTTGAAAATTAGAATCAAGCAAGGGAAAACCAGTAGAATATATGAGAGACCAAGAAATAACAAGACATATTATGAAGAATGAGAAAATAGAACTGAATGTGCAATATCTCATAAGAAAAGCAGTAGATCTAGAGAATAAATGAAGAAGACTATATCAGAAGAATTGGACTACCAAAAAGTTGTGACCAAAAAGAAAAACTTGACACAATAATACAGGGATTAATGCTAGAAGATTGTCTCGGAGTGATAGAATATGAGGGGAAAATAGAAATAGAAAAAAAATCACCAATCAATACCTCAAAGAAATTTTTTTGTGGAAAACACATAAAAATATTATTGCGAAATTTAAAAAAAAACACATATCAAAGAGAAATTTTTCTAGAAAAATTCTCATAGTTCTGAAAACCTACTCACATCAGAAATGGGTTAAATAGGCAACACTACATAGATACCATGCATATCCTCCAAAATCTATAAAGGAATAAGGGGGAGGGCTCTCTGGGTAGGGGGTAGTTAAGTAATAGTAAGCCAAGTTATGGTGCGTAATTTAATGATAGAGTCAGCAGAGATAGAAAAGTATGTGGGGTATGTGTGTATGTATGTTACTATATATTTATCTATATAGCTAGTATATATATATATATATATATATATATATATATACACACATATATACATATATATGTATACAATATATAATATACACATATACATATATGATAATATACATAATATATACATATACATATATGATAATATACATAAATATAAATGTAGATGCTTGGGAATGGGAGGGATGAAAAAGAGATATGTGTATGTCTATGTGTGTGTATGTATGTGTATATATATATCTAAATATGTATAACTAAAATGTCCTTTTTAAACTATAGCCTGCTTGGGGGTGGAAAGAAAATGAAAGGGGGAAAAAAGAATAAAGTAAAAAAAGCCTACAGCAGAGAATAAAAGAACAATTTATTTTTATGCTGAGGCAATTGGAATTAAGTGACTTGCCCAGGGTCACACAGTTAGGAATGTCTGAAGTCAGATTTGAACTCAGGTCCTCCTGACTTTGGGGCTGGTGCTCTATCCACTGTACCACTTAGCTGCCCCTAAAAGAACAATTTATAAGGAAGTAAAGAAAAGATGGACACTTATGAATATAATTTCTTCTACTAGTATGTGTATTTTCTTAAATTGATATTTGTTATTATATATTTTGAATCCTCCCCAATGTTCTGCTGGGCCATGATAATGTTCTCTTTTCTTTTGTTACATTTTGTTTTGTATTGCTTTTCTGTTTTTCTTATTTTTTCTTCAAGTAAAATAAATTTGGGGAAAAAAAGAAGGGCAGCTAGATGGTTCAGTGGATAGAGCACCAGCCCAGGAGTCAGGAGGATCAGAGTTTAAATGTGTTCCCAGACACTTAACTCTTACTATTAGCTGTGTGACCCTGAAAAACTCACTTAACCCTAAGTGCCTCTTAAAAAAAATAAAACTCACTTCTCACTTTACCTCTTGTTCCTGGTTTCTTTTAAGACTCATCTGAAGTCTTCATTAAACATGAAATTTTTTCCTGGTCTCTGCTTTCCCCAAATAACATGTTTATTTTACATATAATTAAATGAATAAATGCACATATATATGTATATTATGTATATTATAATGATAAGTAGTATGTGTTCTGAACTCAAATCTAGACCTTCTGATCCAATGAAATTTCCAATATTTCAAAGATGCTTGTAGTTTTGGGGATATTTAATAAAAGATTAATATAAAAATGTATAACCTTTCCAATGAAAATGCTGAAATACATTTTCTCTTTCACTCATCCCTATACACACAGAGGATCATTTATTTGGCCATTTAGAATGTACTTTTTCTCCATGCAGTTGTCAGCAAATACATCTTCTGCTACTGAAACTACATTGTGATTGTCTATAATATGCTGTTTACATTGATTTAGGATAGATGATAGCCTCAAACTCCCAATAAAAACATGAGCTGCTAAGATATATTCAACAGATTGTTCATTAAAACCACCCTTCAGGCAAAACATTATTGGTGGAGTCAGAACAAAGCTTTAAAAATCATGAAGCAGAAATGCAATAAAAATGAATAATATGTGAAATTTCCCCACAAAATAGAAAACCAAAAGGGTCAAGTGAAGGATCTAGCTTCATGTTTTTTCAAGTGTTTTGTGCTTTGTGAAAATGAGAAATAAGGGAGTCCTCTGCATGAATTACTCAAAGAAAGAAGCTTTTTCTTTATCTTCTAATCAAGAAAACTATTGGTTGTTTAGCCAAAAAGCATGCAGCCTAATTTTTTCAGGATAATCATGCAATCATAAAATTCTAAACCTACAGAAGAATCTCAGAAGTTATATAGTCCTACTCTAACTAAACTATGAATTCAGTTTACAGCATTCCTGACATATCATTCTGCTACTGCTTGAGCATACCATGTGATAAGGAACACCTTGTTTATCAACTGTTTGACAATTCCAAAAGTTCTTCTTCACAAAGAGTTGAAATTGACTTCTTTGTTTCTTCTTTCCATTGGTCCAGTTTTTCTTTTTGGATTTATAAAGAACAAATTCTAAAATATTTTACACATGATAGATATTTTAATACTTAAAAGAATTATGTCAGTATTAAGTTGTCTCAAATCTAAATTTGTTATTGTTTGTTTTAGTTTTCTGAACCTTTGAACCTTAAACAATATGTGGTGGTCACAATTATATTTGTTCTGGTATTCTGGGCTAATTCTAGGTAAATTGTGAATCAAGCAAAATTTATCTGAAGCAATCCATCCTTCCACCATTCTGTATTCATTACTTCTCTTATATCAGATAATTAAAGATACAACCTTATACACAATCACCACCACTGCTTTATTATAACAAAATATATGATGTCACCATATTTTCCTCTCTTGTTTGTTCCCAACAGTCTAATATCATTATTTCTGTGTTGCTCTTCCTCAAAATCCCACACTCTGTCATGAAAATTATAGCACAATTCAAATTAATAAGGTAACAATGGTTAAACAATTGCTTAGTATATTATTATCCCATATAATATATGCATTTTATGCATATCTAGAGGAGTAAATTATTTTATTTTAGACAAGGAAGAGTGAGGTAGATATTTTGTAAAGAGGAATCTACTCCCACATTCTCATAAAGACACAACAAATAGGTTTTTGCTTATTCTACTAACATATAAGGGAAGACCTTTAGTATTCTATTTTGTAGATTTCTATATACTTGAAAAATACTTTGAATATAGAAATAAACTACATTAGCAGTTTTTACATGTTTTCCAAGAGCTAATCCAGCATTGAATCTTATATAGTCTTACATTAAAGGGACAAAGAAAAAGAAATGGGGGGATAGAGAAAGAGGAGAAAAGAAAAGAAAGAAGTGAGAATAAATAGGGAGATATACAAAGGTAAGAAAGCAAGAATAGCTATTGTTTATCAAAGAATAAAGCGATCCTCTCCCTCAGCAAATATTAAATTAGACTGAAATAAAAATATGTATTTCTCTTCCTGTGAGTTACTTATATAATGAGCAATAGACTTGCATATGCTGATTCTCCAATATAGGAAGAAATAGGGCCAAATGAAACAGTTTATGGCAGCCAACTAAAATGCCACAACAGCTGAGTTTGTTTAAAAAAATATCCAAAGCCTATGAAATATTATGATGAAAAAGATAGTTTTGCCCTGTGGTAAGAACACACATTAAGAAAAATGTAGAGACCCATAGTCATGTGACTAACAAGATGGAGGATTAATTCCTTCTTCCATTTGCCACTAATTCTCAAAAGGTCCACCAAGCAGAAATTCTTCAAGGGAGTTAGATTAAGTATACCTTAATACAAGAAGTGGGATAGCAAGAATCCCAACAGTGTAACAGCTTTATTCATAACAATAGAGGTGATTTAAGGTAATCAGTCAGCACTTCTCTTTTACCAGCCTCCACAAAACCACATATAATGAGAGGAGTACCCCACAAGCTACTTAGTACTAGGGCTTAGGACAGTAGAAAGTAAATTTACCAACATGGGAAGAAGTTGAGTTAGCATTGCTGTCCAGGAGTCAGAAGAGCATGACTGGAGATTATGTTGAACAAAAGACTAAAAACCCCAAAGATTTCAAAAAGAAGAAAATACAATTAAAACCATAGAGCAAAAGGAGATATATTAACACAGAAAAGACTAATATTTGAGGGAATGATGAGTATTAGAGCATCTAAAATATTATAACTTTTTCTAAATCAATACTATAAAAATAGTGTATTAAGTTTTTTTTTCTGATAAAACAGAGCCTTGTAGAATCCCAAGAAAGCATGAGATCCCAACAGCATGTTCCAGCGTGGTTCTAAAGGGAAAGTAAATTTTAAGTAAAAAGGGAACAAATATCAATTTTTATTTTTACTTGCACAGCAGGAGTGACTAATAGAATGAAAAACTTGAATCCATGATGACAAGTCTCTAAAAAAAGAAGAGAGAAAAAGTTTTTGATGAGCAAATATATCGAACTGAAGGATAATCTGTAGGAATGGGAAAAGACAATTATAATATATATGAAGAGAAAGAAAGAGAATTTCTTTGCAAGTAAAAGCCATTGATTTTTAAAACAGGATTTTTGAAACAACTTAAAGACCACAAAACTCCCAGAAGAATGTGGCAAATCAAAAAATCTTTGTATGATAATGTAAGAAATAATACCAAAAAAAAAAAAAAAAAAAAATGGAGAAATTCTGAATACAGAAAACAAAGCACAAGTTAAAAGAATCTACAGACCACTTCCAGAAAACAACCAAATCTATACTTCTAAAACCAATCCCTAAGTCTCATCATTCCAATTATCAAAAAGTGTCCTGGGGAAAATATAAATGAAAGATTCTAATAAGATTTTCTGCATCCAACAAAAAAATGTTTTTCACAGACTTGTTTCAAAATGCTTGAAGATATCTTTAATTTCATTCAAAATGAGCCTTCCTCAACAACCTCATGCCACAATTCCCTCTCCCCAATACTTTATTAGACTGTCAAGAAATAAGAATTTATTAAACCTCTACAAAATGTCAAACACTGTGTTAAGCACTAACAATTTTATGAATTACTACACTGCCCCACTCCTAGAAATAAACATGTTCTAATAGCTCACCAGCTGTGAATTGAAAAGTATTTTCAAATTTCATTAAAATCATCCACAATTTGAAATTGTGGATACCAAGACTCTTTCATTGAGTATAGCTGTCAGGTAGTCCAGTAATTGTCAAAATCACTTTTCTTGTTTATTTTCTTGAATAGTTACTATTCTAGTAAGACATCTTACATTGTCTTCTTTTTTGATTATTTTGACTTTTTTACTCTATGTAAATGCTTCCATTCACTCAATTCAATTTTTAAAGGAATTATTTTCTTCAGTGAGCTTTTGCATTTGCTTTTCTGTTAGTCCAATTCTGCTTTTTAAGGAATCCTTTTCTCAGTAATTTTTTAAATCTCTTTACCAACTCTGCTTTTTTGTGCTTGTTTTACCATTTGACCTATTCTGTTTTTAAGGTGTTATTTTCTTCAGTATTTTTGTTCCTTCTTTACCAAAGTATTGATTCTTTTTTTCATCATTTTCTTACATTATTTTCATTTATTTTTCCAATTTTTACTCTACTGCTCTTACTTGATTTAAAAAATATTTTTGAACTCTTCCAGAAATTCTTTTTGGGGCCTGAAGTCAATTAAATTTTTCTTTGAGGGTTCGGATGTTGCAATTTAACTTTGTTGTTTGCTTCTGAGTTTGTGTTTTGATCTTCCCTGTCATCATAATATCTTTCTAAGGTTAGGTTCCTTGTTTATTTGCTCATTTTCCAACCAATTTCTTGACTTTTAACTCTATGCTAAATATAGACTCTGCTTTCAGAGTGGAGGGGCACTGTTCCAAACTATGGGTTTCTGCTGTTTTTAGAAACAATTCTGGGGACATGAAAATTTTAGGTTCTTTCAAGGTGATATGATAAGGAAGAGAAACATTTACTCCTCTTCTGACCTGTGCTCTAGTCTGTGAGCAACCACAAGCACTCTTTTTCATCCTGATCAAGGAGCCTACTCCTTTGCAGCCCCAAGTTCTGTTATGCTAGTGTTCCTCCTCATTTTGCAATTGCTTCCCAGATCTAAGATCAAGATCCATATATGGGCAATAGAAAAGACTTCTGCAGCCTGTGCCAGCAAAGGACACCTGTAATTTCCTTTTGATCAGTTATTTGATACACTCACTATCTGTGGGCTGAAAACTCTACAAATTGCTGCTACTGTTGCTGATTCAGTGACCACCTAACACCTGTTACCAATTTGATGGGGCACTGATGGCACTGGCAAAACCTGTGCTGGACTGTGCTCCACTCTACACCTGGTGTGAGAAATCCTTCCCGTCAATCTTTAAATTGTATTAGGTTAGAAAATTCCCTCACCCTGAGTTTTTGTGGCTTTTTTCACTCCAGAATTCATTTTAGTAATTATTTAAAATTGTTTAGCAGGGGATTTAGGAAAACTAAGAAAAATCATGCCTTTTCTCTACGATTTTGGTGTTGGCCCAACTTATGTCACTATAAAAGTGGGGCCTTAGTGCATACTATTAATTTCCCAACAAGGGTATTTTATGTGGCTCTAAATTTGGAGTTACCAATTTCTAACTTCATCATAAAGAAAGGATAAATTGACAAAAAGAAAAGGCCATCTCTAATGTTATCCATTTTAGATTGAAGAAATTGAAAAAAATAGAATGTAGAATTCAGATGTGAGGAGAACCTAATCCTCTGATGATGGTTAGGCTCAGGTTCTCATAATTCTAAGCCATTTGAAAACCAATAAGAAATTTGGCTGCCAAAGAAGTACTACAAATTCCTCCAAAGAAAATCAAGCCTTTCCACATGATTAATTGACTCCATGTGCTCGGGCCACTGGAGAAACTACATAGTCTTGACATTTCCCCAAGGATATGACAGCTTCTGGGCACACTGAGCTATGGGCATATGGCCAACTGTTTATGTTGGTTTTGTGAAAATGACTAAAAAAAATACAAATAAGAATTCAGTCTTAGGATTCATCCAGAATTTCCATTTGCTACTGGTTGAAATCATGCATGATGTCTTTTCTTTGTTTTACCAAAGAGACTATTGTTAATTTCTAGAGTATCAACATAAATATAGGTATGTGTATCCTTTTGGAGGACCACTGCATTCACTGGAGAACTAGAGAAATAGTTATGAAGCTAACTGTGGGGAAACCTAAAGACAATATAATCATGATGATGGAGATTTAATAAAGAGATTACAAAACCTTAGTTCTATTGGGAAACATATCTAAGTGCCAGAAAAAATAGGAACTATGAAATATTGGTGAAAAGCAATAACTGAATCATGAAAAATTAGCATTGATCAAAAAGATACAGAATAGAGTGGAAAAGCATTGAATTTGGAGTCGGGATACCAATGCTGAAGTCCTGCTTTTGCCAACTAACTGTATGACTCTTGGCATGTTACTTGACCTCTTGGAATCATTGGTTTTTTTACATAAAAAATACTTGTCCTATCCATTCGACAAGAATTTTCATGAAGATAAAAAATGATGGAAAATAAAATGAAAAATACATGAGATCTTCAGAAGATGTACAGTTGAAGTTCCAACCCTGCTGCTTAATAATTATATATCTTGAGACAAGACACTTCACTATTTGAGCCTCCTCACAAAGTGGTTAATAGATTGAGAAGCAATAGTGTTCAGTCAAGAAGGGGCTGGCCTCAAAATCAGAAAGAAATGGATTCAAGACCCTTGCATTTGATACATAATGGATTTATGATTTTGTATAAATCACTTGACCTCATAGTGCTCCAGGCAACTCTCTATAATGACAATATGCATCTACATCAATAAAGCAAGTTGCTTGCTTTGATTAAATCACAGATCTGGACCAAAAAGGCACCATGAAATGTGAGATACAGAGTTCAGAGTTTTTTTTTTTTTTAAGTGATATATAAACATAAGTAATTTCTTTTAAGCTTCTTCCCTGGCCATACTTCATTTCAGAAACATTCTAAATCCTTAATCAAAGCCTATTTTTTTATGACATGGAGGATGGAATAGCTTCTGATTTTTATAGCAAATTAATTATTTTGGATCTGTATACAAAATGTAATACAGCACTTTTGAAAAAAAAATTAGGGGGCAGCTGGGTGGTGCAGTAGATAGAGCACCAGCCCTGAAGTCAGGAGGACCTGAGTTCAAATCTAGTCTCAGACATTTAATATTCCCCAGATGTATGACTCTGGGAAAGTCACTTAACTCCAATTGCCTCAGCAAAAAAAGAAAAAGAAAAAGGAAAGAAAAGAAATATTAGCTCCCACTTTTAAAGCAATATCAAGGAAGCAGGTCATTGAAATTAAAACTATCAAATATGAAATCCATGGACCACATGCAGCCCACAATCCTCCCATACTCTCATTCTTTGTGAGGCTGAAGCCATATAAAAATGTAGCTCCTGATGTTAATGTGTTGATGTTTAACAAAAAAATAATCATGTAAATGTGTGGTTTTCTAATTCAATATGTGGATCACAGGATACTTAGATAAAATTTAGTAACCCCTATTTATATTTGAGTTTGACATCACTAACCTAAACTACTTGAATACTTTTTTTCTCTCTCAGAATCTTTCATTTTTCAATTTGGGCAATGTTGAAAGTTATTAAGATTCTACTATGTGTCAAACACTATGCCAAATTCCAAGGACACAGGGAAAAGCAAAAGATAGTCATTGCTCTCAAGAAGCTCGCATTCTAACGAGGGAGATAACATGAAATGAATTATACAAACAAGCTATCAGTAAATAATCATTAATTACTTAAGTAATATGGATAATTATAAATAGTTTGAGAGTATCACGGTGACAGGGGAGTAAGCAGTGTCAAATATTTCCAGTAAGAACAGCCTTCAGTAGTTGAAAATGGAAATAGCAACAATATGGAAGTAACTTCATTTGATCTTTGAAGTTCATGCTTTTCCCTTCTATTTTCCATCTTTCTGAATCTTTGGGTGAAGCTCTGATTTGATGGAATGGACTGCTGTAGGCTAACTGGAGTCAAAATATTCACAATGCTAGATATATTCCTTTTAGTGAAGGTTCTGAGGAAAAAAAAAGGGGGGGAGGGACTTTTTACATTCTAACAAAACATTTATACACCCAAGGCATGCTATAAGGAATTTCTCTAGAAATCTTCCAAAGAACAAAAATTAATTTATCTGGTGACTTATCAGATCTCTGTATGTTTAACACATGATTAGGTTTAGAAGAGAGAAGGATAAGTCTGTGAAGTAATCAATTGAACCTACCTTCATTTTCCCAATACCATTTTGAATTAAGCATGACTTCTTTCACAAAGTGCTATTGACCCTGTAATGACTGTTTGCTGCAGATATTCAGTGTGGTTTCGGAGGTAAGGTGGAAAGGGAAGTTCATTTTCTCCCTGCAGCCAAGTCCTATTCCTACCACCTTTTTCTTATTAGCTTGCATGTCAATTGACATTCCAATAGGTCGAAGTTATAATAGCACTGAAGGCAGTTTTTGTACTAGAGATGGAGATTTCAGTGCCAGAAGTTAGTTAAGTGATGCTTAGATTTTTATTCCTTTTCATCCTAAGGCAAAAATAAAAATTTAAACACAAGATATCCAGACTAAGGGTTGTTGTATGTGCTTCAATTTTAAATTTCAGACACATCACTTTGCCAGAAATGAGACTTACAGCCACTGAATACAATCAAGCCTATCCAATTCTTCAGTATTATGTCACTTATAAGTCTTTGGTTGGGTGGAGGGGAGAAGGGTTTTTTTTAATTAAGAAAAGATGTAGGTCCTGTGCCTGCTTAGAGTTCTTTTATTGACTGGTGACATTTTCAGTAAAGGAAAAAAGCTTCCTGTGATTATGAGGACTCATAGAAGACCATTTTTATTTAAGCCATAAGAAGGATAGTCATGGCTAAATTGAAGCCTTTATTGCTTCCAAGTGCTGTCTTGATGACTGTTAGGCCCCCCAGAGATTATCCTGCTAGCAGGGCTCCAATCCTGAAATGTTGCTGTAAACTTGTGTTGTGGCAAGCCTGCTGGACTAATCTGGTTCCTGTTGGGATATCTGATGAATCTTGGGCTAAATCAGGGCCTTCATTCACTGGGCAGGATGAATGTGCCAACACTGGTTCAGGATTTCACTTGAAGTCCCATTGATCTCTTGGTATTATCATTAATAGTTCATTGGCTAGGATATTAATGAGAATATCTTGTGTTTTTATAACACTTTCAGATTTGCATATTGTCACATTGTATTTTGATAACAAACCTCGAGAGGTAGACGCTATAAATATTATTATCCCCATTTTCCAATTGAGTAAATAAAGTCAGAAGAGTTAACTTTTATAGTTAGTATGTGATAATGGATCTGAACCCAAGTTTCATCCCACAGCAAGTCCACTGATCTTTCCATCACTTATTACTGCCTCTTCCTTAGCAGAATCAACTAGTAAAGACTGGTGGTAAGTGATGAGAACAATTTTCCCCAATAGTGCCCAAAATAAAGGTATTCTGAGAGCTTGCCTTACATAAAAGCACTATTGAAGTTAACCATGAATAATAACAGAGTTTACTCTGCTGGGCTGAGAAACAGATGGTTCTATTCCTCTAGTCAGCACTGGTGTATATGGAATAAGGCATCTAATGCAATAATTCTTAGGATTGCCTAAAACAGTTATCAAACATTTATTAAGCCTTTACTATTGCCAGGCATCATGCTAAGTGTTAGGGTTACAAAGAAAGACAAAAGAAGTCTGCTTTCAAATAGCTCACAGTTTAGGTGGAGTTTGTAAACCCTGTTGATTTACAGAAACTGAGAGATTCAGAATAATCACCGATCAATTTTTGGGCTGATTACCATGTTATCAAATAAGTAGAAACTTCAATATGGGCAGAACAAAGAGCATTAGATTTTGACCTGAAATAATCCTGACTTTGCCATATATTAGTTATGGCTTTGGATATGTCATGTTATTTTTCTAGTCCTCAATTTTTACCATTTTTAAATTAATTAATACTTTCTAAATCCTCTTCCATCCCTAAATGAAGTCCATTCATCTGTCCATCTCTGTATTTGTGTCAGTCTCTGTTTCTCTCTCTCTCTCTCTCTCTCTCTCTCTCTCTCTCTCTCTCTCTCTCTCTTTCTCTCTCTCCCCCTCTTTCACCCACATACACATACACACACATTAAATCAAAAAAAGAGGAAAAGGAAAAAAAGTCACTGAATCTTTTAAAAATCTGACATTATATGCAATGTTCCATACAATTTTCCCCCTTTATCCAGCAACCTCTCAAAAACAACAGTTAGAAAATATCTTCAAATTTTCTTTATTGGGGTCAAACGTGTTCTTTTTCAACATTAATTTTGAATTAAAATATATAAAGACAAAAAGAAAAGAACTTTTCCATGTTTACAGAACAGTATAAAAAGAGGATTCAATACAAAACCATGAATTTCTATTTCGAAATGTTTATTTTCTTTTTAAAAAAATAACTATGTAATAAATACTTGTAAAAGCTACTCTGCTTTTCTCTACTATGTACTTTTTCCCCCCTCCCCACCCTGTGTTAGAGAAGGCTACCATTAGAAACAAATATATGCACAAATAAACATATATTTAAGTTATTTTTTTTTTCCTCTGGAGGCAGGTAGCATGTCCTGTCATATGTCCTTTGTAGTCTATTTGAGTATTTGTAACACTCAAAATGACTCAGTTGTTTAAAGTTGTTTTTAGAATAGTATTTTTGTCACTGTATACAACATTCTCTTGTTCTATTTATTTCACTCTTCATAATTCATAATAATAATAATCTCCCAAGGTTTTCTAAAATCAACCAGTTCATCACGTCTTATAACACAAGAGTATTCTATCACAAACTTATACCACAATTTGCTTAGCCATTCCTCAACTGACAAGTATCCCTTCAATTTCTAGTTCTGTGCTTTCACAAAGACAGGTGCTATAAATATTTTAGAACATAAAAGTTCATTTCCTTTTCCCCTAATCATCTTGGGAAACAAACATTAGAGCGATATTGCTGGTTCAAAGTGTATACACAATACTTTGGTTGTTTAACAAATTGATCATTCTAGACTGTTCTTCAAATTGTTTGGATATCAGTTTCACCAAAGATGAATGTATCCCTTTTTTTTTTAACATACCCTCAATATGAGTTGCTTTCACTTTCATCATTTTAGCCAATCTGATGGGTGCAAATGAAATCTCCAAGTTGTTTTAATTTTTATTTGTCTGATCAATAATTATATAGAAAAATGTTTTCATGTATCTTTATGTAATTTTGATTTTCTTATTAAAAACTACATCTTCGTATACTTTCACCATTTATCAATTGGTGGTAATTTGTATTCTTATAAAGTTGTATTCAAATTTGACAAAGTTCTTTATAAATTTTATTTGAGAAACTCTCTACAAAATTCACCTCCTCCCATTTTCTGCTTCTCTTCTGATCTTTTTTTTATCTTAATGTATTAAAAATTATCAGTTTTACACCTCACAATTCTATTATTTTTTCATAAATTTTTATCCTATCCATAGGCCTAATTAGATAGTTGGATAACTGAAAGAGTGCTGCAATCTGTGAATGCCATTTGTGTAAACTCCATTTCTTGCTTGAGTTTTGGCTTTTCAGGCTCCTTTTCAAGTTTTTTGATTTGAATAAATTATATGAAAATATTGGAAGGAAAGTAAAAGAAAATCCTTCATTCTATCTAGTAAACAGTAAAAGAAAAGACATTACATTAAGAGAATAAGAATTATAAAAACTAATTAGGCAAACCAACCTCTTTTCTGCTAAGTCATTTGCCATCTTTGGATTGGGTTGATGTACATTTTGTATTAGAATGAGAAAAAGGAAGCTATGAGTCATTGGAAAAACTCTTTCTTTTAACTTGGAGATTGCATTAGAAAATTATAAGGTTAAGGATGATGACAACAATACAGTTCCAGTCACCAAATGGACTTGCTGCAAACTCATACTTTAGGCTTTGGTGTATCTCTGATATCATCACTGTGGGAATATCTTCCATTGATGCAAATCAATTCACTTTAATTTAGCAGCCATTTATTAAGTGACTACTATATTCCAGCTACTGCACCAAATACTGGGGATAAAATGGCAAAAACCAAATAACCCCTGTCCTCAAGAAGCTTATATTATGCTCAGAGAAAACCAATAATCATACAAATAAACATATACAAAAGTCACTAAATAAATATAACTTTTGCTCATTCCTTTTACACTCTCTTCCTGATGATCTCATGAGCTACAAAGACTTCAATTTTTTTTTTTCTGCAGCTGAATCTCAGATCTACATTTCTTGTTCTTTGCTTTCTCTCTTGAACAGCAGTTCTATATTTTCAACTACCTTTTTAGGAATCATACATTTACAATAAAATAGATTATAAATTTTATCGCTATGCTATTTAAAGGAATAAAGCACAAAGATTATTAAAAAATTTGGTGATTTATGTTTGATTCCCCAATCTCTCACATTCATAGTCAATTATTTCCCATATCACAGAATTTCAGTTAGAAGACTTTTCAGAAGTCACCTAATACAATTCATGCCTGATAATAAATAGTAACTGACATTTATAAAGTATTTTTAATGTTGTACTTTCTTTGAATCTACCACAACCTTGGATGGTAACTATTGTAGATAATACAGAAGAGGAATATGAGGCTCAGAAAATGTAAGTGATTTACCCAGGATCACAAGCTGCTAATACTAGAAACAGGATTTGAGTTCAGTGTTTTTCTTGCTACTAGTTCCAATATATTATATGCTATGCCATACAGTCTATAATTCCGTCTTCAACATACCTGAAAATTGGTCATTGAGTCTTCACTTGAAGACCTCTTCAAAAGAATCTGCCAACCTTAGGAATACAGGTTAGGAGGATGGCAAACTTTTTTCACATGAATTGTTAAAATTTCTTATACATCAATCCTAAATTTTCCCTTCAATAATTTTAACCACACTTACATTTTTCTGGGTTTTAAAGCCTCCCAAAATAATTCTAATACCTCTTTCACAAAACATCTCTTCAGTCACTCAAAGATAGATATAATATCCCTTTAATTCTTTTATTCTCCAATCAAAGTGTCACCAATTTCTTCAACAAATTAATTTATAGAATGATATTTAGCTCTCTATAGACATTTTGCTAACATCCAAAATTCAATAAACTAAAACTAAAATCATCCTCTCTCCTAAAGTTGTTCCAACCTTTTCTTTCCAATTTCTATTGATATTATTAATAACTTTCTAGTCATCCACACTCAAAATGTCATTACTTTCCTCTCTCTTAACTCTACATATAGTTAGGTGTCAATTCTTGTAGATTTTTCCTCCACAGACTTTTTCAGGTAAAATGACTTTCCTTTCTATTTACATTCTTCACACTATTTTAACCTTTTGCCTAGAGTGTTATGATGTCTTTGAAACTGCTCTCCTTGAGAGAAATGCAAATTAAGACAACTCTGAGATACCACTACACACCTGTCAGATTGGCTAAGATGACAGGAAAAAATAATGATGAATGTTGGAGGGGATGCGGGAAAACGGGGACACTGATGCATTGTTGGTGGAGTTGTGAACGAATCCAACCATTCTGGAGAGCAATCTGGAATTATGCCCAAAAAATCATCAAATTGTGCATACCCTTTGATCCAGCAGTGTTTCTACTGGGCTTATATCCCAAAGAAATACTAAAAAAGGGAAAGGGACCTGTATGTGCCAAAATGTTTGTAGCAGCCCTGTTTGTAGTGGCTAGAAACTGGAAAATGAATGGATGCCCATCAATTGGCTGGGTAAATTGTGGTATATGAATGTTATGGAATATTATTGTTCTGTAAGAAATGACCAGCAGGATGAATACAGAGAGGACTGGCGAGACTTACATGAACTGATGCTAAGTGAGATGAGCAGAACCAGGAGATCATTATACTCTTCAACAACGATATTGTATGAGGACATATTTTGATGGAAGTGGATTTCTTTGACAAAGAGACCTGAGTTTCAATTGATAAATGACGGACAAAAGCAGCTACACCCAAAGAAAGAACACTGGGAAACGAATGTGAACTATCTGCATGTTTGTTTTTCTTCCCGGGTTATTTATACCTTCTGAATCCAATTCTCCCTATGCAACAAGAGAACTGTTCGGTCCTGCAAACATATATTGTATCTAGGATATACTGCAACATATCCAACATATAAAGGACTGCTTGCCATCTAGGGGAGGGCGTGGAGGGAGGGAGGGAAAAAAAATCGGAACAGAAACGAGTGTCAATATAAAGTAATTATTAAATAAAAATTTAAAAAAAAGAAAATGAAGGACAAACAAAAAAAAAAAAAGAAAAAAAAACTGCTCTCCTTGGCATCATTCATTCCTTCCTCAAATTTGTTATTTCCTTAGCTGCCAAATTCATTTTTCCTTCATGTGTGTCTGGTGTTTCTCTTCTACTAAAAAAGGTTTTATGTCTTCCTCTTGTTTGTGGGAAGAAAAAAAAAAAACCTTAGCTGGTATTTATATTTTTGCAACTTTTTACACTTTTCCTATCTTGTTTCATGCTCTTTCTATTTTCCAGATAACTTGGACTATTAGATTATTAATTGTTCCCAAGTCTCATCCCTCATCTTTCTACCTTTTTTTTTTTACTAATATAGGATATCAAGTAAGCAAATATTTAAGTGCCTAGTATATGCCAGAATTAGTTATAGGTACTTAAATTAAGTTAAATATGAAATAGATAACGGCATTCAAAAAGTTTACATTTCATCCATGTAAATCAAAGTTACTGTAAATCACTTAAGATTGTTAAACTTTAGTTTCCCCATTTAAAAATTGGGATTATATTAAGACTTATACTACAAAGATTTTCCTGTAAAAAATTAACCTTTGTGAGAATAAAATTTCTACACAAATCTGAGTAGTTACTAGGTAAATTAGTCATAAATTTCTTCAGTCCCATATATCTGATACTTATAATATGCCTTCCATATCAGGATCTAGATAAGCCTCTTTGGGCTTTTTGTGAATACTTAATGATTTGCTAACACAACATGAATTTCCTTTGTTTTAAGTATTCATTATTTTATTTTTTAATTCTCTGTTCTGGCCCCAGATCATAATCATGGCTAGATGATATCCATGAGTGATGGAGGATTTGGACTTTTGATAGACATAACCACAATTCCCTAGAAAGAAGCCCACACATTTTTGTAATCTCTCCAGGGATCCTTCTCAACAGATATAAATGTGTATTAAGTAACCATTACCAGATAGCAATATGGACAAAGCAGAAAGAAAAATTCTTAGTAGGATAAAGAGTATTAGAAGCTACAAAGCAGAGGATCTATTTTTTTTTCTGATGTTATGAGGTTGGGGAACTGCTGCTGACATAAGAGCAAGATTGGGTTCAATGCTCTCTGGCAACCTTGAGTTCCTTTCTTTTTGCTAGTGTTTGTATTTAGGCATATATCAGGAAGAATCTGGATGTTTCTGGAAAAGGCAGAGGGAAAGGAAGTTGCCTTGATTATTTGAGAATTGAAAGTCAGTACTTGACACTTTGGAGGGGTAAAATAATAATTTATAGGTCTACTTGTCCAAATGGGACCTGATAACCCTTTGAATATACCAGCAAAATTCTAATATTCATAGGACAAACTCTGTGAGAAAAAAATGAGCTATAGAAAGTTATAAGATGTCCCTAAATTTGAATTTTATCCACAAAAGTCCAGAACTATAGTTCTGAGCTTTGGGTTACATAATATAACTTAGTTCTGGCTAACCTGGATCTGTACAGCAGTATCAAAAGGCTTGGACTTTACCAGTGTCTGTTTATACTTGCATTCCCAAGTTCTCTTGGCTTCTCTCAGCTGCTGGTTTTATCATTTCTCCCACAACCATCTATGTCAAATAGTCAACAATGTTCATTTGGGCATGTTGTCATTAACATATATGTGGCCTTACCCTTCACACTCACCACTCTTGTTACTATCTTCTTTTTAATGTTGCCCATTGTTTGTGCTATAAGAAATGAAACTGCTAGTTAGCAAGCAGCAAAGTAGTGAGGACTGAAAAGTATAGAATTTGTAGTCTAGAGTTTGTTGCTATTTCTATGGAAAATGGATTAATTGGTTGGTTGGTATATGCTTGATATAGTCTTATGGTTTTTATGCTTTAAGGAAGCTTGAACCAGAATGTATTTCTTTGCCTGAGAGAGATTTTAGGTTTTTTTTTTTAATTTTTAAAAATCATTCACTTATCCATACAGTCAATTGACAAATGTATATTTATATTCATAGGCTTCCATGCAGACTCCATGAGTTGAGTGTCTAGAAATGTGCTGAATCTTTTTACCAGTTTATGAAACAAACAAAATTCTGTCAGAGCAAATTATTGCTAGCAAATAATTTTCATCTCTGATAGAATTATTATTAGCGCTGAAAGAGAAAAGGAACATGGCCAAAGTACAGAAGGGAAAATTTGCCAGAATCTGAGTTTTGGCCAAGTGAAAAGTTCAGAAAAGTAAGTATAGAAAAGCCACGGCATGGCTTCTTGGCATATATCAGTTGGAATATAAGTTTAAATATGCTTTGGTCATTACTTACAAAGTTTTTATTTGTAAATAAATTATTCTAAACAAAGGAAAATGATTTTTACTTTGCTGTATTATTAAATTGATTTATGCCTACATCATGTACTCATCAGTTCACAAGAAGGGCAGATCTGAGAGTATATTGCCTTTGATCACATTAACAACCAATGAGATTTAACATCTAAAAATATTAGAATGACTTACTCAGTGTTAGAAGCTTGTTTAGTTTACTTATATCAAAAAACTACTGTTCACAAGAAATGTAAAACTAAAGACTGGATAGGAGACATAAATTAAAAGGTTTTGATAAAATTCAAGGCAATCATAAAAGCTTAGACACATATATAACTTTTTGAAACTCCCTAAAAATTAAATGCACCATGGGATAAACTCGATGTGGTTTTTAGCAGGACTCACTAAACAAAGGAGTATATTGGAGACAGAAATTAAAAATAAATCCAAACAAAAAAAAAAAAAACACCTTTAAAATGTCAGACTATAATGACTTTGAAGTGGGCCATTGGTGCCATAGTATACAGACCCTCAGTTTTGTATCTCATCTGAAAACTTGACCCTGTGCTTATTTGTGTGAGATCATTGCATATGGGCATATGAAAATTTATATGACTTGTTCAAAGTTGAATTTTACTGCAGCAGTAGAAAGTAGAAGTTTGGCCAACCTCAGGCCACAAAGGCACCTTTGTACTGCTTTTTTTTTTCCTTTTTTTTTTTTTTTTTTTTTTACAAAAAGAAAATTGGCAGCAAGTGGAGACAAGTAGCAATAAAAATTAAAGTGTTGAGACTCTCCCTTTTAAAATATTTGAAACACTTCATAAATACAAGTTTGTATTTTTAAGATATTAATCAAACTGTTCTATTTTACCTCTCCAAGTTCAGTAGTAACCTGTTTAGAAAAGAAAAAGCAAAATAAAACTATTAGAAAACAATCTTGCTTGAAAAGTATTAAAGATGGGAAAAAAGATGATGATCAAGTACCCAAATAATACAGAAATCTACGTGAAGAGGCATGGTCTGGTACAGGAAAAAAATATGAGTTCTACAACTGGCCTTTAATATTGGTCTTCCTGTCAATAACTAGCTTAGAAATTTAATTTCTTCTCTTTGGGTTCTATTTTACTTGTTTGGAAAATTAAGAAGTTGGACAGGACAGCATCTCTCCTAAAAATTTCCTAGTATCAAAGTTATGAGATGATGGATATAGTTCAATTTAATCCAGTAAGCCATTTTACTTTTTATGGAGAACTTACACAAGGGAGGAACTCACATGGAGGCCAGAAGAAGAGATACAAGAATATTTTCAAATCTCTTAGAACTTTCATATAGATTGTGAGATATAAAAGACACTGGCACAAGATTGTTCAGCACTACATGCCCACATAAAAGAAGTCACTGAGCTCTATGAGAAAAGCAAAATCCATGGCAATTAAAAAGAAATGTGAGATGTGGAAATTTAAAGATATCTCCCTTTTAAATGGTCAGTCTATTTGTGGCTATCTTGTGGTAGAACCTTCTAAGCTCATATTATTAAGATCTGGTATAACCAGGCTATTTATTGACCTTAATATTGTGTCATTTTGATCCTCTGCAAGCACAGACAAAAACAATAACTAAAATTCAAAAATTAAGTACTTGATGTGTGCATTGTTGAGTACTTAAGATACAAAGATGATTACAATTAGATTTTTCCTTAAAGTACTTAAAATTGAAAAAATGATGTCTAATGTATAATACTTGAAGCTTAAAGAGCATTTTCTATTACCTCATTTGATCCTCACAAGAACACTGGAAGGAAGGAATTCTAAACAGAAGAAACTGACTTTTATTTTCTTTGCTGAATCATTAAATTTATTTATACCTACATCATGTATTCATCAATTCACAAGAAGCTCAAATTTAAGAGCATACAACCTTTGACCACATGACCAACCTATGAGTTTTAATATCTAAAAATATTAGAATGACATGTCAATGTAAAAAGCTTATTGGTCATTAGCTTAATAGAATCTCTAATTAAGCAATCAACAACTTTTTGATGAACATTATTGAGAGCTGCTTAATAGTATTATCATTGTCTATATTGATCCAAATGCAAGTAATCAGTTTGTAACTAAAATGGAAAATTCCCTTTTGAAGAAATATCTAACTATTAGAGTCAAGCTACTAAGTCCAGTTAGTAAGTCCATCAATAAATTTTTATTAAGCACAATATAGGACAGGCATTGTGCTTAGTTCTAAGAATACAGAAAGGGCAAAAAAACAAAAACAAAAACAAAAACAAACAAACAAAAAAACCTTCCTTGCTCTCAAGGAGCTTACAATCTAATGGAGGAAACAAGCAAAAGTGCAAAAAAAAAAAAGCTACATATGGAATAAATAGGAAATAAGAGAGAGAGAGAAATAAATAGGAAATAAGAGGGGGTGCGAAAGGTTTCCTATAGATGATGAGATTTTATTGAGGACTTAATGGAATCCAAGGAAGGTCTGTATGAGGAGGGAGAATATTCCAGGCATGGGGAATGCCAAAAGAACATTCCTGGAGGTGGTTATTCATGGAACAGGTAGTACCCCAACATCACTAAGTGAAAAAGGACATAAGGAGGTGTAAGATATGAAAAGAAGAGCATTAGGTAATGAAAGGCTTAGAACATAGGACTGTATATTTGATCTTGTAGGTGATAGACAAACACTGGAGTTCATTGAGTAGAAAGATGATATGTTCAGACCTGATCTTTCAGAAAATCATTTTGGTGACTGAATGGAGGGTAGACTGAATAGGGAGAGACTTGAAGCATCCAGAGTCACCAACAGGCTTTTGCAATAGTGCAGATGTGACATGATGAGGCTTTCACCAAAATGGTGGCAGTGTCAAAGGAAAGAAGAGATATAATAGAGCAATATTGAAAAAGGTGAAGTTCAAAGACATTGGAAATAGATTGCTTATGCAAGTTGAAAGATAGTGAGAAACTAGGGTGGATTGAGGGAACTTACTCCCAAAGTTTTTATTTCTGTGCAACCTTACCCACCTCAATCAGGACCACATTCATTTATGATTGTTAATGCTTAGTCATTTTCTATCTTTTCTAAGGGCATGAACCTATAATGCAGAAACACTAAATTTTGGGGTCCAGAAAGTATAATCAGTTTGGAATTGTTGCCAACAATTGGATCAAGATAAAAAAAATGATCATATAATCAGTACTCATACAAGCTATATTCCAATATATGTATTGTATGAGTACTGATTATATGTAGTGTATGAGTACTGATTACATGAGTAAATAATATTGTTTATATGAATATCAATCATTTTACATGGAAAATATGATGAAAACTATTGCATATGGATCATTATGCAAAATCATAGCACTGTCAAATAGCTTACAATAATGTCCACCAAAATGTTTCTAGTTGATTAATTAGACATTCCATCAAGCTAATGACCAAAAATTTTATACATTGAGGTAAAATCATTCTAATCTTTTTAGATGTTAAAACTCATTGTATAGGTTATTATATAGAATTATGTAACTTACCCAAGATCACAGCTGGTGAGAATCTGGATTCAAATATTATTGAGTCCAAGTCTAGTGTTCTTTTCCACTAGACAAAAGACAGTATGAGATAGACAATCTATCTCTTTACATAGTACTTAGAACACAGAAGGTGATTAGTAAGAGTTTTTTGCCTTGACCTGTCTTGAGTTCAAATCTTGCCTCAAATACTTTCTAACTATGCAACCTGGGTGTTATTTAATGTCTCTCAATCCCAGTTTTCCTCAGATAAAATATGGATAAGAAGGTATAATTCACAGAGAATAAATGAAATTATGTCAATCATTCTATAATATATAAATGTTAGATGTTATTATTAGCCATTGATAACACTAATTATGACCAGGGCTACTACTCTTATAGACCAGATAACAATGAAGGGAAGGGAATTCTGATAAAGTTAATACTTTTCTACAGTATATCAGTCACAAAGAGGATGAAATATTATGAGTGAGTTTGGATTAGGGGAAGTTTTTCACCATTACTGATCCAATCCATCTTTTAATATACATGTTTTCCAATCCATCAGCAACATATTTCTATGCATGAGGAATTCCATTAATATGTAGCATAAGATCATAGGGCAATTAGATAGTGCAGTGGATAGAGTGCAGCGCCTATAATCACAAAGATTTATCTTTTTAAGTTCAAATCTGACCCTTAGTAGCTATGTGACTCTGGAAAAATCACAACTCTATGTGCCTCAATTTCTTCATCTGTAAAATGAGCTGGGGAAAAAATGGCAAACTGCTCCAGTGTCTTTGACAAGAAAACTCTAAATGGGATCTTAAAGAGTCAGATACAATTTAAAAATGACAGAATAATTAACATTAAATTATAGATTTATATCTGAAAGAAACTGTAGATGTCATTAAACCCCTTTCTTTTATCAGAAGAAAAACTGGAAGCCTCAGTAGGTTAAGCAATCTATCCAAGGTTACAAGGCTATTAAATGAGAGTTAGACTTTGAATCTAGGCAAATTACAAATACACTTCACTGAGTGTATTTCCACTGAGACATAATAAATTCATCTTTGATTAAGGAGAAATTAGACAAAGGAGATTAGACCAAATTCAGATACCTTTAAACAGTGTTGCCTGTGATAATGCATAGTGAGGATACTTTCTCTGGCTAATAATTGATTAAGCAAATATACAGAAATGGATCTTTTGTAAGCTTTGTTCAGAATTCAATTGCAAACTTGAATTTGGGAGAACTGGTAGATATTCTATTTACTTTCTGATTTTTCAGATATATCTAATAGCAAAGGAATACTTAATTTGTTGATCCCTTAACCATTTTCAGGTTACTATATTTAAAATTAATATTCCTAAAAACATCTAGCCATTTGTATTTCACGTCTCAAAAATTTTAGCAACCATTAAGATAATTCATAAGCCTAATATTGAGGGTTCTTCATAATATGGTTCACACTTACATTTCATGTCTTACTTCACTTTCTTTCCCCATTCATGCAACTTACATTTTAGCCAACCTGGTCTACTTGCATTTTTCCAAATGTGACATGCCATTTCCTGTGTATATGACTTTGCATGCATCTTCCTACATTTCTGTAATTAACTATTTACTCAACTTTGCCTATCCCAATTTCTTTCAAAGTTATATTCAGGTTTAACTCTAATGTTGAAACTGTCATGATTTTCTCTCCCTTTTTACAATTCCCAGTGTTTTCTTACTCCTGAGATTATTTTGCATACACTTGTTGATGTATTTTAATTTCCAGTAAATATAATATTTTTAAGTGAAGACTTTTAATTCTATCAAATATTCTTTAGTGTCTACTGAAACTGGAATATAGAAATATAAAGTCAGTTCTATGGCAAGATCTTCCCCAAATCAGGACCCAGTCAATGTGTGTGTGTGTGTGTGTGTGTGTGTGTGTGTGTGTGTGTTTGTGCTATGTGTGGATATATAAAAATATATGAACACATTTAAATGTAAAGATATAGAGAAACTGAGATATGTTTCTATAGATAAATATGTTATATATTACACCACTTGTAATATTATCCATTGCATGATAAAATAAATAAAGCACCCAATATATAATGTATATATATGTATGTATGTATGTATGTTCATGCAAACAAGCATGTATGAGCCATCCCAGAATCTGTCCAGCTAACTCAGGATTTATTCTTTATATATATGTAGAGGATTTATTCTTTATTTATATGTAGAGGTGCTTCCTGGCATTTGTATAACAATCAATAAACCTGTAAACCTGATATATTATAGTATTTGATTAATGCATATGGAATGAATTTGTTTTCTTTTATTCTTGTTTGCTTATTTTCTTTTCTTACTTTTTTGTTTGCTTTCTTTCCCTATTATTTTTTTTTTGCTTTCTTTTTATCCTTTCCTTTGCTTACTATATTGTTTGCTTTCATTTTTCTCCTTTCTCTAGTTTTATTAGTTAGTTTCTTTTTTCTTTCCTTCTCTTATTTTCTCTTTGCTTGTTTTCTTTGTTTTCTCTTTTATTAATGTCTTCTTTTCTCCTTTTTTTTCTTTCTTGCTTGTTTTCATGTTTCTCTTCTTACTTTCTTCAGTTGTTGAATAAAAAAGGATAATCTAAATAGATTTTTCTCAATTTCTAATTCATTATTGGCATTTTTTTCTGTGCACAACTTAGAGTTGATAAGAATTTTTATTTAGAAATAATTTAGTCCACCATCCTCATTTTGTAGATGACAATAAAAGAAACTGAAAAACCAATAGAATCTTGGTCAGTCTTATTTCCTAAACATTGTCTTCTAGATTGGCAGATTTATATGGAGAAATTTAAAGGGAACTTTAAAATAATTTTCATTAAGCTTCTTACTTTACAGGTGAGGAAACTACAGCTTAATAGAGTTCTAATTTGCCAAAAGAAACTCATATATTTCTGAAAGTGTCTTTAATTTCCCTGCTAAGCCATCTTGCCTCACTAAGATGCTCAGATTTTCTTAAACATCTCTGTTCTCTTGCCAAGAATTTTAGAGCACGATACTTTGGCCTTTTTGAATATGGCAAATGGCAAGGAAAAAGAAGGGCTAAATATCCAAAGGTAATCTAAAACAAACTAAATTGACCAGTTGTTTCATTCTCTTGCACGAAGAATTTGTCACAGTACCTGACAAAGAAAGGGTTAACTAATCAGGAATATTGCTCTTTATATCTCCTCTGGCTACACTCTCAAGATCAAAGCTTTTTTCTTTTTTTATATGTCATGGATCCTCTTAGCAGTATGATTGAAACTATGGCCCCTTCCACAGAGAAATGGTTTTAAATAAATGATTCTGAGAGAGTGCAAGTAAATAAATGAAAGATAATATATAGAATTACAAAGAAACCAATAATATTGAAATAAGAGAGTGGTTTTCCTGAATGAAGTTCACAAGTCTCCTATAATCTATACATGGATTCCTTGAGAATCTACGAACCCCAGATTAAAAATCTAATTTCTACTAAAATAGATATTTTTTAAATTGGACTAATAGTAAGCAACTGGAGAGAATAATATATAGAGAAAATATAATCTATGAATTAAAGTTGATGAACATTGAAAATTGCCTCTTCAATAACATTTTAAATGGTTTCAGCAAAATAAAAAATTTAATAACAAAAATAATTTAATCAATAGGCAGAGCCAAGATGGTGAAATACAGGCTGGGACCCAGATAAATTCTCCCAACATTCCCCTCATAGCTACTTAAAAATAACATCTGAAATAAAATTTTGGCTTAACTGAGTCAAGAAAAAGTCAGACAATGACATTTTTTTTCAGTCTAAGATTATTTAGGAGGTATACAATAGAAGTCTATAAGACTGAGATAGGTACAGAGTTACAACATGACAACAGCACCAGTGGTGGGCCATGAAGGCAGCTATTATAGTAGCAGCAGAAACAGCTCCAGAAGCTCTCAATCCAAGATGGTAAGTATGTCAGACAACTACCATAAAAAACAAATTACCTGAGTTCATTACATGATTCTGAATAAGCAAACAGTGGCAACTCAGTTGCTCACAGACAGTTCTGGGTCATAATTCTGCAAAGAAGAGGAGCTCTTGTGATCTGGGCATAGTTTCAAGGCTAAGAAGATCCTTAGTGTTCATGGCTACAAAAAAGCAATGACTTTTCTTGGATAAAGACTAGACCAAGACCAAGAGACCAAGAGAGTGCTGACTATACTTCTCTCATGATTATACCACTTTAAAAGCACCAAGACTCCCAGAACTAGCTCTGAAAACAATAATACAAAAAAAAAAAAAAAAAAAAAAAAAAAGCCTGAAACTTGCCACGGTAATTCCCATCCAGTGTTAATCAGAGTTCAACTTTAACATATAGTACAAAATAAAGAAATAGACTACAAAAATGAGCAAACACAAAAAGAATGTGATCATAGAATTCTATCACAGTGTCAGGAAAGACCAAGAAATAAACTTAGAAGATGAAGAATGTGAAAATAGCCAAAATCAAGGATTTAAAGAAAAATGCTAATTGGGCTCAAGCTCAGAAAGAATTTCTGGAAGAATTAAAAAAGGAAATAATAATAATAATAAAAAATTTGGAAAAGTAAGGGATAATTATGCAAAAAATTATGAAAAGAGAATTAATAGTTTGTTTTTAAAAAGGCACAAAATATTAAACTATGACCTTAAAAACAGAAGTAACCTCATGCCAACAGAAATGCAAAAATTCACTAAAGAAAAAAATCCACTATAAGAAAAGTAGCCTAGATGGAGAAGGATATCCACAAATTCACTGAAGAAAAGAGCTCCTTAAAAAGTAGAATTGGCCAGATGGGGGAAAAAAGAAGTACAGATTCTCATTAAAGAAAATAATTCTTTAAAAATCAACATTAAATAACATACATTGGATTGCTTGCCATCTAGGGAGAGGATGGGAAGAAGAAGGGGAAAATCTGAAATATAAGGCTATGCAAGGGTCAATGTTGAAAAATTATCTATGCATCTGATTTAAAAGTAAAAAGCTTTAAAATTTTTTTTAAAAATTGGACAGTGAAAACTAATAAGTCTGTGAGACTTTAAGAAACAATAAACAAAGTCAAAAAATAGAGAAAAATGCAAATATCACATTGGAAAAACAAATGACCTAGAAAAATAGATTGAAAGATAATTTAAGAATTACTGGACTTTCTGAAAGTCATGATAAAAAAAGCCTAGACATTATATTTCAAGAAATTATCAAGGAAAACTATATCAATATCTTAGGGTAAAATAGAAATTTAAATAATGCACTGATCACCTCCTGAAAGAGATCACAAAATTAAACCCCCCAGGAATATTAAAGTCATGTACTAGAACTCGCAGATCAAGGAGAAAATATTGCAAGTAGATAGGAAGAAACAATCAAAATATCATGAAGCCACAGTATGTATCATAGAACATATATATATATATATATATATATATGTGTGTGTGTGTGTGTGTGTGTGTGTGTGTGTGTGTGTGTGTGTGTAAGTATGTATGGGTATATAGGTATGTATATGTGTATATATGCATGTATAAGTATGTATGGGTATGTATATATGTATATGTATGTATATGCATGCGCGTATTTGTGTGTATACCTCTGCATATGTATACATATGCTTATGTAAACACACATACTCAGTTGGACATAGAAATCAATCTTTCCCATTAGGTAAATTGAGGGGAAGGGAATAAGAGAATTTAAGAAGATAATGAGGGAAGGGCAGATTGAGGGAGGAAGAAGTCATAAGTAAGATTGACTTTTGAGAAGAGATAGAAGAAAAAAGAAAGAAGAAAAAACAGAATAAAAGATAATGAAGGGAATTGCACTGTTTGTGATCATAACTGAATGTGGATGAAATGAACTAATTCAGACAACAGAAGTGGATAGAAGAATGAAAACCAGAAAACCAGAATACAAGAGACACACTTGGAATAGAAAGATACATAGAGATCTGAAATGAGGGACTGATAACATACAGAGTTGAAATGAGGGGAAATAAGTGTCAGCTGAAGTAATGTAAAAATTTGGGACAGGTTTCTCTGATAAATATCTTGTTATTCAATATATAGGCAATTGAGTTAAATTAATAAAAATAAAATTAATTCTCTAATTGATAAATGGTCAAATGAATAAACAGTTTTCAGGAGAATAAAAATTATCTATATCAAATTTTAAAAATGTAAATGCAAATTAAAACAACTCTGAAGTATGACCTCTCACCTATCAGAAATAACACATACTGGTGGGGAAAAGAACTATGTGCAACCATAAAGTGTTGGTGAATTATAAACTGATCCAACCATTCTGGAGAACAACCAGAAACTTTGTCTGAAGAGCTATGAAATGGTGCATACCCTTTGATCCAGTGATACTTCTATTACATCTGTAATCCAAATAGATAAAAACAAAACAAAAAGACCTATAAGGAAAAAAACATTTATAATAACTCTTTTTTGATAGCAAAGAATTGAAAATTGAGGAGATGCTCATCAATTAGGTATGACCAACAAGTTGTAGCATGATACTATAATGGAGTACTATTGAGTTATAAGAAAAGCCAATAGGGTAGTTTCAGAAGAACAAAAATGGCAAATCCTATATGAACTGAGGCAAAGTGAAGTGAGAAGACCCAGGAGATAGTTGTGCAGAGTGAAAATGTTGTAATGATGATCAACTGTGAAAGACTTACTATTCTGATCAATACAGTGGTCCAACACAATTCCAAAGCACTCATGATGAAAAAATATTTTCTATTTACAGAGAATTAACTGATAAACTC
The DNA here is from genome assembly GCF_016432865.1 of Antechinus flavipes. Classification (NCBI taxonomy): domain Eukaryota; kingdom Metazoa; phylum Chordata; class Mammalia; order Dasyuromorphia; family Dasyuridae; genus Antechinus; species Antechinus flavipes. The sequence goes on from NC_067398.1 coordinate 510,353,839, forward strand.
TGACTAAAAATTGAAGTATAATTTTCTTCCTTACTTTATTTTTGAAATATGGCTAATATGAAAATGTTTTACATGATTTCCCATGTTTAATTCATACCACATTATTTACCTTCTTAATGGATGAAGAAGTCAGAGGAAGAGAATCTGGAACTCAACATTAAAAAAAAAGAACATGAAAAACAAAAAAAATAAGTATTTAAAAAGAAAAATATTGGCAATAATTAATATTTCTATAACTCCCTAAGTTTTGCAAAATATTTTTCAATGCATTATATCACTTTTGCTTCACAAGAACCTTGTAAGTTAAGGGCTGTAAGTATTATTATCCCCATTTAAAAACAAGGAAAGCAAGGATGAAAAAGGTTATGTTACTTGCCTAGGAATATGCACACACATACACACACATAGTTTTTGGTGTGGGATTCAAACTTAAAACTACCTGATGCCTACTTTATTCACATACACTTCTAGAAGTATTTACTTTTCTTATCCCCCCTAAATTTCCTTCTTCAAACCTCATATAGGGGCAAATCACAACTAGTATCACTTCAAATACACAAATTTTAACTCTTTCAATTATGACAGATACAACCTTTCATTAGGAAATTAAAAATCACAAGAAGTAAATGTAAATATTCCTATTGTTATTGCTTTATAATGTAATTAGAAAAAGGTCTTATATTTATGACATCTCTTTTCTTTCCAGAGAACTGGCAGCAGTATAGTCTAAAGTAGAACTAAGATTAATTGACTTAGTGTTCAAAGTTAAGAGTAAAAACAGATTCCTAAATCCAGTACAGAAGCACCATGAAATGGCAGTAAAATGTATCATCATTTCTGTTTTTCATAGTTCTCATTTGAAATATGTTATCAGTGAATTGTAAAATATGATTCATGTTTTTTCCTGTTTCATAGGAATATGTTGAAAAAAATTGATGATACAATTCTAAAAGTATCTACTTTTATTTTTATTCCACTGAGTGGCAAAATGGCCCAGTGCTTTGTAAACAACTATAACTACCTTATATGACTTCCTGAATCATTCTTCTTTTGCTTAGCTTTAATTTCTCTTAACTTCAGGACTCTTTCCCTCGTGTCTATTATATTGAATTATATTATATTTTATTATATTGAATCTTCAAAACCATAACAATAGCAACAGCAAACTTTCCCTTCACTCTGATGTTCTCATAAGTATACTGGTTTATCTCTTCAGAAAGGACTCGGAAAGAGTCCTTTCGTACAGTCTAGTTCTCACAAGTCATCATACAGGAAAATGAGTCTTGTGGAAAGGAGGTCAATAATCCTAACTAATTGTCATTTATCAAGCAGGTAAGTTGAACTAGCTGAAACAGCAGAGCATCCTGAGTTGATATGGGAATAATATGTGCAAGTTGAACAACCACAACCTTTAAATCCATTTCCTTTGGGCCTTGATTGAGACAACCCAAGACCTTGAACATAAAACCTTTGGGAATAACAGTGTCTCCCAAACTACCAGCCCTGCTTCCAGTGCATCCCTTATAGCCAACATTGAGGGGAGAAACAATTGCAAAGAACATACCCATATTCCTCATTACCACCCACAACTACTATGGATCAATTGCTATCAATAGGTACATATGCATAAGAGTCCTTAGAGTAGAAGTATCTACCAGAACACTTATAATGCTTGCAGCCCAGACTTCATAGACATTATCTATCTGCTGAGAGAAGTACTACCCACAGGGTAGATAAGACAGCTTAGATGAAGTAAAAGGGCATATTTAGAGAGAGACAAGAATTAGCTTGTGCTAACCACCTTGATCACCATCTTTTCTCAGACCTTAATAGAGACAGCATATAACCCTTAAACTAAGACCTTTTGAAACAACATTGCTTTCTGCCCAGTATCTTTAACCATCATCCTGAAAAAGAAACTCCAGTAGAGATATATGCTGGTAACTTCTGATTATGCTACCGTTACATCTATTGGCTACTTAGAAAAGAAAGTTCTTGTCAGTGATGTTCTTCAAATGGACAAATGGTTTCTCTTTAGAAAATTAAATAAATTATCAAGTAGAAGTGATATTCAAAAAGAACCATTACCAGCTCAGCTACCATACCACTTAATCCTAAGAACCATGAGATGTTTCAATTTGATTTGTAACTGAAAACTTCCATGTATATTGCTTCCCCATTAGAATGTGAACTTCTTGGGAACAAGGACTGCCTTACTTGTCTGCTTCTCCAATGCTTAAAAAAGGGCTTTGCACACAATATGCAATTAACAAATGCATTATTTATTCATTTATTCACTAATGACCTCAAAATATTAATCTATTCTTGTTACATGATCTTCTTTACCATCTATTCCTACTCCTCAATCCTTCACATTGTGGTGATTGTCTCTAATACAATATTGAAAGAATTTTATTCAAAGTTAATGACATTCTAATTTTCAAGTTCAAAAGCGTATTTTTCAAACTCACCATCCTTGATATTTCTGCTTCATTTGGCCCTGTTGAAACTATTCTCTCCTTAAAAATCATGACACTACCCTATTCTCACTTTTCTACTTTGTCAACCAATCTTTCTTCATCAATGATTCACTTTCTTCTCCAAGTCCATAAGTGTAAGTATACCTCAAAATGTTAGCATTAATCCTCTGTTCTTCTCTATGTATGTCCTTTATCCCCAAAATTGTCATTGAAGTTGAAAAGACAGCATGTTGTGTAAGAAAGATAATGGACTTGGAATAATGCAATCTGAGGATGAACTCTGGTCCTAATAATTACTAGTTTTATGATCATCATTTACAATCCCTGAATCTCAGTTTTCTTATCTATAAAGTGCAATGATATTTATATTATCTGCTGAAGTATTATAATTTCTAACTGGCTACTAGAAATACCCATCTGGATATCCTTGTAATAACTTAAATTCAAAATGTGCAAAAATGAACTTCTCATCTAACTCCATGCTAATAATTACTACATAATATAATTTAGATGAAGGTGACTATTTTTGTAAAGTATTATTATAAAGTGCAGACTTGGGTAAGAGTTCTTAGCCTATAATTGTCCCTGGCCAAGGTACTGAAAAAAATATTCTCAATCAGTGAGATTGGACACAAGCCATTTTCATCTTTTTCCTGCTCCTTAAAACACAACTGCAGCCAATTAATCCTCAAGTTCTGTTAAATTTACCATTATAATGTATCTCATATATTTCCCTTCAATTACGTTCAAATTCTTATCCACACTTGCTTGGATTATCAGCTTCCTTTCTGGTATCCTTGCCTCCATTTTCATAGCAATGTCAAGTAATTTTAACACATAGGTTTAGCAGAATCATTCCCTTGCTCTAAAGTATTTACTTGCTTTATCTTAAATTTTATAAAAGACAAAATCCATGTATCATCGTTGAAGGTTCTACATAATTTGTCACCAAGCTACTTTTCCAAATTTATTTTATGGCACTACCTTTTAAACAATTTTTTACTCCGGTCAAAATAGCCTACTTGTTACTCAACAAGAGAATCCTGTCTCTGTACATTTTTCTGTGCCATCCTCATGCAAAGAATTCAACATCACCACTATCTTTGCATATTTTTTTTTTCATTCAAGATCCAGCTTAGGTGTTCTTATAGAAAAAAAAAAAATATATATATATATAAAACCTCAGGTTTATCTAGTCAAATTACTTCAGTCTACAGATAAGGAAATTGAAACCCAGAGACATCACTTGACTGGAAACACAATTAATGAGTGGAAGAGCTAAGACCAGAAGCCTGCTCTCTTTCTACTACTTACATCTCACTCATGATTTATATATCTCCATATCTCTGCTAGAGCTGTGCTATACTGGGGCAAAGTTTGTTTTATTTTGTTTTTTGTTTGTTTTTAGTGCTATTTACAAAGATTGGTTATATATCCTCATAAGCATAGAGGCTTGACTTATAAGTTTAAATAAATTTCAACTCTGTAGGGTTTTTTCTTAGTGACATTCTTTCCCAGATCTTCCTCAAATATTGTAGCACTTATTATGATACATTTCCCCCCAATTCAGCATGTCAGGAATCAAAAAGAATATCATAATATATAAGGAAAAGCTATGAAACTGGAAGATAGGAAACGTAAATTAAATCTTGATTGTGACACTTGCCAATTGTATGATCTTACATACCTAAGAGTCCTAGTTACTTTATCTATAAAATGAAAAGACAATATTTGCATTATTCATCTCTCAACAAGTGCTTTTCTATAGAAATGGGTGATTAAGGAAAATAATTATTTGCTGATTTAGCTTTATTGATTTTTCTTATAGAAAATTTTTTGTGAAAAAGTTTCAGACCCTTATCTGATAAAAAAAAAAAAAAAGATGACCCATTTTTACTATAGGGAAATAGTTCCCATAAGTAAAACATCTTTATATAATCTATTGCTTTGGTTTTTTGAGTTCAAATATCCACAGAAAGGAATGTATTCTCATCTCATGGCATTTCTCCCATATTTCATGGTGACAGTATATTGACTTCTCAGAACTTGACTGAATTTGCCAAACATTATTCATTTTTGATTGATCCTCTTTATTTTATGGCTCTAGATAGCATTGCTATTATAACACAGAAGTGATTAAAAAAAAGGAGACCCTTCAAATGAGACCCTTCAGAAACCCGCTAATCTGATTTGATTTCCCATTTCCTTTGATGTTTTCTTCTCCCTTTCTGAGACATCAGGGAAGGTGTGGTCACCTCCTTTTATGGTGTTTTCACCCCTTTTTTGAGCAATCAGGGAAGGCGTGATCACCTTCTTTTTGGGGGTTCTCACCTCCTTGAGAAGTCAGGGAAGTCATGAAGCAGGAGATGTTATGGGCCAGAACTTGAAACAAGGTGCTAAGACAGTGGAATTTATAGAGACAATAGTTGTTTAGCATGGTGCTTAATAGTTTTCTAGTTGGGTACATGTACTTAGTACTTACTATAGTTCTACAAGATTCACACCTTTGATAAGAGAGCATATAAGCTCGGACAAACTCAACCAGAATCAGAACTGGAAGACAGAGATTGTGGTGGTGGTCCTCCTGCCTCCCCTACAGAAACCAAGACACATTCAGGAGGACCTCAAGAAGCTTGCAGAGGCAGAGAAGACAAAGGACTGATGGCAGGAGCTCAAGCTCTTGGAACCAAGGAAAGAGATGGGCCTCTAAGAAAGGTAACCAGGCCCCAGGAAAGGAGGCAGGATTTTGAAAGAGATAATAAAGGATTTGGACTTTAACACCTGGCTGTACTTGTGGTGACTAATGAACTGAAAGGAAGGCTGCTCACAGAGACCCTAAGAAAACCGAAACAGGAGAACATTACAGGATCAGAATCCCATTATAGAGTAGCTATTATATATAATATCGCTGCTGGTAGTTGGTTTGACTATATCATCTGTACATTTCTTTATAATAGATATTTATAAACTGTGTCATTCAGAGAAAGCTACAGGTTTGCATATTGTCACAAAGTCCAAGTATATCTAAAAAAGGAAGTATAAGGTGTATCTTATTCTGTGAAAAAATGTCATATTACACATTTGATAACTTGGTCACTATATGTATTTTATGCCTAACTAAGACTTACTAGTGCATTGTGGAATAAGGACTGAATCGAATAAAAGGATTTTTTTCCTTTTTTTTTTTTTTTGTACTGAAAGCCTAAAGAGCAAACAAGTTTCCTTAGGCTAATAAATTAGGAACTAACTAATAGCTTTAGCTGTGATAGCTATAGTAGCACTCCAGGAACAGAAGCTTGATGGAACCATGATAAATAGTGACCACCATGTCAGAAAATGGTCTATGCTGCAAAATACTGACACAGGAGATCAGAAGGACAGAAGGAAAGGGACAGAATGTAATATTCAGATTAACTTTCTAGAGGTCCTCCAGAAGGGCATTGGTCTCAGTAGGATGGACATCACAAGAATGGTCAAGAATAGAGTCTAGACTTACATGAATTGATGCTAAGTGAAATGAGCAGAACCAGGAGATCATTATATACCTCAACAGTGATACTGTATAAGAATGTATTCTAATGGAAATGGATCTCTTCGATAAAGAGAGCTAATTCAATTTCAATGGATCAAGGATGGACAGAAGCAGCTACACCCAAAGAAAGAACATTGGGAAATGAATATAAACTGCTTGCATTTTTGTTTTTCTTCCCGGGTTATTTATGAATCCAATTCTCCCTGTGCAACAAGAGAACTGTTCAGTTCTGCACATATATATTGTATCTAGGATATACTGTAACCTATTTAACATGTAAAAGACTGCTTGCCATCTGGAGGAGGGGGTAGAGGAGGGAGGGGAAAAATCGGAACAGAAGTGAGTGCAAGGGATAATGTTGTAAAAAATTACCCTGGCATGGGTTCTGTCAATAAAAAGTTATTTAAAAAAAAAAGAATAGAGTCTAGATTCTTTATTCTGATCTATTCTTGATCTTAGTGCAGGAGACATGAGAGCCACCAGAAGGATGGTCAAAAATAGAATGTCTGTCTTTCAGTCCTTCTTAGCCCTTACATACCTTATCGTAATTACAACATTACAGCATACTGATTATGTGTGAACTTAGAGAACCATTATATCACCATACTAAATATATATGTGAACTAGAGAACCATTATCTCATCAATTCCACTGAGTTAACACCTTGTTTCAAGTATATTTCTTCAGAGTTCCAGTCCTCTACAACAGAAGACATGAAAAATTTGAAATAGAGCTTAACAACACATCATACCCTTCTTTTCAGAGCCTCAGAGACCCAAACGATAGGAAATAAAATCTCTAACACCAATATGGCAATGTTCTGGTCTGCTAGTACAAGGCCAGAGAACTGAAGAACAGAGAACAGGATAGGACAAAAGAATAAGTCACTATGTGTTTAAGGAAACTATATGGTACTCCAACAATATGAAGGAAAGGGTTTGACATGCTCTTAGGACCAATTCTATTTATCAAAATTCATGAGGTTTATTTACCATGATTTGCACAGCACCTGAAGATACTGAGATGCTTTGAGACCCAACCCCCAAAGAAAATAACACCAGAAGGGAGGAAGTCAGTAAGAAATACTGACTGAAAAAAAGAGAGAAAAAAATTGAAATTACAAAAAATCTCATAAAGAAGAAAACTCAAAGACATTGACCATAAGCAGATACTTATGTTAAGAAGGAAGATATAGATTGAGGGGGTGGAGCCAAGATGGTGGAGAGCAGACACAACTTTCTGTGACCTCTTCTGAACTTCTCTCAAACCAACAGTAGATTAAGCCTCTAAAATGGTTTGGAGTCACAGAACTCACAAATATTTGGAGTACAATACATTTCTAGAAGAAGATACTTTGGAAGAATTTCAAAACAGGTCTGTTTCAAACAGGAAGGGGAATAGTCTGCCTAGCCCACATTGTAGCACAGGGAGCATGGGGCAAGGAGCTGGTGTGGAGAGTCAAAGCATTGTAGCTTCCATGCACCTGGGAATCTTCTGTGAGTCTCTTAAACTACTCTACCCTGGTTGCAAGTGGGTGATCTAGCAGATTTTCTACAAAAAGCAAATTGTAAACCACTGAACCCCAGAAGAATAGGGACCTAGCCTCGATTACCCAGCATCAGAAGTCAATCAGCAAAACTACCCCAGGGTAAAGTAAAGCATCTCACTTCTTTTCTTAAGAGCAGACCTCAAGCCTTAAAAAATAAGCAAAAAATAAAAAGACTCTCACCATAGACAGCTTTTATGGAGCGAAAGAACAGACTCCAAATCCTGAGGTTCCTAAAGGCAAATCAACTCCAGATGAAGCCCAAAGGGAGATGTTAGCTGGTTCCCATTTCACAAGGCTTTCTTATGAAAAAAGTCTTGGAGATTTCATAAAGGATCTTAAAAGACTTAGAAGAAAAATGGGAAAAGAAAAGAAGATATTTGCAAGAAGGGATGGGAAAAGCATATAACTCCCTACAAAATAGATCTGATGAAATGGAAAAAACATATAACTCCTTACAAAATAGATATGAAAAACATACAATTCATTGAAAAATAGAATTTGTGAAATGAAAAAAAATGCAATGAACAGAAGGAACTAAATTAGATAACTAAAGAAAATAATGCACTAAAAATTGGAATTGAACAAATGGCAGTGAATGATTCAATAAGACTTCAAGAATCAGTTAAACAAAACCAAAAAAATGGAAAAATAAAGAAAATATGAAATACTTCCTAGGAAAAACAACTGAGCTAGAAAATAGATCTAGAAGAGACAATCTAAGGATTATTGGACTTCCTGAAAGCCATGATAAAAAAAAAAGAGCCTAGGCATCATCTTGCAGGGAATCATAAAACTGCCCTGATGTCTTAGAATAAGAAGATTAAAATAGCCATTGAAAGAATTCACCAATCACCTTCTGAAAGAGATCCTAAAATTAGAATTTCAAGGAATATCATGGCTAAATTTCAGAACTATTACACCAAAGAAAAGATATTGCAAGCCGCCAGGAAAAAAAAAAAAAAAAAACAAACAACAATTTAAATACCTAGGAGCCACAATTAGGATTACCCAGGACCTAGCAGTTTCCATCTTAAAGAATCCAAGGATCTGGAATCAGATATTCTGAAAGGGAAAGGAACTTAGATTGCAGCCAAGAATAAGTGATCCAGCTAAAATGAGCATTATTTTTCAGGAAAGAAGATGGATATTCAATAACACAGGTGAATTTCATCTATTTCTGATGAATAGACCAGTACTGAACCAAAATAAAAAAATAAAAAAAAATGATCTCCAAACACAAAACTTAAAAGAAGCATAAAAAGGTAAAAACTTTTAAAAACTATATTTCTGTTATGGATATACTTAGAGAGTGTGAGTATAATTTGATTTTATTATGATAATATGAAAAATAAAATAGTGGTAGAAAGTGATTTGTACTGGAAAAAGAGATAAAATAAAAGAAATTACATCTCACAAAAAGGCAAAGAAGACCTATTATAATTAAGGGGAATAAAAGGAAGGGGGATGAGCATTGTGAGAATCTTACTGTCATCAGATTTAGCTCAAAAAGAGAATATCAGAAATATTTGTTTTTGCAACAAAACATGTCTCATCTTATGGCTAAATGGGAGGGGAAAGGGGAAAAGAAAAGGGAAGATTAATAGAAGAGAAAACAGAAGTATTAGGGGAAAGATATAAAGGGGGGAGGGGCTCTAAAGGGGGAGAGCTGTTTGAGGGAGGTAGTGATCAGAAGCAAACTACTGGCCAGAAGGGAAGGGGGAAAGGAAAGAGAAAAGTATAACTTAGGGTAAATAAGATGACAGGAAATACAGAATTAGTTATTTCAACTGTGAATGTGAATGGAATGAACTCTCCCATAAAACCAAAGCAGATAGCAGACTAGATTAAAAGCCAGAATCCTACAATATGTTGTTTATAAGAAACACATTTAAACCAGAGTGATACAGAGTGAAGGTAAAAGGCTGGAGCACAATCTATTATGCTTCAGATGAAGTAATAAAGTAGGGGTAGGAATACTGATCTCAGATCAAGTAAAAGCAAAGATAGATCTAATTAGAAGAAATAAGGAAGGAAATTATAGTTTATTAAAGGGTACCATAGATAATGAAGCTATATCAATACTAAACACACATTCACCAAGTGGTATGGCATCCAAATTCCTAGAGAAGAAGTTAAGAGAAATGCAAGAAGAAATAGACAGCAAAACTATACTAGTGGTGGATCTCAATATGACTCCCTCAGAACTAGATAAATCAAACCACAAAATAAATTAGAAAGAAGTTATGGAGGTAAACAGAATGTTAGAAAAGTTAGGTATGATAGCTCTTGGGAGAAAATTGAATGGAGACAGAAAGGAGTACACATTCTTCATGGCAGTTCATGGATTTCTTCTCTTATTGCCAAAACTAACATTTTTTAATACAATATTGAATAGTAATAATAGTGGGCAACCTTGTTTCACTCCTGATCATATTGGGAATGATTATAGTTTTTCCCCATTACATATGCTGCTTGTTGATGGTTTTAAATAGATGTTACTGATCATTTTAAGAAAAAGTCTATTTATTCCTGTACTCTCTAGTGTTTTTAATAGGAATGGGTGTTGGATTTTATCAAATGCTTTTTCTGGATCTGTTGAAATAATCATATGGTTTTTGTTAATTTGGTTATTGAGATAGTTTATTTTTTTTTCTATGCTAAGCTAATTTTTTATTATTACAACTTTTTATTGACAGTACATATGCATGGGTAATTTTTAGAGAGAGATCTGTGGGAACTAAGTGGATCACAACATAGCATTCTTACTCTTTTTGTTTTTGTTCACTTGTATTTTTTTTTACTCATTTTCTTTCCTTTTTGATCTGATTTTTCTTGTACAGTAAGACACAAGGCTATGCAAGGATCAATGTTGAAAAATTATCCATGCATATCTTTTGAAAACAAAAAGCTTTAAAAAAAAAAAAGAAGATATAACAACAGAAGAAAACCTAACCTCTAGATTTGCAAAAAATTCAGACATTTATGAAAAAATACTGTAAACAAAGGAGAAAAGATGCAATATTTGATGATTCAGAAGACACCGTAGAATGGGAAAACATGAAACTACAGAATACTGTTACTGAATGATTCAAAAGAGAATTATGAGAACAGAATTTATGACCTATACAACCAAATTTTGGGCAGTGGCAGCATATCTATCCAAAGGGAAAAAAAAGAGAAAAATAGATTGGAAATGCAATATACAAAGCAAAGAACAACCTAGAAGCAGAGAAACAAACAAACAAACAAACAAAAAAACCCCAATAATACTAAAGGAAAATGTCCTCACTATGCAAATAAAATGTATTGATCTTGAAAAGAAGTCATATGGAAAAAAATCTAAGTCATAGATTTTCTAGAAGAATATGACAAGATGAAAAAACTGTAATATGTAAGAAAACATACAAGAGAACTTCCTATAACTTCTGAACACAGAAAATGAAATATCAGTTGAAATAATGTGCAGATTGCCTCCAGAAAAAAAATATGTAAGATTGACAAGAATGATTAAATTTAACAATTCAATTCAAATTCAAAGGAAAAAAAAACTCATATAACAGAAGAATATTCTTCATCTATTAAAAAAACAAGAGGAAACATAATATGTTTTGAAGAGTAATGGTGCTCAGAATACAGCTCTGGGTGATCTACCTAGCAAATCTGAGCTTAATCATAAATGAAAAAGTTGAATTTTCAGTAATAGAGGCATTTGAAACATTCTTGAAAAGAAAACTAGAATTGAAGAGATTGTTTGTTTCTTGAACACCACAGACAACAGATATGTGGAAAGGGTATATAAAGATAAATATAGTAATCAAGGATAGCAACAGCAATGGAGACAGCAGAGGAAAAAAAAACAGGGGTTTTTCTAAATGTATACAAGGAAACAGGGAAATATAAAAGGTGGAAATCTGGAAATCTGGTGCAATTAACAGTGTAAAGTTCTGCCTAAAACATTATGAAAATAACTTAGTGACATCTGCTTACAAGTTGAATAAATATTTTTATATGTTTGTTTTTGTGGCCCTACATTACAAAATAGGAATGTATATAAAAGAGAAGATGGAAATAGGATAGAAAGGTCAAATTGAAAACTATCAATGAGGAGAGAGTGAGTGTTATGGTCTTAGGAAGAAAAGAACATTCAGGGAGTGGGTGAGAAGCAGAAAGGAGTAAAAAGGGATTGAGGCAAAGGAACATTTGTTTTGGTGGTAGGAGGAGTTCCACTGATAATTGCCCTTATGGGTGAAGAGAGTTATTTGAAAGGAGATGAGGACCTTATATTTGGTTTGCTGCAGGAGATTTCTTCATTGAAAATACCACTTGCTTAAGGATGATTTATAGAATCTATAAATATGGGAGGGGATTAAGAGGTCATCTATTTAAATCTTATAAATTGACAGAAAGGGGAATAGATGGCCAGAAAGGTTTATTTATTTGCCAGAGGTCACATGTGTACTAAATAGTAGAGTAGAGAGTAAGACCAAAGTCTTCTCATTCCAAATCCATAAATCTTTCAACAATATCATGATGCTTTCACCTTTTCTATTACAATAGCAATTTCATAAATGGGAAAACGTTTTTGCTTATATACAGTGGGATTATCTCTGTCCTTCCTCACATATATCCAGCTATCATAATTCACTTTTGAATAATAGTACAAACTGAATTGGTAGCTAATTCCTGCTAAAGCATTAATGAATGATGGTATCAATTTTTATTCCCACCAGAGCTATTTATTTTTTTAAAAAGTGACTGTTGGCCATGCAAAGGCTTAATTCAAAGTAAATGAAGTGATTTGTTCCATTACTACTAGCCTGTGTTATATTGCTATGTGCTTATGTAATTTATGTAATTATGTGCAATACATCCCATATTGATGGATTTGTGTATACCTGTTTCAAATGAGCCCCTTTAGAAACCTGCTAATCTGATTTGATTTCCCTGACAATTTCAAACACTGGGATAGACTGAGAAACTAAAGCCTTTTTAATAGGGCAGCCCTTTCATTATAACTCTTAAATCCTACTATATAGGCAGCCACCTCCTCTACCTAGGGCATTTACAAAACTGTTATGGGCCAGAACTTGAAACAGGGTGCTAGGTCACTGGAATTGATAGAAACAATGCTTATGTACTTGGTTCACACTTTGGAGGTCACACCTTTGGAAGAGTTCACACATTAGGTCACACGTTAGAGTTCACACCTTTAAGAGATCAAATATAAGGAGCTCCCACAAACCAACTAGAGACTTCGGGAGATTCACAAGTCAGGATTCAGTGGAGGAGATTCACAAGTCACAGCTCCCACAAGCCCATTCTCTTGGAGGAGGAGTCAGATCCATTCAATATTCCAACTTTGACCTTTGTTCTGGCTGGAGACATTCAGAAGAAGAGAGGCTGAAACTGGAAGAGACAAAGGACTAGCGACAAGAGCTCTCAGAACGAAGAAGACAGGCCTCTAAGAAAGCTAACTGGGCTATTTTGGAAGAGACAGTAAAGGATTGGACTTTAATCTCTGACTCATTTGAGGTGATTATTACTTTGAAGTGAAATGCAGGCTGCCTCCAGAAGCCCCCCAAGAAATCTGCTCCCAGAGAACAATTATATTTTTTAGAGAAGAACATTACACAAAACCAAAGAAATAGAAACTTTCCCACAAAATAAACATATACTTCAGTTTAAGATAAAATGCTAGGATTGTCCTATGGACAGAATAGAAAGAAATCTTTGTGAATCATTTTTAAAAATCTTATTTAATTTTATTTTATTATCAGGTCTGAGTTATTTCTCTTCCATCTCCCCTCTATCACTGAGAAAGGAAGGAAAAACAAAACCTGCTTCAAATATATATGTGTATACAAAAACACACACATATGTATATACACATAACAATTTCCAAAATTGATCATGTATGTATGCTATAGGTATACACATATGTGTAATGTATTTTATATATTATATTGGCATACAAATATATGCACAAATTATATTGCATATGTATATGTATTATGCATTTATATGTATATGTGTATAGATAGATAGATAGATAGATAGATAGATATAATCTCTTTCAATCTGCAGTTTGAGTTCCTCACTTCTTTATTTGAAAATAGATCATCTATTATATCAGGAACCTAAGATGTATTTCACACTTTTTTTTTTGATTGCCACATGCAGGAAGTAGGGAACATGAAGACAGAAGAGACATAGGCCCATCTCAACAGACGCCTCATTTGCTTATCTCTAAAGTCATATCTTTTATCATTACCAATACTGCCTTCTGAGCAATATAATCTAGTAGTAAAATTCCAAAAATTGGAATCAGCAAAAAATATAAATTAAAGCTCAGCCCCAATAATAAACTATATTATCTTTCAATAAGTCATTTCAATAATCACTCTGACCTCCCTTTTCCAATCTGTAAAACTGAAAGTAATATTATTTTCACTACTTACTTCACAGAATAGTGAGGAATGTGCTTTGTAAAACTTAATGCCAAAGGAAGAAAAGTTTCCTCATAAGAATTTATATTGGGGAATGCAAACATTAAAACCCCATTTCAGAGACATTAAATCTCAGAGACATTAAGAGACTTGTCTACAATCCAAACAATGAGCTTGGGAGGTTGAGAGCCAGAACTCTCCAACCCAAACTTCCTAACTATAAATCTACTGTTTCTTTTCCTATCCAATTCAGTCAATTTATAAATATATTTCAGTTGTCTCCCATATATCTGATCCTGATGCCTTCCTGTGGTATGAAAACATTATAATAATGCTGGGATCTCAAAGGCTATTACAATGAAATAAAAAGCTTGAGCAGTTTTTATCCAACTGAGGAAGCTTCAAGGGTGAGCCTATTCATGAACTGAATTGTCAGAAATTTGAACAGAGAAATTCATTCCAGACTCTTTAACCTACTGATGATATTTTCTCCAGCCACAACAACTCACAGATACAATTCCTTATGCAAATGATCTGTATTAGTTGCCACCATCCATGAAATTGCAAATCCTAGTCGTGGTGAAACCACATCAATCTAGTGATTAAAAAGCATTTAATAAATAACTACCAGGTGCCAGGATACCTGTTGGCACTGGGACTAAAAGGAAAAAACCTTCTATATTCTATATTATACTAAGTTGTACATGGTTTCCTCTGTTTACTCACCACAACCAACTTTCTTCTAGTATTCAAGCCTGTAGTCCAACCTATATTAGAGGATCATAGATTTAGAACTTGAAGCAAATTTAGAAAGCATCTAACCCAATTTCTTGTATAGCATCTTTACAAATAAGGAAACTAACTGAAAAACAGATGGGTTAAGAAACCGTCTTAGCACTATAACCTCATTATCCTAATTCCAATTCTTTCTTGTCATTATTTCCAAATAATTTTCCTAAAATCTTCTTGATTTCCTACTTTGTTGATTCCTACCTCACTACAGAAGACTTTTTAGCAGCTTATAATTAGCCAAACTTCTAAGAATAAAATTCATTGTTCATTTTTATAACAACTTTGTCCTCATTCCAACTTTTATTCACTTTCACTATCACTTTTATAAATATTTTGTAATTTACAAATGAGTTTTTCCCCCACAATGATGTAGTAAATAAAATAGGTAGAGTAAGTGTTAGTATACCATTGTGGGATTAGTTTGTTTTTTTCAGTTGATGAAATTGGGACTCAGAAAGGTAAAATGATTTGCTGAAACTCAAATAATCAGTAAATGATGGCTCTGGAAGCTCAACTACAGCTCCTAATTCTTTTCACCATACTAAATTTCCTCTCCATAGGACACTTAACTTACAATCTTGGGAGGAAAGAAAGGCAAATTTGATATCTCCCTTTTATCAGTGAAAAAAAAAATAACTATGACATGGCTTTTTCCAAAGCTGCAAGTTTCCTATTTTTAAAATCAGTGTTCTTTTTTAGTGGGCAACTAGGCACTACAGTGAACAGAATGTTGGGCTTGAAGTTAGGTAGATTATCTATCTATCTGAGTTTAAATATGGCCTCAAATACTTACTATTTTGTGACCCTGGACAAGTCACTCAACCTTGTCTGATGCCTTAGTTCCTCATCTATAATATAAACTGGAGAAAGAAATAACAAACCATTCCAGTATCTTTGGCAGGAAAGCCCCAAATGGGTTCATAAATTGAACATGAATGAATAACAACATCAATTTATTTTGTTATGGCATGGAAATTTTATACCCTGTGAAATATTGGGGGAAAAGGGATAAATGAAAAGTTAAAGAATAATATAGCAGGAAGAGTCTACATATATTTAGGTGAAATTTTGCTTATTGCAAAATGGGCAGGGGAAGAAAGAAAATAGCAGAATCCCATGGAGATGAAATTTTTACAGAGGCAGATGGAACATTTATTACCACTTAGGATTAACTGGCTAGAAATCTTAGAATAGTCAGCATTAATTAGAAGGGCCAAATGAAAATGCCACCAATGATGGGAGTTGCTTTATTTTGCTATTCGACTTTACAAAAAGCTTAACATTCTCCTTCCAAGCAGTGGCGGCTGCATTTCATATATCCAGACTGCCGCCAGTCCCTTCCTTCTTCCTCTCTGCTATCATTCTAAATACTTATCAATTGCATCTCACATGAATTTTAATATTTCATTGTTCTTTTGAAAGAGAGAAGAGTGGTGTTTTGTTTGTGCATGTTCTTTTGAATCGATTTGCCATGCCAATTACCATTTGCTAAAGAGAATGCTAAGGAGAAGGCTGTTTTTTCCAAAGTAGATTTTTTAGAAATATCTGCAAAGTAGCTCCCCTGAAGAAATGTGTGCCTGCAGATCTTTTGAAACCACAGAGTTGTCTTATGGAGATAATCATTTCCCATGGTCCAAGGTAAAATAATACCAACCTTCCTTTTCAATCAGTCATATAAACAGGTAATTGCAAACCATTTCTTTTTCTTCTTGGAAAAAGAATTTTGATAGACAGATTACCAATTTCCCAAGCACTTGTTAAGTGCTTACCATATACAGAAGTTTGTGAGGTATTTTTAGAGGTTAAGTTTAAATAAGCTACAATGCCTCCTTTTCTAGTATTAAAGTTTTATTGAGATTATAAGGGAAAAAACCACAGGTTACCATGATATTATGTATATTCTACATAAGGGTGAAGAAAAGATCCATTTAAATCACAATGGGAGATCCCTGGTTTCTTTCAAAGTAAGGTTCCAAGGAATCCACAGGTGTAAGGGATCCTCTCTATTGCTACCCAATAGAAATTTGTGGTTTCTTTATGGTGGACAAACTGGACTCAACTAACTTCATTCTGCATCTACTGCCCTGTCTCCTTTCAATAATATGAGACATGACATCCCTCATTATTATAAACTTGCCGCTTCTAATCTCATCACCATGCTGCTGACTTAAACCTTGATTGATACTATCCTTCTCAGCCTCAGCTTCCAACTCATTGGATAACTACAAGGCAGAGTACTAAATTCCTCCCAATGCCTTCCTTTATAGAGGGCAGAAATATTTTATCATTTATAGAAGGCAGAAATCCCAGTTCACTTTATTTAAATCCATTGCTCTGCCTGGTTTGAAATCCATAGGATAAGATGCCTATAGTAGATAACCCCAATGTCCTGCTCTCCATCCCACTCCAATCCTGCCTCCTTTTGTGTACTATCTCCTTCTTTAGATTTTAAGCTCTTTGAGGATGAGGGTGGTCTTTCTCTTTATTAATTGTATCCTTAGCACATAACCATGTCTAGAATATAGTAAGTACCTAATAAATGTTATTTGAATTGGATTCAATTGGGATGAAAAGTCTAAGGAATCAGAAGTGGCATCCACTTTGTGATGTGGAAGTTGAAAAAAATTGGGGTTTTTAAGGCATCATTACTTATAGAAACATTTTCAATGGGCAAACAACATATCAAGTCTAGGTATTGTAGTAGTTTATAAATGTCAAGAGACCTTACCCCACATAGACTCTTAGGTCTTTACCTTTCTTAATACCATTTACTATATGCCATAGTCAATAACAAGACATAGTACCATCAAACAAACTAAAATTAATAACAGCAGCAGCTTATCAAGAATACTTATTCCAAAAACCTAGTCTTGATTAATGAGAATGCTCATGGAAAGAAATGTCATTCATTCGTTAAGTGCAAGCATTCATATTAAACATTTACTATGTGCTAAACAAGTACTAACTACTGGTGATACAAAGAAAAACAAATACAATACCATCCTCAAGGGCTAAATATTCCAGTATGAAATACAAATATAAATAATTAGGTATATACAGGATATTTACAGAACAAATATAAACCAATCTCAGAGGTTAAGTCTTTCGAGGCTTGATGGATTAGGAAAGGTCCCCTGCAGAAAATGAGACTTGAGTTAAATCTTGAAAGAACAAGAATTAGGAATGAGAAGTAGGAATGGAACATTCTAGACATGGAGGACAGCATAGGTAAAGGATTAAAATGGAAGAGAGATTGTGAGATTTGGGAAGCCACAAGTTGTTTAGTATAGTTGGATTAGAGAATGTATAGATAATAATAAAGTATAAGGAAATCATATAGGTAGGAAGGAGCCAGTTTATGAAAAGCTTTCAGTATCAGGGGAATTTGTATTTGGTTCTAAAGATAGTAGGGATTCACTAAAACTCAGCTGAAAAGGAGATGCAATATAATTATAATATAAATATATTATGTTTATATACATATATACATATATGAAAATAATATAAAAATCACTTTACTAAATGGAAGATCAACTGAAGAAGGGACAAATTGGAGGCAGAAGCCAATTAGAAGGTTAAATGAGCATTGTAACAGGGTTTTAATCAGGAAATTATTTTTATTTGTTTCATTGTATTAAAAATCTTTCTAAAGTGTTTTAGTTATTTTTTCTGCCTTAGCAAAAACCACCCATTGATTCACAAGTAGCACTTTCATTATTATAACTAACCTAGAAACATTATAATATCTTAGCAAAATTCATTGTTATTTGAAATAGTTAATTTTTAACTATATTGGATCAAAATGAATGAAAAACTCCTATTATCTACATTATGCTACATAGTCAAATACTTGAGTTATTCTATAAGTATATGTAGATCATGTAGACATTTGCTGGAACATAAAACTGAGAATTAGGAAATTGTATTATGCTTTCAAGTATCTTAAAATGTTTAGTGCTTTAAGTCTTTTTCTTTTAAAATAAATATTCCCTCTATATTTTGTGGCTTTGAATCTCAGAATTAAAATTCAGGGTATATTTAAAAATATTGCTTTTTGATCAGCAATGTTTGATCGATAATGATTTGTGTTAGAGAATATTAAATATTTCTTAAGTACCCGTTGTAGTAAAAAGATTCTGAATTAGAAGGTGAAGATAAAGAAACAAACAAACAAAAAAAAAAATCTCCTGTCCTCCAGGACATTATATTTTCCTTAGGAATAGAAATATATGGTCAAATAAGAAAAAATAGGATAATTTCTGAATTAATTAAGGGAGATAACTAACATCTAGGCAAAAGGAGTGACAGTAGATCAGGAAAAGTTTTCAAGAGGAGGTGATCCCAGAATTGAAACTTGTAGAAAAGTGAGAATTCTAATAAATGGAGTCTGAGACAGTGCCTTCCAAGCATGACAGGAAGGCTCATGGGAGGCAATATAATACAATACAAAAAGTCACATTCCAAGTGTAAATTGGAGCAATATCTTAATCCAATTTAGCATGGGAGTAAGGCTATTTTTTCCTTAGAAAGTATTGAGACCATTCTTGAATCTTTATTGTCCTATAAAAGTAAAGGTTCATCACTTCCTTGTTACCCAAATATAACATAGTTGCTAGGAATTTCAGATATTCTCTGATGCTCGGTTGGTGGATTACTTTGAACAATTTAGAGGGGCACTTCACTCAGCTGAACCAACAAAAAATGTCTGCATTTTTGTTTAATATTCTTTTCCTGTTGTATCTAAATAAATCTGTTTCTTTTAATTGTTGAATCATCAATTGCCTCATTTTGTTCTCATATTGAACCTAAACTACTAGGGGACTAACTGGAGACAGGCAAACACAGACACAAGTATTCAAGTTCCAGAACCATCATTTACTAGTCATTTAACTCAGAGTAATGGAAGATAGAATGCAAAGTTCTGGAAACAGCTAACAGGTCGATTTGGCTGGAACATAGCTTTGCTAAAGGGAGTAATGTCAAATAAATCTAGAATGGTAAACTGGAGACAGATTGTGAATGCCTTTAAATGCCAGGCTGAGGTACTTGCATTTATCCTGTAGGCAATAGGGAATAATTTATGATATTTGAAAGAGGAAGAGGCATAATCATTCTGAGCTTTAAAAAGATTAATTTGGCAGCTGTGTGGAGGGTACATGGAGACAGGAGAGACTGGAACCAAGGAGACCAATTAAAAGGCTATTGCAAAAGTCCAGATAGTAGATGATGAGAAACTGAACAAAAAGTAGAGGGCATGTAAGTAAAGAGAAAGGGATGGATGAAAAGATTTTGGGGGACAGAGTTGAAAAGCCTTGGCAACTATTTCTTTTCTGTAGAAGGAAGTAAAAGGAAAGGAAGTATCTGTGGGTGAAAGTGTAGAGAGAAAGGATGTCCTGGGACAGTGTTTTGAGTGGTGGGGAATAGGAGAATAATGGTTATCTGGGAAAGGGAGAAGTTTGTTTGGAAATGGGAGGGAAAAGGAAAAATCTTAGCTGAAAGACCTGGCGGAATTTACAATTCTATAATGTAATATAATAATTATAATTAAAATGCCCCAGGCATATTTATTGACGGAATAAAACTATAGATAAAAAGAATGTAGAGAAGAAAACAAGAGGGGAATGATTAAAAAAGAAAGCTCACAAAGGCCACCTGTAGTAGAGCATCAAAAGCACACAAAGGGATGTTATGTTTGGTCAGATAAAAGACCATCTCCTCCTCAGAGACTGGATTTTGAGATTTGGGCCAAAGATACAAAGGAGCCCATATTGTACAACCCTCATCTTCTCAATAAAGTTGGAGCTGAGGACCTCCCTTAATTAAGAAGAAAATGGACATTCTCAAAGAGTTGATTCTGGGAGGATGACAATCAGTTAGGAAAGACTAAAAGAATAAACTTGCAGAATGGTGGGCCTGGTTGAGATTAGATAACAAATTTGAAATAAAGGAGATCTGTGCATATCTTCCTCCAAATAGCCTTCACATCATATAAACAAGGACAGATTTGCAGCACTTGGAGGATAGAAAAGAGAGACAAAGGTAACTCAAGATAGTTATGTTTAGTGGTAATAGTACCATGGATCAAAGAAAGAAATAACAGAAACTAGTGTATTGTTAAACTTTTTAAATGGAAAAACTGAACTATGTCAAAACTGAGAAGCGAGAAAAATGTTAACAGACCCCATGAGATGGATTAGTATGACTTGGAAAAATAAAGGACTAAGTATTGCAGTAAGGTTTAACAATAGGTTAAGGGGGAGTAAAACAGATAAAAATGAAACGGCAGAATGGAACAGAAATTTCACAGTTTAGAATTACAGAGGCAATATAGATTTGGGTGATATTGATGTCCATGATATCCCAATGGGTGGCTAAGATAGAGAGATGTAACATAGAACTTGAGAAAATGGATAATCTGAAAAACTAGGATGTTTTCTGGTAAATGAACAAATTTTGGTTGGAAAGAAATGAATGAATGAATGAATGAATGAATGACAAAATTATTTTTCAGCCACAGTGTTAAGATTTGGAGATCCAAACACAAACAACAATATAATCCCTGATCTCCAGGAATCTCTTAATAGGTATAACAATTCATATAGAGGAGGGGTGGCCAGAAAGAGTGATTGATTGAAAAACTTATAGCAATACTGATTATATCCTTAGAGATATTTATCTGAATTCCTTTCAAGCAATGGCAATGTTGATTTGATTGTTATTCCTGGAGTAGGATGAGGAAAGGCAAGGAAAGGAAGAAAGATTGGAGTCATGTTGGGAAGATAGCTGGAGAATGGAGAGTTAAATATGGAATTCCCACCAATTAGAGAACTGATGCATGGAATTGGAGGGGAAGTAAGGATGGTGAACAGGAATACTAAGTAAGTCCCAAACAAAGTCAGATGGCAAAGCATGGCAAAATGTCCAGAAATCATCATGGTGGGCCTATAGCAAACTACTGACTTTGAATCAGGTATGGACCATCTTGAGAAAACTGGGAAGATTGATCTAATAATCAGTAGATGGTGACAGTTAAGTTATGAATGGAGTGATGCAAACAGATTAATTCAACCCCAAAGAAGCAGAGAGCATAAAAGGATGGAAGCAGGATTATCTCATAGTTGCAACAAAGAATTAAGAGAATCCTTTCTTCTTCTTACCCAGTGTTTGAAATAATATCTAAAACTGTGCATCCAGTGCTGGAGAAATTATAAAGAGATTAGGCAGTATGGCATATGGCAGTATCAGATTTCCATGAGATCAAATTGAAAATTGTATAAAAAGGAAAAGAATGAGGATTCCAATGAGTATGATAGTAGGAAAGGGTAGAAGAGTATGGAGACAAGAGAAGGGCAAGAAATGGATAAATATGAAGAGTGTGTTCCACATGATATCATACCAGAAGTTGTGACTAACTGGGGGATTTGATCCTGGAAGATCCTGAAAAAATGAAGTTAGTAAGAAGATTATATCAACCATCATCATTAAATCTTCAACAGCATAGAATTTTGCATACTTTGGGATTTTGCCACATGATGCCAGATGATAACTGGGATATTGGTTAGCACCAGAGCTATAATTAAATGGAATTAATATACATTCAAATTTTGGCATCAGGAGAAGGAAAAATTGAAATAGGAAGAAGAGAGAGTAAATAGGATTTGGGCACCAAGTGTCTGCTTTATGATTTTACCTGGGGCCAGCACTGTTCAGAACTAACTCAATTTTCAGTGTCCTATCACACCATCACAAAACAAAGTACTTCCTGGGGATGAAATTATTCTACAGTAGATAATAATAATTTCGATTATAATAGCAACTAATATTTTATATTGCTTGCTATGTGTCAGACACTATGCTAAGTACTCCATAAATATTATCTCATTTTATCCTCACAGTAATTTTGTGAGGTAAGTACTGTTATTAACCCAATTTTATGGGTGAAGAAATTGAGGTAAACAGAATTTAAAAGACTTGCTCAAGATCACATAGCTTATGAGTGTCTGAGGTTAGTCTTAAATCTTGTCTTCTTGATTCTAGGCAGTGCATGCTATCAACTGTATCACATGGATCCAAAACAAAACAAACAAAATAATATAGGAACCTCCAAGACTTTTTCCTATACCTCAATAGTTATTACTCAGCTTTCTCATTTGTCTGCCTTCATTTACCTCCACTGCCTTGTCAGTTATACTGATCTGTTTCCTAGGATACACTGACAAAGAAAAAGTTGTGCTCCTGGCAAGAATTTTAAAATTATAGGCCTAAAACACTTCACAGTGTGGTATTTCCCAGAACTCATATTATTTTAATAATTCAGTTTCACTAGAGAATACTATCTGTTGCTAGAAGCATTTTAAGTGTTTTTTTTTTTCCTTCCCAAGAGATTAAGTTGCCTCTTTCTTCTTGTTTGCAGTCTTACAACAGGAGAGTTCTTACTGACTTGAGATAACAAAACAATATTCCTGATATAAGGGTCAATTGTCCCAGTCCCTGCCACAAAGTTTTGTCTCTAAGTTCTTTGAAAATTATAGTTGCCAAGACATGATATGACCATGTCTGCATTATGTGGAAGGAAATAGAAATATATTGGTGCTAAATGATGAATATTTTGTTTTATCTATTAATGAACTGATAATCCTTCTGAAGTCATATCAAAAGACTAGGCAACTTGGACTGTGTATATACACACATATGTACATTGTTGTTTAGTCATTTTCAGTCATGTCTGATTCTTTGTGACCCATTTGCGAGTTTTTCTTGGCACAGTTATTAGAGTGGCTTGCCATTTCCTTTTCCAGTTTATTTTACAAATGAGCAAACTGAGACAAACAGTATTAAGTGAATTGTTCAGGATCATATAGGTAGTAATAATTTGAGACAAGCCTTGAATTCAAGTATTTCTTATTCTAAGGCTGGCATTCTATCCACAGTACACACACATATTTCTACTATGCTTTGTTTCTCTCTGCTTTATTCTGTTTACTTCTTATAAAAATATTTTAGAAATACTCAAAAAGAAAAATTAAAACATTCCTTTTATAAAGACCTGTTGGAGAAACTTCATTGATATGCACAAAGCCACTTATAAGATTTCATTCTTTGTATTTAGATTCCCAATGACTAGCACAGTGCCTGATACATAGGAGATGCTTAATGAATATATGTTGATAGACTAATCTGAAGCTAAAAGTTGTTACTATATTAGTGGCTACCAAAGTGTAGTGTGTGGACATCTGGATATTTCTCAGACTCAAGTGGGTCTGCAATATCAAAACTATTTCCATAATAATAACATAATATTTGCCTTTTTCAATCTTATAAGTGTACAGTAGTTTTCCAGAACTATCTGACTTATAAATGTAATATTTAGCTTCAAAGAGGAAGACTGAATTAATATCTCTTCTACAGAATTACCTTTTTGCCATATAAACATGTCTACAAACATGGTGGGACTTGCTGTATTATTTGTAATCATCTACCATCAGCATCAACTAATCATAATAGAAGATAATCTTTCATAAAAATACTTGGCAATAAACACAAGTGGTGCTGAAATATTCCAAGTATTGAATAATTTTTTTTTAATCTCATGGCTTATCCTTGAACAACTGTGTTGTTCTAGCAATAGTAAATAAAACTCCTAGTGTATTACCATGAACCAAGACAATGGCTCTGTTAGTGATCATTGTATTCTTCATTGCCACACTGAAGTAGAAAAAATGATTAACCAATAAGTATTTATTAAGTGCCCACTATGTACCAAGGCCAGTTTCATTAAAAGTGTTCTTAATGAAAAAAATAGAATTTATGTTATTAAACTCAAGTGGAGTACACATCTTTTTAATATTCTGGGTTTTTTTATATGGGAAGTTTCTCCATGACTTTGTGTTTTAGATCAGCTATTTTCCAAGACTTGGCATTCCAGTTGGCCCAGTTTCCATGGCTTGGTGTGCTAGATCACCAGCTTCTCTGGTTCTAGATCACCCCTGTTCTGTGGCTTCTAGTTAGCCCAGTTTCCATGGTTTGGCATTCTAGATCACCAGTCTCCCCATGTCTTTGTGTTCTCAATCACCCCTGTTTTGTGGACTGGTGTTTTAGATCATCATCTTCCATAAGATTTTGTTTTCTAGATCACTCTCAATTTGTGGCCTGGTGTTCTAGTTAGCCCAGTTTCTGTGGCTTGGCATTCTAGATCACCAGCCTCCCCCATGTCTTTGTGTTCTCAATCACCCCTGTTCTGTGGATTGGTGTTCTAGGTCACCAGTTTCCAAAAGATTGTCTTTTCTAGATCACTCCCAATCAGTGGCCTGGAGTTCTAGTTAGCCCAGTTTTCATGGCTTGGCATTCTAGTCAGCTCAGTTTCTGTAGCTTGGCATGCTAGTTAGCCTGTAGATCACCAGTTTCCATGGATTGGCAGTCCAGATCACCAGTTTCCCTGTGTCTTCGTGTTCTAGATCAGCTGCTTTCCATGTTGTGGCATTCTAGACCACCAGTTTCCCTGTACCTAGGTGTTCTAGATCACCCCTGATCCATGGCCTAGCATGCAAGATACCCTGTGTTCCATGGCCCAGTGTTTTAGTTAGCCCAGTTTCTGTGGCCTGGCATTCTAGTTAGCCTGATTTCCATGGCCTGATGTGCTAATCAGCCCAGTTTCCATGGGCCAGCATTCTAGTTAGGTTGGTTTCCGTGGCTTGGCTTTCTAGTTAGCCCGGTTTCTGCAGCTTGGTGTGCTAGTTAGCACAATTTGTGTGCCTTGGCATTCTAGATTACCAGTTTCCCTATGTCTTCTTGTTCTAGATCAGCCATTTTCTATGTCATGACATTCTAGACCACAATTTCCCTGCATCTCTATGTTTTAAATCGCCCTTGATCCATAGCCTGGTGTTCTACATCACTCCTGTTCTGTGGCACAGGATTCTAGTTAGCCTGGTTTCTGTGACTGGACATGCTAGTTGGCCTGGTTTCTATGGCCTGGCATTCTAGTTAGCCCAATTTCCATGGCCCAACATGCTAGTTATCCTGGTTTCCATGGCTTAGTGTTCTAGTAAGCCTATAAATAGCCCGGTTTCCATGGCTTGCCTACATAGTCCAGTTTCCATGGCCTGGAGTGCTAGTTAGTCTATAGATAGTCTGTAGCTTAGCACTCTAGCCCAGTGTCTGTGATCTGGTATGCTAGTTAGCACAGTTTCCGTGGCCTGCTGTTCTAGTTAGCCCAGTTACCATGGCCTGTCTTTCTAGTTAACCTAGTTTCCATGGTCTGGCATTTAAGTTAGTCTGGTTTTTATGGCTTGGTGTACTGGTTAGCCCATTTTTCATGGCTTAACATTCTAGCTAGCCTGATTTCTGTGGTCTGGCTTTCTAGTTAGTCTGATTTCTGTAGCCTGGCATTTTAGTTAGTCTGGTTTCTGTGGCCTGGCATACTAGCTATCCTATAGATATCCCTGTTTCTGTGACCTGGAGTACTGGTTAGCCCAATTTCCATGACCTGGCATTCTAGTTAGCTCAGGTTTTAAGGCCTGATGTTCTAATTAGCCCTGTTTCCATGGCCTGGTGTTCTAGTTAGTCTGGTTTCCATGGCCTGGCATACTTGATAGTCTGGTTTCTGTGACCTGGCATTATAATTAGTCCAGTTTCCATGGCTTTTTATTCTAGATCACCCCTGTTCCATGGCTTGGCAGACTAGTTAGCCAACTTTCAGTGGCCTGGTGAACTAGTTAGCCCATAGATAGCTCAGTTTCTGTGACTTAGTGTTCTGGTTAGCCTGGTTTCCATGGCTTGGTGTGCTAGTTGGTTTCTGTAGCTTGGCAATCTAGTTAGCCTAATTTTCATGATTTAATGTGATAGTTAGCCTGGTTTCTGTGGCTTGCCATTCTATATAGCCTGGTTTCTGGGCTTGGCATTCTTGGTGTTCTGGTGTTCTTCTACATCACCCCTGTTCTGTGGCCTGGAATGCAAGATAGCCCATGTTCTGTGGCCCAGCACTCTAGTTAGCCTGGTTTCTTTGATCGGACATGCTAGTTGGCCTGGTTTCTATGGCCTGGCTTTCTAGTTAGCCCAGTTTCCATGACCTGACTTGCTAGTTAGCCTGTAGATAGCCTGGTTTTTGTAGCTTAGCACTCTAGTTAGCCCAGTTTCCATGACCTGGCATGAACCCATAAATAGTTCAGTTTCTATGGTCCAGTGTTCTAGTTAGCTGGTTTCCATGGCCTGGCATTCTAGTTATCCCATATAATCTTCCTGTTTCCATGTACAATGATCTGGTTCTGCTCATTTCACTTACATCAATTATGTAAGTCTCTCCAGACCTCTCTAAAATCCTCCTGCTGAGCATTTCTTATAGAACAATAATATTCCATAACATTCATACACCATAACTTTTTCAGCCATTCTCCAATTCACGGGCATCCTCTCAGTTTCCAGTTTCTTGCCACTACAAAAAGGGCTGCCACAGACATTTTTGCACACATGTGTTCCTTTCCCTCCTTTATGATATCTTTGGTATATAAGCCCAGTAAAAACATGGATGAATCAAAGGGCAAGCACAGTTTGATTGTCCATTGAGGACAGTTTCAAATTGTTCTCCAGAATGGTTGGATCAATTCACAATTCCACCAGTAATGCATTAATGTCCCAGTTTTCAACAGTCATCATTATCTTTTCCTATCATCATAGCCAATTTGAGAGGTACCTCTCAATATGTAGTAGTACCTTGGAGTTGTCTTTATTTGCATTTTTCTGATCAATAGTGATTTAGAGCACTTTTTCATATGACCAGAAATGGTTTCAATTTCTTCATCTGAAAATGGCCTGTTCATATTCTTTGACCATTTATTAATTGGACAATGGTTTGAATTCTTATACATTTGAATCAATTTTCTATATATTTTAGAAATGAGGCCTTTATCAGAACCCTTGAATATAATTTTTTTTGCAGCATTTTGCTTTGCTTCTAATTTTGTCTGCATTGGTTTTGTTTGTATCAAACCTTTTTAACTTAATATAATCCACCTTATCTATTTTGTGTTCAATAAAGTACTCCAGTTCTTCTTTGGCCTCAAAGTCCTTCCTTTTCCACAGATCTGAGAAGTAAACCATCTTTTGTTTTTCTAATTTGCTTATAATATCACTCTTTGTCTAAATCATGAACCCATTTTGACCTTATCTTGATATATGTCATATGAGTCAATGCCTAATTTCTGCCATATTTATTTCCAAATTTCCCAGAAGTTTTTGTCAAATAGTGAATTTGACAAATACTAGATTATTCCAGTCATTGCCTATTTTGTCCTGTGAGCCTAACTACTGATCAACTACTGTATTTCTTGGTCAGTACCAAATGGTTTTGATGACCACTGCTTTATAACATAGTTTTAGATCTAGTACAGCAAGACCACCTTCATTTGGTGATTTTTTTCCATTAATTTTTTTTTCCATTAATTCCCTTGAAATTCTTGACCTTTGTTCTTCCAGGTGAACTTTGTTATTATTTTTTCTAGATATGTAAAATAATTTCTTGGGAGTTTGATTGGTATGGAACTGAATAAGCAGACGAATTTATGCAGTATTGTCATTTTTATTATATTCTCTTGGCCTTGATTTTTTTCCCCTTTTGATCATATTTTTCTTGCACAGCATGATGAATAGGGACATATGTTTAGAAGAACTGCACTTGTTTAACCTTTATTGGATTGCTTGATGTCTAGGGAGAGAAGAGAGAGCAAGAGAGGGAGAAAATTTTGGACACAAAGTTTTGCAAAGATTAATGCTGAAAACTATCTTTGTATGTATTTGGAAAAATAAAATGCTATTAATTTAGAAAAATGAAATAAAATTAGATAACAAAAAAGAATTATATTTGGCTTTAAACAGGAAGATTGCCTAGTAACTGTTCATTGATATGATAATCTATAATTCAATTTTTTTTTTTAATATTGCTTAAGGAGTTTTGGTAATTTATACCATCTAACTTCAACTTTGCTTTCACTTCTTTAAGGCAATTTTTTTTTAATGCAGGAAATATTTATTTTACATTCTTGCAAGAATGAGTGCCTAGGTTAATAGAGCCACCTTTGAAACTCCAAAAGCAGCTTTTTATTTCCTATTCTGAAGCACAAATCCTTCCCCTGATTTTCCATTAATTGGATATTACAAAAGTTATAAGATAAGAAACTCCACCTCCATTAAATTGGCAATGACTGCCCCCAAGAAGCTTATAGTGTATTTAAGGCAATTTTAAAATAATTTTATTATGTCACTATCATATTTTTCATGTGGCTCTTCTTAAATTTCCTCTTGTCCCCAAAGCTCCCAAGTCCCCTCTTTTTTCTTCTTTCTGAGACTATATTCTTGCTTATTACTCCAATAAAATCAAAGAAAATCATTATGTGTTCCCTTGTTTTTCCTCTCTTTCATCCCAAAACTTGTTTTTTGACTACCCAGTTTTCCTCCCTTTTCTCCATTTTCAAAAGATGGTCCACCCCTCCTTTCCAAGGCAAATCATTCTGGTTATGCTATATAGTCCATTCCTCCTGTTTGCCCCAGAATATTGATGCAAAATCCTGTCTTTGTTTGAACCTTGATTTATTACAGGGGCCCTCAAACTACAGCCCACGGGCCAGATGCAGCAACTGAGGACGTTTATCCCCGTCACCCAGGACTATGCAGTTTCTTTATTTAAAAGCCCACAAAACAAAGTTTTTGTTTTTATTATAGTCCGGCCCTCTAACAGTCTGAGGGACAATGAATTGGCCCCCTATTTAAAAAGTCTGAGGACCCCTTAAGACCTTCTTCTGATTTATGCTGATTTTGTGAGTATAGCCAAGTCATTCCACAGCTTAATGCCCTCAGGTATTCTCTGGGATTATAAATTGTAGAGGAGTTAGGGTCTTGCATTTGTGAAGAAATAGTCCCTATGGAAGTTCTCTATGTTAATAAAGTGAAAAGGAAGAACAAAAAATGTGCAAGGCTAAGGATACAATGATGAAAGAAATGAGTGATCTTATAAAGCTCAAGAAACTTAAAACTTAATAAAAGATGACATATAAAAGCTAATATTAGACAAATTAGAAAGAGAAAACTGTACTGGGCAAAAAAATCTAGTCATCCTTAACAATAGGGAAAATCAGTTCTCTATGAAGCTATAAAGGTATGCTTTGTTAATGAGGCAGTACCTAAGCACAGCCTCGAAGAAAAGAAAAGATTTGACTAGAAAGTGATTTTTCCCACAAAATGGATATATTACATAATGGTACAAAGTGGGGAGGGGACTAGACAACCAAAAAATCACAATTTAAAACTGAAAGGGACCTTAGATTATGTCCAGTGCAAGCCCCTCATTTTGCAAATAATTAAATTGAGGTCCAAATTTATGTATATCACATATCACCATCAACAATTTCCTCCAGTTGTCATTGGTTAATGTATGGAAGGAACTTCTTAAATTTTTTTAGTTATTTATCTTTACAATATTTTTGTTACTGTAAAAATTATTTTCCTGTTTTTGCTTATTTAACTCTGTATTAGTTCATGCAATCTTCCTAGATTTCTTTGATACCATCCTGTTCTTTTGGAACAGTACTGTTCAATTGCACTTATAATTTCTTCATTCATTTCCCAATTGATGAAAACTCCCAAAATTATTTAGTTTCTGACCACTAAAAATTGTTATGAAATTTTGTCCGTAAGGGTTTTCCTCCTCTTTCTTAGATGTCACTGTAATATAAACTTATTCTGTTATTGCTAAGGTGAAAAAGGTAGGTAGTTTAGTAGCCATTGAGGTGTAGTTCTCACTTGCATTTAAAAATGACTAGACCCAATTCATAGCTCTAACAAACATCATCCCAAAAGCATTTGTTACCTACCCTTTTTGGTCAACTTTTCCATTCTCATGAACATGAGGAAGAATGTCAGAATTGCTTTCATTTGAATTTATCAATTATTTTTATAACTTGATACTTTTTAAATATGACAATAAATCTGGATTTCTTCATTTAGTTGCTGCCTATTCTATACTTTGACTATCAATAGAAGAATTAATAGTTCTAAAATTTAAATCAGTTCTTTAAATTTAAAAAAGTTTTTTACATTTGAAATTTTGAATCAAGTTTTTGCAAATTATACCTTAATCAAAGAAACTTGCTGCCAAAAATTTTCCAGTTTTTTTCATTATTTCCTTAAAGATGCTTAATCTTCTTCTTCTTATACATATTGCCTTTTAAAAAAATTAATTCAAAAGCTATTTATCATACCCAAATCTTTCTCCTAATTCCTGCCCTGCATCATTATCTATTGGGCATTTCAAACTGGAAACCTCATTGGTATCTCAAATCAACATATCTAAAACAGAACTTATTTTATCCCAAACACTCATTCCTCTTATATATTTCCTGTTCCTGTCCCAGACATCATGTAAGTAAATAGTTTCATAATCTTAGTGTCATGGTTACTTTTTGTTAAGGGATAGATCAATTTTGTGAGAACCTCCACAGCTGTGGATCATAATATCTGAAGGAGATGCAAGGCAGCCTTTGCTAACACAGGTGTTCCAGACTGAGAATGAGATAAATTGGAGGAAGAGGAGGGATGTCAGATAACACAAAGGGCCCCCAGAGAACAACAACTGCTTCTCAGTCTCCTTGTATCATCCTCTCACAAGAGGAGATCCATTCTGTAGGTCTGGGTTGGATCTGCAGCAGCCACTGTCAGGTGGCTCTCTCGTGTATTCCAACAGCTCCCATGTGTTCCAACAACAATATTGAAGCCCCCTAATCTTAGGGGACTTCTGTTCTAACAATCTACCTGATTCTAAAGTCTTCTGGTCTCAGGATAGTCCCACAAATCAAATTCCTGAGACAATAGTGAATAGACCACTCCTCAGTTCATTCCTAAATGTCAGATAGATAATCTGTTGGTCAGTGATAACTAAATTACAGAAGACAACTCCCTGGAGTAAGTCAGACAACACAGTGGCCTCTTAGTCAGGGAGGTCAGAGAACAGCAAGTGTCTCTCAGTCTCTTTGTATCATCCTCTCACAAGAGGAGATTCATTCTGCAAGTCTGGGTTGGATCTGCAGTAGGCATTGTCAGGTGGCTCCCATGTAGTCCAACAGCTCCCCTCTATTCCAACATATGGTGCCTGAATGTAGGGTATAAGAAGTACAAGAATTACAAGAAGAATCAGAGCTATTCCTGAGAAGGATCCTTCCATAGTTCCTTCAGCAATCTGCAGGTAAGGAAAGGAACAAGAGCCCCAGTAAACTCTTAGAATTAGTCATATTCCTGGGCTATAGAATTAGTATATAAATGATATAAAGCTGGATAAAAGTGTCTTCTCTCTCTTAGCACTTTACTAATTTCTTTTGGAACTTATCCCACTTCAAATTGGCACTATAATTACAATAAACTTTGCTCCTTGATTAGGAAATGGGTTCAAGCCTGAAAATTCTTTTACCACTACACACCTGTCAGATTGGCTAAGATGACAGGAAAAAATAATGATGAATGTTGGAGGGGATGCGGGAAAACTGGGACATTAATGCATTGTTGGTGGAGTTGTGAACGAATCCAACCATTCTGAAGAGCAATCTGGAATTATGCCCAAAAAATTATCAAATTGTGCATACCCTTTGATCCAGCAGTGTTTCTATTGGGCTTATATCCCAAAGAAATACTAAAGAAGGGAAAGGGACCTGTATGTGCCAAAATGTTTGTAGCAGCCCTATTTGTAGTGGCTAGAAACTGGAAAATGAATGGATGCCCATCAATTGGAGAATGGCTGGGTAAATTGTGGTATGAATGTTATGGAATATTATTGTTCTGTAAGAAATGACCAGCAGGATGAATACAGAGAGGACTGGCGAGACGTACATGAACTGATGCTAAGTGAAATGAGCAGAACCAGGAGATCATTATACATTTCGACAACGATATTGTATGAGGACATATTTTGATGGAAGTGGATTTCTTTGACAAAGAGACCTGAGTTTCAATTGATAAATGACGGACAAAAGCAGCTACACCCAAAGAAAGAACACTGGGAAACGAATGTGAACTATCTGCATGTTTGTTTTTCTTCCCAGGTTATTTATACCTTCTGAATCCAATTCTCCCTATGCAACAAGAGAACTGTTCGGTTCTGCAAAAAATAGATATATTGTATCTAGGATATACTGCAACATATCCAACATATAAAGGACTGCTTGCCATCTAGGGGAAGGGGTGGAGGGAGGGAGGGAAAAAAAAATCGGAACAGAAACAAGTGTCAATATAAAGTAATTATTAAATAAAAATTTAAAAAAATAAAAATAAAATAAAAATAAAAAAAAAGATACTTCAGAACAGTCTGTGACCCCAAACTTTTGAGGTCCTATTCCCAATCTCAACATTTGGTGACCAGGTATGGGGAGAGAGTCTGGCTTCCCCTAGCTTGATTCCATCCTTGTCAAGATAAGCCCCCCATTTTTTACTTCCACAATCCTATACCTGGAACACCCCAAATTACTGGGAGAAGACTTGTCTGGATCCTCATGAGCTGTACACTGAGCAAGTTTTCCTTGATGGAGATACCCAGACTGGGAAATTCTTGCAATTTTTGGCAAATTTAAATTTGCCCACCCTCTCACCTTCTCTGGGATGCCAGAGAAGCTGAAGGATTATAGGGTAGCTTTTGGCAAAATTTTATGGCTCTTGGCAAAGATGGGACAGTACTCTTTCTTGTCATTTTGTCTGTGTCTACATCTCTGTGCATATTGTCTGTGTCATGTTTTAGATTTTGTTTTCTAGAAAGATTTAAAACACAACCAGCAAGAAAAAATCTCTATGGTGTAGTTAGAATGCTGAGAAAATTTCTTTTTTATTGTGGAACTCAGCTCTGGCCAAGTTGGGGGCTACACAAAAAAGTTAGTGAATTAAAATTAAAATAATATCTTAGATTCTCTAAATTTTGAAAAAAAATGATTAAGAAGTTTGGCAATGAATAATTTTAAGATTGCAAAAAAAAATTCCTGAAATGTTAATGATAATTCCAGGAATTTATCACATTCTGGAAGAAAAGAAAAAGAAAAACAAACCAGGTAAATAGCAACTTTTTACTAATCCTTCCTTGACTTCTATCTTGTCTGGAGTTCCCTTCTACTCCTTTGGGAAAGCATCCCAGAAGGTATTAAGGGGACCCTCTGCACTCTGCTCCCAGGAGTGGTCATGTATGTATCAATTTGGGGGAGGGATTGGGGGTGTGGGAGGGATGGGGAGGAGAGGATTGCTAACAAGATCAGTACAGCCCAATTCCCTCTATTTGCTATCTTATCTCAGATCAAATTAAAACTGAAATTCAGACTCACCTGTAGAAATAGGAGAAACAGTTGTGGGGACTCCACACAGCCTTTACCAAACACCTCCCCAACCCAGCTTGGGGGAATGGGGATGGAGTTGGGGGGTCAGGCTCCATAGTCAGCATTCTTTAAGTCCTGGCACCTGAAATTACCATCAAAGGGATATTCTGACACCAATCATCTCAGCTTTCAGCAGGTTCTTTCCAGGAACTGCCCAGGAAGAATTCACATATCTCTGGTGCCATCCAACATGGCAGTGTGAGGCGAGAAATCCAGTAAGCCTCTACATTTGGTTAAGATGACCATTCTCTGTTTCTATTATGTGTGTGTATTAGCTATGTAACTTATGGCAAATTATTTTATCTCTGCCCAGTTTTCTGATTTGTAAAAAGAAATTATAGTTGTTGTGAAATTGTTTTGTCAGTTGGTATCTTCCCAGGTTTATGAGAGTGAAATCTGCTAGAACAAAAGACGAACCCTCAGGGAAGTGTGTGACAAAGCACTCCAGTATTTTGGAGTTTTGCTGAGGCAATTTGGGTTAAGTAACTTGTCTAGGGTCACACAGCTAGGAAGTGTTAAGTGTCTGAGACCAGATTTAAACTCAGGTGCTCCTGACTTCAGGACTGATGCTCTATCCACTGCAATAGGCTGTCCCTTTCTTTTGTTTTTGGAGGAACATCTTGATGTCTGTGTTTCTCCTCTCTACTATTATCTGTCCTTGAGGATTAAAAGGTATGCCAGTGGGGTGTAAAATCTGATACTGTGCACAAAAGTGTGCAAAATGTTTGGAAGTATATGCAAGTCCATTATCTGTTTTTATTGCTTGTGGCACAGCCATGATTGCAAAAGCTTGTATAAGGAATTTGGTGACCACTCAGGCTGTCTCTTTTACTGCTGGTATTACAAAAGTGAATCCTGAAAAGATGTCTATTACACATGGATAAAAGACAGATGACCAAAAGATTTATAATGGGTCACATCCATTTGCCAAATTTCCTTGGGTCTCAAACCACTAGGGTTCTTCCCTGGAGGGAGCATAGGAGCATGGGAAGGAAGGCAAGCTGTACAGCCTTTTACTATGCTCCTATATTCTTCTTTTGTTATCCAATATTGCAAACATAAAGCTAGAGCAGCCTGAAGATATTTAGAATGAGATTCTTGGGATGCCTGAAATAAAGGAGTATTGGCTAACATTTCATTTCAATTTCCATGAAAAACAGAACCTGGAAGTCCACTATTAAAGTGGACATGCAAAATGTAAATCTTGCCTGGATGTTTTCGCATTTGCTCTTGAAGTTCCTTAAAGAGCTAATCTATATTAGAAGCTACAAATTTTATTTGGTCTGTGGCAATTCCTTGTACCACACCTACTGAATAGGCTGAATCAGATGTTATATTTACATCTCCGGGATAATAAATAAGAGCTAGCATGATTGCATACAATTCATTCTGCTGAGTGGACTGAAAAGGCGTTCTGACTACTCTTTTTTTTTTTTTAATAGTTAAGTCACAAGAGTATACAGTGCAAATGTTATGGATGCATCTGTAAAGATAGTTGGTCCTTTAAGAGGAACCTTAGCAACTTTTTCTTCAAGAATCCATTGCCAATTATGTAATAGCTAGGTTATCTTTAATGGAGACCTGTGTGTAAAATTTGGAGCTGTAGCCAATAAAATTTGCCACTCTGGGATGTTTTCACAGCATACATTAATTTGTGCATTGGTATAAAAGGTATATATCTTGTCAGGTCTTATCCCAGATAACTGTACTCCTCGCTTAATGGCCTTTAATAAGATTGTTGCCACAAGCACTGAGTAAGGAGGAAGGCTTTGTTCTGGTTGTGCTAGGAGTTTCACTCACTCTATCACACTGTGTCCTTGATGAAGGACTGCTTTAAGTGCCTCTTTTGTAGCAAAAACTGTTATTTCCAAGGGTTTCTAAATGACTCTTTTAACCACATTGGATGAGACAAGAGACTGTAATCTAGCTCATTAACTGAGGCTACTGGTGCAGACTGGAAGACTGAAGGAGACAATAAAGATTTTGGACTTATTCCTGACTATTCTCATGGTGATTATTCCACTGAGACCAAGGCTGGTCCCAAGGCCCTCCAGAAAGCTAGACCAGACATTACAGTGAAGACTAGATGATTGTAAAAATGCTTAGCATAAAATGTGCTATATGAATGTTAACTGCTTTATTGGATATAATTGCTTCATATTTGTTAATTTTATGGGTTTTTAGATGTGATCAACAAATAAATGATTTCTATATGTGTGTGAAGTAATTTGGAAATTTATTTGAGATATGATAGTAAAAGCAATCTTAAAGGAGCACTAACTAAACCCCACTAAAAGGATATTTAAATTGTAATTCATTTGCCCTGATAGTGTTAACAGAAAAGTTTGGGAACTACTTTAAAAACTCTAGTTATCTAGAGTCAGACTTCTGAGTCCTCTGTCAGTAAAAATTGGCACCTTAACCCTTTTTCTAGTTGGAGTGGGCAACAGGAAGTTCAGCCCCTTCCCTGGGGTCTCTGTCAACTGCCCTTAATTTGTAAGCTTGATAGTTTTCTTGAAATCATCAGGGTAAGTAAGGTCATCATCCCTGAGAAATAAGCCTGTTTTAAATTAATAGTTTCTGAACAAGGAATGTGTTTACTAAGAATCTATAAGTTGCTGTCATACATGGGAGCCACCTGACAGTAGCTGCTAGAGATCTAATTCAGACCTGTAGAATAGACCTCTTCATGTGAGAGGATGATGATGTTACAAGGAAACTGAGAGGCAGTTGCTGTTCTCTGATCTCTCCTCTAAGATGCTGTTGCGTTGTCTGACCTGTCTCCTCTTCCCTCTGCATCCAATTTATTTCATTCCCAGTCCACAAGCAACACCTGTGTCAGGAAAGCCTGCTTTGTAACTCCTTCACATGTTATGATTCACAGCTGGGGAGGCTGTTGGAGACTTGACCTATCCCTTCACCTAGGCATGGTCCTTAACAATAAGCTGTTATAATGATTGATCCTTTGCACCAGAATAACTTTAAACACATAAAACATGTTAAACAAAATTTTCTAGTGTGTAAGTCCTGGTAAACTTTAAAAATGATGTATCTAGGGACAACTAGGTGGCATAGTGGATAAAGCCCCAGTCCTGAAGTCAGGAGGACCTGAGTTCAAATCTGGCTCACACATTTAACACTTCCTAGCTGTGTAGGCAAGTAACTTAACCCCAATTGCCTCAGGGAAAAAAAAATAATATATCTAGCTGTAAGCTGATTGGTAGAATTTGCTATTAGACATAAAATCTTTTGGGACTATAATTGGTATTCTTTTGAATTCTGATTTGATTGCTTGATAATTAAGTCAGCAGTCCACCATTTGAGAGAGAAATGTCATAAATTACTCAAAGAATGCTTTCTTATCAGGGATCCTCACTTTTTAAATGGGGGGCCAGTTCACTGTCCCTCAGACTGTTGGAGAGCCTTTAAAATAAAAAAAAATCATAGCCCTGGGTAAGGGGGATAAACGTCCTCAGCTGCTGCATCTGGCCCAGGCCGTAGTTTGAGGACCTCTGTAACTTATCTGGACAAGAAATGGAGCACAATCTTAGCCTCTGTTATCATGTCCCTGCTTTTTTTTCTTAGAGCAAATTTCTATAATCAGAGCAAATGGTCCATAGAAACCATAAAGTTTCTAACCAGGGGAACATAACCCCCCACCAATGAACATGGACAGTCATGTCCATAATATGGAGGTAGATCAGGGCTTCTATGACAGCTCCCTACTAACAAACCCCTAACTTCCAGGCCCTCTCCCCCTCCTAAAGTTATGAAGTTTCTTTGTCAAAAGGCCCACATAGTCTTATCAGTTTAAGACCCTGAAAGCTAAACTAATCTTGTCCCAGCCTTTGCCTTACCTAAAGCCTTTTATACTGTACATTTATAGAAGGTGGGAATAGATCTTAGAGGTCCCAACTACTTGCCTTAGAACTAGCTGCTGCAGCCCTTCTAATTGAAGAAACTTCTAAACTCACTACTGGGTTCAGAGCATTTTTGAAACCAAAGGGACATCAATGACTTGCTAGTGGGAGGCTTAATAATTATCAGGTTCCTGCTAGACACTCCCTACTTGTCTCTCCTAGATGATACACCCTTTCTCCTTCTGGGTGGTTTCAAACACCCTCAAGCCAGTTTATAATCCCAGAGGCAAGCCAGTGGGAACTTCTTTCTGGCCTGCCCAGTTCTTTACAGAACAACAATGGCCCAGCCTTCACTTTTCAAATAACTCAAAAGGTGGCTGAGGAACTTAAGATTAGCTTTCTTTCTTTCTTGTTTTCCACTTTTTCCAAGTGTACCTTTAATAATGCTCCAAGGATGAAAGTTTTGCCCTTAGTATTTTCTTTCCAGCTCTCTCAGTGTTACTCTGTGAGCTCCTACTGATAAGGTCTAGATTCAGGGAACC
This sequence comes from Antechinus flavipes, assembly GCF_016432865.1. Lineage (NCBI taxonomy): Eukaryota > Metazoa > Chordata > Mammalia > Dasyuromorphia > Dasyuridae > Antechinus > Antechinus flavipes. The sequence continues at coordinate 510,392,428 of NC_067398.1, forward strand.
AAAATGATGAGATTAGGGTTCCTGGTGGTCAGGGAGTTAGATGATGAGATTAGTGGCACATTCGGGGTTGAGGGAACCAAATGAAGGGGTTTGGTTCCCCTAGATCCGCTTAGGATTGATGCAAGGTAGAGAGTTGTGGGAACCCCCTTTCTGACAGTGTAGAGATCCTTCATAAAGGAATTTGTGATCCCAGAAAGCTAGACTGATTAAAAAGAAGTTTATTATTGGCATTTGGTAAGTCAGCTTTGCTATGCATGAATAGAAAGACTGAATTCATTAGTGGCAAGGTCCCGGCAGAGAAATAAAGTTTCTAGTACAGAAATTTTGACAGAAAGGTATAAAGTCTTATTAGGGAAATAAATGAGGATAAAGTGAGGGTAGCGCTGAAAGAGAATATCATTCCAGTGGGCAGAGGCTTGCTGCTATGCCAGGAAGAAAGAGAGTTTCCTTGGCATGGCATATTAGGTCCTCTGCTAAGAGTGAGTTTAAAATTGGCTTTTTATCTATAAGCTGGGGGTAGTTCTTGATGGGGTTGGGAACAGCTTGAGCTGAATTGAATAGAAAAATCTTCAATTCAATAGAAATGGAATTCTCTAGTTCAGAACTCAACCAGTCCCACCTAGATAACAGAATGAAGAAGCTGTTTGTCCTCAGGTGAGGTCCCCTACAGAGGCAGGATTCAAGGAGACTTTCTCCTTGAAGGAGTTTTAGAGAGTTTGGGGGCTCCCTTGTCACCACCAGTGGGGAGCTAACTCCTTAGTCTTTAATCAGGCTAGGGAACTCTGTGGGCAGTAGGGACATTCAGGATTGTTGATGTGTCTTCAGCATCCTCAAGGTAGAGTACATATGCTACCTGATGCATTATTTGCAAAGGCCCCATTCCCAAATGTCATCAACTCCACCCTGGATGCCACCCCATAAATAATGTTAACCTGACTATGCCCTGTTTTCTTGCCAGAAAGGATCTCTTAATAATTGTAATAATATACATAATAATTGTAGGATATCCATTCCAAAATTATTCTGTCAAACTCACTCATAATGCTTCTATACCACCTTTTGAAGTCTTTTCATAACTTTCTGGAAACTAACATTCTGACTGATATAATGTCATGTAATTATAATCATCCTTGGGGACAACTAATTAGGAAGCTACTACAAAATTTGACCTCAGGTACTGTGTATAATGCCTCTGTAATGCTGGAGAAACTGAGGCAGGAGAGAGATCAGAGAGTTTTAATATTTTATTAATGGGAGAGTAAGATTGACTGGACAAGACTCTCATTTAGAATTATCCAGTTAGACAGAGATAAAGATATACTGGGACCAAGGAATTCATGTTGGTCCCAGGGCTGGAGGAGTCCAGCATACAACTGCCAGCTGCCATACTCCAGCCATGAATGGAGGAACCCCAACTTCTTAAATACTTTTTTGGAGACAAAGAAGAGAAAGGGAGGGAAAGTTTTTATCAGGGAGGGGAAGCCATAAGACCCTAAAAAATCTGGAGACAAAGAAGTAAAGATATCGTGGGTTATCTTGGAATATTTTAAGGGATATTGTAAATCCATAAAAGAGTCAGGAGATCTACTCTTTTATCTTGCTAATTTATAACCCGAGAGCGAATAATCCTTAGTTTTACTGGGTCAGAGACAGAATAGTTAAGGAAACTGGGACAAGGGAAACTTGTACAGGGAAACTGAGTCAGGACAGTTAAAGAGAACTGTGGCATAACACCTCTGCTTCAGACACTGCTTCCACCCCTTAAAATAGATAAAGGAGGGGATTTGGGGAAAAACATTCTTTGGTATTTATCCTAGGAAAAGCTATCTGGATGAGATTCATTCATGATAGCCTCATCTCCCCTTCCATCCCCCCCTCCCTCCAGCCTTCCTGTAAGTGGCTATTGTCCCTACTAACTATACTAACTCCACTTTTAATTATTATTATTTTTTTTTGCTCATATTTAGCCCCTGCATTTTTAACCTATTTGTGAGATTTGTTTCCTCCAGGATCTAAGCTATGAACTTCCAGATATTTGTTTACCCTGAATACATTGACTAACTGATTCTGACACTCAGCACCCCTCTGAATGCTGCTGTGGTCACCTTCAAGTCATAAGCTTCCCCTTCTCTGGTCTGGACCCCACTAGGTAGGGATAATGCTACCTCCTCTTATCAACATGAAGCAGCTCCAGAAGATGAGATGTCCATCCCTTTATTCCAAATGAATTTGGGGTATGACTGCTTGAGAGGGGAAAAGTTTTGTAATATAGATTCTAGGGAGATAGCAATGATTTTGAGATCTCCTTGTAATGGTGGAGAAACTGAGAAAGACAGATTAGAGAACAATTTAATAATTTATTAAATGGAGAGATATACTGGGACCAAATGGATCTTGGTCCCAGGGCTGGACAAGACTATCATCTCAAAGAATCCAGCATTGAGCATTAGACAGCAAGACTCTTTTATAGCATAACAAGAACAATGACATAATGGGTGAGGTACCTAGTTGGGGATAACCTAATGAGGGGAGGCAGCTAGGATGACACAATGGAGGGAGGTACTGGAGAGGTTACTGATATTCTAATGATATCTAAAATGGATAGATCTTGATCCTGTCAAACATTAAGAAGGAATGATTATAACCTAAAGATATAAAACTTTTATTTCATCTAAGAGGGAATGATTATAGCCTGGGGTTTTGGGGCAGAGCAACTGAAGTAGACCTTTCTCTCATCAAACATTAAGAGGGAAAGGTTATAACCTGAGGCAGAGTAACTAAATAGGACAATTAGAGAAACTAGGTCAGGACATCAAAAGGGAATTGTGGCACATCACTCTGACTTTAGAGGGTTTCTGTTCTAACAATCTGCTGACTATTCTACTATTATTCTAAATGATTCTATCTGATTCTAAAGTCTTCTGGCCTCAGGATAGTCCCACAAATTAAATTCCTGAGACAATGAAGAGACTATTCCTCAGTTCATTCCTGAATGTCAGATAAATAATCTGTTGGTCAGTGATAATCAAAATCCAGGCCCTATCCCTGGGCCATAGAATTAGCATATCAATGATAGAAAGCTAGATAAAATCATCTCCTCTCTCTTAGTACTCTTAGTACTAATATCTAATATCTATTATCTAATAATAGTACTAATATCTTTTGGAACTTATCCCACTTCAATTGGATTATAATTACAATAAATTTTAGCCCTTGACTAGGAAATGTGTTCAAGCCTGCAAATTCTTTTGAGAATTGCAACACCAGTCTGTGATCCCAAACTTTTGGGGTCTCCTTCCCAATCTCAACACATGTCTGTCTCTCTATCTCTCTATCGCTGTCTCTGTTTCTCTGTCTCTTGATCTTTGTTTCATTCTCTGTGCATCTCAGTCTTTCAAGTTTAAATCTTGCCTCTGATATTTGCTCCCTGTGTGACATGGGCATGTCAATCAGTCTTTCTGGGCCTCAGTTTCCTTATCTTCAACATGAAGTAGATGAACTAGAGCACCTTTGAAGAATGAACTAGCTGATCTTTGAAGTCGCTTCTATCCCTAGATCTATGTACAATCAGCAAAATGTGTTTCTAAAAGTGTTTCACCATTGTCCACTATAAATATAACCCTAGAGAAATAGCAACTACCTTGGAAGCTGAACTACAGTCAGTCAGTAAGAAATTTGGTCATTGGAAATATAAAACCACATCAAATTTTCCAACAGCTTTTCCAAGGGGGAAAAAAAAAGAAAAAGTTTAACCTAGTTCAAATCAATTGTTTCTTTCCAGTTTATAGAAGGCTACACCTCATACATTGTGAATTTGGAGAAAACGCTTCCAAGAAAGAAGGTTGGATTTTTAAACTTCTTCTCTTGGTTTTACTTCCAAGGCAGCTGCCAACATATAAACTTCAAGTGTTCAAAGGGACTCCAAAAGGATGCTTTATTAAAAACTGATCCTTCTCTTTTTTATTTATATATGTCTGAATCACACAAGATTTAATTCAAACAAGTAATTGTATGAAGTGTTTACAATCCCAACCAAAAGAAGGAGCCAAGTCCTCCACTTCTCTTTCTTCTCCCCCCACCCCCAACATAAACAGGCCACTTAGTCTGTGGGGACAATTTGAATGGCCATTTGAGAATTTCTACATTTTTCCTCACTTACCTCCTCATTCCCATTGGTTGAACCAAACTTTTCTTTCTCCTGTTTGTATATTGATTTAGTTTCTTGTAACTTGCACTGAAATGTGAACAAACAGATTTTAAAAGCTGGTATGCAGCTACCACCCAAAGCAGGAAGAGCTGCCCAGAGGTCACTTTAATACTCCTTTACATTTAGAAAGAAAATTATTAATAAATAACTAGGATCAGTTACAAATTTGACACAAAATTCCTATTTGCTTAAGATCCAAAGAAGAAACAAAATATTAACTCAGACATTTCTCAAGTCTACTCTCCTACCCAGCTTTATCAGTCTCTGATGCAGATACATTTTCATTATAAACTGTTTATAATATTCTGCTATTTGAGACACAGATTTGTTATTATCTTCCCTTTCCCTCATCCTGCCCCTAGCCAAGTAGTACTCTTAAATCAGCACGTTAGATGATCCACTCCCATGAATTTAGATAGTGGAACTGGATTTACTAATGTTTACTCAGTTTTTATCCAGCTAAGGTTATGTTTGGGGAGAAGCCAACTGGGGATGAAATTTTCTGATGATGAGTTGGAAATTCCAAGTAACTAGAGTTCAAGAAGTTCAGACTCTCAGATTAAAAGAGATGATAGAGCACATTTCCATTCTTTTGGCAACCCAACAAGCTGTGGCATCCTGTCTTACAGTATTTACAATGCTTCCCAACACTCTAGCTCTGCAAAATTATCCCACCAAGACATAGGAATACTTCCTATGTCTTCACACACCCACACTACTAGTAATAATGACTTGCATTTACATATCTGGGTTCTGTTATTTCATTTAATTCACATGATAACCCTGTGAAACAGAGGGTTTTACTATCCCCAGGAGACAGAGAAATATAAATAATGACTTATGGTACGTAGCTAGCATAAAACAAAGCTGGCACTTGAACCCAGAGAATGGATTTAATCTTTACATCTAGATTTGTGATTTTCATCACTAAATTGCTTGTAGTTGTGTCAGCTTCTGTCTGTCAACTTCTCAGGCTTCCATGTTATTTCAGTCTTTACAGCCTGATTCTGGCTAAGTTTTTTTTTTTTTTTTTTTAAAGCCTTTACTGTATTAAACATGAACATTCCCCATTTTTAAGGCCCAGGTCTTCTGTCAGCTCCTAAGGGTATGCTTAATATTCAGGAATATGAGAAATATACAAAAATACTTCTTTCAATTAGAAAAAAATAAGTTCATATAAGTAACCATAAAGGAAGTTGACATGAATTTAGAACCTTCCTCTATTATGCCTGAATATTTCCAGCCAATGCTTATTTTTTTGGTTTTGTTTTAGACTTCTACAGTCAAAAGTCAACCAAGGTCTCTTTAAGTCTGCTTCTGAGAATATTTTGAATGCTATTTTCTGAGGGGGAAAGGACCTAAAAATAAAATTGGCAGCCCTTAAATCAGAGTTTAAAAGACCCTTTAGAATAATTTCTTAAATGTATTCAAGCTTTAAAAAAAAATTCTCTTTTTTATTAGCATTTGTAAAGGTAAAAAGTGTTTGTAATGTTCTCCTAGTCTTAAAAACTTATAAAATCTGTTCAAAACAGTTCCTTTGCTTGTGAAGGAATTATGAAGTAACCTTTGTTTCTTCTGCTTATTTTTGAAAATTTCCTCTGAAGTTTCTTAGCCATCAGAGTCCATAATTAAACTGACTTCTGGTAAATATAAAACAATTCTTTGTGTTTTGGAAGAGCAGGAATTGGAAGATACATGAAGTGGGAACTAGGAGGTATATGAAAAGAAGACACTAGGTGGAACCTTCTGGGTTGATAAACATGTAGAATGTGGGGCCAATAAAGAATAAGCCATCAGGAGACCAGAGGATGGACAGCTGGGCTAAGAGAGTGTGAGAATGAGATAAGGGTGGAATCTGACTGCCAGTGCTATGTTAAGAGATAAATATTGTAGTCAAGAAATTCTTATCCTCTATTGGAATCATGCAGACGCCAACAGAGGCTGAGGAAAGTCATTAGATGAGTACAATGAAATAATCTAGAGATCATTTAGGGACTTCACTAATGACTCAACTCTTGCATTTTCTAGAATTGAACCAAACCAAGAGAAGCAAAGACGACTCATCAAGAATTATTTTCCCAATTGTTTTCCTAAGGTCTTAGACAAAAGTCCATTCTCAGTTCATTATTCCTTAAATTGAACTATTTTCTTGTTAATACCTTTGTTGACTTGAGTGCTAGAAAGAGAAAAGAGAACTCTTTGATATGAACCAGATTCCAATGTACCTAGGAAAAATTCTGTTTGAGAACAAGTTATCAAATTTATTATCATTGAGAAGATCGAACCTGGTTCATTATGTTGATATATCCCAATGGCACCACTATTAGAAACATATCTTAAGAAGATCAAAATAAAAAGAAAGATCTCATAAAAATTTTAATAGTAAAAAAAAAAATGTAATAGGCAATGGGTCATTGATTTTATTTGAGAATGGCTGAATAAATTGTGATATTTGAGTGCAGTGGCATAGTATTTTACTTAAGAAATGACAAATATAAATACTTTTTAGTTTTTTAATGAACTGATTCATATCAAAGCAGAACCAGAAGAATAATTTATACAATAACCAAAACAAAAAAAGGAAACAACATAGAAATTCAGCAGAATTATGAGTTGTTTCACCTCTCTTGAACCCAAAGTACAATTTTAAACTAAGATGGTTAGATTCAATAACTTATGAAATATCTTTCAGTCATAAATATATGATCTCATGTTTAATAAAATGATCAATCTTGATTTCAACCATTAGGCTTACTGGAGAATGAACTATCCCAGATAAAAAACAAAGCAAATTAAGCTTATGAGCTGATAAACAAGGGAATATGGTCTATGAATAACCACTGCATTTGTAGTCTGCCCAAGATGAGGAAACTCAGCATAAACAATAATAAAACACCTGGAGAAAGCATCAGGCCTCTGTACCATATCATCTATTTTTAACGATTTCATTTTTAATGCTTAATATCACCATTATTTTTGAATATGCCCCATTCCTCTTCTCTAACTAATCATCCTTATAACAATTTTTTTTAAATAGAAAAAAATTAAGTAAAACAAGACAACAATTAATCATTTCTAATAGCATATATGTACTAAAGGGAAGGGGATGCATTCTCTTATTGTACTTTGTTGCAGATCTTGGTCATTGTAATTTCAAAATACAAGGTAGTGTTTTCATTTAAAAAATGTCTTATAGAGAAGTGTAATGAGGGGAAAATTATCTTTGTGTGCAAATAAGAATTTATATGTGACTAAAGGATGTAAGATTGCTGCCATTTTAGATGGCCATTTTGATAAAAAAAATTTTAATAAAAATTGTTAATATATACATATGGAGAGACATTGTTCAGATTGAATTTAAACAGTTTTAGATAGAAAATTGACTCTGATATTGATATGAAGATTCATCTTACCTTGGGGAAAATGTTTCATTTGTATGTGAATAATTTGATTTTTAAAGTTGCAGAGAAATAGTATATATTGATGATAGCTTATTTATTAAAAACAGGAGAAATGTGAGTATAAAGAAATGTTGTTTCATTATATTCCATAATTTCTTTATTATTATATCTAATCAAAATGACTAGAATGATCATTAGGGAAACATATTTCCCTTAAAAAGAGTTATCTCCAGGACGCTAAGAAAATTTGAGTAACTCTTTAATAGTATTATCTATATGAATTTAGACCTAGAAGAATGAGTGAAAGTTGTAATGAACAAGGTAAACCAGAGAGTAGTGGGTTTATAATGTGGAGGTGAGAAGTATGGGGCTCAAATGCAATGTGAATGGTCACTTACCACTACCAACTAATGGAACTTTCTCCTTACAAAAGCATTTAGTGATTTTTTTTTTGTTCTTTCTGTTTTTTGTTGTCATTTTTCATATTGTTTCTCTGACAACCGAACACCATCTTATATTATTTCTGATATCTTTCCATATTTTTCTATATTCTTTGTATTCACTTTTTCCTATAGTCCAGAATTCTATTATTCCATCATATTCTTGTACCACAACTTGTTTAGCTTTTTCTCAATCAATGCAAATTGCCTATCTTGAAAACTATACTGATAATAGAGATAATACTATGAAAGTATTTTTCAGTCTTCAAGTTTTCTAGGAAGTTCAGTTTTTTTAAAATTATAATTATACAATCAACTTGAATTGACTAAGATCTCTGAGAATCTGTGGAAAGTATAGTTTCATATAATAGGTCAGAACCCTCCTATCAAAAAGGCAGGGAATAAGGGGTGAGGCTAGTGGGGAGAACAAAACAAAAGTCAAAATATTCCCTTTAAAAGGTTCAAACTTCTGAAGTCAATAGTATATCCAATTTATGCCTTGGAAATTAGATTTATTATAGGAAATTACTGCTTCTAATGCCTTGCAGGAAGACACTAATAATTAACTCAACCATAAGAAAATTCCTATAAGAATTCCCTCTTCTGATTTTGAAGTATCATAGCCATTAAATACATCAAAAATAACATGTCAGAGATATTTGACTGCCCATGAATCAATTCCTGTTCCTTCTCCATCTTTCCAGTCAGATTAGATAAAGTCTCTACTACTCCTGGAAAAGGAGAGGAAATATCTGCAATTACATATTATCATAACTGATTCTCAGATATCTTGAAGCTGAAAAGAGTAATAGGGAATCCTTAAGCATTAGAAGAAATGGTACAAGAAGAAATGTTTTAGGTGTATTCTGTAATATGGAATTTGTTGATTTTGATCAAGAGGAAATATATACTTTGTCACACTTGCTTATACTGAAAGCAATTAGGTTTATTACTTCAATATCAGTGATCTTCTTTCTTCTAATTCATCATTATGGTTCCAATTAGTTTTATATACCATATCTCCTAAAGTCACCCTTATCCACAATTAATTATCTCCTGGACTTTTTGCCTTGCCTTTGACAACTTTAGCCCAGGATCTTGGAGAAAATAGGGGAAGAAATTCTAGACAATTAACTGTTGTCCTTGCCTCCTACTCCATTATAAAATGCAAAGAATAATGTACACTTGGTTCAGGTCAAAACACTTGAGATTAAGCCCTGATTATACCTCTTTCTGAGCTTCCATTCTTTCACCTATCAAATAGTGATAATTAAGATCATTAGCAGCATTTCCCAAAGGTATATGCACACATACATACATACTTATATCTACATATTAATACTTACCTAGACACATGTGTAGTTATATATACACTTCTACATATATATGTATGTTATATACATAGATAGCTATACAAATATGCACACATGAAAAATACATGTAGATTGATAATGCAATATATATATGTTCACATGTATTTATACACACACACACACACACACATATAGCCACTCACAGTTTATGGCCATTTTCTTTGCAGCAATGCTGTGCAATGCATAGTGAAGTTGTTATTTAAAGGAGGGCAAAGTGGCTTGCCTCCAGTTACACAGTAGTGAAAGGGACAGTCAGAACTTATACTCAGGTCTTCTGACTCCTTAGAGTTGGCTGGAATTCTTTTTGCTTCACCAACTACCTCATACCTTTTATATCTAAAAAGATTACTGTCATAATGACATGAAATAACACATGTGAATGTGTTAAGTAAATTCTTAAGTACTATGCCCATGTAAATTAGGATTGTGGTGTCATTTAGAATAAATTTCTAAATGAGCTCCTTTGTAAATTTAAAAAAAAAAATGCAGAATTTATTTTTTAAAAAACATGAAGAATTTCACTATAGAGAATCTGCTCTTTTTCCTTATCCCTTTAAAATTCCCTTCTCCCAGGGAAACTGATGGGAAGGTAGCTTGGATTATGAGGTGTTTATGATGGGTACCATATCTTTCAGTTGTTTCACTTCTACCAAATTCTAAACAGGATCAGAATTAGAAGGTGAAACTACTTGAAGTTCAAGAGAGCCATTAGAAGTTTGGTAGTAGAACAAGCATCATTTCAAACCTGTAGAACAACATAGGAGATAAATCTAAAATAACAGAATCAAGGTGGCCAAATAAAGGTTCGAAATGAGAAGGACTCAACAGGGTAAGCATAAGCAAGCAGCCAAGAACTGATGGTAAGATTTTAGGGAGGTAAGCTTCCAAAGGAACAGAAAGATCATAAATAATGATAGTTTAAAATTACATGATCTGATTTAAAAAAATTAATTTAAACTTTAAAATCTAAAAGTTTATAATGTCAAAATTATAATACAAATAAAAATTAAAATATAAGCATTTTTTTATTTTTATAGAGAAATAGTTGTTTGAACTTCACATACAGAGTTAAAATTTTCATTTTGGATTTCAGAGAGTTTCTAAGTGAGCACATTTGTGAATAAAAGAAAAACATGAAGAATTTATAAAAAGACATGAATTTCACTATAGAAGGTCTACTCATTTCCCTTATTCCTTTAAAATTTTAGGATTTGTTCAAGAATCTCTAGATCTACTACTATTCATGATGTCTTTCCATTCCTTGAATATATATTATCAACAATGATGCTCCTGACTATGGACATATGCATAGGATCAAAGACTTGAAAATGAAAGGAACATATAGAGTCGAAATCCCATCCTCGAATTTTACAAATAAGGAAACTGCAGCTAAAGGTGTTTAAATGAGGGGCTCAGGGTCATAAATCTAATAAATGTCCAATACAATGGCAAAACCCAGATCATCCTCTCCCAAGTACAACAATCTATCCCTTATACCACATTGATTCTCAAGTACCCTGCCTTCTCTGAATTTTTGACTGTTCTGTAGTCATAAAACTTTGTGGAATATACTGTTGTCATATCAAAGTACTCTTTATAAGATAGAATGAAGTAGGAATAACTTAAAGACAAATTTTCTAGTAAATTACAAAATGAACAATCATTGAATTAGAAATTTATATAGACAAGATGGAACCCAGGTCTCAAGCCCAATGAAATATTAACTTAATCACCTCATTTTATAGATAAATTAAAACACAGAGTCTTAAATCAAGGTCACATAGGTAGGAAATAAGAGAGATGGGATTTGAACTGAGGTCTTTCTCCTTCAAATCCAAGCTTATTCCACAGTGTTCACAGAGACCAGGAATTAGCTAGACCCAAGAACTAGCTGACAATTTCTTTGATTGGACTACCAAGGATATCATTGTGACCTAGAGCCAGGAAGTAAACCAAGTAGTAATCTGGCAGTTCTCCATTTTAACAGGCAAGCCTAATTCTCATTCTTGGACTCCATTAATATTTGGGAATAGCCTTCTCCTTAAGACTTCAAAAGACTAAGCTGTGATTGCTGAAAGGGGTGGGAGGCTTTATTGAATGAGTTCTTGCTTTTTGATTCTGGGACCTATCTTGGAGGAGCCATTGTCTGAATTCCTTGGATTTTTTCCAATTTCCATGGAAATCAGTCAGCACCATCTCTGGAGACAACTATGGAATTTACTGAACTTTATCAGTCACCTACTCTTTCCCCCAACAAGAATAAATTGGAAGTTTGATGGTGGGTGGAGGGGGGGAGGAAACAGAGTGAAGATGATGTCAGCAATTATGTTTGAGAAAAGTCACTGAGCTAAGCAAGAATGTAGCCCAACTTGATTATTTGTAAACTTGTAGTCATCCATTTCTCTGACTGTATTTCTGTATTTCTCATTGGCAGAGGATTGTATTCTGAGAGGGGATAAGGAAAAGTAACCCCTAGTTTTGATCTGCAGAGGTAAAATGAGATAGGAGTTATGCCATAGTAGTGTTTCCCTCACATCCCTTCTTCCCTTGTGATTTTGTCTCTGTTGTTTCTTCTTTAATGAATCAGAATCAGTTAAAAACAGTTTTTTTCCCTAATTGACCTTACTAACCTTCTCATGAATTTCATTTAGTCTAATGTTATGTTTGAAGAACATTCAATATGGAATGAGAATTTGTCCTCATCACTGGATAATATCAGAGGAAGCTAAGTAACCATTTGTCTGGACTTTTGTGAATAAATAACATCTAGATTAATCAAGATGATAATACTGTTAGATTTTTAAAAATGAAGTCCCATGAATATCTCAAACTCATCATGTTCAAAATAATACTCATTATGTCTACCCACCCCACAACCATCCCTTTTATATAATTCCAAATTTCTGTTAAGAGAATAATTCCTCCAGTCACACAGGCTCAATATTACCACCAGTGTTGTCCTCAACAATTTTCTATGTTCGTAACTGAAGGAAAAACAAGATAGAAGCAATACCAAAATTGAGTTTTAATATATGCTTACACATTTGATGTGATGTCCGGGTTAACTCTCTGGAGGGTCTCAAGATGGGCCTTGGTCTTTAGGTGGAGAAGTGATGAAGGCAGGAGAGCCACCATGAGGCTGGTCAAAGATGGAGTCCCAAATCTTCTCTGTGTCTGTGGCTAGAGAGGCTTCTTTATCTGTGACTGAGAGGCTTGTTCCGAGTCCTTCCAGCCCTTTAATACTTCAGTACAATTACATCACTATAGCACATTGAGCATGTGCCAACTGTAGCCATTACATCATCATATTATACTATGTGCTTAACTAGAGAATCATTATCTCTTCAATCACACTGAGGAGGTGCTTAACTATAAGTAACCTGCTGGTGGTGTCTTAAGTATACCTTTTCAGACTTCTGGCCCTTTACATCTCCCTCTTTCTTTTGTTGTAGAACACAGGTGGGCACCACCCTCCCTGACTTCTCAGAAAGGGAGGTGAAAACCTCTTCCAAAAAACAAAAGAAAGCGGGAGCCACAGTAATCTGCAGAACTTCTAAATTCAGCTCTTTATACTATTATTTTTATTTATTTATACTATTAATTTTTTTTATTGTTGATAAAGATGCACTGGCTCTTGCAGACAGCTTTTATAACTGGAAGGGTAATGTCCAGTGTGAGCAGCTCCACTATCTTTTTAGATAATGGCCAGGTGATGTGGAGAGATCAAGAAAGTAATGAATGAAGAGACCAAATAGGCTACTTGCTTGGGGGAAGAAGATTTGCTTGTATCTTTACAAATGGAAAAGCTATCAAATGGATGCCAATGAGCCATATTCATCTTGTCCATCAAAGAAAGAATGAAAAAACCCTTGAAACAAAGAAAAAGACCCAAGAAACATCAGATGGTTCTATCTCTGACTACAAAGAGCCTGGCAGTTAACCCTATGCATATGACAATTGACTCATGAACAGTAAAAATTGTTAATGAGACTGATGCAGGACTTCAAAATCTGCAGGAATCATTGTATTCCCTGAGACATAATAAGACTATTGCAGGATTTCAAAATCTCCAGGAATTATTGGATACCCTGACACATGAAAAGACTATTGCAGGATTTCAAAACTTGCAGGAATCATTGAATTCCCTGAAACTTGAAATAATGGACAATAGATTGATTTTGGACTATCTCTTGACTGCTGAAGGAGTTGTATGTGTGATTGTTATTTATATACCCTCCTTCTAGGATTTATGGACATGTAAAATTCATATTGTTTGTTATATCTCTATGTTGATTCATGTTGCTTGTTACATCACTACTAGCCTGTATTATATTACTATGTGTTTGTGTAATACCTGCCATGATGATAGATTTATGTATACTCTGTTTCAGTTTCAGCCCAGAGGAAACCTACTAACAATATCTGGTTTGACTTCCCATTTCCCTTTTATGTTTTCAGCTCCCTTCCTGAGAAGTCAGGGAGGGTGTGACCACCTGTGCTCTAAAACAAAAGAAAGGGGAAGATGTAGAAGGCCAGAATTCTGAAAAGGTATACTTAAGATACTGATAGCACTATACTTATAGTTAAGCCCCTACTCAGTGTGATTGATGAGATAATGATTCTCTAGTTAAGCACATACATAGTGTAATATGGTGATGTAATAGCTACAGTTGGCAAATGCTCAGTGTGCTGTAGTGATGTAATTGTACTGAAGTATTTAAGGGCTGGAAGGATTCTGAACTATCCTCTCAGCCACACACAGAGAGGACATTCTCAGCCACAATCACAGAGAAGACGTCAGGCTCCAGATTCCAGATTCCAGACTCCATCTTTGACCAGCCTCATGGTGGCCCCCCTGCCTTCATCACTTCTCCACCTAAAGACCAAGGCCCAACCAGAGATCCTCCAGAAAGCAAGCCCGGACATTACAATCTGAAACCTCATAGCAGCAAGACATTCTGATTAGAATAATTCTTCACTTTCACTAACCTCATAAATAGAACTAGTTGTCTTTTTTTTTTCATTTCTACCTGTATGACATCTTTTGTGGCTGACTCTTCTACTCCTATAACCACCAAACTAATTCATCACTTTTGACATACACTTTTTTTTTGATAGGAAAAAATATACTTATATATATATATAGATAGATAGATAGATAGATAGATAGATAGATAGATAGATAGATCCTGTGAAGGAGATCAAAAATGCAGGCAGAATTTTCTATTTTGTGATCAGTAATGGTCTCTAGTTCATCTTTGGTCACAAATTTCTTTCTCCTCCACAAGTCTGAGAGATAAACTATTCTATGTTCCTCTAATTTATTTATAATCTCGTTCTTTATGCCTAGGTCATGGACCCATTTTGATCTTATCTTGGTATATGGTGTTAGGTGTGGGTCCATGCCTAATTTCTGCCATACTAATTTCCAATTATCCCAGCAGTTTTTATCAAATAATGAATTCTTTTCCCAGAAGTTAGGGGCTTTGGGTTTGTCAAACACTAGATTGCTATAGTTGACTATTCTGTCTTGTGAACCTAACCTTTTCCACTGATCCACTAATCTATTTCTTAGCCAATACCAAATGGTTTTGGTGACTGCTGCTTTATAATATAATTTTAGATCAGGTACAGCTAGGCCACCTTCATTTGATTTTTTTTTTCATTAATTCCCTTGAGATTCTCGACTTTTTATTGTTCCATATGAATTTTGTTGTTATTTTTTCTAGATCATTAAAATATTTTCTTGGAAGTCTGATTGGTATAGCACTAAATAAATAGATTAGTTTAGGGAGTATTGTCATCTTTATTATATTCGCTCGGCCGATCCAAGAGCACTTAATATTTTTCCAATTATTTAAGTCTGACTTTATTTGTGTGGAGACTTTTTTATAATTTTGCTCATATAATTCCTGACTTTCCTTTGGTAGATAGATTCCCAAATATTTTATGTTATCAACAGTTATTCTGAATGGAATTTTTCTTTGTATCTCTTGCTGTTGAGTTTTGTTGGAGATGTATAAAAATGCTGAGGATTTATGGGGATTTATTTTGTAGCCAGCTACTTTGCTAAAATTATGAATTATTTCTAATAGCTTTTTAGTAGAATCTCTGGGGTTCTCTAGGTATACCATCATATCATCTGCAAAGAGTGATAGTTTGGTTTCCTCATTGCCTACTCTAATTCCTTTAATATCTTTCTCGACTCTTAGTGCCGAGGCTAGTGTTTCTAATACGATATTAAATAATAATGGTGATAGAGGGCAACCTTGCTTCACTCCAGATCTTACTGGGAAAGGTTCCAGTTTTTCTCCATTGCATATGATGCTTACTGATGGTTTTAAATATATGCTCCTGACTATTTTAAGGAAAAGTCCATTTATTCCTATGCTCTCGAGTGTTTTTATTAGGAATGGATGTTGGATTTTATCAAATGCTTTTTCTGCATGTATTGAGATGATCATATGGTTTTTGTTTGTTTGGTTATTGATATAGTCAATTATGGTAATAGTTTTCCTAATATTGAACCAGCCCTGCATTCCTGGTATAAATCCTACTTGGTCATAGTATATTATCCTGGGGATGATTTTCTGTAATCTTTTTGCTAATATTTTATTTAAGATTTTAGCATCAATATTCATTAGGGAGATTGGTCTATAATTTTCTTTCTCTGTTTTCAGCCTACCTGGTTTAGGTATCAGTACCATGTCTGTGTCATAAAAGGAGTTTGGTAGGACTCCTTCGATCCCTATTTTTTCAAATAGTTTATTTAGCATTGGAGTTAATTGTTCTTTAAATGTTTGGTAGAATTCACATGTAAATCCATCTGGTCCTGGGGATTTTTTCTTAGGGAATTGATTGATAGTTTGTTCTATTTCTTTTTCTGAGATGGGACTGTTTAGGATATTTACTTCTTCCTCTGTTAGTTTGGGCAAGCTATATTTTTGGAGGTATTTTTCTATTTCATTTAAGTTGTCGAATTTATTGGCATAAAGTTGAGCAAAGTAACTCCTAATTATTGCTCTAATTTCCTCTTCGTTACTGGTGAGTTCTCCCTTTTCATTTTTAAGACTAACAATTTGATTTTCCTCTTTCCTTTTTTTAATCAGATTTACTAAGGGTTTGTCTATTTTGTTGGTTTTTTCATAGAACCAACTCTTAGTTATATTAATCATTTCAATAGTTTTTTTACTTTCAATTTTATTGATCTCTCCTTTTATTTTTAGAATTTCAAGTTTAGTGTTTGACTGGGGGTTTTTAATTTGTTCCTTTTCTAGCATTTTTAGTTGCAAACCCAATTCATTGATCTTCTCTTTCTCTATTTTATACAAATAGGCATCTAGAGATATGAAATTTCCCCTTATTACCGCTTTGGCTGCATCCCATACATTTTGGTATGATGTCTCATTATTATCGTTTTCTTGGGTGAAGTTATTAATTATGTCTATGATTTGCTGTTTCACCCAATCATTCTTTAGCATGAGATTATTTAGTTTCCAATTATTTTTTGGTCTATTTCCCCCTGGTTTTTTGTTGAATGTAATTTTCATTGCATCGTGGTCTGAAAAGGATGCATTTACTATTTCTGCCTTACTGCATTTGAGTTTGAGGTTTTTATGTCCTAATATATGGTCAATTTTTGTATAGGTTCCATGAACTGCTGAAAAGAAAGTGTATTCCTTTCTGTCTCCATTACATTTTCTCCAGAGATCTATCATATCTAACTTTTCTAGTATTCTGTTTACCTCTTTGACTTCTTTCTTATTTATTTTGTGGTTTGATTTATCTAATTCTGAGAGTGCAAGGTTAAGATCTCCCACTATTATAGTTTTACTGTCTATTTCTTCTTGCAGCTCTCTTAGTTTCTCTTTTAAGAATTTAGATGCCACACCACTTGGTGCATATATGTTTAATATAGATAGTGCTTCATTATCCATGCTGCCCTTTAGCAAGATATAGTGCCCTTCCTTATCTCTTTTAATTAGATCAATTTTTGCTTTAGCTTGATCTGAGATCAGGATGGCTACCCCTGCTTTTTTGACTTCACCTGAAGCATAATAGATTCTGCTCCAGCCCTTTACCTTTAGTCTGAGGACTGGCGAGACTTACATGAACTGATGCTAAGTGAAATGAGCAGAACCAGGAGATCATTATACACTTCGACAATGATATTGTATGAGGACATATTTTGATGGAAGTGGATTTCTTTGACAAAGAGACTTAACTAAGTTTCAATTGATAAATGACGGACATAAGCAGCTACACCCAAAGAAAGAACACTGGGAAACGATTGTGAACTATCTGCATTTTTGTTTTTCTTCCCGGGTTATTTATACCTTCTGAATCCAATTCTCCCTATGCAACAAGAGAACTGTTCGGTTCTGCAAACATATATAGTATCTAGGATATACTGCAATATATCCAACATATAAAGGACTGCTTGCCATCTAGGGGAGGGGGTGGAGGGAGGGAGGGGGAAAAAATCGGAAAAAAAAAATGCAGGCAGATAAAAATAAAGGGATTGGGAATTCTATGTAATGGTTCATAGTCATCTCCCAGGGTTCTTACACTGGGTGACAGATACTTAAAATACTCTTAGTTGGTCTCCTGACTTATGCCTGTTCTCTACAATCTATTTTCCATACAAATGCTAAAAGGATCTTAATAAAAAATATGTGATTCTTCTCCTCAATAAACTCTAGAGGCTCCTCTTCAGGATGAAATATAAACTCCTTTGTTTGGCATTTAAAATCTACAAACTGGTCCCAATCTCCCTTTAAAGCTTAATTACATATTAACTACCTTGCAACAATCTCTAGGTCAGTCACAGTAAACTTTATCTCTCTTGCATAACAATTCACCCTGAACTACATGTATTTGAACTGATAGTATTTGATGCATGGAATACACTCTCCCTTCACTTTCATTTCTTAGCATTCTTCAAGATTTAGTTTAAAGAGATTCATTTTATCTGAAGCCTTTTTTGATCTCTCTAAATAATAGTACTTTTCTCTTCCCCTAAAAATTATCTTGCTTCTACTATATATTCCACTTGCATGTGCATATTTCTTTTGAGAGAATATTAGCTTCTTGAGGGCAAGAACTTGGGTCTTTGTATACCCAACATGATTTTCAATGCCAGGAACTTGATAAGAGGTTGTTGAATGATTGAACTCTGGGATCTCTTTCAGCTCAGCAATTATCATTCTGTAGTTCAAGAAAAGCTGACGTTGGTTGTACATGAGTGATAGTTTTTTTTTTTATTCGATTTATAAATCTTGGATGAAATTATTAATTGTGACTATGGTTTGCTGTTTCACCCAATCATTCTTAAAAATGAGATTATTTAGTTTCCAATTAGTTTTTGGTCTATTTTCCCCTGGCTTTTTATTGAATGTAATTTTTATTGCATCATGATCTGAAAAGTATGCATTTGAAAAATAGGAGGGGAAAAGTGAAAAAAGGAAAAGTAAGCTAAATAGAAGGGAATACAGAAATTGTAAGAGAAAGGTTTAAGGAAAGGGGAGGGATTCTAAGGGGGGAAGGGATCCTACAGAGGGAGAGCTGTGTGAAGCAAGTGGTGCTCACAAGTTTAATACTGGGGAAGGGAGCAAAGGAGAAAGGAAAAAAAAACAATAATCTGGGGTTAACAAGATGGCAGGAAATACAGAATTTGTAATTTTAACTATAAATGTGAATGGGGTAAACTCCCCCATAAAGTGGAGGTGTATAGCAGACTGGATTAAAAATCAGAATCCTATGGTATGTTATTTACAGGTATTTTTAATTTACAGGAAACACACTTGAAACAGGGTGATACATACAGAGTAAAGGTAAATGGCTGGAGCAAATCTACTATGCTTCAGGTGAAGCCAAAAAAGCAAAAATTGATCCAATTAAAAGAGATAAGGAAAGAAACTATATCTTGCTAAAGTGTAGCATAGATAATGAAGCTATATCAATATTAAATATATATGCACTAAATGGTGTAGCAGCTAAATTTTTAAAGGAGAAGTTAAGAGAGCTGCAAGAAGAAATAGATTGCAAAACTATAATAGTGGGAGATCTCAACCTTGCACTCTCAGAATTAGATAAATCAAACCACAAAATAAATAAGAAAGAAGTTAAAGAGGCAAATAAAATACTAGAAAAATTAAGTATTATAGATCTTTGGAGTAAACTAAATGCAGACAGAAAGGAGCATACTTTCTCTTGGCAGTTCATGAACCTATACAAAAATTGACCATATGTTAGGACATAAAGACTTCAAATTCAAATGCAGAAAGGAAGAAATAGTAAATGCATACTTTTCAGATCATGATGCAATAAAAATTACATTCAATAAAAAGCCAGGGGAAAATAGACCAAAAACTAATTGGAAACTAAATAATCTCATTTTTAAGAATGATTGGGTGAAACAGCAAACCATAGGCACAATTAATAATTTCATCCAAGAGAATGACAATAATGAGAGATATCATACTAAAATGTATGGGATGTAGCCAAAGTGATAATAAAGGGAAATTTCAAATCTCTAGAGGCCTACTTGTATAAAATAGAGAAAGAGAAAATCAATGCAACTAAATGCTTGCAACTAAAAAAGCTAGAAAAAGAGCAAATTCAAAACCCCCAGTCAAACACTAAACTTAAAATTCTAAAAATAAAAGGAGAGATTAATAAAACTGAAAGTAAAAAAAAAAAAAAAAAACTATTGAATTAATAAATTAAACTAAGAGTTGGTTCTATATATAAAAAAACAACTAAATATATAAATGCTTAGTAAATTTGTTTATAAAAATGAAAAAGGAAAATCACGTTTTTAGTTTTAAAAATGAAAAGGGAGAACTTGCCACTAATGAAGAGGAAATTAAAGCAATAATTAGGAATTAATTTGCCCAATTTTATGACAATAAATTTGATAACTTAAATGAAATGGATGAATACCTTCAAAAATATAGCTTGCCCAGATTAACAGAGGAAGAAGTAAATTGGTTAAATAGTCCCATTTTACAAAAAAAAAAAAAAAAATAGAACAAGTTATTAATCAACTCCCTAAGAAAAAAATCCCTAGGACCAGATGGATTTGCATCTGAATTCTACCAAACATTTAAAGTACAATTAACTTCAATGCTATATAAACTATTTGAAAAAATAGGGATTGAAGGAGTCCTACCAAATTCCTTTTATGACAAAGACAAGGTGCTGATACCTAAACCAGGTAGGATGAAAACAGAAAAAGAAAATTATAGACCAATCTCCCTAATGAATATTGATGCAAAAATCTTAAATAAAATATTAGCAAAAAGATAACAGAAAATCATCTCCAGGATAATACATCATGACTAAGTAGGATTTATACCAGTAATGCAGGGCTGGTTCAATATTAGGAAAACTATTAACATAATTGACTATATCAATAACCAAATTAACAAAAATCATATGATAATCTCAATAGATGCAGAAAAGGCATTTGATAAAATTGAACACCCATTCCTATTAAAAACACTAGAGAGTATAGGAATAAAGACTTTTCCTTAAAATAGTAAGTAGCATCTATTTAAAACCATCAATAAGCATCATATGTAATGGGGGTAACTGGAACAATTCCCAGTAAAATCAGGAGTGAAACAAGGTTGCCCACTGTCACCATTACTATTCAATATTGTATTAGAAATGCTAGTATTGGCAATAAGAGCTGAGAAAGAGATTAAAGGAATTAGAGTAGGTAATGAGGAAACCAAATTATTACTCTTTGCAGATGATATGATGGTATACTTAGAGAACCCCAGAGATTCTACTAAAAACTATTAGAAATAATCCACAACTTTAGCAAAGTTGCAGGATAAAAAATAAATCCACATAAATCCTCAGCATTCTTATACATCACTAACAAAATCCAACAGCAAGAGATACAAAGAGAAATTCATTTAAAATAACTGTTGATAGTATAAAATATTTGGGAATCTATCTGTAAAAGGAAAGTCAGGAACATATAGTTCCTGATATGAGCAAAACTACAAAACACTTTCCACACAAATAAAGTCAGATGTAAACAATTGGAAAACTATTAAGTGCTCTTGGATAGGCCAAGTGAATATAATAATGATGACAATACTACCCAAACTAAACTATTTATTTAGTGTTATACCAATAAGACTCCCCCAAAATTATTTTAATGACCTAGAAAAAAAATAACAAGAAAATTAATATGGAAGAACAAAAGATCAGGAATTTCAAGGGAACTAATAAAAAAAATTCAAATGAAGGTGGCTTAGCTGTACCTGATCTAAAACGATATTACAAAGCAGTGGTTGTAGTGTTCTGATTGGTTTTCTGGAGGTCTCTGGGCCAGCCTTCGTATTCTACATAGTTCACTATACTCTGAAAGCCACAACAAATGTTGTCCAGGTTATAAAATGTCCTTGCTGTAGATTTCCAATCACTAGAGGTTAAAATTTCATAAGCCAAATTCTCTAATACCATCTTAACATAAGATGATGTAGCCCCATAAAGAGTACAACCTTTTTTCAAATGTTTGATTTTTTCCAGGTCAAAAGGAATGTATTTTCTCCTTTATTGACCTGAAGAATCAAACTCTTGAATAATAAGGTATCCTTTTATTAAATCAGAATATATCCTTTCCTTCTTTTTTAGCTTTAAATAGTGTCTTTTGTAATCTTGTCATAGGCTGCTTCATAGGTGGTATTGATTGTATTACTGCCCCTCCCCCATTTCCTTCCCTCTACCAATGAAGGATTAATTGAAGGGGTTAGGTCAGGAGATGGGTAATGCCTTAATGGCTCCTGCTGTGAAGCACCACATTCCTTAATTTCATCAGAATTGTACTTAAGTCATTTTTTGTCTAATTCTTCATGTTTTTCACCTAGTTTGTCACTATCTTCCTCCTACTACACTTTCTTTTTTTTTTCTTATTCTGTAATTTATGTAATTTCCTAAAGCCAATTGTATTAAGTTATATATATATAGAATGTTTCTTTAGGGATTGAATCAGGACCATTATCATTGTAATATTCACTTAATTGCTCTCCTACTAGTTTCCACTTGTCTGGCTCTAATTCTTCTTCCTTAGAGAACCAAGGCGATGAGTACTATACTCTTTCTAAAAGTCCAATGATCTGCTCCCAAATTACAATCAAACCTTGTCTTTTTATTAGTCTAACTATGTTTTCAACACACTTTCTTGAGGTGGAGAAGGCTCCTTTCTAAATCTTATCTATAGATCTAAATCTAAATTTGTCCCATTTTAGCTAAAACACTAGTTTAGCCCTTAACAAAGTTTTCTTCTTGTCTATTTTTGCACTCTCCCTATTTTCTGGGTCACAGAGACTTTTTCACTGAACTCAGGATTGTGGCAGTCTGGACTTCTGAGTGTAAATCTTAAGTTCCACATTTGGATGCCAAAATGTAATGTTTTGGTTGGTTTTCTGAAGGTCTCTGGACCAGCCTTCGTTTCAGCAGATTAATTACCATGAGAATAGCCACATGTTAAAGTCCAAATTCTTTATTGTCTCCTGCCTGGGGCCCAGGCTAGCTTGGTCTCAGTGGAGGAAATGTAGGAAGACAGGCCAGCTTGGTGATGTGAGATGGAGTGAATCTGTCTGGCTGAGTTTGTCCCAGCTTATATGTCTATTATAATTACATTATCATAGATGTGAATGTTGTAGAATTGATATCAATCTTGCAGAACTATATTAAGTACCAAGTACATGTAACTGAACTAGAAAACTATTAATCACCATGCTAAACTAGATAGCTCTTATCTTAATCAATTCTGCTGAGTTAGCACCTTGTAAGAATCCTTGTTTCAAATACAGAGTTCTGGCCTGTAACAAGCAGTCACCAAAATCATTTGGTATTGGCTAAGAAATAGACTAGTTGATCAGTGGAATAGGTTAGGTTCACAGGACAAAATAGTCAATAACTATAGCAATCCAGTGTTTGACAAACCCAAAGACCCCAACTTTGGGGATGAGAATTCACTATTTGACAAAAACTGCTGGGGAAACTGGAAATTAGTATGGCAGAAATTAGGCATGGACCCACACTTAATACTGTACACTAAGATAAGATCAAAATGAGTCCATGATTTAGGCATAAAGAACGAGATTATAAATAAATTAGAGGAACATAGGACAGTTTACCTCTCAGATCTGTGGAAGAGGAAGGAATTTATGACCAAAGAAGAACTAGAGATCATTATTGATCACAAAATAGAAAATTTTGAGTATATCAAATTGAGTAAATCAAATTGTACAACAAAACTAATGAAGACAAGATTAGAAGGGAAACAATAAACTGGGAAAATATTTTTAATGTCAAAGGTTCTGACAAAGGCCTCATTTCCAAAATATATAGAGAATTGACTTTAATTTATAAGAAATCAAGCCATTCTCCAATTGATAAATGATTAAAAGATATTTAAAGACAATTTTCAGATATGAAATTGAAGCTATTTCTACTTATATGAAAAGGTGTTCCAAATCAGTATTGATCAGAGAAATGCAAATTAATACAATTCTGAGATACCATTACACACTTCTCAGATTGGCTAGGAAAAGATAATGCTGAATGTTGGAAGGGATGTAGGAAAACGGGGACACTGATACATTGTTGGTGGAATTGTGAATGCATCCAGCATTCTGGAGAGCGATTTAGAACTATGTTCAAAAAGTTATCAAACTATGCACACTCTTTGATCCAGCAGTGTTACTACTTGGGCTTATATCCCAAAGAGATCTTAAAAAAGAGAAAGGGACCTGTATGTGCAAAAATGTTTGTGGCAGTTTTTTCATAGTGACTAGAAACTGGAAACTGAGTGGATGCCCATCAATTAGAGATTGGCTTAGTAAATTATGGTAAATGAATGTTATGGAATATTATTGTTCTGTAAGAAATGACCAGCAGAATGAATACAGAGAGGCTTGGAAAGACTTACATGAACTGATGCTAAGTGAAATGAGCAGAACCAGGAGATCATTATACACTTCAACAACAATACTATATGAAGATCAATTCTGATGGAAGTGGCTATCTTTGGCAATGAAAAGATACAATGCATTTCCAATTGATGATTAGTGATAAACAGAACCAGCTACACCCATTGAAAGAACCCTAGGAAATGAGTGTGGACTGCTTGCATTTTTGTTTTCTTCCCAGGTTATTTTTACCTTTCTAAATCCGATTTTTCTTGTGCAACAAGAGAACTATATAAATATGTACACATATATTGTATTTAAGGTATATTTTAACATGTGTAACATGTATGAACTGTATAAATATGTACACATATATTGTATTTAAGGTATATTTTAACATGTGTAACATGTATGAGACTGCCTGCCATCTAGGGGAGGGGATGGAGGTAAGAAAGGGGAAAAAAAAAGAAATATAGACAAGAATTAGAAGGCATAGCTATTTGCAATTTGCTCAGGATGAAATATTATTTGCATAAATAATGGTGACAGCTTACTTTTATATAGATCTAATATAATCCAGACACTCTGCTAAATACTTTAAAATTATTATTTCATTTGGTGTTCTCAAGTCTGAGAGGCAGATGATATTATTATTTATCCCCATTTTATAAATAAGGAAACTGAGGAAATCAGAGGTTAAGTGACTTGCTCAGCATTGCATAGCCAGTACATCTAAGACAGGATTTGAATTCAAGCCTTCCTGACTTTAGACCCAGCACTTTATTTATAAAGACAACTAGCTCAAGTGCTGGGCTAGTTGCCACTATATTTATAAATACATTCTACTATTAAATTTTAAAGGTGAATAATTATTAAATTAGCATTCAGATGACTTCATTTCCTGTACTTTCTGGTCAAATTTGACCTTAAAACCTCCCCACTCCAAGTCTAGTGATCTATCTATTGCACTACCAGATGTTTCTAAATGGACAAATTTTATACATAGTCTTTGCTTGAGAAATGAATCCTATGTTTCCTACTACCTACTAGCATTAGGAACAGAGAAATAACATAGAATCATAGGATTTATGTGAAAAGGGACCAATGAATCACCTCTTCCATTTTACAGATGAGAAAACTGAGGCCTAGAGAGAGGTGACTTGTTCAAGATTACAAAAAAGGGTAAGACATAAAGCACAGATTCAAAACCATGAGTTTTGATTCTTCTGTTACACCCTTGTAGATCAAAAATATTGATCTATTTTTTAAATTTATTTATGTATGGCATTTATAACTTTTCAGTATGACATAGGCCATTTCCTCCTTCTGATTCAGGTTGTATTTACAAAGAAAACACGCCAAAAGACGTTAAAAATGAAAAAAATTCAGGCAAACTAGTTACTTGTAGATGGGAAGGAAAGGGTTTTTTTAAATAGTAGGCCATAGTGCAAATTTGCAGGTGAGTGACTATGATACTCCAAGTAGCAGTTTCAGGGACACTGAATTTCAGTGGAGGGGTATGACTACAAAATCTTCCAGTGGAAATAACTATCTCAGGTCAGTGGCTGAAAGAACCAGGATTAGTACCATACCATATAACCTCAAGATGTCTCTGGGAGTGGATGAGTCTAATTGAGTCTAGTCCTAGGAGAGTTCCAAAGACAATGATTTATGCATGAGTTATACATTCATAAAAGTACATATGGAAATAGCCCAACCTTGTTAATCTGAGCAATGTTGTCTCCAATGTAAGGGTCACAAAGGAATTCTACTATTTTTGATAAAATTAACATCATTAAATTAGCTGTAATGTTTTAACATTAAAAAAGAAGAAGAAAAATTATGTAATGGCTAAGTGGCTACAGAGAAACCTTGGAATGCCTGTATAAAGTGAACAGATCCAGGAGAATAATTTATACAATAAAAACATTATAAAGGCAAATTATTTTAAAGACTTAAGAACTCTGATTAATATAAGGTTTAACAATGATTCCTGAGCACCAATGACAAATGCTATGCATCTACTAAAGGAGAGATGGTGGACTCAAGATATTAAATAAGATATATAGTGTTGGACCTGGCTGTTACCCAAAATGTATTTTGCGTGACTACATGTATTTCTTGCAAGAGTTTTGTTTCTCTTTTTTTTTCCAATGGGGAAGGAAAAGTTAGAAAGGAAGTAACATGAACCCTTATTAATTAAAAGAAATTTAAAAGATAACATATATTAATCACAATGATTTAAGAGTTTTCACAAGATCAGATTTAATCTATCTTACAGTATGATGCTTTGCTTGTAAGAGGCATTCAATAAGTAAAGATTTTGTTTGTTCAGACTTACCTGAACAGTTTCTCATCTCTCAGGAACTTTGAGCACCAATGACAAAAAGCATTCATTAAATTTATTGGGAGAATATTGGATGCAACTCACTGTCCTTGGTTTTGGTGGAGATAGCATAATATAAAGAAGACACAGACTCTTTCCTTTTGTAGTTTTAAGGCACAAACAAAAAAAATACAAAATATAATATTATATGTCAAGTGCCTTAGAGATATGTAAAATAATGAGGAATGTGATGATTAAGAATAAAAACACTAGGTGATGATTAATAAATATAATAAACATTTTAATATGGTCATAAATTTAAATTTAGAATGGCCCTTAAAGGTAACCTAGGACAACTCCCTCATTTCACAGATAAGGTAACTGAGTTCCAGAAGGTTAAATGACTTCCTAAAGGCAGAAACTAGCAGAGTTTTGCCACTGTTCACAGTAAATGTTCCTTTTCAAAAACCCAAGCATCACCTCTATACATGAACATCACCATATAATCAACATAGAAATCAGATTGAATATATATTTTGCAGTCAAAGAGAAGTTCTATAAATATTTAAAACAAGACCATGGTTCAGATCATGAGTTTTTTATTGAAAAATTCAGACTGAAATTGAAGAAAATAGTGAAAATCTTCAGACCATCTAGATACACCCTAAATAAAAACTCTTATGAATGTGAAAAGGAAGAAATAAATAGATCTAAGATTAGATCGGATAGATAGAGTGTCTGAAGAACTATGGATGGAGATTTGCAATATTGTACAGGAGGTAGCACAACAGCAACAAAAATTTCCAAAGGAAAAAATAAAAAATAATAAAATAAAATGCCCATCTGATAAACTTTACAAATAGCAGAGAAAAAAAGAGAGCTGAGGAAAAAGAGAAAATATTCCAAACTGAATGCAAAATTCCAAAGCATAACAAGGATTAAGATTTTCTTAAATAAATAATGCAAAAAGAAAAGAGAAAGAGAAAAACAACAATAGAATATGAAAGGCAGATCTCAAGAAAGTGAAAGCTATCAAGGGAAAGTTTCAGACAAAATTAGACGTGATAAAAGCAAAAAATAATAAGGTCTTAATAGAAGTAGGAGAGATTAAGAGTTGACAAGAATACACAGAAGAACTATAAAAGTAAGATCTTGATATTATTGATAACCAGTTCAATAAAAAAGTAGATTATGATATAAGACTAGTGGAGATTATGGAATTCCAGCTGAGCTCTTAAAAAAACCTTTAAAAAAATGATGCTGTTAAAGTGCTATACTCAATGTACCAAAAAATTTGGAAAATTCAACAGTGGCTATTGGATTGAGAAAGGTCAGTTTATATCTCAATTCTAAAGAATGATAATGCTGAGAATGTTCAAATTACTGAAAAGTTGCATTCTTTTCATATGCCAGCAATGCTGGACATTATGCTTAAGATTTTACAAGCAATATTGTACAATGAATAATTGTAAATTATTTAGGTATTATCAGGAATGCAATGATCTAAAAAAATCCCAAAGGACTCATGATGAAAAATATTAACTGCTTTTAGAGAAAAACTGATCATAACTGAATGAAGACTAAAACATAGTATCTTTCACTTTCTTCTTCCTTTTGGTTAGGATTTTTTCCCACAAAATTACTAATTTGAAAATATGTTTGATACATATAACCTGATGATGTTTTCTCATTTCAGGGAGGGAAAGGAAAGAGACAGAGAAAAATTGAAACTCAAAATTAAAAAAAAATTAAATACCTTCATTTATAATTGATTTAGGACTTCCGGTTAAGATGGCGGAGAGGAGGCTCACAGTTGCATAAGCTCCGCGCTTTCTCTCACTATCCACTTCATTACAAGCCTCTGAATCAATGCTTGACTGAAAAAAACCCACAAATAGTTACCAAGAGAAGCCATCCTTGAGATCCACCAAGAAAGGTCTGTCTTTACTGGAGGGCTGGGGCGGTTTTAGATCGGGCGCAGGCTGAGGGCAGCGTCAGTGAGAGCACAGGAGCAGACTGGAGAGGGGGTGGAGAGTGATCGTAGCCGTCTCTGCGGGGAGAGCTTCGCTACAGGTTTGGAACCTGCAGCAAGTCAACAGCCCAGCAGAGAAGCTAAAAACACCGGGGCTGAAGAACACAACCGCAAACAGCTGGAGTCTCTCAGGACCTGGCCGCCCCCCCCTTCCCCCCCCTCAGTGACTCAGCACGCTCTGGGATCTCAGAGCGCAGGCGCAACACAGTCCTGCTAGTGCCTCACTGCTGCCCCCTGCAGTCTGTAGAGGAAGCTCAATAACACACCCAGCCCCCCCCCAAAGAAAGACTCCAGTTTTTTCTGTTTTTCTTTGGTAGTTTGTCTCTCATTAATAGACAGAATGAGCAAGAAGCTGAAGAGGACTTTAACCCTTGACAGCTTCTATACAGATAGAGAGCAGACTCTAAATCCTGAGGAGACTAAAAACAGACAGTCCCCAGGTGATTCCCCAAAGGAGGAGATCGTCTGTTCCTCAGCACAGATGAACCTCATAGAAGTGATTAAAAAGGCTCTCACAAGGGAGCTAGAAGAAAAGTGGGAAAAGAGCCTGGAGAAGTCAGTTAAAGAGAGAGTGGATAAAGAAGTAAAATCCTTGAAAAATAGGATTAGTGAACTGGAAACAGAAAACAGCTCTCTAAAAAACAAAATTGGCGAAATGGAAAAAAATTCCACAGAACAAAAGAACTCAATTGGACAATTAGAGAAAGATTTTAAAAAAGTGAGTGAAGAGAATACTTCACTGAAAATCAGAATTGAACAAGTGGAATTGAATGACTCGAGGAGACAAGAAGAATCAGTCAAGCAAATCCAAAAAAATCAAACAATGGAGAAAAATGTGAAATACCTTCTGGGGAAGACAACAGACCTGGAAAACAGATCTAGGAGAGACAATCTGAGAATCATTGGACTCCCAGAAAAACATGATGAAAAAAAGAGCCTGGACATTGTCTTCCAGGAAATTATCAAAGAGAACTGCCCAGAAGTCATAGGAACAGAGGAAAAAATAAACATTGAAAGGATTCATCGATCACCCACTGAAAGGGATCCTAAAATCAAAACACCAAGGAATATAGTGGCCAAATGCCAGAACCCTCAGATGAAAGAAAAAATATTGCAAGCGGCTAGAAAAACCCAATTCAAGTATCAAGGAGCCACGATAAGGATCACCCAGGATCTGGCAGCATCCACATTAAAAGATCGAAGGGCCTGGAATATGATATTCCAAAAGGCTAAGGAACTTGGTATGCAACCAAAAATAACTTACCCAGCGAGAATGAGCATCTTTTTCCAGGGAAGAAGATGGACATTCAACGAAGTAAGCGAATTTCATCTATTTCTGATGAAAAAACCAGAACTTAACAAAAAGTTTGATCTACAAATATAGAACTCAAGAGAAATCTAAAAAGGTAAAGATTAATCTTGGGAATTATATTTTGACTATATAGATGTATAAAGAATACATGTATACCTTGTTCTAGAAATTGATGTGGAAAGGACACTGTACCAGAAAAAGGGTAAAGTGGGGGTAGTACATCACATGAAGAGGCATAGGAAACCTATTATATCTGAGAGAAAGAATGGAGGGGGATGAATATAGTGGGTATCTTACTGCCTTCAGAATTGGCTTTAAGTGAAAAATCTTAAGACATATTCAATCTATGGTGAAACTTCTCCCATCTCATTGAAAAGTGAGAAGGGAAAAGTGGAAAGGGAAGGAATAAGCTAAGCGGAAGGGAATACGGGAACTGGGAGGGAAAGGGGTAAGATAGGGGGAGGAACTCTAAGGCGGGGGGAGGGACACTAAAAAGGGAGGGCTGTGAGAAGCAAGGGGTGCTCACAAGCTTAATACTTGGAAGGGGGGAAAGGGGAAAGAAGGGAGGAAAGCATAAATCGGGGTTAACAAGATGGCAAGTAATACAGAATTGGTCATTCTAACCATAAATGTGAACGGGGTAAACTCCCCCATAAAGAGGAAGCGGTTAGCAGAATGGATTAAAAGCCAGAATCCTACAATATGTTGTTTACAGGAAACACACCTGAAGCGGGGAGATACATGCAGGTTAAAGGTAAAAGGTTGGAGCAAAATTTACTATGCTTCAGGTGAAGTCAAAAAAGCAGGGGTAGCCATCCTGATCTCAGATCAAGCTAAAGCAAAAATTGACCTAATTAAAAGAGATAAGGAAGGACACTACATCTTGCTAAAGGGTAGCATGGATAATGAAGCACTATCTATATTAAACATATATGCACCAAGTGGGGTAGCATCTAAATTCTTAAAAGAGAAACTAAGAGAGCTGCAAGAAGAAATAGACAGTAAAACTATAATAGTGGGAGATCTTAACCTTGCACTCTCAGAATTAGATAAATCAAACCAGAAAATAAATAAGAAAGAAGTCAAAGAGGTAAACAGAATACTAGAAAAGCTAGATATGATAGATCTCTGGAGAAAATGTAATGGAGACAGAAAGGAATACACTTTCTTTTCAGCAGTTCATGGAACCTATACAAAAATTGATCATATATTAGGGCATAAAAACCTCAAACTCAAATGCAGTAAGGCAGAAATAGTAAATGCATCCTTTTCAGACCACGATGCAATGAAAATTACATTCAACAAAAAACCAGGGGGAAGTAGACCAAAAAATAATTGGAAACTAAATAATCTCATACTAAAGAATGATTGGGTAAAACAGCAAATCATAGACATAATTAATAACTTCACCCAAGAAAACGATAATAATGAGACATCATACCAAAATGTATGGGATGCAGCCAAAGCGGTAATAAGGGAAAATTTCATATCTCTAGAGGCCTATTTGTATAAAATAGAGAAAGAGAAGGTCAATGAATTGGGTTTGCAATTAAAAAGGCTAGAAAAGGAACAAATTAAAAACCCCCAGTCAAACACTAAACTTGAAATTCTAAAAGTAAAAGGTGAGATCAATAAAATTGAAAGTAAAAAAACTATTGAATTGATTAATAAAACTAAGAGTTGGTTCTATGAAAAAACCAACAAAATAGACAAACCCTTAGTAAATCTGATTAAAAAAAGGAAAGAGGAAAATCAAATTGTTAGTCTTAAAAATGAAAAGGGAGAACTCACCACTAACGAAGAGGAAATTAGAGCAATAATTAGGAGTTACTTTGCCCAACTTTATGCCAATAAATTCGACAACTTAAATGAAATAGAAAAATACCTCCAAAAATACAGCTTGCCCAAACTAACAGAGGAAGAAGTAAATATCCTAAACAGTCCCATCTCAGAAAAAGAAATAGAACAAACTATCAATCAACTCCCTAAGAAAAAATCCCCAGGACCAGATGGATTTACATGTGAATTCTACCAAACATTTAAAGAACAATTAACTCCAATGTTATATAAACTATTTGAAAAAATAGGGATTGAAGGAGTCCTACCAAACTCCTTTTATGACACAGATATGGTACTGATACCTAAACCAGGTAGGCTGAAAACAGAGAAAGAAAATTATAGACCAATCTCCCTAATGAATATTGATGCTAAAATCTTAAATAAAATATTAGCAAAAAGATTACAGAAAATTGTCACCAGGATAATACACTATGACCAAGTAGGATTTATACCAGGAATGCAGGGCTGGTTCAATATTAGGAAAACTATTAGCATAATTGACTATATCAATAACCAAACAAACAAAAACCACATGATCATCTCAATAGATGCAGAAAAAGCATTTGATAAAATCCAACATCCATTCCTAATAAAAACACTTGAGAGCATAGGAATAAATGGACTTTTCCTTAAAATAGTCAGGAGCATATATTTAAAACCATCAGTAAGCATCATATGCAATGGGGAAAAACTGGAACCTTTCCCAGTAAGATCTGGAGTGAAGCAAGGTTGCCCACTATCACCATTATTATTTAATATCGTATTAGAAACACTAGCCTCGGCAATAAGAGTCGAGAAAGATATAAAAGGAATTAGAGTAGGCAATGAGGAAACCAAACTATCACTCTTTGCAGATGATATGATGGTATACCTAGAGAACCCCAGAGATTCTACCAAAAAGCTATTGGAAATAATTCATAATTTTAGCAAAGTAGCTGGCTACAAAATAAATCCCCATAAATCCTCAGCATTTTTATACATCACCAACAAAACCCAACAGCAAGAGATACAAAGAGAAATTCCATTCAGAATAACTGTTGATACCATAAAATATTTGGGAATCTATCTACCAAAGGAAAGTCAGGAATTATATGAGCAAAATTATAAAAAAGTCTCCACACAAATAAAGTCAGACTTAAATAATTGGAAAAATATTAAGTGCTCTTGGATTGGCCGAGCGAACATAATAAAGATGACAATACTCCCTAAACTATTCTATTTATTTAGTGCTATACCAATCAGACTTCCAAGAAAATATTTTATTGATCTAGAAAAAATAACAACAAAATTCATATGGAACAATAAAAAGTCGAGAATCTCAAGGGAACTAATGAAAAAAAAAATCAAATGAAGGTGGCCTAGCTGTACCTGATCTAAAATTATATTATAAAGCAGCAGTCACCAAAACCATTTGGTATTGGCTAAGAAATAGATTAGTGGATCAGTGGAAAAGGCTAGGCTCACAAGACAGAATAGTCAATTATAGCAATCTAGTGTTTGACAAATCCAAAGCCCCTAACTTCTGGGAAAAGAATTCATTATTTGATAAAAACTGCTGGGATAATTGGAAATTAGTATGGCAGAAATTAGGCATGGACCCACACTTAACACCATATACCAAGATAAGATCAAAATGGGTCTATGACCTAGGCATAAAGAACGAGATTATAAATAAATTAGAGGAACATAGAATAGTTTATCTCTCAGACTTGTGGAGGAGAAAGAAATTTGTGACCAAAGATGAACTAGAGACCATTACTGATCACAGAATAGAAAATTTCGATTACATCAAATTAAAAAGCCTTTGTACAAATAAAACTAATGCAAACAAGATTAGAAGGGAAGCAACAAACTGGGAAAACATTTTCACAGTTAAAGGTTCTGATAAAGGCCTCATTTCCAAAATATATAGAGAACTGACTCAAATTTATAAGAAATCAAGCCATTCTCCAATTGATAAATGGTCAAAGGATATGAACAGACAATTTTCAGAGGATGAGATTGAAACTATTACCACTCATATGAAAGAGTGTTCCAAATCATTATTGATCAGAGAAATGCAAATTAAGACAACTCTGAGATACCACTACACACCTGTCAGATTGGCTAAGATGACAGGAAAAAATAATGATGAATGTTGGAGGGGATGCGGGAAAACTGGGACACTAATGCATTGTTGGTGGAGTTGTGAACGAATCCAACCATTCTGGAGAGCAATCTGGAATTATGCCCAAAAAATTATCAAAATGTGCATATCCTTTGATCCAGCAGTGTTTCTATTGGGCTTATATCCCAAAGAAATACTAAAGAAGGGAAAGGGACCTGTATGTGCCAAAATGTTTGTAGCAGCCCTGTTTGTAGTGGCTAGAAACTGGAAAATGAATGGATGCCCATCAATTGGAGAATGGCTGGGTAAATTGTGGTATATGAATGTTATGGAATATTATTGTTCTGTAAGAAATGACCAGCAGGATGAATACAGAGAGGCTTGGAGAGACCTACATGAACTGATGCTAAGTGAAATGAGCAGAACCAGGAGATCATTATACACTTCGACAACGATATTGTATGAGGACATATTTTGATGGAAGTGGATTTCTTTGACAAAGAGACCTGAGTTTCAATTGATAAATGATGGACAAAAGCAGCTACACCCAAAGAAAGAACACTGGGAAACGAATGTGAACTATCTGCATTTTTGTTTTTCTTCCGGATTATTTATACCTTCTGAATCCAATTCTCCCTACGCAACAAGAGAACTGTTCGGTTCTGCAAACATATATTGTATCTAGGATATACTGCAACATATCCAACATATAAAGGACTGCTTGCCATCTAGGGGAGGGGGTGAAGGGAGGGAGGGGAAAAAAAAATCGGAACAGAAATGAGTGTCAATATAATGTAATTATTAAATAAAAAATTTAAAAAAAAAAAATAAAAAATAATAAAATAAAATGCCCATCTGATAAACTTTACAAATAGCAGAGAAAAAAAGAGAGCTGAGGAAAAAGAGAAAATATTCCAAACTGAATGCAAAATTCCAAAGCATAACAAGGATTAAGATTTTCTTAAATAAACAATGCAAAAAGAAAAGAGAAAGAGAAAAACAACAATAGAATATGAAAGGCAGATCTCAAGAAAGTGAAAGCTATCAAGGGAAAGTTTCAGACAAAATTAGACGTGATAAAAGCAAAAAATAATAAGGTCTTAATAGAAGTAGGAGAGATTAAGAGTTGACAAGAATACACAGAAGAACTATAAAAGTAAGATCTTGATATTATTGATAACCAGTTCAATAAAAAAGTAGATTATGATATAAGACTAGTGGAGATTATGGAATTCCAGCTGAGCTCTTAAAAAAACCTTTAAAAAAAATGATGCTGTTAAAGTGCTATACTCAATGTACCAAAAAATTTGGAAAATTCAACAGTGGCTATTGGATTGAGAAAGGTCAGTTTATATCTCAATTCTAAAGAATGATAATGCTGAGAATGTTCAAATTACTGAAAAGTTGCATTCTTTTCATATGCCAGCAATGCTGGACATTATGCTTAAGATTTTACAAGCAATATTGTACAATGAATAATTGTAAATTATTTAGGTATTATCAGGAATGCAATGATCTAAAAAAATCCCAAAGGACTCATGATGAAAAATATTAACTGCTTTCAGAGAAAAACTGATCATAACTGAATGAAGACTACAACATAGTATCTTTCACTTTCTTCTTCCTTTTGGTTAGGATTTTTTCCCACAAAATTACTAATTTGAAAATATGTTTGATACATATAACCTGATGATGTTTTCTCATTTCAGGGAGGGAAAGGAAAGAGACAGAGAAAAATTGAAACTCAAAATTAAAAAAAAAATTAAATACCTTCATTTATAATTGATTTAAAAGTGATACTTTATTTTCTCCCAATTTTATAAATGAAGATAATTTTTAAAAATTCATGAACTTGACGATGTTTTTGAATGAATCAAAGCAAGAATTGAGGTTACCAGGAGAAATGTCAAACATGCAGAAAGTAAAAAAGAATTAAGAATCCTCTAAATGAGATGAAAGGGGAGAGTGTCAAAGCTAACTTAAATATTAACATAAAAAACCCTAAAATCTTGGCAAATGGCCCCATCACTTCCTGACAAATAGAGAAGAAGAAATGGAAACAAGTTCAGATTTTATACTCTTACGAACAAAGACCATTGCAAACAAAGACTACTGCAATGAAATTAAAAGATGTTTGCTCCTCAGAAGGCAGTTATCACAAAATAATAGCATAATAAAAAAGCAGAGGACAGTTTGCTGATAAAGGTCCATATGGTCAAAGTTATCTAGTTCACAGTGGTAATGTATGTCTGTTAAAGTTGTACAGTAAGGAAAACTGAGTGCTAGAGAATCAAAGCTTTCAAATTGTGGTGCCACAGATTTTTAAGAGTCCCTTGGACAGTAATGAAATCAAATCAGTCAATATTTAAAGAAATTAGTTTAGGTTATTCCCATGGAAGGATAGCTACTGAAACAAGCTTAAATGCTTTGTCAATATAATGATAAGATGGGACTTGTTAGAAAAGACCTTGGTGTTGGGAAAAATGGAAGGAAAAAGTGTAAGGAACAGCAAAGGATGAGATATTCAGAGAGCATCATGGAAACAACAAACATGAACTTGTACATACTCTGAGAAACAGTGACAGATAGAAGAGCTTGCTATACCATGGTCTATAGAGTTATAAAGAGTCTGACATAACTGAACAACAACAAAAAATTTACACAAGTAAAAGTGATAGAGACAGAATGTGAGCTTGGGGTATTTGACTCCAGAGCCATGTCTTTCCAAGTCCTTTCCATGTTATCATGCTATTTCACCTTATGCTAATATGTTAAAGTGTTATTCATCTTACGAAACACAACTATATTTTAATAGGGTCATCAGAAACAAATTATTTATCTTTAAAGGGAAATTTTATGACTGAGACAGACCTATGATAAAGATATTCTACGTCTGCAGGGTTCTGCTAGAAACCTCAAACTGCACTACATAGGTAGCCACTCACTGAATTTAAGGGACTGCTCTTTCAGTTGTTTCAGAGATTCATCTTTATTTTCATTGTTCGAACTTGAAGATGTCTATGCTTTATTATAACATTTTGTGACATCATAACATGATGTGACATTTTCTCTGAGAGTCCCAGAATGGGAACATTGAGTAGCCTTTTACAAATAGAAAACAAAAGTCCCTGGCATTCATTTCCATCAGCTAAACAAAAATTGACTAAGAACCCAGCATCTTCTTAAATCTAAAAAGGTATCAAAATGCTTGGGGGCAGGAGCATAACATATTGACTTCTGGATGAAAAAAAAAAATTGGAAACACTGAGATCCTCTAGAGTGCCCTCTCTTATCTTGGTAAAATGTCTAATCTTTCTCTGTAGCATTGCTTACCACTAGGCAGAAAATTCATACTGCTGCTTTAAAATGTCTTTTGAGTCTAATTTTTTGCCATCTAATAACAGGTAGAGGCACTCTAAATTTTCTTTGTTTAACCATTTATCCAGAAACACTTACTAAATGCCTTATGTATAATATACTCTCCTGGGGATTAGGAACATACAAACATAAGAAAAAATATAGTCCCTGTATTCACAGAGAGCATAATATAAATAGATAATTGTCATTTCTCTCCTTTCTATTCTGAATATATTGCTCAGAGGCATTTTTATTGGATTGAATGAATACAAAATAGAGTGATAATGGCACAAACAGAAGTGTGTGGAGAGCCAATTATTAAATCATCAGTGTGTGTATTTATATTTGGGAAATTGAGAATTGCTACAAATGAAGGCTTAATTGTTTCATTGATTGACTAGATTTAAGAAAATGATGAAGAAAATGATAATAATTCAGATTAAATTTAAATTTGTTTCTTACTACATTGTTAAAAGAGCTGGTTGTTAAATATTTATCAACAAACTATTGACAAGAGACATTATAACTAAGTGCTAATGCAAATTATAAAGAAACATTCCTGATCAGTGTGATTAGAGGATGCCTAGTAATACTAGTGATACTGAAGTTGAACGGTTAGTAAAACAGAAGATAAAAACACATGACCATAGATTTAATTTGGAAAGGACCTAAAAGACCATCTAGTACAACAATTTCTTTTTCCAGATGATGATAAAGTTAAATGATTTTCTGAAGGTTACAAAGGTAACATATGTCTAAGGTAGGATTTAAACCCAGGACTTTTGACTCCAAAACCAATGCTGTTTCTATTGTACCAAAGAGTAAAGTGGGGCATAAGTGGTAAGGGTAAACACTAGTGACAGAAATAACACAAACTGAAATAGTGGACTAAGTAAAGTACTAACCAACCAGGAGAGCAAGTCCCCAAGACACAAATTCCAGAGAAGAAATTCCCAAGTAACAACCAAAGAATGGTTTTTGGTTCTAATAGAAAGGCTACTGGCATTATTGCCAAAAAAATGACTAGGGTGTAGTAGTAGAATCATAGGAAAGTGTGTCGTCAAATCAAGACAAAAGTTCCAGAAGAGAAAGAATAAAAACCTCCATTCAGGGTGTGGATTCTCATGAAAATGCTATTAAGAAGATGAATATAAATTCCATATAAGATTCTGGATCTCAAGGATTAGAAGAAAGTAGGAGTCAATTCATGTCATCATTATGCTAAGACATATCATCTATACTGAGGAAAACAAGAATCTCACTTCCCTTTGTCTTGATTCCCTTTGTACCACCTGTAGTTCTAGGCACTACTATTTAGGAAGTAAATTGACAAACTAAAACGCACTCAAAGAAGGACAATTAGAATGGAGGGGGTTGGAGACTCATTGAAAGACCAAAATAACTTTAGGCAATGGAAAGAGGAAAGGGGATGGAAATAGAAGACAGGAGATGACATGGTTTCTGCAATCAAACATCTGAAAAGCATTCATGTGGAAGAAGATTAGACTTGTTTTTCTTTGGTCTTTCTGAAAGAACTAAGAGGCATAGGTATTGAGTCGCAGAGATTCAGAATTATACTCAGTGAAAGGGGCAACTCCTTAGGGAAGTATGGAATGTTACTCCAGAAGGGAATAGCCAGTATAGAATTGTGTTCTTTTTACATTAACCATGATTAAGGGGATTGGTCATTTTAAGTCCAGAATAAGTACCTTGCTACTGAGGAACATATTATAGACAATAGGTAGCATGCTATATTATAAAATGTCCAAGACTGGAAATTATGAAACACAGTTTCTAGTCCATAGTCATTGATAGACTTGCTGTTTGATCCTTCACAAGTATTTCACAAGGAAGGAGTTGGATTAAATGATTTTCAACGTTTCTTATGCTTCTGATTTTTATGTGGTTATAGATTTTATGTATAACATATCACAGTGAATCCCCAAAACCAGAATGAGCCCAATAGTTTGAAAGTTCAATGTTTCTAGACTTAAACCACCCATAAAAGACCTGTAGTGAATGTATATACTATGAGTACAACATAAATATAATATTTGTTTTATATTCCATAAATGCCATAGAGGAAATTAACATAATGGTATTTGCAAAGTAAAAGATTACTTCCCATTCTAACCTCTAGATATTTTCTAAAATAATTTTCTGGTAAGTAATTCTAGGCAAGAATTTATTTGATTCCTAAATTTACTTCCTTTCCAGTTAGAAAAAGAGTTATTTTTGAAGGCATGTTGGGGGAGAAATGCCTCCTAGTGTCTACTTTTTACTCCAATACTAAAACTTATAATACTGATAGCTTTGGCATGGAAACAAATTTTAGAACCTAGACATGAAAACTGAAGGAGAACTAATTTATATGATGTATATAAGAAATCTGAACTTTCTAATCACTCCCACAACTATTACTGGTTTCAAGAGACCAGTGAATTGAATGATTTTCCACAGTAAC
The DNA here is from genome assembly GCF_016432865.1 of Antechinus flavipes. NCBI lineage: Eukaryota > Metazoa > Chordata > Mammalia > Dasyuromorphia > Dasyuridae > Antechinus > Antechinus flavipes. Next base: position 510,432,222 of record NC_067398.1, read on the forward strand.
TAACATGGTTATGATGAATGATTTGGTTCTATTTATTGAGCAAGGAGAGAATTATTACAGTTTGGGGGAATTTGTACAATTGAGTGCTATGTATAATTTTTATTTTTAAATAATGAAGTTTTTAAAAAATGAAAAGTTGGTATATGGTCTTTCTCCCAGCTTCAGCAAAAGGTGATGACTGTGTTGAAGATTGGAACTGAGGAAGAGAAGGGATGAATATAATTCTTTCATTCAGGTAAGAGAGAACTTATAACTTTCCAATGAGGATAACTCAATCTTAGAGCTACTACTGTAGATAAGTTAGGATAAAAGTATGAGACAAACAGACTTGAGATGTGAAGAAATGCCATGAGCCAAGTTAACTAAGATGGAATTATTCTAAGAGAACAGGGGTACTTCCCTAAATCATCACTAGTGATGATAGTGGCAATCAAAGAAATAAGAGGCTTTATTAGCATAGTGAGAGTTTTAGTGATAGAAAATAGAATTCCATTGTGAAAAAACCACAAAGAAAAATTTGACAGCTACAATATGAAACAACCTCTACCAAGAAACAGTGCAATCAGAATTCAGGCAGAAAATATATATATATTTTTGCCTCCAATTCAAGGAAGACAGAAGAAATGGAAAAAAAAATACCTACCTTTGGAACATGCATTTTCAAGTAATTTATTTGTATACTATGGAACATTGGACTCATTTGTATACAGGAACTGGGAACAATTCTATTGCATTATTATTCTGAGTACTTCCTTTTTTATACCATTCCAATTGAATACTTTGCTATTTTAGTTATTGTTCCTGTTCAATCTGAGTAGACACAAGATATGGTCTTGAGCTTCATTTCTCCCCTGAGTAAAATGTGATTACAGAATTGAATGGGATACCATTAAAATTTTATGTATAGGGGCATAGTCTAAATCAGTAACAACTGATGCTTTTATTGAGCCTTTTAATATAGAAAAAATAATCTATTCTTTAATGCTTATTGAATTTAAATATAACTGAATAGTAATTTAAAAATCTAAACACCTTTATTTTCAACTTTCTGTCCCAGAAATAAAATAATAGAATAAATTCTAAATGTTTCTTTTTCATTAATGTATACACATTTTCTATTATTTCCTTGAGATCATCATGCATGCTTTCTATTTTCTTCCACAAGATAATGCACTATGAAGCTGGACATTTATATTTTTATAAAAGTGGACCAACCTATTGCTATTTATGTATAAGGAAAAAGCCACAAAGAAAAATTTGACAGCTACAATATGAAACAATCTCTACCAAGAAACAGTGCAATCAGAATTCAGGCAGAAATATATATATATATATACCTCCGATTCAAGGAAGACAGAAGAAATGGGGAAAAAAATACCTACCTTTGGAACATGCATTTTCAAGTAATTTATTTGTATACTATGGGACATTGGACTCATCTGTATACAGGAACTGGGAATAATTCTATTGCATTATTATTCTGAGTACTTCCTTTTTTATACCATTCCAAATGAATACTTTGTCAGTTCTGAACACTGAAGTAAGTAAGGCTTAAAATAGTTAATGACCTCCATATTTTGGGAAGACAGTGACATATTTTGAATTATGGTTTATTACTGAATAAGATATTTGTTCATTTGAATTACAATTCTACTGCTCCTGGTGCTTATTTTCTATTGTATTTAGGATTGGCATGGGAACAAAACAAAATATTGCTGTTAGAAACCAAGCTTACATTTGACTAGAAAAACTACTTGTTTATACCATCTCTATCAGCCTTTTTTTGTTTTATTTTGTTTATCTCAGAAAGAATTAACAGTCCATCTAGTTAAGAGGAAGCAGATTTTTTCATCTTATTGTTCTTTGTTAAGAACACTTTTCTCACAATCACATTTTACTATGATTTAATTTGTTGAGATGTCAAAGTTTTGTAGTACCATACTTTATAAATTCTGTAGCATAATGAAAGGTAGAACATATCTTGCAAAAAAGATCTTTGACAGAAATCATGATTAGCACATCTGCCTTTTTGTTTCAGTTATGAAATTATACATCCTCCATCAGTCTCTCATTTTAACTCTGTCTAAATCTATATGTGTTAAGTAGGTTTCTTATAACCAGTTTTATGTTGTTTTCTTTCCTTTGCTAGTCTCCTTAATTTTATGGTCACATTCATTTCATTTACATTATGCTTGTTAATATGTATTTTTTCAATCAAATTCATTATGTCTTCTCCTTTCATCCTTTTTACTTTTTTTTAGAAGAAAACTATAAGGGAAGAATTAAATCAACACTTAGTACTTGGAGTTTATATTGTTTAGAATAATTCATTATGTTTTTCTCCTTTTTCTCTCCTCTTCTTACTGAGATTTAAATCATTGTTTCATAATGTCAAGAATATTCCTTTAATGATTAGAATTCCATGCCTATAATTTCTTTTGCTTAAGGTAATGCCCTCCACAACTTATGCCTCAATTCCTTCCTCTTAATACTCCTTCTATCATTCTTGTCCCAACATAGGTCCCTCTTTTCTTTATTGTGCTACTACCATTTTAATCATTTTTAACCTCCATTTGCATAGCTCCCAATAAATGTGTTTCAACAGACTCCCACTCTTTTTTCCACCTCTATGTCTAAATAAATTTAGACATTGGCCCAAATTACAATAAATATATTTCTCCCCTCTTCTTTCTTAGAGTACATTTTTGTTTCTTGCTATTTTGTTTTGTTTAAACAGCCATTCCCATAGAATCAAGTTTTTTGTTGTTGTTGTTGTTGTTGTTGTTTTTTTAATTTCTCTAACCTTTGGAATTGTTAGAACTCTAAAGAAATAATCTCTTTTCCCTTTTCTTAAGTACATAATTACCTCTTAACCTTTGCAAGTTCAACTTTTTTTATAATGTTCTTGTTTCATTTATTTCATTTACTATTTGAAAATTGCCCAATTTTCTCAATAGGAATGCTTAAGTTATTTTTCTTTTATTCCAACATTCTCAACCATATGGGATTGTTCTTCCCTTGAGTTCATCATTTTCTATATATACATAAAAGTTCATTTTTTTAAAAAAATTCTCTCATAGTTGACACATTTTCCTTGTTGAGTACAACTATAATTCCTCAAAAGATGCCATTTTCTTAGTAGCTTGTAATTTTTTTTTGTCTTTGACATAGAAATTTTGGAACTTGGAAATATCATAGCTGTTTTTCTAAAGATGTGATAGTTGTCTGATGGTGGCCTGTGAGTGCTATTTATCTGCACTTTGCTCCTCTGGTTCAAAATTTTTGAGGATTTTTTTTAATGTTATTTTCAAATATGCCATGCTTATTTTTGTTTATTTTATCATTTTAGTGTCATCTTCTAGGAACCACATGATTTTCAGTTTGTCTGTCTGAACCATGTTTTTCAGGTCAGTTATTTTTGAATATTTGATATCTTCTATGCTGTTCTAAATTTTTTACTTTGCTTTCATATTTCTTATATTATTGATTTTTAAAATTATTTCCTTCTGTTCTTTATGTCAAGTGCCTTTTTGACTAATCTTTTAAAGCTTTAGGCATAAGACATAAATTAATCTTTTGACAAATTCATTAGAAATTCAAATTTCTTTATATTTTCCTTTTAGAAAATTAGATCTTGCAATCACTCACAATTCTTGTGGCCTATTTATTTTCTTTCTTTGGCGTTCAGACTTATTACTATTACTTTTAATTGTTATTATTATTATTTATTTATTTCATTATTATTCTCTACTATGATTTTATTCTATAATTATCTTATCCAATAATATTTCTTGCTAATATTAGGAGTTTTTGAAGTTCAAGAATTAGAGAGGTTGTCATGTTTGAAGTTTTTGAATTTAGTAGCTTTCTAAGAATAAACTACTTACTATGTTATAGAGTTGTTGTAAGGCTCAAATGAACCTTAAAACTAGAACTGGAGGTACCTCAGTCTACATTCTCATTGCCTATCAACCCTGAGCCTTTACAGTTTAAGCAGTGAGAAGTGAGTAGCCTAACCTCATGCAAGAGGTTAAATAACAGAACTGAGATTTGAACTAAGATTCCAAGATTTCAAGTGCATGTTTCCAAATCAGATTGCTGCTTCTAATTTTGAGTCTGGCATATTGTTGTTTATGGCATTCAGTTGTTTCAGTCATGTCCAACCTATAAATATTTTATTTGGATATCTAGGCAAAGATACTCCAGTAGTTTTCCATTTCTTTCTTCAGCTCATTTTATAGATGAAGAAACTGAGGGAAACAGTTTAGTAACTTTCCCAGGATCATACAACCTAGTAAGTATCTAGGACCAAATTTGTACTCAAGATTTCCTGATTCCAGCTCTAGCACTCTATTCAAAGCTATAATAATTGTGCTATCTAGCTCCCATATATTTATCACTAAATAATATTGATTAGCCAATTGTATATAAATAAGAATTTTTTAAATGCTATATAAAAGTCACCAATTCTTTTTTCTTTGATTTCTCACTTCCTCAGTGTGCTATGTTGTTGCTGTCTTTGTTATTTGTTATTGTTTTCTTTTTTTTCTATATGGGCACACATAAACCTATTGAAAATGAGTTTTCAGCATTGGTCCAGTTTAATTGCTGAAAAGGAAATAATCTGTGAGGATATGTCATGAATTAGGTTAGCTAGCAAAGGCCTTGATTGAGTGTCTAACCCCATGTTCTGTGAGTTCAAGCCACCAAAGCCATTGGATCTATGGCCCCTCACCATGGCACTATATAGTCCCATGGTACTAGTCCAAAACAGAGGTGGGGAGCCAATATGCAGAACATAGAAGCAGCATTAAGCCAATACTATGGTCCTCTGGTGTAGTATTTTAGTTTTAAAATATAGTTTTGTGGAGATTATAGTTTGTTTGTTTTTTCCAGAGAGATCAAGCAACTTGTGCCTCTCTAGTGAAGTATACATTTTTTTAAAATAGGGAAGATTTTTAGAAGATGACAGAATGAATAAGAAAACTACAAACTTTCCAGATTTCCCCTACAAATAAAATAAAATTGTGCCTCAGGAAGAACATAGATTAATGAAAAATTGTTGGAATTCTAGTGTTAAATTAGATGTAATTGATACAATGCTTGTGTTTACACCTTTACTCACTGGAATTCACAAGTATGGGAGATTCACAAAACTGTGTAACTTTGTGAATTCACACCTCCCTTGAAGCTCTTAGGGCTGGAGAGCACTATGGGAGAAAACCCATAATCCCTCTCTCTCATATTCCACAATTTCTCTCTCTCATATATAAGAAACAGACAGAGACTCTCAGATAGAATTCAGACAAATTACATGGAGAGAGGAGCGTCAAGTCAGAAGAAGCCATGAGTTAGAGTTGAGCTGGAGCCAGGAGAGAATTACTTCAGAAAGCAAAAGAGACAGATTCATCTTTGTGCTGGCTGGAGGCTGAAGCGAGCAGAGGCAAAGGACAAAGCTGCAGGAACTCTTAGAACCAAGGAGAGAGAGAGAGGCCTCTAAGAAAAGCTAACCGGGCTATATTTGAGATTGAGAGCCAGAAGCCCTCTCTTCAAGGCAAGAGAGCTCCATTCCATTTTCCACTTGGTTGGCTAGAGGACTGAAGGACAAACCTTTGGATTTGGAGACATTCGGAGGGAGCTCTTGGAACCAAGCAGAGACATAGGCCTCTAAGCTAACCAGGCTATATTGGAGGCAATAAAAGATCTGAACTTTTTATCACCTGGCTGTGTTTTGGGTGATTATTTACTCTTAACTGATACTAAGACTGCCTCCAGAAAATCTCCCAAGAAACCTGCCCTCCCCCAGAAAGAACCATTATTATATTATTTTAAAGAAGAAAAAAGAACACCACATTTTGGGATTTCTCATCATCATCTAGCAATTACATTGGAGTTGTTTGCACTGGACACTGCTCTGTTGGGTTAAAAGGCCTGTATTTTCCCCAACTGTAATCCTGATTGCTTTTCTGTTGGTTGATGACATCAGAATCCTGAATTTCTAAAGTCTCTCTGGGTGTAACCTCAGATGCTATCATGCCCCACCTGTCCTTTGATTGATACTTTGGAGCTGGTACCTGCCTCTCATTTCTCTGACTCAAATCTACATTCAGAGGCCCAGTGAAAGCCTAGGTTACATTTTGGACATGGGGTTTTGGGTTTTATTCTTTCACCCTATCTTCTCATTGTATCTCCATATCTACAATGAGCTCTCAAATGTCCAACTTTTCCACACTGAAAACATCTATGAGATTCTCTAGACGTCCCTTGCGAGGGATCCTTTCTTTCCATGTTCATCATAGTCTGGGCATAATAAGCATTTGTGCCCATTGGGGCACAGCGTCTTATGATCTCTTCTAAAGGAGCATCCTTGTCTAGCCCCCATATAATTCTTTTGCAAACCTCATGGCATTTTCCTTAGCCAAATGTCTAGTCATTATTTCTGTTGCTGCATTGTCTCCAATGGTTCTTATTACAGCTGTTTGCAAACATTCCACAAAATCTGCAAAAAGTTCATTGGGACCTTGCTCTATTTTTGTAAAAGCTTTACTTCCATTTTGCTGTCCAGGGAGAGAATTCCAAGCTTTTATTGCAGCCTTAGAAATGTGCTCACACACTGTTATGGGATAATAAATCTGTTCTGAATTCTCTCTATACTGAACTTCACCAGTTAGTTGGTCAAAAGTGATTTGTCCAATAACTTGCCTATTTAATTTCCTGTTTGCCTATTGCATTGGGCTTGAATCCTACATAATTCATGAAACTTCGAAAGCCACAATAAATTTTGTCCCGGTTCTAGACATGTCTTAGCTATGGATTTCCAGTCATTCGGGATTAAGATTTCATAAGACAAATTATCTAGTAACATCTTAACATAAGAGGATGTAGCCCCATAAAGAGTGTAACCCTTTTTCAAATCTTTAATTTTTTCCAAATTAAAAGGAGTGTATTTTCTCTTTTTGACCTGAAGAGTCAAGCTTTTCAATCACAGGATATGCATTTATAAAATCAGATATGTCTTCTGCTTCATTTTTTGCCTTAGTTAATGCTTTTTCTAATCTTGTCATATTCTGTTTTACAGGAGAAGCTGACTATGTTTCTGCCTCTTTCCCTCCCCCCTCTTCCTCCACCGAGGAAGGGTTAATTGAGGGGGGAGGGTCATGAGATGTGGAATGACCTAATTCCTCCTGCTGTGAAGTATCATACTCAGAATTGTACTTAACTCCATTCTTATCACCTAGTTTAGTTGGTACTTCTCCTTCCTGCTGTTTTTTTCTTTTTCCTTATGTTAATACTTATAAAATTTCCTAACGCCAGTTGTATTAAATTATATGTATTAAGTATGTCTTTGGAAATTGAGTTAGACCCATTTTTTATTATAGAATTGACAAAGATCTTCTCCTACCAATTTCCACTCATTTAGATCCAATTCCTTTTCCAGAGAGAAACAAGGACATATGTGCTTTACAGTTTGTAAAAGTTCAGTGATCTGCTGTAAAATTACAATTAAATCTTGAATTTCCATAACTTTGACAATGCTCTCTAAACATTTAACTTGAACAGAAACAGAAATGTTTTCTAAACATCTGTCCCATCTTAGCTGAAATTCTACTTTAACTCTTTTAACAAAATTTCTTTGTTGTACTCACCCTAATTTCTGGGTTGAGGAGTTTTTTCACTGGATCAGGATCAGAGGCTTTTCCACTGAAATCCACTGAGGGGTCTGTCAGCCCTACATTGGGCACCAAAATGTGGTGGTCTTTTTTTTTCTTCTTTAAAATAATATAATAATGGTTCTCTCTGGGGGAGGGCAGATTTCTCGGGGAGATTTTCTGGAGGCAGTCTTAGTATCAGTTAAGAGTAAATAATCACCCAAAACACAGCCAGGTGATAAAAGTTCAGATCTTTTATTGCCTCCAATATAGCCTGGTTAGCTTAGAGGCCTATCTCTCTGCTTGGTTCCAAGAGCTCCCTCCAAATGTCTCCAAATCCAAAGGTTTGTCCTTCAGTCCTCCAGCCAACCAAGTGGAAAATGGAATCTCCAAGATAGCCTGGTTAGCTTTTCTTAGAGGCCTCTCTCTCTCCTTGGTTCTAAGAGCTCTTGCAGCTTTGTCCTTTGCCTCTGCTCCCTTCAGCCTCCAGCCAGCACAAAGATGAATCTGTCTCTTTTGCCTTCCAAAGTAATTCTCTCATGGCTCTAGCTCAACTCTGACTCATGGCTTCTTCTGACTTGACGCTCCCCTCTCCATGTAATTTGTCTGAATTCTGTCTGAGAGCCTCTGTCTGTTTCTTATATATGAGAGAGAGGAATTGTGGGATATGAGAGAGAGGGATTTTGGGTTTTCTCCCATAGTGCTCTCTGGCCCTAAGAGCTTCAAGGGAGGTGTGAATTCATGAAGTTACAAAGTTTACTTTGTGAATCTCCCATACTTGTGAATTCCAATGAGTAAAGGTGTAGATACAAGCATTGTATCAATTACATTGAGTTAACACTAGGATTCTAACATCTCCCTTGAGTTATCACCTTGTTTCAAACTGAGTTAACACTAGGATTCCAACAAAAAATAAATAAGCTTCAGAGCAGAACAGGGTCCCATGATACAACCAGAGAAGACCCAAAGAAAGACCCCAAGATAAATGTGAAGTATAAACACATCCAGACCAACTCTAAAGAAACTGAAAGTGGGGAAGCCTGGGTTCAAAATGAGACTCAGCCCAAACTTCAGGAGCTTTCACCTCCCTGACAGTGGGGGGATCTGAGTCTGGTGAAATTGAGGGAACCCAGGCTAATAAGAAATGCCAGGCCCAGCTGTGCTGCTGAGACAAGACCTTAGGTGAGAAGGAACCAGCACACTCAATGAGTGCAGAAGTTGTGGGACAGAAACTCTGTTGGCTACTGGTACTTACAGAAGGTTGGAATTCTGGGTTTGGAGTTCCAGGCCAGAGCAAACAACTGAAGCCAGAAGGAACCCAGTATTAGAGGTAGTTATACTAATACGTTATCACTTTAAAAATGAGTGAACAAAGGAGAAAGAACCTGACTATAGAAACTTACTATGGGAATGGGGAAGCAGAGGTTCATCTTCATAGGAGGACATTGAAGTAAAAAAAAAAAAAAAAAGCCTCTCCTGCCACAAAGAATAATGTTAAATGGTTACCTTCCCAGAAAGAATTTATTGAAAAACAAACAAGCAAATAAACAAAAGACTTTAATAATCAAATGAGATTGAAGAAAAACTAATTAAAAAAAATAAGAGCCATACAAGAAAAACAAGAATATTATGAAAAGGTCAATCAACTAGAAAAGGAGATCCAGAGCCTTAAAGAAGAACATGATTTTTTGAAAAATAGAATTGGGCAAGGGGAAGAGGAATTGGAATTGGGCATGAAATAACAAAATATAAAGAATGAAAAAAAAATAGAACAAATTTTTATTCTGCAGAACAAATCAAGAAAACTTAACAATATTTGGACTACCTTAAAGCTGTGACCAAAAAAACCCTTGACACATAATACAAGAAATAATCAAAGAAAATTGTCCTGAAATGATAAAACTGAACAAGATGAAAAAAATAGAAATAGAAAAATTTACCAGTCACTACTTCAAAGAAATTCTAAAAGGAAAATGTAATGGGCTGAAACTGAGTTGATGCACTAAGATCAGAACACTTATCCAGGGTGCTAACACGGTCTTCACAGGAAAATTTATAGGAACATTATTACTAAATTTTGAAATCCCCAGATCAAAGAGAAAATTTCATGAAGAAAAAACAAAAAAACAAAAATCTTCTCAAATATGCTGGACTTTTAATTAGAATTTTATAGGATCTATCCACAGCTACTATAAAAGACTGCAGGTCCTAGAATTTTCATGTATCAACAATCAAAAGAGCTAGGCCTGTGACCAAAAATATCATATCCTGCAAAATTAAGCATAATATTGGATGAAAAAAATACACATTCAATAAGGATATTGTCTCAACCAAACCTAAGCTCAATTGAAAATTTGTAATATTCTCTCTAAAATGCAATATTCTCTGCTGAGGTTTCTTGAGGTCTCTGGAGGTGCCTTCCTTTTAATTCAGTAATCACCTCATAAGCAGCCAGGTGTTAAAGTCCAAATCCTTTATTGTCTCTTTCCAAGTCTTGTCTCCTTTTCTGGGGCCTGGTTAGCTTTCTTATAGTCCAGATCCTTTATTATCTCCTTCCTGGGGCTAGGCAGCTTTCTGGAGAGCCTCCAGTCTAGCCTTGGTTCTGAGAGCTTGAGCTCTCCGCCTGCCTTCTCTGGCTTCTGAATCTCCCCTACTTCCAAGAGTTTGTGCTTCAGCCTCCAGCCACAACAAAGGTGGAAGATGGAATGAATCTGTCTCAAACCTCCCCACCACCTTTCACCGAGAGCTTCTAGTGCATTTGTCCTCTTTGGTCCTGAGAGCTTATTGCTTATATGCTGTACACTGAGTACAAACCAATCATTATATCACTAGGAAACCATTATTTGTTGTAGGATTAAATCAATGCTAAACTAGATTTAACCATTGTCTCCTCAATTCCACTTAGTACCTTGTTTCGAGTTCTGGTCCATAACATCTCCTTGTAGGATTAAATCAGTCATACTGAACCATGCTAAATTAGATAACTATTGTCTCTATCAATTCCACTGACTTAGTACCTTGTAAGAATCCTTTGTTTCAAGTTCAGATTTCTGGCCCATAACAAAAAATTAACATATAATAGTCAACATCAAAGACTGATTTTAAGGGATTCATTGGTGACCAACTGTATGTGTTTTGTATGTGGAAATGTAAACCATACATTTAAGATTGACTTTTGGAATTTGATAGTCCAAAAGAAAGACTGGGTCAGAGCTGAGTATTATCTCTTAAAAAGCAAAGCTATCTAGGAAAAAGTAAATATAATAATTATGCTATATAAATCAGATGTGGAATAAGAATTGACACAGAAGCATTAGAAGAGAGAAGAGGGCTGATACTACTGAAAACCTACTCACACTGGATGAGTTAAATAGGGAACAATATATACATACGTATACATATATTTTGGAGATGGTTATCTTAATAAGTTTTATATACATATATATATAATATTCATATCTATATATTCATATATAATCAAAATCTATAAAGGAACAAGGGGAGTAGAAATAGAATAAGGTTAGAGTATAAAAGGGTATATAGCTTTAAGAAAGTAGGACAAGGTATATTGATTAACTGGAATAGCATAAAAAGGAAAGGGTGGGGGATAAGGGATGGATCCCCAAAGGTTGAGGGAAGTTAAGTGATGGCAAAGCAAGTTAAGGAGTAGAATTTAAGTAGAGGAGTTAACAGGAATAGGAAATAAGATATATACACAAAGACAATAACAAGGCTCAGGAAAAGAGTTAATTAGAAAAAAATGTAGGACTAGTAATTACTGATCTTAGACAAAGTCATACTTAAAGATTTTATCAGGAGAGAAATCTATATTATATGTCAGCCATATTAATACTATTTTAGATGCACGTCTATGTATCTATAAGTGCACATTATATATGTATGTGTATATGTATAGGTATACATGTAGGTATGTATGTATATGGAGGGAGTGTGCATGTGTGTATACATAAATATATCCATGCTTAACTATAGCCTGCTTGGGGAAGGTGGTGGGATGAGAGGAAAAAGAAAAATAAAGTAAAAAGTACACTGCAGAGGACAAAAGAAAAATCTACAAGGAAGCAAAAAAGAAATAGTCATGAATATAATGTCTTCTATTATTATTATTATTATTATATTTTGAATCCTCCCTGTTCTTCTGGGCACATGACAATGTTTTGTTTTGTTTTTCTTTTTTTATTTCTTTCTTTTTCTATTTGATACATTTCTCATTTGTATTTAGTTTTCAACAAAAAAAATTGTTAAAAAATTTAAGAAAATATTTGTTATTAATTTATTTTTAACATTCTTTTAAGAAAGCTTTTGAGTTCCAAATTTTCTCTTCTCCATTTTCAGCTGTCATTGAGAAGTCAAGTAATATGATATCTATTAGACATGTGGAATCTTGCAAAAAGATTTCCCTAGTAGTCATACCATTTAAAAATAAAATAAGAAAAATAAGGGGAGAAAACTACTTCAATTTGTACTCAGAATTCATCATTTTCCCCCTCTGGATATATATATATATATATATATAGCATTTTCCATTATGAGCCTTAGAATTGTGTTAGGTTGTTGTATTGACCATAGTAGCTAATATAATTACAATATTGATGTTATTGAATATAATGATTTCCTAGATGGTGCTCAATTTTTTTTGCATCAGTTAATATGGGTCTTCCCATGTTTTTTTTTTTTCCCCTGAAATCAGTCCTTCATCAATTTCTATAATACAATAGTATTCAATCATAATCATGGGTTACAACATGTTGAGCCATTTCTCAAATGATGAACATCCCCTTCATTTCCAATTCTTTACCACCACAAAAAGAGTTGCTATGAATATTTTTGTATATATAATTCCTTTTCCTTTTACTCTGTTCTCTTTGGGTAGCAATATTGCTGAGTTAAAGGGTTTTTACAGTTTTATAATCTTTTCTACAAACTATTTCTAATTTTTAAACTATTTTCCCAAATGCTTAAATTAGTTCACAACTTCGCCAACATTTCATTGATATGCCTAGTTTTCCTCATCCTTTCCAGCATTTGTCATTTTCAATTGGTGTGAAGTGGTACTTCAGATTTATTTTAAAATGCCTTTTTCTAATGGGTAGTGATTGAGAGCATTTTTTTCATATAACTATAGATAACTTTAATTTTTTCTTCTGAAAATTACCTCTTTACATTCTTTGACAATTTAAAAATTGGGAGTGGTTCTTGTATATATATATATTTGACCCAGTTCCCTACATGTTTGAGACTATTATTTATTTATTTATTTATTTATTTATTTATTTATTCGCTGAGGCAATTGGGGTTAAGTGATTTGCTCAGAGTCACACAGCTAGAAAGCATTAAATATCTGAATCCAGATTTGAACTCAGGTCCTCCGGACTTTAGGGCTGGTGCTCTATCCACTGTACCACTTAGCCACTCCAATAAATTATTTTTCAATGAAACTTGCCACAAAAGTTTTTGATATTACTTCATTATCTATGGTACCATTTATTAAAATGTAGTTTCCTTGACTACCTCTTTTCAATTTAGGTCTATTTTACTTTTGCTTTGTCTGAGATCACAATTGCTATCTCTGCCTTTTTACTTCAGGTGAAGCATAATAGATTCTCTTCTATTTTCTTATTTTAACTCTGTATGTATGTCCTGTTTCAGGTGTGTCTCTTGTAAACAACATATTATTGAATTCTTACTTCTAATCCTTTCTGCTATCCACTATTTTTTTTTTATAGGTGAGCTCTTCTTATTTACTTTCACACTTATTTCTCTCTATCCTATTTTTTTTTCCTTTTCTTTATTCTGTCCCTCATCAAAAGTCTGGTTTGTTTTTGTCCACTACCTCCCTTAATCTGCCCTCCCTTTCATCACCACCTCCCTCTTTCACTTTAATCCTTTCCCTCCTATTCCCTTGCTTGGTAAGATAAATGTCTTACCTAATTGATGGAGATATATAGTTAGATAGACATATGGATGGATAGGTAGATTTTTCCCTCTTCAAACCAATTCTGATAAAAATGAGGTTCAATCACTTCCTGCCAACTATGTCCATTTTACCCACCACTGTAAAAGGTCATTCTTGCATATATTTTTATATGAGATAGTTTTCACCATTTTTCCACTCTCTTTTCCATCTTTCCAGTTCTTCCCTTCTTCTTACCCCTTTATTTTTTTAGATCCTCTTAACATAATCAACTTATTCCCATTCTCTTTGTCTATATAGATTGTTTCTTACTTTCCTAATAAAGTTCTTAGGAGTTATTGTATTATCTTCCTATATAGGATTATAAACAGTTTAATCTTGCTAAGTCTCTTATGATTTCTTTTTTATATTGAGCTTTGTATGCTTCTCTTGAGGCTTATGTTTGATTGTCAGATTTTTTATTCAGTTCTGATTTTTTCATCAGTAATGCTTGAAAGTCCTCTATTTAATTAAAAATGTACTTTTTTTCTGCTGAAAGATTATATTAATTTTTGCTAGATAGGTTATAATTGTCATCTTAGTATCTTGCCTTTCAAATTCTAAGCCACCTAATTCTTTAACACCAGGTGATTTTACTACTTAGAATATTTACACAGTACCCATCTCCTACAAGTCAAAATGATTCACAGAGAAACATAGGCACACTCAGATGTTTGTGTAGGATTCCATCTTTATAAAAATCTCTACCTGTCCCCTTCTGACAAGATATGGCAAATGCTGATTCTGCCCAGCCACATGCATGAAAGAATCAAGTATATTTACAAACCTGCAATTATACTATTGGAATACTCCCTCTGTCTTCTTCCCACACCACATTCAATCACATAGGCAAAGGAAATGATGGATGAAATGAGGAGAGCTAAGAGAAGGACCAGGCATATGGTGGTTTTGTGTGCTATAACAAGCCTAGTATAAAAGGGATAGACACCCAGCAGAGGCAACATCTTGACTCCAGAGATTGTTCAGGGAGAAGACATACTGAAAAACCCTTTATCCTCCTAATGCAAAGAACTTAAGGAAGCCTTTCAATTGAGCCAAGTTTGTGTAGGTACAGACTTTAAATAACTATCAAAAGAACATAGATGAGAAAGAATGGAAAAAAAAGCGCTCAAACACCAAATACATGAAGAGAAAAACTTCAATAAAAGCCCACTGCAATGAAATTAAATAAACAGAGAAAATGCTAAAATAAAGAATGAGTAAAATTTTGAAGAGAATGTATGGAATGGAGAGATAAGGTGAAGAACTTCCAGAAATGTTTAAATTCTTTTTCTGTATTTTATTATTCATTATTTCTATGTCTCTGTGACCTGCATAAGTATGTTGTATGTTAGGTATATTTACTTAACCTGAAATTATAATATTTATCACTATTCAATATTATCTATATTTAGACTACTAGTTGAATGCTGTTTAGTAACCTAAAATTTGAAGGTCTGTTGGCACCCTTGTCCAACATTCAATTAAAGGGAGAGGGCACCTATTTTCTTAATGCTCCCCAACCCATGATGTAATCCTTTGTAACCAGACTTATAAAAACTATATATCTTTCCTAATTCTTTAGCCCTTCTACTGCAAACTTTCTCTCTTTCCCTCCTTGCAGTGGAATTGCTCATTCTCATGAGAATCTATTAATAAACAAAAACTTTTCTGCTTTTTACTTTGAGAAGTCTCTGAGTAGTGATTTTTGGATAGGGGTTCTATCCCTCAGAAGAATATAAGATATCTTAAATGTCATAATTTAAAGAAAACTAAACTATTACCTGATGAAAACAGAATCCTATGTACTTCTCCAAAAGCACAAAACAATAGAAAGAAATTCCAAAATGGTCCAAAAGAGAAATGAATCTATAAAGAAGGAAAATAAGAATACATATAGTTCAAAAGTTGGAAAATACTAAAGAAATAAATATTAATATCCTTGAAATACAAAAAATAATGAAATGGAAGAAAATTTAAAAGAAGAGATGCAAAAGAATAATAAAAAGGACACATGAATTCTACGTAAGACAAGGCATCTAACATCAAAGGAAGGATTAAAAAAAAAAAAAAAGATGAGATTATGGGTCTACTAGGAACTTTTTTTTTCCCCACAGTCATTAGTTTTACTACACATCAGTTTTAATCATATACTTTCTGTCCTTGAAGAATGCTTTCACTGAAAAAGGACAATTTCAAGGATCCAATGGCCACCACTTACAGAAATACAGCATCAGGGGGACCTATGCATTTTTCTATTTGATCTAAATATTTTTCTTTCCCCCTTCTAGTTCCTATGCATCTAACCTCCATCTAGTATTGTCTTCTCCATTTGGCAGACTCTTCTAGTTACATTATATCCAAAGAAACAAAAGAAGCAAGCTGTTAGTGTGTCAGAGTATTGACAATGGTTATAGTGTTTCTCTTACTAAAATCTTATATTCCTCTGACCCACCAGTCTAGGAACCTGGCCAAAAAAAGGGAGGAAATCAGGTTGTTCTGGTATAAAATGTTCTAGATAAAGTTTTGCTGACTCTTTGTGATCACTTCTTCTTTTTCTAGTTGTTCAGAAAACATACATTTGAAAATATGTTTAAGAAACTTGCCAGAAACCAATTTAAACTCACTTATTGTTCACAGACTCTATTTTCTTCTCTTTAAAATAAAGGCTATTTGGCCTTTTTAAGTCCTGTAAAATCAATACAGTACTCTATGATCTTTCAGAAATCACTAATGATAACAGTAATCACATTTGCTAATTTTTTTCAGTTTGATAAAATATAGTCCTGGATCAGATAAAATTCTAATGCATTAAGGGCTGCAAACTTTGCTCTTACTATCTATTTATTTTGGCAACATTCCTCTATTATCAATGTTTACTCTGCCTTTTAAGTGTGGGGATTATTCTCAGTAGAAAAAATAGATGGAAAATATTAATTTAGCAGTTCTGCTTTTTCTATATTATTGGTTTTTAACATTTCATCCATCCCTAATATTGGTCTCCTTCCAGCTTTCAACATCCTCTTTGTCCATCCAGAATTTCTTTCAAAAACATCATTATTTTATACTTAGTTTTCCTCAAAAAACTAAATTCATTCTGAGCTTAAGTATTCTTAACAATATTGTTGTAGGATCATGCTATATTGTGAATACATCCAACTTTTCATAACTTTCCTTCTAATATCAGAAACCTGTTGACTAGGTTCACAACAAATTTTTGTTATTTAACCTCAATTGGATCCTTTTTGCTTTATAGCAATCTTTTTATTCATCAGTGATTGATTCTATCTTCCTTGAAATAGTAATTGGACTATATTTTCTTCTCTCTTCTGCCCAAATTCCATCTTTCTCAACAGATAACTATACCGTCAGCATTATTGAGAAAATTGAAATCATTTTTCATTGAGCTTCCTTATCTAGTATCTAGTATTTTAGTATTCTAGACACATCATCTCTATCCATTTTCTCAAGGCTTAACTTTGTTCTCATCATCATCCCACCTCAAATCCTTTGAGGAAAATCTCTCTGTCATACATCCACATCCATCTCCTCTCCCCATGAACCCTGATCATAGTACCTAATACTTAGAACTAAAAGTGATGTCAGAAACAATATAACATATCTTTTAATTTTACAGGTAATGAAATCATAGCTCACAGAATTAAAGCCACTTGCCCAGAATCACACAGGTTAATAAAGACCAAGGTGATAGAATCATAAAACTCTTCATTCTGTTCTCTTCTCCTTTCTTTCTTTCCCTCTCTTCTCTTCTTCTGATTTTCCAAATCTGTCTCCAAATTTATTTCATATGTCTATGCTTTACATTGTCTATGTTGAGACAAATTAGTTCACCAGTTCTTTCTTGAACTTATAATTTTCTCTCTCAATACAATGCTGTCCTTAAGATACTTTAAATTTGATCTAATTCACTTAGATCACTTATTTTGCAATTGATGATACTGTGATACAGAGAGCTACATTTAATAGCCACTGAATAGAAGAGCTGAGATACAAGAGCCAACTATCTGAATTCCAGTCTAGAGCCCTAGAAATAAAACCAATCAAGAAATTGATCTGTACACAATCATCTATAAAGTTAGAAAATAAAAGATATTATGAAAGAAAAATGGTGAGTAGGAACTAGAAGGATCTCTAGTGGAGTTTATTTCAATTGGGTAGCTACGTGACATATTTTAGGGGGTTTTTGTCTTGGAGTCAGAAATTCAAATCCAGCTGCAGAAATTTATTCGCTTTGTTACCTAGACAATTTGTTTAACCTTTCTCTGTCCTGTTTTCCCTTATGTAAAGTGGGAATGATAATAGCTCCCAACTTTCAAGACTTTTTAAAGGATTAAATGAGATAATATTTGAAAGGTGTTTTGCCAATCTGAAAAAGTACTATATAAAGGTCCGATATTATCATTTAATTTTCTGAGTACTCTGATTTAATTGAGGTGAAATATCAAAATTAGAAATGCTATTCAGTTGTTTTAAGAAAGCTACAATAAAATAGAAGGCAGGCATCTGGGCCAAAACTGCTGTACTGAACCTTGGGCTTAACACCAGGACAGAGATCAGGGTAAGGGCTCTTAAGACTCTGTGTGTGTGTGTGTGTGTGTGTGTGTGTGTGTGTGTGTGTGTATGTGTATGTGTTGAACCTCTAACTAAGGGCTTAGACCTCTTCTTCCATAAGACAACTTGAGTGTCTGAGCTCCTGAGAGGAAGGGAGAGATAGGCAGATAGGTAGGCAGGCAGGCAGGTAGGCAGACAGTAGACACAGACAGACAGAGACAGAATGACAGAAATAGAGATAGAAAGACAGAGAGAGGCAGAGCCCAGCAAAACAGCAATGGCTCCTTCATCAAAACATGTTGATTGATCTTTCACAAACTCCCAGAATAGTATTCACATTAACTCCTACTGCAGTGCTTATACTGCATGAGAGGTAACTGATTTTTTTTTTAAACTTGAGACTGAATAGAATTTGGTCTCCTTTTTTATTATTAAAAAAATCTAATATAGATAGTAAATCAAAAACTAAATTGAGCAGATTACTTATATTATTTTTGGAAATTACTATAATCCCTATGTGTAGCAGAACATGAGACTTCCTGTAATGTCTAATTTTTACATATAGATTTAAGGGGTTTTATAAAGCTAAATTTAATTGAAATGTCACTTCAATCGATCATTATGCCTTTTGAGAGTTGAGGCATTATTTTTGGAATGTCTGCTTGGCAAAAGGAGGACTTCGTTCCACTCATGCTACATATGTGTTCAGTTTCATTCACTCACAGTGGGAGGAGACTGACCAAATCCTCTTAAGATTTGTGAGGCTGAAATCTGAAACATAATTGGAATGTAATTTGCACACAGTGGTTCCCATTGTGCTTATTTAATGTCTCTTTGGTCATTATTACAAACAGCTCATAAGTCTTTGTGGAAACAGAATTACAAAAAGTCAGATTGGAATAGTTTCAAAATCTGATGAAGTAGGTATGAGAGGGGAAGGAGTGAACTAGATAAGTAAAAGCCTAAATAGAAGACTTTTGGATATTCCTATAGTGTCAGGATTTTGGGTAATCTTCTGTTACAATGACATAAGAAACTGGCTTTGCAGATGTTTGACTTTTCTGTGAAATCCACCTGTACAAAAACTACTTTATGCATGACAGATGACATTTCACTGTTGTGCAAAAGTTCAGGTTTAGGTATGTTGTAAGACAGAAAAAAGTTTTAAAATAAAATAAAAATGGAAGCATTCTGAGATCTGTACTTGCCTTCAATATCCAACTATTTGGAAACTTAGCAGTTATATTTGGGGAATATGGATCAGATAAAGGGGCTATCTATAGCAAATGGGTTCTCTATGACAGAGGCAGGAAAGTTATTTAGTACTAGTGGGAGATATAAGGTACTATAATCTATTAAATAGAATCAAAAATACTCTCTTCTACACCAAGATTTATTAGCCTGGAGTTAGAAGGGATGTGTGAACAAATTTCAAGTGCTCATGAATTTAGATTGGGAAAACATTGCACCTTTATTTTTAATAACCTCTAACTGAAAGTTAGCATATCCTTTAATTGTGAGTATAAGAAACAAGCATTGTAAGAAAAGATGGACAGACTTCCTCAGAATGTCAAAAGTCCAACACACACATACATACACACACACACACACACACACACACACACACACACACACATTTTAGAAGTCTCCTACTTTAGCCTAAGATTAAGATTGTTTTATTTTGTTTTTTAAATCTCTACTTTTGCTAAGAATATGCACATCTTAATCTTAAAATTTTATTTAATAAAAGTTAGAAAGTATGAATACTGATCCAGTTCTTGTATTTGCAAATAAAATGCAGCCTACTTCAGTTACTGCTATCAAGGAATCCACAAAGCTTCATAGATCTCATCATCATTGTGTTGTTTGGGGGTTTGGGAGGGTATCATTATGTGTTTGTTTTTCGGATGCCCTTAAAATCTCCTGGTTCTGATTATACTACTTCCCGATATCCAGGAAATGGCAGGGGCTAATGTCCTGACTTTGGACAAGTATAGAACTTGAAGACAATGAGGCCAGTGATAATGTTAGCAGATAGTTCTTCTGTGGGCATATAACAGCTCTATTAATGGAGAGTCAGACATCCTGAAATAGATAGACACTAAAAGTGGTGGAGCAAGCAATATCTAGAGAGGAATAAGGGCCATCACAATTGGCAAGGGGAGGTTCTAAGAACTCACTGTTTGTCTGAGATGTGGACATGTGTAATTCCTTGTCAAAGGAGTGAAAAAGTTTTCCTGTCCATTCCACATGTAGCACTACTTCTCTCTAAATGAAGTGAGGCATCAGAAATATGTAAGAATAAAGCCCAACACAGAATCCACATATATTCTAGTGAGGTTTAGTAAAGGACAGAAGTTAATGTGTAAGATGAATGACAGTTGAATTTTGTCAGTGAATATTGTGAATATGAAAAGTGTCAATGATTCTTTCACTAGTTTTATGCCCCATTTCTCTAACATCAATACAAAATCTAAGAGTAAAAGAATAAGTCTTCATGACATGAAGCAACATGAAATTGGAGGCAGAATTATTCCAATTTAGTTTTTTAAAGTTCTGCCTTTGATATCATTCTTTAGTAGTATAGCATCTGGTTTTGAAGTTAGATATTTAAGACCATTAATTTGTCAGCCAATCATGCTTACGTCCATGGACAGTTGTTTTTGTTGGGTTTTGTGTGGGTGGGGTTTTTTTGGGTGTTCACTGACTGAGACACACAAAATGAGAACTTTTTTTACCCTCATGATTATTTGTTGTTGGAGCAACTTGACCTTAGTACATGTGTAAGACTTTCAGTAGTTTTAGATATAGGCTTCTATTATAAAAAGATGGAGAGAGCTGCAGAAACTTATGCTTTTCCGAATTTTTCTACAGGTTATGTATAGTCAGATATACCCCAAGAGGTGATGGTTAACTCAGAATAAGAAGTCTGCTCAGGTTGGATACTCAGAAATGTCTTAGGGATGATTTTAACAAAAATTGTTACTATTTTATGGGGATAGGAGTGGGTTAGGAAATTGGAGGTAAAACTTTTTTTTTTTTTACAAATTATCAGAAAAGGAATCTGTTAAATTTACAATAAGAAAATTTTGTACTTCATAGACAATTATTAAATCATAAGTAAACAAAATCTTGCAATAATCTGTACTCAGTATATTGTGATATAAAACAGCCTATGGAGCTGAGAATCTATACAAAATCAGGTAGAATCACATACAAAAAATAATTGGCTGCTAAGATTTAGGGCCAAGGTTCTATAGCTATAAACTTAGGAGAAGCTCCAGAATCTTTATCTTATAATACTCACACATGATCACAAGCAACAAAAACTGCTTCTATAAAATCCTATTCTCAAGGAAGGCTTTGATAACTTCCTTTTATAAGATGCAAATGATTGACAAAGCTATGTTGTGATCCCTTCTAGCATCCTATATTATGTAATGCAAGCAGAAAATTTTAAGAAAAGAGACCTTCTTTTAGATTCCCAAAAGCACAAATCATAACTAGTTAATGAGATAATCTATGTGTAACAGAATCCACCCTATACATGCCTTAACATCTATATACCTGTGAATTATAATTATTCTAACTAGATATCAGTTCATATCCTAACTTATTAGAATTCCTTTGATTTCTGTGCTAATTTTATTTAGCAGCTAAATCAAGCAACAAAGTCCTTTGTGACACAGCTGGATGCAGGACCATTCTAGGGGAAGCTTAGAGCCTGCTGTTCTTCAAAGACCAGACTCAGCTATCCAAGGACTGCAGTAACCAGGACCAGCTTTTGCTCCTTAGATGCTGAATAAATTAGGGTGATAAAAAAGAGCTGTTACACAGCCAACACAAACTTAGAAGTTTTTACTCAGTGGTACCAACTATGTTTATTAAACCTTTGCCAAAACAATCTGTTTCTCTGTGTCCTCGGGCAGACGGAAGGAATTCAAGTTCAGCAGTGATTCAGAATCAGAAGATAGTTGTACAGCTGTGGTTTTGGCAGAAACAAACACTTAGCCAAAGGGCTTGGATGGTGATTTTGATGACTGGATAAGGAATCTTTACCTCTGAAACCTCTGGGTTCATTAAAGCCTAGGTAAGAAGGAAATGAAAAATCACTCCTAGCTATGGCTACTTTTGGCATCCCTGAAAGGACTGATTGTCCTAAGGAAGTTCAGAGCATGCTAATACTCAAACCATACATCTGATTCTGTAGATTATCATGAACACCAAAAGCTTAGCGGGGTTGTCAGATTTCTGCATCAACAGTATAGGATATTAGAAAAAAAAAAAAACACTAGACTTGGAATCAGAAGAATTGATTGAACCAAAGTCACATATGTGAAATCTGAAAGCTCCATGGGTGAAAGGAAGATTCTCTTATGTTCCTATCATTCTCACCTTAAAAGAATTAAGCCAAAGTTTCTTTCAAGATAGTTTTAAAAACTCTCAAGGTGACTTCTAAGAGGAGCCCCTAAACAAACATCTCCATCTTGACTGATGATACCTAACATTTCTTTAATGTTGAACTAAGGCTGTCAAATTGTGTTTAGTGATGGAAAACTAAAGCAGAAAAATCAAGATTTCAAAGAGAAGAGTAATCATTTAACCAAAAGAGCAAGTACCTGTATAAATTTTTAAGTCATTTTTGCAATGGACTATTTGGAGGAGTTGCTACTTTAGGAGACCAACTTCTATGAGACGGGCTCATGATTCTTCCAGTACTAACTCATACTGGGGTCAGAGAAATGTCTATGACTCCAAGGAACAACCCTCCACCCCCACCCCAAACACATATACTTGCAGAATACAAAGCAATTTGAGGAAGTAAAGAAGTACCAGCTTGGGGGCAGCAGCAAGTCAAGGAGATCGGGAAAGTCTTCATGTAGAATGTGGCATTGGTACTGAGTTTTGAAAAAATCTAAAGCTTCTGGAAGATAAAGTTGAAAAGATAGTAAGCATAGGGGATCGATTGTGCAAAATATTTTAAAAGGAAAAAGAGATGAATTATTAAAAGATATTCATCACAATATAATAATAATAAGATCATTTATGATGTCTTTGAGATAGATAAGTCCAATAGCTTTCTATTCTATTGAACAAGATGGAAACTATAGAAATTAATTAATTTCTTGAAAAAAAAATTCTTATTTGACTTCTAAATGACAACAAGAAAGAAAAATTATACATTTTTGTGGCACTGGCACCAGAAAAAAAAACCATTAATATGAATTAGGCATAAAGGAATAATAAATGTAAAAAGTTAAAAATATGCAACCTTTGTGACTCATAATAATAAAAAATAATGGATAAAAAGAAATGTGAGCAGAAAATACAAACCAAAATGCAAACTAAATAATGACATTATGAATAATCATTAAATAAAAAATAAATAATTATGATAACAATGACAACAGTGAGAAAATATATCTAAATCTGAATAGAGGAATATATATGTCCACAAAAGTATAACAATAAAGTAGCACAAAAAATAGAGAATCAATGAACTAAGCATGCAGTGAAAAGTATCTAAAAATAAGCAAATCAGTAACCCTAAAACAAACCCAAAATATGTATTTAAAAATCATAGAAATATACATTTAATTTTTTAAACTCTAAAAATTATGAATAAAATCAAATGGTATTTTTAAAGGATAGCAAGATCAATAAGCCATTAAATGACTAGATAAATAAAAATTAAGAGAAAGACAAACTACCAAAGAAGTTGAATTCACTGGATGCCCATCAATTGGAGAATGGCTGGGTAAATTGTGGTATATGAATGTTATGGAATATTATTGCTCTGTAAGGAATGACCAGCAGGATGAATACAGAGAGGCTTGGAGAGACCTACATGGACTGATGCTAAGTGAGATGAGCAGAACCAGGAGATCATTATACACTTCGACAACGATATTGTATGAGGATGTATTCTGATGGAAGTGGATTTCTCTGACAAAGAGACTTAACTGAGTTTCATTGGAGAAATGATGGACAGAAACAGCTACACCCAAAGAAGGAATACTGGGAAATGAATGTGAACTATTTGCATTTTTGATTTTCTTCCCGAGTTATTTTTACCTTCTGAATCCAATTCTCCCTGTGCAACAAGAGAACTGTTCGGTTCTGCAAATATGTATTGTATCTAGGATATACTGCAACATATTTAACATATATAGGACTGCTTGCCATCCTGGGGGGGGGGAGGTGGGAGGGAGGGGAAAAAACGAAACATAAGTGATTGCAAGGGATAATGTCATGTAAAAATTATCCTGGCATGGATTCTGTCAATATAAAGTTATTATTAAATAAATAAAATTTAAAAAAAAAAAAGAAGTTGAATTCATATCATAAAAATAAAAGGAATTATCAGAAACCTTTTATTATAAAATTATATGCCAGAACCATAATCTCAAATAAGATAATGAGCAGCTATAAAATTATAAAATGTGTAAACAAAGAAAACAAAAAATAAAAACTTTAAACAGTCCTACTTTAAATTTTAAACTAAAAACTTTAAACAGAGAAAAATAAATCTGGCTTTCCATTAATTAACCAAAGAAAATTAACTTCCTAGACACAGGGATTTATGAATAGATTCTATAAAACATTTACAATTAATAGCAATGCTACAAAAAAAGTCTTAAAATGATACAGAAGATACTTCACAAAATATCTTTTATGAAATAAATATGGCTACTAACATATAAACCAGGGAGAGGCAAAACAGTGAAAAAAATTTTAATGGGTATCACTTGAAAATAAATAAAATCATTGATAGAAGATAATACCAAATTATACAGAAATTAATTCACTCTGATCAATTTGAATACTAACCAGGGATGAATTAGGGAATTTTTTTCAATTAGTCACATAACAAGAACATTAACCAAATGATTACTTCAATAGATTCAGACAAATGTTTGACAAAATATAGCATTCTTTTATATTCAGAATTTTAAAAATTTTAAAAAGCATCAGCATGCAATGGTCTTGCAATGATATCAAATGCTAGCATGGCTTGCAATGAAGTGGTAATAGAATCTTTCCCAATATAAACTGGGTAAAGCAAGGATTCTAATTCTTCCTCACTATTATTTGAATTCATTCAGAAGTATTCATTATCAAAATAAAAAGACAAAATTAAAGCTATGGAAGTCAGGATAGAAGAGCTAAAATTATCATTATTCATTTGTTCCAAAAGCCATGAGTGGCAAAAGCAACGAATATCAAATGAATTTTTCCCATGAGGAATGAATGCATCTCCAACCTGCAGCCTAGCTCTCTCTCTCCACCCAATTCTCCAAAGGGGCAAATGGGACTTCCAGCTGTGGAGAAACAAGCCAACCCAACTAGCTCTTCCCTTCTTGATCCAACTCACTTTTTGAGAGGAACTATAACCTTTATAGTCTTTCCTCCACCCAATGTGGTCCAAGCTTCCTTCTGAACTGGCATGGGGGATAGGGCTAGATGGGGCCCAAATTCTGTTAATTCACACATTCCCACAAAAGTTCAAATTACCTATCAACAAGCAAATACTTTGAATGAACTTTCTAAGTGATAAATTCTGCATCTATAAGTTTAGAGAAGTCATAACTTTTGAAAAAAGAGCTTAGAAAATCCAGTGAGCTTCATGTCATCCAAACTTAAAATTAGAACAGATATTAAATGCCAAGTATTGATTTGAATGAAGGATATATGTTGTATCCTGCTTTCTAGAACCCCCACGCCAGGGTGTTATGTGCTTTCTAGATCCCTCAAGTTAGGGTGAAAAAACATACTGTCTTAGTGGAGGAGTGATGAAGTGAGACTCACTAGGATGGTTAAAATATGTAGGCAATTTATTCCAAGGTCTTCCCCTTTTATACACTCTAATATGCATGTACTAAGTATATACTACACACCTGGGACCACATGAACAACTTGCTATTATATGTAGTTTGCCACCTGGTATCACTCTTTGCCACCTGATATCAGTCAGCTTCAATCACAACACAGGTTATCACTACCTCCTGACTTCTCAGGAAAGCCAAGAACCCTTAGGGGAGATGGAGAGTCGAACCAAACATTGTTAGTAGGTTTCTCCTGGGCTGAAGGGTCTTATACCTTACCCAGAGTTCCCCAACTCTCTGTGGCCCTCTACAGGAATAGAATAGCATTTATTTTGAAAAAATAAATGGAAGCTCTCAATGAACAAGCTTTGTTTTTGACTTCTTATCCTCCAGTATTTGCAGATCTTATGATATATGGCATTGATACTCTGGTAATCAAATTACTATATTATGTAGTTGGACACATCAGAAAAAGTAAACAGAATTTCAGAAATCAAAAGAATAGTGACATGGGTATTTACAACCTCTCATGCCAAAAAATAAATAAATAAATAAATAAAAACCTTTTATTTTTCTCCACTTAGCCACAGACAAACTAATAACAGTTAGCATTTATATAGTGTTGTAAAGTTTTGCCAATCACTTTACAAATATTATCTCATTTGATCCTCACAACAACCCTGTACGTGCTATCATGATCTCTATTTTTCAGATGAGGAAACTAAAGGCAGAGCTCAAGATACTTGTCCAGTTTCACACAGCTAGGAAGTTTTAGAGAGTGAATTTGAAATTGTGGGTCACTGGCTCTATGTCCATCATTCTCTACAGCATGCCACCTACTTTCCTCAAGAATAACTCTTGAAGGTATTCTAATCAAAGTTATTTAGAACTAAATGGCACCTCAGTTACAGTAGTTCATTCTATTGGTGACTATTATTTACATATTATCACTTTTTTTTCAGCAAAACAAAATGACCTCCTTTCTTCTCTTCCCCTCCAGATTATATACTACCTTATGACAAGAGAGAGAATTGAGCAAAAAACATTCAAAACATTGATCTCACATGACAAAATGTGTGTAAGTATACACGTATGTATATCTGTCCTAATAATCTTTTACCAAGAGAAATGGATATTCTTTTTTTTTCTTCAAGGACCTTATCTAAGCAATTAGTTGTGTGGCTCTGGGCAAGTCCTCTGCCTTCTTTCAATTTCAGTTTCCTAATTTGTAAAATGGGAACAATAACAGTAACTAGCAATAAGATAGCTGTGAACTTCAAATGAGGTAAGATCAATAAAACGTGCAAATCTTAAAGCCCTTTATAAATGTTAGTCGTGACCATTATCTTTTCATTTACATTTGTATTATTCTTTTAGTTCTGCTTATTCCAGTTTGCATCATTTTATCTAAATCTTCCCATGTTCTCCAAATTTCTCATATTTCTATAGTCATAATTTCTTTCTAGATAATTATATTTCATTTATGTTTCACAAAAGAACTTAAAAAAACACAAATCTTTGCCCAATTGATGGATATCTGAAGTGTTATCAGTTATTTGAATGTTGTTGTAAATGTCTTGGAATGTGTTGGACATTTGATTTTGATTTCCTTGAGATATATTCCCAATAGTGGGATCATTTCATATTTGCCTTTTCCTGTGTAATTACAAATATAGATCCAGAATTATTAGCTTAATTCACAGTTCCGCCCATGATGTATTAAATTGCTTGTCTTATCAAAACTTCCACACATTTCTGTTTTTTTCCAATTCATAGAATATGAGGGGGAAATCTGAATTATTTTCATTTAGATTTCTCTTACTATTTGTTTTCATATTGTTGTTTTTTGTTTGGATTTCTTCTTTTGAAAACTTCAAAACATTTTATTGTACATCTCTTGGGGAATAGCTCTTCATGTCATGCTTTTGTGTCAAAGCTCTATATATTTTTCTTAAATCAGACTTTTTTACAGTGATATTTGATGCATAAATATTTCTAACTCTTAAAATTTTGCACAATCAAAATTGTTCTATTTTATATTTTTCTCTATTCCTCATTTAGTTAAAAACTCTCTCCATAGTAATAGTAATGACTAATTTCAAACTGGTTTTATATTTTTTATGATTTTTGATTGTTTCTGTTGTATTGTTTTTAACTTTATGGACCACAGCACATTCAACTTTCTACCCTTCACTATCTTCAGAAGGTTGTCCAAGCTCATGCTCATTCCTTCTATGACACTATCCATCTCATTCTCAGTCATCTTCTTTTGCCTTCAATCTTTCCCAGCATTAACGTTTTTATATTGTCACATCCATTTTTTGTTATTGTACTACATGGTTTATGCTGTTAATCTACAATAGATTTTTATCTGTTTTCTATTTTTCATAGCAATTTTTGTCAAAAGAATTATTTACCTAGTGTATTTACATTCCTTTCTTTATCAAATATTAGGCTACTCTTTTTGATCACTTCTTTTTCTTGGCCAATTAATTTGTCCTGCTGGTCTAGGCTTCTGATGTTTTGATGACTTCTGACTAATGATGCTGTCAACTTCATTAGTATTTTTATCATTATATCTTGAAAAATCTAGACTTGTTTTTTTTCCTTCCAAATGGCTTTTATTATTTATAGGAATAAATTTGTCTGCAAATTACATTATATAATAGCATTATTCTATAAATAGTGACTATCTCTCTAATCTATCAGTTATAAATATAGAGTCTTTTGAGTTGTGTTTACATAAATCTCATTAAGATCTTGATAAATAGCTCCCAAATATTTATACATTTTGTTATTATTTTGAATGGAATCTACATCATTTAAAAAAAAATTTTATTAGTATTACAGTGGTACCTCAACACTTGTCCACTTTGAAATTTGTGCAATTTAGTATATGAGATATTTTAATGAGGAAAAAAAATGTTTTAGTATTTGACTTTTTTTGGCTTTTATTGCACTTGGTTGTTGCCTTTGTTGAGTAGGAGGGGACATGAAGTTGGCCAGGAGCATTCTGTCACTGCTATTGCCCTCAGCCCTAGGAAGTTCCTGCCAAATAAAAACAAGAGTGCAAAGGATTGTTAGATTGGAGTCCACTATGCTGAGACTGTGCATATGGAAGGACAGGTCAGGCAGTTCATGCAGGATGTAACTTCAATGGCTAGTCTTTCAGCTCCCAAAATAGTAGTACTGGAAGGTGCATGGAGAGGCTGATATACTCATAACTAGAAGCATCAGCTTCTGAGCAGATGTAATGGCTTAAGCAGCAGCTGTAGGGACTTCAGGGGTGGCAGACGATCTCTAGGTAGTGGAGAGCCCAGGACATAGCTACTATTTAGTGGTAAAAACACTGACTTTTGATCCAGAAAAATCTATATTCATATTATTTAAATATGTTGATTCTCAATTCTGACATCATGGCACTCACACTAAGATGATTCAGACCAGTTCCAATGGTCTTGTGATGAAGAAAGCCATCTGCAGCCAGAGAGAGGAGAGTAGGAATTGAATGTGGACCACAACATAGTATTTTCACTCTTTTTGTTGTTTGCTTGCGTTTTGTTTTATTTCTCATTTTTTTTCCTTTTGGATCTTATTTTTCTAGTGCAGCATGATATTTGTAGAAATGTGTATAGAGGAATTGTACATGTTTAACATATATTGGGTCACTTGCTGAATGGGGGAGAAAGGGGAAAGGAGGAGAAAAATTAAAACATAGGATTTTTTAGGGATGAATGTCAAAATTATCCATGTATAGATTTTGAAACTAAAAGGCTATATTTAAAAAAATAAAATAAGGATGTGATAAAAAATAAATTTAATAACTTTCCAAAAATAAATTTAAAAAGCAAACAAAGAAATGTGTTGACTCAAATAAAATCATCAGATCATAGAATCTCAGATCTAGACTCAGAAGTCATCTTGTATTCTTTATATCTGACCAAAAATTCCCCCTACAACATAACAAGCTTTTAATTGAAGGTCTTTAATGTAAAGGATCCTATTAATTCTTGAAGTAGCCCATTCTACCTTGGGATAGCTCTAGCCATTAGAAAGATTTTCTGTGAATTAGGTCTAAAATTGCCTCTTTGAAAATTCATCCTTTGTTAACTGATTCTTCATCTCATTGACAAATTGCACAAGATAGATGAAAAATAGGTAGATAGAGATAAATCGACAATCTGTTCACTTAAATTTTGTATCTTGTACCTTTCTTAATATACCCAAAGATTATGCTAGTTTTGGAGGAGCTATTACATCTCATTGTTGAGCATGCAATTGACTCTTACCCCTAATTTTACTATAGGATCATCATAAAATCTTGTTACTTCAGTTTTCTCCTCTATAAAAAGGGAATAAATAATACTGATACTACCAACTTCATAAGGCTACTGGGAAGATTAAAGGAGATAATACTTGCAAAATACTTTTTAAACCTTAACAAATGCAGGTATTAGAAGCATATCTAGATGACTACCCAATCTTCAGTTGAAGCAAATTCACTTGGAAGAGAGATGGTGAGGACTATAATTATGACTTAGAGGACTTTTGGCCATGGGATCATTGTTCCCTGGGATCATCCAACCTTCACCCTCAAGGAGACTGATGGGAGGAGTAAATGGTAGGAAAGATGGACCTAAGGAAGATACACTAATGCAGTTTTGTGAGAGTGACTACCCAAAGCCAGTTATAAATCACACCACTGGATAATCATGACATAAAACTTGAAAATCAGATGAGGGAAAAAATTCTCTAGACTTATGAATATCCTGGAGCAAATCTCTTTTGCCCTTATTTAATCAGGAGTTTGACAACTATTATAGTATTGTACTATTGATACACTGAACTCTTTTATTATTTATGTTTGAGTACCAGTATTACAAACTCTAATTAAATGTTGACTTTTCTCATGTGGAATTTCTTTTTTTCCAATATATTTTATTTCATCAAATATTTCTAATATATGTAAAAAATAAAAGTTCATTTAAAAATTTTTTGAGTTTCTAATTTTCTCCTTCCCTCCCACACTTCTTTTCTCTTTGAGAAGGGAAACAATTTGGTATCAATTTCACACATGAAATTATGCAAAACAAATTTCCATATACACAATGTTGTAAAATAAAACACAAAGAAAACACAAGCATGCAAAAAAAAAAAAAAAGGAGAAAAATCCTTTTTAAAGGAAAAGAAGAATGACGTATGTATCAATCTACATTCAGAATTAATTCTTTCTCTAGAGTTGGATAGCATTTTCCATCATGGATCACTTGAAATTATCTTAGATTATTGTCTTGAAAGGAGTAACTATATCTTCAATAATTGATCATGCTTACAATATTTTGGTCACTATGTATGATGTTCCCTGATTCTGCCCAATTCACTTGCATGAGTTTCTGTAGGTCTGTTCAGGTTTTGCTGAAACTACCCTGCTTAATATTTCTTTTCATTTTTTTTTCTTTCTGGCATTTTTGAAATTCTGAACTTAAGAATTAAAACATTTATTTCCATAACATAGTGGGATGTGGGGGGGGGGAGAATCGATTGCACATGAAACTATTTATACTTATGTACAACTTGTTATTTCTTTTTAACATACAATACAGCTATTGTGTAACCTTTTTTTTCTTTGCCCCCCTTCCTTAGAGATATCATTAGACACAAATATGTGTGTGTGTGTGTGTGTGTGTGTGTGTGTGTGTGTGTGTATGCAAAACCATTCTATACATATTTCTACTTATCAGTTCTATCTCTGGATGTAGACAGTGTTTTCCTTAATGTATCCTTTGTAGTTAATTTGGGCATTTATAATAGTAAAAATTACTTACTCGCTCAAAGTTATTCTTTAAAAAATATTGTTATTACTTTATAAAGTGTTTCTTGAGTCTGCTCATTTTGCACTTAATTATTTTGTGCTAAGATTATCTAGCTCGTCATTTTTTACAGCATAGTGGATATAAAATCATTTTTATGGCTCATATACCACAACTTGTTCCATCATTTTCCAATTGATAGGCATCCCTATAATTTCTTTATCAAAAAAAAGAGTTTTTTTAATCATCTTATGAAATAGATCTAGTAGAGATAGTGCTGGTTCAAAGGGTATAGACAATTTAATAATATATAGTAACATTCCATCACAATAGTATGTCACAACTTGTTCAGCATTCCCAAATTGATAAATTATTTTGTGCTAAGATTATCTAGCTCATCATTTTTATAGCACATCTTAATATCTCTAAAAACAATTCTTTGTCACCACACAAAAAAAAAAAAACCTGTTACAAAAATATTTTTTTTAAATAAGTCATCTTCCCTTTTCTTTGCTCTCTTTATGATAGAGATTTACTGGTGATATTGCTGGATCAAAAGGTCATAGTTTTATATCACTTTCAGTGTAATTTCAAATTGTTCTCCAGAATGATTGGACTAGTTTATAACTCCACCAATAGTGCATTAATGTTCCAGTTTTTTCCACATGTTCTCCAGCAATTGTCATCTTTCTTTTCTATCATGTTAGAGACAAACTATTGGATGTGAAGTGGTATCTTAGAGTTGTTTCAATTTGTACTTCTCTAATTAGTAATGATTTAGAACATTTTTTTCATGAGACTATTGATAGCTTGGGCCAACTAAATAGCACAGTGATTATAGCATTGGCTTGAAATCAAGAAGACTCATCTTCACGAGTTCAAACCTAGCCTCAGACTTATGCTAGCTTTTGACTCTGGACAAGACACCTAACTATGTTTGCCTCAGAAATGCGCTGGAGGAGGTAATGGCAAACCACTCCAGTAACTTTGCCAAGAAAATTCTAAATGAAGTCACTGAGGGTCAGGCACAATTAAGAAGACCCAACAGTAACAACAAAATTGATAGCTTTGATTTCTTTCTCTGACTGCTCAAATCATTTAACCATTTATCAAGTGGGGAATAGCTCTTATTTTTATAAATTTGTCTCAGTTCTCTATATATTTGAGAAATTAGTTCTTTACCAGAAAAAACTTGCTGTATAACTCCTCCCCATCCCATTTCCTATTTTCCTTATTATTTTGGTTGCATTGGGTTTGTTTGTACAAAAGCTTTTTAAAATTTCCATAATCAAAATTATCCATTTTACTTCTCTTTTTTTGCATACAAACTCTTTCAATTTTCCATAGATCTAAAATGTACCTTTTCTATGCTCCTCCAATTTACTTATGATGTCATCCTTTATTTCTAAATCACTTATCCACTTTGCTCCTATTTTAGTATATAGTTTGAGATGTTGATCTATGTCTAGCTTCTACCAAACTGCTTTCCAGGTTTCCCAGAAATTTTTTGTGAAATGGCACAACCCCCCAAAGCTTAGATCTTTGGATTTATCAAATACTACGTTACTATAGTGATTTACTATTATGTATTATATGCTAACCTATTCATTCTTAGCCAATTCCAAATTGTTTTCATAAATGCTTTGTAATATATTTTGAAATATGTTACTGTTAGGCTGCCTTCCTTTACTTTTCATTGATTCCCTTAATTTTCTTGATCTTTGTTCTTCTAGATGAGTTTTTTATTATTTTCTAGTTCTACAAAATAATTTTTAGTAGTTTAATTGACATGAAAATGAATAAATAAATTAAGCAGAATTATCATTTTTAGTACTTTGGTTATCTAGGATTTATAATCAATGGAATAAGAACTAAGTTTACTTATGTACAATCTATGATAAAATGATTTTGATAAATAAATGAACATTGTAAATGACATCACAGAAATATGTGATCTCAGAAAAAGGCTCCAAAATCTGGAGCCTAAAGACCTTTCTGAGACTCAAAGACTCACTAGAGGGGAGTTGCCTCAGCTCTGAACACCAAACTTGTTACACTCATTGCCTTTTTCTGGATGTTTTCAGTTTCTGATTTATTTCTACCAGTTCTCTACTAGCTAAGCATCTCCTTGCTAATGATATCAGAAATGAGAAATTAACTTGATGGATTTAAACTAGAAGCTTCTACCTTCCCCACAAGGTCTCACAAGCTTCTATTGCTTCAGTTTGGTGCCCTTGTGGAATAGTGGTAATTCTGGTATCTAACTGACTTAGTTGATAGAATACTACCTTTGAAATTCAGGAAAACAAGTCCAAATGTAGCCTCAGCTTACTAGCTGAATGATCCTGAACCAGTCACTTAAACTCAATTTCTTCTTCTGTAAAATGGGAACAATAGTAGAATCTAAGTCCTATGGTGGTAAGGATAAAATGAGATAATATTTGTAAAGCATTTTGCAAACCTCACTATATATTGTTAATATTGTTAGCTATTGTTAATATTATATCCTAGATTGACACTGAAAATAGGAGTGCTAAAAGTGATATCTGCAAAGAACTATCACTAATACAACTCTAACTTGTCCTACCTTGGCATGAAGTCATACACCTGAAGTTCCAGAGATATCCCTGATATTCTTCCCTTGTTTGACCTGCTCACACCCTACCCCCCCCCCCCCCCGCCATATTCCTGTTTCCAAGAGCTATAGTTTTAGTTATCAGCCTCCCCTTGTGTGGGATAAAACATACCAAATGTTTCTATTACTTCATACAGCACCAGTTTGTCTTTTTGTGAAAGCTCTTTCTAAATCCTATAACTACTGGTAAGGATTTATGAAGAAATATTTTTCCCAAGCATTTTAGAAATGCAGCAGTTGATAGACTATTTGCAAATCATATTTTTATGTTCCCGACAACAGATCCCCAAAGACTTCAACAGCATTTGGGAAAACTTTCTTAGGTCACTTTGAGTTTGAATATGTATTTAAAATTGCATTTTTGTTGGACTTTGGATGGTGCTAAGTATAATGGTAGGAAAAGAGATGCAAAAGAAAAAAAATAGCAACTGTAAAATATTCTTTAAAAAGTCACAGAAGGAAATAAGATTTCAGAAGTGAACAAAAATAAAATGATTTTGTCACCACTGAGATACACTTATTATTTTTTATTGAAGCTTTTTATTTATAAAGCATATGCATGGGTAATTTTTCTAATGTTGACTCTTGTATAACCTTTTATTGCAAATTTTCTCCTCCTTTCCCGACTCCCACCCCTAGCTGGCAGGTAGTGCAATACATGTTAAATATGTTGAAATACATGTTAGGTCCAATATATGTATACATATTTATACGATTATTTTGTTGCACAAGAAAAATCAGATCAAGAAGGAAGAGAAAGAAAAACTGAGAAAGAAAACAAAATGCAAGCAAATAACAACAAAGAGAGTGAGAATGCTATGTTGTATTCCACACTCTGTTCCCATGGTTCTCTCTCTGGGTGTAGATGGCTCTCTTTGTCACTGCACAAGTGGAATTGGTTTGAATCATCTCAATATTGAAGAGAGCCACTTCCATCAGAATTGATCATTGTGAAGCCTTGTTGTTACCAAATATAATGATTTCGTGGTTTTGCTCATTTCACTTAACATCAGTTCATGTAGGTCTCCATGAGGTAAATTTAATATATAAACTGTAGCTAACAGAGGTTCATATGTCTTATACAATTATGTGTAATATTCTCCATACAATGAAATACATGTTGATTAATTTAAAAAGAAGATATTTTAAAATGCATTTCTTTTCTTTTTCAATTGCAATTTAGGCTTTGGTTGCCTTAAAGAATTTCCTTTCAAGTTGAATTTGTAAGGCATCTTTGCTTTTCTTTTTGCTTTTTATTGGTTTTAATTATAAAAATAATCTGCACAGAAGGCACAGGTTTGAGAATCATAAGAAGTCTGGCCCTGGCTTCCTTTCAATCAGTCCCAAGTGAAAGTCCTGGAAACAAATAAACTTTTACAGCCTCAAAAACTTTAATAAATTCTGAGTAAACTGAGGAAATTTGAGAAGAATTGGACTACCAGAATGTAAAGATTGCTTACAATTCTTTGAGTGTCCATCCAAAAAATTCATCCCAGCTTAAAAAAGGGATTTAAGGCTTCAAGTTTAGTCTTTTCATCTTCTCTACTTTGGGATCTAAAGATGCCAATAAACATTTATTTCAAACATCTGGCCCTGTGTTACCATTCTGTCAAATCCAAAAGCGTTCTTAATAGTTTGTATTCCATTCTATTTTTTTCCATAAAAGTGCCTCACTAATCATTAGCCAGGCTCATGTCTGTAATGGTATAAATTAAGCTTGGTAGCTGTTGCCTTAAGTTCTGGGGAGTTGCTGACGAGTCTTCAGAAAGCCAAGAAATCTTCTCACATCAGGATTTACTAAACTCAAGCCAGATTTTTCATGGTTCACATGTCAGGCAGGTATGTGAAAAGGCCAATGATCAAACATCCTACCAACTCCTGCAGACAACCCCCAAAACAGTTATAATTTTTGATACAACTTAGGGCACTGTGACAAATAGATGAAAAGCAGTTTTTTTTTCTTTTCTTTTGTTTGTTTTTGTAATGATGAGCTGGCTTCTGAAATGAGACTTATTAGGCTGGGAGATGCTACATGGATTTCAAGACATAAATAGGCTATAGAGTAAAGTCATAGCTTAAATCCTCCCAATGAAATACTCCTTTGTACACTTAAAACTCTTCAAGGATCCGAGATTTCAGCCACGAAGGTGTTCCCTTCACTGGTGGTCATCCCTCCTCTTTATTTTAGTAGATGGTCTTCATGAGTCAAAGAAAAAAAAGCCATTACTAGATGGTCACCTTTTTGGGTTAAATTTAACTAGGCTGGTCGTTAGATGACAAGCCCATAATCTTTGACAGGCCCACAAACTTAAAGTTTTTTAGCTTGATAGTATCAGTCAGAGGTACTATCAGGCTGTCAGAGCTTGGTCTCCTCTGACATAGTCTTCAAGAATCCAGGATCTTCTCTGCATAGTAAAAAGTAAGAGTAAGATCTTAGGAGAAGATGTAAGCAAAGTATAAAATAACAAATAGACAATGAATTTGATTCAGATATAACTTGATTCAGATATAAACTTGCAGCTTATTTTACCAAACACTAAATTAAGAAAAGTAGAATTCCATTTTTAAAAAAATGTTCAATTTAATTTTTACTAAGAACTTTTTTTTATGCTACCTTCATTTCTGAGAAAAAAAATTTCAGCAAAGCAGATCAATATGTCATTGTCTGACAATATATACAGTTCTCCACACCCATAATCCTCCCACATATTTTTGCAAAGGAGACGGGTGAATTTGTAAAATGCCATTTAATCTTACTTGACAAGACATCAAAATTACCATTTCATATTCAAATCTTATTAACATATAAACCAAATGCTATAGTATATAGGGCTATAGTCAGAAATTGTGGTTTCTTCCTTGTACTTTTATTGCATTTCTATGCCTTGATCATATTTTCATTTGATTTATCCTCATCCATGTATTAGTTTAGTTGCTAATGTATAATTTATTTGCTAGATTATATGCTCCCTAAGAGCAAAAAATTAATCTTATTTATTTTAATGCTTCCTAATAACTTGTATGATACCCTTCATACAGGATTTAATTATTATATTGAGAAAATTATCATTTATTAGTTGTCCCAACATTTTTAAATAAAATATTCTTAAGTATTATATATGATAGTACACAGTTATCACTTCAGTATTTTTGTTGTCCTTTCAGTCATCGCCAATCCTTTGTGACTCCATTTAGGATTTTCTTTGTAAAGACACTAAAGTAGTTTGCCATTTCCTTCTCCAGCTCTTTTTACATATGATGAAACTGAAGCAAATAGCGCTAAGTGACTTGAGCAGGAGAACATACTTAGTAAGTATATAAGGTCAGATTTGAAAAAAGGAAGATGAATTTTACTGACTCTAAGTCCTGTGTTTTATCCACTGTGTCAACTAGCTGTCCCTACAACTTCCATTGTTTGTCTTTTGTTCTAAAAGAGGACCAATGACATCAGGAGGGTAATGTCTTGAAGTCTTGGCAAGTGAATTGGATTTAATTGAGGCAGAGCCATTCAGTTTCATGAGCCTCACCAGTGCCAAGACTTAGGTCAAGATGACTCACAATAACTCCAGATGTAGTAGGATACCTTGGCCTTTTTTAAGCTAAGGCCTTTCCCAGATCTCAGTTTGTCTAAGACAATGCTATTCAATATTTAAAGATTAGGTTATAATTAAGGAAAAAGATGGCCAAGTTTGCCTTCACAAAATAATTCAGTTTGATGAGTGTTTCTGGCCAGAACAACAACAAAAAAAAAAATTGCCAATTCTCAGAAGATCCTCTTTATGCAGACTGATTGTGAGGATGGAACTCTTTATCAGTCTCCATTGTCTATCCCCCAACTTCTGTGAAGCTTTAACAACTTTTGAGATATTGATTAACATTTTAGACAGGTCTGGGACCTAATCTGCCAGGTGCATTCTATCTGGCTCCTTGATCCCTCCTTTTAAGTTCCTGCCTTTACTTCCCTGATTTCCCTGAGAAACCCCCAAGACTGTACTTACCCCATAAAAGATTTTCTTATAATGAAGATCTTTATTAAATTCTTTCCAAGACTAAATCCAGTATGAGATAGTCACTTCCCTCTTCTCCTTCCTCCCCTCTCCCTCCCCCTCCCACCTCCAGTGCCTTCCTTTTAGTGGAATCTTTTTCCTTTCTCTAGCTAACTCTGGTTAGTTTGTTAAACTCCTCCATGCATCGAATCTGCCAGTTAATGGCTTACTCCACTTCATGGAGTATTTCCTTTCTCCTAGTTAATTGTGATTTCCCCTACAGAACTTGTCTTTTCTTATGCTCTCCTAACTCTGTCATATTTGCCACTCTGGGTGCCTATTTTACCTCTTATTTTGTCTGTAACCCCTTCTCCTAAATAAACCTACCTTTTAGCAAAGAGAATAATGATTGTCAACTTGTCATGTTTATTTTGAACTAGGAATTTCTACCCCAACCTCATCAATAGGAATTTGAACCAGGTTTTCTGATAAATCTAGCCTTTACCCTGATATCAGATGGACTGTACTCAAAATGGATCCACTAAAATGTATTCACCCCTTGAAAACATTACCAGAATTTTCTCTGTTTTCATAGAAAAACATTCTTAAACAGGAAATTTTTTTTAAAATGACATCCTTACTTTCCCTTTTCAGTTTCAAGTAAGTCTGACAGGAACTCTGGATCAGTTTGTGGGCTGGACCAGCTTATCCTCAAGAATTGTTAGGAGGTGTCCATTCTGTTCCTATTATTAGTGTTGCCATCAAGTCAGTTCTCCCAAACTGTCCAGTTTGCGTGGAATAAACCAAAGTCCATTGTTAATCCATCCATCCTGTCTTTAACCTCTGAGACAGTCTTGATAAGCATCTTTAAACAACCAAACTTCTTCTTCATTCCTTCCCTTTTATCTCTAGATCCTGTCTCCCTACTCCTCTGCTTCCCTGAGATTTTAAAAGTCATATCCTCCCAAAAGCAAGTTGCTCAATCAGTATGATTCTGCTTTGCTTAGTTTTATTTGCTTGAGCCCATGAGTAATTTTACCTAAATAAATGGCAAATTTTTGTTATCTGTCATAGATATCTTATCATGGTCATTTCATGTCACTAACCACCACACATTCCCAAAATATATTTCATCAAGCTGTTTCATATTATCACTTCTTGTGCCTTTATTTTCATATCAGGTCCATTATGATGGCCTAATTTACCTCCCAAATCAATCCCCAAAATGCCATGTAGAAAAGTTCAGGGTGTTTTTTGGTTTTTTTTTTTTAATTAAAAAAAGTCTTCCTCAAAGAAGTACATAGTACTAGAATGATGGGAATAACTCAGAACTTGTTGAAATGTGAATGGCTCTGCCAAAAAAGTATTTTACAGTAAAATCCAGCTTGTGCTTTCCTAAAAAAAATTCTAGGCTAGTATTAATTCCAAGCTTAAAGTACACTATTTTTATTTCTGATTCCCTCCTGCACAAAAATTGAAACAAACACACAAATATTAATACATTCAATTATATAATTTTAATGTATGGTTCAAACCTGTTGCTTTCTGTCTGAAACAGTGGAGTACATTGCAATTTCCCCCAAGCAGAATTGATGGAACAAAGGAAGACTGGTGAGAAGTTTGGGCAAGATGTCAGGAGAGTAGTTGTTTGAGATTGGAATAGTATTGGAGGTTTCTTTGGTATGGCTCAGCTTGCTTTTGGTAAATAAAATTTATGGTAGGGACCTGTGGAATACTTTAAAACAAATTTACACAAAGCAAGCAAGAAAAAATTCCTCATTTTCTAATATACCCCTGATTGTTAGGAATGCCCATTTATTATGTAATTATGTAATTTAAAACCAGAAGCTAATATCAAAATAGAATAAGATCATATTTAAAGTTTCTTAAGAATTAAAATTTTCCAGAGTTGTGGGTATGTCTTAAATTTATTGAGGCTATATCTAAACGTACAAGTTATTTAAAACATTTTAAGTAAAAGTTATTTGTAAGTTAAAAAAATAAACTTAGGACCACAAAAACTAAAAAAAGAGAAACTAATTATGGTTTTCTTAAAACCATGAAATTGTTACTGATGTAGCCCAACTCATTTCAGTTAAAATTCTCAGTGGTTTGAATTTTCTCTTTAAAGTTAAAAGTAGGAAATGTTTTTTTCCTAATTTATTAGAGAAAAATAGACTTCAGCACTAATCAAATAGAGAGGCAATATCATAGCTGGTAGGTAAAGAACTATCTTTGAAGGCAGACATATACCAATTTAAGTCTTACCTCTGTTAATTTTTCAGTGCTTTGGACAATTTTCTAACACCATAAATTACAAAGGAATTGCCAATCTACAATGATGGGGAGGAATTTCCTCACCCATTCCAGTGCAATCACAAGTACAGTCCTAATCTTTATGTGAACACCCAAAGGCGAAAAAAGATGAACTATTCACTGGTTGTTGAAACAAAAAACTATCTGTCTTTAACAGATCTTATGTGAAGGAGTTAGCTTATGGCTACTGGACTTCTTTCTTGGTGGTCCCTCCTTTTCTTGGAACTTGGGAAATGAAATATCTCATCAGAAATTATTCTTCCATATCCAATTTAAACTCTATTTGAATCAAACTTATGGGAATCTATGCTAATTGCAGAGGCAGTCAATCAGATTCTTACTTTGCAACCATGTAACTCTTAGATAACAAAGTAGACAGTGAAAATAACTGGTTCTTTTCAAATGCAATATTAATTAATGAATTGCCTACAGTGACATTTTTGATCTGCTCTTTCCAATATTAAAATAACATAAAAGCATCATTATTTTTGCTTTAAAGGAAAATTTTATTTTCCTCCTTCACTATTGTCATTTAGATTTAATTCATTCAACAAAATTAAATCAAATGAAATTACTTGAGTTTCTTTCCTCTTATAGTATTGGACATAATGTAGCTAGGTAGTCCAGTGGATAGAGTGCAGGTCCCAGAGTAAGGAAAACTCATTTCTTGAGTACAAATCCAGCCTCAGAAACTTACTAGTTGTATCACCATAAGCAAGTAACATAAACCTATTTTCCTTACCTCCTCAGTGCAAAAATGAACTGGAGAAAGAGTCAAATGTGACTAATGTGATAGAAAACAACAGCAAAAACATTCATAAGGAATCTTGTGGGATACTGAGGCAGAAAATCATACATCAACATTATCCACATTATGTTTTATTTTTTATTGAATATTTTCTGATTACATTTTTAATCTGGTTCTGATGAGTCCCTATAGGTACTGTTAAATAATTTTATGTCACTTTCTAAAAGTCTCAAATTTCAGAGAGGATGTTGACCTGTTTTAGTGTAGAAAGTTCTTCACCAGGAGCTGCAAATACTGCCAGAGTCATAGGTCCAGTTTTGTTTGCATTTTTTTCATTTTTCCCATGGGGAGAACTCTTGTACTACCCACTTCAGAGGCCTTAAAAATCAT
Organism: Antechinus flavipes; assembly: GCF_016432865.1. Lineage (NCBI taxonomy): Eukaryota > Metazoa > Chordata > Mammalia > Dasyuromorphia > Dasyuridae > Antechinus > Antechinus flavipes. The sequence goes on from NC_067398.1 coordinate 510,474,128, forward strand.
GAAGACTTATTTGTATTAAACTGTATATACCTACTTCCTATGTGCCTCTAAGTAAACCACTTAACCTCTTTGGACCTCAGTTTCCTCATCTGAAAAATAATGAAGTTGAATTTGATGATTAAAAGACTTGCCAGGAGTCACACAGCCAAGAAGTGTCTGAAGGAGGATTTGAACTCACAAAGAAGAATCTTCTTGACTAAACTCCTAGCACTCTATTCATTGTAACATCTAATTGCATTAAGGAAAAAATGTTAATGCAGATTAAATGAAAAAGTGTGTGTTAAAATATTTTTATTGGTATGTATGTCGTATTGTTATAAAATGGAGGTTATTACTATTTGTGGACATTAGCTTCAAATTCTCTCATTAGATAAGATAGACATTTATATCTTCTCTTATATCTTGTCTTATCTTATATCTATATCTTAGCCATGCCTATAGAAATTAATCTCAAATGCTAGATGTGATTTTTTTAGGCATAACAGCTTCATCTTTCCACTTATATTCTGACATATTATTCTTTTTGTTCATTAAAAAGACAACATACAAAAAGATTCAAGCATTTGTATGTCATAGCAAAATTGAATTTCAAAAAGATAGACCTCAAACTTTGAAAAATATGCAATCAACTGAAGAAACTGAGTGGGGCTTGTGTAGTAGTTCCATGAGACCTAGCAGTTTAAAAAGCCTGAATAATCAGCACACAGAAATCCTTAATGGCTTAGTTTGCAGCATAAAGAAGCCATAACTAAATAAGCCCGCTGTTACATGATTTCAACTGAGAAGTCTTTGTATTTTTTTAAGTAATTAAAATTTTTGTGACTCTGGATACTTGATAGCACCAAGCCAACAATCTCCTTACCATTATTTTCCTAATTCTCTTGGTCAGATATTCAATTTTTTTTTATCACTAAGGAGATTAAAATTTCATTTTATTGGAGCACATACTTCCATAAATATTTAACATAAAACACATGTTAACCTCTAGACCCCAAGAATCCAGAATATACTTTATTCACTGGGTAGGGAAATTACCAGAAACATGGAAATGCCACACCCATATAAAAGAATTTTTGAATGTCTGCATTTTCCCAAGGGCATTTCACTAAACACTTATCTTGCAACAGGTTTCTTAAGGTATCAAGTAAATAAAGTTGGTTACAATGGGACACTTGGCTGTAATATTCCTGATATCTACATATACCCCTAGCAGTAAATTAGAGTATTAGTTCTGACAGGCCACTAGGCGATCTTTATGCATTACTGCTAAGGTCTGTCCAAAAGCAGAGATGTTTCTGGGTGTTCAATAGCCCAAATAACACACTAAATTCATTAAACCAACAGGTTTGAATAGCTATAGGGTCCAATCCACAAATGAACAGATATGCAGTGTACAACATATTCGACAGTCATCCAGTTTTCCTTCAAGAGCTTTAGTGAAAGAGAAGTCTATGTCTTCCCAAACTTCCCTTTCCATTTTTGAAGAGCTCTACTTGGTAGGAGTTTTTTTACATTAAGTCCAAGTACACCACATTCTCAGTTCTGGGTTCTAATCCCTCTTCCACAAGACAGCCCAACAAATGTTTAAAGAGAACTGGCACGAACCTTTAAGTATTTTCCCAAAGGATAAGTCTGACCATGTCACTCTGTGACACAATAAAATTCAAAATCCAGTGCCTTCCTTTTATTTTTGGGATCAAACATTTCATATTTATATTAGTCTATTTCAATTTCTATTATTGTGAATTGTATAATATATTTTAATATATATACATATAAAATAGTAAAATTCTATACATTAATATAATTTTAAATAAGTAAATATACATAGGTCAGGGATGGGTACTCAAAAAAATTTGAGGCTCCAAGATTAAAGAACATTGAAAATGATAGTCATTCAACTGGACTTTCAGAAAAGAATAGACTTAAGTTGCAAAAAAGCTACATTAATGGGGAGCTGCCTTGGAAAACCTTTCAAAAGATTCATTTCCCCTCATCCCACACTCAATTTTCCATAATTGCATTACAATGCTTGACAGGCATCACAGTGAAATCAGTTCCATAAACCACAATCTTCCCAATAAAACAGGCTATGAAATCGCTGACTTTGACAACAAAAAGTATAAGAAACCCACATGATCTGTCTTCTTACAATAAAGGAAACCAAAGTTGGATGAGGCCTCAAAAATATGGTTATCTCTTGAAAAATTAAGTCCCATCTCCCACTGAGGAGAAAGGTACAAATTTTAGTTACTTAATCAATACATACATTAAAAATATAAACAATAAGTTAAAGTTTCCCTAAAATTAATTAGTAACCACTAAGTCAGATCCCCTGCTAAAACCTTACACCCAAGATTTATGGAGGAAACCTCAAGGATATTTCTTTTAAAATGTGGTAGACCTATAGAGCAAGAAGAGTTCACTACTGTAAACCCTCTAAATACTATTCCATTTAAAATACTTTTCCTACCCAGTTTTAGCAAGGCTGTGGACCTTCAGAATCATTGTGACTAAATGGCCCAGCTTAGCTAGGATATCCTGTTAAAGGTCTTAGATAAATAAATAATGAGATGAATTAATAAACGTAAGACAACTTTAATCCTCCCTCAATACCATATTAACTCAGGAAGAGGAAAATCAGCTGAAGCCAAAGAAAAGAGATTGCTGCAAAGTCAGCTTGTGTTTATTGGCTTTATAAGAACCGATTATAGCGTTATGAATGTGGCCTTGAATATAGGTCACCAACAGGTCTTCCTTTCAAGAGCCATTTACTCCAGTCTCTCACTCTCTCAACACACAGTTGCATATTAGAATCTTGAAGTCTCATGGTGCCCAATAGCACCACTAAGGAGAGCACCATAAAATCTAGCTTACCTCAATTTAAGCATGAACTATAGTTGTCCTTCTTAAATCTTATAGACCTTATATAAATGTAATAGCTGCTCTGGGAATACAGAACATTAATCACCAGGTAATTTTTTTTTTAACCACAAAACTCCTAGAATTACAGAATCTGAGCTGGGGGAAATCTTAATAGCTATCTAGTCGAATTTATCCATGGCCACAAATGCCCTCTAAAACATAGCTGAATAATTATCATTTACAGACTTTCAGTGAAGGAAAACACAACAGTTCTCAAAGTAGCCCATTCTCTTTTGAGAAGGGTTGTCTTTCTTACCTCCTATACAATTCAAAGCAAGGTGGAAATATAGATAAAAAGAGACAGACTTAGAATTAGGAAGTTTTATAGTGAACTCTTGCCTTTCACATATAACTCTTTGATCAAAAGCAAGTCATTTAACTGCTTAACATGATCAGATAACTCTCTAAGAATATTAATTGTGAATATGTTGCTTATATAATCAATGAAAGGAGTTTCCCTACTAATATAATTACGGGTTCATGCCCAACTTATAACCAGGAGACAAGATTCTTTTGCCTAAATTGGCTTCTGTAAAAATTCTACCTATCATCTCTAGTTCCGTACACTAAGGACAAGCAAGACAACACCTTAAGAGTTATTAGTTCTTAAGAGAGTTAATACCTCAAGACAGTTACATGAGAGTGAATAGAACCCCAGCCCTGGAAACAGAAGGACCTGAGTTAAAATTCAGTCCCAGATACCTACTAGCTTTATCACTTTGGGCAAATCAATTAACCTAATTACCTCTCCTCCTCCAAAAAAGTTAATACCGCTCAAAGATCATTTACTAGGATATAAAAAGCACTTGGCATGATCTGGGGCAGTGGATGGAGTACCTACACAGTTGAAATCACCATTCTTGAAATATCAAGGTAAGCATGGGCCAACCATTGTAACTTCACTTTATTCTTCAACTCTGATAACCACAGCCTTATATGGCAATGTCACCTATGCCCTAAGCATGTAAAAATATCAGAACTGGAAAGAGGGCATAGGGTCTGCTAAACAGAGAATGAGATCACATGTCTTTCTAGGTTCCATTAAAGAAAAGACATAGGAACTCTTTCATCATATTATCATTACATTTTTTTATCATTATAGCATTATCATTGGAGCAACAAATTCCTAATTCTAATCATCTGCCCTTATTCTAGATAAGAACACCATTTTATGTAACAATGTTAACTTCAAAGGTCACATATGATTTTCACTAATTCATCCTCCAAATATCCTTGTGCTTACTGCTATCATGTCCACATTTTTTTTAACTAAGAAAGATATGCTTCCTTGGGGGTATATTAAGTTGCCAAAACAAATCATTGATGAAGGTTACCTAATATTAAACTCCTAGATTTAGTCACTATAAATTGGGTGATATTATTGTTTTTGTGGAGTGTGGGCCTAATATATTCTCCCGATACATTAATTTGTCATTAGATTCTGCAATTCTAAAAGTAGGAGAGCTCATCAGTTAGTCATTGTTATATCATAAAACATCTGTCAAGAATTGTCAATTCAATCTACTCCATCTCTGGCAGAATGGAAAAAGTCAGTCAATAAATATTTATTAAGAGTCTACTATGAGCCAGATACTGTGCAATACACTGAGCTAAAAGACAAGGTGCTCTGAGTCAGAAATTTCAAGATCAGCCTTTGATCCTTACTGACTGAATTATCTTAGGCAAGTCACTTTACTATGCTGGCATTCAATTTTCTTATCTATAAAATGAGGAGATTGGACTCAACTTCAGAGTTCCTTTCCAGCCCTCAATTTATAATTTTATATCTATCCTGTTCTCTTTATCCACACCACAAATATCCTAGTTAAAATCTTTTTCAGTTCTCACCTGGATGATTAAAATTGCTCCCTCATTGTTTTATTTTTTTTCTCAAATTCAGTTTTTCCTTTATATGATCAATTCTCCACAAAATTTCCAAATTGAAATTGCCAAAATACAAGTCTGACCATGTTGTTCCTCTGCTCAAGAAGCTTCAATGATTCCTCATGACTTTTTAGGATAAATTGCAAAATCTTCTAGCATTTAAAACTTATTTTAATATGGTTAAATCTCTCTGGTTGAGTTTGGAGCTGGAGATATCAATCCCATTGAAATGGAGAAACACCCATTCAATTCTAAGATTTTCTCAATTCCAGGTCAAGCTAAAATCCAGCTTGTAGATAAAAGAGCCAACTTGGAACTCCCTCCACTCGTCCAGCCCCTGTGGAGCAGACCTAGCTTGTAGCCAAAGCTCCTATTATAAAAGAGCCATTTTTAAACTCATTTCTTTGCAGAGGACCTGACATGCCATGCTATGTCATGCTAGGCTATGCCATTCTATGCCAAGGAAATCTTTACCCACTGGAATAATATTCTCTTCCAGTGCTACCTTCTCTTTATCCTCACCTATTTCCCTAACAAGACTTTATGCCACTCTGTTAGGATTTCTCTACTAGAAACTTTACTTAGGCTGACTTCCCAATGTCTATAATAAATTTCTTTTTATCAGTCTAGCTTTTGGGGGTCTGTAAATTCCTTTATGAAGGATCTCTGCACCACCAGAAGGGGTTTCCCCAAAACTCTCTACCCTTGCACTGAATCCCAAGAGGTTGTAGGGGAGCCAAACCTTTCCATTTATATCTCTGAATCCTGAACCTGCCACTAGACCTTATAATTTAACTCCCTGATCACCAGGAACCCTAATCTCATTTTGGTTCCCTAAATCTACACCTCATCATTTAATTCCCTGACCCAAAAGGGAACCCAAAACCTAAACCTCATAAATTTCACATTATAGCTACTTATGTATTTCATGTTCCAGCCTAACTGGCCAATTTGCTCTTTCCCACATAACATTTCATTTCCCTCCTATATATCTTTATATAAATAATTTGCCCCCAAACCATCCTTGACTCAAATGTTCTCCCTCCTTAAATACATCTTTTGGAAATTCTGCATCCCTTCAAAATCTCAGTTCAATTTCTTCCTCTTTCAAGAGAAATTTCTTGATTATTTAAATTGTTTCTCCACAAAAAATTTAAAAAATCTATTTTTGCTTATTTTGTATGTTTTTTCTTAATGTATAATCTTTCTTCTCCATTGAAAATGTAACTTACTGGAAGCCAGAAACTGTCTTCCTTTTGTATTTTTATCCTGTGTATCACTAAGCCTAACACATTAAATAGATTGTTAATAAATATTTATTTATAGGTTGGAACATTAATTTTGTGATGTTTTAAGTTTTATGATATCTAGAGTCCTCAAGTGTGGCTTTAGAGGACCTTGAATTGAATTCCATCCCTACTATTTTTCTTCATTGTTGAATCATTTCAGTCATATCTAGCTTTTGTGACTCTGTTTGGGGTTTTCTTGTCATATTTACTGAAGTAGTTTGCCATTTCCTTCTCTAACTCATTTGACAAATGAGGAAACTGAGGAAAACAGGGTTAAGTTATTTGCCTGGGGTCACACAGTTAGTAAGTGGTTGATGCTGGATTTGAGCTCATTAAGACTTATTTTCTATCTATAATATCACTTTAGACTTCATTTTCTTCATTTGAAAATGAAGGAGTAGATTAGATGACTTCTAAGGTCCCTTCAGGTTCTGGTTCTTAATATTCCCACTATTATAGTTCATCTAATATTAAAATCTCCACCCAGATCCCCTTTCAATTCTACAGACAGAACCTTCCTGAAAAGACCCTTTTAATCATTACAGATATTATACATATGCTGCAGAATGTCTGTTGTTTGCTTATTTTGGACATCCTATTGCCCAGGCAATGCACATGTTAGGGCTGAAAATAAATGATACAATTTGCACTGTGTAGGACAGATATATAGGCATTTCCTGAAAGGTTGGGAATGGAACTTTTAAAGCTGTACATTATTAACCTGGCTTGAAAGCATGTGTTTTGTTTTTTCCTAATGATGGTACTCTGGAATTTGGAAATTTGAAAAGTAAAAGGAGAAGGGGCAGAAATCTGGTGATTAGTTGACTTATTAATGTATAAAAAAGTTTTTATCCATTATTCATGGATAAAATATGAACTGGGATTTTTAATATTACATCCCAGGCAGAATCTACCCTGGCACAGGGGTTTCATCTGCAAGCCAAGCTATAAACAGATATCCCAAGTGCTAGCATGGAGGCTTTGAAGATTGGTAAACCTGCCAGTTTTCACTTATTTTTCAAAGATAAAACAAACCCCATAAGTCAGTTTTGTTAATGAAAAAGTTCTCAGCTTCCTGACTAAAATTCAACAGGCATAGAAAGTCCATCATTTCTAACCCAGTATCAAATGGAATTAGTTTTGTATATTTCTAAAGCTATAGTCTTGAAGGTAACTCAGTCTGAGTACTCATCCAAGATAATTTATGTGTTTTTTTTTTTCCCAGATCAAAGCCATTATGATGTTGAGCTTACATCTGAACAAAAGGTCTGGCTAATAATTTATCTTAAAATATAAATTTTATTGAGTTTTGTCCTTACTTCATGCTTTTTCCTAGTATGTTATATTTCCACTTGTTGAGTAGACCATTGCAGCAAAGAAAAATTACTATGCAAAACAAAGTAGCTTAATAACTTGTTCTGAGAGTATTTGCAAAATTCTGTGCCTGTAGTGTTTCTGCTTGCCTACTGATAGGAAAGAGATGTATTTCATCAGTTCTCAGGATCTATGACTGATCATTATAATCACCAGGATTTCAATTTGTTTTAATAGTCTTTTGATTTAAAATTTGGTCATTGTCAATTCTATGCTCGATCTTTCCCTCTTTCTCACTTATCTTTAATCTCTCACTGTCTCTAGACTATTTCTTTACTGCTTACAAACAGGCTCACGTCAAAAACTCTCACTTGATTTGTCTATGCCCACTAGCTATCATTTCATATCTCTTCTCTGTTGTGTGACTTAATTCCTTGAAAAGGTCATCTATAATAGATGCTGCCACTTTTTTTCCCTTTCACCATTTTCTTAACCCTTTATAGTTTGACACTAGTCTTATAATTCAAGCAAAACTATTCTTTATTGTGGCGTTCTCTTCTTTAAAATCTAATGGTTCTCTCTGGGATCAGGTTTCTTGGGGAGGTTTTCTGGAGACAGCCTTAGTTTCAGTTCAGACTAATAATCACTCCAAATACAGCCAGCTGATAAAATCCAAACGTTTATTTCTTATCTCTTTCCTTGGGCCCGGTTAGCTTTCTTAGAAGCCTATCTCTCTGCTTCATTCCAAGAGCTCTTTCACCTTGTCCTTTGCCTCTGCTCCCTTCAGCCTCCAGCCAGCACAAAGGTGGAAGATGGAATGAATCTGACTCCACCTCTGAGATTGGGCTTGTGGGCTTCTTCCCAGAATGCTCTGTATCTGTCCCAGAGTGCTCTTTGGCCCTAAGAGCTTCTTGCTTATATGAGCTCTCTAAAGATGTGAACACAAGCATTGTTTCTATCTGTTCCAGTTAGTATCTTGTTTCAAGTTCTGGCCCATAACATCTCCTTGTAAGATCAGAACAATCATACTGAACCATGATAAATTAGATAATTATTGTCTCTCTCAACTCTAATGAGTTAACACTTTGTAAGGATTCCAACACTTTATAGTTACCAAAGACCTGTTTTGTTTTTTTTGTTTTTTGCCCAATCTCATGTTTTTTTTTTTTTTTAAAGCCTCTTGTTTCTGAACCTCTATTCAGTATTTGATATTGTAAATTACCATCTTCTCTTTCTAGGTTTTCATGATATTGCTCTGTCCTGATTCTCCTTCTACCTGTCTGACTATACTTTCTCAGTCTCTGCTAGACCTCTGTCCCAGTCATACCTACTAAAAATGTCCCCCAAGACTCTATTCTGCGCCTCTATTCTCCTATTTCAATTGATGACCTCATCAATTCCTATGATTTCAACATCATTTTTATACTGAATATCTACTTAGATAGTTCTAATCTCTTCCCCCCAAATGGAAACTTCTCTGTTACAATTGCAAGTATGTAGCTATCCTCCTAGGCATTCAGGCTCACAACCCAGTTGTCATCCTCAACTCTTCAGTCTTTCCCCAAGTCTATAGAAAATCCAATTCAAAATATCTAGTAGGAAATTGGAAATGGGAGATTAGAGTGAGGGAGAGAGATTAGCTCTGGACAAACACATAGGAGAATCATTTGCATGGGATGATTATTAAATCCATGGAAGTTGATAAGATCACCAAGTAAAATATATAGGTTTATATGTTGTACTGGAAACTTCCAATTCATTGTTAAGTCCTGTCAATCTTATCTTTGTAATTCTCTCATATATACTTCCTTCTCACTTCTGATACTTCCACTATCCTCATTTAGACACTCAGAACCTCACACCTGAACTATGGAAATAGACTGTGGGTGGTTTTCTTGCCACAAGTCTCTCTACTCCAGGTCATCCTCCACCCAGTCTCCAGAATGATTTTCCTAAAGCACAGGTCTATTTCTGTTATACCACATCCCCACTCAATAAACTCCAGTGACTTCTAACTACCTATAGCAGAGGTTTCAAAATCACTATCACTCTACTACAAGCTCCAGAAAAAACTACAAAGCAAGATTAGAAGCAGATGAAAATTTAATTGGGAAATGTTAAATAAAATAAAGTAAAATACAATTCAACATAACTTAATATGTAATTTTTAAGTCAATATGTGACCTGAAGGGATGCATTTTTATTTGAATCTAATATCACTGACCTATAAGATCAAACATAAAATTCTCTGGCATTCAAAGCCTTCACATCCTGCCTCCTTTCTATTTATCTGGTGTTCATACATCTTATTTCTCATCATGTACATTGTGGTTCAATGACATTGGGTTCCTTTCTATTCCTTGAACGACACTCTTCAGCTCCAGACTCCAGACATTTTCACTGACTATCCTCACACCTGGATAATATCTCCAGCAGCATCTCTGCCTTCTGTCTTCCCTGAATTTCTTCAAGCTCCAGTTAAAATCGTATTCTCTAAGACCTTTCCCGCTCCTCCTTAATCTTAATGCTTTCTCTCTGAGATTAAACCCAAGTTATACTATAAATATTTCTACTGTTTGTACATAGGTGTTTTCATGTGATATTTTTTCCCATTAGACTGTGATCTCCTTGAGAACAGGAAATATATTTTACCTTTTACTATATTCCCAGCACTTAGCACTGTGCCTACCACATAGTAGTTCTTTTTTTTTTTTGACAACAATAGTTTTTTTATTTTCAAAATACATGCAAAGATAGTTTTTAACATTCTCTCTTGAAAAAACCTTGTGTTCCAAATTTTTCTCCCTTCCTTCCCCCTACTCCTCTCCCCCAGATAGTAAATAATCCAATATATATTAAACATACACAATTCTTCTATTTCTAAAGGCATGCTGACGATTTGATAATGAAATATTCTCCTATCCATATAACTGGAAATGTAAGGTTTCCTTAATCTTCTCATTTTTTGTTTGTCATCTTTTATATTTAAAGCATGTCCATTTGGGTCTTATATGGGTATTTGATATATTAGTCTATACATGAAATTTCTTCCAAACTTCTTTGAAGTTTTTCCTAGCAGTTTTTGATAGAAGCTGAGGTCTTTTGGTTTATTTTTTGTATTCTGATACCATAACAGATCCATAATCTATGAGTACTCCCTCTAGGAGATCAAAATCTTCCCATTCCTTCTGATTGTATATAATTCTTGTCTATGTTTTATCTTGCCTCCTGGCTTTTCCATGAATAAGACAGTCCATCTTTCAGCTTCAGGAATTTTCTCTAGCTGTTCCCCATGTCTAAAATGTTCTCCTTCATCTGCTTTATAATTGATTTGATTTCCTTTATGTCCCAACTACAATTCCATCTTCTACAGGAAGTTTTCCCAAATCCTTCTTATCTAATGCCTTTCCCCTATTCATTATTTGCTATTTATCTTGATTATAGCTTGTCATGCAGAATTTTGCTTGTACATTTTCTTCATTAGATCATAAGCTCCTAGAGGATAGAGACAATTTCTTGTCTCTTTTTGTAGCCTCAGTATTTAATGAAGTAGTCACAAAGTAAGCACTTAATGTTTTTTAAATGATTGATGTCTTTTCTCCACAGAGACACTACTCAATATCAATCAGTTAATAAACACTTAATAAGGGCTTATTATATTCTAGTCACTGTGATAAATTTAAGAAAACAAGGAAAGGCAAAAACTCACATTCTTGAGGGGGAGACAACATGCAAATGATGTGTATACAAAAATGTATACAGAATATATGAAAGATATGTGCCATGTTTATTTCAAGTCATCTTATATTACCTGAGTAACAATGAAGAACTCACGTTGTCCATCTGTTATCCCAAATGTTTTCTGCTTGACTGGCCCATACCTTTTCTGACTATAGATATCTTTTATTCATAGACACAGTCAGATCCCAGAATCTCATAATTGGAAAAGACTATGGAATCCATCTTAAGCCATACCTTAATAAGAATCCCTCTACAACATATACAAAAAGTAATATTATATGTTTCGCTTTAAAAAACGCAGTCATAATGTAATGACCGCGTATTTAAAATCAGCTGAAGTCAGGAATTCAAGTTAAGGGAAAAATCTTCAATATTTATTGAAGTGAAGAGATGAATAAGGATTGCGATAGCAAATATAGGCAAGAAAGATTGCCATAGCAATATGGGCAGTTGTGACAGGAAGCCAGCTAACAGAGAGAGATCTGAGCTGAGCAAACCGTCGCAATGGCAATGCTAAAAGTCTCTCCTTCCCCTTCCTTTTCCACTCCCCTGCCTCCACCCACCAAAATCGTCATTTCCTATACAACACATCAGGACTTGCACAAAGAGTGGGGGGGGGGCATTCTTTCTCCAAGCTTATATATTAATAGATTATGGTCCAATTACTATTTAGCCTCATGTGCTTGGAACCTCAGTGCATCAACTCAAGCCTCAGCCCATTACATCATAAAATGATTGTATGACAGAGACCTCAGGAACCATCTAGTTCATCTTGTAACTAAGATCATTAAATCATCTGACATGCTTCTCCCACCTTTGTATGAAGACCTTCAATGACAGACTACCTAATGATGCAGCCAATTCCTTTTTTTTTTTTAATAATTGATTGGATTTTTAAAGTTATAGTTTATTTTTTGAAATAATAGAAAAATATTTTCTACCCTTCTAATCACCCTCCAACCATAAGGAAAAAAATAAAATCATTATAACAATTATTCATAGTCAAGCAAATAAATTTCTGGTTTTTCATGTCCAAAAATATGTCTCATCCTGCACCCTGCACCCTGATTCCATCATCTTTGTCAATAGATGGGCAGCACACTTCCTCATTGTTCCTGTGAAATAGTAGTTGGTCACTGAGTTGATCAAAGTTCTTAAATCTTTCAAAATGATTAAGATTTTATAGTGTTGGCTAGATGAAATTTTGATGTTTTCTCTTGACATATATTTCTCCAACCAATACTGTATGTAAGAAACTGAGTCCCAGCTATATCTGTTTGTCCAGAATCACAGGAATATTAGGATTGAATTCCAGGTCTTATTTCAATTTCAAGTTGAGTACTCTTCCACCACAATCTTACTGAAGATTCACTGTATTCTTTTTTTTTTCTGGCTAAGTACTTTACTACTACTCTAGGCCTATGCTCCAACCATACTTTATTTCATTCAGTCAAGAGACATGTATTAAATGCCATTTATATGCCAGGCACTGTGCTAAATTATTGTTGTTTTTATTCATCCCTGATTTTTGAAGATGACCACTGACACCATGAATGGGTGATGTCTTCACTTACATGTGAATTGGATTTAAGTAAGGCTGTTTTGTGTGAATCATAATTTTCAATCCAGGGAAATAAAGAACATGTTCCATGCTTCAGAAAGTTCACATTCAAATAAGTGAGACAATGTCTAAATAATGATGTGTATACAAAATATATAAAGAGTAAAAGGAAAATAATCAGAGAGGAAACCAAGAAGGGGAACCAAGGAAGGCTTATTTTTCAGAAGATGGAACTTAAGATGTGTCTTGAAAGAAGCAAAGGAAATCAAGGGGAAGATGAAAACGGGCAGAATATACTGGGCATGGAAAGCACAGAGACAGTAATTGAAAAGTTAGGGCCAGTGTAGTTGGATCATAGAGCATATGGAGGAAAGGAAAAAATGAGAAGACTAAAAAAGTGGAACATATCCCAGGAAATATATGGTTCTAAATGCCACACAAGATAGATTATATTTGCTCTTGAAGGTAATGGAGGATCATTGGAGATTATGGGGTAGTGACTGGGGAAGGTTTCAGGTTCAGAAAAATTGCTTTTACTCCTGAGTGGAAATGGTATCAGTGTGGGGAATGACTTGAGACTATTACAATAACATATAGATGAGAGGTAATGGCCTGAACTTTGCTTATGGTTGGAGGAAAGAAGATCTATATGGGAGATTTTGTAACAGTAGAAATAATAAAAGTTGACAATTTATTGTGTATGTGAAAATTTGAGAATCACATCAATCCCTTCTTTACCAGCTCTCCTGAATATATACTTTGCACACTGTCCCTTCTGTTTGTCATTGCTCCTATAAAGGGTATGTTATTTTATTCCTTATGTTGATCTATTCTTCATCCTTACAACTTTCCAAATCAAAAATAGCTTTCTCTCCCTATTACTTTCCTTTTTGTGATGTTGCCCCCTATTAAAATACAGGTTTTGTAAGGATAAGGACTATCTTTACTTTTGTGTATTTGTATTCTCAGAATTTCACATAAGGCTTGGCTAATAATAAGAAATTTTAAGACTTTTTCTTTTTTTTCTTTTTTCCTTTCTTCCTTCCTTTCTTCCTCCTTTCCTCATTCCTTTTCTTCCTTCCTTTCTTCCTTATTCCTTTCTCTTTCTTCCTATCTTTTCTTTCTTTCTGGATCACCAATCTGCTGGATTATCTAAGTGCCTTGTGACCATAATAGTTCCTTCAGATGTACAGTACATAAGACACCATATTTTTATGGAGATCTTGTTCCTCTAGAGCCTGGATAGTTATAGTTTATTTTTTAAATTAATAGAAAAAATATTTTCTACTCTTCTGATCACCCTCCAACCATAAGGAAAAAAATTAAGTCATTATAACAAATATTCATAGTCAAGCAAATACAATTCAACAATTCATCTGGTAAAAGGCAGGTGCAGAAATAAGCCCTTTTCTAAAAAGGAATGAGTGCTTAGGAAGAACAAGTTGTTCATTTATTTTGTTCTGAGAAGAAGAGGCTGTTCCCATTTGTCATTATGCTATATGCATTTGGGCAAGTCACTTTTTAACTAAGCAGAGTCAGCACTGAGGACTCAAACAAATTAATCCATGAGTTTGAATTTTCTTTTAAAGTCTGATATTCATTTTTTTTTAAAAAAAAGCTTTTAGTATCATGAGATGGAGAAGGGTTAACATGAGTTGGAGATGAAAGATACATGTTCATTTGATCCAAGTCCCTGTGAGTCAGTGATATGTTCCCTTCTCTGGTTTGCTGGCCAGTTTTCATTTGAGTGATATACAGGATACCCTTCCTCCAAGTAGCTATGTATGAGTCACTCTCACTGGCTGTAGAAGGCCTTGTGAGACCTGACTTCTTTCTCTTCTCTTCCAAATTTGCAATGTTTTCAATCCCTTAAATAGCTCATGTCCAGCTGGCTCTCTCACAGATGACTCCCAAAAGATGGTCTGAGCTACTCTCTTTGTGGTCTTAGTATTAAACAAAAACAATGGTGATGTTCATTCACTGAGCAGCATTTTATTTTTAAAAGCACTCTGCCCTTCACTAAGAAATCACCCACGCTATATCCCCCAAGAGGTATGGAAGAAGCTGCTATTCATGTTTTGACTGAATTAGAGCAAAAGGTCAAGTTAGATGTCTAGCAAATAAACCCTGTTGACGGAAGTCTATGAATGATAAGGTATTTCTGATTGGGAAATTATAAGGTCGTAGATTTAGAGCTAGAAAAAATTTTGATGATCATTGATTTCACATCTTTCATTTTGCAAATGAGAAACTAAGGCTAAATGAGAAACTTTTTGAGAAGAAGCTTAGTTAACTTGGAGCAGGCTCATCCTGGGGCAGAAAAAAGGAGAATGGAAATTGTATCTGTTTTTTTTTTTTCTTTCCTTATCCCCACTGGTCCTTAAATAGAGCTTTCTGAATCATCTCCTTGACCATTCTCACTGTACATATTGTAAAAATTTCCCTGGACCTAACCAGATATATTTCACTTTTAGGATCTAGATCTGCTTTAAAAAACAAAACAAAACAAAAACATGTATGTGTGAGAAAATTGGGACTAAATGACTTGCCCACCCGGGTAATGTCACATTTGAACTCATATCCTCCTGAAGTAAGAGCTAGTGCTCTATCTATTGGGCCACCTAAAGGCCCCTATGTTTTATTCTTTTTTTTTATAAAGTTCCCCCCAAATTAAAGAATTCTGCAATTCTACATACTCCAAAGTCCCTTAGAATAATTTTTTATTCTTCAAGGAAAAACCTTGCTTTTCTAAATTTTGTGGATCAAAATTTGTGAGGTACAGAATGTTTACTCTTGACTTTTTCTTCATCTTCCTTTCCAGTGCCTTTCTCTCCCCAAAAGTGTTTCTTCATCTGAGGCATCATGTGGTGTCCCATTCAAAAGATCTTTTGTCTGAGTAGCCACTAAAAATATTAGTCACTAAAAAGCATTTTGCAAATCTATCCCTAGAAAAATTATATTTTAGTAGGAGAGTACAGAACTGTTTAAAAGTCAAAATACTCAATTTCTAATAGTGGACTAACCCACTATATATTCTATATATAAAAATTCTTTCATATTCTACCTTCTATTTCAGTTGCCCTTTTATCATTTTTCAATTATAATACTCATTATGGCTTGAAGGTGACTAGGTTCTTGAAGCAAAAGCTACAGAATGCTGTTGTTGTCACTCCTACTGCTGTTTTGTAACTAGCTCAGTGTTGAGATTGCTTTTCTGTAAGGTCACGAGGTGATTTCTATTTCTGTTCATGAACCTCATCAATGTGGGTCAATAACTGAGCTGAGATGCATAAACTCTTAGAAACGGGATTTATTGAAAAGGTATAGAAAAAAATAGTTGGTGCAAAAAGTCCTCCTCAAATCCTTGGGCTTCTGCTTTTTCAGTAATTGGCATTAGGTGACTTACTAGTAAATCTGTAAGACTGACTCCAGGATCAGTGTCCCGTCCACTACATCATCTAGCTATTCATGGGCATCACGCTTCTTAAAACTGCTTTCCTTGGCTTACAATCCATATATTTGCTTTCCATTTTGACTTGAATGTGCTTTCAGTTTGTATCTATTTCTGGTACTCTATCAACTTTGCTTCCTGGTTTCCTTGTTTTCCATCAAAACTTAGCTTGAATCCCATTTCTTTAAAAGGTTATTCCAGGCTCTATACTATCACCCCCTATACCCAGCCTATCCTCTAAAATTAACTTCCATTTATATTAGATATATTTTATTAATACATTTTTGTACATTGTTTCTTCCTTTAGAATGTAATCTTTTCTTTTTTTACATATTTCCTTATGAATCATGTTGGAAGAGAAAAATCAGAACAAGAGGGAAAAACCAAGAGGAAAAAAACACAGAAAAGAAAAAAAAAGTAAATATAATATATATTTGATTTACATTCACTCTCCATAGTTCTCTCTCTAGATGCTGATGGCATTTTCCATTGAAAATGTATTTAATTATGTTGCCTCATTGAACCCCTGAGAAGAACCAAGTCTGTCATAATTAATTATTGTACAACCTTGCTGTTACTATACACAATGTATTCCTGGTTCTGCTTGTTTTCTCAGCATCAGCTCATGTAAATCTTTCCAGGCCATTTAAAAATCAGCCTGTTCGTCACTTTTTGTAGAACAATAATATTACATTATTTTCATGTAACATAACTTATTCAGCCATTTTCCAACAGATGAACATCTATTCATTTTCCAATTCATAGCCATCACAAAAAGAGCTGCTACAAACATTTTTGCACATGTAGGTCCTTTCCCCTCCTTTATGACTTCTTTGAGCTATAGACTCAATAGTCATATTTTTATAGCCCTTTGGGCATAGTTTCAGATTGCTCTCCAGAATGAATGATTTCACAACCTCACCAACAATGCATTAGTGTCCCAGTTTTCTGCACCCCCTCCAACAGTTATTATCTTTTTCTGTCTTCTTAGCCTATCTAAGAGGTATGAGGTGGTACCTCAAAGTTGTCTTAATTTGCATTTCTCTAATCAATAGTGATTTCTAGTATTTTTTCATGTAACTCTAGATGGCTTTAATTTTGTCATTTGAAAATTATCTGTTCACATCCTTTGGCCATTTATCAATTGGGGAATGACTTGTATTCTTATAAATTTGACACAGTTCTTATATATTTTAGAAATAAGGCCTTTATTAGAAATACTGGACATAAATTTTTCCTCCCAGTTTTGTGCTTCTTTTCTAATCTTGGCTGTGTTAATTTTGTTTGTGCAAACCCTTTTTAGTTTAATGTAATTGAAGTCCAATATTCTCTAGTTCGTCTTGGCCATCAATTATTTTATCCCTTGCTCACCTAATTTACTTATAGTGTCACCCTTTAAAACTAAATCATGTATCCATTTTGACTTTATTTTGGTAAGGGTGTAAGACTGAGTTTTTGACATATTATTTTCCAGTTTTCCCTACAATTTTTGTGAAATAGTGCGTTCTTAAACCAGAAGCTGGTGTTTGAGGGTTTATCAAATATTAGATTACTAAAGTCATTGATTATCATGTCATGTATAGCTAATCTATTTCTTAGCCAGTTCCAAATGTATTGATGTAAACTTTCTAGTAAGGTGGTCAATGAGGGAAAGAAAATAGGAAGTGTGTGTGTGTGTGTGTGTGTGTGTGTGTGTGTGTGTGTGTGTGTGTGTATGTGTGTGAGAGAGAGAGAGAGAGAGAGACAACAACTAGCCAACAGAGAGAGACAGAGACAGAGACAGAGAGAGAGAGACAGAGAAACACTTTTTTCTCCCTTCTTTGTGAGGCAATTGAGGTTAAGTGACTTGACCAAGTCAAGTAAGTGTTGTGTCTGAGGTCAGATTTGAGCTTAGTTCCTCCTGACTACAAGCCAGTACTCTATTCACTACACCATCTAGCTGCCTTGAGACTTTTCTCTCAAAAGACTCCATCTCAGGGATAGTTCTGGAATTCTTAAAAAGGGAGCTTTCCAATCATTAAACTGAATCCTTACTTTACTGCTACCTATTCATACATAGGCCAAAAAGTGACTAGGAACAAAGCTTTGGGTGGCTAACACAATAGAAAGAAAACAGGGCAATTTAATTTTCATTTGCTTCTATTTTTTCCCTCATGGAATCTGACCTTTGTAATGGAAAGAACATAAAGGAAGGCTAACATACAATTGATATCCAAAGATAA
Source organism: Antechinus flavipes (assembly GCF_016432865.1). Taxonomy (NCBI): domain Eukaryota; kingdom Metazoa; phylum Chordata; class Mammalia; order Dasyuromorphia; family Dasyuridae; genus Antechinus; species Antechinus flavipes. The sequence continues at coordinate 510,492,515 of NC_067398.1, forward strand.
CTAAGGAGATAGTCTCAGATCACTCAGTTACTCATAAATTAAAGTCATCTTACCCAAATGAACTATAGCTTCAGGTCTTCATTAGCATATATTGTTTAATCATTGCTAATAATATTTGAAAAAGAACGCCATATGTTCTAATTTTCAATAAAAAATAGACATGGAAACATAAAACTAAATATTGGTGAGCTTCACATTATTTCCTTAGAAAATTCTAGAAATCATCCTTAAAGAAATAATGATCATCTGGAAAAGAAAGGGATAATTATAAATGACTAGTATGATTTTAGCAAGAACAGTTCAGGCAAAACTAAACCCAATTTTTTGAAGGAGTTATTATATTAGTGGGTCAGAGCATTGTTAAAAATATAATTAATATATGTAGAATTTATATATTTTTGAAAGAGATAGAGAAATATGGTCTAGACCAAAATAGCTTTATATAGATTCAGAAGTTTACTGGAGTTGCTAGTCTCAACAACTAGCCATTAATGGTTCAAAGACAATTTGATAAAAAAAAAGTCTCCAATGGAGTCTCAAGGAATTTGTGCTGGCTTATATTATTAACATTGTTATCTATCACTGGGAAAAAGGAATAGATGAAAAGGCCATCATATTAACAGATAATACAATGCTTGGAAAAAATACCTAACATATTGGATGAAAGAGTTAGTGTTCAAAATTATTTAGCTACAACCAAATCTAGTAAAATGAAATTCAAGAATAAATGTAAAATCTTACTCTTGATTTTTAAAAAAAATTCTTTAAGTGGATAATTAGGAAAACAAGAGAAAGAATTTATCTAAAATGATTTTTCTGTGTATTTCAAGCTTCATTTGTGTTAGTAATGTGATGAAACCTCCTACAAAAACTAATGCAATTTTGAGCTACACTCAAAGAGGCATTATTTCTATGAATGGGAAACTGATAATTCCACTCTAACCTAGTCAATTCTATAATAGTTTAGAGAGGACATTGCTAAGTGATAAAAGAAGGGCAATAAAGATGGTCAAAGACCCTGAGTTCATTTCATGGGAAATCAGTTGAAGTTCATAAGAATTTGCATTGTGGAAAAGTCATGGGGCACGTAATCTCTCTCTTCAAATATCTGAAGGGCTAGTATCTGGAAGAGTGAATAAAACTCTGTTGCCCCAGAAAAAATAGGTAAAAGTTACCAAAAGAAAAATTTGGGCTTGATGCCAGGAAACTATCTTCCTGATAATAAAATCTATTTAAAAGTAGAATGTATTACTTCAGAAGATAGTGGGTTCCATTTCATTAGAAGCCTTCAAAAACAAGACTAGATAACAACTTTTGTAATGGGCATTTCTTTTGTTGATTGGCCCAAATGATTTCTCTAGTTTTCCAACAATGAAATACTGTGATTCTATATTGAGGTTGAAGTACTGTGACTAAGGCTCTTGAGATCACAACATCTAACTCTTCATTTTGCAAATGTGGAAACTGAGGCCAGAAACTTTGGTTATACATATTAGAAGCACAGGCAAGATTAGATTTGAGACCCCCTTACTCACTCTCAGTTTAACACTGTTTTTTCTATAATATATGTCTTAATATTTCTGAACATTACTTTGTTTTGGTCCTTTTATCCCAAGTACCCAGCAAAAAGTCTGACACATAATAAATATTTAATAAATTGTTGTTAATTAATTCCAAGTAAGTTTCTAATTTCAAATGTCAAGGTGGCTTTTATAGAAGAAAACAGAAATATGCTTTTAACATATTGAAAGTGGCACGAAAGAAAAAGAGTACCACAAAAAATAGGAAATTACACAAAAAGACTTTTCTTATAAATAGATAAATATGATCCTTTCCTTGCACATTTCTAGAACTGTCATAATGGTATACTGTAGTATATTAAAGACCAAGAAAAACCCTTCTCAAGAAGGATATTATCTTTTTCATTTATGCAATGCACTCTCTCAATCAACTACCATTTACTGAAGTCACATGACCAACAAGATGAGGGATGAATTACTTTCTTCCAGTATCTTTAACTCTCATTATACCTCCTTTTGCCATACCAAAAAGAATACCGCACATGTAAAATAATCACAGCTAAATCTACAGAAAATAAGAGAATCCTGGAAAAGGTAGAATCCTTAATGAATTAATACCAAATTAATACTAAAAAGCATACATTTACTGCTCTTCCCTCATCAGTCTCCATATGTCCTATAAGGAGTACCAGCAAGAAAGCACTCGGATCCTCTATTTCAGTAACTGTCCCCAAATCTTCTGCCATTCCCAACATCCTATAAGAAATTCCAGACAATCACTTTACCCAACTACATGAAAGAAAAGAGGAAAGAGGAAGAAAGAACCAAGAAAGGTGTCAGTTCTGAAATCTAAACTAGATATAAAGGAAAGGTAAATAAAATCCCGCAGTAGGTCCCTAAACATTACTGAGGATAAGGACCTGGGCTGCCAAGCCCTACATTCTCCAACATAGAGAGGCTAAGAAAGTCTTGAAATTTGGCTAAAGTCCTTAATATTTAATTAATTAATTACAACATTATTTTATATATATTATATAATTATTTTATAACATATTATATAATTAAGCAATATTATATAATATATTATAATATAATTATTATAATATATAATACAATGATATTAATAATTAATTTTGTTGATTAATAATTAATTTTAATATTGTCATATATTATATAATTATTATTGTATAATGTATTATATAATTATAATATATTTTATAATATAATAATAATAACAATATATTTAATATTGATAAAATTTTCAATAAATAAGTAATTGAGGGGGGAGGAATGAGATATCAAAGTATCAAGAGAAAAGTCTTCAGTAAAAGCCCAACATACAAGTAGAAAAATCAATAAAAAGTATCCTAAAATCAGAAGAATGAGAGGATACTATCCTCTTCAGAGAGGATATGATGTTTTATTAATAAGTATAATATGAAAAAGGTAAATTAGTAATACCTATGAAAAAGAGTCCTGTGAGCTTCCTAGAAAACAGAATAACAAGAAAATCCAGAATGTGCATTGTTAAAATCTCCATCAATTTCTTGTCTAGATAATCTTTAAAATGACAAATCAATCCCTGATTTGTCTTGCTGATTTTCAAAGGTGTAAATGCTTACCATGAATATTTAACAATGAACTTTCCTATAAGAGGTATGAGCTTGCTCCAACATACCCCTGATTAATATTATGATTCTGATTATTTGCTACCTGGATGATCTCAGTTGAGGAAGTTATTAACTTCCCCAGACTTTAATTTCCTATTCTGTAAAAGGGGAGATTTGGATTAGATGAGCTCCAAAGTCCTTTCAGGAACAAAATTGGAAATCCCCAAAAGCAGTTACTTATAATAATTATATTCATAGGTACTTAGAGAGAAAGGAAGACTTTTTACTGACTATTTCTTTCTATTGGGAGGACAGTTAAAAGACTAGCCTCAATATGAGTAGAGATAATTTGGACATCATAGACCTCCCAGAAGAAAATAATTTTTATTAAGTTCTAAAGACTATAATGTAGTAAATAAGACAAGAAAATTATTCAGAATTTCTGAAGATAGGTGAAAAAAACTATCAAAAGGATCCACAGATAGCATTTTGATTTTTTAAAATTATCTTTATTTTCATAAGCATTTACTAAAAGTCCACAAGATGCACAAAAGCTAAGGGTTGTCTACAAAGTGAACAAAACAATGATACTTGCCTTTGTAAAGGACTTATAATTTAATTGGGAAAATGACATGCATATAGACACAGCAATTGAAGAATAATTCATTCTAGGGTTTGGCACCATCTATTGGGACAATAGGAACAACCACGATTTCTCTTATGTCCTCACCATCACCAGAAAAATGGGAATCATCTGCACAATACATTTGGGAAAAGAAAGGAAAACCATAATTAAAGCTTTGAACAGATCTTGTGACCCAAATGGCTTTGGCTAAGTGCTTGATCTGGAACTTTTTCTACTTAAAGAATGTGTAGGTATGTGGGTGTATGTATCCTATTACAAATAAAAAGGGTAATTAATGAAAAAAAAACCATGAAGTTCTATTTTGACCAATGATTTAGTAAGAAGAGATCTATTTTCCCAAGAAGCACACCTGTCTCTTATATTTAATTGAAAATTTTTGGAAATGTGTTCCAAAAATCATAATTTTCATTTTAGCTTCAACTCCAGCCAAGCACAGTAGATTGTCACTGATATTTTTTCTTGGTTGGTTGGTAGAAAGAGGTGATTAACAACACTCGACATGTATGTATATATATATGTGTGTATCTGTGTGTGTATGTAGTGAGAGAGAGAGAGAGAGAGAGAGAGAGAGAGAGAGAGAGAGAGGCAGATAGGCAGAGAGACAGAGACAGAGAGAAACAGAGACAGAGTGACAGAGAGAGTGACAGAGACAGAGAGAATGAAGAAGTATGTACTCCAATAAGTTTGGTTTCTGCTCAAGTTTTGGTTTAAATGATTACTGTGTATCCAATGGAAATAAAAACAGAGATGTGTTGTTTTAGCTGATATTCATTACTAGATTTAGTCAGCCCACTATTTCACATCACTACAAATATCCAAACTTGAATCAAGGGACCAGAAGGACAGGAAGCAATATATCTAAGCACCATCATTGATGCCAATACTGTTTATCCAAACAATCTCCTAGACAAACTTACTTAATGTTTGTTTTGAGAAAACTGAAGCTCAGAATTTCTGGAGAGTAAAAGGAAGAATTATTTTTAAAATCAAAAGAATCAGTTTAGCAAGCCTTGCCTGACCACTCTTAATATTAGCACTTTCCCTGTGTTATTTATTTCCCAATTATCCTGTATAAAAATTTTAATGCATATATATATAAATATGTATACATATTTATTTGAATTTTATCTCCCCCATTAAATTGTAAACTCCTTGGAGGCAGCAATTATCTTTCACCTTTTTTCTATCTGTAGCACTTAGCACAGTACCTGGTATGTAGTGGGTACTCATTGACTGATTGATTGACTGAGGAAAAGGTGACAGATTTAATATCCCACCTGCCTCTAAAAAAAAGGCAGTTTACAAAGTTAAACATATTGTTATTAGAAATAAAAAAAAGAAACAGAGACTATTTAAAGATAGAAAGTATATTCTAAGAGGTTCATGAGCTAATTATTATAACAAGACACTGAATTAAGTTTTCAGTGCCATTGAGTCTTAAGAGAATAAAAAGAAAACTAATTATTGAGTCATGTATTTCTTTCTCCATTGCTAAAAAAACACATATAATTCCAAAATATTTTTCCTTAAAGTTAAATGCAAGAATGGATTGGGTGTATATATGTGAATATGTAACCCAAGGAATATATGCTGAGGATTTTTATATGAGGAACACCGAGTAACATGCTGGAATGTCTTCAACTATAGTTTTGCAAAAGACATAAGAAACAAGATTGAAATGGATAATTCTTATATTGATCCTCCATAAAAGCTGAGAGCATAACATTAAATTGCAAGTTAGCAAAAGCATTTTGTCTGCTGGGGGCCAAGAAGATATGGTTCCAGTACTTTGTTTTTTGTTAGCCCATTGGTAAAGTTAGAAAGCAGAAAACATAGATAAACATGAATTGAATGTACATGAATGAATTGAATGTAAGTTTATGATCATGGTTCAATTTAATTTTTACCTAATTATCACACACTCTGAACTACTTAGGTAGCTCAATGTATAGAGCACCCAGCCTGAAGTCAGGATGACCAATTAAAATCTTGTTTCAGACACAAGCTGTGTGACCTTGGCCAAGTCACTTAACTGTTTGCCTCAGTTTCCTCATCTATAAAATGAGCTGGAGAAGGAAATAGCAAATCACTCCAGTATCTTTACCAAAAATAAAAACAAAAAACAAATGGTGTCACAAAGAGAAAAATGTCTGAAGCAACTGAGCAACCTTGTCTTTTTGTTATTTATAGATTATTAATTTGATATCTCAGTGTCCAGTTCTACTTATTGAAAGTCTGTATCAATAGATTCTAGTTCTAGTTCTGAAGGTAGGGGAAGGGGAGAAGAAAGATGCCCTTCACACAATATCAAAAACCTTCCATGTAGATCATATGATCAAAGTTATGTTCAGTTTCTTGCTATAATTAATTGAGATCAGAGTTGGTCAGTTGTTTTATCTTGAGTTACCTATACATACACACAGACACACAGACACAAAGACACACACACACAGAGACACACACACACATACACACACACACCCACACACACACACACACCCACACACACACACACAATTTGTTCTCGTAACATCCAAGATAGCCACTTTCTTTTTTTTCACTAACATAGCAAGAAATGAGGTGGTTATGTTGGCTTTTACAACTCTCAATGGTGGAACCTCAAACCCACATCCTGCAAAATAATACCCTCTGTGATGAATGGCAATACAGAGCTTACTGATTCACATGGAATTTTCTCCAATGTGGAGTTAAAGAACTGACATTGTCTGTTATCAGCATGGCATACATAGCTTATTCAAAGAATGCTTTCTCCCCCACAGAAATTTTTAGTTCTCTCTAGACTTGACATCATTCTCAAGTTTTCTGTAGTCAGTTTTTAATAACCCTTCCCAGCTCTGTTACTATGTAGTTAAATACCTTTTTGATTTATAGAAAATTCAAGAGCACGGCAATTCTAGTCCAAGCTATAAATCCCTAGGAAAAACACTACACTAAGGCAGAGGAACCCATTATTTTTTATCTCTGGAACATCTATCTCAAATATTCAAATGAAACTATAATGATCTCAATAATTTGGGAAGTCTCTTCAACTCTACCGATTGTAATCCATTCCCGCTGGCATATTCTGTTCATTATCTATGTTATGCCACTAATTTGCCATAAGGGCCTCACTTAATGAATTAGATGCATTATATTCTTTCTTTTGGCATCACTAGGGCATAGTGACACTCCGTGCCTATCTACCTGTCATTTCTTGCCATTGATGTGTGACTATGCCTTCTCCTTTTTCTATTATACAATATCCTTTATCTTGGTTCTTCTTCAGAGTTCCTCATTGGTTCTATGATGAGATCTGCTTCCACCCATCATGAGACTCTCCATGGATTTCTGTGTGATATTCTTTTTTAATTCTTCAGAAGCATGTGCAGTCTATATCTTGTTGCCTGAAGAACATTAATTGTCAAAAATGTGTGCCTTTGCTTTCATTAATGTTTGGGATAAGTAAAAGAACTTTGAAATTTCTTGAAAACAATCCAAGCCACTCTATTCCTCCTATTGAACTCTGAGTTCACAAAATATCCCTAGTCACTAGCAAATAGATTGTTGAGCAATGTTAAGGAAGGACGTAAGGCCATTGATGCCATGATATCATTTTTCATACAAAATGATACTAGGGTCCCATGGTGGAAAGGTTAATAGAGGAAATACTTTAAATTGTGAAAAATAAAATTTATTACTATAATGTCATGGTGGATTCAACATGATGATGGAGAACTTTATAACTGGCCTGGATTCCTGTTCTCTTCAGAAGGTCCAAAAATGAGGTGCTTCCCCCACTACACCAACAGCATTCTGAGGACATGAAAAAGTTTAAGTATCACTTTGAAATAAAAGTTGTCCTGTCATCCCAATAATCTATAAGAACAAATATGAAAAAAAAATTAAAAGGAATTAAAATATTCAGCAACTATAGTTGAGCTCTATCCTTCTATTCATTATATGCAAGAGATCTGAAAGTATGCTACTTAGTCCATTTGGTGGGACTAAAAAAAAAAAAAAAAAGAAATTTATTTATTTATTTATTTTCCATAAAGAAATTATGGAAGATCAAATACAAGAGGCCTACAGAATGGGCAGAAATGAATAGATAGTCATCTACTCAAGGGAGTATTTATATCAATTAAATCACAAAGCCTTCAAATTCTGGAAATGTGATTTGTGAAAGAATGTATAAGAATAGGACTGACCTCTGGGAAAAGTGAACAAAAATAATAATTGAATAATCATATTATAAGTTTGTATTTGGAAAAGATCTTAGAAGCCATTCCAATTATAACTCTCTCATTTTTAAATGAGGATATTGAAACATAGAAGGTTAAAGGAATTATCCAAGCTCATACAACTAGCAAATATCTAAGGCCAAATTCAAACTCTAGTCTTCCCAGGCAACTGAATGGCATAACAGATAAAGCCCTGGACCTGGAGACGGGGAGAACTGAGTTCAAATCTGACCTTAGACACCACTTAACCCCAATAGTCTCAGTTTCCTCTTCCATAAAATGATGTAGAAAAGGAAATGCCAGTCCACTCCAATATCTTTATCAAGAAAATCCCATGTGGGATGGATCATAAAGAGATAAATATGATTGAAATGATTGAACAACAACTTCTTGACTCCATAAGCAGCATGCTAATCCACTATAGCACCTAAATATTTCATCCAGGGAAGAGCATAAACAGAATATCATAATCTTTGTGCATTACAGGAATGTTACAATTGGATTCGGGGTGGAGGTGGGAGGGAAGGAATGTTTTGGTAGGAGAGAGGCGATAAGAAGGGGAAAAAAAGCTTTTAACCAAAACACCTTTTTTTAAGAAAAACCTAGACATTTGGTTCTTAATATGATTTTAAAATAAATTTCTTTCAGTATAGTTCAACTCTTTGGGGCAAGAGAGAGAACCATTTGTGATTCTTTGTGGTTTCTAGCATTGATCACCCCTCTGAGACTGGCAGCTCTCTGAGCCATTAACTTGTTTCTCTGGCTGCACAGTTAATTGAAATGAAGAACTGATAGAGTAGGATAATAAAAGTTTATCTGCAATAGGAAATAAGATTTCATTTTATTACTATTATTATTAAAGTTCATTTTTAAATTTACCATACTAATAGAACTCTGGGAGCCTACCATCTTCTCTCTAAACCCAGATAAAGAACTCAGCAGAAGAGTCTATCAGCAATTAGAAAAAGTGGTGCTCCAAATTTCTCTTCCCTAAACACAAATTTCACATTTCCTCTCCTGTGGGACGACAAACACACCCTTGGCTCCCAGCTGCAAAGTGTGTGTGGCGGCAAGTTTTTATTTTATAATATATTTTTATAGCATGATCATGTCTAGTAGTGATTTGTTTCATTAGACCTTCTGGAAAACCCAACCACAGTTCCAATGGGTATTAGGAAGAAAAAGTAGTCAGCACTTTAGTAGGAAGAATACTGATTCTAGAACCCATAGAACCTGGGCTCATATAGGGAGAGGAGGGGGCTGGTTTAAGATGACATTCTTTTAAATGTGCATTGTTAATGTCTCCATCAATTTCTTGTCTAGACAATCTTTAAAATGACAAATCAATCCCTGATTTGTAACTTGCTGATTTCCAAAGGTGTAAATGCTTACCATGAACATTTAACAATGAACTTTCCTACAAGAGGTATGAACTTGCTCCAACATACCTCTGATTAATATTATGATTCTGGTTATTTGCTACCTGGGTGATCTCAGTTGAGGAAGTTATTAACTTCCCCAGGCTTTAATTTCCTATTCTGTAAAATGGAGATTTGGATTAGATGAGCTCCAAAGTCCTTTCAGGAACAATATTGGAAATCCCCAAAGGCAGTCACTTATAATAATTATATTCATAGTTACTTAGAGAAAGGAAGACTTTCTTTTTTTTTTTTTTACTGACCATTTCTTTCTATTGGGAGGACAGTTAAAAGACTAACCTTAGTATCTCATTGACCTATGTGGTCAGTAAACTGAGTCTACTAAGTCCATCTGATGGCTTTTTTGAAATATGAAGGCTAAATATCTTAAGTATCATCATACTGAGGTATTTCAGGGCTGAGAGGACTGGAAATGAAAGTCTCCATCTTTGACCACCATCCTGGTGGCTCTCCTGCTTCCTTCACTCTTCCACTAAGATCAAAGCTGGTCCCGAGATCCTCCAAAGAGCTAGTCTGGATACTACATTATGGCGCCCATATGTGAGACACAAGAGTCACAAGAAGCATAAGAAATAAAGAAGCAGCTGCACTCGAGAGCTATTCGTAAGTAGGATCTTCCCAAAGTTCCTTTGGTAATCTGCAGGGAAGGAAAGGGAGAAGAGACCAGGTAAGACTTTTTTAGTGGGGGGGGGGGGGGGAGAGGGAGGTGTAATTAAATGGGCCAAGACAGCAAAGGGCTGAGTCAGGAGACTGATGAGAGACTTATAAAAAATGCCTGTTCTGACTATAGTCCTCTTCTCCATTTGAAAGTTTGCCTCTATGACATCTCACGAGATTCAACACCTGCTATAGTGTTGTTTGAATTCCCTAGCATGTGAATTCAGATACCTTAGCATGTGGACTTAAATAACAGCCAATGCATAAACTTACTGACCATTCTGTGGGGGGGGGGGGGGGGGAATAATTATACTCCCATAAAACAAAAAACAGGGAATTTTTAAGGACCATGCCTGGGTGAAGGGGCAGGTCAATTCTCCAAGAGCCTCCACAACTGTTAATCATAGCTTGATTGCAAAGTTGCAAAGCAATCTTTGATGACACAGATGTTTCTTGTGGATTAGGAATGAAATAAATTGGAGTCAAGAGGAGAGAGGTCAGAGAACGCAACTGCCTCTCAATCTCCTTATATCATCACCATCCTGTCACATGAAGAGATCCATTCTACAAGTCTGAGTTAGACCTCCAGCAGCCACTGGCAAGTGGCTCCCTTATCACAATAATGAAGATCACAAAAGCTTCATTTTCTTTCAGGTCTTTTGCTATAAGTAATAGTAACTAACATATGTTGCCATTTTATACATTATTTAAGGTTTGTTAGGTAAATCTAGTTAAACCAAGATAATACATCAATGATACTTTTAAATCCTACTTTTATGTGACATCCTAAAATTCTTACCATTTTCAGATGCCATATTGACAGCTATTTAATTTTTATTATGCTCATTCTATTAAGTAATAACCTTAATAAGCAAGCAACATTATCATTCATCCTTGGTCCAGTTAGGTTGAAAATTTACAGAATATTCAGCAGAAATTTTAAAAAATGATTCATTGTAAAGAGAAAAAAATTCTAAATAGGGAGAAAAATAAATGACTCTAGATGTAGCTGAGCTTTTTCAAAAATCTGTACAGCAAAGAAATTAATGATATTGAAACATGGAGAAAAGGAAAACAGAGATGAACACAAGGTTTCTCATAAAAAGTAAACATCCCAATATTTTCCTTAGAAATAGTGGCCATTTCTCCCATCAAGGCTCAATGCAATAGAAAGTCTCTTCATTTTAATGGAAAAAATGATTTTTCAAGAACTCAAATATTATATCCATTCAAGGATACTGGAGATGAAAGTCAAATACTATAAAAAATGTCAAAAATCTTAAGGAAATTCTGTCAATTCTCCTTCTATCCCCTAAGCTTGTCCTCCAACTACCTTAGGGAGTTGAGCCATTACCTGAAAGAATTTCATTGAAGAGTCCCAATGCCATCTTTGCCATTATCTACCAGATAAGCCTGGCTATATCTGTTACCTTCCTGGTTCCCTTTTTCTCAGGTCTGACAAGGGAGAAGAAATGATGCTAAGAAATAATTTTGTATTTCTTTAAGGGACATAGTCATCACGTTACTAAAAAAAAAAAAAAAAAGCCTATATAAAAAGTAATTACTAATAAGACCAAGTGAAAGAAAAAAAAAATCTATCTAAAAGTCCAACTATATGAAAACATGTCTATAATATAGGGATTTGAAGGAGAGTAGTGTGTGTGTGTGTGTATGAAATAGAGGGAAGATGGGGGGGGGAGTTGCTAGATTGCAATTGTATACAAATAATGAGTGAAATATGGTAATCCAAGTCGTGTCAAGAAGCAGTCCATGTCAGTGTCCAATTTAAAAAGTCTCATGATGATTTTAAACTGCACTGAGAGAGGTAACATTCATAATTTGGGAAGAGTTTTATAGCCCTACCCCACCTTGTCATACTATATCTGAAATACATTCTGAGTTTTAGTTTTTTAAAAGGCAATGGCAACCTGGAAAGCACCCAGAGAAAAATGACCAGAATGATCTAGAGATCTTGCCACAGGAGGACTACTTGAAGGGAATGGATTCTACTCTCTTCCATTCTAAAGATATTAATTTGTCTCTTCAATTATTTTAGTTTAATCTATTTAAAGACAACTTTATTACCCCCAGCTTTCTTTGCCTCATCATCAAGTCCCTATCCATATTTCATCTTTCCCTAATTTTAGAGTTCTGCTTAATTTATTAAATCTTTGGTTATTTCTTATTTTTATCTAATTATTTATTTTTCCCCTTTTTTTTTCAACAGTCATGTAAAATCCCTGTGTTCCCCAACCACATGTTTTGTTTGTTGGATATTTCATTTTTCTGCAGTCTTTTTTAGAAAGGATTTCTTTTCCTCATTCCTTTCATTATTTATCTTTTCTCTCTGTGTATTCTAGATTTTTATTCTTGGATTCATGGCCCTCGTACTTATTCTTTCTTTAGCCTTTGTATCCTCCATGAAGTAAAAGTTTCAAAGATACATATTTTGACTTTTCTTTTCATGATAATTTTGATGTTTGCTGTTATTTCTCACTTTTAGAAATATCATTCTTGCAGGTGATAGGAAAGATAGAAATATTGACCAATGGTAAATTTTTCCTATGTCCATAATAGCTCAATTTATTACTATTCTTTGCTTTCCATATGATCATGGTTTTTCCATTTGTCATGAAATCCCCTTAAATCCATAACCTACCACTCTTCTGGATATCAATTGGCATTTCCTCCCGAACCCCCGCCCCCGCCCAAGAGTTCTGATTTCCCTTCTTCTGAGACAGGATGAGTGGTTTCCTACACACTGCAAAGATTTTACCCATTGTAAAATATCTTATCACTAAAATAAATAAGACTTTACCTTTTTCCCTTCCCCACTTCAATCTACTCTTTGACCTCCTAATCTAATCTCCTATAGTCTCTCTTCATTCATTCATTTCCATCTGAAATGTTGTTCATCCATCTATTTTATTCATTCAAAAAGCTTTTTACTAACTGTCTAATATATTTTGGTGTTTCAGTTAGGATAAAAAAATAATAATAATAACGATACAATAAAAATAATTACTGCAGTTAGGAGCTTCTAAGGAAAAACAATACCAATACAGATAAATAAAATATACACATTTGAGTATAAGAAAATAAGATCCATTGATATAGGAAAAGTGAATAAAGGGAAAGAGAACCATCATGGGGAGGGGGGGGAGGAAAGTAAGGTGCTCAGAAAGGCCTTTGATATAGAAGACAATATTTAACATTAACCTTTTAGGAAATAAACTATTTCATAGTTTATTTATTCTGAGGTACAGGAAGAGGTTATTTCTTTTTGCTATTAAAAGTCAGAAATTCTTTTTCAATGTCTTAGCTGAGAATAAAAAATATAAAGAGGAAGACAGTTTTTGCCCCTAGATCAGGAATTCTTAAACTGAGTCCTGTGACCTTGAGTTTGTTTATATATATGCATGTATATGTGTAAATGTGTATATACATTTTAATATAATTGGCTTCCTTTGTAATCCTCTCTTTTATTTTGTACATTCTGCAAAAAGTTCCATAGACTACACATGCTTGCCAAAAGGTTCATGACACCTAAAAGATAAAAGAACCTCTCTTTGGCTTTTATTTCTTAAAGGAAAGAAAATTTTGAAGAAATAGTAAGAAAAAAAGAATGGTAGAAACCATTCTCTTCCTTTTTTTCTTTCTTCCTTTCAATTTTTTCCTTCATGACCTTATTCAATCTAACCAAATAAGCAGGATTCTTATACTTGTATCAGTGACCCATCTCTCCTTGTGGAGATATCATAAGTAAATTAAGAAGGAAGCAAGGAATATTCTTTTGGCATGAGCAAGAAATAAATGAAAATCCAAAACTAAGCTGGGAATTACATTTAGTTCTAATTCATTTCCCGTGTGCCACATAGAGGATAATAAGATCTTCTGTTAAGTAAAGATTAGTTAGTTACCCTGACTTCTAACATGAAAGAGACATTTTTCTTACCTGCTAGAATTTTCAAACTGTGGAAATCTCCCAAGAATGTGAAAAAGCACACCAAACTTTCCTCTAGGCCAGGCTTTTTAAACTTGGGGCCCACAGATTCTCTAGGAGTTCATGGAATTGATTTAAAAATCATATCTATTTTCATTAACCTCTAACTGAAATTTGCATTTCTTTCAATCGTGAAAGACAACAAATATTCTGAGAAAAGGTTCATAGATTTTCAACAGGCTATCAAAATAGTCTATGATTCAACAATGGTTAAGAACATCTCTTCTAAGGTAAATGTAGATAACTTTGGCCAAAAGGATTAGAAAACCTGCAGAGATTAAGATTAAGATAAAAGCAAAAACTAAATAATACTTTACTTTTTATTAAATGGAAGAAGAATGTGGAGAATAAAATGGGTAATGCATTTCTCTTTTTCAATTGCAACTGGGCCTCTGATTTTAAATAACTCCAGTAAGAATTGTGCTTATTTGATCAGATTGGAAAAGGTCATAGCAAATAGAAGAAAGAAGGGAGAAAGACAAAAGGAAGAGAAATGGTTTCCACCTTTATTTTTCTTACCATTTCTCCAAAAATTTCCTTCCTTTAAGAAATAAAGCCAAAGAGTGGTTTTTGACCTTTTAGGTTAAAAATCCTTTGGCAGGCTGTTGTGCCCTATGGAAACTTTAATAAAACCAGGATCTTAGATTATAGAGTTGAACTAATCCCCATCAGTCCCTTTCCTGCTTGCCTCAGGGAGTAATTTTATCAGTACTTCAGGCTTTCTCTGCCAACCCTACCTAGTGACCTCATCCTCATACTCTAAGAAGGTTAAGGGAAAAGGGAAAACCTCTTTTGAACTATTGTTATTGATTTGTAAAATGCCTTTTGCATGAATCAAAAGGCTAAAAGCTTAGTTATATAAAAAAGAAAAGAATTTTTTTTTTCATCTCAAGGATAGTCCCCATCAACTTCGATTGTACTCATGATGGCAAAAGAAAGATCATTTACTTACTATTCCCATTTTAGTTAGAGATAAGCAAAAACCCAAGGGAAAGAAGAAAAACTGTCTCCCTTTATTAATTATTATGCTTTTATTTTTCTCCCCTCCAAGATAGAAAATCTTTCTTATTAAAAAAAAAAAAGATGGAGGGAGAGACAGTGTCCTGAATCTTCCCATTTTTTCTGTTGTTTTAATTCTCTTGGCTTCCTCTCGCTTAGGAAATTAAAGAATAAATGCTATTTTCAAATACCAGGAATGTCCCTAAGTACAGTCCTGCCAGAAATGGAAAATTTCATTAAAAATAACAATAACAGTAATAATAATAATAATAATCATGATAAATGCTAGCATTTTATACAATGCTTTAAAGTTTGCAAAGTGATGTTCAAATATTATCTCATTTTTCCTCACAACAATCATGGGAAGTAGGTACCATCATTATCATCTCCAATTTAATAGAGCAAAACAGAGGCAAGGAAAGGTTAAGTGATTATCCTGAGGTCATACAGTTAAAAGGTGTCTGGTATTGATTTGAACTCACATTTTCTTTACTTGAGGTCCAGTGCAGTATGTGTAATAAGGGTAATCAGAAAAACTCCCTGATCTCTTGGACATGGACATCATCCTTGTAGCTGGACAATCAATATTTGCTACAATAATATAATGAGACAGTTCTTCAAAAAATCAATGCTTAGCAAACAAAACAATACAGCAAATAAGCAAATTAGTAACAATGCTAGGTGTATGTGCTACTCTATGATACTTGCCCCAGTCCAGCTGTTGAGAGAAGTAGCCTCATTATATATTTAGGGACTTGGAAGCCTCTGCTGATGTTGTCTGTTGCAAAAGCACACTAAAATTTTGACAGCTCTTAATACCCACAAATGACTTATGAGATTACCTTGCCCAAGAAGCTGGTCAGTGGGAAAAAGAAAAAAAAAGTGCAATACAGAAAAGTTTTGATGGAAGAGAGACAGAGAAAGGTACACAAGGATGTTGCCTGGGAGGGGAACACCAAGAAAACAAAGAAGAGTGACAGGGAAAGAATGACAATGAAAGGGGTGCTCCAAGCCCTCACCTTTGCTTGTGTCATCATTTGGCCTAAGAGTCCTATAGAAGATAGTACTAGATCAATATATTTACATGTCAAATCATAATATCCCACATCTAAAAAAAAATTAGAAATGTAGTAGCATTACTTCTTTATTTAATGGATCCAGAAATCAAGGTCCAAAGAATGTATAATCTAGACTTTCAAAATAACTTGATTCTGAAGTGTTGTGCTTTTTTCCCCCCTTATCCATATTTGATCACATGAAAGCTCATTGGATACTTTGATAAACAATATCATGTCATGGAAAGAGTGTTGGATTTGTAATTAAAAGATCAAATATTTTCTTTAATGTTTACGATTTACTTGTATGACTTAGGACAAATCATTTTCCTTCCCAAGAATTCATTTTTCTCAAATAGAAAATAAGAAAGTTATGGTAGATGACTTCAAAAATTCACATCATACATTTAATAGCTGTGTGATCCTCTGTCTCAGTTTCCTCATTTGTGAAATGGGATTCCCAGGAATGTAAGGATCAAATTAGACAATAGTAAGATGCTTAACCATTCTAATCCCATAGTAAGTGTTTTATAAATTATATCTATAAATATTGTTATTATTGTATCTGATTCTACAATCTGAGTTTAAAGACCCTGTCCTCCTCGATTATCCCCACCTCTGTTATCTATGTGACCTTCAATAAACACTTCTTTCTATACCTAATCCATCCATTGTAAAAATGAAAGAGCTTATTTTAAGCTAGATGTTAATTTTCTTTTATCTTGGACCTTTTGGCAATTTAATGAAATCTATGAGTTCTACAGAATGTTTTCAAATAAAATATATTGGATTAAAAAGGAAACAAATCATATAGAAATATAGCTGTCAAAATATTTTTAAATACATTCTATGTTTAGAAGAATTTGCATATATTTAACCCTATGTCAGATTTCTTGCTGTCTTGGGGAGGGGAGGGAAAGGTAGAAGGAGAAAAATTTAGAACACAAGGTTTTTCAAAGGTGAATGTCAAAAATTAGCTTTGCATATATTTGGGTTTTTTTAAATTTTTATTTAATAATTACTTTATATTGACAGAATCCATGCCAGGGTAATTTTTTTTACAACATTATCCCTTGCACTCGTTTCTGTTCCGATTTTTCCCCTCCCTCCCTTCACCCCCTCCCCTAGATGGCAAGCAGTCCTATATATGTTGGATATGTTGCAGTATATCCTAGATACAATATATGTTTGCAGAACCGAACAGTTCTCTTGTTGCATAGGGAGAATTGGATTCAGAAGGTATAAATAACCCGGGAAGAAAAACAAAAATGCAGATAGTTCACATTCGTTTCCCAGTGTTCTTTCTTTGGGTGTACCTGCTTCTGTCCATCATTTATCAATTGAAACTCAGTTAGGTCTCTTTGTCAAAGAAATCCACTTCCATCAAAATATGTCCTCATACAATATCGTTGTCGAAGTGTATAATGATCTCCTGGTGCTGCTCATTTCACTTAGCATCAGTTCATGTAAGTCTCGCCAGTCCTCCCTGTATTCATCCTGCTGGTCATTTCTTACAGAATAATAATATTCCATAACATTCATATACCACAATTTACCCAGCCATTCTCCAATTGATGGGCATCCATTATTTTCCAGTTTCTAGCCACTACAAACAGGGCTGCTACAAACATTTTGGCACATACAGGTCCCTTTCCCTTCTTTAGTATTTCTTTGGGATATAAGCCCAATAGAAACACTGCTGGATCAGCTTTGCATATATTTGGAAAAATAAGATACTGTTTAAAACGTACATAGATGATTACTAAGGCCCTTCCGCTGTTACAATTTTAAATCACTTAAAACTCTAAAACCTGTGACCCCTGACAGATTAAAAAACTCAGAGCAATATTACAATGAAGGCAGCATGGTGCAGATAAGGGGCTCTGATTATAGAATCAGAGGATATTGGTTTAAATGCTGAGTTTGAGGCTTACTACCAGTGTGACCCTGAAAAGATCATTTAACTTTCTCAGCTTCTGTCAAACTGACTAAATGAAGAAATTGGGCTAGTTGTTTTGGGAAGCCTCTCCTGGGTTCAGATACTATAGCTGTTATTATATGAGACACTGTTCAAGAAATTCAGCTAGATGATAGAGTAAGTAGGATGTGAGGATGGCTCCATTAACCTCAATTCACAGATGAGGTATCTGAAAGGAAGAGGTTAGCTGTCCAGAGCCAATGCCCATAAGACTTTAGCAGAGTCAAGATGAGAAAGAGCATTGTTAAGTTACCAAGCCACTAAGCAAAAGTAAATTTTCATTCTGATCAATCTTTCAGAAGAGATGAGGTCACTGAAGTTTTTATCTAAGAGGAAAATAAGTTCTCTGTAGTACCAGAACTCATTAACTTCTGACATAGAGTTTCTTTGAAGAAGATGATAATAAATTAGTGACTGAATTCAACAACAACCAAACTCCCAAGGACCAAAGGTTAGAAAATTCATAATCACAATATTAGTAATCTGCGGATACTTTACCTAATTATTCTCTCTTTATACATATCTTTCTATCACTCACAGACCCTATCTATCTCTGTCTCTGCATTTTTCTTTCCCTCTGCCTCTTTCAGTTGTTTAATATGCATTTACTGAGCCCCTATTATGTGACAGGCAATGTGCTAAATGTTTTTCTCCCTCTCCTTCTCCCTTTCTGTTTTTGTCTGTTTTTTTTTTTTATCTCTGTCTCTTAATGTGTCTCTTTCCCCTCATTTTACAGTTGGAGAAATAGAAGTCAAGAGAGACTAAGTTATTTGTCCAATATCACACAGCTAGCAAGCAGGAGAGTTGGGATTTAAACTCCAGAACAATGAGACTCACATCCTCATGCATGTAGATTTAGGAAAAGCAGCTTCTTGCTATTGAAGGTTGCATTGTGGTCCTGTGTTAATTGCTTAGCTTTTAAGTAGAGAGGGAAACAATGAAAGGAAACTCATTGGTGAGAAAAAGCACAAGGATGAACCAGGAAGCTCTAAAATACACAGTAGCCTTCTTAACATTTGTTTACATGTACATTAGCACAAACCATCAATATCATATGGTCAATTGGAGAACAAGAGAAGCCCCCATTAAATTTCTTTTATGAACTGCATTGAGGTATATGCCTAATGTTTTCAGTTAACAACGTAAGAGTAGATTCCTCATTTTCATGAGTCTTCTTTAGTGATGTACTTGAGAGAGCTAGAGACTTCCGTTAGCATAATAAAAACATAAATAATTTAGATTATTTATTTTGCTTCTTCATTTAACATTTCCTATCCAAGAGAACTATAAATCATTTTAATAATGATATTTTTGTTTTTGGTAAAAATTAGAAGTATGTGTATTTAGATCTATGTGCCCTACTAGTTGCAAGAGTCTAACCACTCAACATCATGGTGTCACATTGAATTATTTGGTAATATTTCAGAATGAGCACAATTTTCTCATTTTTCTGTAAGATAGCGTGGCATAGTAAATAGAAATCCAATCTCAGCTCCATGAGGACATGAATTCAAGTTTTACCTGAGAGACATATAGTAATTCTGGGCAAATTACTATAATGACAGTAACCCAGGACTCAGAAACTATATAGAACCCATTTGTATCTTGTCACTTCTTTCTTAGATTGTGGGTAGTACCAATACAAAGTCAAATAATAGCAGGATCAATCATTCTGTCTTCTGAAATGACATCAACCATAGTTGAATGTAGACTTATTGGGATTTTCTCCAAGGACAACTTGGCATACTGGAAAATGCCCTGAAATTGGAAAAAAATGTGTTTGAATCTTAACTCTACCACTGACTATGAATGTAACACTCTATAAGTCACATAATATCTATAGGTATCAGTTTCTTAATCCGACAAATGAAGTTGAAATAGATAGCCTACAATGTTACTTCTAGTTCTAAATTTTTGATCCCATGATAAAATGTTCCCCTAGCCTTCTCTTCATTAGCTTCCCCATCTTGGAGCACTGTGGATCCCTAATTCCTCCTTGGCTTTTTGAATTTCATTACCCTGGTGATCTTTGAGTTGGCCCTTCTCAACATTCTGCTTACTGGTCCAGTTATAACTTGAATCACTTCTGCTTTCCTCATATAATTGCTCTTCCTCAAGCTTTGTTAACTGACTTTAATAATTAACATGAATTGAAGTTACAGTAATAAAACACTGTTCACATGTTTTCAACACAGATGTGGGAGGCATAATGGCAAGATGTAGCAAATAATCAGATATGTAGGGTGAAGAAAAGAGTAAGTCCAGGATAATAATATAATTATAAGCCAGAGAGACTAGAAGGTGAATAGTGTCTTGGACAAAAATTGGAAAGTATAAATGTCTCCAAGATATCCTGTTCAAAACAATAGGCAATTAGTGATAATGTAGATCTGAATGTCATCTACATAAGGACAATAATTAAAGCCATAATTGAACAATGAGATTGTCAAAAGAAAACATAAAGGAATATGAACACCCATAGAGAGGAAGTGTAATAAGGATGGTGAGCAAGTAGAAGAAGATAGAGAAAGAATAATAAGATAGAATGGAAAAGAACCAGGAAAGAGTTGTAATACATAATAAATCCAAAGACAAAGAGTTTTGAGGAGGAAAATATGGTCAATTGTGTTAAATATAACAGTTTCAGATAAGTAATATGGTTAGAAGCTGGGTTGCAAAGGTTTGAAGATTGAAAATAGGAAGTGAAAACAAAGCAAAGTCTATAATACATTAATGTATGCAGTGAATTTGGAATGCTTGAATGGGTCTGCAGGTAGCAAGGGAGGAATCAGTAGATAGAAAAAAGTTTAAAGATTCAAAGGAGTGGAAAGATTGACGCTGTTAAGTTGTTGGAAAGATGGGAGGGAATGGGAATCAAATATAAATGTCTAACTTATCTTTGTCAAGTTAAATAGTCATTTCACTATCAGAGAACATGGAGAAGAAGGGGATAGTAGAAAATGGTGTCAAGGGGCTCAGAGATAAAGGAAATGAGAGAAAAAGACATTTAGATCCAATGGTCTCAATTTTCATGGAGGCAAGATTCTCAGATGATAATGGGATAGTAGAAAATGTGAAAAATATGAAGAGAAAATTTGAAATATCTTCTGTGAGGAGTAAGAAGAGAAGCAATGATGAAATAATATTTGCAAGGCACTTAGCTATTGATTTAGGGAGTATAGAAATATTTCCTTATTTCTTTGAGGATGCCTTTGAACATGGATAAAATTTGTATTAAAAAAACAAATACTCAGGGAGCAGACTTTCTTGTGACATTCTCCAAATCAAATCAGCAGCCCATTAGTAGGAGTTGAGGGAGTAGATGGTGAGAAGAATCTAGACGTGAGATTTGGTGAGAATGAATGGTAGAATGAGGAGTAAGAAATTTGAGAGCAGAGGACTATTGAGAATTGAAATGGGAATTTATAAGGATGAGATTAGAAAGGGAATAAAGTCAGAACGAGGTTAATGATCTGAGAAAGTATTGAGGGTTTTAAAAATAAGCCTGAGGGATAGGAAGAGATGGAATGAGAGGCGATTGTAGTCAACAAAGGGAATACAGAGTTTCTAAATATGGGAGTGGAATACTCCTATGTAATGATAATCCCTGTATATGGCTTAAAATTGTGAGAATCAACATTAGATTATAGGACCATTCCTCTCCAGTGGTCCTCAACGTGTAGTCCAAAGAATTGCTGGGGTCTCTGAAACCCTTTCAGAGGATCTACAAATTCAAAATTATTTTTATTTCTAATATAGTAAAAAGCTATAAATCTAACCCATGTGAACAAAAACCCTTTGAACAGATCCTCAATAGTCTTTTAACTATCTGAGATACTGAGAACAAAAGTTTGAGAACCAGAGTCTAAACCAACTTCTTCATGTGACAGGTGATGAAAATTAACCCTATAGCCCTTAGGATCAAATATAAAATCCTCTGTTTGGCTTTTAAAGCCTTTCATAACCTAGCCCTATTTCCAGTCTTCTTATACCCTCTCCTCCACATATATCTCACCCCCATCACCAATATTCTGAGATGCAATGACACTGGCTTCTTAGCTGACCCTCACATAAGATATTCTATCTCCAGTCTATAGAAATTTTCACTTGCTGAACCTCTTGCCTGGAATTCTCTCTCTCCTCACATCTCCCTCCTGGCTTCTTTTAATTCTCAGCAAAACCAAACCTTTTACAAATAGCTATTGCTGATATCCATTAAAACTAGTGCCTTCCATCTGTTGATTATCTCTAATTTATTATATGTGTATATAATATATCTCACTTATGTATAATCATTCACTTATTTCCCAACTCAAACTCAAGCTCCTTGAGAACAGCACAGTGTCTAGTACTTATTAAGCACTATGTAAATACTTATTCCCTACCTTCCAATGAAGTGTTTTTTTTTTAATAAGTTGGGTTTCCATCCCTGATGACTTTTTAAAAGTATTTTCCTTTTAAAATTTATTTCCTTTCAATTTGTGGAATAAAACAAGCATTTCCATAATATAGTATAATTTTTAAAAGATGATTACACATGAAATGGTAAATCTATTATGTACAACAACTTGCTATTCCTTTTTAAAAATATTTTAAATCAGGATGAGCTCCTCATGGAGAAACTATCAAAGTTTGGAACAAAATCAAAATTTCTTCATAATCTTCACTACTGTGAAAACCAAAAAGAATTAGAAACATGAATGGCAAGTACCTATGACAGCTAATCAGGCCTGCAGAAACTTTCTAATATAGAACTTTGTCTCTGTCAGTCAGATTCTTTACCAAATAATCTTGAAATATATAATGTAGTGTACTGAAGAGTTTGTTAATAGTCTTCACTCTACCCTAACACTGTTGTTCTCAAGTGTCAACCATTTAACAGGATTTAGAGCTGTGCAATAATACTGAGGGACAGAATAATTTTGAAATCATTAAAGAGACCAAAACCTAGAGGGAGAGGAAATTGTAGAAAGATTGCATTATTTATAGAGTTAAACCATTTCCTGGAATGCCTCCAAGATAGCCGTTATTGAGTAGTGAGACCTTGACTGCCATGAACAAGCCACTCTGTTGTATCTCAAGTAAATATTCTAACAGCTGGTTCTAGTCATTGCTTATGATAATGAATTGCAAAAAAAAAAAAAAAAGTGCAATTATGTACTTGGAATTTGTTATTCTGTAATCATTGCTCCTTAAAATTTACACAAACCATTATTTACCAAAAAAAAAAAAAAAAAAAAAAAGAAAAAAGAAAGAAAAAAAGTCAGCAATGTTTCTAGCAGGAGTCTAACAGAGGCAACCCTCTCAGTTTATAAGGAAAGAGAAAGTGCTAATTTGCATTGATGGAGTTCCTCCTTGATAAGTTCCCTACATCAGTTAAATTACAAGACCAATATCTGTCCCCATACTTTTGTTTAAAAGCTTCCTATGGACAACTGCTCAGCAATAGGAAGAAGAAGGGAACAGTTATTTATGATGCCCTATTATATGCCATGCAATGTGTTTTTTAAAATAAGTATTTCATTTGATCCTCACAACAATCCTGTGAAGTAGGTTTCATTACTATCACCAATTTACAATTGAAGCTCCTGAGACAGGTTAAGTGATTTGGCCAAGTTCACAGGGGATCTAAAACTAAATTTGAACTCAGAACTTCCTAACTCCAGGATGTACTATGTCACCAGCTGCCTGTTAAATGTACTATATGTTCATATCCCTTCAGTCATTCTCTTAGACCACCCAGTGGTGAATTTATATTCTTACCTCCCCAAAGAACTATGGCTAAGATATTGACAGTGATAATTGATGTGATCTATTGTAACCAAATGATGGCGGGCACCAAATTTAGAATTCACAATGACCATTCTCTTTGGCGAAAGGTAGATTTATTCCATTCAGTACCTCATCAATAATGATAATTATAATGAATAGGAAGATGATAAAATTAATATTTAGAATTCATAAAATATCTTAACATTTTCAAAGAACTTTGCACTATCTCATTTTAGACTCACAGTAACCCTGACATGTAGGTATTGTTTTGTTTTTTTTTTTTCATTTTTCAGATAAAGAAACTGGGGCAGACCTTCGGCTCATGACTTGTCCAAATCTGTCACACAGCTAATAAGCACCTGAGACTGTATTTGAATTAAAATTTCAACACAAAATATCTCAAGGTCAAGAATTCTATGCCACTTAGTTACTACTGCTGCTGCTTCTGCTTCTTACTACTACTACTACTACTATTACTATTAGTATTGCTATTGCTGATGCTACTATTGCTACTATTATTATTACTACTGCTGCCACTGCTGCTGCTACTGCTACTACTGCCAATACTAAATAATAATGATAATAATAATAATAATATACCCACCTTTCTCCTAAAGAACCAAATAAGGGGTCAAATTTAAGCCTTAATTTCCTTAAACATCTTTTGAAAATAATTTGGTCATTTTTCTTCTCAGAGTTCTCTCCAACTCAACTTGCAAAGCAATGTCTTTAATGGGTTCCCTTTTCCTCTCCAGTCAAAACCAGAAAACTATATATCATCTACAGAACTACTTCCTAAGTACTGTGCAGGCCTGAGGGGAAGTCCAAAACAACCCAACCATACTTCCTATTCCTTCAAAAACTCCTATTAACCATTTCTTCACTCCAATTTAAAAAGAATTCAAGCTTCCTATGACATCTGATTTTTCTTAATCTGAATTGGCTACAACTTCAAATATAGGGAAAGATATCACCATGGGGAAAAAGGAAGGAAAGTCAGATTGGTTTTAAAAAAAGAAGAAGAAAAGAAGAAATAAAGAGGAGGAGGAGGAGGAGGAGGAAGAGGAGGAGAAGGAGAAGGAGGAAGAGGAGGAGGAGAAGAAGAAGACTAATAAAGATTTTCAACCATCATCTCCCTTCTTTAACTGACAACTATTAAACTGAAATGATTTACAAAATGGGATTGAAAAAGCCCATCAACAATTGTTTGACATAAATCCTAAGCAAAAGAAAACGTATATCTTTCACAATCCAGGGAGTATGCTAAACATTCAGAACATATTCTTGAAGTTGAGCTTTGTAGGTTCCCAAGTCAAACCAGAAGGGGATGATTTTAAAGTAATTTACTAGTCCATCTTTTTAAAATTAAAGATTTCCCTTTAAGAGAAAGCTTCATTTCATCCTAAAGAGGAGACATACATCTTTGGCTCATTTGTTTTCCAGTCCAGCTAGCTTTTTTTTAATGGACTGTTTGCTTAGCATATAGTAAAAACACATTTCAGCAAATTTATTTTAAGCACAAAAGACTGGAAGCATACAGATATACAGTTAAAGACATGAAAAATTCAATCCTGACTTCCAAGGAAGTATCATAAAATAAAGCTCTCAAAAATGGCTTAAGTTTCATAATATAAATAAAACCGTCTTGTTTTCTAATTAAATTTTGCTAAATCACTAACCTTTGGTCACAGTTTTATATAGATTTTTATTTTGGTTTGGTTGTTTTCATCATATGGAATTATATCTTAAGATCCAAGATGTTTTCTCAGGCATAGTGTTCTAAATTGTTTTTACTTTTTTCCAAAGAGGACCAAAGATAGCATAGAGTGATGTCTTGATTTGCATGTGGTTGTATTTAAGTGATGCAGAATTGCACAGTCCTCAGTTTCATTTATTCTCTTTCAGAGTCAAGTTCAGTGCCAAGGTAAAGGTCAGAGAAAGGCCTTGTTGCCAGAAGGTGGGATTTGAGCTGGGTATTAAAGAACCCAAGTGGAAGAGATGAGAAAGGAGAGATTTCAGGCATGAGGGAAAGCCAGTGAAAAATTAAAGAATAGGGAGATGTAATGTCCTGTAGGAGGAACAGTAAGACAGCTGGTATCATGGATTGTTGAATATGTAAAGAGGATTAAATGTAAAAAGACTGGAAAAATAGGAAGGGGTTAAGTTAAGAATGGATTAAAAAGCCAAGCAGAGGATTTTATATTTTAACCTGTAGGTGAAAAGGAGATACTGGAGTTTATTGAGCTGGGGAGTAGAGTAGGAGGAGGATGTTGTCAGAAATTTTTAGAAAATCCCTTTGATTGCTGAATAGAAACCAAATTAAGTCAAGCAGAGGCTTGAAGCAGGGAGACCAACTAGCAGCAATAATACAAGTGTGAAGTGATGAGGACTTACACCAGAGTATCTAACTGATTTCTGTGCTGGATGTATAAGAAAAATGTTGTGAGGCCCAGAAGACAAGTCTGTGCAATGGATTTTATATGAGAAATTGATGCAAATGAGGAACTGAGGTTGTGAATTTGGGTAACTGGAAGGATAGTGTTCACTTCAACAACAGTAAGAGAGACATTGGCAATAGTAGAAAAGCTGAAATCTATTTTAGAAACATTGAGATGTCTACAGCATAGCCAGTTCAAAAGGTCCAGTAAGCTGTTAGTAATTTGTGAGACTGGAGAAAGGAAGAAAGGATAGGACTGAATAAATAGACTTGAGAATTATGCTCGTAAAGATAAAAATTAAACCAAAGAAATGTGATGAGAGATCACCAAAGCTTGTGCAAGAGAAGGGACTAGAGTAGGGTAATCAGGACTTTGCTTCATGGTGTCAAATTTAGTGATAATTAAATTTAAAGAACCCTGGCTGTGTGGGATAATAATGACCATAAAAACAATCAGAGACTCTCAAGGGAAGAAGAAGCAAAAAGGGATTTATTAAGATCTCTGGAGAAAGGGCAACTCCTAACAGACAAAGTGCTACTAAAAGAGTACACAGCACAAACAGTAAAATACAAACTTAAATAGACCTTGAATGCAGAAGCCCCCACTCTGCCCTGGCCTTTCCTCCCATCGTTTGAGGGAATCCAGGCTTACATTCTAAACATGAAAATCTATCCTAGAAACAAAAGAATATTAGTAAATAAAAACGTTTAAATTTTCCCTAGAGAACAGTTATAAAAGCAAATATTCTTAGATGAGAGAATTCTGTTATATGAATTCCCAAAGTCATCATCACCTTTAAAAGAAGTACTTCAATGCTAATTAAGAGGTAGTGTGAAATAGGAAGGGAAATGTTCATCCAAGACAATTGAACACCTACAGTTTTTTGCCTATAGCTCAACTTATTATTACATAGTCTCAAGACCATATTCCCATGGGAGGTCTTCACTCAGTTTATCCCATATACTGGCCAACATGTCTATTTTTCAGCACTATGAAAGCAAACAAGGCTTAACACTTCATTATCAAAAATAAATTATTAAAGTGGGAGGCTAGCAGATGGCAGGCTGGGGTAAGTTTCTTCCTCCCATACTCCCAGAACAAGGTAGCCTTCATTGGTGCCCTAGAATTTCTGTCTCCTTCAGAGGCTTGTTCTCTTCACCCCACCACAACCACCACCTTAACCTGAGTGCAATGTTTTGTACTTTCCACAGATGCAAAAAATTAAGGCTATAATGTGAGAGAAAGGAATCTGAATTTTACTCAGTAGACAAAAATAAGCCACTAAAGATTTTTGGTCAGAAAAGTGATATGAATAAATTTATGTAAGAACAATTATTCTGACAGCAATATGAAGTATAGTGTGAGGAAGGTGGTGGAGGTAAAGGATAGAAGTCATGACTGTTATGAGACTTTTGTAAATTCTCAGGTAATGAAGCATCAAGGTGACACAATAGATAAAGCACTCGGCCTGGTGTCAGGAAAACATGAGTTAAAATTCTTCCTCAGTTGTCTATTAGTTATATGACTCTGGAAAAGTCATTTCAACTCTGTCTGCCTCAGTTTCCTTCTTTATAAGATGAGGATAATAATACCACCTACTCCATAGGATTGTTATGAGGATCAAATGAGATAATAATATAAATTATTTTGCTCCATACATGTTAGCTATTATTTTGATGGGTACTTGTATAATGTAATGGCAGGAGAAATAAAGACACAAGCGCAAAAGAAAGAATTGTTGAAAAAGTACAATAAAAAGACCCAGTAATTTGTTAACTGATGATGATGATGATAACACATTAATATAACACTAACATAGTGTAGTGCTTTCCTCACAAAATTCTATACTGTGCTAGTATCATTATCTTCATTGTACAGATGAGGAAACTAAGACCCCAAGATGTTAAAATTCTTCAGTGGGGTTTGAATGTGAACCAACTGATTTCCAGTTTAGTATGAGTTCTATTCTGTTACAGTTTCTTCAGAGAAGAAAGGATGATCTATGGCCTATAGGTAATCAACTTATGAACAGGAAAAGAGAAACTGCTCCCATATCAAACTGCAATTCCTGCAGGGAATATAATTAGGTGTGCTCTTATGATGAATGGATTGTCAATAGTCTCTCAAATGATGGAAAGAGAGGTGGACACGGTGAAACCACCAGTTCATATTCCATCTTTGGAACACGTTAGAGATATTAAACCAACCAGTAAGAATCACCATAAAATATTAGACTCTTCTCTCCTTAGACTTTCTTTCAATGATCTCATGAATTTCTATGGATTCCCCATTATCATCTCTCTGCAAATGATTCTTTCTTGATTATTCACTCTCAATCACTTCATATTACTTTCAAAATATCTCTTGTACCAGCCTCGTTTCTCACCACACCAGTTCATAGGTCAGACTCTTTAGCATGTCTGGCCCAGACAATTATTACAGAAACCTCCTAAATGGGCTTCTGGTCTTGCCTCTCCCTTCCTCATTCCATCCTTCAAGGTTGATACTGCTTATGTACAAGTCTGTCTACATAACTCCCCCTGCTTAAAAATCTTCACTGGTTCCATTTAGGTTCAACTAATAACTCATTAATTTGGTATTTAAAGCCTTTCCCTATTTGGCTCTAAACTAGCATGAGTTTCAAGTTTTTTTTAATTCTATAACAGTGTCTCCAAAGAGGAAAGCACCAGAGATAACAAAGTTAATGAACTCACAAACAATAAAGCAAATTTTAAAATTCTTTTGCCTTTCCCAGGAAAATTATCTTTCTGATTCCCATATTAGTGCACTTCATTCACTCTCTGCTCCAGACAAATCATCATGCTCATTGTTTCCCATATATCACATTCCATTTCTTGACTCTGAACTTCTGCAAAGTCAGTCCCTTAAGCCTGGAATGTACTCCCGATTTGTTTCTGCTCTTCCCTCCCCACCCCCGCTCCCGTCATCTAGGGTTAATCTGCACCTCTACTTCTAGCATCTCAAAAGGCCTGGTGGATACCCCCATTTGCCTGTCATCTAAACCAGAATATCAAATTTAATAGATCCAAAACCAAATGCAGCCTCCTCCTCTTAAAATATATCCTCACTCCTAATCACTAATCTATTTTTACAAGCTCCTATCTTCAGAGTTATCTCTGACTCTTTCCTATTTACACTGGGATTCAAACTTGGGTCTTTCTGACATCAAAATTAGCACCTCTGTTCACTATGCCAAAGCCTTCTTCAAGGAAGCTCTCCTCTCCTTTGCCTCCTATAGCCAATCATTTATCCAAACCATCCATTCTAACTCACAGAGAAATTCAAGAAAAGAATAAGTATCCATTAAGCACTTACCATATATCAAGCACTGTGCTAAGCTAAATATTATTTCACACATCTATCCCTTCTTTTCCACTCTCACTATTAATATCCTACTCATTGCCAAAATTTATTGAAGTTCTCATCCTGTGTTTCCATGCGTTTTCTAACAGAGCTTTCTTAATAGTATCAGAATAATCATTCTAATGCAAAGGTGGGACCATGTCCCTGCTTCTGCTCAAAAGTCTTTAGCAAGCCTTTATTGAAAGCCAAGATATCATCCTCCTGATGTCATTGGTCCTCTTCTATAATGAAAGACAAGATTGAATACAAATGCCTAGTTTTGTAATTCAATACCCTGAAAATCAGTCTCCAAACCCCCTCTCTGGCTTATTTTAATACTCTTTCATGTATTTTATATTCCCCCCAAAAAATAGACTATCAATTCTTCTCTAGTTTTGCCCTGCCCCATTCTATATCTATACTTTTTCAAAGACTAGAAAAGACACCCTTCATATCTCTCCCTGTGGAATTCTTCCCTCTTCTTTTTTGAAATAAGCCTTATGAGATTGAGAAAAGAATATTGGCTTCTCAGGAATAGTGAGAGGCCCCAAGGGGAGATGAGAGCTGAACCAGACTTATCAGCAGGTTCCCTCTGGGCTGAAGGATCTTATACTTCCGGGAGAGTCCTCCACTGTCTATGGTTCTCTGCATAAACATCATCATGTATTGTGTGTATATGTTATCTTAATTTATGCTCTCCCTAAGGTGAAGGGTTATGTTGTTTATCATCTCTACATTTTCAGTGCCAAAGATAGTTTTCTATATATTGTATTTATTTCAGAAGGAAGAGAGAAAATATGCATTTATTAAGTGCTTAGTATGTGCCAATCAATATTTGCTATGGGCTTTACAAATAGATCCTTAACACAACCTTGAGAGATTTTTTTTAATTAAAGCTTTTTATTTTCAAAACATATGAATAAATAATTTTCAACATTCACCCTTGCAAAATATTATATTCCAATTTTTTTTCCCCTACATCCTTCCCTAGATGGCAAGTAATTCAATGTAATGTCCTGGTTATCTTTCTGGAGGTCTCAGGACCAGCCTTGATTTCAGCAGAATAATCACCAGAGAATATCAGGGATGAAGTCCAACATCTTTATTATCTCCTTCACAGTCTATCTCCTTTGCCTGGGGCCCTACTAGCTTTCTGGAGGCTCTCCTTGTGGTAGATTTAAATCAATCATACTGAGCCTTAAGTAGATTTCTCCAAAGTTCCTGCCCTTTACAATTCAATATATGTTAAAATGTGCAATTCTTCTATATACATTTCCACAATTATCATGCTGTATAAGAAAAATCAGATTGAGAAGGGGGAAAAAGAGGGGAAAAAATGCATGCAAACAACAATAAAAACAGTGAGAATACTATGTTGTGATTTACACTCAATCCCCTTAGTCATCTCTCTAAGTGCAGATGGCTTTCTTCATTCCAAGACCATCGAAACTGGCCTGAATCAGAGAAGCAATATCTAAGCAGCATGCTTTGCATATTATAGCTATTCAATAAATGTTTATGAATTAAATTAATCTATAACAAAGCCATGAATACTAAAAGTAGTCAAATAAAATTTTCAATAGATATTTCTTCTTCATACTCCATCTCTGTGTGTCTCTCTCCATTTTTCTCTGTCCCTTTTCTTTGTGCCTATCTTCCTATGTGTCTCTGTTATCTCCATCTCTCTTTGTCTCTGTGTTGCTTTCTCTGTGTCTCTCCTTTTGTGGGTAGGGTATCTTTTTTTTATTCCT
This sequence comes from Antechinus flavipes, assembly GCF_016432865.1. NCBI lineage: Eukaryota > Metazoa > Chordata > Mammalia > Dasyuromorphia > Dasyuridae > Antechinus > Antechinus flavipes. Next base: position 510,523,987 of record NC_067398.1, read on the forward strand.
TACTGGTCATCTAGAAGGGAAAGAATCTTCTTTTTCATAAACCATCAGGTTTAAGATTCCTCAAATACAATTATATAGGGTAAGCAAATCATTCCACTGCTCCTTCTTTTTTAAGGTTTTGTTGGAGAGCACACTGCTTTTGAAGGATGCAGCCTAGAAATGAAATCTTTAAATGATGTGTGATTCTGGCATAGGATTAGGGAGAAATTGGGGGAACTACAGGCCATGATTTTGGCATGTAGAATATGTCTGCTGGCTCCTTGCAAGAGAAGTATAGTGATATACATTTAAAGAAAGAACTTAAGTAATGAAAATGTCAGTATAGAGTGCTGCTGTACTTGGAGTTTAAATATCTAATTTCATATTCTACCTCAAATTCTTACTATGTGGCTCTAGGCAAGTCACAAGATATCCATCTATTTTTCTCATCTATAAAATGTTAATATTATTAATATTTACCTCATAAGGTTGTTGTTAGGACCAAATAAGATAATGTATCTTGTGCTTCACAATCCTTAAAGAATAATATAAATGCCAGCTATTATTGTTTTTGTTTTTATTTTTTTTTACTGAATACAAGTTTTTCTTTTTCTAAAAATCAAAGTGGTTATATATGATAATAGCTCATATTTATATTGGTCTTTAAAGTTTATTTCAAAGAATTTTCCTTACAACAACTCCACCTGGTAAATGTACAAGGGTTATATTTTCCATTTTACAAATTCAAAAGAGAAAGAGAGATTTAAATAAGTGATTTGTTATTTGACTGTGATTATTTCAGTGACAGAGCCACACAACTAATAACAGAACTTGATTTAAAGCTAAGTTTTTCCTGACCTCAAGCATAGTGCTATTTCATGACCTTGGGCTGTCTTTTTAAATGACATCATTATATTCCTCTGGGAAGAGCTAGTAAGCATGTTATGTATGTCAAAACCATGGTCAGTAGTCCTTACCTACCCATCCAATTTTTCCTCTAAGCCTGAACTAGGAGCACAATTGATTTCCTTCATTTAAAAGCATAACAAAATGTATCCTACAAAGACACTATAGCCTCATCACAACAAAGAGCAGAGAAAAAATGACTCTTTTGCCCTATAGAATTACAGAGTAGCTTTGAATATTATCTTATAAGGTTTTTCCTTTAGACAGCTGCAAGAAGAGAGCAAACAGGGTAGAAATTCAAGGATGAAATAGGTTTGAGCTCCTCCCTCCCAACTTGTGAATATCTTAGCTTCTTTTCATCCATGACAACTACAATATTATGGGACAAATATACATAAAATGAATATATTTTATAACATCTGGAATACAATAACACTGCATATGCAGAAGTTTTTTGGCTTTTCTAACAAGCTCAGACCATGTGCTATGCATTTCTCTCTGTGATTTTCAATTTGGGATGCACATCTGGGTTTAATCCGAAAACATGTAATAATTAGGTGGTGCAATGAATTTTAAATCAAAGTAAAATCTAAAAAATCACAATGTGTCATTACTTAATGCATTTTTCACTTATTCTTTGTATTTATATTCCCCAGAAGTTAGTACAGAACTTGACATAGAGTAGTTACCTAATAAATACTTATTAATTATTTGATTGATGAGGATTTAAGCCTTCAAGGATAACTTCTCTTCTTGTTTAGTATCCTTCAAGAGATAAGATAAATAACAAAGTAATTTTAGATTTTCCGAATGAATATGAAAAGGCAAAAGTGTTTCACACATGTACATTTGATCTTTAGAGGTCACTACAGATGATTTAGAAAAGCAGCAAAATCAGGAGAATCTTAAGCAGGATAGAGACAGACAAACAGAATCACAGACAGAAACAGAGGCAGAGACAGAAAGACAACAATAGAGAAACAAACAGACAGAGAGAGAGGAGAACATAGGCATAAGGGACACAGAAATAGATAGAAAGACAGAGAGACAGAGAAAGAGAAGACAGATGTAGAAACAGAGACAAGAAAGAGAGAGGACAAAGGTTAAGATACAAGAAAATCGCTGAATAAATTGTGGTATATGAATATTATGGAATATTATTGTTCTGTAAGAAATGATCAGCAGGATGATATCAGAAAGGCCTGGAAAGACGTACATGAACTGATGCTGAGTGAAATGAGCAGCACCAGGACATCATTATACACTTCAATAACAATACTATATGATGATCAATTCTGATGAATGTGGCCCTCTTCAACAATGACATGAATCAAATCAGTTCCAATAGAGCAGTAACGAACTGAATCAGCTACACCCAGAGAAAGAACTCTGGGAAATGAATATAAACCACTTTATAGAATTCCCAATTCCTCTATTTTTGTCTGTCTGCATTTTTGATTTCCTTTACAGGTTAATCGTACACTATTTCAAAGTCCAATTCTTTTTGTACAGCAAAATAACTGTATAGACATGTATGCATATATTGTATGTATATGTATACTTTATACTTTAACATATTTTACATGTATTAGTCAACCTGCCATTTGCAGGAGAGGAAGGGGGAAAGGAAGGGAAAAATTGGAACAAAAGGTTTTGCAATTGTCAATGCTGAAAAATTATCCATGCATATATCTTATAAATAAAAAGCTATAATAATAATAAAAAAAGATATAAGAACTTGGAATAAGCTTTTATCCCAAGATAAGTTTGAGTCTTCCCTTAAACCAGCTTCCCTGAAAAGAGAAGCAGAACAGTAAAGTGAAAAAAAAATTGTATTCTTTCAATTTTAGAATAAGAAGACTGAAATTCAAATCTTGTCTATCATATCACTACCTGTATGAATTAAATAAATCACCTAATCCCCATGGTTGCAGTTTCTTCACCTGAAAAATTAGGGGATAGGGCTAGATAACCTATAAGATTCCTTCCAGTTCTAAATATTCATTCTTCTGAATATTCTAAAAGAGCCTACATGGGAATATCTTGAAACTACATGGGGAAATCCAATCAAAGAAATAGTTTCATTCCTCAAGGACCCTTTGCACTGTATTCTACTGAAATGGACAAAGTACTGGCCCCCTTCTTTAGCCATACTTCAAAGGCCTCGGGCTCTCAGAGAAATTTTGCTCAGCTAGATTAGGGGACTTGTTTTGCACTTCAAAGTACCAGATCAACAATGCTCCCAAGGATATCTGTTCCATAAGGGTGGTCACCTAACCCTGATCCCTACCTATGTCAAAACACCTGTCCTGCTGGATTCTCCTTTCATCCTGTAAAACCCCCATTTTCCCATTGTAAAATTGAGTCACTGTTTAATGTCAGAATGTAACAAGCTGAAATGCTTATAAGGCTGTCTCTAGTTCTATGAAGCACGGAATTCTATCAGAACTCTGTCCTGAGCTCAGTGCAAAATAAATTCTAAAATTTCACTCATTGAGGCTATCTAGACTTTTATTGCCTGGGCTATTTTACTACCTTTATTGAGAAAGGAAGAGAGAGAAAGATCAACTTCTGTAGAACAGCTTTGCTTTCCTATGGTTATAATTTCTTGTCACCTTAACATCTTGTAAGGAAAAACATAGACTACCTATGAAAGGTAACAAAAAGAAATTTTTATTTCTTTTTGTTAATATTACTATGTTCTCACTCCCAAGGGAATTAGTTCATTTATATTGTGCTTCAGAACAAAATTGGAATTTTGCTCTTGGGTGTAGTTGTTCTCTTTTAGAAGGTCTGACAGAAGAAGCAGTAGCAGTAGATCTTTCTGAAGTTGATTGAACTTGAAATTAAAATACATAGACAGTCTTCTGCATTCAAATTGTAGCAAATGTTACATAGCAAACTTAAAAGCAATGAGTCTTTACTGCTCTTTTCAAACTTGGCTATAGTTATATACAATTTGTAGAACATTGATCAGAAAATATTGCAAAATGTCTAATCTACCCATGTAGTTATTCAATCATTTGAATTGTTTTAATCTTTTTATGACTTTATTTGGGGTTTTCTTGGCAAACATATTGGACTAGTTCACCATTTCCTTCTCCAGCTCATTTTACAAATAAGGAAATTAAGCAAATGGGATTAAGTGGCCACATAGCTAATAAGTGTTTCTGAAGCCAGATGTGAACTCATGGAAATGATTTTCCCTGATTCCAGACATGGCACTTAAATTTAAGTATAGTATACTCTATTGGAGATAGTGATGTCTTTCATACCTACTTGATTGAGTTTAGTGAGGATCAAATGAAATAATGTATGAAGACATCTATGTTAGTTCTGATGTACAGTAGCCACAGGAAGTGCCATTACTGTTGTGTTTGTTGTTGTTGATACACAACTTTCATGAGCTTGTATTGCCAAAGTTCAATTATTAATTAGTTATTTGAATGCCAGAATTCATTTTCCTGAAGAACCACCTTGTGTCACTCTCAAAGACTGACAAAATTCATAAGGGAGTCAAAAACAAATCAATATTAAACTGTAAGTCTTAATCCCTGATCTCTTCTGTGAACTCTAAATCACTTTGAACTTCTTGATCTAAGAGGGTTTTTTGGTTGTTTGTTTGTTTTTGGTTTTGTTTTTTTTGTTTGGGAATTGGGTTAAATGACTTGCCCAGGATCTAAGAGTTCTTGATTCCCTTGATTCTTCTGAGTCTGAAGGATCATGGAAAATGGACAAATAAAGAAGTGCTAGAAGCTGCAAATATTAGGCAGTCTTAGGAAGGATTTAGGGGTCTTCAGCTCTGGATGGGGCTAAAAGTAAATAATGAATCACAGATCAAAAAGAGTTAGAACAGATTTCAGAGGCCAGTTAGTTCAAATCTCTCTAGAATTCACACTTCATTCCTCATATAAGGGAGAAATTGAGGCCCAAGGACACACATTTGCTCAAGTGCATCAAGTGCATCCTGAGAGGCAGGAATTGAATCCAGGTCTTCCTACACCAGAGTTTGTTCCTTCTACATCAGGTTATAGGTATGTTTCAGGAATTTGGTAGTAGAGCACTCCTCTTGGTGGCTATGAAGAAAGTCTGCAGTATGCTAGACAATAGATGAATTGTTAATAAATCAAGTATCTTTGAAAGGTAATAATACTTATGATAACTTCCATTTACAAAACTTTTTTTCATAATTTTCAAAAGACCAAAGCTGTTAACTAGAAAAAACACAAATATACAGCATATAAAATGCTGAAAAATATTTTAAAAGATTGTGTAATTTTAAAATTTGTCACACATCCATGTTGTAAACATATGGATTTCTTTAGAAACAATTGAATCTAACAGTTAGTTAGCAAGAATAATTTATTAAGATAAGAAACTACCAGATGGCTTGAATCATTATTAACACCCATCTATGAACCAATACTGTGGTAATTAAATCCCACCTCCCACTTGATCAAATTTTTTTTTAGTTACTTATTGAATCCTTTTTACATTATGAATTACAAAATTGATTTGAGGAAATATTTTTCTTGTTGATGGCCTCAAAAGCCAAAGTTTAACTATGCCTCTCTGCAAAACATTTTTTCTCCAAACACTCAAACCCAATAAAGGAATGTGAGTCTTGATATTCTGACCAACTGACTGACCTCTGCATCCTCTCCAATCCTAAATTCTATAAGTTTGTGATATATAACTGAAGAAACTATGAAGAAATAGAATTTGTCCATTGTCTTCCAGATAGCTTCACTTTCAAATTCCAAAGTAAATAAAAGTAATAATGATCTAAAAAGGAATGCATTAAATTAAAGTTAGATAAATTGGCCTCTCTGCCTCCAAAGGTTAGGTAAATGGATAAACAAAGCCTAGAAGCTCTTATATAGAACGATTTCCAGTATAGACCTACAAATGAATCAACTTGTCCAAGGACCAACTTAGCTAACTTTGAAGAGATTTACCACTATTTTAGCCACAGAGTGATGATGTTTTTAGCCACAGATATTCTTAAGTACCATCTCTTAATTCATAGAAAGATTTCTGCACCAAAGAAATCACAGAGCACTGGAGTAGAAAAGTATGAATAACTTTCTTTCTGTGGATCTTGGAGTTTCAATCATCTCTAATAGGAACCAAGTTTGTTTCAGTAATTTGTGAAAAATTGCAAATGGTTAAGACAGACACATTTTAAAAGCAAACATTTACCATTATAAAACCTGCAAGTTGGCAATAGCCCCTTTTTGTCAGTATGCCTGTGCTGTGGTTTCATGATTACTATTACCTGTATCATCAATTTGTATTTACTATACTCCACTCAAGTGAAAACACAGTTTACTGAATAAACCACAAAAGACTCTTGTTATTTTCAGTTGAGAATTAATAATGCATCATTCTGATGCCTTGCTCATAATTGCAAATGCATTTACAAATGGCACATTAATCGTTCATGCTTCCATAGTATTTCCCTTTGTTTTGTCAGAGCTAAGAGAGATGGAACATTTCTCCAAGGACTTTAGGTCCAACACCTTATGTAGCACCCAACTATTCTCATGAGGGTGTTCTGTAATTGACTTAAAAGCATATTTTGGCCTAATCTATGTTCTCTGTGTCTCTTTAAATTTTCCTTCTTTAGCCATTATTTCTCCTTAGGTTTAATGTCTTGAATTCTTAACAATTTACCTCTTTTATTGAAAAAGGAAAGTATTTGAGAAGTGTAAAAAGTAAATCCAGCATTGTATAGCTAGAGATATGCAACCAAATAAAAATGAATAATAATAATAGTAACAATAGATAATATTTGTCGATTACTAAGTATCAGATACTTTTAAGATACCTCATTTGCTTCTCACAATAATCTTGGTAAGTAGGTGCTATTATGATCCCTTTTTTTATAGATTAGGGAAGTGAATACAATTAGATGTTAAGTGACTTACACAGCTAGTGTCTGAGATTGGATTTGAACTAGCCTCTTCTGGACTTTTGACCCAGTAGTTTCTCTGCTACACAACCTAGCTCCTTCTAGAGGTTATCAAGTCAAAATTTCTCTTATCCATAAGATCATGACATTTTATAGAGGCTAAATTATTGATATGGGTAACATAGCTAGGAAGTGTCTGAGATAGGTGAACTCAAATCTTTTTGCTTCTAAGTCTAATGTTCTATCCACGATACTATATCTTTTATCTGAGTTTCAATCCCAATTCTGTTCATTACTCTCTGTGTCACTTGGCTTGTTACCTTCCTTCTAAGTTTCCTCATGTGCTCAATAAAATTTTGAGTACATTATCTTCAGAAGAATCACTCTCCCCAATTTCTCTGTTAATTTGGTTAAGGACTGTTATTGTTCTTGTTCAGTCATATCTGATTCTTCTTGACCCTTTTGAGGGTTTTCTTTGTAAAGACAACAGAGTAGTTTGTCATTTCCTTTTCAATTCATTTGATAGAGGAGGAAACTGAGGTAAACATTGCTAAATGAGTGTTGTGACTTACCGAAGGTCACACAGCTGGTAAGTGTCTCAGGTAAGATTTGAAGTCAGATCTTCCTGATTCTAGGCCAGGCACTCTATCCACTGTGTCATCTATCTTTTCTTTAAATAGTCCATCCAATTTTTTCAGTAGTGTGTGTTAATGGCCTTTAGTATTTTTAACTTTATATTTTTCCATCAATGGAAATCATTTGACCAATTTAATCCCATTGAATAACCCCACTGAATATTTTTTTAAGAAGAAGAGAGAAGTATATCAAGCACAGTTTTCAAAGAAGTTTCTTTTTAATACAAACATACATCATCAAAATAACTTGTTCCTCTATAATTCAAGCAAAATAAAAAGCAATGTGAAGAGAGCATTTCTTCCTGCCTTTGGCTACCAAAGATAGTTTCCCACAAAGAAGAAAAGAGCAATGTCAATTCATGATCTTTTGCCTTCCAGGAAAATGGGGGGAAAAAAGGAAAATTTTTCAGAAAACTTGTCTTTGATTCCTATCTACTGCTTCCAGGCTAGACAAATCATGGGGATCTGGTCTTCTTTCTTGCTAGGACCTGAGCCCGCTTATGCTGAGTTTCCAAGACTCTGGGGCAACACCATATTTTTTTATTTTCTAATATTTATGCCAGATATGAAAACTTTTGAATGTATCCACACACACAAACCCTTTGCAAGTCATAAAACAGAACATTTTCAAGGGAATTCTACTTTCTTGTTAACAGAGAGATGTCTTCCTTCATCTTGTACTTATGAAATGGATTTTTTTAAGCTAAGTACAAAATTTGCTATTTTTCTTATTAAATTCTAAAATATTAGTCACCCAGTGTTCTAGCTTGTCCAAATCTTTTGGATCCTGTGGCACAAAAGGGAGGGAGGGAAAGGGAGGAGAAGAGAAGTGGGAAAGGCTGCTAAAGGAGAATGAGAGGAGAGAGAGAGAGAGAGAGAGAGAGAGAGAGAGAGAAAGAGAGAGAGAGAGAGAGAGAGGTGCCAGTGTGCATTCTGATTTAATCTCCATATCAGGATATCAGAAATTGGGTACCATATTTCATCATTAGTCCTTTGAAACTTTGAAAAGGTAGTTAGTCTTTGTTTTTCAATTCTGCCCTAAAAGAATCTCATACATCAGCCAAGCTGGACCATTTCCTCTCTTCCAGATATGTTCTGTGTTTTTTCACTTCCATTCTTTGGGCCAATTCTTTTTTTTCTACCTAGAAAGTTAGTTCCAGATTTTTGTCTCTTAAAATCTTACTCATTAAGGTTGAGCTCATAAGGCTCCTACTTTATGAAAATATACACAATCGCCAAACCAAATGTGATCATTCCCTCATCTAAACTCAAACATCAAATAAATTGTTTTTCTCAAAATGTCACTTATTATATTGTATGCTGTGTTAGAATTACCTGTATAGTTTTTATCAGTGTAAACTCTATGAGGGCAACAATTATAGCTTATTTATATTTTTACCCCATCACAACCCATCAAGCAACAGTACCTAATATCCTTTTTTAAAAATTTTAATAGCATTTTTATTCTCAAACTATATACAAAGATAGTTTTCAAATTCACCCTTGCAAAACTTTGCATTCCAAATTCTTCTTTCTTGTTTCCTCATATTCCTCCCCCTAAACAGCAAGTAATCCAACATATTTTAAACATGTTCAATTCATATATTTATATCCCCATTTATCTTGCTGAACAAGAAAAATCAGATCAAAAAAGGAAAAAATAAGAAAGGGAAAAAAAGCAAGCAAACAACAACAAAAAAGGTGAAAATGCTATGTTGTAATTCACATTCAGTCCACACAGTCCTCTTTCTGGATGCAGATAGCTCTCTCCATCATAAGTCTATTGGAATTGGCCTGAATTATCTCATTGTTATAAAGAGCCACACTGGAAAGAAAGAAAAAAAAGATCAGAGTTGATCATCACATAATCTTGTTGCTGTTGTGTACAATATTCTCTTCACTTAGCATCAGTTCATGTAATTCTTTTTTGAAATCATTCTGTTGATCATTTCTTATAGAACAATAATATTTTATAACATTCATATACTTTAATTTATTCACATATTCTCCAACTGATGGGCATCCACTTATTTTCTAGTTCCTTAACACTACAAAAAGGGCTACTACAAATATTTTTGCACATGTGAGTCCTTTTCCTTTTTCTATGATATCTTTGGGAAATAGAGCCAGTAGAGATACTGCTTAAATTATGCACAGTTTGATAGCCCTTTGGGCATAGTTGCAAATCACTCTCCAGAATGATTTTATCAGTTCACAATTACACCAATATTTTAGTGTCCCAGTTTTCCTACATCCCCTCCAACATTTGATCAACTACTCTATTTCTCATCCAGTACCAAATGGTTTTAATGACTGCTTGTTTTATAATATAGTTTAAGATCTGGTACAGTTAGGCCCCCTTCATTTGCATTTTTTCATTAATTCCCTTGAAATTTTTGACCATTTGTTCTTCAGGATGAACTTTGTTATAATTTTTTCTAGCAACATAAAATATTTTCTTGGCAGTTTGATTGGTATGGTACTGAATGAGAAGGTTAATTTAGGTAGAATTGTCATTTTTATGATATTAGTTCACTTGATATTCTTCCAATTGTTTAAATTTAACTTTATTTGTGTGGCAAGTGTTTTGTAATAGTTTCTCACTTTGTCTTGTCAGGTAGTCTGCCAGATATTTTATATTATCTACAGTTATTTTAAATGGAATTTCTTTTTGTATATCTTGCTACTTGGCTTTGTTGGTAACATATAGAAATGCTGATGGTTTATATGGATTATTTTTGTATGATGCAACTTTGCTAAAGCTGTTAATTGTTTCTAGTAGTTTTTAGTTGATTCTCTAGGATTCTCTAATTATTACAATCATATCTTTAAAGTGTGATTATTTGGTTTCCTCATTAACTATTCTAATTCCTTTAATTTCTTTTTCTTCTCATTGCCAAAATTAATATTTCTATTACAATATTGAATAGTAATGGTGATGGTGGGCAACCTTGTTTCACTCCTGATCTTCCTGAGAATGGTTCTAGTTTGTTCCCATTACATATGATGCTTGCTGATGAATTTTAATAGATGCTGCTGATCATTTTAAGGAAAAGTTTATTCATTCCTATACTCTCCAATGTTTTTGATGGGAATGGGTGTTGGATTTTATCAAATGTTTTTTCCTCTATCTATTGAGATAATCATATGATTTTTGTTAGTTTGGTTATTTATATAGTCAATTATGCTAATAGTTCTCCTAATATTGAACCAGTCCTGCATTCTTGTTTTAAATCCTGTATTATCTTGGTGATGATTTGATGTAATCTCTTTGCTAATATTTTATTTGAGATGATTGCATCAATATTCATTAGGGAAATTGGTGTATCATTTTTTTCTCTGTTGTAATCCTACCTGGTTTAGTTATCAGCACCATATCTGTGTCACAAAAGGAATTTGGTAGGAGTCCTTCCTTCTCCATTTTTCCAGTTTGTTTAGTATTGGAAATGTTTGGAAGAATTAGCTTAAAATCCATCTAGCCCTGGAGATTTTTTTCTTAGGGTGAGAGTTGATCAATAGCTTGTTCAATTTCTTTTTCTAAATCGGAACTATTTAAGTAATTTATTTTCTCCTCTGTTAACCTCAGCAATCTATATTTTTGTAAGTATTCATCCATTTTATTTGGATTATTAGATCTATTGGCATGTAGTTAAGCAAAATAGCTCCTAATTATTGCTTTAATTTCTTCTTCATTGGTGATGTTTACCATTTTCATTTTTATAATAGCAATTTGGTTTTCTTCTTTCCTATTCTTAATCAAATTAAATAAAGGTTTGTATATTTTGCTGGTTTTTTCCATAAAACCAACTCTTAGTTTTGTTTATCATTTCAATAGTTTTCTTACTTTCAATTTTATTTATTTCCCCTTTTATTTTCAGAATTTCAAATTTGGTATTTAATTGAAGGTTTTTAATTTGTTCTTTTTCTAACTTTTTAACTTTTATGACCAATTCATTGATTTTTTTTCTTTTTTTATTCAAATATGTATCTAACAATATAAAATTTTCCCTAAGAAGTGCTTTAGCTGCATCCCATAAATTTTGATATTTCTGCCTTTCTCATTTGATTTTGAGGGTTTTATGCTCTAATACATAGTCAATTTTTGTGTAGGTTCCATGAACCATCAAAAAGGAAGTATATTCCTTTCTGTGCCCATTTAATTTTCTCTAAAAATCTATCATACCTAACTGTTCTAAAATTCTATTTACCTCCATATCTTCTTTGTTTATTCTGTAGTTCAATTTATTCAGTTTTCATAAAGTGAGATTGAGCTTCTTCACTATTATACTTTTGTCTCTATTTCTTCTTGTAGCTCTCAACTTCTATAGGAATTTGGTTGCTTAAATCATTTGGTGCATATATATAATATTCATATTACTTCTTTATCTATGGTACTCTTTATTAAAATATAGTTTCCTTCCTTATCTCTTTTAATTAGATGCATTTTTGCTTTTGCTTGATCTGAGATCAGGATTGCTATAATGTTCTGGTTTAGCTTTCTGGAAGTCTTTGGACCAGCCTTCATTTCAGCTGAATAATCACCATGAATAGCCAGGGATAAAATCCAAATTCTGTATTGTCTTCTTCATAGTTTATCTCCTTGCCCATGACACAGCTAGCTTTCTGGAGGCGCTTCAGATGGGCCCTGCTCTCAGTGGGGCAAGCAGGAATACAGGCCAGCCTCCACAGTGGTGGGAGATGGACTGAATGTCTCTCATCCAGTCCTTGTTGGCTCTTATATTACTCTACTATAATTATATCATCATAGGTGTCAATCTTGTATAACTATATGAAGTACTAAGTACATGTAAAACTAGATAACCATTGTATTATCAATTCCACTGAGTTAACACCTTGTTGTAGGACTAAATAAATCATTCTGAGCCTTAAATATACTTTTTCCAGAGTTCTGGCCCATTACAGATTGCTGCCTCTGTTTTGTTTGTTTGTTTGTTTTTTTTACTTCAGCTGAAATATGATTCTGCTCCAGCCTTTTACCTTTATTCTGTGTGTATCACTTTGCTTTAAATGTGTTTCATGTAAACAATATACTATTGGACTTTGACTTTTAATCCAGTCTATCTGCTTCTGTTTTATGGGAGAGTTCATTCTATTTGCATTCACAGTTAAAAGTACTAATGCTATATTTCCTGTCATCCTATTTTTTCCATTATACTTTTTTCTTACTTTCCCCTTTTCCCTCTTTACCAGTGTTTTGCTTTTGACTACCTCCCCTCCCCTTTTATAGCACCTTTCTTATTCCTTTTGCCTTCTAGTTCTGTTCTTCCTTCTATTAAGTTCCTCCTTTCCTTTCCCCTTTCCCCTATAAGGTGAGACAGGTTTCTAACTAGATATATCAGACATTCTCTCTTTGAGCCAAATCCAATGACATTAAGGTTCAAATAATATTCATCTCCCTCCCTATTTTCCCTCAATTTAATAGGGTTTTTTTTTTGCCTCTTCATGTGATGTAATTTACTCCATTTTACCTCATCTTTCTTCTTCTTCCAGTAAAATCTCTTTTCCACTCTTAGTTTCTTTTTATATCATCATAATAAATTCAAGTATACCTCTAAGAAAGATATAGTTCTCAAGAGTTAAACATCTCATCTCTTTTTTCTTTCCTTTTTGCCTTTTTATGCTTTTTTTTTCAGTTCTGTATTTGAAAATCATTTTTTTGTCAGTTCTGATCTTTTCATCAAAAATAATTGAAAGTCCCTTACTTCAGTGAATGTCTGAAAATGCTTAATTTTGTTGGGTGGTTAATTCTTGACTGCTATCCAAATTCCTTTGCCCTCTGGAATATTATATTCTTTAAAGTGCTGCTACAGGTAATCTTGCTGAGTAATCTTATTGTGGATCCTCAATATTTGAATTGTTTAGTTCTGACTGTTTGGAGTATTTTTTCTTTGATCTGATAATTCTGGAAGTTAGCTACTATATTCTTTGAAGTTTTCATTTTGGGGCTGCTTTTAGGGGGTAATCAGTGAATTCTTTCACTAATTATTTTATCCTCTAGTTCTGGGACATCAGGTAAGCTTTCCTTGATAGATATCTTTTTTATTTTTTAATTGTGATTTTCAGATAGTCCAACAACTCTTAGATTATCTCTCCTGGATCTGTTTTCCAGATCAGTTATTTTTCCGAGGAGGTAGTTCACATTTTTTCTATCTTTTTCATTTTTTGACTGATTCTTGATGTCTGATTGAGTCATTTACTTCCATTTGTCCAATTCTAATTTTTAGCAAATTATTTTCTTCAATTAACTTTTTTTTCCTCCTTTTGCCTTTGGCCAGTTAAATTTTTAATGAGTTATTTTGTTTATTGGATTTTTTTCCATTTCACCAATTCTATTTTTTAGAGAGCTGTTCTTTTTTTTTTTCATTTTACCAATTCTGTTTTTTAAGAAGTTGTTTTCTTTTTTCCATTTCACCAAATCTAGTTTTTATAACTTTTTATTGACAGTACATATGCATGAGTAATTTTTTTACAACATTATCCTTTGCAATCACTTCTGTTCTGATTTTTCCCCCTCCCTCCAGTCCCTTCCCTAGATGGTAGGTAGTCTTATACATGTTAAATATGTTATATTATATCCTAGATATAATATATGTGCGCAGAACTGAATAGTTCTCTTGTTGCACAAGAAGAATTGGATTCAGAAGGTAAAAATAACCTGGGAAGAAAAACAAAAATGCAAGCAGTCCACATTCATTTCCCAGTATTCCTGCTCTGGGTGTAGCTAATTCTTTCCATCATTAATCAATTGGAACTGAATTAAATCTTCTCTTTATCGAAGATATCCACTTCCATAAGAATACATCCTCATACAGTATTATTGTTGAACTGTATAATGATCTCCTGGTTCTGCTCATTTCACTCAGCATCAGTTCATGTGAGTCTTTCCAAGCCTCTCTGTATTCATGCTGCTGGTCATTTCTTACAGAACAATAATATTCCATAACATTCATATACCACAATTTACCTAACCATCCTCCATTTGATGGGCATCCATTCGTTTTCTAGTTTCTAGCCACTACAAAAAGGGCTGCCACAAATATTTTGGCACATACAAGTCCTTTTCCCTTCTTTAGTATCTCTTTGGGTTATAAGCCCAGTATTAACACTGCTGGATCAAAAGGTATACACAGTTTGATAACTTTGGGTGCATTATTCCAAATTGCTCTCCAAATGTTTGGACTCATTCACAACTCCACCAACAATGAATCAATGTCCCAGTTTTCCCACATCTCCTCCAACATTCATCATTATTTTTTTTTGTCATCATCTTAGCCAATCTGACAGTTGTGTAGTGGTATCTCAGAGTTGTCTTAACTGACCAATAGTGATTTGGAACCCTCTTTCATATGAGTGGAAATAGTTTCTTTTTTTTCCTTTTTTTTTCTTTTAATTTTTATTTAATAATTACTTTATATTGACATAATCCATGCCAGGGTAATTTTTTTACAACATTATCCCTTGCACTCATTTCTGTTCTGATTTTTCCCCTCCCTCCCTCCACCCCCTCCCCTAGATGGCAAGCAGTCCTATATATGTTGGATATGTTGCAGTATATCCTAGATACAATATATGTTTGCAGAACCGAACAGTTCTCTTGTTGCACTGGGAGAATTGGATTCAGAAGGTATAAATAAGCCGGGAAGAAAAACAAAAATGCAGATAGTTCACATTCGTGAGTGGAAATAGTTTCAATTTTATCATCTGAAAATTGTTTGTTCATATCCTTTGACTATTTATCAATTGGAAAATTCACCAAATCTATTTTTAAAGGAGTGGTTTACTTCAGTGTTTTTTTTTTCATTTCATATATTTTTATTTTTATTTTTAAGGTGTTTTCTTCAGACAATTTCTGTTTCCTTTTTCAAAGCTCTCACTTCCTTTCCCCATTTTTCTTTTTTTTTTTTAAGATCCTTTTAAAATTCTTCCAAGAGAGCCTTTTCTGAAGTAAAGGGGTCATTGTCCCAAGTTTCCTATGCAGCTCTGAGCCCTGGCTTTGAGCATAGGGGCCCCTTCTTTTTGTAGGGGGTAGCTTTGCCTACTGGTTTCCCAGGGTTTGTCTTCAGCTGGCACTGGAAGCTGTTCCATTGATTTGCTCCTCTCCTGAGCCAGAACTGAGGGTCTTGGTTGCTGTGATTAAGACCCTCTCACCAGCTTTCTCAGACTGAGTTTGGTCAAACACCCTTTTCACCCCAGTGAGACTGACCTTTCTTGAAGTTTTTTCAATCTATCTTAAATTGGAGAGAGGTTTCATTACATCAGACTCTATTCAGAAGCTTGGTTTCATGGGCTTTTAATTGGGAGAGCTCCAACAGCTTCCTGATTTTATTTTGCCACCTTGTCTCTGTGATGTTCTCTTCTCTAAAATATAATTGTTCTCCAGGAGCAGGTTTCTTGGGGAGCTTCTGGAGGCAGCCTTAGATTCAATTCAAAGTAATAATCACCTCAAGTGCAGCTAGGAGTTAAAATCCAAAGTCTTTATTGTCTCTTCCAAAATAGCCCAGTTAGCTTTCTTAGAGGGCTATCTCTCTCCTTGGTTCTAAGAGTTCCTGTTGCCAGTCCTTTGCCTCTTCCAGCTTCAGCCTCTCTTCTTCTGAATCCCCCACTCTGCCTGATTGCAGTCTCTGGCTTCTCAATCTCCCCAACAGACTCCTGGCTGAGGCTCCAAGAGCTTCTTATATATGATCTCTTAAAGATATGAACTCAAAGGTTGACTCCTCCTCTGAGAGTGGGATTGTGGGAGCTGTGACTTGTGAATCTCCTGGACTTGTGAATCTCCCAAAAGTGAATCCTGACCTGTGAATCTCAAATGCTAATGTGTGAACTAATGTGTAAACTCTTAAAAGTGTGAACTTAAGTACATAAGCATTGTTTCTATCAGTTCCAGTGAGTTAGCACCTTGTTTCAAGTTCTGGCCTATAGCATGGCTCCACCCCCCAAAAGTTTTAATAAAGTACCAAGAGAGCATTTTGAGTTGGAGAACAACTCATGTCATCCTTTGAAACTTCTCCCTTATCTTGAAGACATTTTGCCTTTAGTATCTTCAGAGTTTGAGGTCTGTCCTTCCCTCTCTCCATAACAGCTATCTATGATGAGAGCTCTTTTTGGTTTTTTGCTCACTGGGGCAAAGGGAAGATTGTCCCAAGTTTCCTCAGCAGAGTAACAAGGACTTTAAGCTGCCCTGTGGCTGGTGCTGATGGCTTCCTTACAGTGCTGGGTGGGTGTGGCTAGCTCCTGCTTGTTATGCTAGGGTTCAGAGACTCACTAATTGCTTTCCATAGTTGTGTTGGTCGTCTCACAGCTAGTCTGCTAATCCACTCTCTCTGAACCAGAACAGAATAGACAATATTGCTGTATTTCAGCTAACAGTCTTCCACTAGATTCCCTCCCCCAACTTGTATGGGGCCTCTCTGCCCTAGGCCTCCTTGCTCTACTCTGAGCCAAGTCTCCCACCTGCCTGAGACAGACCTTTCCTAAAGTTCTGCCAAAATATCTTCTGCTGGGAACTTGTTATACTCCAAATATTTGTGAGTTCTGTCACTCCATTCAGAGGTATGATCTGGTGTTGATTCTGAGGGAATCCCAGAAAAGTTCAAATAAAGACCTGTCTACTCTCTGCCATTTTGGCTTTGCCCTGTCCCCCCCAGTATCTAATATTTAAAAGAAGGTAAATAAAATATTGGATTGCTATCAAAGTACCATTCATCTTCTGGAAACAACTCTACATAAGTTGGAAAACATTTTTGAAATTACTTAGTCTGACCTACAGTTCAGAAAAAAAAAAAAAAAAAGCCAAATGAGGACTGCTTCAAGGAAGAAAAATCTCCTGAACAACTAGGTTTTATGATAGTGAGCTGACTATTTCCTGTGGCAGGCCAGGGAAAGATTTCACAGCTAAATTTATTTTGCCTTGTTCAAGTAGAAATTGGATTTTTATTGCTTTGGTAGAAAATACTAGGCATTAGTAATTATTAATTGTTCCCTGGTTATTTCAGATATGATTCTCTACATTTAATAGCACCTACCTCACAAGGTTGCTTTCAAGGGGAAGAGAAGTAAAATCAGGCCTTCCATCTCATGGTTTTCATGACTCCTGCTATATCTGCAGTCTCCTCTAGGAAGGGGAAGGGGGGGTATGATACCTTCTACTCTGATTAATCTATTTAAACCTGATAATACCCTATACATCCCAGTGATTCTGATGACAATACAAGTCATAATTGAGTAGAAATACCTGTCCTCACTATACAATTTCTTATTCTCATCTCTCTCAACCTACTCAACCCAAAGTCTCAACCAGATGCTACTTATCTCTACCACTGTATAGACCAAAAAATGGCTTTCATTTTAAATGTCTTCATCTCCTACTTCGACTTTTTAGCCACCATTAAAATTTAGCTGTCCTCCTTTTTCACAACCTCTTTGGCTACCTTTTGTTGGACAGACTGCACATTTCTACTCATTCTTCAAAGTTCACTGATTGAAATGAAAAAGTTGAACTCCTTACTCTCTACTGCAATTTCTAGATTCTTCTAACTCCCTTGAGATCAATACAATTCACATTTTCCACAAAATCAAAATTCTTGCAGTTATTGTTGAGAGTTCTTCAGGACACTGCCCTTCCTTCCTTAATGAATTCATTCTGGCTCACAATCTTTCTTCTTTAAACTGTACCTTCATACCAAGGGATTTCAACACACATACTCTTCCTCAAATATGATGGTTCTCAACCTACTCACTTCCTGTATTCCAATCCTTCAATTCAATTCAATTTAACCAAACACAAAGATGATCAGACCCTTGATCTTGCTATCACCCACATCTCCATCTTCAAGATTTCTGAAATCTTTTTAGCTGAACATAATCTAATGGCTTTTAACCTTTGTAAAATCTTTTCAGTACACTCCTTTCTCTACTCTGATTCTTCCACCACTCAGATTTAAGCTCTCTTCAGCTCATTCTTGGACTTTTGTAGAAACCTGCAGATGGATTTTCCTTGCATGAGTCTTTCTTCAAATTAATTCACCCTCCATTCAGCCATCAAAGATGATTTTAGTACAATGAAGTTCTGACCATGCCATTCCTCTATTCAATAAAATCTAGTAGCTCCCTATCAGTTTTAATTTCAACTATAAAATCCTTGATTTGGCATTTAAAGTCCTTAATAACCTATCTCTTCCCCACCCCATACTTTTCACCTTACTCCCCTTTGTCAGTGTCCCATCTAAATAGTGGTACTCAGAATTGGCCATGGTATTGTAAATAAAATTTGAATAATACAAAATTCACATAACATAGATTATTATTTCACCATAATCCTAGACATTGCATTTCAATTCATGTAGCCAGATATGAAGACTGTGGACAACTATAATTCCCCAGGTTGGGGTGGGGGGAGGGTTTAAACACAATTGCTATTAGGTCAGGTCTTCCTCATTGAAGGAATGTTGTATATTCTGTGTATGTTTCACTTAGGTCTAAGGAACTACATTTATGCTAGATTTTTACTACAAACCCTTCCTACCTTTTCATCTTTTTTTTACTTTACTTCCTTTTATATACTATACTAACCAATTATACTGTCCTACTCACCATTTCTCTTGAAAGATACACTATCTCTCAATTCCATGACTTTGCATTGGGCTTTTCCCATGTCTAGAACTCTCTATCCTCACATCTGTCAGCTAACTTTTTTGACTTCCTTCAGCGCTCACTTCAAATCCCAAATCTGCAAAAAGTCTTTCTCAGCCCCTCTCTACAAATTACCATTCTCTCTGAGATTATTTTTCATTTAAACTGTACATAACTTCTTTGTGCCTAGTTATTTACATGTCTTCCCCATTTGAATGTGAGCTTCTTTAGAGCAGGGATCATGTTTTGCCTTCTTTTTATCCCCAACATTTAGCACAAGTTCTAACACATATTAAAAGTTTATTGACTGACTGATGACTTCTTGCTTTAGTAAAGAATTTCTAATCAGCCCTCATCATCAGCACCTGTCTCTAGGTATCTCTGTGGTGATAATTGTGAATAAATGTGTAAATATCAGACCTGATATCAAACCTGAGAGATGAGGCATATTTGAAATATATATTAATGTTGAAGAGGGAGTGTACATGAACTCTCTTAACTTTGTAGATGATACAAGACTTCTGTGGAAAATGGAATACTCACTGATGGAAATAAACCACAATAAAAGCTCATTAAAGTATGTGAGTTGATAGAAAAGTGGAAAATGATCTTCAACATGAACAAATGGGATGGGGGTGAGGGGAATCACTCTTGGTATGTTAATGATGTGATGTGCTTTGAGATATCTTTTACAACTCAAGAAAAGAATCTTAGCCACTGTAAACTATTTGATGTATATGTGAGGGGGCATTATCAGAGCAATTTTCCCATTAATTTGATGGACTTATCTCTTTTCCTGTATGGTATGGGCATGTCTTGGAAATCTCTGGTTAAGGCTCAGAAGCTAAGTAAACAACCTGATGTTTGTAGCTACTCCTTGGCCTGTCCTAGGGAATGAGTTTCAGTGCCTGGAATTTCCTTCAAGATAATCCTGTTGGCTAGGATACCCAGGAAGTTGAACTCTCATCAACAAAGCTTTCTCTCTGTGTCAGTTTATAAAAAGAATTTGTCTGTTTGACAAACTATTATTTCCAATTATTTTTTCTTTGTTCACCTTTTTTGTGAATTTTCTGTTGTGCTTTTCTGTTGCAGTATTGTTGTTTTTCCTTTGTTCTCAAAGAGACATGACATCAGAAGGGTGATGTCTTGACTTGCAAATGTATTGGATTTAAAAGAAATAGTGCTGTTCAGAGTAACCAGCCTCATTCTCTCCTTCAGAGCCATCTTAGTCCAGTGGCAAGACAGTTCAGGACAACTGGAGATGGCCCCAGATGCAATGAGGGGGAGGGCTTGGCCTTTTAACCTTAGGTCTTTCCTACATCTCAGTTTATCTGAAGTAATCAGTCAGTAATTAATGCTAGGTAATTAATAACCAAATATAAAAAAATAACCTCTTTCACTTACTAAAAAAAAATTAATCTGAGAAAGGAAGACTCTCAGAATCTATAGTATATTTTAGGTAAGAAGGAGAATTTTTCCCTTTTTTGCCTGCATAAGAAGAACTATTGGTTTTTTGGGTGCAGAAGCATAAGATTAGCAAAAGTACTCAAGCTCACATACCCCCCTAAAAGAGTTCATTCTTTCCAAGAACATACAATTAACCATTCTTGTCTCAGCTACAGGGATGGCAGTGTCTTGATACGGAGGCAGCAGCACCTTAAGTAGTTGGTATAATATTAAAAATTTCCATAGAAGCAGATAAAAAAAAAAAACAAGCATGCATAATGCTCATGTGAGCAAAGAGGGTAGCTTATGGACAATGTTCCTAAGCCTCAACTTCCTGTGAATAATAATATTTATACAGTGCTTACCAGATGTAGTATTACATTATTCCTCACAACAACTTGGGAGGTAAATAATGGTTTTATGTTCACTTTATATCAGAAAAAAAACTGAGGTAAAAAGCAGTAAAGCACAAGTTCACATAGCTGGTAAGTTTCTGAGATAGGATTTAACTCCAAGTCTTCCTGACCAGCATTCTGTCACTACATTCCTATTCAATCTTGAGCTCTTAAAGGGCAGGAATTATATTTTGCTTCTTTTTGAATGCCTAGCACGGCATCTGGAACATAATAATGTTTAGTGATTATGTTTATTGTTTTTGTTTATTTTTTTGATTTTTAAAATTTTTTTGATTATGTTTATTGATTATGAGAAGAGTTCCTTTTAAAGACAACTTCAACTGTGGCACTGAATATAAAGTTGGGGGCTATCAACTTAAGTGCATGTTTGAGAATTCAAAGACTGTGCTCCAATTCTCCTTTTCCTCATCTGGTAGTATTTTTCTCTCTAAGGCAGCTTTCTATTTTCTTTGTGTACTTATTTTTCATATGTTATCTCTCCCATTAGAATATTATTTAAGCAATCATTTAGCATTTGTTAATCACTCAGGCTCTATGATAAGTACTGGGGAAACAAAGGCAAAAATACATCCCTGGCTTTGAAGAATCTCCCCTTCTAATGAACTGAACAATTTGCAATTAAAGAAATCAAGAAGGGTCCCCTGCAGAATATGGGACTTGAGTGAAATCTTGAAGCCAGAGATGTTGAGGTAGAGGTAGAGGTGAAGTGTGTAAAGTATTCCAGGAATGGGGTACAGTAAATGAATGAAGGATGGAATAAAAAGGAATGGGAGATGGATCATTGTATTCAAGAAACAGATTATAATAATATGAGCTTCTAGATGGCAGACACTGGTTTTTGTTGTTATTGTTGTTTTTTGTTTGTTTCTGTCCTTAGCCTTTAGCATAGTGCCTAAAATACAGTAAGTATTTAAATGGTCATTGATTGACTCCTAATTGATAGTAACAAGGAAAATTATATCTAAACTAAATAACCTGGATTATGCAGCTCCTCAAATCCACTAAGAGAAGTTACATATAAGGGGAGAAGAGGGGAAAACAAGGGAGTAGTTTAGTAAATTAAGAAGTCATCCCAAAGGCAGAAATCAGTGCTATTACAAATAAACAAAAGATAAAAAGTTTGAGTGAAGACAGCTGAAAATACTGTTCATAGGCTCAGTAAGTGGCTCTAAATTAGATTACATTCCTGAAATCTGTATAGTTTTCATTAGATTAAAAAAAAAACTTCCCTTTTGTTATAAGTATAAGCTGTTGTCATCAGCTTCTGAATGACAGTAATGTACACAATCCCTTTGCATTGCTTCTTTATTAAACCTCAAATTCATGACATATCACTGTCAAGTTTGTTAATACATTACCAGAAACAATCAGCAAAAAGAGTATTCCTTTTCACATGTATTATACTTGTGCTAATTCTTATCATGACCTGGAATTT
The DNA here is from genome assembly GCF_016432865.1 of Antechinus flavipes. Lineage (NCBI taxonomy): Eukaryota > Metazoa > Chordata > Mammalia > Dasyuromorphia > Dasyuridae > Antechinus > Antechinus flavipes. Next base: position 510,546,367 of record NC_067398.1, read on the forward strand.
ACTCTCTTCAGTCATGTGAAAATAACAGTTTGCATTCAGGAGAATAAGGATTTCCATATGAATTTAAGGTTATAGAAGCATGTTTGATACTCATAGATTTATAGAATTTAGCAGACCACTTCTGGATGACCTCTTGTTAAGACTGTTCTCAAGGAGATCTGTGAATTATAGATGCTCCTTATCAGTAGGTGATAGATTATTTAGCTATGAATTATATGCTACTACACAGCATGAGTTTTATATGGCTCATCAAAAGTATTATTACCTAGAAGCTAAAATTGAAAATCTAAATATGAAGAGATCACTTTGTTTAGTTCTCTCTGTCTTATACCTGCAAAGCATCAGTACACACATATAGGTAATGTTGATTATATTGGAGCTGAGTCCATTGGTTTATTAATTTCTGAAAATTCAAATTCTGCTAGCCAAAACTGAAGCTAAAGTCTGAACTGAAACTAAGCTGAAGAAAGTCTTCTGACTTTTACCTCCCTATATCCTATGATCCAGAAACAGTAGCCTCCTTGCTATCCTTCACACATGTCCCATCTCTGTAATTTTTTACTTTCTCTGCCCTTCTCCTCCACCCAACAAAAACTTGCCTCATCTTTTTATCCTGGTTTTCCTGGATTCCTTCAAATCTCAACTAAAACTCTACCTTCTTCAAGAAGCCTTTATAGATTCCACCCTTAAGGCTACTGCCTTTCCTGAGATTACCTTCTATCTACCCTGTGTATATCTTTTACATACATGGTTACTTATATCTTGCCTTCTCCATTAGAATTTGAGCTACTTAAAGAGAGGGGTGATTTTTGCATTTCTTTGTATTCCTAGGGCTTAGCACAATGCTTGGTACAGAGAGAGTAAGTGCTGAATAAATGTTTGCTACCTGATTGACTGACTCACTATTTGTAAAATCTCAAAAACTAGAAACAACATAATTGGATATTATTTTATTTGATTCCATGAAAACCCCCTATCTGACTTTTGATGGACTATTTCATTTTGTTGCACTTACTTAAGAGAGTTAGGCTAGATGCTCTTTAGGAATAAGTAAGGAATTTGGGGTTAGCTTTGTTGCTAAAAAAAACTTTGAATCCAAAAATCAAATAATATTATCATATAAGATATAACTATCATTAAAGGTACATATAGAGAAGAATACTTGATATGTAATCAGTCTAAATCTTCTGATCATCACATGGGAGTTTCCATTTAGGAGATTTGATCATAACCAGGTATATGTGTATAAATGCATATTTGTGTATAGTAATGCTCTTACCTACTTTTCTGATGGTTCATTTCTCTTTCAGGTTTCTTTCAGAACGCTTCTAAAATCTGCCTATCCATTAAACCATACTTATCTGTTCTTCTAAATTTGTACTTTTAATGAGAACTATACCTTATATGATTGTATTGTTTGACTGTAGATTCAAAGTTTTTAGCAATAAAATTGACCCTAAGTTCCTTATTTATTCTTAAAGATGGATATAATGTGCTGCTGTATTCACACTGCCAATGTTTGTTTTAATTTTTAATAATGAAAATTATGGTGATGATGATAAATAACATTTATATTTCTTGCTTTTCCTTATTGTGACAATTTGCAAATGCAAGTTTGCTGATGTGTAGATCTGATTCTCTGAACCTACCAGTGTATGCATGAACATTGAAAAAAAAAGAGAAGACAGTTCAGTTGTGCTGCTAAATATATATTAGATGTTCTTTTTCTTTATATCACCAATTTATATCACTTATATTTAGGTACACATTCAGTAATTTTATTTTTTTATTTTATATTCTATATTCTATGTGTTTGTAATAAACATGAAACAAACAATTTTATTTACTCTTATCACATTAATAATTTATTTAAAAATATATGTTTAATATGTTATATTAACATATTAAAACTTATTTTTTAATTGCATGTTTCCATTGAGCTGGAACTGTTTTACATAGTTTCATATTATATATTATCATATTTTACATGTGATTACAACTTTCTAAGAATGCAAATTCAAATAAGTCATTCACTTCACAAACTTCATTTTTACATACTAATCAGGACTTAGATGCATATTTTTCTGCCCCCTTTAAAAATTTTTGGTGTAGGGGTACAATTGGTTTGGGAGAAAAAATGATGCTTCCCTGTTTGATATCCAATGAAGAACAAAAGTAGCCCTTTACAATCCTCCTATCAAATGCTATTAACAAAGCCATTACAATTGGTGAATAGCAAATAACCAACAGAAAGAAATTATCAAAATAGTGAGTTCTTCTACCGAGAGTAGTATATTAAACATCAAACCAGAAGAAAAAATGCCCTGATCATACATAAGAAGAAATCCCCCCAAATCTCAAAGATGAGCAATAAATCAGGGATGTATTAAGGCACTGTTTTTTTCCTCTATCTCTGTAGCTTTCAAAATCTTTCCCTTTCTCCATCTTTATAATTATAGATTGTTCTAAAGACAGTCAAGAATTACATGTCTTCTCTAAATGAAATTTTTAAGTTCTTTAGAGTTCTTGCACTTACTTCATACTTTATATTTATCATCATTTTTTACCCTTTAAGCTCCATGGTGAAGTAGATAGATTAAAGTGACTGAGACATCTCTATTTTATAAGTGAAAAAACAAAGGCTAAAAGACAGGTTAAAGAATTTGCTTATGGTCCTTCATGCAGTAAGTGGTAGTGACAGGATTTGCACCCAACAACAATAAATTGACTTTAACAACACATTTGTTAAATGTCAGTAGATTGTCAACCATTGCCATTACACTCACTTTATCTTCCTAATGCCCAGTAAAAGTTAATATTGTGAAGATTTTAATATATCAAGGACTGCCAACAAAGATGGTTAATACTCATTCATAATTAGAGGGAGCTTCAATTTCTATATCTTGGAATTGAGGTAGCTAGCCTAGACACAGTCTATAGTCCATTATAGTTTTAATCCACTAGTCCTAGGATTTATGTCTAGATATTTCAAGAATATCAGCATATATTGCTTACAATATAATCATAGAGTTCAAAATCCAAGGGAATATAATTTATATTCATATAGGAATTATTGACAAAACTCAATAGTTTCATCTTGAACAAACATGACAAAATTTGTTAACATAATAATAACACCACACTAAGATGTTGCCTGAATCTTGGCAATTTTTTTTTTAAATAAGAGGAATGGTAAGATACCAAGCTGAAGACTTACAATTCAGTTTTGCTTCCACAACACAAAGGTAACAGAGCTTTCAGCAGACATTATCATTTTCACTCTTCATTTGAGATCCCTCAGGACTTGATTTGGGATGGTTTCAAAACAACAATTAGAGGAAGATGGATCAGTTCTGCCTCCTATCCCAAGCAAAGAAAGAATATGAATTCTATAAACTGGATAAACTGGAAACTTAACTTAAAATATCCACAAAAAATAGAGAGTGGAAGGAATGGAAGGACACATTTATCACCAAACCTACCACTACTAAGGGCATCCTTCCATATTTGCTTTCTCTCCCTAGCTTCTCTACTTATCTTGGCCATTTAGAGCCATCTAGGAAAGAAAACTTCCTATTGTTTGATCATTTCTCTTCTCTTCTTGTCCTTTCCTCCATGTTTCTAATAAAGACAAATAATTTGTATGGTGTACAGATTTTTGGATCTGGAATGAGAAAGACCTATATTCAGATATACCTATTTGACCTCAATACTAATCATGTGATCTTGGACAAGCTAATTCATTTCTGTCTGCCTTAGTTTCCTCAACTATAAAACAGGGAAAATAATAAGTCTCTGTTTGTTGTGAAAATCAAATGAAATACCATTTGTAAAGGACTTAGTGTTATGTTTGCATATAGGTACATAATAAATGCTCATTTCTTTTCTTCTTTCCCTAGTCCTAGGCTTCCAGAACCCATCTAGCCTGCTTGCTAACTTACACAGTCTGGATGAAATAGAAGGAACATTTTATTCCTACTAATGATACAGAAAGCCAGACACTAGGCCACCTAAAGTGTTCCATCACTCACTCCAGCCTTCATTTCTGCCTTTCCCTATCCCCTCCAAACCTCCAGCATTGTTATCTGATGGCTGATATAATCTAAAGACTCCTAAATTTTGCCATTTGCTCCACTGGTGTATCTTTAGAACTTCTAGATCTACCCTGCACCTGAATTTCTTATTGTGTCTCCCTAAATTTGTTGTGAGCTCCTTTGAGAATTAGGATAGTATAACTTTTGCTATGACTTTCTCTAGTGCTTGCAACATTTCTTGGCACAGAGTAAGGACTTAATAAATGCTTTTTCATTCATTCATTCACAGTTTCATTTATATTATTCTGTTGAATTTAGGCTATCCTCCAATTTGGCAATGCATCTAAAATAAAATCTGTTCCAAAGAGAAAAAAAAATGTAAAGACATATGCTTTAAGAAAAACACACCCACTGATGATTCTCAAAGCATACCCTGGAATAGCAGCATCTAATGGCAGTGTCTATACCAGGAAACCACAAGAAACAATACACGGAATCATAGATCATAAAGAGCTTAGCAGAGAAGTTTCACCATGTCTAAGGACAAATTCTTGAATACTTGCACAAAAGAGAAGAAAGGGACTTCTGTAACTTGGAAAGAAACAATCTGGCTATTTCTATTTTGAGAGTCTTCCAGCAGGAATGATAGTTCAAGAGGCATCTATTAGCAGAAAAAATAATGAAAGGTGGAAATGGTATTGGCAAGAAACAAACAAGAAACTAGAAAATTTTGACTGGTAGTTTAAAGGCTTTCATTAAAGTGTTCTAGATGAAGATGTCCCAATTTCTGAAGACATGGAGGGTATTCTGGAGCAGTACACATAGCCATAAAGTAGGAAAATATGCTTGTAGACCAGAGAATGACAGAGCTAGTAGGAGTTTAAGAATATAATAGAACATAAAGTAAAAAGGCATTGGAACTGAGGGTGGAATCAAGATGGCAGACTAAAGACAACCCAGCTAAATTCTTTCAACACTCCACTCCAAATAACTTTAAAATAATGACTCATCAAATTTTGAAGAGGCAAAGCAATATATATATATATATGTATATATGTCAAGTTCAGACCTTTTTTTGACCTAAGAAAATTTAGCAAGTTAGCAGAAAAGGTCTGTGACATTAGGTAGAAATCTGTTTGGCGCTCACATATGCATTAGCAGAAATAGCATTTTCAGAAGCAGCAGCAGTTTGAGAACCTCTCAGTCCAGAGACAATAAAAAAGTTGTTTAATTGATTGGGAAAAAACCCTTTGCTGGCAATGGGTATAACTGGCAATGGGTATGATTGACTGATTTGCAACTCTACTTCCCATAAATAATTTGGAGTCACAGTTCCAGGGTGAAGAGGAGAACTAAGGGCCAGTCACAAGAGAGCAGGAGCTCTGGAGAGTACAAAGTAGCTTCAGGAGACCAAGCACTCCTTCTGATAAAGAGAACACTGACCAAGAGAACAGTACTCATACTCTTCTAGGTTCATGCCATCTTGGAAAAACCAAAAACTTGCAGACCTCCAGAAGTAGAAAAGAGCAGAATGAAAAAGTCTAAGATTTGGGGCAGTATCTTGCAACACTAAGTAAGCAGAGTTCAAAATTAATATAAAATTCAAAATTAAGAAAGAAGTTGGAGAAATGAGCAAACAATAAAAAATTAATATGACCAAAAAAAGTTACTACAATGACAAGGAAGATGACAATATAAACTCAAGAGGAAACATTGTAAAAATAGAAACAAAGACTCAAACAAAAATGCTAATGAACCCAAATCTAATAATAATACCTCCAACTATTAAAGAAACAGAGAAAATGGGAAAAGAAATGATGTGGGATGTGAGAAAATCATGAAAAGGAAATTAATAGCTTTGCAAAAGAGGCACAAAAATATTAAATAAAATAACATCTCAAAATATAGAATTGCTCTAATGATAAAAAGAGGTGCACAAATTTGCTGAGGAAAATAATTATTTTAAAAATATAATAGACCAATTTAAAAAGGAGTAGCAAAATTCATTGAAGAAAATAACTTCTTTTAAAAAATTGGTCAAATGGAAAAAGGGATACAAAATCTCACTCAAGAAAATAATTTCTCTATTATTATTCTATAAAAAATGATCAGCAAGATGGTTTCAGAAGGGCCTAAAGAAACTTACATGAAGTGATGCTAAGTACAGTGAGTAGAACTAAGAGAACGTTGTACACAGCAACAAGATTATGTGATAATCCACTCTGGTGGATTTGGCTCTTTTCACCAATGGAATGATTCAGGTGAATTCTAGTAGACTAATGATGGAGAGAGCCATCTACATCTAGAGAGAGGACTATGGACACTGAATATGAATCACAACATAGTATTTTCACCTTTTTTGTTGTTGTTATTCACTTGCTTGTGTTTTTTTTTCTCATTTTTTCCCTTTTTGATCTGATTTTTCTCATGTAGCATGATAAATGTGGAAATATGTTTAGAAAAATTGCATGTTTAACCTGTATTGGATTGCTTGCTGTTTAGAGAAGGGGAATGGAGGAAAGAAGGGAGAAAAAATTGGAACACAAGGTTTTGCAGAGGGTGAATGTTGAAAACTATCTTTTCTTGTATTTTGAAAAATAAAAAAAAAAACTATTATTATAAAAAATAAAAATTCCTTAAAATCAAATTGGGGAATTGGAAGTTAATGAATCAATGAGATAACAAGAAACAATAAAACAAAGTCAAAAGCATAAAAAAAAAAGAAAATGTGAGATATTTCAGTGGTATAATAATTGTTTTGGGAAATAGACCAAGGAAAGATAATTTAAGAACTGTGGGTCTACTTGAAAGCCATGATCAAAGAAAGAGCATAGACATATTTAAAAAAAAATCATGGAGGAAAATGCCACCAATATCTTAAATCCAGAGGGTAAAATAAACATTTAAAGAATCCACTTATCATTTCCTGAAAGAGAACCCAAAATGAAAACTCTCAGGAAGATTTTTTTTCAAATATCTTGCTCATATACTTAGTTCTTCCTCTGCAGATAATTAAGGTAAATGGGTAATGTGCCCAGCTTGATAGATACCTAAATTCAGCACCAGCAAACCAATAGCAAGCCTCAGAATGACTGGATCAGAGGTAGCACTGTCAGTTTCCAGACTCCTCAGCCCACAGACACCAAAGACAACTTAAAAGATTAGCAGGAAATATCAATAGCTCAGGCCGTAGCCAGACTGTGCCAGTGGCCTTCTTGGTCATGATTGAGGAGGGCCATTTGCTGATAATGTGCTGTAGTTAAGAGCCTCTTGCTAACTTGCCTAGACACCTTCCGTGTTAGGCTGCACTTCCATTTTACCCAAGTGAGACAAAACTTTTCTGAAGTCATTAATTCATCTTAAACTGGAAAATTGTTTCACTCTATCTTTTTGTAGGTTCTATTACTCTAGAATTTATTTAGAACCTTGATTTAATGTTGTTCCATTGGGAAACTGGGGAGAGCTCAAGCAACTTCCTAGGTTTTCTCTACTCTCTGCCTTCTCCTGTTACTTTCTTGTAATTAAAAAGGCCAATGATTTTTTCCTACAATTTTAATACTTTTTTTCTATTCCAGAGATTAAATAGCTGGATCCAGAGATTAATTAATCTCTCAATGTCCTCCAAAATCTTTTAACTTCAGCAGACTTCTTTTATGTATATTACTCCTAGACCCAATGCTCTTCCCAATCTTCTTTTTAAATGATACTTAGTACTATTTCTTTTGTGGCTCTACTATCCTTAATGAGAAAGTTAATTTATTATGGAAATCATTATAAATATATTTTTTTCCATTTTCAACTTTTTGTTATTCTCCAATTACTTTTATACTTAAATACTCTTGGGATAATCTGACATAGTTTATCTTTCCCCACGTTTTTGGTAAACTTTTTACCTTCATGATCTTGTGAGATCATATTATCCAAAACTTTTCACTACTCACTTTCGTGTAATTCAAAAAATTGTTTGTATTCTTAAAAAAATGTAGTACCTGAATGCAATATCTTTCTGTTTTGACAAGGAGATCAAATATATGTTAATTAGGGCAGTTTCTAGGCTTTCTTGATGCCTTATTATGGCGATTTATTTTCACTGGTTAAACTTCCTTAGAAAATTGTGAAAATTCACATTGATGTCTTTTCTTTAATCCATTCCTATTTTGAATTATAAACAGCTTTTTAAAAAAAGTTAATAGCAAGTTGATTAAAATATATGGTGTGATTTCTCATTATTTTATTCTTCTTATTTGGTATTGCTTTTTATCTTTGCCATAACAGGTCAGTGATCTGGCTGTCCATGGGCAGCTGATTCACAATTGACTGTTTTATTGATAATTAGCCATTTCCTCTGTAAGTAATTTCCTTATGATATCATAATGAGCACTATCTCCCATGCCTTCTGATTCTTCTTAACGTTATTAAAGTACTTATGACAAAGGTTTGGGAATGCTGAATGATCTGTAATTTTTTTCTCATTTTTTTTTATTCTTGAACTATGTTTTTTCATATAATTTTATCACACTTGTCATTACTCACCTTTATATTGAAGAAAAAATATTAAGTGATGTTGATTTAATTTTGATAGTTTTACCAAGGTGTTTTTGCTTTTTTTGTTATTGTTGTTGTTTGTTTGTTTGTTTAAGGAGCATCTCCTTATCATCTAACAGAAATCATAATTATTTATGGCAGTCTTTTGGAAAATACTTCCCATGAATACTATAATCTACAATGTTTCTTTGTTGCCCTTGAATGTATTCAAATTCCAATTCTGCCTAATTATTTATTTATTTTACACCATCATTCCTTTTAGTTGCTTATTTTTTGCCTTATTTCATTTGTAACAAGAATACAAAGAATGATTTAGTCCTTAGTCCTTCAGAAGCATATCTATTCTAATGCTGGACATAGATCTTTCCATTTAAAGTTACAAATACTTAAGTGAATATTTACATTTAAAAAAATTGTGTTTCTTAGCAATTCCGCTACCTTTTCTTCTTCTACATTGATACCATCATCACTGCAAACTGAAAGAGGGAACTAAGAGCCATTTTGTGTTTTTCTTCAGTGAGTTGCTAAAGTCATAAATGTCTTTACCAAGTAAAACAATAAGTAGCAAGCCTTTCTGTACTTACCTAAATTGGTCCCCACAAAGCAGATACAATTCATTACCAGAACCATATAAAAAGATTTCCCAGCTGGACAGAATCCATTAGAGCACATACTACTGGAGCATATACAACCAGAGCATAGTCTTTGAGATCACAAGATCATCTCCATGCCATGATGAATATCAGAGTTATAGTCTGTGGAAGTCTCTAAAGTCTTCTAAAAGGAAGATTATGTCAATGACAGTGAGAAGTATACACCACTTTTTAGACTCTTGGCCATTACTGGAATGGTGGTACAGGGACAAGTCTGTCATTAAAGTTAAGAGCACCAAAAATTAAAATTAAGATTTAATAATGGTTTGTTATCAATTTTTTGTAGACTTTAGCCTTGTAGATAATTCTGCCTGCTTCTGTGAAAAATATGTATAAATGGAAATTATGGATTAAAGAGTACATTAGCTATGGATTTCCCTGCGAGGAGTACAGCAGTCCCTTCCTGCAAGAAAATTATCTTACTGGATTTCAACATCTCAGTTTTGCTGGATTATGTAAAGAGTAAAGAAATTCAGGTAGGGTTGGGTTGCTGTAAAGTTCTTTGAGCAAAAGAATATATTGAGCTTGACATCTAATTGGCTCTCCATACTATGGTTTTCTTAATAGAACTTAGGCCCACTATTTCTGGCAAATGGATATGTATTTCGAGATTAAGCTGGTTAAGAAAATATCACACATTGAATTTGACATTTTTCTGCAAACTGATGACAGATAATTAATATTCAGATAGTTAATTTGAGCAAATGAGATGGTATGGCCAGCCTTGAACACTCTATTGATTTTTATTTCTATAGGTAGAAGTTACTTTGCAGAAGTCCTAATGCAGATAGATCAAAGTTCAAACTAAAAAAAGTATTTTCATGATAACCTTGAAAGCGAATAATTCTCTAAAATAGCTGTTTAACCATTAGATATGCCAAGATTACTCTAACTTTCATGAAAGCATTCCCAACTGTAACTTTCTGGTATCTTTAAGTCAACAATGGATGTCTTTTGGGAGAACTATTGAAAGAGTAATAACTGCCAAAAAAAAAAAAAAACCTTGTTGTAGGTCTTTTGGCTTTTTAGGGACTTCCTGTGGTGATTCAATGGCCACCTAAGCATGACTCCCGTGGTACCCCCCTGTTGGATAATGACATGTCCTAGAAATTATATCTATTTCTAGAAAAAAAAATTGGCATTTTTCCTGCACTATAGACCTGGTATTCTCACAGGCAGGATAGCATAGTCAAGACAAATTATAATACCCATTTTCTCATGAATATATTAATGTGTCATTCACATAGATCATAAATACCTGACCAGCAGCACATTAAAAATTATATTCTTGAGTATCTAAAAAATAGCAAAGACCTTATACACACTAAATAAATTATGAATTATTTGAATAGGTCTTACTAGGCCTAAAATGTAATTTTCTACTCCTTTTATTTATGTTTGTACATCAAACTCTCTATTCCTGAAAGGAATGTCACCAATCAAATTAGGTAGTTTGGGGGATAGAATGTTCATAGTTGTCAGGGAATATTGAGGTCCAGGAAGTTAAGATAGTAGCTAAGTTTAATGCATAATCAAATAAGCCCTCATTGCTTATTTTTCTAAAAAAGTCCAAGAAAGTGAGTATTTTTTGCCTCATCAGAATAAAAAAGCCAGCTGAATTTAAAGCTCATTTAATGTCTATTTGCTTTTCTGTGTCTTGATATTTTTCTCTTCCGCTACTTGAATTCCTTAGTTTCAATCCAAGAATTTTTCTTGTCAATAACACTGTCTTGGTTTCTCCTATTTCTCCAGAAAAGATTCCCAAGATGAAAAATTGACTTTAAGCAGGACCCATTTCCACAAGATTCCAAAGAATTCATTCACAAGAATGGCAATGGCAGAAATCTCAGCCTTCTAAAAAAGTCTACCTTGAAAACTTTCCAGGCATACTAATTAAAGCAGAGAGGAGATGGAACAGCTTATCACATTAGCTTGGGAAGTCACTAAATCTCTTGGATTAAGATGCTTTCCAGGTAAACAGAATAACATTTGCTCTAGCCAACTGCTCAAAAATCTTATTTATCAAAACATTAAATTCTCACAACCACATTTTTACTCCAGAATCATGGTTGTTTAGATACTCATTTGGGCCCCACCATGTCTATAAGTGTAACATAGAAGTGCTAGGAAATAATCACTAAAGCATTTGAAACCTAGAATAATTCTTGGGGGTCATTGGTCACATGGGCATCAACCAAAAGCAGAAACTAAAATTACACTTCATGGTTAAACTAGGAGCATGAAGAGACAATATATTGAAGTTTCAGACAAAGTATGTATTATGGAGTCTTCTATTCAGGTGCAGTATATTCCAATAAACAAATAGTAATTGGTCTGGGAAGAATAAAATCACAGTTTCTTTGTGCATAAAAATGATTACATAGTCTTTAACTTTTAATGACAAAGGTTCATTTAATTACTAGGGGGTCATCATTTTATAAATGAGGAAACAGAGTCCATACAATTCATGCTTCCATCTAATGTCTTACACCACATTCAGTTTTTTAGTCATGTCCAACTTTTTATGGCACCATTTGAAATTTTCTTGACAAAGATATTAGCATAGTTTGTTATTTCTTTCTCAAAATCAATTTACTGATGAGGAACTGAGGCAAACAGGGCTAATCACATAGCTAGTAAGTATCTAAGGGCAGATTTGAACTCACTATGATTTGTCCTGACCAACTGACCATAGCAGACCATAGCTGTATTCATTGAAATGCAATGTTGCATTTCAAACACCCCTTGCTCCTTTGTTCAGCCTCTCCCTCATGTCTGGAATGTTGTCCCTCCTCACCTCTCACATCTGGAATCCCTATTTTCATTAAGATTCAGGAAAGCAGTCATATCATATATAAGGCTTTTCTTCACTCTACCCTAATACCTTCAAAAGTTAGTGCTCTTCCATTCCCTGAAATTCTTTGTTTCTATCATGTCTACTTAAGTACATCTTGATTTTTTGGATATTGATTTCCTTTTAGCTTATAGACCATGACATTCTTTTTTGTATACTGGGATTCTACCCAGCGTTTGGGTAGGACTTTTTTACTTCTTTTTGTCATCTAAAGGATACTTATATATGACACAGCTTGTTCACTGGTTATCAGTTGGTTTTTTTAATTCTCTTATTCAATATAGGTGTTGTTTTCCACTTTAGAATACAAACTATAAAGGCAGAGAAATTTTGTTTTTTCTCTTTGTATTCTCAATGCATAGTACAAAATAGGTCATTAATAAATATTTGTTGAATGGAAATGAATTCATTTAATGATTACAAATTATTTTCCTATTGACCATTGAATAGCACTTACAGGTCTGTTTTATGTCAATCAGTCAGTCAATAAACACAAAGTGCTCACTTTGTGCTAGACATTGTACTAAACACTAGGATCAAAATAAAGTCAGAAGACAGCCTCTTCAAGGAACTCACTGTCTAATGGGGGAAATAATATGCAAACAAATAAACACAATCAAATACATGCAGGATAAATTGATAGTAGCCTCAGAGAAAAGACATTTGCATACAGGGAAATTAGGAAAAGATGTTATCTTCTCTGAATTCTGAAGGAAACCAGTATCAAGAAACAGAAAGGAAGAGGGAGAGTTCCAGGCATGAAGACAGCCAGTGAAAATGCTCAGTCAGGATATACTTTCAGGTTAGAACACAGAGAAGGCCAGTGTTACTATATTACAAAGTACTTAGATGTAAGTAAAGTATTAAAAAAAAAACTGGAAATTTTTAATTGGACTAGGTTATGAAGAGCTTCGATCACCAAACAGAGGATTTTGCATTTTATCCTTAAGGTAATAGGGAGTCACTGGAATCTATTGAATAGAAGAAATGACATAGTCACATATGCTTTACAGAAATTTTTTTTTTAGTTGAGTGGAGAATGGCCTGGAATGGAGAAAGATGTAGCATGCAGACCAATCCGCAAGCTATTAAACTAGTCAAACTACTAGACTAAGAGGTGATGAGAGCCTTTAAATCATGGTGATAATAGTGTTAAAGCAGAGAAGGAGATGTGTATAAGAGATGTTTTAAAAGATGACATAACTTGCCATTAGATCATATATGGGGTCTGAGAGACAGTAAAGTCAATGATGATACCTGGGTACCTACTAGAATAATGATATCTTCTACATTAATAGTAAAGTTAGAGAGAGGAGAGGGTTTAGGGGGGAAAAATATAGAATTCAGTTTTGGACTTATTGAGTTTAAGATGTTTATAGGCTATGCAGTTCAATATGTTCATTGGGTGGTTGGAAAGGTATGAGATTAAATCCAGATGACTAGATCTTATCATCATTAGCATAGAGATCATATAATCATCAAGCTAAATAGAAAAGTCAGAAAAGAGAAAAGCCAGTTCAGATATCTAGGGGATACCCACAGCCAGCAAATGTGACCCGGACAAAGTAGAGAAGACTGATAAGTCATATAAGAAGAGAGCAAGGAAAGAATAGTGTCACTAAAACCTACAGGGAAAAGAGTGTCAGGGAAGAGTGATGTATTGATGATGTTAAAAGCTTCAGTAAGGTCAAAAAAAATAAGGATTGAGAAAAGATAATTCAATTTGGCATTTAAAATATTCCTGGCATCTTTTGAAATGAGATTGTAGAGAGTTAAAAAGAGAAAAGAAAGTGGAATCAGATTAAAGATGGTCTTCTCCAGAAGTTTAGTTTCAAAATGGAGAGAAAATATGGGAGAATAGCTAACAGGAATGGATGAATCAAGTGAAAGTTTTTTTTTTTTTTTTTTTTTTTTTTTTTTTTTTTTTTTTTTATGGTGAAGTCATAGGAATGTTTGTAGGCAGTAGGAAAACAGCTAGTAGATGGGAAGAGATCAAAGATAAGTGAGAGAGTTAAGATGTCATTAAATTCCTCTTTATAGATGGCAGGAAAAAACTATAAGAGGTTTAAATTACTTTCCCAGGATTAACCAAGAAATCAATCACTCCAAGAACAGAGCTCAAGTTCCTTTCAACTTCATCCAGTTTCAACAAGTATTCATAGATTGACCACAGGATGCAAAGCTCATTTGATTTATTTCTACCCAACCACCACCTGAAGTCTGTCGCTGCCCTCTTCCTTGTCTTTTGTGTTGGTGACATAATGCTGAGGTACTAGAAACATATATTTAAAACACCTAAGGTTAAAAGAAATCAGACTTTGTTTTGCCAGTTGAACAGAAATAATTGTAATGGCACAAACTAAGATCTATGACTCAATAAGTATATCATACAAGGTGAATCAAGCAACATAAAGGGAGAGGGCAAAATCTTACAAAAAAATCTTTATCTCTAAATCTCTTCATCACTCTCAAATGACCATTTTGTTGAAAGCAATTGCAAACTGTGGTGAGACTTACTGATTTCGGCTGTATGCCCAGTAGGTTTGAGGTGAGTCCATTAATCAATCAGCCAAACACTGAATGCAGGCTTTTATTTGATTTTTTTTTCAGACCAATCCTGGGAGAAGGAAACTGGGAAGTGGAGCAAAGAGGGCTTTCACCTTATCATGTTTTTCTTTCTTTTTTTTCCTTTCATGGGTCCATGGAATCACATGGCTTCTGCAGTGCCAAGCTGAGAATACTGGAACATATTTGTTCAATGCTGTAATAATTCACTTTTCAGGCAACTAGGAGAAATTTGAATTTCTGCTCTTTCAGCCTTCTGTGTGGTTTGCTACATCATCAGAATGTCTTAAATTCTACATCATCAGCATAGGTTAAATGTTGCATTTAATTGACTGGACAACTTATTTCTTCATTTTTAATGTGAATCCCAAGAGGCAAAACCACCTTGGAAAGAAGGAATGACATTTGTTTTGCAAGCATTGGTTTATTATTACACACACACACACACACACACACACAGAGAGAGAGAGAGAGAGAGAGAGAGAGAGAGAGAGAGAGAGTAAAAGAGAGAGAAAGAGTAAGAGAGAGAGGTTAAGAGAAAGAGACAGAGACAGAGTTGTTTGCTTTGATCATTTTGGGACAGAAAAACATTCATATATGCTTCATTTATCAGAATCCACTAGATGATTCTTACCTATACTTGAATAGGCAAAATAAACTATTATAATCTATGATATCCCTTAATTTTTATCCCTTTCATCAGAAGTTGACTTGAAATAGCAAGAACTTCCATTCATATAGTTTCTCTCCATATCATGTTCCACCTCCACTTCCAACTTAACAATAAATTTTCTAACCTGGGGTCTTGGACTTCTAATTAGTGAGATTTTGCAATTTCTAAACTGATCCAGATCCTCATTATCTCTCTGTCATTTTCAGGCCATCTACTTCAATAACCCACCTTTCTACCTCTAGCTTTGGAAATAACAATCAAGCCAGCACTTGTTTGTCCTTTGTTTTTGAAGAGAATCTGGGATGTCATGGGTGATGTCCTAACTCATATATGAATTAGATTTGAGTGAGACAGAATTGCACAATATTATTAGTGTCACTCTCTCTTCCAGAGTCATCAAAGCCTAGTGGCAAGGTAAAAGTTAGGATATAATGGATTATCTTGGCATCTTCATTGACTTACCAAGCTCCATGTGTACCACAATGTCTGCTTCAGCCACATTCATGACCATTTGAATAAATTGTTCTTATATGTCCATTCCACTAGGGGAAATTTCCACACATTTGGGGAAGACATTGCCTTAATTTACCAATGGGTTTGTGGCTTATCAGTTACCAGGATGGCGCCTTAGAGTCACTGATGAAAAATGAGTGTCAGGTAGACATCAAAGGGCTGAAACAGCCTTGAAAAGGGCTCAGCAAACTCTCATACCAGAGATTCTAGTTCTCCCCGAATACCTATACACTCCAAATCAATATGAAGACCATGAAAAAGATTGTGGATATCAACTTCTCTATGAATTCATTCATCATCTCTTTAACTTCCCTTTCCAAAATGCATTCTCCACACCATCATTCCCCTATTATGTGTTCTCTACCCCATTAGAATATAAACTCCTTGGGGCTAAGGATTAGCTTGTGCTAGTCATCTAGCCACCACCTTAGTATATATTCTAATCACCTTTTGCTGAGACTATCACAATAGTTTTCTAATCAGTTTCTCACTCTTAAGTCTAACCCCACTCCAATTTGTCCTCTATTTAGGATTATTGTCCCAGTTCATTTATTATTTCCCAAAATTTTAGGGAAAAAAAAAAAACTTTCCTCAGGACATTGGAAATCCCAAACAATCTAAATTCTTTTGAGTGTCTACAAGCTACTTAATTCATAGAATCTCCAGAAAGAGATTCTGGGAAAATAGTATAAAAACTCTTGTCACTCCAAAAGGTCTTTCAAATGCTCTGTGATCAACATGAAGAGTATCTATCTTAGCTCAGTTGTAAATAATTAGATAAATGAAAGGTCTATTTACCTACTTATCCATCTACCCATCAGTCATCTAGCTTTCTAATCTATCTTCTACTCACCACCCATGCATCCATCCATCTAATTTACTCTGTCATCTATACCACTGTTTATCTGTCTGTCCCAACGATTTTTCATCTATCTAACCTATCATCTGTCTCTCTATTTCTCTACCAGATGTCCCAGTGTCTTAGTATGGTTTTAAGCTTTTCCCAGAAGTATAAATGCTACCAATTCATGCAAAATCTTTTTGAAACTTTGATTAAATTTATCACATACTTATTTAATTTTTGCATTTTTAATAACAAATAATATTTTAACAATATGGGTATATCCTGTTTTTATGCATTACCCACATAACAGTTTTTGGAGGAACTTTCTTAGACAAGTAGATTGGTAGAGGTAGTTCTCTTGCTTGGCCTCCTGGTCATTTATTTGATCTATCTCCATTACTATTTTTTTCTTCTAGGGTCACTTCAAAACATTATTCATGCATAAAACATCCTTCTTTGAATAATCTTAAATCAAGGATAACAAATATTATTCTTTCAGTCAGTGAGCATCAACTGATGAAAGTTTTTACGAAGTTCAAAATCAACTTGAATAATGTATAGTAAATTGAATTTTAATTAAGAACATCAATATTTTAAGTAATTAATCTTTCAAATCTTGATTAAATTGAGTTTTAATTAAGGACATCTTTCACATGTAGGGTTTTTTGTAAATGTTTAGCATTTATACTTCTGAAGTTATTACATTTTAAAATTGCAACAAGACTTTTTGAGTTCCCTAAATATATATATGCCTATTGATATAGAGATATTTAGGAAATAGTCCTGTGTTTGTGCTGTTTCCATATGCCTTGAAAGAATGTTTCACTTTTGGCTTTGTATTCACACCACACAGTCTAAGACCCTGTAGATGATAGGTACTTAATGAGTCTTTATTGAATGATTGATAGAGGTGATCATAAAAGACAAAACAATTGTGATTATGTTCACTTGAAAATGTTTTGCAACAAAATAAATAATGTAGTTAGACTAAGAAAATAATGGCCAAGTAAAGGAAAGTTTTCTTATCAAATATGTCTGATGAAAATCCAGTTTTTAAGATATGCAGGATGCTCCAAAATCTGTAGTTCAGTTTTAAGGCAGACTAAAGACACCCTGTATATGAAATTGAAACAAATGCGATGATCAAGGAAAACATTTTCTACTAAATAAAAGTCAAACAATATTAAACATGTTTTCTTCAAGAAGAAATTTAAAATATCATTAGTACAGAAATATTCTAAATCATTATAATAAAAGAAAATCAAAATGAAACTCTGAAGTTTCAATTCAAACCCAAAGCAACAAAGATCAAAAAGTTTAGCCTAAATATCAATTGTTTTCTTGCTACTTAATGAAGTGAGCTAAATATATGCCATTATTAATTATATAAAATCTCTGTGTGCTATGGGAACTTTCAATAATTCTCACACCAACTACATAGTCTATATCTAGATATAAAACAGGCACAATTAAGTGACCTCAAATCTGAGATCCTTGTGATATTTTCTATCACAAATATTATGCCAACAATACCAAATGAATAGATCTTGCCCTGGATACAATTATGTACCCCATCCCATGCTCCTTTTTCTCATTTCATAGAACATTCAATGTTCTAGAATAAGAATTTTTCATTTTCTGAATTAACCCAAAGGAGTCTCAGATTTTTACATTTAGTTCAGAAAAAACACTCAAAGAATATATTGGTGCTAATGACACTTCTGTTGAGAATTATCCAGGTATATGACTCAAGAACATGTTAAAAGAAAAAAAACAAATCAGTATTAGCAGCAGTGAGATAAGATTCTCTTGCCTCTCTTTCCTAGGCTTATCCCATGTGCTAATAGCAGCCACTGTATGAATAGTGAATTGCCAGATAACTGAATAATGAATTCCCAGATAAGAAGAACAATTTCTTTCCCTATATTTTTTAAATCCTCAAATACTAGATGCTACATGGGTCTAGGAGTCACACAGACTATTGGAAAAAGAGAAACTGTAATGACTTGAGATTAGTTGTCTCTGAATTTCTTCCTTCCTTTATTTTGCTACTTTGAATTCTTGGAAACCACATTCCTATCCCTTTTTTCCCTGCTCTAACCAAGTTAAAGTTTTAATGAGCCAATCACCCTTGGGGTGCATTCTCACTCTAGAGTTATATGAAATGATTACAATTTAAGGGGGAATTGAAAGAAGTCATAATACAGCCTGAACAAAGTCCTGTGTATCTGTTTATTTAAAAAAAAAATTCACAATCCTAAAAAAATCAAAAGAAAACATTTTGAAAAACAAGTGAGAAATACAATTGAAAACAAAGCTTATGGATTTTTTAAAATTAAGAAATAGAGACAGAAACAAGATGGCAGAATACTTAAAAAATGGCAGGAAAAAAATGCACAGAAAGAATTCTAACTCCTATCACTACCAAAAAAAGCCCTCCAAATATATCTAGAAAAATGAAACAGGTTGAATTTTGATCTGGAAATCCAAGAAAACATTACAGAGAATCATGTTTCCCAGTCTCAGTCAACACAAGGAAACATACAAAGAAGTGAGCAAAAACTGGCAACAGGGTCTATCTGAAAGTAAACTGTGCAGAGCATTCCAGCCCAAGGAAAAGCTGTTCACCAGGACAAGAAAAAGTCTGAGATGTAGCAAAAATTGTTGTGTAAGGTATAGGAAATTGTTTTAAATCACAGCTTTTTAAAAATCATTATTCAATTTTCCAGCCATAGACCCTGCATAGACTGAAGAGGAAGTCTATGCCCCTGGATGACATTCTAGAGCTAGGTATTGATTCAGTATTAGGCATTTAGGGTTAGGATTAGAAGCAAGTTGCAGCTGGGTGGCTCTGATCCCAAAAACATAGTAAGAATTTTTGTTTCAGCATACAAGTCAGTCTGAAGAACTAGGGCAGATCAAAGAGACCTAGAGTCCTATCACTAAAATGGAATACTTACTTCCCAGCATCTCTGATGAAAAGACCAGTTTTATAGACACTTTGAAATGCAAACACGGGAGGCAAGAGCAACATAAAAAGACAAGCATGCACAAAAACTAATAAGGGATTAATTACAGATAAGTTGCAGGTATCTCTTCTGAACCCCATCTTCAGGGATCATAGAAGAAGTCTAATTATTCAGAAGATTTGGGAGTGCTTTTGTTAGTAGCAAAAATATATTGGGAGAGAGAGAAAAGTTAGGAAAATTATCTCACATAAAGGGAGTATACTAGTAAATCCATAAGGAAGAAGGGATGAGGGAAACAATTGACATTTGCACCTTACTCTCATTTGAACTGGTCACAAGAGAGCTGGGTTCAGAAATACATTTCATTCAAGAGAAGAGTAGGAAGGTAAGGAGAAGAGAGAAAATGAGAGGGAAAGTGATTTAAGGCAGTATTTCTTTAACTTTTCTACTCATAATCCCTTTTTCACCTAAGAAATTTTTATATCACCCCAGATGTATAGATATAAAAAATAGGCATGTGAATCAAACATTTACTGATCATAAATCATAATTTTGTTGCCCCTACATTCAGTTATGAAATCCTTTATAGGATCATGAGTCATAATTTAAGAAGTTGAGTTATAGGGAGGTATACTAATGTACCATGCATAACAAATAAGCTAAGGGTATAAAAAGATAATTATAGTAGCTCTTTATGATGACAAGTACTGGAAACTGAGGAGATGCAAATTATCTGTGGAAGAGTTAAGCAAATTATGATGTATAAATATTATGGAATAGTGTTATTTTATAAGAAATGAAGGAGACAATTTTCAGCAAAACCTGGGAGGACTTGTATGAAGTGAGCAGAAGCAAGGAGAATAATTTATATGATTATAATTTTGTAAATTTAACAAATTTTAAAGACTTAGTGTCCCCATGATTCCAGAGGACTAATGATAAAATATGTTACACACCTCCTGGAAGTGAAATTGAAGACTCAGAATTCAGAATAAGAAAAGATTTCTTTTGATTTGTTTTGCTTTTGGACATGGAAAATGAAAAAAAAATTATTTTATTGATATAAGTATTTGTAACAGTAGTTTTGTCTGTCTTTCTTTGTCCATTGGGAGAGTGGGGAAAAGAGAGAAAAGGAAGATATTTCCTGATTGGAAAAAAAATTATTTTTAAGGAAACCAAAAAAACTGAAAAATCATTAGTAAATTTTATATTTTAAGAGAAGAAACAAATGGGTAAAACTCTAATGCTGATCACAGTGAATTAACCAAAAAATCAAGATGAAAATGAAAATAATCAACCTACAAAACTGAGAATTTAAAGTAAACGGATAAATAACTACAAAAACAGAAAACACACAAGTTTTAAACATAGAAAGTGGATATCCTAAACAAATTAATCTCAAAAAGAAAAATTGAGCAATCTATTAATGAACCCCAAAAGTTTAGGGTCAAAAAAAAAAAACTCTGGAACCAGTTAGATTTGCAAGTAAATCTATAAAATTATTCTCAAAATGTAAAAGGAAATTACCAAATTCTTCTAATAAGATGGCTATATTTTGCATACCTAAAGAGCTGGACAGGTCTGTTTAATTTTTATTTTATAATAAACTAATTGTTTATGGTAGGCATTTAAATGTTCATTGAATTGAATTGAAGCTGAAAGTTTGTTCAAAGAAAAGACTGAAGATAAAAGAAGAATGTGGTAATGATGGATTGGCTAGCTTACTGTTAAAGAGATGAGGAGGAGGAAAGGAGATTGGTCAGATATGAATAGGGATGAAAGTACTAGAGAAAATATCCTCAGGATGTAGCTTAGACCCATTGAGATATATTAGAGAACATTAAATAGGTCCAAAGATTATTTAAAATTTTGGTACAATCATGCTTCAACCATCTAGGCCTCTGGGTATTAGACACCTCCTATTTCCTCTTATTTAACATGAAAGTTTGTTTTTCTTACAAAACCTTGAAAGTCACTATGATTCCTGTCACCAGAAGTTGGTAAAGAAAGTGGTCTTATGATTTGGATAGGAAGAATAATTTTACTTAAGCCCTTCCCAAGAAGACAGCAATGAAAACCTCTTTTAAAATTCTGGAATGTAAGAAAAGAAAAATACTTAAATATCCTGAGACATCATACTCTCATTATAAAGATTCTAGGAATTGGGAGGCATGTGTTTTTTGTTGCTTTTAGAAATACTTAGATGGTTCCACGAATTGTTAAAATTTCATGGCAGATATGTATAAATTATAAATTACTACTTCAGATAGGGTTCCCTATATCACCAGCAGCACACCATTATTCATTACAATATTTATTTAGCATTTTTATCAAGTCATAAGTCCAAAATGGGTTGGCTAAAGCTTCTATGTTTCTTCTGAGGTTCTGAGATAAACAGGGAATATTTGTTTCATTTCTGGGAATTCTGCTGCTCTCAGGATAGGCAGATGATGGCAAACTTCTTATGATTCTCTAGCCACAGAACAAATTCAAACTAAAGCTTTAGGCTTCAGTTTATGTTAACAAATAATATTTTAAAAATAATATAAAATAATATAAAACTACCCAAACTCACTTCTGGCCATATTTAATGGGAGCAGAGTAAGGAAAGAGCCTCAAAGTACAAACTTCAGTGAAGTCATGATGAGTTTCTCTACCCATTTTCTTTGTGCCACAAATGCCTAGATGTGACAACAGTTGTTAGAAATGTGTCCTGCCCAGACACAGGACTTTCCTATCACCATTCTTGCTTTTCTTTTTTTTTCTCCATAATTAACATCTTCCCCTCAACATCAAACCATTATTGATCATGGTCAAATGAATCTACATAAATATGGACAGTTAAGGTATCCAACTTATGGCTCTCAGTAATACAGTATTCTGGTTCCCATAATAACTAAGGCTATTCCTGAATAAGGGCCAAAGAATGACCTATTCCTACTTTTCATGGAAACAAAATTGAACTTTAGAAAGACAAAAATACCTATACTACCGTCCATTAGGGAGAGTAAGGGTTAACATTTAGCTCTACATGGTTGCATTTCCTTTAGGCATCTAAAAAGTATGCAGTTCAGGAATATTGATCATTGTAAAGTAGAATGCTGGCCTTTAGTAAGCAATAAAAGAAAAGCATAAACAATCTCCTCTCTGGCAAAGAATTTTATTATCTAAGCATCCCGTGATTTTGTGAAAGTCTATACACTATGCCATTCAGCAGGACCTCCAGAAAGAAGAGTGAATTATTTAAGAAAATAAAGGGGAGATCAAAGATATCTTACTAATAAGGCAGTAGACATTTTTTTTCAGTTTCTGCTTCCTAGGAAGAGTAATGATTCTACTGGCTGTGGTTACAGTAAATTGGAGGCCTGCATGATTCAGTAATCTTTTCAGATAGGATAAATGATAAAAGTGTCATAATCAGTTCATACTTTTCAATACTTTCCTAATCTAAGCCATTTTTAGACATTATTTTTATGATAAGGACATAATTCTATCTTTTTTTAAATAAAAAAAGGACATACTTAAATATCTTTTTGGCACTGCTAGTCACATCCAAAGAATATTTGCTAGAGCTGGTCAATGCATTAAATGCCAGTTCACACTGCTCATACATGGTGTACGCAGACACTACCAATACAACCCCAAATTTTGACAAGTGTCAGCCTCTCTGGATTAAGTAGCATCTAAATTCTTTCCAATATCTAAACTTCCATAGTGAATTATAATAAGCATATCATAGCCAGATCATGGTTGATTATCTAACCATCCATAACCCTGATTTCTTGTTTCTCCTAAACTACCTGCTTCCTTCCATTTATATATTTATATTCATTTGTAATTACATTTGATTCAATATTTATAATTACACTGGTGATGGTAAAAGAAAGTTTATATCAGCCCATTTTTTCTGTTTACTAAATACATGACTAAAAAATTTGACTTTGATTTTAAATTCATTGACTAAACTGTTTTGTGGGTTTCAATTATCCTTATTTTTCTTAATTGAATAAGTTCAATTCATTGAGAGTTGGTTATTGAAATGAAATGTTTTAAGTTCTACTCCTGTAGGTTTTTCCACAGCACAAAAAGGGAATTATGAAGAAAAAAACTTCAAGGAAACAAGTTACAGCCTCTATTTGTTTCAGTTTGCTCATCTGTAAATAGGAAAAATAATGGACCTATGTTCCAAGGTGGT
Organism: Antechinus flavipes; assembly: GCF_016432865.1. NCBI lineage: Eukaryota > Metazoa > Chordata > Mammalia > Dasyuromorphia > Dasyuridae > Antechinus > Antechinus flavipes. The sequence goes on from NC_067398.1 coordinate 510,570,212, forward strand.
TGTTGTCAGATCAGATAATATTTGTAAAATGCCTAATACAGTGCTTGGTATATAATAGACACTATATAAATGCTAGTTACCACCACTACCACCATCATTATCATCATAATAGATGACTATCGGGTTTGAGAAAAACAATGGAATAGTTACTCACATCAGATTGCCTCAGTCTTCTTAGTAAAATAGGTGGTTGATCATTTCTAAATGGAATTGTTTTGAAACATTAATTTATGGGAAATGACTACCACTAAGGAAATGCTTTTTTAGGCATCACTTCATATTTAGGCAGTCACTTCTAATTAAGCTTCTGTGATTCTGTGATCAAGTCATGACTATGAGAATGTGACTTTGAGTAAGTTAGTTAAATTCTGTGTCATACAAGTTTTAGGTAAGTTATTGACTTGTATCAGTAGAAGGAGTTTCCACCCCAGAAATTTTCTATAGAACAAATCAAAATAAACACTTCAAAGGAGAAAAACAATGCTACTGCTCTCTGTTGTATAAGGTTGAAAAGAAAAAATGCCTTATAGACCTTGAAGCATATCTCTCTCTCTCTCTCTCTCTCTCTCTCTCTCTCTCTCTCTCTCTCTCTCTCTCTCCATATATATATATATATGTAGGAGTTTGTTGAACTAGAGGGTTGCCTCTTTCCCACATATAACAAGTTTAAGGATGTGGGCCACTAACCATGTAACAGAATATTTGAGGGTTTGATCACATTCTTTTGCATGCCACATAACTTTACCCTTTGACAAATCATTGTTGTTGATTTAACTTGAATCTTTTGAATTATGTAGTGATTTAAGGGTAAATCTGGATAATTTATTTCTCATGAACAAACTTGTAATTTTTCTTATTAATTAATTACCATGAACTTCATCCCCATTCCATTAAATATTAATTATTTTATGAACTGAAGAAACCTCCTTCCCTTTGAGTAATTACCCTTATTTACCTATAATTAAATATTAAAGTTATTGAATTACATAATTTATTAACTAACGGAATTGACAATAAACATAAATATATATGTAACATAAAAACTGCAATATTTTGGCCATTTTGAAATGTGTTAACAGAATCATCCCAAACTCTCAATAGCTTTCTCAATATATGACTCATTTTAATTTTTCTGGAAACAGTCTCAAACCATTAGTTTTACTCCAAGTATTGATTAAGAGCTCTTAAAATTTTCTTCATATTTATCTTCAGAATGAGTCCTTTTAAAAAAAAATCTTCAATATTAACAGGAAAATGTTTTCCCAAATATACATTTTACTTACCATTTACTTAGACTCTCTTTATAAAGTTTCTTTATAACATCCCACTTTAGTTTGAACAAGGAAAATGCTTCTCCTTACTTCTTTTCTAGATTCTTTATAGATTGTCATGAATCACAAATAAAACACACACCTCTCTGACTCCTTAGGGAGAAGCACTTAATATTTAGACATTTGTCAAATGACTTTTTAAACTACCAGTGCAAATTGCTTTAGTCAACATTCTATTTGAATCCTTAAAGCTACAGTAACAGAATTTGTAGCCTCTGTGAGAGATGAATTCTAAATTAAGCTTTTATGTATGTGTAAGAAATTTGTATTTTTTTATATACTACATTAAACTTTTAAGACTGAAAATCAATACAATGAGCTAAACTTGCTGAGTAATAATTTACACTTAAATTATTTTAACACACAAAGTATAAGAACTTTTTAGTCATCCTCTCTAAGTTATAATCAATATTCATTCCTTTTATTCTCATTCACTTATCAGATGACAGTATTTACTTTGTTCTTGAAGATGTGACCCCAAAACTCTAAAACTCCTTGAAGGAGAAAATCTTCAACTCTGCCTCAGTGAGGGACTGCACTGAGGGAAACAAGACAGTTTCATTCTGTTATCTAGGTGGGGTTGGTTCAGTCCTGAGCAAAAGAATTCCAAATCCATTGAATTAAAGAAACTCATTCAACTCTATTTAAATTCCAGCTCAAGCTAAAACCCAGCTTGGAGATGAGCCAACTTGGGACTCTATTTGCTAAAACCCTTCAGCTTGTAGCCAAAGCTCCTATTATAAAAGAGCCAATCTAAAATTCTCTCTTCGCAGAGGTTCTAAACATGCTATGCTATGCCAACCGAGGCCTCTGCCCACTGGAATAATATTCTTTTCCAGTGCTATCCTCTCTTTACCCTCACTCATTTCCCTAACGAGACTTTATGCCTCTCTGTCAGTATTTCTAATCTTACTTCCCAATTCCTCTATTAACCTCTTTTATCAACCTAGGTTTTCAAGTTTGTAAATTACTTTACAGAGAATCCCTGCGCTGCCAGAAGTAGGTTATCTCTACTCTTGCACCAAATTCCAAGAGGTGCAGGAGAACAAAACCTCTCCATTTAGTTCCCTGAACCCCGAACCTGCCACTTGAGCTTATCATTTAACTCCCTGACCACCAGAAACCCTAATCTCATTTTGGTTCCCTAAATCCCTAATTATCATTTGGTTCCCTACTAAAAGGAATCCCAAAATCAAAACCTTATCATATTTTTGGTTCCCATATTGGGAGCCCTGAAAACTAGAATTCACCCCATCATTCTGATTGAGACTTGTATTTTATTTACTTTTTTTGTGTGTTATTTTATAAAGATATTTCCAGACTTTTTTTATCGTGCATAATCATCAATCTTAATAATACTCTATTACATTTTCATAATTTACTTTAACATTTCTCTAATTTTGGCCAAATAGTTTTCAGTTATTTAAAGTTATTTGTCATTAATTTCTCTGTGTGATCACTTGGCAGAGAACTCTACAGAAAGTCAGAGAAGCATATGTTGGAGGCAGTTCATCTCTGGCTGGAACTCTGAGTGGATCACAGAATCAGAGGTGCTTACTTAGAAGAGATCTCAGGATTTTCATTATAGCATACCTGACTAGTGATCATTTCCTATAAATCATTTCAAAATATGCCACTTGGAGGAAATGACCTAGTTACCTATTTCACTAAGAAGATAGACTACCAGATGAAAGCAAACCTATTATACTGTATTCCTAAAAGTTTCTGTTAGTCATCTACTCATTTTCTCTCCTTTCCCTTCAGTCACAGAAGAGAAATGCACATCACTCACTATGGTTCCATCGATTGATCAACAAGCATTTATAAAGTCTCTATTATGGACCAGACACCAGTGTTTAACACTAAGAAAAGCAGTACAAAAGTGAAACAGTCTCTGTCCTTAAGGTGCTTATATCTTAAGGGACATGGGTAGAATCTAAGGGATAAAATATGCTTACAGAAAAATAAGATCAATGATCTACATGAAATAAACAACTAATGATTTGGGAGCAACCAGTGATAAAATCAACTTAATGAAGATGAAACCTGATGTTGGTGCTTTGCCTCCTCCTAAAATCATCTTGGAATTATCCATTGCCTCTGATATAATCCCAAACAATTTATATAAATATAATTTCTGTAAAAAAACTATTTTCCTCTCCTTTCCCATTGTCACCAATATAGGCCCTCATTACCAACCATTTAGACCACTGTGATCATCTCTTTATAAATTTCCCTATTTATATTCTCATTTGCAGCTTCAAATCTTTTAATGCCCCTTTAATGTCTCTGATGTTTGAAAAAAGTTCAAACATCATTACCTGGCATTTAGAAACATCTGTAACTTTAAAGCTAAATAACACAACAAAGAGTATTGAACTTATACTTTTAAAAATGCAAATCTTGTCGCAGATATTTACTATGTGACCCTGATTATTATGGGCCAGAACTCTGTACTTGAAACAAGGATTCTTATAAGGTGCTAACTCAGTGGAATTGATAATACAATGGTTATCTAGTTTAGCATGGTGATTAATAGTTCTCTAGTTCAGTATGATTGATTTAATCTTACAACTAATGGTTCCCTAGTGATATAATGGTTGGTTTATACTCAGTATACTGTAAATGATCTAATTATAATAAAATATATAAACTGGGACAAACTCAGATTCAGAGAAGACAAAGGACTGGAGGTGGGGAGCTCAAGTTCTTGGAACCAAGGAGAGAGATTCACTCCATCTCATACCACCAGGGTGGCTGGCCTGTCCTCCTGCATTTTCTCCACTGAAACCAAGCTAGCCAGGCCCCAGACAAGGAGACAATAAAGTATTTAACACCTGGCTATTATGGTGATTACTCAGCTGAAATGAAGGCTGGTCCAGAGACCTCCAGCAAACCAACAAGAACATTACACCTGATTACATCAAATACTTCTCTGAGCCTTTTTTTTCTCATCTGTTAGACACCAAGGTTTCATTTGATGCCCTTTTAAGGACCCTTCCAGCTATGAACCCATGAAAAATATTTCATATGTCTCCCTTTCATGTACTCCATGTTACACTGGAAAAATTACCCTGGAAGTAGAATGCAAATTTAAAATAAAGAAAAAGAATTTTTAAAAGATCAAAAAATTAACAAACAAAAAATCTGGCCATATAAAATTATTATGGAAGATCAAGATGCAAACTTGAAAGATGATAGCAATGTCAAAATGCCTATTGGCAAAAGCCTAAAAAAATGTGTAAAGTTGTTTCAAGCCATAACCTCATGGAAGAGCTCAAAAGGGAACTTTAAAAGAATATGAGAGGTAGAAGAAAATTGGGAAAAGAAAAGAGATTGATGCAAGAGAAATATTGGGAAGATAAAACTGCATAAAAAGTAGAATTGGCCAAATGGAAAAGGAGATGCAAAATTCACCGAACAACTCTTTAAAGAGTATAATTGGCCAAATAAAAAAGAAAATACAATAATTAACTGAGGAAAACAATACCTTAAAAGTTAGAATTAGTCAAGTGGAAGCTAATGACTCTGAGACATCAAAAATCAATTAAATAAATTCAAAAGAATGAAAAAATAAAAAAACAGCTGACCTTGAAGAAAGATGCAAGAGAGATAATATCAGAATCATTGTATCATCTGAAAGCCATAATCATAAGGATCTGGATAGCATCTTTCAAGAAATTGTTAAGGAAAACTGCCCTGATTTCTTGGAACCAGATGTTAAAATAGGCATTGAAAGAATCCAACACTTACCTCAGGAAAGAGACCCCAAAATAAAAACTCCAAAGAAGATTGCAACAAAATTACAGAACTATCAGGTCAAGTAAAAAATACAAGTATCCAGAAAAAGACAATTAAAATATCAGGAAGTCACAATCAGGATTACATAGGGACTTGGCAGCTACAACATTAAAGGATCAGTGGTCATGAAACACAAAATTAAGCACAAATAATACAACAAGGGGAAAATGATCATTCAGCAAAATAGAAGAATTTCAAGCTTTTATAAGAAGATCAGAACTAAACCAAAAATGTAATTTCCAAAATCAAGACTGAAGAGAAAAATCAAGAAGTAAAAACAAGGAAAGAAAACATAAGGAATTCAATAATCTGTACATGGGAAGATGATACTTATAATTCTTAAAAATCACATCACTAATAGTACAACTAGAAGGAATATACATAAACAGTATGGTTACAAAGTGACTATGAAGGAACAACATAAAAAATTACGGAATGGGGAAAAGAGTACACTGGTTACAGAAGAAAAGGAGAGATGGAATGGGATAAATTATTTTACATGAAGAGGTGCAAAAGACATATTACAGTAGGTGGGAAGATAGGAGGATCGGCAATGAGCATCACTTTACTCTCATCAGCATTGGCTCAAAGAAGGAATAATATACAAAATCAATTGAATATAGAAATCTGTCTTTCCAACAAGGGAGGAGATTGAGGGGCAGAAGACCATCAGAAAGGAGGGGAAATGGGGGAGATGATAGACAGAAGCAAACCACTGGTGAGGAAGGAGACAGAAAGTATACAGGATGAAGGGAAATATAGAGATATTGTAATAGAGGTAGTAATCAAAACCTGGAATGTGTGGAATGAATTCTCCCATAACACAGAAGCATATAGCAGAATTGATCAAAACCCAGAATCCTACAATATGTTATTTACAAGAAATATACTTGAAACAGAGTGACACTCACAGAATAAAGGTAAGGTACTGGAAGAGAATCTATTTGCTTTATCTTTAAAATAAAAAAAAAATCAGGACTAGCATTTCTGAGCTCAGAAAAAAAGTAAAAACAAAAATATGCCTAATTAAAAGACTACAACTTGCTAAATGATAGCATAGACAATGAAGCAATAACAATAGTAAATATATATGCACTAAGTGACATGGTATATTAATTCTCAAAGAAGTTTAAGTGAGTTACAGGAAAAAACAGATATCAAAATTATACTATTAGCAAAAATATAACAGTCTCTTCTCAGAACTTGATAAATCCAATCAAAAATAACCAAGAAAGAAACTAATGAGATAAAGTCCTCATGTCTCAACTATAAAGAAAACCGAGTCGAATGTATAAGAGTACAAGTCATTCAACAGTTGATGGATAAATGTCAAAAAAAATAAGAAAGCAAATGAAGGCATATGAAGAAATATTCTAAATCACTTTTGCTTAGAGCAATGCAATTTTAAACAACTTTGAGATAACACCTCAAACCTATCATACTGACTCATCTGACAAAAAAGAAGTGATAAATCTTGGAGAGGGTGTGAAAAAATTGGAATACTAATTCACTGTTGATAGAGTTGTGAAATGATCCAACAGTTCTAGAGAGCAATGTGGAACTATGCCCAAAAGACAACTCAACTGTGCAAAGCCTTTGATGCAGCAATACAACTACTGGTTTTATATCCCAAAAAGATCATTTTTAAAAAGGGAGGGGGAGAAATGACCCACACCAAATAAAATGAGCAGAAAACATAGTACATATCAGCAACATTGTGTGATGATCAACTATGATTGACTCAGTTCTTCTCAACAACACTGACCCAAGACAAGTACAAAAGACTCATGAAGGAAAATGCTATCCATAATCAGTTTAAATGTATTCTGAATGCAGATCAAAGAAAATTTATTCTTTCTCATGGATTTTTTTTTCTTTTAGATGTTTCTTCTTTCACAATATATTTTACATGGTAGTACATTTATAAACTATATCAACATATTTATCATCTTTGTATGAGCAAAGGGAAGGAAGGAAAGAAGAAAATTTTGGAACTCAGAATCTTGAAAAAAATTAATACTTAAAATTTTCTTACCATATAACTGGGAGAATAAAATACTATTAAAAACAATTTTAAAAATAGAATGGGAGATTTTAAGAAGTGTTTAACTACTAGAAAGCAATGATGAAAAAAATTAGACATTATATTTCAAAAAATTATAAAGAAAAACTACCAGATATCTTAGAACCAGAGGATAAAATAGAAGTTGGAAAAATCTACCAATCAACTACTGAAAGAAATCCCAAAATGAAAACTCCCAAGGATATTATAGCCAAAATGTAGATTTAGGGTTAGCTCAAAAAGAAAATGATACTGTGAAACGCCAGAAAAAAAAATTGTTCTGTTACCATAGATCTAAAATCAGGAACACAAAAAATTTATCAGCTACCATATAAATAAGTGAAGTGCTTTGAATATAATTTTCTGAAAGCAAAGGAATTAGGATTATACCAAGAACAAGTCAGTTATTAAAACTGAGTAATATTCTTCTGGAAAGGCAATGAATATTTGATGAAAAAGAGGATTTCCAAGCATTCTTAATGAAAAGATAAGCACTGAATAGAAAATTTGACAACGAAACCCAAGTCTTAAGAGAAGCATAAAATGTTAAATAAAAATGAGAAAGTATAAAAACTCAAAAAAGTTGAAACTCTTTGAATACCTATATGAGAAGATGATTTGTGTGATCACTAAGAACTTTATCATTAATACACCAGTTAAAAGTAGAATTCATCTACTTAAACAGAGGCACGAATATGTATAGTGATGAGTTAATTTGTAAAGAATAGAAGAGGGAGAAAGAACAATGCACTTGGAGAAGGAGGGAAGAAAGATAAGTATGGGGGGGGGAATTATCTTGCATAAAAGAGGTTCACAAAGCAGAATGTTTAGATGGAGAGGAAAATCAGGAAAAGATAAAGCAGCTGACATTGAACTTCACTCTCATCTTGACTCATTTAAGGAGTTGGATATAGAAGTTCATTGTACTCAACAAGGAAATTGAAGGAGAAAAGAATTAGAAAAGTGAAGGCAAATTAAGAAAATCAGTAGTTATAAGGAAAAGAGATTTCTGAGATGGAGATGAGATAAAAAACAGAGAGAGAGAGAAATAGAGAAGGGAAATACACCTTTAGCAATCATAACTGTAAATATTAATGAGATAGATTCACCATAAAAAAGAAGAGTATCCAATTGTATACATTCATATATTTATATATGTATCTATATATATGGAGATCCTTTCCCTCCCTCTTTAGATCTCCTTTATATAGAGAGAACTACTAACAGTATTGTTAGATGAAAAGATATGCACAGTTATATAGCCTTTTGAGCATATTACAAATTGTTCTCCAGAATGATTGGTGTCAGTTTCTTGCTCCAACAATACATTTATGTCCCTCCTTATCCATATCTTTTCCAACTTTTATTTTTTTCCTTTTCTCTAATTCTTAGTGATTTAGTTATTATCATGTGGTAATTGATAGCTTTGAGTTCTTCCATTGAAAAATATTTAATCATAAATGTAATGGGCTGAGGCTTGAGATGATGCACTGAGGTCCCAAGCACATGAGGCTAAATAGTAATTGGACCATACTCTATTAATATATAAGCTTGGAGAAAGAATGGCCCCCACCCACTCTTTGTGCAAGTCCTGATGTGTTGTATAGGAAATGACGATTTTGGTGGGTGGAGGCAGGGGAGTGGAAAAGGAAGGGGAGGAGAGACTGCTTGCTTTTGCCATTGCAATGACTTTTTGGCTCAGATTCCCCCTCTGTTAGCTGGTTTCCTGTCACAGCTGCCCATATTGCTATCGCAATCTTTCTTGCCTATATTTGCTATCACAATCCTTATTCACCTCTTCACTTCAATAAAGATTGAAGATTTTTCCCTTAACCTGAATTCCTGACTCCGGCTGATTTTAAATACGTGGTCATTACATATATCATTTGACTATTCATCAATTGAGGAATAGCTCTTGGTTTTGTTTTTGTTTTTGTTTTTTTAATAAATTGGGCTTGGTTTTTATGTATTTGAGAAATTATACCTTTATCAGAGAAACTGCTGTAGCAAGAGATACACTTTAAACAGAAAAATACACAGAGTAAAAAATTCAGGAATGGAGCAAAATCATTTATGCTTCAATTGAAGTTAAAAAAAAAAAAAAGCAGGAATAGCAATCATGATCTCAGAGAAAGCAAAAACAAGAATGAATTTAATTAAAAGAGATAAGCAAATTACATTTAGTAAACTATACCATAAGAAAAAAAATTCAATACAATACTGAATTAAATGGCAGAGCCTACAAATTCTTGAAGGAAAAGTTAAATGACTTATAGGAGGAAATAGAATGTAAAGTAGTGGAGGACCTCAATTTACTTCTTTCAGATCCAAATAAATTTAGGGTTGGCAAATCTCAATACATATACCAATGGCTACACAGTGAGTTGTAATCTTGATGTGGAAAGATAACAACAACAATGAGATTATTTTAATTCATAGTAAAATTTTATGACCAGAATATGTGTTTGTCTGAGCTCAGATACTTCTTGATGTCGGGATTTTGCTGTGGCTGAGTTCATCCAGAGAATGAGCTCAAAAATTATAGTTATGCTATGCTCAGAGCACAGCTTTCTTGGTGGATCTTAGTTCTGGAAAAAAGGGTATCTCCTAATAGTAAAAAGAGAAAAATAAAAGAAAGGAATTTTCTTGGCATAGAGATTCTGACACTCCAAATAAACACCAAACTAGAAATTCTTAAAATCATAGGAGAGAGTAACACTATTGAAAGTAAAATCACCATTGAAATAATAAATAAAACTATGAGTCAGCTTTAGAAAACAAATCCAATAAAATAAAATAGACTATTGATTCATTTGATTAAAAAAAAAGAAAAGAAAGCAGAAAACAAAATTTGCTAGTATCAGAAATGAATACTACCATACATTTAAGGAGCAGTTGATTTCAGTATTATGTTAACTGTTTGAAATAATATGTGAAGGAATCCTATTAAATTCCTTTCATAAGACAAATATGATTTTGATAACAAAACCATAAAGACTAAAAATAGAGATTGAAAACTATAGACCAATTTCCCTAGTGAATTTTGACATAAAAATTTAAATAAATTAATAAAAAAGTATAGCAATATATCACAAAGACTATACACTGTGGTTATGAGAAATGCAAGATTGGTCAGTTTTAGGAAAAATATAAGCATAATTGATTTTATCAAAATAAAAACAAAAAAATAGATGCAGAAAAAAACTTTTCACAAAATATAACAACAATTCCTATTAAAAATGCTAGAAATTGTAGAAATAATGGAGTTTTTCTAAAGTAAGGATTATCTGTAATGGAGAAAAACAAGAAGCTTTTCCAGTAAGATCAGTGGTGAAATATAGATATTATTATCACCTTCATTATTTGATATTTTACTTGAAATGCTAACTACAGCCATTAAAAAAAAAAAGAAATTGAAGGAATAAACATACATTATCAAAACTAGTCATTTGTTGATTAGCTTGATTTAACTGGAATATGTTCTGCTATTTCCAGTGTTGGTTTCTGATGGGTAGGATACTACATAGGTGATATATGAAAATAATTATCCTGTAAAAAGAAAACATCTAAATAAAACTTTATGTCAAATAAAATAAAAATAACCCTTATGAAAATAATTTCCTACCTCTTAACATTACTTTTACTAAGGATAATGTTTAAATGGTGTCAAAACAATAAATTGAAAAATGCAAACTTCTGTCATTCAAATAGGCCCTTGTTTTCATAAAAAAAAAAAAAAAAAAAAAAAAAGAACAGGATAGAGATGAGGGAGTGACAGATTTTGATTCAAAAGAGTTAGGATTGCATTTTAGGTCTAATACTCAACTTCATGAGTTTTCCCTCTTTGAACTCATTTTTCTAATTTATAAGACAAATATAATAATGAGAAAACTGAGTTCAGCTATCTCAACAGAAGTAGACAAATATATTGAGAGAAATTGAATTTAGCTATTTTATTCAATACAGACATATGTAATAAGGAGGAAAGTTACCTCAACTACCTTCAGGTTGTGAAAATCAAATAAGATATAATTACTTGGAAAATCTTTTTTAAAATAACTTTTTATTGACAGAACCCATGCCAGGGTAATTTTTTACAGCATTATCCCTTGCACTCACTTCTGTTCTGATTTTTCCCCTCCCTCCCTTCACCCTCTCCCCCAGATGGCAAGCAGTCCTTTACATGTTAAATAGATTACAGTATATCCTAGATACAATATATGTGTGCAGAACCAAACAGTTCTCTTATTGCACAGGGTGAATTGTATTCAGAAGGTATAAATAACTCGGGAAGAAAAACAAAAATGCAAGCAGTTTATATTCATTTCCCAGTGTTCTTTCTTTGGGTGTTGCTGCTTCTGTCCATCCTTGATCAATTGAAACTGAATTAGCTCTTTATCGAAGAGATCCACTTCCATCAGAATACATCCTCATACAGTATTGTTGTTGAGGTATATAATGATCTCTTGGTTCTGCTCATTTCACTTAGCATCAGTTCATGTAAGTCTCACTAGCCCTCTCTGTATTCATCCTGCTGGTCATTTCTTACAGAACAATAATATTCCATAACGTTCATATATCACAATTTACTCAACCATTCTCTAATTGATGGGCATTCATTAATTTTCTAGCTTCTAGCCACTACAAACAGGGCTGCCACAAACATTTTGGCACATACAGGTCTCTTTCCCTTCTTTAGTATTTCTTTGGGGTATAAGCCCAGTAGAAACACTGCTGGATCAAAGGGTATGCACAGTTTGATAACTTTTTGAGCATAGTTCCAAATTGCTCTCCAGAATGGCTGGATGTGTTCACAATTCCACCAACAATGTATCAGTGTCCCTGTTTTCCCACATCCCCTCCAACATTCCACATTATCTTTCCCTGTCATTCTAGCCAATCTAACAGGTGTGTAGTGGTTTGGAAAATCCTTAAAATGTCAAATAAATGTTGGCTATTCTCATTTAATATTAAGCAACAGAACTAGGAAAGTTCTTTTCAATTATTTGATTGATTGAATAGTTTCATATCTGGGGCTTTGTTGGAAATAATATTTTGTCTTATTTGAGACCAAATGGAAACAAGAATTTGACACTTCAATTAATAGGATTTTGATTAAGGATTACTTTCCTTAACAACTTCAAAATAATTTGTCCTGATAACCAAGACAACAATCAAGAAATGATTTTCTGATGATGAAAAAAAAAACTAATTTTAAAAATTAAAACAAATTCTCAAATAGAAAGTCTTGCTTTGTCATAAATCTTTGGAATGGTTAAGAAAGTGATTATATTAGAATGAGTCATTCCCAAGATATAATAAAATTAGTGTCAAACCACTTCTTTACTCACAATACTTAACTTTTTATGAATTTACTGACCATTTATTTCTATAAAATATTAAAAAACCTTTTGGTTTTGCCAATTCCTTTTAACTGAAACAAATGTTATAAATAAATAAGCATTACAGAAGATTAAATATCAACCCAATATAAATCCATCAAAAAAGACGAATAAGATGAAAAGTGGTTCTTACCAAACAAAATGCCTAAGAAACACTTCACAAAGGAAAGAGTTTGGAATTAATTCCAACCAGCATAAAACAATATACAAATAAAATGTGTCACCAAGACTGAAGGGAGAAGGCAAATAATGCCATTCTTCTAATAGGTTTGAAATACAAACCTATTTATGTGCTCTAACATCTCACAAAAGACACAACCCACAATACTAATAGAGAGTCACTTACAGTCAAGAAGATTTAGGTTCAAATCTTTCTTCTGCCATACTAACAATGTGGCCCTGTCTACAGCCTCACATTGACCCAGTCAGTTTTCATCTAAGACTATAATTTGCAGATCTATTGCTGCTCTGCATTGCTAGAATAAGTTTCCTCATAGCATGCAATCATAGAATCATAAATTTAGAGCTAGAAGAGACCTTAGAAGCTAGTATGAGACCAACTTCCTCATTTTACAGATGAGGGAACAGGCACAGTGACAGCAAATTATTTGTGTTTTGAGAAATGCATTTCAATTGATCAAAGATGGACAGAAGTAGCTACACCCAAAGAAACAACATTGGGAAATGAATATAAACTGCTTGCATTTTTGTTTTTCTTCCCGGGTTATTTATACCTTCTGAATCCAATTCACCCTGTGCAACAAGAGAACTGTTCGGTTCTGCATACATATATTGTATCTAGGATATACTGTAATCTATTTAACATGTAAAGGACTGCTTGCCATCTGGGGGAGAGGGTGAAGGGAGAGAGGGGAAAAATCAGAACAGAAGTGAGTGCAAGGGATAATGCTGTAAAAAATTACCCTGGTATGGATTCTATCAATAAAAAGTTATTTAAAAAAAGAGAGAGAGAGAGAGAGAGAGAAAACACAAGAAAGAAAAAAAAGAGAGAGAGAGAAATGCATAAGACCTTTCATTTTCTTTTAAAATAAGTTATCCAATAAATACTTATTAAATGTTTATGGGACTGTGCTAGGTACTGGGTATATGGGAAAAGAAAGATAGTCACTGTCTTTGAGAAGATTATAATTTAATGGATAAAAACAAAAAAACAAAAAGGAAATGGAAAAGGGCCCCAGAGGGAGATAACAGGAAAGTCCAAAAGATTTCAGCCAAGAGGCAAATGAAGAGATGACTGGTCTGAGTGCTATTCTTAGATGAGTCTTCAGACCACATAAGCAAGCAGGTACTGAAAGTACTAATGAAAATATAAGTACTAAGTCTGAAAAACAATGAGGCTTCTGATGATGAAGTTTCTGTGAGCAAAATGGAGAAGTCCAAAAAAGTGCAGTGAAATCTAAAATCATGTGCAAAAAGTCCATATCTTGCTATCCTTTAGCAGATTTTAAGTTAATTTTCAATTATGAGATGTAACAGAAATACCTGAAATAATTGGCAAGAGAGGTAAGGATGGAATGTCAAGATTTGGACCAGTCCAAGAGTCTGGAAGGTAGGCCAGTGAGTATTACAAATACTAGTCTACAACAGTAAGTTTATTAAAGCTTTATTATCCTAATGCCTCTTCTACTGAGGTCAATATGGGAGAAATATAGGATCATTAAAGACTAGGGCATGCTTGTTAGTTCCGGGGATTTAAAACCATTCTCCCAAACCACTGACTTACTGGGGCAAATACAAAAATTTTACTACCAAAGATACTTATTTCTTAAAACTTATAAAGTTGGGGGTCAGGGAGAAACTTCCTGATTCCCCCTGCACCCACTCCTCTCACCATCAACAATTTAGTACTTGGTTCTTAGGCCCTACCCCATAAACCACAGTAGATCCTCATTGAGGCTACAGAAGGGAAAGTAGTCCTTATAGAGAAGTTAAACATTTGACCAGACTATAATATAGTTTCAGATAAATAATACTGCTTTAAGGCTGCCTTGAAGGAAGAAGCATAGGTTCTCTGACTCACAATACTTCGCACATTCCACTGAAAAACTCTGATTTTTTAACTTGTCTCCCTCAGCAAAGCTGTTCAAATGCTTTCTAAAGGATCATCCCAGCAGTGAAAACTAGCCCATACAAAAAAAAAAAAAAAAAAAAAAAAAAAAAACCTATAGAAAAAAGCCATACTCCTCGATTCCCATCTTCCCTTTATGATAGAGGTTCTCAGCCTGAGATCCATGGATACCTAAAGAGACTGTTTCAGAGAGTCCATAAACTTGGTTAGGAAAAAATATATTTACCCTTATTTTTATTAATTTCTAATTACAGTTTAACATTTCCTTGAATTATGAATACAGGCAAAATAAATCTTAGATATAGTCCACAGGAGGCTTCACAAGAGTGCCATAGAGTCAATAACAAATATACAGTTAATACCTTTTCTTTATGATTTTTTCACCCTCCCAGCATTCAAGTTGTTCGTGATGGTTTAAATACTCAATTATGCTAACTAATTCTCTCTCTTTAAAACCATTCTCTTGTCAAAATTTATGCAACCTATATCCTTGAGTATAGAGTTCTATTCTCTCCTTATCTAACAACTGGTGCTAATGGGTTCACTGAATTAGAAGAATGTTAATCAGTTATTAGTCCTAATCCTAAAGGGAGACTTTAAAAGCCTTACTCCTAATTACTTCTTCCTTTATTTTATTTTTAATTTATGGGATACAACAAATCATTTCCATAACATAATATATTAACAACAAAAAAGACTACATGTAAAACTGCCAGTCTATTATATACAATTTACTATTCCTTTAAATATGTAATTAAGTTTTGTGTAAATTTTTTGTTCTTTTTTTCCCTCCTACCCTAAAGATGGCTATTAGATACAAGTGTATGTGTGTGTATGTGTATGTATGTGTGTGTGTGTGTGTGTGTGTATAAAATCATTCTATACTTACTTTCTATTTATCAGTTCTTTCTTCTGAATACAGATAGCATCTTTCTTTATATGTTCCATGTAATTAATTCAGATATTTATAACAGTCAAAATGACTTAGTAGCTAAAAGTTGTTCTTAAAACAATATTGTGTTACTGTTTATGATATTTTCTTGGTTCTGCTCAATTTGCTCTTCATTATTTCATGCAAATCTTTCCATGCTTTTTCTAAGAGTATCAAGCACATTATAGAACAGTTGTATTCCATTACAATCATATGCAATAACTTGCCTAATTGTCAGGCATCCTCAAAATTTCCAGTTCATTATCATTACAAAGAGAGCTGCTATAAACATTTTAGAATATATATGTTCTTTTCCTTTTTCCCTAATCATCTTTGGAAATGTGTAATGGGCTGAGGCTTGAGTTGATGCACTGAGGTCCCAAGCACGTGAGGCTAAATAGTAATTGGACCATACACTATTAATATATATGCTTGGAAAAAGAATGGCCCCCGCCCACTCTTTGTGCAAGTCCTGATGTGTTGTATAGGAAATGACGTTTTTGGTGGGTGGAGGCAAGGGAGTGGAAAGGGAAGCGGAAGGAGAGACTGCTGGCTGGCATCTTGACACAGCTGCTCGCACTGCCATTGCGACAGCCCTTCAGCTCCAATCTCCCTCTGCTAGCTGGCTTCCTGTTGCAGCTGCCCATATTGCTATCACAATCCTTCCTGCCCATATTGCTGTTGCAATCCTTCTTGCCCATATTGCTATCGCAATCCCCCCTCACCTCTACTGAGAATAAAGATTGAAGATTTTTCCCTTAACCTGAATTCCTGACTCCAGATGATTTTAAAATATGGGGTCATCACAGAAATGGACCTAGTAGTGGTATTTCTGAATCAAGGGGTAAAGACAATTTAATAATTCTTTGTGCATAATTACAGTTTACTCTCCAAAATGGATCAGTTCACAATTCTACCAACAACAAATTACTGTCCCAATTTTTCTATATATCCTCCAACATTTTTTGTTTTCTTTTTCAATCATTTCAACCAATCTGACAGATATAAAATAATATCTTAATTACTTCTTCAAAATTCTTCCCCTACCAGCTTAAGTCAATACCTGATATGAGTTCAAATGTTGGAGTTCTTGTTCTTCTCAAGGCAAAGCCGGTTTAGAGGCTTGGAGCCCTTCGGATGTCTCCAAATCCAAAGGTTCTGTCCTTCAGCCTCTGCCTCTGCTTTCTTCTGCCTCCAACCAAGACAGAGATGGAAGGTCTCTCTTATCTCCTTCTGGGGAGCCCAGCCACCAACTTGCTGCAGAGAGAGGGCTTCTGGCGTAGCTCCACTGAAATCCGTCAAAGTGTTCTCTGCACCAGAGTCGCTCCTCTCGAGTCCAGCGCAATCAGCCAGCCAAGAGGAAAAAAATGTATTCTGCCATAGATCCCTCATCGCTGGCCTTTTATCTGACTCTTCTGAGAGAATGGGATTATGGGTTTTCTCCCATAGTGCTCTCTGGCCCAATGAGCTTTAAGGGAGGTGTGGACTCCCTTAAAGTTAGAAAGTGTACTTTGTGAAGCTAGCATACTTGTGGACTCCAATGAGTAAAGGTGGGAACACAAGCCTTGTCTTAATTAGTTCTATTTAGTACCTTGTTTCAGGTTCTGGCCAAAACATCTTCTTGTAAGATTAGATCAACTCTAATTAGTTAGCAGTTAGTAAGGATTCCAACAAATACCCTCTTCTCTTTTGGGGTTAATTCTATCCAAATTTTATCATCTAATACCTATCTTTCTAACTATTACATAGCACCCTCCAGATTATATTCTCCTTTTTCTCAAAGAACTCAATACCTAGCTAATGATGTTCCTCTCTACTCCAAAGCCGGCTTTTATTCTAGATAATTTCTGCACATATGGTAAGGTTCCCTCAAACCAGAGATTCTGTGATACTCAAATCAGATAAGAGATATATAGTACTTTGCAAACCTTAAAGTGTTATATAAATGCCAGCTGATATTATTATTGCTTGTTATTATTGTTAGCATCCAATCACTAGTGCTGACTCCCAACCTGGTGATAATTATTAACTGAGCATTTTATCATATTCCCACTGAGTTCAAGCATTACTTATATAGCAATAGAGTAATGTTTGGTAAATGTTTTTTTAACAAGGGTGGGGAGGGGGGAAATGTATTCTTAATCCTTTAAGTTTAATACTCATCAATAATATGTTTAGTCTATTCAATGAACAACAAATCAGGCTTTGATTTGTAGCAATTTTGAAGACTAAATACCTTGAAAATATAATGACCTGCTCTCCAAAATCTGTTAGATTTTGCTACCATCCATAAATGTTTCACTCCAGGGATCAAGAACATAAAAATCCCTTAATCCAATAATAATCTTATATCATACCCTTTTCCCTCCCAAAAGTGATTCTTGGTTCCTTACCCTGATCATCATTCCTTAATACTTTATCAGGCCATCATCACTCCTTTGGCTTCTCTTTCTTTCCTTTCCAATACTGACCAATTTAATGCTACTTTATTCTTTATCCTCTAATTCTCCTAATCTTTTATGTTTTATTTTATCCTACTCATGCTGAGCAGATTACCAATGTTAGAGTATTCCCATCATCTGTATTTCCCATATTTACTTTCATTCCATTAAATACAATTGGAATAAAAAATTTTTCATTTTTGCTAGGTTACAAACTGCAACAAAGTAGTCCTTTAATAATTCCTCTCTAATTTACTATTACATTTGCTGCAGTGGTTGTTCCAAACCTCTTCTCTCTTCAAGCCTCCAGTAGCCTTCTTCCCCTCCCTGCTCAGTTAAGGATCTTGCCTCATGCTTTAAAAAAAAAAAAGTCATTTCATGTAAACTCTTCTTTCTCCCCTTTTCCATATTTCATATCATTTTATTCCTCATTTTCTCCTATTCTGAAGCCTCTGATAATAAAGTATAATACTGTTCTTCTCACCAAGGCTAATCACTCTTCATTTACCTATCCTATCCCACCTTTTTCAACAGATATTCTCCACTCTATTTCCTCTTTACTTATGTATTTATTTTCTCATTTTTTAATCTTTAATCTCTATTTACTACATACAAATATATAACTATCCCCCGTCTTAAAAATCTTCACTCTATCCTTTCTAGCTATCCATCTGTTGTGTCACAGTTTCCTTTTATTGTCATGCTTTAGCTTCCCTGATTGTCCTGCCTCAGTTTCCCTAAATTGTTCTGCCTCAGTTTCTTAATTGTTCTGCCTCAATCCCCCTGATTGCAAACCCCCTTTCCTGTTCATTAGGGCTGAGATAATTAGTGCTATAGAGATCTGGCCACTCTGGCTTTCCAAAAGATAAAACTCCAGATGTCCTATATCAGATATCTAATTGGTATCCTCTATCTCTAAGTTCCAGACTTTCTGTCTCTAGCTGACTCCCTTTGCTCTCAGTTTATCAGAATTTATGGTCCAACCCCCAACCTCTTCTTCCTGCACTTTTAGTAAGACTGATCTTATGCTCTCTGTAACGTATTGAGTATGTATCATATGTTTGTTGATTGAATGTTCTACATATAGGAAGCCATATTTTCTATATCTATTTCTTAATAACAGATGTCTTTCATGCTTGAAATACACTCACTCCCCAATTCCACCTCTGAAGATTCTTAGTCTTCTTCAATACTTAATTCAAGCATTATTTTTTACATAAAGTTTTTCCTAATTTTCCCTACCATTTCCCCCAAATCAACATATATCTATTTTATATACACATATATGTGTATATCCTCCTCTAAAACAGGACTTAATAAACTTTTTTTCACTCCTCTTTTCATTTGAGAAATTTTTACCTGACCCCAAGTATATAGGTATATAAATTAGATATATAAATCAAACATTTACTGATAATAAATCATAATTTCATGACCCCCACATTCAGTTATGTGACCCCATATTAAAACTTTACTAAAAGACAAGTCCATTGAGAGAAGAGATAATTTCATTTATGTCTTTTTTTCTGCAGAGCCTAGCAGTGCATGGCACATGGTAGGCACTTAACAAATGCTTGTTGGTTAGTTAAGTTGTTTGTCTTATAGTTACTGCTTCAAAAGTTGCTTTCAAGGGGCAATGGCTTAACTGAAAGGTACAAATATTGACACATGAGTACAGAATCAGAAAGGAAAGCTGATTAGTCAGAAAGATCTGAATTCAAATCTTGCTTCTGACAATAATACTGTGACTTTGAGTTACTTATTCTTCTTAGTCTGTATTTCTTCATCTGGATAATGGAAATATATTCTGTCATAAAAATTTTATAGGGCTATTGTGAGATTCAAAGGAATAATATATGCAAACTTTTATGTCCTTTATAAATGTCAGTCATTATTAATAATGGACAATCAAACTATAGGATCATAAGTCCAGATTTGGAAAGGACTTCAGTGGTCTCTAATCCAGAAATGTCAAAAATTCCACTAACAGTTTGCAACAATTCTTAAAAAAAAAAAAAAAAAAAAAAAAAGCCCAGACTAAATTAAAATTTAATTGGGAAATAATAATAAAATTTTTGAAAATACATAAAACATGTTTTTGTTAATGTTGATGTGTGTTTCTAAGTTAATGTAAGGCCCTTACATATGATTCAATGGTTCCAATTTTTTTTTTAGTTTGATACCAGTACTACAAACTAAATCTATTTTTACAGATGAGGAAATAAAGTCTGGAGAGATTAAGTGACATGGCTGAAATCATAGCAACTGAGCTATCTTTGGGCCCAAATAACAGGAAGAAAGTGGTCACCATTTCAATTTAATAAAAGGATCCTCACTTGAGTATAATACTTTCAGGAAGAGCTGAGAATTTCTACTCTTATCAAGCCTACCTTTACATTCAGGAAGAATAGCAACTTGCATATGGAAATCTCTCTGAAATATGACAAAGAAATACAAAGAGGAATCTGTAATTAGTAATTAGTAGGAAAGGAAATGCTGAGAATAAAGTGCTAGCTTGAGAAAAAGAATTCACATGTAGCAATGCTCAATACATTGCCTCTTTTGTTCTATTGTACTATCCTTTCAAGTAGACTCTGGTCCAGTAAGCCAGATATTTTATTTCCCGGGAGGAAAAAACCTGTAGGGAAAAAAAACAAAGGCAGACATCAATTGGCTGAGACTCTCTGGGACAAATTTATTAAACTTTTACCTTAAGAGGAAGAACAGTCCAAGAAAATGGGGATTGTCTCCAAACTGTAGCTCTATTCATATTCTCAAGCCCAAATCCAATGGAGAGTAAATGCTATTGTTTTATGTTTTACATTTTTACTTGCATTTCAAAATTTCTCCAAATTGTCTGAATCACTATTCCAACTTGTGTCTGAAGGCCCATAAAGAAAACAGTAAAAAGCATTCAATGCCATCTCAAGTTTTAAGCACATAATGGAACCATAGCTACATGGAATATTTGTTGTTGCAGATATGACAGATGATTCATACAAATCAAGCTCTTAAATCATAGCCTTCCAGACAAAGTTATCAAGCCAAAAAAGCTTTAAGACAACCACATCTTCTTTTTGAAACTGATTCATATCATTATTTGGGCAAATGAGGAAACAGGGTGTCCCACATACTTGTAGACTATATCTAAAGGCTGGATGACTTCAAAGGCTCCTTCCACTCCAATCCTGAATCCCCAATAGAGTTTTAATTACATCTCTAACTGCTAATGCTAATGGTAACCTCAAAGAAGTGATGTTCAGAAAATGTGCCTTGAGTTTTGACAAGATGGGCCATGAATTTTTATAGCTGGAAATGATATATGAATGCTAAGTCTCCCCTCTCTCTCAAAATATAAACTTTTTTTGTTGTTCCTTCATTTTAGTCATGCTGACTCTAGAACATTGTCATTGGTTTTCTTGGCAATGATACGAGAATAGTTTGCCACTTCCTCCTCATATTTTACAGATGAAAAATCTGTAAACTGTGGCAAACTGGGTTAAGTGAATTGCCCAGAATCATATAACTGGTAAATGACTCAAGTCACATTTGAACTCAGATCTTCCTGATTCCAGGTCTTTGGCTCTATCCATTGCACCATCTAGCTGCTCCCAAAGTGTGACATGATTCCTAACAAAGAAAAACACTGTATGAGCAAAAGAAAGCAGGATATTTTTAGTTTTTTTTTATTAAAGATAAATTATTCAAACACTTTATTTTACAGATTTACAAAGTGAACCCAAGAGAATGAAGAAAAAAGTATTCATTTAAGTGTATACTATTTGTCAAGCACAATACTAAGAGCTGAAGATACAAATAGAAAAACAAAAAGACAGGACTTTTCAGCAGCTCATATGCTAATTGGAGAAGGCATTATATATAAGAAAGTTCAGTTGCAGCACAGATACAAAACAAAAGAATGGATGGCAAAACCCAGCAAAACTTGAGTGCATCTGAAGAATAGATGGAGCACTGTCTTCATGTGTGGGGAGAAATAAATGATTTGCCTAAGTCACACATCTAGTCTATTGTATTTAAACCAAATAAAATTATTTAAGTACATTTCATTGTCATTCCAAAATCATAGAACTTAAGGCTTATTTTACCACCCTATATATTGACATGTGGTTTTTATCTAATTCATGAGTCCATTTGAATTTTTTAAACTTTCAGTAATATTTTATTTCATAAACAAAATACATTGTGTCTATCTTATCCCATAAAAGAACTGAAGATTTTTTAAAGTAAATACAATTTCTTTTTAAATAGAAAAATAAAGACAGAAAAGGAAAATAAAAACAAAACATTGCAATATGGCCAACAAAATATCAAGGAAAATTCAAAATATGTAACAATAAATTTCCCTTTCAAAAAAGCACACATAATAGTGAAAGAAATTATGCATTTATGAAAGTCCATCTTTTCTTTGTATCCTTGTAGATTATTCTTTTGTTCTCTGTTGTGCCCTTTTTATTTTATTCTTTTTCTGCCTATTCATCAACCCTTTCCCTAAGCATACTAGAGTTAAAGACAATTAAGGGTATATTTATGTGTGTGTGTGTGTGTGTGTATGCAAATACATGTGTGTATGTACATTTATATTCACACCCACAGCTACAGTGATATATATACACACACATACATACATCTAAATGAATACATACACATGTATATATATATATACATTTACACATATGTAAACATGCTTCTAAAATAGTATTAATATGGCTGACCTATAATGAACATTTCTCTCTTGATTGAATCTTTAAGTTTGATTTTGTCTGAAATCAATGATTACTTTTCTCTAATGAATTCTACTCTAGATCCTTGTTGCAGTGTTTCTGTATATTTTTTATTTTCTATCCCTAAGTCTTGTACTTTAATTCTACTCCTTAACTTGCCTTCTTGTTACTTAACCTTCCCCCTGTATATCTTTTATTTCCTATCCCTGCTAAGTCTTCTACTTTAATTCTACTCCTTAACTTGCCTTGTTGTTACTTAATCTTCCCCTACCTATGGATGCCTTCTTCTCTCCCCATTTTTTCCTTCCCTCTTTATCCATTTTCTATAATCTACATACCTTGTCCCACTGCCTTAAATCTACATATCCTTCTATACTACCTTATTCTGCGAGGGTGCTATAACCTTCATAGTATACATGTAGTATTCCTTATTTAACCCATTCCCAATGTGAATAGGTTTTCAGAAGTACCAGCCTTCTCCCCACCTCTAATGCCTCTGTGTCAGTTCTTCCATTGCATCTCATTCATATAACATAATTACTATTTTTACCTTATTCTGGACAGTTTTGCTTTTTTAGAATCAGATCATACTCAACCCCACTCCAGTTCTTCTTTTGAGTTACATATGGTATACATTTCTATGTAAAATCAATAAATAAACTATTTATCCTTATTGAGTCCTTTGAAATTAATCTTTGATATTCATTCTTATATGTTAAATTTTCTATTAAGTTTGGATTTGGTTGAGACAAAGTCCTGAAAATCTGCAAGTTAATTGAATGTTTTTTTTAATTCAATATTATAATTTTGGAATTTGATATTTTTGGCCACAGATCTAGTTCCTTTGATTGTGGATAAATTATTCTACATACTGCAGTTGTTTATTTTAGCGACTGATAAATCCTATGCAATCTTTATTTTTTTTTTTTGCTGAGGCAATTGGAGTTAAGTGACTTGCCTAGGGTCACACATCTAGAAAGGAAATCCAGTACAGTTCTAAGTGTAGCTCCAGCATATTTGAATTGTTTTGTTGTTGTTGTTATTTGTTTCTTGTAGAATTTTATCTTTGATCTGGGGAATTTTGAAATTTGGCAATAATGTTCTTATGTGTTTTCTACATAGGATCTCTTTGAGATGGTGATCCATGGATTTTTTTTCTATTTCTACTTTCCCCTCATGTTCTATCACTGCAGGACAATTTTCTTGAATTATTTCTTGTTATTATTGTATGAAGGTTCATTTTTTGGTCACAGCTTTCAGGTAGCCCAATTATTCTTATATTTTCTCTTCTTAATCTATTCTCCAGATCTGTTGTTTTTCTTATTAAATGTTCCACATTCTGTTCTATTTTTTTTATTCTTTATATTTTGCTTTCTTATTTCTTGATCTCTTATAGCTTCCCTGGCTTCCCCTTCTCAATTCAAATTTTCAAAGAATTATTTTCTTCTTTAAGAGTCTATCTCCTGGTTCTGATAAAGGCCTCATTTCCAAAATATATAGAGAACTGACTCAAATTTATAAGAAATCAAGCCATTCTCCAATTGATAAATGGTCAAAGGATATGAACAGACAATTTTCAGAGGATGAGATTGAAACTATTACCACTCATATGAAAGAGTGTTCCAAATCATTATTGATCAGAGAAATGCAAATTAAGACAACTCTGAGATACCACTACACACCTGTCAGATTGGCTAAGATGACAGGAAAAAATAATGATGAATGTTGGAGGGGATGCGGGAAAACTGGGACACTAATGCATTGTTGGTGGAGTTGTGAACAAATCCAACCATTCTGGAGAGCAATCTGGAATTATGCCCAAAAAATTATCAAAATGTGCACATCCTTTGATCCAGCAGTGTTTCTATTGGGCTTATATCCCAAAGAAATACTAAAGAAGGGAAAGGGACCTGTATGTGCCAAAATGTTTGTAGCAGCCCTGTTTGTAGTGGCTAGAAACTGGAAAATGAATGGATGCCCATCAATTGGAGAATGGCTGGGTAAATTGTGGTATATGAATGTTATGGAATATTATTGTTCTGTAAGAAATGACCAGCAGGATGAATACAGAGAGGCTTGGAGAGACCTACATGAACTGATGCTAAGTGAAATGAGCAGAACCAGGAGATCATTATACACTTCGACAACGATATTGTATGAGGACATATTTTGATGGAAGTGGATTTCTTTGACAAAGAGACCTGAGTTTCAATTGATAAATGACGGACAAAAGCAGCTACACCCAAAGAAAGAACACTGGGAAACGAATGTGAACTATCTGCATTTTTGTTTTTCTTCCCGGATTATTTATACCTTCTGAATCCAATTCTCCCTACGCAACAAGAGAACTGTTCGGTTCTGCAAACATATATTGTATCTAGGATATACTGCAACATATCCAACATATAAAGGACTGCTTGCCATCTAGGGGAGGGGGTGGAGGGAGGGAGGGGAAAAAAAAATCGGAACAGAAATGAGTGTCAATATAATGTAATTATTAAATAAAAAATTTAAAAAAAAAATAAAAAAGAGTCTATCTCCTTTCCTAATTAGTTAACTTTTTTTCATAATCTTGTTTTTCTTGGATTTTTTGATGTTTTTCCTCAATCTCTCTCACTTTATTTTTTAAGTTTTTTTTCTGAGTTCTTCTATAACTTCTTCTGGACATGGAGGCATTTAAATTATTCTTTAGTGTAGAAGAGACTTTATTTACTTCAGTGTCTTCCTCTGAAGAGGAACCCTGATCTTCCCTTTTAAAGTAAGTTTCTCTGCCAATTCATTACTTTTTTTTTAAATAAGAATTATTAGTGTAAGCATCTCTAAACCTGGGGGAGAGGGAATGGTACCTCTGGCTTTACTTCAGCTCTTCCCTCTGACCTGGAACCCCAAACCAAAAGCTCCACCCATTTGCAAGTGTCCTTAGCCAGTAGCATTGTTGCCCCGTTGCTTCTGCACTCATCCTGAGTGCTGGTTCCTTCTTATCCAAGGCCTCAACTCTTCAGCACAGCTAGGCCTAGCATTCCTAATCAGCTGAGATTCCCTCAATCTTCCCAAACTCAGACACTGACTGCATGTGGTTCCGGCTGAGGCTTCAGCCATATTCAACTTGTCTCAGGGCTCCCCAGTTGGTGTTTCTGAGGAGTTAGTCTGGAGGCATTTTCACTTCACCCTGTTTCCTTAAGATCTTCTTGGGTTGAACCTAGAAGACCTTTGTTCAGCCCAAATCTTCTTTGTTTTTCCACTGATGCATGTTCACCCCAAGGCACAAATTTGTTTTGTTTGTGGGGGAAATCTGGAGAACTAGAAATTTTCTGACTTACTCTGTCATCTTCCCAGAATCCTCATTATACTACTGTATTCTTAAAACATATGAAAAATACTCCTTTCACATACTACAAAATAAATTGAAATCTTTCCACACAATTTAAATTTTTTTATTTATTTTTTTGGGGGTAGGGTGAGGAAGAGTTTATAGACAATAATGAAAGAATGTTTTAACCTTATTTAACACAAACATTAGAATTGAAATGTTTATCTAAATGCCTCATATTAAGCTACTCTTAGGTCACTTGCAGAATCTTAAGGTTTCAGCAATGGGTATATTCATCAATGATAAATGAAAAAAAAAAAAAAAGACAAGCATAAAAACTGAGGCGAGATTCGGAAAAGCATGAAAGACTTTGAGTTTGTATCTAATTTACCCCACAGAATACAATCCAAAACTTTTGACAAGCTTTTATCTCTTCTTAAAAAGAAAAAAAAATCCAGTTTTAGACCCTGCCATTTTAAGCTGCTTCACCCAGATTATTTCATAAGAACATGATCTACTTGCAATCATAAATTTTCCCATAGAAAAATGTATTTGATACTCATCCCATTAACATCAAAAGACAGAAGTAAAATGGTTGTTGTTTTTTATATATATGTACACATAAATTCAAACATATGTGCACACACACACACACACACACACACACACACACACACACACACACACACACATATATATATATATATATATATATATATATATATATATATATATACACACACACACACATATACTTTTATGTATCCCATGAAACTCTTATGTTTGTTCCCAGAGATACTTAACAGAAATGCCTCCCATAGGGCATTTTAATTTGTATTAAATCTTGTACTCCTATTTTTAATGTGATAACAATGCTAGACTTAAAATTATAACCAACACATTGCTCTGTATTGTAATGTCTGAGCTAACTCTCTGAAGAACCTCAGGACTCTGGAGGGCCGTGCGACCAGCCCAAGTCCTTGGTCCTTAGGTGTAGAAGTGAAGGAGGCAGGAAAGTCGCCACATGGCCAGTCCAAGATGGAGTCTGGAGTCTGGAGTCTGGAGTCTGAAGTCTAGACCCTGAAGTCTTCTACGGCAGAGAGTTGCTGTCAAGAGCTGTGGCTGAGAGCACATAGCCAAAAGAGAGAGTCCTCTGTGTCTGTGACTCCTTTAAATACTCTAGTACAATCACATCACTACCTCACACAGAGCATGCCCAACCATGAGCATGTGCCAACTTGTCAGGAGAACTACTACATCACCATATTTACCTTAAGTACATGTACTTACCTAGAGAGACTACATCAATAGCTACAAAATCATTATCTCATCAACTATACTGAGTTTTAAGAATACATTTTCAGAATTCACACAGGTGGTCACGCCCTCCCTGACTTCTTAGGGAAGTGAAAACCCCAAAAAGGAGGTAATCATCCCCACCCCCACAATGACTCAGGAAGGGAAGTAGAAAAGTCCAAAAAGGGGGTGATCATGCCCTGCCTGATTTCTCAGCAAGGGAGATGAAAACACCAAAGGGAAATGGGGAGTTGAGCCAGATCTTGTTAGAGGGTTTCCTCTGGGTTGAACTTGAAACAGGAAGACATAAATCCATCAGCATGGGAGGTATTACACAAGCACATAGTAATATAACACAGGCTAGTAGTGATGACTTTCTAGGTAGGATGATACATCCATTTGCCAAATTTCATTAGGTCTTAAATTACAAGGGTTCTTCCCTGGAGGGAGCATTGGATCGTGGAAAGGAAGGCAAGCTGCACAGCCTTTTTCTATGCTCCTAGCTTCCTCTTTTGTTATCCCAAATTGCAAATGTAAAGCTCGAGCAGCCTGATGACATTTAGAATGAGATTCTTGGGCTGCCTGAAATAAAGGAGTATTGGTTAACATGGTTAGAAAGCTATCTGCCCTTGAATTTCCATCAAAAATAGGACCTGGAAGTCCACTATGAGAGTGGACATGCAAGATATAAATCTTACCTGGATGCTTTCTCACTTGCTCTTGAAGTTCCTTAAAGAGCTGATATATATTGGAAACTACAAATTTTATTTGGTCTGTGGCAATTATTTGTACCATACCTACTGAATAGGCCGAATCCAATATGATATTTATATCTCCTGGATAATAAGTAAGAGCTAGAATGATTGCATACAATTCATTCTGCTGAGTGGACTGACTACTCTCTTTATAGTTAAGTCACGAGAGTATACAGCACAATGTAATGTTTGAATGCATCTATAAAGATAGTTGGTCCTTTAAGAGGAATCTTGGAAACCTTTTCTTCAAGAATCCATTGCCAATTATGTAATAGTTCGGTTATCTTTAATGAAGACCCATGTGTAAAATTTGGAGCCCTGGTCAATAAAATTTGCCACTCTGGGATGGTTTCACAGAATACATTAATTTGTGCATTGGTATAAAAGGTGTATATCTTGTCAGGTCTTATCCCAGATAATTGTACTGCTTGTTTAATGGCCTTTAATCAAATTCTAGCCACAAGCATCAGGTAAGGAGTAAGGCTTTGTTCTGGTTGTGCTGGGAGGTTCACCCACTCTATCATACTGTGTCCTTGATGAAGGAGTGCTGTGGGTGACTCTTTTGTAGCAAAAACTGATATTTCCAAGGGTTTTTGAGTGACTCAACCACACTGGATAAAGCTAATTCAACTTCTCTCAAAATCTCTTGAGCTTCTTTTGTAAGCTGGTGTAGTGAGTTTAAAGTACTGTCTCACCTTAAAATGTCATATAATGGTTGCAATTGATAAGTAGGTAAGCCTAATATTGGACACATCCATTGGATATCTCCTATCAATTTCTGAAAATCATTAAAGCTTCTCTGTTCATAAAGAAAGTTTTTGTACTGTAAGTACCTTAGGATATACTTCATATCCTAAATATTAAAAAGGGGCATGTCTTTGAATTTTTTCTGGAGCTATATGCAATATATAGTTCCTTAGTGTTTCTATCGTCTTTTGTAGACATGCTTCCAACATTTGCTCCTCAGGTGCATATCCCAATATATCATCCAAGCAACGTAACAACATAATTTTTGGAAATGCTTTTCTTACTGGAGTAAGAGCAACAGCAATATATATATTTGGCACATAGTAGGGCTATTTTTCTTTCTTTCTTTTTTTAATTGTAACATTTTTTATTGAAAGAACATATGCCTGGGTAATTTTTTACAACATTATCCTTTGCACTCACTTCTATTCCAACTTTTCTCTTCCCTCCCTCCATCCCCTCCCCTAGATGGCAAGCAGTCTTATACATGTTCAATATGTTATAGTATATCCTAGATACAATATATGTATGCAGAACCAAACAGTTTTCTTGTTGCACAGAAAGAATTAGATTCAGAAGGTAAAAATAACCTGGGAAGAAAAACAAAAATGCAAACAGTTTACACTCATTTCCCAGTGTTCTTTCTTTGGATGTAGCAGCTTCAGTCCATCATTGATCAGCTGGAACTGAATTAGATCTTCAATTTGTTGAAGAAATCCATTTCCATCAAGCCTCTCTGTATTCATCCTGCTGGTCGTTTCTTACAGAACAATAATATTCCATAATATCCATATACCACAATTTACCCAACCATTCTCCAATTGATGGGCAGCCATTCATTTTTCCAGTTTCGAGCCACTACAAACAGGGGTGCCACAAATATTTTGACACATACAGGTCCTTTTCCTTTAGTAGTTCTTTGGGATATAAGCCCAGTAGTAGCACTGCTGGATCAAAGGGTATGTACAGTTTGATAACTTTTGGGGCATAATTCCAGATTACTCTCCAGAATGGTTGGATTCATTCACAACTCCACCCATAATGCATCAGTGCCCCAGTTTTCCTGCATCCCCTCCAATATTCATCATTATTTTTTTCCTGTCATCTTAGCCAATCTGACAGTTGTGTAGTGGTATCTCAGAGTTGTCTTAATTTGCGTTTGTCTGATCAATAGTGATTTGGAACACTCTTTCATATGAGTGGAAATAGTTTCAATTTCATCATCTGAAAATTGTCTATTCAGATCCTTTGACCATTTATCAATTGGAGAATGGCTTGATTTTTTATAAATTAGAGTCAATTCTCTATATATTTTGGAAATGAATCCTTTATCAGAACCTTTAACTATAAAAATATTTTCCCAGTTTGTTACTTCCCTTCTAATTTTGTTTGCATTAGTTTTGTTTTTTAGGCTTTTTGATTTAATATAATCAAAATTTTCTATTTTGTGATCAATAATGATCTCTAGTTCTTCTTTGGTCACAAATTCTTTCCTCCTCCACAAGTCTGAGAGGTAAACTATCCTATGTTCCTCTAATTTATTTATGATGTTGTTCTTTGTGCCTAAATCATGGATCCATTTTGATTTTATCTTGGTATATGGTGTTAAGTATGGGTCCATGCCTAATTTCTGCCATACTAATTTCCAGTTTTCCCAGCAGCTTTTGTCAAATAATGAATTCTTATCCTAAAAGTTGGGATCTTTGGGTTTGTCAAACACTTGATTGCTATAGTTATTGACTATTTTGTCTTGTGAACCTAACCTATTCCATTGATCAACTAATCTATTTCTTAGCCAATACCAAATGGTTTTGGTGACTGCTGTTTTATAATATAGTTTTATACCAGGTACAGTTAGGCCACCTTCATTTGATTTTTTTTCATTAATTCCCTTGAAATTCTTGACCTTTTGTTCTTCCCTATGAATTTTGTTGTTATTTTTTCTAGGTCATTAAAATAGTTTCTTGGGAGTCTGATTTGTATAGCACTAAATAAATAGATTAGTTTAGAGAGTATTGTCATCTTTATTATATTCGCTCAGCCTATCCAAGAGCATTTAATGTTTTTCCAATTATTTAAATCTGACTTTATTTGTATGGTAAGTTTTTTTGGTAATTTTGCTCATATAATTCCTGACTTTTCTTTGGTAGATAAATTCCCAAATATTTTATGCTATCGACAGTTATTTTGAATGGATTTTTCTTTGTATATCTTGCTGTTGGATTTTGTTGGTGATGTATAAAAATGCTGAGGATTTATGTGGTTTTATTTTGTATCTTGCAACTTTGCTAAAGTTATAAATTATTTCTAATAGCTTTTTAGTAGAATCTCTGGGCTTCTCTAAGTATACCATCATATCATCTGCAAAGAGTGATAGTTTGGTTTCCTCATTACCTACTCTGATTTCTTTAATCTCTTTCTCAACTCTTATTGTCATGACTAGTGTTTCTAATACAGTATTGAATAATAATGGTGATAGTGGGCAACCTTGTTTCACTCCTGATCTTACTGGGAAAGGTTCCAGTTTTTCCCCATTACATATGATGCTTACTGACAGTTTTAAATAGATGCTCCTGACTATTTTAAGGAAAAGTCCATTTATTCCTATCCTCTCAAGTATTTTTACTAGGAATGGACGTTAGATTTTATCAAATGCTTTTTCTGCATCTATTGAGATGATCATATGGTTTTTGTTAATTTGATTATTGATATAGTTTTCCTAATATTGAACCAACCGGTAGGGCTATTTTTCATTCCCTGTGGCAAAACTGCCCATTCATATTTTTAATAAGGCTCAGTTAAATTAATTTTGGGTACTGAAAAGGTAAATTTTTTCATATCCTCCTTATCTAAAGGGATAGAATAGAAACAATCCTTAATGTCTATAACTCAAAGAGGCCATTCTCTAGGCAATTGAGTAGGAGATGAAAAGGCTGAAGAGTTCCCATAGTTTCCATCTGTTCATTTATTTTTCTTAAATCAGTCAACATCCTCCATTTTCCAGATTGCTTTTTTACAACAAATACAGGGGAATTCCAAGGACTTAGAGAAGGTTGTAAGTGTCCTTGGTCAAGTTGATCTAATAAGGCCTGAATTTTATTGCTAGCTAAGGGCCACTATTCTATCCACATGGGTGTATCAATTTTCCATTGAATAGGAACAGGTGAGAGTGTTGGCAGGCCTTCAACAGCAGCCCTGCCTAAAAAGCTGAAATACTCATTTGTAATCCTAATTGTTGTAAGATGTCTCATCCCCACAGATTGATGGGGATCTTTTCAACTACAAAAGGAGTAAAAACTCCTGTTTCACCATCAAATGTCCATCTCAAACATTGGCCAATGACTGGGCCAAATGGCACTTCTAATGACTGTACAATCTGCACCTATGTCTACCAACCCTTTCAATGGTGTGCCCTTTACATAGATAGTGAGCTTAGGACAGTCAGCTGTCACAGTTGCTGTCCAGAACATTCCTGGATTCTTTTTTTAGGAGTAAAAATCTGGGCAAATATCACCAGATTGCCTATTAGGAGTCTGTATCAGTAAACCTGACGTTACTATTTCTCCTGGTGGATGTTACACATCATCTACCTCTGTTAGTGAGTGGGGTATTATCTACACATTCCCCAGTTTCTCACATCAGTGTATGTATGTACACTACTTTGTAAGCACTCTCAGAAGATGAAATGGTCAAGCCTACTATGCCTGGAGGCAAGGGATCTATTTAAAAAAAAAAAAAAAAGAGAAACCATTGATTAATTTGATTTTAAAAAAGAAAGACAAAACTAAATTACCAATATCAGAAATGAAAAGTTGAATTCACCGCCAATAAAGAAAAAAATCAAAGCAATTATAAGCATCCATTTTGCTCCATTAGATGCATATACATATATATACATTGCCTAGATCAACAGAAGAAAAAATAGCATACTTAAATAACCCCATCTTGGAAAAATAAATCAAAGAAACCATAAGTGAGCTCCAAGAGAAAAAATCCCCAGAGTCAGATAGATTGACAAAGGAATTCTACAAAATATTTAAAGAACAATTGATGCATATCCTATACAAATACTTTGAAAGAATAGGTAAAAGAATCCTGCTGGATTCCTTTCATGACACTAATATAGCACTGATGCCTAAACCAGGAACAGCAAATACAGATAAAAAAATTATAATCCAATTTTTCTAATGAATATTGGTGCAAAAATTTCAAATAAAATATTTGTAAATTTTCTCCTATGTACTGCTTTGGCTGCATTCCATAATTTGTTATTTTATCTCATTGTTGTTCTCTTTAATGAAATTGTTGGTTATTTCTAAAATTTGTTCTTTGATACATTCATTCTTTGAGATTAGATAATTTAGTTTCTAATTAATTGCTAATATTTTTCCCCTGGGCTTTGATTGAATAAAATTTTATTGCATTATGATATGAAAATGAGGCTTCAATGTTTTCTGTTTTCCTACATTTGGTGGTAATATTTTTATGTCATAAAAAGTCAGTTTTTATAAGTGCCATATATTGTTGGGGTTTTTTCAGGGTTTCAAAAATGCAAAATTTTAATGCCTTTTTTTGTTAATTCTTGTGCTATTTAGCATTTTTTAAAATTCATTTTATAATAACTTTTTATTGACAGAACCCATGCCAGGGTAATTTTTTACAACATTATCCCTTGCACTCACTTTTGTTCTGATTTTTCCCCTCCCTTCCTTCACACCCTTCCCTACATGGCAAGCAGTCCTATATATGTTAAATATGTTGCAGTATATTTTAGATACAATATATGTATGCATAACTGAACAGTTCTCTTGTTGCACAGGGAGAATTGGATTCAAATGGTAAAAATAACCCGGGAAGAAAAATAAAAATGCAAATAGTTAAAATTCATTTCCCAGTGTTCTTTCTTTGAGTGTAGCTGCTTCTGTCCATCATTGATCAATTGAAACTGAGTTAGGTTTCTTTGTCAAAGAAATCCACTTCCATCAGAATACATCTTCATACAGTATCATTGTTGAAGTATATAATGATCTCCTGGTTCTGCTCATTTCACTTAGCATCAGTTCATGTAAATCTCTCCAAGACTCTCTGTATTCATCCTGCTGGTCATTTCTTACAGAACAATAATATTCCATAACATTCATATACCACAATTTACCCAGCCATTCTCCAATTGATGGGCATCCATTCAATTTCCAGTTTCTAGCCACTACAAACAGGGCTGCCACAGACATTTTGAGTGCCATATACTGTTGAAAAAAAAGCATATTCTTTTCTGTTCCCATTCAGTTCTTTCCAATAGTCTTTCAAATCTAATTTTTCTAAAATGTTATTCATCTCTTTAATTCTGTTATTGTTTATAATTTAGCTTTAAGAGGGGATTCATTTAGTTCTGAGAGGGGAAACTTGAGGTCCTCTATTAGTGTTATAACTCATTTAACTTTTCCTTTAAGAATTTAGATACTATTCCATTTAGTGTATGCTTGTATATGTGTGTGTGTGTGTGTGTGTGTGTGTGTATGTATATTTAATATTATTTACATATACAGTATGGTCATTGGCTTTGAAACCTTTTAGAAAAATGTAGCTTCCTAGCTTTTTTCTTTCACTTAGATTTGTTTTTGCTTTAACTTTGTCTGAGATCATGATTGCTACTCATTTTTTTAAACTGCAGTTGAAGCAACAAATTCTGCTCCAGTCCCTTGCCTTTACAATTTAATCTTTTTGACTCCCTTATCATTTCTCCTTCTTGTTTACCTTTGTAAGCTTCTCTTAAAATAAAATTTCCTGTTCAACCCTGGTCTTTTCATCAGGTATACTTGAAAGTCCTCTATTACATTAACAATCCATTTTTCCCTGAAGGATTATCCTCAGCTTCACTGAATAGGTGTTCTTTTTATTGTAACCCTAAATCCTTTCCCCTTTGGAATATCATACTTTAAGACCTCTGATCTTTCATTGCAGAAACTGCAATTGTTGATGGAGTTGCAGAGTATTCCAGCCATTGTGGAGAGCATGCCCAAGAGAACTATGCCCAAGGGGCTATAAAACTTTTAATCTGCTAGTATAACTACTATATTTATATGCAAAATATCATAAAAGAGGGGAAATGATTCACATGTGTGAAAAATGTATATAGTAGCCCTTTTTTGTAATGGCAAGGAATTGGAGATTGAGTGGATGCCCACTGTGGTATATGAATGTAATGGAATACTATATCATTCTGTAAGAAATGATGAGCAGGTTGACCAGAAAAGCCTGAAAAAAAAAAAAAACTTACATGAACTAATGCTGATTGAAGTGAGCAGAATTAGCAGAACATTGTACATAGTAACCTCATATTCTATGATGATCAACTATGACAGACTTAGCTCTTCTCATCAATAAGGCAATCAAAAAAATTCCAATAGACTTATTATGGAAAAGTTATCCACATCCAGAAAAAGAATTATAGAGAATGAATGCAGATCAAAACACTTTGCTTTTCAATTTTGTTCTGATTTTTCTTTCACAATATGACTAATATGAAAAAATATTTAAAATTATTTTACATTACAGGCTATATTGGATTGTTTGCTTTCTTGGGGGAGAGAGGTTATAAGGGAAGAATGGATGGAAAAAAGTGGTACTCAAAATCTTACAAAAATGAATGTTGAAAACCTTTGTATGTGATGAGATTAGATTCAGGGAACCAAAATGATGAGATTAGGGTTCCTGGTGATCAGGGAATTAAATGATGAGGTTAGTGGCAGGTTCAGGGTTCAGGTAACCAAATGCAGAGGTTTGGCTCCTCTACACCCCCTTAGAATACAGCGCATGGCTAGGGAGTTTTGGGAACCCCCTTCTGGACCTCTGCAGAGGTCCTTCAAAAAGGAATTTACAAACCTGAAAAGTTAGACTGTTAAAAAGAAGTTTATTATAGGCATTTGAAAGTCAGCCTTTGCTATATATGAATAGAAAGACTGACTTCCTTAATGGCAAGGTCCTGAAAGAGAAGTAAAATTTCTAGTAGAAAAATATACAGTATAATATAAAATAATATACTATATACTCTCCAACAGAAAGGTATAAAGTCTTGTTAGGCAAATAGATGAGGGAGATAAAGAGAGGGTAACGCTGAAAGAGAATATCAGCAGGAAGAGGTTTCCTTGGCATAGCACTGGCATGTTAGGTCCTCTGCAAGGAGAAAATTTAAGATTGGCTCTTTTATAATACAACTCCTCGCTACAAGCTGAAGCCTGCTCCCCTTTCCCGATGAGGGCTGGTGGGTGGAATTTGAGCTGGAATTGAATAGAATTGAACGTGTCACTTTAATTCAATAGGGTTGGAATTTTCCAGCTCCAGACTCAAGTAGCCCCAGCTAGATAATAGAATGAAGCTATTTATCTTATTTCCCTCAGGTGGGGTCCCACAGACACAGGGTTCAAGGAAAATCTCTCCTTCAAGGAGTTTTAGAGAGTTTCGGGGTCCCTTCATCACATGTAGTTGGAAAAAATAAAATACTATTTGGGGAATGGGGATGAAGAAACCACTAAATCTTCTATAATCCTGACTGTGGTCCACAATATTTGAATTGTTTCTTTCTGGCCACTTATAATATTTTTTCCATTTAATTTTTCCTTTATAGTTTTAGCACACATTATTGTTAAACAAAACCAATGACTCATAAAAAAGTTTACTTCATAGTTTATTTCAACTTATATTGCTTGTATCAATTTACCTATAACAATAAGACTCTGTGAAATTACTGCTAATTAATCACAATTTTGTTATTTTCAAACTACCTCATATTTCTCTCACTCTCCCAGAAAAGGAGAGAGGCTTATACTGAACAATTCTAGTTCTAATCCTGACTACAAACTTCCAAAAATCCACTAAAATATTCTTAACAATTATAAAGACTTTTAACAGTTTATAAAAAATCTGGTCTAGCTAAATAATTATTAAATTCTGTTATATTATTCACAGAAGTAACACAAACCATTTTTCCAATTTAAATTTCACTTTCATCCAAGTTGTTCCCTTAAATGACCTTGGGGGGGAAGAGGAGGAATAAAAAGCAAAACAGTCCTTAAAAATTTAAAATTTAAATTTAAAAATTTAAAAAACTTATTTTGAAATTTAGCCCAAACTGACTTCCCTTCTTTGACCTATAGCTTTGTGAAATTGAATAGGGAAGGAAGACCTCTTCGGAGTATAATCCATGTAGGAAGAGAATAGAGATGTTGGTTCATTTTTTCCCTTCCTTTCTTTTTTCTTTCATGTATATCTATGATGATATTCCTAAACTTGCCTATACCTTTCTTATGCAACCTACAACATAAAACATAGAATCTTAATTCCTGGCAGGTATTCATTAACAAAAGCAAAGCTAATTTCTGCATCACATGGCTTGATTAGATCTAGCCACAAATCTCACCTAAGATTTCTATATAACGTATTGTAAAAATGGGTAGGGGGTGGGGGTCTCATTTTCTTCTTAACAAGTTGTTTAAAATCTATTTCAATTAGTAGCACAACTAAATCTGAGAGTCTAATATAATTTACAGAAAATATCTAATTGTGAAACACACCAATTCAAAATTTTCATTCTAAATTGATTAGAACCTAACATGAATTTGTAAAATTCCCAAGTATCTAATTAGATGTTCTAATAAAGCTTTTTGGTTGCTTACAACCAAACTTGTATTCTTTATGGAAATTTTTTCTTTTTTTAAGAATGAGGATCAAGTTAGTAATAAGCAAGTAGTTCCTAACTATTTAAAATGTAAGCTACAACCCTTTTTTTCCATATTAAAACTGCATTGATTCCACTTTTAAACCAGCTTCTTTCTAATTAGCGAAAGAACCTTCCTTTCTTAACTGTAACACAATAAATTTGTAACTTTGTGGGTGGAAGAGTCATTTAAAAAGCCATGTAACAGTCACAGTTATGCTCTTAATTTCCTTAAAACAAATTCTGAAGAATGTTAACCTCAAAACTCATTAGAATATTTCTGCATGTATAAAAATATCCAAACCCAGTTTGGAGATTTAAAATTCTGTTGGTAGATTCTGTGTACAGAAGAGAAGAGGCTCTTGTGTAGAGAAACTGAGAAGAGAAACTGAGGCTCAAAGTTCCAAGCACAGTAATTTATTTGCAAGATAAGCAATAGCCAATAAATTGGGTTATCTGACCTCTCATTTGCCAGAGACAAATGGGATTTACAGAGCTTCTTTTATAATAGTAAAACCCAAAACTAGGAAATTACAGAATCTTGAGAAACTTGTTTTGAACATATTTTGATTGGATGACTCAGGTCATTTGACTTGTGGTTAGGCTAGGTACATCCAGGAACAGTGCAGATGTAATTTGTCACTATTACCAACATTCCGGATGTAGGTGTGTTGGGGGCATAATAAGGCATTTCATAGAAGGGACACTCACCAGACTATTTATCTTAATTGGTCAAGATACCACATCAATCAGTCTGTCTATCAAGGGAGTATTGTGCTAGCTAAAATGTTCTGTTACTGTGGTAAGTGTGGGCAAAATATTAACCTAGCTGAACACAGAGCTAAATACAGAGGGTAATTTAGCTGAACACAGAGTGCAACCTAGACTTGGGAAATAAGGAAATGTTTATGCTAGCTCAACTCAGCTGCAGGGACTCAGCTCTGCAAAAATGAAGGACTTAGTTTCTGACTATAGTAATTATATACATATATATGTTTATACACACCTATGTATGTATATGTATGTATGTGAGTGTATCTTAATCTAAAGATGATTTTAATTAGACCTTACAAGCTAAAATAAATTGGAATAATTATTAACTTGATTAGAAATTGTTTCTTTCATAGTAAAGAACTTACATTTTAGTCTAAAATTCAGTTTATAATTAGTTTATGATGTAATACATTTCTATAAATTGAGGGAAAGATCCCCACTCTTCTCACCTGCATTTATTTTGTTGCCTCCCTGATTCATTCTCTTTGAATGAAAAACATTTTGGCTAACCAAGCCTCAGGAAACAGTTGAACTAACGAGCCTGACAAGTCAGACACAAAGACAGTAATTAAAATTAATGTGCACCAAGAAAAGTCTCTCCCCTTTTTAGTGTAAAATTCTGGGACTTTGATGTATATTAGGCTAATTTTGTTTTAACTTATTTAGTCTCCCCCAATCAATAACTAGGAAAAATTCCTGTTTATACACTTTCCTAACTTCTTACAAAATGGTCCCCTTTCTATATTGGACCAGCTATGCCAATCCACAAAAGAGGAAATATTCCTTCAAGGGTTCAGTTATCTTCCTCACCTATCATGAAAACCAGGAGCTCCTTTTGAAGAAAAAAAATAATTTCCAAGGGGTCAATTTTGCCCAAAAGGGTGGTGATCCCTTAGGGAGATTTCTTAGGTTTTCTATTAGCAATTATTGCCAATTAGTCACACTTAAATATAGTCAGGAAGACAGAGATATACTGGCAGCTTCCTAACCATATGGAGATTTACTTGGCTCATTAGAGATTGGCTGGGGGGGGGGGGGATGTGTCAGGTTTCTATTGTATTTCTTCATAAAAAATGTCTTAGGTGGCTCTTAGTGAACTCTTAGGGTTTTTCCCTAGAGGGCTATTTTAATGACTTTTTCCTCCTTTCATCCCATCTGGGTTGCCAACTGTTGCAATTAAAACAAAGGTAAACAGAGATTCAAAATTTAAGCACA
Source organism: Antechinus flavipes (assembly GCF_016432865.1). Classification (NCBI taxonomy): domain Eukaryota; kingdom Metazoa; phylum Chordata; class Mammalia; order Dasyuromorphia; family Dasyuridae; genus Antechinus; species Antechinus flavipes. The sequence goes on from NC_067398.1 coordinate 510,609,821, forward strand.
TAGAATTTTTTTGGTAAGGCTAACAATTACCAATAAAACTGGTTTATCAATTCTTCCATCAGTCAAAATATCACAAGATACAACTTGTTAACCTCCATATAGTTTTGGGAAGTACAAGAGAACAAAACATAGAAAGCATAAATAGGATTGTTTACAGATTCTGATATAATATAGATAACAAAAAAATCGTGACTGCATGGAAGTTTAGAAACAAGATTTTTAACAACTCCTCCTTCCATTTCTTTATTAGGAAAAGTTTATTGATGGTGTCCACCTGCATGGATACAATCCAGATTTTCTTGAAGGATAAATAATGTTGCAGAAACAATAGACATTTTTGCTTCCATATATATCTTGTGAGGCTTATAAGCAAGGAAACAAGTCTCTTTTAATTGAACATAGGAAGTTGGATGTGTACAGACAATATATTTCTTTGAATTAAGATAGTTTATGTGACAAAAACTGGAGAGAAAAGTTGAACTTCTGAGCCAAACTCAAATAAAGAAACATGGGTTAGGCAATTTTATATTTTATTGGGGGTCATTTGGAATAGAATCAATTACAAAATGGAATCAGAATCAGTTTGATTTTCTCATTATGAATGCGTATTTGGGAGTATTTAATTTTTGAACATGTTAAATTTAAGATATCTACAGAACATCTAGTGTGGTATTTCCAATAGTCAAAAATTAAGGTTGCACAAATATATTTGCAAACCCTCAGCATAGTTATTTTAATGGAATCCATAGGACTTGATCAAGTAAATTAGTGTATAGATATAAAAGGACCCAGGAAAGGGTACTATGGACAATGCCCGTGTGGATGCAGATCTATCAAAAGATGCTGAAAAGGGATAATCAAATAGATAGGATGAGAACAAGAAAAAACTAAATGTTATGGAAATCTAAAGAAAAGAGTGTCAAGAAGTTATTCAGTGATATTAACAGCTGCAGAAAGGTCAAGAAGGATGAAGATTGGGGAAAAATCCATTTGATTTGGCAATTAAAAGTAACTTTGTTAGTAATTTTGGATATAGATAGTTGAATGAGGTTGGAAAACCAGACTATAAAGAAGTAATGAGTGAAAAGAAAAAAACGTGTGAGCATCTATTGTAAACAGCATTCTTGAAGAATTGAGCTACAAAAAAAGGGGAAAAAATGGGCTAATACTTGGTGGGATTGTATAGATCATGGGAGGCATATTGTAAGTAATAGACAAACAGTCAGTAAATGGAATGTTAAATGGGAAAATAAGCGAAGCTAGTCTAGCTATACCAAGGGATTGGAGGTTACAGTGTGGGAAAGGAATAGTATTCAGAGTTGCAAGGCAAAGGAAGAGGTAGAATAACAGCAAATTATTACGGGGGAATTTCAAATCCATGAACATTTAAATGGTGCATTTTTGAGGGGCAGCATCTTTGTGTGTAACTGAGATAAGGTGAAACTGTAGTTCATAAGAAATTAATAAGTTTTGCCCAGGATTTACCCAGGATCACACTTAATAGAAGTAATGGTTGAATTCAAGTCTTTCTGATTCTAAGACTAGCTCTGTAAACATCAAGCAACTCTCTTAACAGTTTTTATTTTCTGTGCTTCTCTCAGTCTCTGCAAACAATCTATTTTCTGCTCTTGCCCAACCAAATTGCAGCGTGCCTTAGATTTTGCCTAATTTATAATCAGAATTTCCTCTTCCCCTCAAAGGCAAGAAAAATGACGTTTTCTCTGCATGTGGACAGCATAGTCCTTTGGAACTGTCTCAGATCATGGTACTGATTAGAGTAGCTGACTATTTTACATTGCTCCTTGTAACAATATTGTATATACAGTATTCTCCTAATTTGGCTCATTTTGCTTTGTGATAACAGCATTCTGAGGAGACACATGTATCATCTATTCATATTTGAATGTAAAATCTTCATACTTGTTTAGTCTCTTATGATCATTTTTATATGTTTGCCTTTTTATGTTTCTTTTGCCTCCTGTTCATATTTCCAAGGATTTCATGAAGATCCCTTTCATCAGGAATGCTTAGAAGTCTTCTTCATTAAAAAATCCATTTATTTCCCTATAATATTAGATCAAGTTTTACCACATAAGTTATTTTTGGATGTGTCTTTTTCTTTTTCTTCATCCCTCTTGTATAAAAGAAACAGACAGAGGGTCTCAGTCAGATTTCAGCGGAATCATGCCAGAAGCCCTCTCTCCGAGGCGAGGCAAGAAAGAATATATTTTCCACTTGGCTGGCTGGTCGCAGAAGAGAGTTCAGCTGGACTGGAGAGGAGCACTCTGGTGCAGACAGAGAGCACCTTGGACAGATTTTACCGGAATGATATGAAGAGTGGTGCTGGCTCTGGAGGCTGAAGAAAGCAGAGGCAGAGGCTGAAGGACAAAACCTCAGGGCTATTTTTCATTCCCTGTGGCAAAACTGTCCATTTATATCTTTTATAAGGCTCAGCTAAATTAACACTGGGCACTGAAAAGGCAAATCTTTTCATATCCTCCTTATCTTGGAATTCTCTCCCTGGACAGAAAGATGGAAATAATGCTTTCACAAAAATAGAGCAAGGTCCCAATGAACCTTTTGCAGATTTTGTGGGACATTTGCAAACAGCTGTAATAAGAACCATTGGAGATAATGCAGAAATGTTGGGGTTCAAATGTTGGGTTCTTGTTCTTCTTTAAAATATTATAAAAGGTCTCTCTGGGTGCCTTCCCTGGAATCAGGATTTTGTTAGTCCCTGTTCGGGCGCCAAAATGTGGTGAGCTTTTTCTTCTCAAAACACAGCCAGTTGATCAAAGTTCAGATCTTTTATTATCTCCAATATAGCCCGGTTAGCTTAGCGGTCTATCTCTCTGCTTGGTTCCAAGAGCTCCCTCCGAATGTCACCAAATCCAAAGGTTTTGTCCTTCAGCCTCTGCCTCTGCTTTCTTCAGCCTCCAGCCAGCTCCACTCTTCATGTCATTCCGGTGAAATCTCTCAAAGTGCTCTCTGTCTGCACCAGAGTGCTCCTCTCCAGTCCAGCTGAACTCTCTTCTGCGACCAGCCAGCCAAGTGAAATATGTTCTTTCTTGCCTTGCCTCAGGGAGAGGGCTTCTGGCGTAATTCCACTGAAATCTCCCCTAGAGCCCCCAAAATGTTGGGGTTCAAATGTTGGGTTCTTGTTCTTCTTTAAAATATTATAAAAGTTCTCTCTGGGTGCCTTCCCTGGAATCAGGATTTTGTTAGTCCCTGTTCGGGCGCCAAAATGTGGGAGTTCTTGTTCTTCTCAAGACACAGCCGGTTTAGCTTAGAGCCCTCCAAATATCTCCAAATCCAAAGGTTCTGTCCTTTAGCCTCTACCTCTGCTTTCTTCAGCCTCCAACCTTCACTTCTATTCTATTTATATTTTCATTTTGCCCTCTATTTTTGAGGGATCTGGTCATTTTTCTTTCTTGAAACAGGTTGCACACTTTCAGCAAAGTTGCAGGGTATAAAATAAACCCACTTAAGTCATCAGCATTCTTATATATCACTAACAAAACCCAACAGAGTTACAAAAAGAAATTCCTTTTAAAGTAACTACTGATTGTATAAAATATTTAGGAATCTATCTGCCAAGGGAAAATCAGAAACTTTATGAGCAAAACTACAAAACACTTTCCATACAAATTAAGTCTGATCTAACCAACTGGAAAAATATTAAATGCTCTTGGATTGGGCGAGCAAATATAATAAAGATGACAATACTACCTAAATTAATCTACTTATTTAGCGCTATACCAATCAGACTCCCAAAAAACTACTTTGATGAACTAGAAAAAATAACAACAAAGTTCATATGGAAAAACAAAAGGTCAAGAATTTCAAGGGAATTAATGAAAAAAAAAATCAAATGAAGGTGGCCTAGCTGTACCAGATCAAAAATTATATTATAAAGCAGCAGTTACTAAAACCATCTGGTATTGGCTAACAAATAGACTAGTTGATCAATGGAATAGGTTAGGTTCAAAGAACAAAACAGCCAACAACTTTAATAATATAGTGTTTGACAAACCCAAAGACTCCAGTTTCTGGGATAAGAATGCACTATTTGACAAAAATTGCTGGGAAAATTGGAAATTAGTATGGCAGAAACTAGACATTGACCCACACTTAACACCATACACCAAGATAAGGTCAAAATGGGTTCATGACCTAGGCATAAAGAATGAGATTATAAATAAATTGGAAGAGCATAGGATAGTTTACCTCTCAGACCTGTGGAAGAGGGAGGAATTTATGACCAAAGAAGAACTAGAGATCACTATTGACCACAAAATAGAAAATTTTGACTATATCAAATTGAAAAGTTTTTGAACAAACAAAACAAATGCAGACAAGATTAGAAGAGAAACAATAAACTGGGAAAACATTTTTACAATCAAAGGTTCTGATAAAGGCCTCATTTCCAAAATAGATAGAGAATTGACTCTAATTTATAAGAAATCAAACCATTCTCCAATTGATAAATGGTCAAAGGATATGAACAGACAATTCTCAGACGAAGAAATTGAAACTATTTATAGACATATGAAAATATGTTCCAAATCATTATTAATCAGAGAAATGCAAATTAAGACAACTCTGAGATACCACTACACACCTGTCAGATTGGCTAGAGTAACAGGGAAAGATAATGTGGAATGTTGGAGGGGATGTGGGAAAACAGGGAAACTGATACATTGTTGGTGGAATTATGAACACATCCAGACATTCTGGAAAGCAATTTGGAACTATGCTCAAAAAGTTATCAAACTGCGCATACCCTTTGATCCAGCAGTATTTCTACTGTTCTTATACTCCAAAGAGATACTAAAGAAAGGAAAGGGACCTGTATGTGCCAAAATGTTTGTGGCAGCCCTGTTTGTAGTGGCTAGAAGCTGGAAAATGAATGGATGCCCATCAATTGGAGAATGGTTGAGTAAATTGTGGTATATGAACGTTATGGAATATTATTTTTCTGTAAGAAATGACCAGCAGGATGAATACAGAGAGGGCTAGTGAGACTTACATGAACTGATGCTAAGTGAAATGAGCAGAACCAGGAGATCATTATATACCTCAACAATGATACTGTTTGAGGATGTATTCTGATGGAAGTGGATCTCTTTGTTAAAGAGAGCTAATTCAGTTTCAATTGATCAAAGATGGACAGAAGCAGCTACAACCAAAGAAACAACACTGGGAGATGAATATAAACTGCTTGCATTCTTGTTTTTCTTCCTGGATTATTTATACCTTCTGAATTCAATTCTTCCTGTGTAACAAGAAAACTGTTCAGTTCTGCACACGTATATTGTATCCAGGATATACTGTAACCTATTCAACATGTAAAGGATTGCTTGCCATCTGGGGGAGAGGGTGAAGGGAGGGAGGGGAAAAATCGGAACAGAAGTGAATGCAAGGGATAATGTTGTAAAAAAAAATTACCCTGGCATGAGTTCTATCAATAAAAAGTTATTAAAAAAAAAAAAAGAAAGAAACAGGTTGCTAGATTCCTTTGTTATTGTTATTTATAACTTTCAGGTAGTCTGATGATGATGATAAGGTCCTGAATGGTGGTTTAGACTGAGAGAAACTAAAGAATTGATTGATCCCTGAGGCAAGCAGTCAGGGATAGAAATCAATCTAGCTCCATGGTCCCACCCTCTGGATAAGTCGACCAGGCTGAAATCCAAGTTGTCAAATCCTTGAGATCCACCCTCTGTAGAGGTCTCAAGCAGTCTCACCTTGCCATGCCCTGTCAGAAATCCCATCCCTGAGGTTAAATTTCCTTTTAAAATCTACTTAAGGGCCATCCTATGGCTGCTGACATCCTATGGATCAGTCTACCACAGCACTCTGTCTCCTGGTGTCTTTCTCCTTTATCCCTCTCTCATGCCATGTTTTCTCCCCTAACTCACTATGCTTCCCAACTTCATTCTTCTTCCTTAAAGCTAACTCTTTTAGGGTGCTAAGTCCCTTTAAGGATTTAGCCAGCCAACTAACAACATGCCCAAATCTCCTGGGGTGCTCCCTTTTTATGGGTAATTATGAATTCTACTGAAGAATTTCTTTCATAAGTTCTCCCAACTCTATTTCATATTTATCATTCCTGGTGTCTATTTGATTCTCTTCATTCTGTCTGTAACCTCTTCCCTAAATAAATCTACCTTTTGCCAACGAGAATAGCTACTGTGAATTCTTCACATGCTTGAAACCCAGCTTTTGGTATCTATCATCATTTGGTATGAAACCCACATCATAAACAACATCAATGATTCTTGAATTCTCTCCTCAACCCATTTTCCAGGCCAATTACTTTTGATAATATGTAACTTTAATTTTCTTCTACTTTTTCAGATTTATAACTTTGTTTTATTGTTTGTTTTGTTTTGTTTTTTTGCTTTCTGGTGGAGTTATTTACTTCTGTTTCTTCTATTTTAATTTTCAGAGGCTTGCTTAGATAAGATTTTTCCTCTTCTGTCAAGCTGCTAATCCTGGGTCCACAAACTTCTGTTTCCCTATGCTGATGGGCTACAGAAGTAATTCGTGACTTTTTCTTGGATTTCCTACTAAATCGTGACTTTTTCTTGGATTTCCTACTAAAGACTCAGTCAGTCTGGTACAATTTCTCAATCTTTCTGGAGAATTTGTTTAATTGTACTTTTTCTGATAGTTTCCATTTTCTAGTCAGTAGTTTTTATGAGTTTTACATCTAATTCATTTTGGAATGTTTTGTTATTATTTTGATTTTGAAAACATTTACATTTGGGTTCCTGCTGAAGAAATCTTTTCCCAAACGCCTTCTTTGCTTTCTTGTTTATAATAGGGTCTTATTTGAAATAAATAGTGAATTACTATTTCTTAAATCAAAGTAGATCTGGTTTTGAGTACAAAGAGGAAAAACAATAAAGAGGAAAGATGCTCTAATATCAAGCATTGCTCATATTATCTTTCTGTATCCAAAAATCTACAAAAGAAAAGGGTGTTGAGAAAAAAAGGCCAATGTGAAAATATTCTGTCTCTGTATCAGAAATATGAATCATTGGCTCTCCAGTGAGCATAACTCTTCCTCTCAATCTTTCTCTGGAAATGAGTCTCCAAGAAGCTCTGTGGTTTTAATGCTGACAGCAATCATTCAAACGATTGGAAAGTGAGTTTCATTTTCCTCTTGATCATTTAATTCTGTCATACAGAAAATCACAAAGGGAATGACACCTTTGTCTGTCAAATTCCCTAAGAATATGAATAGTAAATTTGAGGGATAATTTTTAGTTATCATTGAAATCTTTAATTATATTTGTTTCCACTCTACATGTGACCAGGCAGGCATTTTGTGGAATTCATAATCTTCAGTTTGATTGCCTACAACATATGACTACAGGTAGCCTCATTACCAATGTGTGTTTTAGAACCACAATGTAACAATTAATTGTCTCATCAAAACTCCAAGAATGGGAGTAACCAGATAGTGTCACCCCTATATGTGGAATGTGTTGCCATGATGAAAAGAGGTGTTGATGCTGAAGGTGAGAGGAGGGGTAGCACCTAATTGGCAGCAAATCTCAACTGGGTCATAGAGACACTCTTTGGTCTCTGACTGCTGGTCTACCCCCAAATTGTTTTATTTTTTAAACCAGTATCTTAGATTTGTCTTGTGAGGTTTTAATGATCAAAGCTAGGACCAAATCACTCTAGCTCTTGTAGATTGGCCAGCAATAAGTTCCACCCAAGTTGCACTTCGTCATTGTTTGGGTACCAATGGCTCAGAATGGGTGTAAATAGCAACAATTTCTGTGTTGCCCAAAAACCCTGAGGTTCGTTCCCTCCCAGATTGATTTTTTTTATTTTTTTATTAAAGTTTTTTTATTTACAAAGCATATGCATGGGTGATTTTTTCAACATTGACCCTTGCATAACCTTTTGTTCCAAATTTTCTCCTCCTTCCCCCCACCTCATTCCTTAGCTGTCAGGTAATCCAATACGTGTTAAATATGTTGAACTATATGGTAGCTCCAATATAGTATACATATTACAATTACCTTGTTGCATAAAAAAAATCAGATAAGGAAGGAAGAAAAAGAAAAACTGAAAAGAAAACAAAATGCAAACAAATAACAGAGAGAGTGAGAATGCTGTATTGTGTTCCACACTCTGTTTCCATGGTTCTCTCTCTGGGTGTAGATAACTCTCTTCATTACTGCCCACATGGAACTGGTTTGAATCATCTCAATATTGAAGCGAGCCACATCCACCAGATTGGTTTTTTTTAATTAAGTAAAAGAGGCCATCATCGGGTTTATTTCTTACCTAGCCTTAACCATTAAATGGGTATTGCCTCAAGCAAATTGAGAACTGGGAAAGATCCTAACTTAAAAAGTCAAAGGTTCCCACTGCATCCAGGGTCATGTACAATAGTCCTGATCTATATCTTGCCACTGGACTCAGATGGCTCCTGAAGAAAGTGTGAGGCTGGTGGTTTTGCAAAATTCTCCTTCATTTAGGTCCAATTCACTTCCAAATCATGGCACCACTTTCCTGATGTCACAGGCCTCTTCCACAATGAAGGACAAAGAACAACACTCTCAGTTACAATTCAAAACAAATACTATCTATCAAAATTGTCATCTGAGGAAGAAACATACTTTTTCTAGTGATATTACCCATGTTCAAGTGTTTGTGATGAGAACATCATGATATACATGTATAGTAAATGATCATTTCTGTTGCTATTTCCAACTCCATTCCTCCCAAGGACTCCCTGTTGTGTCTGGGAGTCTGAGCCAACTATAGCACTAATGTCACCTGAAATGATAAACTTGTTTTCTTTTGGCCCATTGACAATAAGAGTGTCCAAGCCTTCATAAAATTTTTCTTTGATCTCATCAGGTTTCATCATGGTAGGAACATAGGTGGTATTTCCTCCAACTGACAATCACATTGTCATGAGCCTGCCTTTCACTCCTTTTGGAAGGCATACTAGTATGCTTACTAGATTAGTTTTAATTGCAAAATCTACACTAGCTTCATGGCATTCCCTTTAGCTATAGCCACTCCAGAAAAACAAGTAGCCAGCTCCTATTTCAATAAGCTGGCCTTCATTCGCCAGCTTTGTTTCATTCAGACCTGGTATTTGGATGTGATAATTCTTGAGTTCTCTCACAACAAGAACTCTTTGTGTCATTTGCAAGAACTAATGGAAAATTATGTCAAAATTTGGCTGCCCCAGAGAAGGTCATCAGTATAGTATGTTGATTTCATGATGGCATGGTTACCCAGGTTCTGGACAATGGACAGCGCTCTCTAGCTTTCTCAATCACCAACAGAGTGAAACACAGTTGTGTGCTTGCTTCCATCCTTTTTAGCTTGATGTTTTCAGCCATGTTATCAAATATCTTCAGTAAGGACAATCATGGCAGAAATCAGTTACCACAATGATGGTAAATTCTTCAACTTGAAAAGGCTATAAATTGAAACTAAAATGGAGGAAATGTTGGTGTATGATTTTATTTTTTGCAAATGATAGTGCATTCAAGGCAGCTTCTAAAACAGAGATGCAACAATGTATGGATCAGTTCTTTGTTGCGTGTGCTAATTTCAGGCCAAAAAATAACACCAAGAAAACACAGGTACTCCCATCAGTGAGCACCACACCATCAGTTACATCAAATGGTGAATTTTTGAATGCTATAAATAAGTTCATTTACCTTGGCAGTATACTTCCCAGGGATGTCTACATTGATAATGAGGTTGACATATACCTTGTCAGAGTAGCTCAGTGTTTGGGAGGCTCCAAAGGAAAGTGTGAGAGAGAAGAGGTATTAGAGTGACTAACACACTGAGGGTCTATAGAGCTGCTGTGTTGATTCATCGTTTTTTACCTATAAAACCTGGGCAGTATATCAGTACCCTCCTAGGAAACTGAATCACTTCCATTAGAATTGTCTTAGGAAGAGTCTGAAGATCACCTGGAAGGATAAGATATCAGACCCTGAGGTCATTTCTTGAACTACTCTATGCCAGAGAGCACATCTCTGATGGGCTGGTCATATTATTTGAAGGCCAAAGGTACACTTACGGAAAAGACTACTTTATGCAGAATTCACACACAGTAAGAGCTCAACAAGTTGATCAGAAAAAGCGATACAAGAACTCTCTCAAAGTCCTTCTTAAGAACTTTAGGATTGATTGTACGACATGGGAGATACTTACATAGAACCACTCAGCATGATGTGCCCTTATCAAAGAAGGTACTGTGCTCTATGAGCAAAGCAGAATTGAATTAGCCCAGAAGAAATGTGAGATGCACAGATCCTCTAAATCTACCTCAAATATTCATAGAGACTATTTGTGTTCAATCTGTGGCAGAGCATTCTGAGTTAACTTGATTAGAATTATATCACTTCCTAAATCTCCAGACTAGGCTCTTCTGACTCTTTTCTAAACTCAAACACTCATTTTTTTTTTTTTTTACTACTAAGGATGTGACATTGATTCTGATGTCAGTGATGCACACCCATGCTACACTTAAACCTACCCCTGAAGCTTGGCTTAGTCATGTCTCATGGCCACCTACAGTTAACAACATAATCAAGAATCTTCAAATCCAATTCAAATAATGGCCTTTTTAACCATGTCATTGAGTTAGATTAAACTCAGAAGTAATGTTATTTTTAAAAATAAAAGATCAACTGTCTAGTTATACATATATGTACACATATTGTATATGTATATAACTATATATGCATATACATATTATGCAAATATAAAATTTACATAACCACTCTAAAATGGTATAATGGTACACTACTGTTCATGGAAAGATGTGAATTCAAGATCCAGCTCTTCCATTTACTGGCACTATGACTATAGTCAAGTCATGTAACATTTCAAAACATCAGTTCTTTCATCTTTAAAAGGGGATACTCATACCTGCCAAGTTAACTTCACATATGATTTTGAGGTTTAAGAGAATTGATTTAATATATGCCTCTAATGTCACTATTACCCATAATCTATAAATGAAATAACAGAATCATAGATTTTTTTTTTATTTAGAAGATACCTTAGAGGTTATTAAAGGAGGGGTACAATTATATAATTTTGGGAGAATGTGTGCACATGATAAAATTGAGCATCTTTCAAAATACTAATATAAGGTATATCATAAAATGAAGATATAGGTTATTAAATATATATGCACATAATAAAATTATTGCCATTTTATGTTATTATTTTGATGTGCTAATAATAATTTACATGATTAGGCTATTGTTTTCTCATATTCCATATGAGTTTTATTTACAAATAAACTCTTACAAAGATACTTTTTTTGTTTACAAATATAACATGATATATAAGACTTTTTGAGCTATATTATTTATATAGAATGGAGGGCAAATTCTATATTCTAAAGATATTTATCATATCAAAACAGGATATAACAGCACTTTATTTTTCAATATATTCTCAAAGATCACCCTTAAGAAATGATTTAATACTCTTACAATCTTTAAAAAGACAGATGTCTAGTAAGAAAAAAAAATGAGACTTATTTTGAAAGCATGAAGCTTTTCTGGATCAAATTGGTTGAAGTGCTTCTCAGCTCCCACAGGAAAGGATAGAAACTGCTGACATCCTGGAAGTGAAACAGACTAAGTACACATTACTGAGAGAGTCAAGCTGTCTTACTCCTCTGGGCTGTGTGGCTCCTTCTTTTTTACAAAATCTAAGTAATATATAAAGCACAGCCAATTTCCTTGCCCAGTCTTCACTCAGCTTACTATGAGACCCAGCAGAATGCAAGGGTGCCTGGCTCACACATGTGACCACATACATATAAACACACATACACACCCACCTGCACTCAAAGAACCCATTAAACTTCTCAACCAAGAAAATACTGTCTGTAAAAATAGACTCCTTTCTCCAAAACTAATCTTTTTTCCCGGCTCAAGACCTATCTTTCCAACATCTTGTTCCATGATTCCTGAAACTCATGTTCAAAGCAGAACAAAATACTTTCCCTTTTCCCCAAACTGTTATGGTTTCTCTCTTCTTTGTCTGTCATTCACATCAACATCTTCTGAGATTCTCAGACAGAAGAGTCATAAGACAGCATGGTGTGATGACAAGAGCATTGTACTGAGAGTCAGGCAGATGTCAGGGCTGTGGTAGGGGGGAAATGTAACCATAGTACATTGTTAAGTTTAATCTACTTTGTTAATATTTTCTCCATCTTTTTTTTTAATCTAGACAATGAACAATAAGTAAAATCCTGATTTGTAGCACTTGTCTATTTCTGAGATATAAATGTTCATAATGGAAATTCAATAATTAATTCTTACCAATTGATTAGAGTCAAGGCTCCAAAACACCATTAGAGGGAATCTAGTTTCTAGCAACATCTTGCTCTATCTCTTTATATGACTTGGGCAAATTTTTACCTCTTTCAGGCTCAGTGATCCATATATGCAATTAGTAGATTGAATTAGAACTTTTTTGGTGATTTCTATCTGAAATTCTGTCATTCAAGCAAAACAAATCAATAAATTGGCTATATCTAAGAATGAATTTGACTTGTTTTGCTTAGAAATATAAGGTAAGTGTTACTATCATGTTAAATTTCATATAGACTTTTAAAGAAACAGACAAAAAAGTGTTAAAATATTTTGGAGATACTCTTATTTCCCAGAGCTAAGGCCCAATTAGTGGACTGTGTTCTGACTTTGGTATAACAATAATCCTTTATTCTTAGGATATCACTTTCAGGCAAAGTATATTACTTGGACCAGCACAGGTGTTCACTGAGAGATTTAGCTTCCCCTATCTCTCAGAGCTGTTTATCATATATTCACAATCCCTGTTCTTTGTCATTGAGAAGATACTATACTCCTATTCTCAGCATAGAAATTTATTTCTCTTTCTCAAAGAGTAGGCACAACCCCCCAAACTTGAAATAATACTATTGCCAAAGGGTTCATGGGAATAGTAACTCAAGACCTAAAAATGATTATGTCATAATCCAGCCACTGGTCCAGCATGTTAAGTCCTCATTTTTAGGAGAGAAGGCTTTTGTTTGCAAATGTCACTTTCCTCACTCTGAAATTAATTAAATTTTTGCATGAATCCTGATTCTCCTACTCTTCTCTGTTTGTCTGGCTACAGTCACATACAAGTAAGAGACTGGTGTCAGTCTGGTTGACAAAAAAGAAATTAATAGAAATTCACAATTCCATAAACAACCCTCTTTTCCTCCTTTTCTTTACATCTTGAAATATGTTTGTTTATATTAAGTTCATAATTAAAAAGTAAAATGAAATAAAGAAATCATGGATATTATCTTTCCATTTTCCTGTCCTTCATTCACTTGACCACTTATGAAGTCCTTTCAATATCATCTTTGTTATATCCACTTTAGCGTCTCCTTCAATTTCTACTGCCACTATTTTAGTCAATCAATCCCTTTCTGTCTCTTCCCTAGTTTATTATTATAGACTCCTAATAGGTCTTCCTGCCTCCAGTTCACATCTCTTAGCTTATCCCAACTCCAATTTAAGTTAAAGTACTTTAGAAACAACCTCTAATCAGGTTTGATGCTTGTATGATCTTGTAACTTCTTTCTTAGAAACTTTAAGGGACTCTAAAATGCATAAAGAATGAGAGCAAGCACATAAAAAGGAAGCTATCTATTTTTCCAAAAAACTTTAGGTCCTTATTTTTCAACAAATCTGACAACATTAATTCATTCAACATTTATTAAATCCCAGTTATAAACAGTGTTTTGTGCTGTTAGAGAAGTAAAGATAAATAAGATATGAAATCTATTCTCAAAGGGCTCCCAGTCTAAGGGGAGATGAGCCATGGATACAAATAATATCTCATATTTTTGTTTAGTTTACAAACTTGTTATTTTCTTCAAACAAATAAAGCTTTGAGGTCCTTAATACAAAGATTATAATCATCTTACAGTAAAAGATAAAACTTAGATTTGGAGAGATGAGCTGATTCATTCATTGCCAGAGAACTTGTGTCAGAGACAAAATTCAATTGCCAACACAGTATAGAGGGCTTTGAGGTCAGAGGAAAGAAAAATCACTTTCAGAGGAATTAGAGAAGACAATACAGAAGCAGTGGTATTTGAATTGAATGTAGAAATTTCAGTAGGATGTCATTAGGCAGAGATGGGGAAGAAAGTTTCAGGCATTAAAAAGCATAGAACTAGTTAAGTATAGACTCATTTGGGAAATGGCAATTATGTGAAGCTTTTTACACAAAGGGTATATGAAGGGTTGTACAGTGAAATGAGAGGATAAAGAAAGGTAGTCTGAAAGCACACAAGAAAGCTCTTGAAATGGAACTTGTTTAGTAGGCAATGGGAATCCATGGAAGGTTTTAGAATGGTACTTTTGCATAATCATATTTGTATGCCAATTAGATAAGCATGAAAAACATATTATTAAGCACTCACTTCATAATGACCTAGGGAGTAAGAGACCAAGAATATAATTTGGCATAAATATCTAGGATAAATTGAAGGAGGACAAGATTGGAGATCAATAGGCAGAAGTGCAGGCAGATATTGATAATCTAGATAAGAAGTAATGAGGATATAACCAAGGATGGTGATAGTAGAAAATGTGAGGGAGGAACCTATATGATGTACATGACAAAAGTATAATCAATAAGATTTAGAAATTGATTAAATTGTAAGGGGAAAAAAGGTATAAGATTTTTTAAAAAACAGAATCAAAGAAATTGTTGTTGTCATTTGTCCTTTGTCCTTAAAGAGGAACATGACATCAGGGAGATGATGTGGTTGTAGACACTAAATGATATGATTTAATAGAGCATCAAATTTTGAGATTATTGAAGGCACCAAATGTTGGAGTTCGGTCATATGAAGAATTCACAATGGCCATCCTCTTTGGTTTATTTAGAAGAAGTTACAGACCAAATGAAGAAATATAATAGGCACTAGGAATGGTAAATATGACATAGAGTTGAGAAAGCTTGTATTAAGGAAAGGTATTTTAACAATTAATGATGGAAAAAACAAGTTGCTTATTGGAACACATAATTTTCCAGAAGAAAGGGAACACCTCATGAGATTGGGATATGACCTTAACTAGTTAGGACTCTAAAAGAATTAGTTAGCTAAGGAGGAGAAAGATACCATGAGGCATGATGGGATGAAAAGAGAGGCAGCACAAGGCAGAGTGGAAAAATGAGAAGAGAAACATTATGAGGCATGGAGAGGAATGAGGAGAAAAACATAATGAGGCAGAGTGCTGTAGTGAGATATAACCCCAAGAGGGATTCAGAAAAGATGACATGAGCCATGGAAAGATTTAGAGAAGAAATTTAACTTCAGGGTTTTGTTGTAACTTAGATTTCTTGATTGGGCACAGCAAGGAGTAGCCCCCTATTGGGGGTGGGAGAGGGAGAAACCTCAACAGAAGTTGGGACCATGAGGCTAAACTGATTCTAATCAGTGTGCTTCCCTAGAAAGTAATTCTATCAATGCTCCATTCTTTCTTTGTCAATCTCACCCAGAACCTCATCACCATGACATGCAAGTGAACTGAATTTAAATGAGGGAGGGCTGTGCAAAGTCACCAATTTCACTTTCTTTACCAGAGCCATCTGGGTCCAGTGGCCAGATATAGATATAGAACAACCAGAGATGGCCCTGGAGAACATGGTCTTTTTAAGCTAAGATCTTAGTT
Organism: Antechinus flavipes; assembly: GCF_016432865.1. NCBI lineage: Eukaryota > Metazoa > Chordata > Mammalia > Dasyuromorphia > Dasyuridae > Antechinus > Antechinus flavipes. The sequence continues at coordinate 510,625,549 of NC_067398.1, forward strand.
TAACTGAGGCAACTTCACTTTACTTGCTTATCATGGCATGACTTTCTTTATGTCACTATCATCTTCTAGAATGAAAGACAAACAACAATCTCTCTGAATTAGACACTGATGACTGGATACTGGAAAACACAATTTGTTTTCTTTTCTTTACTATTCTTCTTTCCTTCATTCCTTCTTTTGTTCCTTCCTTCCTCCATCCCTCCCTTACTTGTTTCCTCTTCCCTCTTCTTCCTTCTCCTTCCTTCCTTCTTTCTTTCCTTCTTTCCTTTCTTCCTCCCTCACCCCACTTCATTCTTTCTTTCCTTTCCCTTTCAGTGAGTGCTCTGCCCAAAGGAATGTAAATTTTGATCAATGAAACCTGGCAAGATATTTTGGGGTTTACAAGGTAGGTTTCTTTCTTAAGGGCCATGCTTTCAACCCAAGTCACTCTGGCTCTCATTGACTAGTTAACAAAAGATTCCATGCCAAACCCTACTTGAGCTTTGTAGGGGCCCTGAGTGCCTCTAAGTGAATTTAAATAGCAATTGTTTCTGTTTTGGCCAGAAACCCTGAGCATCTTCCACATATGCAAAAAAAAAAAAAAAAAAAAAAAAGTTTGTAGCAACAGATTGTAATGACAAGGAACTAGAAACTGGGTGAATGCCCATCAGTTGGGGAATAGCTAAATAAGTTATGGTGTATGAGTATAATAGCATATTATTTTTCTTTAAGAAATGATGAGCAGCATATTTAACATATATAGGACTGCTTGCCATCTTGGGGAGCAGGTGGAGGGAGGGAGGGGAAAAATCAGAACAGAAGTGAGTGTAAGGGATAATGTTATAAAAAATTACTCTAACATGGGTTCTGTCAATAAAAAGTTATTTAAAAAAAATGATCAGCAGGATGATTTCCAGAAAGACTTGCATGAAGTGATGCTAAATAAAGTGAATAGAACCAAGAGAACACTGTACACATGAACAACAAAATTATGTGATAATCAACGGTGATTGAATTGACCCTTTTCAACAATGACATGATTCATGCCAATTCCAATAGACTTAGGATAGAGAGAGCCATCTGCATCCAGAAAGAGGACTATGGGGACTAAATGTAGATCGCAACATAGTATTTTCACCTTTTTGTGTTGTTTGCATACTTTTTTTTTCTTTCTCTTTTTTTCCCTTTCTGATTTGAATTTTCTTGTGCAGCATGATAAATGTAAAAATGTATTTAGAAGAACTGCATATGTTTAACCTATATAGAATTACTTACTGACTAGGGGAAGGAATGGGGGGTGGGGAGGTGGAGAAGAGGGAGAAAGATTTGAAACTGCAAAGTTTTGCAAGGGTGAATACTGAAAACTATCGTTGCATGATTTTGAAAATAAAAAGCTATCATTAAAAGTTTAAAAGATAAATATTTTGATAACCATACTTCAATATAACTGGTCTTCTTTGTACTTTTATGTATTGTATTTTATGTATTTAAAAAATAGACTTCATTTGACTGTCAAAAAGGTCCACAATAGGAGTTAAGAATCCCTGTTATAAATTTTTTATTGAAGCTATGGGACAAGTGTTATTAAAGATTGGATGTTAAACTGATCTGAAAAATGTTGACTTAGAATTACCCAAGCATGATCAAATCTTCTCAAAAAAGGGTTTGTATTTTACTTTTTAGCATCTAAAAGGCTGAATCCTTATCAAGCAAGAATTTCAAAGTAACTTCTCCCTGATTTTGTTTCTCTGAAATAGGGTGAAAAGATACTTTTGGCTAACTTCCACAGTTTACAATCAGTGCCATTTCCCTGAACATCTATGAAAGAAAAGAAAAAAGTGAGAGGAGGAGATTTCATTTTCATAATGACTATGGGCTGAAAAAAAAAATGTGCCTTAAAAACATTATTTAGAGACCATTTTCTTAAATTCCACCTAGATACCTCTACTGGAACAACACTATTGGCTCCATTGGTCTTCTGGCTTGGAGGAACCTCAAGCCCCCAGGCACATATTATTTCTATTTCCTTCAATAGGACTCCTATGCCAGAAAAGGTACGAAAGCAAGAGAGAATCTCTGGGAGTACAAGCTGTGTAGTGGTAAGCCACAAAGGGCCAATAGCATGTCTGTGCCAAGAAAGACCCTCACTCACCTCCTCAGGGAAAATGGCTTAGCTGAAATGAAGAGTTTCAATTGTCAAAAGTTAAGCCAATACTAATATATAGTACAACACATGCCCCTTGAAAAAAAAAGAGGAAAAAAAGACCTAATAAGTCAACAGTAATCTGAAGACTTGAGAAAAAGAGTTCAGAAGTTAATCATAATAAAAAGTAATACTTAATGCTTTACAAATTCTTGCTGTTACTGGACCTGAGAATTACAATGGTCTGTTGGGATTTTTCCATGAATTCAATATTCTGCTTCTTTATGTAACTGCCTTCTTAGGCACAAAATTTATGATAAATTAATACAACTGAATCACAATGGACAAAAAAGCAATAGCTCTAAGAATTTGACATAAATTTATTTTCCATATCTTTTTTATATGTTGTTTTTTGTTTATGATTAAATCTCTATGAATGTTCAAGAAAGTATATTTTTCCAGATGAATAGTTTCCATAACATTGGAAATGAATCCTCATGATTCCATTAGTATAGAATTTTCTTAAAAGAAGTTTATTAATCTCAACATCTTTTTCATGGCATCATCTACTATTAAAAGACAATGAGTAGACTTTATGTCTTGATGCCACATTGGTTGTTTCAATCTCACCTACAGAGCAAGCATTTAATAATCATGAAAAGTTGGCTATGTCCTCAAAAAAGGAAGATGACCCTAGAGAAAGAGGAAGGGGAGATAGAGATACAGACAGAAACAGAGATGGAGAAACAGTCAGGGACAGAAAAATAGAAAGAGAAAATCCTTTATAAACTTGATCTTTTCCCATAATTATCCAAGATCCACAGTTAAAACAAGAGATGCTTTTATTTGAAACTTTAGAAACTAGTATATAAATACAACTAGGAAATATGCATATGCATATACACACAGTATGCCCTAAAAATCTTACTGTACAGTTTTATTTTCTACTTCAGTAAGATTTTTAAGATGCCCTGTGTGTACTTTAAGACAATAGATAGATAGATAGACAGACATGTACATATACACAAATATACCAAGATTATATATATTCATACATATATATACACACAAAAACACATAGTGTTTATATGTAAGTACACATATATACATGATCTAAAGTATTGTAAATAGGTAGAACAAGAACCAGGCACTGTAATTATAATGACTAAGTTTGACTTCACAAAAGACTTGAGAAAAATCTCTCTTGCTTTCATTGAAATGGTAGGAGACTTTTTAAAGCTATTTTACAGCTGGATCCCTACCTAATTTTCCAGTCTTTTTACAATCTATTTTCTTTTGCATTCTATGACCAAGTTACACTGCCCTACTTGCTATTCAACATATCCCATTCCTACAATGGGGCCTCTCCTTACCTCTGCCTCTGAGAAACCCTGGCTTTCTTCAAAACTCGTTTCAAAGCTGAGGCTTTTCCCATTACCCCCAACCTTGCCTCCAACTATAACTGCCTTGCCCACTACAATTGCTTTCCTTCTACTCTGTTTCTTTTATTACCTATTTATTTATATACTCTCTGGCTGAAATGTAAATTACTTGAGGGCAGGGACTGTTTTTTGTTGCTGTTGTTGTTTTTGCCTTTCTTTCTATCCCTAGTACTTAGTACAGAGTAAAAAATAAACTTTAGATGGACAGATAACTAGATGGATAGAATAATGCATATACTGTCATATCTCAATATTCCAGTTGGCATTGATGAGCTAAACTCTTTTTTTTTTCATATGGAACAGGGATGAAAGATATAGTCAGAAAAATTAATGTTGAAAATAAAATTGCATCAGTAAAATAAGCAAAAAGAAGATATCCAATTCAATAATTTATTTTACAAATAGAGAAACAGAAATCCAGGATACTTAAAAATCCAATGATTTTTACTCCATGAGCAGCATTCACAACACTACCAACAGCTACTTGAAATAGATTAAAATGTAATTTGGAAATACTTAACAAAATAAATAAAAATACAATAAAATATAGATAACATTACATTATAAACTATGTCAATATGTATCCTGTAAGGATCTTTATGTATGAATTAATGTCCCCCATTTTTATTTGAGTTTGACACCACTAATATAATGGATGTGTAGTATTTTATAAAATATTAAATAAATGTCAACTATTCTCATTATTTTTCTGACTTACAAAAAGCTACATGTAACCCTTCCAGAAAGATTAGCATAATGCCTCCCACATCACATAGGAAAATAATTTTAGGAAAGGAAATTAGAAATTACTTTCCCACATAGTTGGCAAAATGTGATTATTCTGAATCTTCATACATTGATATCTGAAAAAATAGGAGATAAATTATACCACCAAGGTAGTTCAGATCTCAATTTTATTGGCTAGTATTAATAAGGAATTTTCTCAAAGCTAGCAAAAGAAAACACCAGAATCACTTCCCATCATTTTAAATAAAACAAATATAACCAAGTTTTTGATTTTTTTAGATTTTCAGCTGAAATAAGAAGATGATAGAAGAAAAACAAAGAAATGAAAAAATTTGCTTTGATGATTTTATTACTTGTTCCTGCTTATCCTTCTCCTTTCCCAGGCCAGCATTCTGTCTCCTTAAGCTTACATCAGCAACTGAACACATAACCTTTTAGTGTACTCTAAATAATCCATTATTTAAGGCTCCTGTGTATAATCCATCACTAGTTACATTGCTTCTTCACTACTATACTGCTTGCACATGCCATAGTACTAAATAATGAATTGCAGTAGAAATCAACAAAAAGAAAATGTCTATGTTTCTTAACCAATGATATTAACTCTGAATTTCTTTCTGATACCTATCTAAACTTGGCTAATGAGTCGTTGATAACCCAAGATAGACAAATAGTTGATAAGAAAGCACCTAGTTGACCTTGATGACTTCAAAACATCAGGCTAGGACAAACTACATAGCAAGTTACTAAAAGAAATGTCAGGCATGATTATGAGACATTTTCAGTGATTTTTGAAAGACTAGGGAAAAGATAGACCTCAAGACTAGAGAAAGACAAATGTTGGACTGATTTTTTAAATGATAAAACAATGTAATCTGTAAATTACAAACATACTATAGTACCTTTGACTCTTGCCAATATTTTAAAACAAAGTATAAAGTAACGATGAGTTAATAACTAAAAAAGGAAGTAGAAAATATTTCTCCTAAAATGTATCACTCTAAAATGACCACAGTATTCCAGATGTACTATCTACTTCTTTTTCTCAAATAAGTCAGGTTTATATTTTGGTGTTTACAGAAAATAAATCAAAGAAAAATTATTCAGGTTCTCCTTTTCATATTTCCTCCTACATTTAGCAGCAATTGCTCTCCAAAGGAGAAATTTTGTTAAAAAATAACTCTTTACATCCTAATAAGGCTTTACTAAAGGGTATTCTTTAGGGCCTAGATGAGACTGCGTTCTCTTTAAGTATTCATTGTGTTCATTTAGTCTCAAGCACAAGTTGACAAGAAGGGGGAAAAGCAAGTGAGGAAAGATAATGATAGCTTCCCAGATTGCTAGTAAAAGAAAGACGATTTTGGAAAGATCATAGCCTCAGGATAGCCATCCCCTATCTCTATCAAGGTAACATAGAGGTCTCTGATCTTGGGCCAAATAATGAAAATAAGCATTAGAGAGAAGGAGGGAAGCAAGTATCAACATTTTTGCTAACCTCTAAGTACTCCTGATTGTTGGGATAATACTTATACATTTCTCTTTTTATATAAATTATATATATATATATATATATATATATATATATATATACATATATATATATATATATATATATATTACATAAAAATAAAATATCCCATATCTGATGCACATTTGTGATGTTCTAATTCTCCACTTCTAAAAGTTCTGAATCTCCAGAGATTTTATGGCAAAGACTGAGTGAATGGGATGGTAAAAAATCAAAGCTACATCACTTGGAATGCCCACACAGTAAGCGATTAATAAACATCTGTAGAATGATTGATCTCTACTCTTTCCAAAGAGTTTCCCATGCATCCATCATAATACTTAGAAGTACAATTCTGAACATGACACAGTCCATATCAAGAAGCTCTATTGGCGTCTCATTGCTGTAGAACAAGATATAAACTACTCTGATTAGCATTTAAAGTCCTTCCCAATCTATCATTTCAAGCTTATTGTTCATACTATATAAACTAATCTCCTTGCTGTACTATTCATCTCCTTCCTCTCTCTGTGCCTTTGCTTTGAATGTTCCTCCTTCTTATTTCTGACTCACTGAATCCTTAGCATCCTTCAAAGTTCATCTGATATGCCAACTCTTTTAAGAAGTTTTTCTTAATTCTCTAGATTGTTAGTATTTTTCCAAATTCATTTTTAAATTGTATATACATTTACAAATTACATTCCTATATATATCCACACACATTTAGAAGCATATTTGCTTATCTATAAACATGTCATTGTCAATTAATAATCAAATGCAAGCTCTTTGAAGTCTGGGACTATTTCATTCTGGAATTTAAATTCCCAGCATCTAGCACAATACCAATGTACAATCAATACAATATCAATCAATGTACAATACCAATATATAGTATCAATGTACAATATGAGTACATAGATGTTTAACAAATATTGACTGATTGGCTTGAATATTAACTTTTCTCACACTATTCTGGCAAAATCAAGCTATTTTTGTAAAAAAAAAAAATTTGTCCTTCATACTTAACATTGTTTCCATTTTATGGGTATGTCTTTTTTTTTTTTTAATATAATAGCTTTAGGGTAGCTAGGTGGTGCAGTGAATAGAGCACCAGCTCTGAAGTCAGGAAGATCTGAGTTCGAATCTGGTCTCAGACACTTAACACTTCCCAGTTGTGTGACCCTGGGCAAGTTACTTAACCCCAATTGCCTTAGCAAAAGGAAAAACAAAACAAAAATACATGCAAAGATAGTTTTCAACATTCATCCTTGTAAAATCCTGTATTCCAAATTTTTCTTCCATTCTTACCCTCACATCCCTTCCCTAGAGAGCAAGTAATTCAATATAGGTTAAATGTATGAAAGTCTTCTAAACATATTTCCACATTTATCATACTACACAAGAAAAATCAGATCAAAAAGGAAAAAAAATAGAAAGAAAAAATAAGCAAACAATAACAATAACAAAAAGATAAAAATACTATGTTGTGATCCATATCCAGTTCCCTACAGGTCCCTTTCTGGATGCAGATGGTTCTCTCAATCACAAGCTATTGGAATTGGCTTAAATCACCTCATTGATGAAAAGAGTTGGGCAAAAAAGAAATTTGATTTTTTTTAAAAAATCAAAATTGTTTGCTAAATTATTTAGACACCCTCATCAATCTTCTTAGGAAACTCCCTCTTTTCTCCTCAAATTTAATTCTCCTTGGTATCTTTAGAATTTCATCCTTAAGAACTTTCTATTTCTCCTAGGGTAACTTCCCCTGTAGAACTTTAACAAAAGTTAAAGGATACCCTCTTATCCTTCCTCTAAATCTTTTGAAATGTGCCTTTCCAAAATGGAGGCTGCATTTTTGTTTTTTGTTTTTGTCTTTGGTTTTTTATGTCTTTTTCATTCTTTTTTATTGTACTCTAAAGAATAGGCATCTCCTCACAAGATTCCTATCATCTCTCACCCCAGGAATTGATTTCTACCTCTCTGTAAGAGTAATTTCCAGAACTGCATATTTTTTTTTCTTTTTTGATTCTTGTACTTTTTGAATGATAAAAGCATCTTTAAGGAAAATCAAGAGATTATTAATTCTGATGCTTTTGGCAAAGGAGAGGCAACTGTTATCCAGGGAACTGAAACTCTTCAATAAGCTTCTGATCTATCCCCTGATTTTTTAAAAATAAAATAAAATTTCAATTCATGGAACAAAACAAATATTTCTGTAACAGAGTACAATAGATAATTGCACATGAAACCACAAAGCTACCTTATACAAATTGCTACCTTATACAATATATATACAAATGTATAGCACAGTTACCATTTAATTTTTTTTCTTCTCTCCTCTCATTCCTACCATAGAGATGGCTATTAGACACAAATAGGCATATGTAAATAAGATTATTATATACATACTTGTATTTATCAGTTCTTTTTCTGGATTCAGTATCTCCCTTCACATATCCTTTATTTTAACTTTGGTTATTTATGATAGCCAAAATGACTTTTCCACTGAATTCTTCATTTATTTTTTTTATTTTCAAGATTTCTTTCCTTTCTGCTTCAAGTGATTGCCACCCTAATGATTTTTACCATGCTTTTCCCCTCTGGTTTCTGGATTTTATTACAAGAGCACTTTTTCATAATATTAGTTCCACTCACCACCACCACACTTATTCTGTTATTCTCAATTAAGCATATCTTTCATAGACATATCCTAGTCATATATTTTATTCTACAAACCCTCAGTGATCCTTATGAAATCAAATTTGTCTCATTACTAAATAAACATATATTGAATGAATAGTGGAGTGGAATGAAGAAACATATGAAAAATATGCATGTTTAGTAGTGTTTTCATTTCTTCCAATTAAATGTTTATACATCATGGTAGTGATTGGTTAAAAAAAAAAACTTCCACAAAAACAGAACGGTATAACTCAAGGACAACATGGAATACCATAATCTTCAAGTTGGAAGATATGTTGTATGTCATGTTGTCCGGTTTCTTACCTAGTACAGAAATCCCTGTATCTTGACACTAGTTATCAGACTTCTGTTCATATATGTTCAATTATGCAAAACTCATTATCTAGAAAGGAGTCTAGTTCCTTATTAGCCAGAGGCTTCCAGAATGCCAGAGGCTCTGAATTAATCATCCAAAATGATGTCCATTTTGGTTATCCTACTGAAGAAGGTGACTAGATAGTTCCTAAGGATTAATTGTTGATGCCAAATGCAAAGCTGCAATTTCTAATAATGGTAAAGCTTCCATCTTGAAACTTTTCAATGATGTCTATTCTGAGGTAAAGACTCTGGAGAACATCACTAGATCAAAAGATGCTAAGGTTGGCAAAGGGACTACTTTGGTGACTTTATATGCAAAAGAATTCCTGAATCAATTCCAGTCCTATGTGGAAGAAGACTTCCATCCCCAAATCATCATTTGGGCTTTCCATACAATGACACAGATCAAAGAGATAACTGTAACCATAAAAAATGAATACAAAGAGGAACAGAGATAACTGTTGGAGAAGAGCATTATGACAGTGCTGAGCTTCAAGTTGATTTCCCAGAAGAAAGCCTCACTTGTGATACATGCCATGATCTACTTTAACTTCAAATGATTGACACCACTTTGAATCATTATTGACTAGAAAAATATAAATTAAAACAACTTTGAGATGCACCTCACCTATCAGATTGGTTAAAAGGACAGAAAAATGGGAATATTAATACATTATTGGTGGAGTTGTGAACTAGTCCAACCATTCTGGAGGACAATTTGGAACTATGCCTGAAGGCAGAGAAAACTGTGCATACCCTTTGATTCTGCAATACCTTCTAGGTATGTATCCCCAAAATACAAAGAAAATGGAAAATAACCTATTTTACCAAAAATATTTACAGCAGTTCTTTTTTGTGCTGACAAAAAATTAGAAATTGAGGGGATACCCAAAAATTGTGCTATAGCCAAACAAATTGTGGCATATGATTATTATAGAATACTATTGTGCTATAAGAAATGATGAACAGCAGACCTGTGGAAGAAATTTATGACCAGGGAAGATCTAGAGATCATTATTGGTCACAAAATAGAAAATTTTGATTATATCAATTACAAACAAAACTAATGCAAACAAAATTAGAAAGGAAGCAACAAACTGGGAAAAAAAATTTTCCAGGCAAAGGTTCTGATAAAGGCCTCATTTCCAAAATATAGAGAGAATTGACTCTAATTTATAAGAAAACAAGCCATTCTCCAATTGATAAATGGTCAAAGGATATGAATAGACAATTCTCAGACAAAGAAATTGAAACTATTTCTAGCCATATGAAAAAATGCTCCAAGTCATTATTAATCAGAGAAATGCAAATTAAGACAACTCTGGGATACTACTACATACCTGTCAGATTGGCTGGAATGACAGGGAAACATAATGCGGAATGTTGGAGGGGATGTGGAGAAAACTGGGACACTGATACATTGTTGGTGGAATTGTGAATACATCCAATCATTCTGAAGAGCGATTTGGAACTATATTCAAAAAGTTATCAAACTTAATACCCTCTGATCCAGCAGTGTTACTACTGGGCTTATATCCCAAAGAGATTTTAAAGAAGGGAAAGAGATCAGTATGTGCAAGAATGTTTATGGCAACCCTCTTTGTAGTGGCCAGAAACTGGAAACTGAGTGGGTGCCCATCAATTGGAGAAGGGTTGAATAAATTGTGGTATATGAATATTATGGAATATTATTGTTCTGTAAGCAATGACCAGCAGGATGATTTCAGAAAGGCCTGGAGAGACTTGCATGAACGGATGCTGAGTGAAATGAGCAGGACCAGGAGATCATCATATACTTCAACAACAATACTATATGATGATCAATTCTGACGGATATGGCCCTCTTCAACAATGTGATGAACCAAATCAGTTCCAATAGAGCAATAATGAATTGAACCAACTACACCCAGCGAAAGAACTCTGGGAGATGACTATGAACCACTACATAGAATTCCCAATCCCTCTATTTTTGTCCGCCTGCATTTTTGATTTCCTTCACAGGTTAATTGTATACTATTTCAAAGTCCGATTTTTTTTTTTTTGGTACAGCAAAATAACTGTATGGACATGTATACATATATTGTATTTAACTTATACTTTAACATATTTCACATGTATTGCTCAACCTGCCATCGGAACAAAAGGTTTTACAATTATCAGTGCTGAAAAATTACCCATGCATATATCTTGTAAATAAAACGCTATAATAAAAAATAATAATAATAAAGAAAGAAATGATGAGCAGGATAGTTTCAGAAAAAACAAAGAAATCTTATATGAACTGAAGCAAAGTGAAATGAGTCAAACATTGTAGAGAGGATGAGCCATATTGTAAAGATAATCAACCAAAAAGACTTAGGAACTCTAATAAAGATAATAATCCAAGTCAATTCCAAAGGACCCATGATGAAAACACTATCTACCTCCAGAGATAATATTGGTGAGTACACATTGAAGCATATTTTTTAAAACTTTTATTTATTTTTCTTGTGTGTGTGTGTGTGTGTGTGTGTGTTCTTTTCCAATATGTCTAAGTGGAAATCTGTTTTGTACAATTTCACATGTAAAATTGATATATTACTTATCTTCTCAAGAAGTAGGAGGGAAAATTTGAAATTCTGTAATGACCGCATATTTAAAATCAGCCGGAGTCAGGAATTCAGGTTAAGGGAAAAATCTTCAATATTTATTGAAGTGAAGAGGTAAATAAAGATTGCGATAGCAAATATAGGCAAGAAAGGTTGCGATAGCAATATGGACAGTTGCGACAGGAAGCCAGCTAACAGAGAGAGATGTGAGCTGAGCAAATCGTGGCAAGGCAATCCCAAAAGTCTCTCCTTCCCCTTCTTTTTCCATTCCCCTGCCTCCACCCACCAAAATCGTCATTTTCTATACAACACATCAGGACTTGCACAAAGAGTGGGCAGGGGCCATTCTTTCTCCAAGCTTATATATTAATAGAGTATGGTCCAATTACTATTTAGCCTCATGTGCTTGGGACCTCAGTGCATCAACTCAAGCCTCAGCCCATTACAAAATTCAATTTTTTAATGAATGTTAAAAATTTTAAATATAATTGGGAAATATATAATGAAACAAATATAGATAATTAGATGATTCTTCCCACCCCCAACTAAGGTGCACTCTAGAAAGTAAAGGGCAGCACATTTTCCTTCTTCATATTATTAGCTCTATGTCAGTACTCTTCCAACTGTGCCATACAATACTGCCTGGAAAAATCAACAATTCTTTTATTCTTTCTTTTTTTTCTTTTTTGCTGAGGCAATTGGGATTAAGTTATTTACCCAGGGTCACACAATTAGGAAGTGTTAAGTGTCTGAGATCAGATTTGAACTCAGGTCCTCCTGACTTCAGGGCTGGTACTCTATCCACTGCACCCCTTAGCTGCTCCATAATCAACAATTCTTATAGAGAACTTTAAGTTCTACTGTTAGACCCTGGATGATAGACCATACACCACCTCCTCCCCCCCCCCCCCCCAGAAAAATGGGTTTGGGAAAACTGAGTTTGAAAAAGCCCTAAACTTAAGGTGATCCACAAATCTCAACTTTTTTCCTATATGGATTATAATGAAAATCTTGTACAGACCCCTATCTTTCTGTTCCTGTCTAAAATATTTCCTCAAAGATAACAACAGCTGGAAAGATGTTAGATAAGGAAGTAGGCTAATCACTTGTTTAGTTTCTCTCAATCCTGCTCACACAGAAGCCTATAAAAAGGCCTGTACCCCCCCTTTGTTCAATACCTCATGCTTTGGATAGAACTCTGGGGTGGTCAATATACTCTCAATAGATTCTCTACTTAAAAATAAATGGTCTTTCCTTGATGTAAATTGAGATTTTGGGGGGAAGGGTAGTCCTGGATTAGAAATCTTAAACCCTCCAGGCCTCTGGGAGGAGCCCCACCCTCCTGTTCATAGGGGAAACTCCCAGATAGTAATTTCATTCAATTCAATTGGAGATCTTGGCCTAGGGCATAATCACTACCCTCAAATTGTACCTTGGCTCAGGCAACAAAAATCCAATATAATCAAAGCCTGTGTGCCCAGGCTTTTGCAAAAATCCTAACAGGATTTTGCCCAGTAAGAAGTTATTTTTTAAGTGGAATAATCCCATTTTTGCTACAAACTTTCACACCTGTATTCATTTGGGATTGTGAATTCTTTCACAAAACCTTCAACTGCCAGGGAACCCCATTGCTTTCAGGGGATCTCTCGGTCCTCATTTCTCATACCTCAACATTTGGTGGCTCATTTTGGGAATCCCCAAAATTCTGGCCAAGGTAAGCCTTCTCTTCCTGTTGTCTATTCTATAGCTACGACACCCAAATATCCATGAGCTGTTGGGAACTTCACTCCAGCAAAATTCTTTGGCTGGGGACACCTAGATGGGGAATTCCTGCATTTTTGACAAGATTCCCCTTAATCAAGGAACTTCTGTCACCTCTCTCTCTCTCCAGGAATGCCTGGGAGGATGAAGCATTATAGAATCCAGGAAAATCTAAGACTGGTGGCAAAATGGGACAATCTATCTCTGTCTTTAAGAGTTCTACTTTAAGCAGTCTCTTAAATAGAGACAAATTCAGCTTAAAAGATCTCAAAACTAAAAAGCTTAAATTAAAGCAGCACTGCAGGATACTGCTTAAATTTGCAAAGGAAATCAAAATTAGATATTACCCTTTTAAATAATTCCTTCCTTTCCACTCCTCTAGGGACACAGGATCCCTCTGAATCCCTTTCAAAACCACCTCCTTACCAACGATAGGATCTTATATCTGACAATATTTCTTTAACTCTATCCCACTAACCTGCTGAACCAGATCCTGAGACTTCCCAGTCCTCACTCCTCAATCCCTCTGATACAAAGAGTGGGACCCCCTTTTCTCCTCAGGACACTGATTCTAACTTCTATCCCCTGAGAGAAGCAGCAGATTCTTAGAGAGAGATACTCAAAATAGAGATGCCTCTTTCAAAGTCAAATTTCTCCCAGACTAAGGAAAAATTTGGCCATTACTCTGAAAATCCCACTAAATTTATTGAGGCATCTAAGGCCGATGCCCTCCAATTTGATTTTTTCCAGGGAGATATTGGTATTAAATAATCTGTCCCAGATATATGGAGGAAGCTGCAGAAGCCAGCTTTGGGCCTTCAAACTTCTCCCACTCAGCTGTTAGAAATACCTGTTAGAGTCTTAATAATAGGGAGCAAACTGCAGCAGAGGAAAAAGACTAAAGAGTTAAAGCAAGAAATGGAGAACAGTCCCATATTTTGGTTGCTATTTCCGGGAAACATAGAGGTTTGTGCTTCAGGTGTCATGGACAGAGCCATCAAGCCTGAAACTGTCCATGGAAAAACTCCCCAGTCCTTGTCCTGAGTGCAACCAGGAGGGACACTGAAGGAGAGACTGCCTCCAGGGAACAAGCTGCTCTCCTCCCCCCAATGCCCTGCTCTTCGGCAGGAGTTTTGGGCTTGGTCAAGCTCCCCTCGCTCCACCATGATAGCCCAACACCCAGTTATAGCCAGAAAGACCACTGAATTTTATTTTTGCTGCGAGGACTTCTCTTTCCCTCTTGCTCTGGCACTTTGGTTTCACTTGTCCTTCCCCCCCCCCCCCCCCCCATGGAATGGGGATTTAATGGAAATTTAAGAATTGTTTGGAGAGTTTCCCTCTGTCTTGCCAGTTTGGTGACCTGTTATTTAAACATTCATTTCTTATTATTCCTTCCTATCCTGCTCCCTTATTGGGGCATGAATTAATGGTGAAATTAGAGACCCAATTTTTTCTTCTCAGACCTCTAGATGGTCATTTTGTGCTGTTCCCAAAGCCCTCCCATATTTCTTCTTGCCTTCCCACCCGAAAGCCTTTCCTACATGCAGCTATAAAAACTCAAGTTTTACCCAAACTGACTTCTGCCCCTGCCCTAACTCTATCTAATTTAGAAAAATCTTTCACTCTATATCTAGATAAAAGGCAAGGCCAGGCCCTGGGGGGGTCTCAGCCCAGGCCCTGGGATCTGATCACAAACCTGTCACCTATTTCTCAAAGGAACTGGACTCTTTTTCCCTAGAATGGCTTTTGTGCCTTAGAGCAGTGGCTGCTATAGTCCTTTTAATTGAAGAAGTCTCAAAACTTACTCTAGGGTACCAGAGCATTTTAGAAGCCAAAGGGCATCAGTGGCTTACTAGTGGAAAGCTTAACCTCAATAGCACACTGGAGGCTAAGCCAGTGTCCCCTGGGACTTCTGTCCAGAAAGCTGAATTCATTGCTCTAACCAGGGCTTTGGAACTGGGGAAGGGAATAAGAGTGAACATCTATACTGACTCCAAATATGCTTTTCATATTTCGCATGCTCATAGGGGCTATATGGAAAGAAAAGGGATATACCCTTTCTCCTTCTGGCTGGTTTCAAATACTCTCAAGCCAACTTTTAATCCCAAAGGCAAGTCAGTGAAAACTTTTTGGTTTACACCATGCTACCCACTTGGAAAGAAATGCTCTTCAATTCCTTGTGAAATGCATTTTTACTGATCACAAGCTGGGAGAAACAATCAGGCAGGTCTGCCAGGCCTGCCCAGTTTGTGCCCGAGTAAATCCTGAAGGAGCTGTTAAACCTCCCCCTCTCCTGAAGCCTGTTCAGAGAAGAGGCACATACCCAGAGGAAGATTGGTGAATAGACTTTACCCCTGAAAACACTCTGGAGAAAGAAGGGTGAAATTGTCTATGTCCTTCTTTCCCTCACTATAATCTGCTTTCTTACTTCTGCTCACTCCAAGGATGAGAACTGTGCCCCTAGCATTTTCTCTCCTACTTTTCTTGATGTCATTCTATGCCCTGTGCCAGTAATTAACTCCTTCTTAGCCTTTTAGCTAGGGAGCTCCATGGACAGTGGGGACATTCAGGATTGTTGAGTGGACCATCAGCATGCTCAAGGCAGTCCACAGATGGGGCCTTATTCTCAAATGTCACCATCTCCACCCTAGATGTCATTCCACTTAACCTGCTTATGAGATTTATTATTTCCTCCAGACTCCAAGCTATGAATTTCCAGTCTCCTAGGTGTTGCTGCTACCTTAAGATCACACTTCCCCTCCTGTACTGAATCCCCATTGAACACAAGGACAACTCTGCGACCCTTGTCAGCTTGAAGCAGCTACAGAAGAGACCTTTGAACCTTTGCCCCAGATGAATTTGGGGTGACTGCTTGAGGGGGGAATAATGTAAACTGATATCTTGCGGGGAAGGATGGTTTTGGGTTAGAAATCTCAAACCCTCCAGGCCTCTGGGAGGGTCCCTACCCGCCTGTTCATAGAAGAAACTTCTAAATAGTAATCTCACTCAATTCAATTGGAGATCTTGGGGCATAATCACTATCCTCTATTGGATTGAAAATTAGTCCCTCAAATTGCTCCCTGGCTCGGGTAACAAAAATCCAATATAATTAAAGCCTGTGTGCCCAGATCTTTGCAAAAATCCTAAAAGGATTTTACCCACTAAGAAAGTTGTTTTCTTAGTGTAATAAACCCTTTTTTTTTTTTTTTTTTTTTTTTTGGCCACAAACCTTGCCTCATTCATTTGGGTTTGTGAATTCTTTTGCAAGACCTGTGACTGGCCAGGGACCCCATTGCTGTCAGGGGATCTCTCAACCTTCATTTCTCACACCTCAAAATACTCACCTCTGTAGCATGGCATAACACACTACAAAGCTTTTTCCTTGCAAAAGTCCTATGAGGTGAAAAGTATATATTTTTACACATGCATGAACTGAGGCTCTGAAATGTTAAAGGAATCCACCACATTCACTCACATGACCAGCAAATATTTGAGATGGAGCTTAAACTGTTCTCCTTTTCCCAAATCTACTATAGTAACCTATCTAGACCTGTCTTAGACTCTCTTCTCTTCCCCCCTATATTTCTTCACTTGATTATACCATAAATTTACAAGAATTTTATTCCCATCTTATTCTTATGATTCACAAGTCTAACTTTGCTATTCTAATTTCTCTGCTGACTTTAATCTCATAAATCTTACTACCTCTAATACATCTCTAACATCTCAAATTGAATATCCAGTAAACATCTTGAACTCCATATTTTCCCTTAAACCTACCCTTTCCTACATTCCCTCTTTCTGTAGAGGAAAACACCAACCTCCCAGTCCCTCAAGTTCACAACCTAGAAATCATTCTAGACTCCTCATTATCTCTTATTTCCGATATCCAATCTAATGCTAAGACCTAGTTAGTTCACCTTTTCAATATCTCTTGAATATGCCCTTTCTCTCGACACTGTACTACTCTAGTGCTGTCCCTCATCACCTCATACCCAGACTACTAGCCTGATAGTGGGCCTACCTGTGTCATGTCTCTCCCCATTTCAATCCATCTTCCATTTAGTCACCAAAGTGATTTTCCTAAAGTGAAGGCTCAATCATGTCACCCCTTTCATTACTCAATAAACTCCAATAACTCCTTATTGTCTTCTGGATCAAATGTAATATGTTCTATTTGATATTGAGGACCCTTCACAACCTAGATCTTTCCAAACTTATTACACATTACTTCCCACCACATATTCTTTGATCCAGTAATATTAACCTCTTTGTTTTGCTCTGGGAATTCTTTCTGAAGAGTATTTCTGAAATATTTTCCTTCCTCTGCTCTAATGACTGACCTCCCTGGACTCCTTTAAGTCCCAACTGAAATTTCACCTTTTTTTTCTTTTTTTTGCTGAGACAAGTGGGGTTAAGTGACTTGCCCAGAGTCACACAGCTAGGAAGTGTTAAGTGTCTAAGACCCAGATTTAAACTCAGTTCATCCTGACTTCAGGTGCTTTATCCACTGCACCACCTAGCTGCCCCTTAAAATTTCATCTTTTCAAGAAGTTTTCCTTTGAAGTCCAGCCCCAGTGAATACCAAAAGTGTGAATGAATATCCAAGGCCAGATGGGAGATAATGCTTTGCAGTCTCCATTTATTAATCTGAGAGTCAGGGTTTATATATCTTTTAGGCTAGTGTTATATTATTACTAGCTACCTTCAGGTGATATCATATACTTTCCAGGTTAATGCACAAACTATATTTGGACATTTCAGCATCTACTTTATCAATTCCAAGGTACTTATCAATACAGAATTGTAAATAGCATAGTTGTGATGCCCATCAGTACCAACAGAATTGTAAATAGTTGTTATTTATTAATATCAAAGTGGAAACATAGTAGTAAGTGGCAGAAATTATCATACTAATGTATTTACCTCAAATATGTCTTTAATTCATTATTAAGGGGTAAATAGTATAGTTGAAATGCCTTGTTCTGGTTGCATGCATTCTCTATCAAGATTATCCTAAATTTATCTCAAGTATGTCCTTATGATTCATGTTAGGGAGATGGTGAGCCAATAGTTTGAACTGCTTGCCCTAACAGAGAGTAGGTCTCAAGTAATACCTGGACAGAATGCTTGCTGTTCATGGACTTATTCAATACTGGCTTTCCACATTCCCTACTCCCTCTTAATTCTAGCATCTTCCCTCTATTAATTATTTCCTACTTAACCTGTAATATCACTTGGTTATATGTATTTCTTTCTATGACCATTAGCATGTAAATTTGTCAGTCAGGGATTCTTTTGTATTCTTACTACTTAGCATAGAACCTATCATATGGTATACACTCATTAAATGCTTATTGATTTATTGGGATTGGTTTATAAAATCTAGAACTAATGCATTGTTTCCGAAGTAATGACCAATTTAGAAGTTTGTAATTGCTCAGGATTGATATTTTGTTATCTTTGCCTTCTCATAATTAAAAATAATTCTCTAAATATTCCTATTTTGCTATTACTACCCAAACTGATGTAGCTTTCCTCAAAGTTTTTTTTTTTATTGTGATGCAAAAGTACATAGGAAATGCTTAAGCTAGAGGAAATTATAGTAGTTGGAATGAAGTTTTATATCTTATCATCTTACCGTGTATTTTGTTTTTAAAGACATATCTTCCAATCATTCAACA
Organism: Antechinus flavipes; assembly: GCF_016432865.1. Classification (NCBI taxonomy): domain Eukaryota; kingdom Metazoa; phylum Chordata; class Mammalia; order Dasyuromorphia; family Dasyuridae; genus Antechinus; species Antechinus flavipes. The sequence goes on from NC_067398.1 coordinate 510,644,460, forward strand.
AATCCTTGTAAAGAACTGGGCTGATTTCCAAAGTTAGGCCTGAAAATGTTCATCTAAAAGCCACAGTGCAACTCTTAGTCCAGTAGCAAAGTCTCTTACAGTCTCCCTACCCAAGTTCTAGATAATTAGGGGAATGAAAGCAGAGCTATCTCATATCATTTATATCTTTTCATTGGCAAGGTCATGGTGGAGCAAGGTGGGGGACAAAACACTGTTCCAAATGGCTTGGAGGTGAGACTAAAAATAAAGAGTGAAGGTATCCAAATGGTGGCATGATTTTGAAGTTCAGAAAAAGTGAGAAATAGAGCCAGGTGAGGACTGATGGCAGGCCAGTTTAAGTATCTCCAGAAGACAGAAGAAGGATAAAGAAAACCCTATGTGACTAAAAATTCTGCAATGGCTAGAAAAATCTTGAAAATGAAGTTCTGAAGACAAACAAAAAACAAATTTTAATAAGAAGGAAAAAGAGATTGTTTTAAGGGACAAACTGATCATTTTTTTAAAAAGATATATGTTAAAGATAGAAAAAAAACATAATACAGGATGAATGCAAAAGTGGTGTGGTATGGTCTTGTATAGAGACAAGAGTGTTGTAAACTTAAATGAGCTAAGATTAGTGAGGAAAACAAATATCTTTAAAAGGAAAAAATTGTATGGAGAATCTTACATCAATGAATACTGAAAACTATGCATGTAATTTCAGAAAATAAAATATTAAGCAGAAAAAATAAAGCTAACTACTAGGAAAAAAATAAAGCTATCTTGAGGAAAACAGAGTGATAAACAAATGGATAAGTGTAGCGGGGCTAGAACTCTGAAAAGGTATACTTGAATCACAGCATGGTATTTATGGCTGCACATGCTTAATGTGATGTAGTGAGGTACTCATACATACTGAAGGATTTAAAGGCTGAAGTAGGGTCACAGAGCTCTCCCAGCTGCAGGGCTGTCATCCACAGCTCTCAGCCAGAGAAGACTTCAGACTCCATACTCCAGAGTCCAGACTCCATCTTTGACCAGCCATGTGGCAGCTCTCCTGCCTCTTTCATTTCTCCACCCTAAGACCAAAGACTTTGATCCCGAGTCCTCCAAAGAACTAGCCTGGACATTACAGATAAGGATTCAACTTGGATGTGAAAGGCACAATAACAGGAAATATCAGAAAAAAACAAAACTACCCCACTGTTTACTCTTAGGAATAAACTGTAAAAGAATTTTTAATAGAAAGCACACAAAAAAGAGGAGTGTGAATAATAATGGAGTTTAAATCCAAAGTAAGTAAAGAACCAATGAAGGCAACTCACTACTCTGAAGAATTTAATGAATTCTTGTCAATTTTTCCAGAAATAAAAGCAACACAGTTATACCCTTCACATGAGTTTTCCCCCTTATGGTTTTCACATGTGGCTTTTCAGGAAATGGTCTTTAAAGTGAGGATTTTTTTAAAAAGAGGGAACTCTAGATCTTCCCAAATCATTGGTTATTAGTAATCATTTCTTTCACTATAAATGACTTCTCTTTATTTCTGAGAACACAGACCCACACGATTTAGTTCAGTCAAGGTATCAAGCAAAATCTCTTTCAAGAATTCTCTTCAATTTTGTAAGATAAAAGTGGAGAAGAAAGTCTCATCTCTTGTCTTCTCAAACTTCTTTCTGTGACAGGAAAAAAGTCTCTTTAGCTTCTTTTAAACCATCAAGAATAGTCTGTCCAAATTGTGGAAAAGTGGGTTGGAGTTCATGTTGCAGGGATGTGGATTGAACCTAATACAGATTTTTTGAAATTAGAACTTACAGAAGTAAAATTATTTGCCTGAGATCACATAGTAAGTAATACAAGTGAATTTCGAGCTCAAGTCTGTTGATTTTAAGCATCGTGTAAAATGAGGGATGCTTGATCTGTCATAAACTTAATATGAGGAATATTTTCTAACAATTAGAACTATTCAAAACTTAACTCATCCTCTTCTTCCTTCTCTTTCTCTACTCTTTCCAAAGAAATATGAATATTGATTGCTTATACTTTGTAAAGGATTTCTAGGTCTAAGGAATAATATTTTCCCCTATTTATGTATTCAATTGTTGTTTTAAAAAATTAGGACAATTAACTCTTTTGTCTCATATACTTTTCATTTATAATTTCTTGAAATATAGCTCTGATATATGAAATACAGACTTTGATAAAGCTCATCATGATTCAAATGGAGTCACTTGACAATGCCTTTAAACCCAAATCACCTGGTTTTTACTGATTTGCCAATAATCAATCCCAACCCAAACCTCAGTTGTTCATTGTTTAGATTTCGATGGTTGAGAGTGAGTGTAAAGAGCAGTTGCTTCCATTCTGGCCAGAAATTCTGAGGGTTTTACCCTCCAGATTGATTCTTTTGTGAAGGCAAATTAGGCCATTTTTTACAACAATTTTTACTTACCCTTTAATTATTGAATGGGCTTTCCTTCAGACTAATTAAGGTCAAGGGAGTTTTAAAAGGCCAAGGTCTCCCCATTACATGTCTTGACATTGGATTCTCATGACTCTGGAGGAGAGAATAAGGCTGATGACTCTGCATAATTCTGTCTCATTAAATCCAATTCATTTGAAAGTCAAGATATCACCCTCCTCGTGTCATCAATACTCTTCAAGAATGAAGAATGAATAATAATAATTCAAAACTGAAATAGATTGCTTCAACTAAGAGTGGATTCTACATTACTAGTAGTCTTCTTTGAAACAAAGGCAGGATAAACATTATGGGTTTTGTTGTTATGGATTATTTAAAATATGATAGAAGTAATACTTGGAAGGAATCTTAGCGATTGCCTAATCCAAATCCCTCTTTTTATAGACGTGGAAACTGAAGCCTAAAGAAAGAAAAAGACTTATCAAGCTAATGCCAAGCATAAGTGGCAGAGTAAACATTCAAAACTGTTGAGGTCCTGGGTAACAAAGTGGGGTTTGCACAGAAAGCCTGAAGTGCTGATAAGATTACTGTCAGGCAAGCAGGGAAGAGCACTGATGGAGATCAACTCAGTCTTACAGTCCCTCTCCTATAGAGGTCTTGATTAATCCCACCTTACTATATCCAATCAGAAAGTCAAGTTTTGATGTCAAAAACCTGAGGTTAAATTTCCCCTAAATCTGTCCATGGCTTATATTATCTTTGCTAAATCCCTTTTGGGTTAACCCACCATGTCCTTCTGCCTCAGTGTCTTTTTTCTCATCCCTTCTGCCATGCTTTATGGTGTCTTTCTCCTTCATCCCGCTAATTCTTTTAGGGTGCTAAATCCCTTTTAGGACTTAGCCTGCTGGTCAATGGCATATTCCCACTTTAGAGAATATTCCCTTTGTCCTGGTTAATTATGAATTCCACTGAAGAACTTGTCTTTTCCATCATTAATTGTAAAAACTCTTTCCTTGATAAATATATATTTACCACTCCTAGTGTCTATTATACCTCTTCATTCTGTCTGTAAACTGTTCTAATATATAAATTTACCTTTGGAAAGAGAAAGCTCTTGCAAGTTCTTCCCATGTGAATTGCTACCAAGCCCCTTCATTTGGTGTGCCTACACCAGTATAATCATTTGCTACCAATTACTCTCATCAATCTCATCAAAATCGTCTGATGATCAGCCTTATCACTCCTGCTACTCTCACCTGTTACACTTTTTACTGAAGTTTAGGCTAAATAAAATAAGGTTCTTTTTGACTCTGAGCTTCTGGATCCTCAAGTTCAAAACTCTATTCACTGTATCCCAAGATGGAAAGTGTGATTGAGACAGAACACAGATGAGATATGCAAAAATACAGAGGAATCTGAAGTACAGGTATAGCCTGTATCCTCACTAGTAGGAGTAGAGTAGGAAGAGGATAAATAAAGCTTGAGAAGACAAAAATGTAGAAAGGAGGAGGGGGGCACCACAAGCAGCTATATATTCCTCTTTCAGTCCTTCCAGGGAAGAAAGTCCTTTTATTTTCTGGAGGACTAACTTCTTGGTCAGCTGGCCATTATTCTCAGATACCTGAAGATGAAGAAAATTCCCACTGAAGAGCAAAAGAAGAAAAACAAGGAAATCAATTTCATATATATTCCACAGTCATATACTTCATCAACATTTTGCCAAGCATGATATACTATGAGTAATATAATTATTAGAAAGGGTATAGTGGATAGGAAGTTTGACTCAGATTCCAAAAGGTTTAGATTCAAGTCCTATGCTCAACACACATTGTACATAGCTCTGAATACGTCACTAAATCTTTCAATGCCCCAACTGACTGTCTAAAGTTATTCCCTAATCAGATAAAATCAAAAGTAAATCCCACACTTCCAAAAACAACAATATCTTATGACCATTAATACTTGTAATTTATACATAAAAAGTAAGACCACGTAGTGTTCCTAAATCTAATTAAACAAGTTAGAAGAGACCACTTCAATCTCTTCATCCATGTTCATTTCCAGATTCATTTTTGTCATTTCTACCTTCTGCTTCATTCCAAATAGAATGTAAGCTATTTGAGAACACTTTTGTGTTTCTAGTCCCAGCACTTATCCCTTTTCCTGGGACAAAGAAAACAAATATTTTCTGATTGATAATTGGTTGATTCTGTGATTAAAAACACAAGGACACTAAAACCCCCCCTCTAACAAGACATCTTTATTGAATATCTAGTTCTTTCTAAGTTCAGCAACCCCTAAATAGTCAAGACTTTTTAAAGTTTTACAGCAGTCACTGCTATTCCCCTCCTAGTTCTTTTAAAGAGCAAAATGAATCCCAAATGCAATAATGTTGGTGCTAAGTGGTTTTGACAGTCCCATCAGAGGACATAAACAAACATTTAATGTTTTTCAGCTGAAGACAATGCTGTCAATGTCTTGTTTCCAAACAACTTGGAATACACAAAGATCCCTCAAGTAGAATCTCTTATGAGACATAAAACCACTGGCACAAAGGATAATTGAGTTTTACTCCTATCACTGAACATTATCTAATATTCCTTAGGGTTTTTATGAAGCCAAGGAATCATCTATCCCAATCATGTTTATTCCTGAAAGCACGTACACTGGTGTTACAGAAAACAAGATCATTATTATGGCAGAGAAAACCTCAAGGGAGTAAACAAGATCATTCATTCCTAGGAAAGAGCTGCAGCTCACACACATATCTCATAAAGAATTATACTTTTGGTTGCCTTAATTAAAGAGGCAACTCTGAGGACCAGATAATATGACTTTAGAAAGACCACTAATGTCATGATAATTTATGGGGAAGAGAATATTAATCATATTTTGGGACATAAAACATTGAAATTAGTAAAGCTCGTAGGGGTCCTTTCATCTTATGGAGAAGGAAACTGAGAATCAAAAAGGCAAAACAACTGGAATAAGGACACATAGCAAATTAGCAATTGAACCAAGACTAGAACCAAGGTCTCCAGGTTTCCAAGCAAGTATTTTCATCCCACTGTTTTCTTACAGTCTGGAAGTTTACCCATGCTCATCCAAATACTTATTATTTCCAAGACTCTTTACACTATTATCCAAAGGCATTGACCACATTTGTGTCTTATGATTCAAGGTTATATAGTGAGAGAGCAAGAGAGAAGAAAATATAACAAAATGAACCTCACGTTCTTCTTTCCAGAAGTGGAGTGCTCTTGGAAAGGGGGGATGTATGGTAGAAGGAGAGGAGGCAGAAAAAGAAAGAAAGAGAGGGGGGATGGAGTGAGAAAGGAAGGAAAGGAGAGGAAATTTGAATTTATCTTATTAAGCTACTTTGCATCTCTAATAAAGATTTTATTTGGAAGGTGATGGAAAAAGTTAATGGAAGGAGATTTGGGGCTTCTACCCATGTGTTTGTCTTCTTCATACTACTTTTGTATTCCATTCACATGAGCTAATAAAGGTAAATTATAAAATTTCTCCAGCATAATTGGCCAAAGAGACAACTAATTAGAAAAGCAGAATACAATACAAGTGGCAGAAATATTGGCCATAATATAGTTATTTAAAGTTTGCAAGTTGCTTTACTAATGACAAAATGAAGTCAGACAGAAATTAAATTACTTATTCAGTATCACAAAGCTTGTTAATATCTTAAGGTCAATTTAAACTTAGGCCTTTCAGACTTCAGGCCCAAGGCTGTATCATCTAGCTATCTTTCTTGGTTTTAGAATAATAGATTATTCACCTTAAAGATTAAGAACATACACAATCTAGGTGGGTGGGTGTGTGTGTGGTGTGTGTGTGTGTGTGTGTGTGTGTGTGTGTGTGTGTGTGTGTTCTCATTCTCTTGGAATGTGTTCTAGAATAATAGTTCTCAAACGTTTGTCCTTAGCATCTTTATACTATGAAAAATTATTGAGGATCTATCCAATGACTTTTTGTTTATGTGGATCATATTTATAGATAGTGACCGGGGTCAAAATAAAAACTAATTTTGAATTTGTAGACCCTCTGAAAGTGTTTTAGAGACTCCTAGGATTCTATGGACTACAATTGAGAACCATTGTTCCAGGATAGCAAGATTCTGTTAGCTATAATTAGTTTTTCCCAGGGAATTAAAAAAATGGTGAGTGGGTTGGGAGAGAAGGAGAAAAACTCTTTACTTTTTTAACTTTATCTTTTGAATAGAACTGAGCTCTCCCTCTCAGGATCAAAGGCTTCTTGAGTAATGTACAAGAGCTGATTTCTGAATGAGGAAGTAGAAAGGGGGAAAAGCCTTGTAATTCAGTAATTAATTGTTAAATACAAGAGAAAAATAATATGGATCTCAACTTCCTCGTCTATGATATTTAAAAAGTCAATCTCCTCTTAAGAGCCTCAGTGATCACTAAGATCCCTTCCTACTCTGATCTAGAATCTTAAAATAGAAATAGAATTAGTTTCATTTACACTCAACCCATCCAGATGTCTCTGAGTTCATTCTACAGCAGAAAATAGTTTTTATAAATATATTTATATGTGTGTGTATGCATATATGTATGTTTAAGAACTGTGAAATAAATAAGCAGTAGAGATAGCCTTATGCATAGACAGTGGGAGTTGGAAGATTCCTTGAGAAATTAAGTAGACTAAGCTTTTGATTTTACAGATGACAAAAACTGAGGCCCAGAGAGAAAAAGCAATTTTTCTCTGGTCTGCAGATAGTGCTGCCCCTTGAACCCAGGTCTATCAACTCCCAAACTAGTCCTTTGAATTGCTCTGATCTTGTTTATAAGAGAGCATATTGTGAGTAAGTTAGCAAGAGAGTTTTCACTAGATATCAAAATAAGGACAGGAGCAAGCCCTGGAAAGCAGGTTCAATAATACTTCTTTTAATGTCTATGGACTCCAAAAAAAGCAAGGAAAAAAATATGATTATAATTTCAACCACCACTGGCATAAAAGTTACCTTCAATTTTCTGCTACTCTGCAATCTAATATAGAAGAACATTTCAGTTAAGTAAGTTTTGATGGCTATTAAAGATAGTAGAATCATATAATTACAGCTGGAGGACTCCTTTAGAGGGCCCTAGTAAAACTCCTCATTTTACATATGAGGAAATTGAGGCTTATAGGAGCTCAGGAACTTGCCCAGGAATACACAGATAGTATATGGCAGAGCTGGAACTCAAAACCAGATCACCACTCTTTAAATCCAGTGATATTTATTCAGAAAACATCTAGATAATGATGACAAATATATTTTCCTACTAAAAGCTATCTCTAGGAGGAACAAAGTTGTCTGGGAAAATTAGCTCTTTTTTATTTCTTAAATTCAACTTCATTTAACCATATTTTTTTCAATTACTTCAATCATATAGATAAAATATAAAAACTGATTCCATCTCCAACTTAGCTTACTTTGTCAGCCTTAAAAATTATTTTGGTAATTTTTATATCTCTTAACTTGTGAAAATTCTAATAGGGCACAAAAAGGTGCTTTAGAGGTCCTAATTTCCCAATGTCACACGTGCTACTCCTGCCTTTTTAAAATTCATGACAGTGAGTGTTCTCTGGGCTGAGTGCTTATTTCCTATAAATACAATGACCATGTTTTTAAAACCTCAGATCAGTACATGTGTCTAACAAAAGATTTCTGTTTTACAAAATCTCATTGGAAATATATTTTCTTTGAAATCATGACCATCCTGAACAATCTTGAGTTCTATGTCTTCTGTACCTGAAAGAGAAGAACTTCTTAAGCAGAATACTCTCCAGCCAAAAAAAAAAAAAAAAAAAAAAAAAAAAAAAAAAAAAACTCTTCTAGAATTCCTGAGGTACTTACTCTCTGTAGAACATGCTATAATTTGTGTTTTGTGTTACCACACCTACAAGCCAGCAAAACAAGGTACCATATATCTAAGGAATAGTTTGTGAAGCCAGGTGTCAACACTTATGGAGAAGGGCCTACCATTCTTGCCAACATCAATATTAATCACCTGCCAAAGATGGGTTTTTCAGCCTAAGAGTCCTAAAAATAACAACATACCCATTGCACTAGCCCTGCTTCCCATTCAACTTTTAAGGAAAGCAATTGTTCTGAAAAAAAGGGATCTGCCTTCCTTGCCATCATTGCCATCATTATATCATCATCATATGCCATAAATAAGCAGCTAAAATTAAAAACTCTGGGAACAACAGTATCTCCTTCTCCTCCAACCACTGGCATACTTCCAGCCTGACCCTAGAAGAGGTAGTTCAGGGAAGCAATCCTTGTAGAAATATATTGTGGCAATTCTCTTCTGCAGGTACTCCAGGACTTGCCTTCTCCTCATCCACTTACTAAAGAACTGAGGGGGGGAGAAGGAGTAGTTCTTACTACTAAAGTCTTTAGCACTGTCAAACTGATTAACATCCAAAAGTGTCACAATTTTATTAATAGAAATGACATTTTTAAAAGATGCATTACTGTCTGTTTTACCACCCTACATTAAGGACTATGGAACCTTTCCTTCAGATTTGCAACTGAAACTTATTTTTTTTTTGTCTCTCCCTGTTAGTATTTGAGCTGCTTGAAAGCAGGAGCTGTCTTTTCTATTTATATCCTAAGCACTTACCACAGCACTTAGTATTTTTTATTCATTCATTTAATAGGGGAATGGCATGGTCATACCTCGGTCTTAGGGAAATTACTTTTACTCTTGTATGGAAAATAAATTGAAGAAAGAAGAAACAAAAACCCAGGAGAAAGAGGAAATTAAGGTCGTCCACATAAAAGGTGATGTAGAACTCAGCTATAAAGAGGCCATGTAAGTATATTAAATCAGTGTAGAATTGACAAGACTTGGCAAATATTGAATATAAACTGCAATGAATATAAATGATAAAGGGATGTAGGACTCTGGGAATATGTGCTTAGGTTGACTGCAATCAAAAAAATTAGAAAAGTCTGGAGGAAGGAAAGGTTTGTTTTGTTTTGCCTTGTTTGAGGGGATCAATATAACAATATCCATTTTAGATATATCAACTTTGATATATAGATGGGACATCCGGGTGGAAATGCCCAGCATACACATAGTTGATGAGAAGATACTGGAGTTCAAGAGAGAGATCAGGTCTAAATCTCTACATTCAGGATACTGAGCCCATGGAGCTGATGAAATAGCTATCAGAATAAACTAAAGACCAAATAGACCGGACAATTCAATAAACATTCAAAAAGTGGAGGAACCAACAATGAAAATTTCAATTCTGGACCTGGTTCTTACTAACAGGAATTGTTTGCTGGAACAGAAATGATAATAACCTTGGGTGGAATAATTATTATATCTTAGAAATTGTGATAAAGGGGGAGAAAAAAATTCATCCTAGATTGTAAGGAGAGCCAGAGAAAAAGACAAGCGACAGATTTCAGAGTTTAAAAGGATAGAAAAGATCTTGTGGACTAAAACTATAATAAAAATCAGTCAAAAATATGGAAAAGTAGAGAATAAAATTATGAAAGCACTAAGGAAAACAATTCTGATGAGGAGGAAAAAATGGAGCTATATGAAGAAAATGGTGTTACATAAATAGTTAACAAAGCAACCCAGACTTTTTAAAAAGACATGTAGAGAAGAGAGAAGAAAGATTAAAGTAAAAAAGGGGGACATGGTCTCATAATTAGATTGTCTGAAATGTGAGAGCTTAGAATAAGCTTAGATTGGCATGGTAAGATCAACATAAATGATTGCGTTTTAAAATTATAAAGGAGGAAATAGGAGGACAAACGAAAAGATAAAGCTGCTGCTCAGAGCAGATGAGTAGATGATAACAGAGAAGGCAAAGAGGCTCAGTTTTGATTTTGCTTCTGTTTTCTCTGCCACAGGGAATAATCTGAATCAGAAAGAATAGAACAAAAATAGCTGAAATAATATTGATAATCAAGTTAAATAGGGAGATAACATGGCCCAACCTCCCTCTGTTCATTAGGTCAAGGCACATGTTTCTGATGAACTGTGCCCCAGGGTATGGAATGAACTGGAAAATGTTATTGTTGATCCATTTTCAGTGATTTTCAAAAGAATGCAGAGAATTGGAGAGGGACACATTTTGTCCAGAATTTCTAAAAGGAGAGTACTTGGTAAAATTATAAGACAAATATTCAAGGGATAGGTAGTAGCACAAATCTAGAAAAGAAAGCAGTCATCATCATAAAGAGCTATCCTGACTTCATCAAGATTATATCAGACTCATCTTATTTCACTTTTTAACTGGATTACTAAACTTGTTGATCAGGATAATACAATTAAGATGTTAGAAAAGCATTTAATACAGTCCATTATGCTATTGTTAGGGAGAAGATGGAAAAATGCTCTAAAATAGACAATATAATTCATTGGACTAGAGCTGATTGAAGGGTCCGATACAAAGAATAGTCATTATTGGTTCAAAATCAGCTAAGAAGGAGCTATCTGGTGGAATGCATAAGGGAGTGCTTAGTTATAGCTTGTTTAATTTTTTTTTTTTATCTAACACTTGGATAAAGATGTGAATAGCACAATTAGTCATATTTGAAAATACTACAAAGGTGAGGGGATAACTAACATACCCAATGACAATCAAAATCCATAAAAATCTTGACAGGATAATACATTAGGCACAATAGAAATAAATATAGACTCACACTTGGTTTCAAAAAGTACATGAACCTATATAGAGATATGGCCCTATATGTATTTTTGAATGGAAGGAATATAAAATCTAGAAATGGAGGCAACCAATGTAGTTTGTTTTCTAGAGGCTCAATAACAAAAGGGATAAAGATATAGGAAGGTAGTTTGAGCGGATGGCATAGTCAGTGAAAGTTTTTAAGAATAGGGCAAGTATGTATTTGGTGGCAGAGAAATGAATAAGGAGGAACTGAAGATGAAACAGAAAAAGGTGGAGACAGAGACAGAGACAAACCACAGAGAGATACAAAGGCAGAGATGAAGAAAAAGGATCAGAGATGTGACTAAATGTCAAATTCCAGAAGGTGATGGGAGGAGATGAAATCAAAAATAAAAGTATAAGGCCTGATCTTTGCAAAGAGAACAATCAGCTCGTCCTCAGAGATTAGAAAGAAAAAAGAAAAATCGTGTTACAAAGCATGTCAAAGTCTTCAATAACCCTGTGAAGTAAGTTTTACAGGCGTTATTATTAATTTGACCTTAAAAGGAAAGAGTTTTAAGGATCAGCCAAGCATCACTTAGCTAATAAGCAAAAGAGCAGGAATTTTAACCCCATTCTTCCTGAATTCAAGTCCAATACTCTTTCCACTACATCGTCCTGCCTTTGAAAGAAATGTAGAATGTAAATGTTTCAAAGGGAGTTTAAGAAGAAAAGTAAAAGAGAAAAAATCACATAGCCAATGGGACCTATTCTCTCAAGAAAGTAGGAGGTAAGATCTTCTTCCCAGAAAAAAAAAAAAAAAAAAAGAAGGAAAGGGATGAGATTTATTATAATAAATAATATTTTAAAGTAGAATAGTATTCTCCATTCTGCATGTGCTGCTTTACTGGGTTTCAACTCCACAGAGGATAAATCATTATTTTTAATCCCTAATCAAGCCTTGATTGACACTACTACCTTCTGATTAGAGGGCTGGAGGCTTTATTATCAAATTCTTCACAATGCTTTCCTTTATAGAAGGCAGAAACTTAATTTATCTTTTCTGCTTTATCTGTGCTTCTCTACCTGGTTTCAACTTCATGGAGAAGGATATCCCTTGGTGTCCTGACCTATCCACCTTTTTCTGCTTCTTTTTGTGTGCTATCTCCCTCTATTAGAGAGTAAGCTTCTTGAGGGCAAAATCTATATTTTTATTATTATTATTAATTGTATTCCCTGAGTTTAGCTCAATACCTAATCAGTAGTAGCTGATGCCTGATAAATATTTGGTGGATTGTATTATTATCTCTGTTTTTTTTTCCCCCCCAGCTCTGAAATATCACTATAGTATTTAATGTAGTGACTCTGGTACTGCACTAATATCTAGCTTCTATTCCTTTGTCAGACATTTACTAGCTATGTGACTCTGGGTAAATCACATAATCTCTCTTTTTAAAGAAATTTTTTTTAATTAAATTTTTTTAAATTAAAAAAATTTTTTAATTAAATGGTTAATTTTTAACCTCATTCTTAAAATTAAAGGGTTAAAATTAATGATTTCTAAGGTCCCCTCCCATTGTAAATCTATGATCCCCTGATGTATTTAAAAACAAATGGGTAATCCATTTTTGAAACTCACACTTTAGCTTCACACTTTACCATGTGCTTTCTTCACAACTAGGCAGTTCTAGTTGGGCAATGTGGCTCTTTCCTACCTGCCTGCCTTCCCTCCTTTTCTCTTTTTCTCTTTATCTCTCTCTTTCCTCTTACTCTGTCAAAATAGAGAATCATATCCTTATCTGTGGGTACTCTGTCCAAAGGACTATATATATTTTGATTGCTAAACTTCATAATATATGTTGGGTTTTAGGAGCTAGATTTCTTTAAGGTCATGCCTTAAATCCCTGACTCATTGACTGGCCAACAATAGGTCCCAAGCTAATCCAATCTAATCTAATCTCTCTAAACTTTGTCTAATAAATGTATCTTCTTTCTTCTTTGTTCTTTGCTAAATCCTTTTGGGACTTAGCTTGCTTCAATTGGCATCACAATTACTATAAACTTTGCTCCTAGCCTTGGAAATGCGTTCAGATCTACAAATACATTTGAGACACCTTACAACCCCAGTCTACAACCCAAAATTTTGGGCAGTCTCCTTTTGAATGTCACCAATGGGATAATCTTCCTGATATCAGAGTCCTCTTTGAGAATGAAGGACAATTTTCACAACTACCCTGACTGCTAAGCAGAACAAGTATTACTAACCTTTTGGGTTTTTCCCCTTATCCATAAAAGCCTACATGTATTCTAGTCAAAATAGAAATGTAGTTAAGTGATGCAATGGATTGAATATTGGACTTGGAGTCAGGAAGACCTGAATTAAAACCTTTCCTCAGAAATATAGTAGTTGTATGGAAAAGTTATTTAGCACCTTTCAGTTTAGGTTTGCACATCTCTAAATGAGAGTCATATCAAGTGACATGTAATATCTTGTTATAAGAATCAAATGAGAAAATACTGCTTAAACTTTTTCCAAGTTTTGAAGCATCATGATAAATCTTGAAGCACTGTGTCAATTGCTTCAAGTAAGGTAGACATTGTCTGAATTGGCACCAAAGAACCTGGGTTTTAACCATGTTAAATGAAGAAGAAAAGAGATTGTTCAAATTCTGTATTACCTATTGGTACAAAGTCTCATAATCAAATGTTTTGTTTTTCACTTTGATCACACCACACTGACTGGAAAATCTGAATTTGACAATATCAATCATTTCTCCAGTTTGTAGTAGAACAACTAATGTTTTCTATTGGTGGGCTCCATCCCTAGCTTCTGGCCATTCATAGTTGACAGAAATGGTAATTTCTATAGAATGCAAATTATTGAGATGATTTTTTCCTTAACACCATCCCATGAAGGGAATTTTCTTAAATTCTTAAAGTATACCTTTTTTAGGAGTCATCTATCAAAAGATAAGATAGAAGATAGAAATCAAATACATTTAAAGATAATTACTTTTTTCTCACTACACAGAGATTTAAACACTCTGAACAATAAAAAAAAAATGTGAACTTATTCCATGATTCATTATTATATAAAGTATTAAAATTTAAAATTTCTGGATGTTTATTTAGAGAGACATTTTTAAGAATATAATAAGCACTTTTTATTTTTTTAAATAAATGTTATTGCTATGATAGATTTTAACATTATCCAATGTATCTTGCCCTTTAAGAAACCTATAACTTAAAACAATGAGTGAAAGAGGGAGGAAAAAATTTGTGCAAAACTAAAAATATACAGGGAAAATGTCTAAGGGAAAATCAATAATAAAATTAGTTATAAAATATGTTATATTCCCAGCCCCCCTTTTTTTGAGACTGGGATCTCCCCTATCTGACCCAGAGGGAATTAAAACAGCCACTCACAGCTTAATATTATCAGTACTAGAGCTTAGACCTGCTCAAAACTTCTGACCTGGGCTAGTTTGCCCCTCTTTAGGAAGACCAGTTGCCCCTTCCCAGGGCCTCACTCTATTGATGTCAAACTGAATGTGAATACTCAGTCATAAATCCTACTGAAACTCAGTACTCTCAAGCTCAAAAGATCCATCAACCTCAACCTTACCAATAGTTGGGTTTAAAGGCATGTACCCCTCTACTCGGGTCCTATTATTTCTCCCCCAAAGCAGAATCCTTGTTCTTGAGAATTCTATCACTTAAATAGTATTAGCTAAGAAAAATGGTTCAGTAAAAGGCTCAGCATTAGCTGAGAAAGGGAAATGTTCTCTTGGGTTCAGTAAGAAACTGGAATCTTGAGGTTTACTTTACTATCACTTTATCCTTGTGGTGATAAAGTAAACCTCAAAATGCCTTCTCCTTCCCAGCCCAAAGCTCACTTTGGATATTGTATTTTGTTTCATTCACTCCTCCTCTAGGCTCCAAATGTGTCTCTTACCAACAGATTAGGATAAAAGTGTCAATTAAATCCTAATACTGCCATTGACCACAAACAAGCTTTGCATAGAAGCCACAGCTGTGTGGGCATAAACTGATAAGCAAAGTCCTGACTACAGACTCTTCCCCTGTAATTTGAGTCACGTGTAGGATGACCAGCCACCTACCGACAGCCTGAACTCAGATCTCCTTTCTGCAGATGGGCCTTTTTTAAAGTTTTACTGGCATTGAAGCTTTTTTACTTCTGGTAATTGCTTTAAAAGAACAAAGCTCTTTGTTTAAGGGGAGCCCAGGGATCTCATAATTGCCATGAGGTACAGGGCAGGTTCCAAGGATTTTGAATTGCTTCTCTTTTGACATTAAATATTAAATTCCTAATGTTTAGCCAAAATGTCGATATTCCCTGGCGAGGATGAGTGAGGACATCAGGAAGAGCATATAGACCTAGTATATTCCATTTCCCGGGTGCTTTGCACAAGACATACCTAAAACCACAATGCAAAAAGCACACCTTGCCTGGGTTGCATAGCAGAATATAGCTAATGTACTAAGGGCAGCTGAAAACTCAGACATGTCAGGAACTACCTGGGAATATTATATAAATGCTGTGCTTGCCTCTCTCTGTGGTGTCTGAGGTTTCAAGGTTGACCATTACGATGCTACATCAAAGCAGAATAGCCAGATAGTTCTATTTGAATTGACACTGACAGAATGTCAAATCAATTCTCAAAAAGCTATTTCTTGAAGCTTCATACAACCAACTCATTCCATGCTGGCAATCATTTTCCCAAACACCATAGTAGATTTTATTCATCAGAAGACAACTTATGCTCCTGTAAACACGATTTCTCCAGACTAGAGCCAGAAGTAATCCTGAAAGCACATGATAAGTGGCTATGATTGTGGTGTTAGAATCCCAGAAGGAAGTGCTCATTACAAGGTTTGATATCCTCTTGTGTTAGCAGAGTATTGCTCCCTAGTCTATCAATCACCACATCTGTCCCAAGTGTTGATTAGCATTTCTAATGGTAGACAGGTATGAGTCAGTGGGAAATGCACTAAAGTTGGAATATGAGTACTGCCATTGTCTACTTGTGTGATCTTCTCTGGCCTTCAGTTTTCTCATCAATCTCATCAAGGGGGTTGAATTACAAGAGTTCACAGCTCTTTTATCACTTTAAACCTATGATCTCATGACTATATGGTTTGCTATCAAAATCAGACATAGTAGCAGAAGAAAGAACAAATTATCCCTGTCATGTCTTAAGATCAGATTTTTTCAATGATCCAATTCACCCCTTAATTTGACATTTTTGACAAAAAGATTATTTGAGGAAAGGACATATCTTTTCTTGAATGTTATGCAAATTACTTGTCTTCTAAATATAATAAAAATTTTCTTCCTACTAAACTGATATATTTCTCAAGAAACAAAGCATACTTTCAAGATATATTCCATAATCCTGACAGCACCTTCTGCCCCAGTACCTCTCTCTCCCTCTGGATGAAGAAAGTGGATGATAGACCTTGAAGATCTCAATCCTATATGTTACACAACTGTGACGTACAGGCTAGTTCCTTGGAGGGCCTCAGGGTCAGCCAGAGTCAGGATAAATTAAAGTCCTTGGTCTTTAGGGGGAGAAGTGAAAAAGACAGACAAACTGCCACATGGCTTGTCTAAGATGTGTCCTGGATTCTTGAGTCAAGAACCACCAGCCTCTCTCCTCTTCTTCCTGTGGAAAAATGACTTTGGCCCGTCTCACCAGTGCCTTCTAATCCTTTCCTAAGATTATTTTAACACCAAACATTCAGCAAGCAACAACTGTGAGAAGAGCCATTTATCCAAACATATGCTAATAGAGTCATAGGCTCACATCGAATAGGTAATTAGCCTTAAGTGCTCAGTTGTCTGATTCAAGCATACTAGTTTTTTGGAGTTTCAGCCCTCTATAGACCACTCCATTTCCCATTCCATTATTTTCATGAATTTCATAATCTCAGAAACTCATTATTCTGCAAAATAAAATCTGATTATCTTCTGCAATAAACTCTTTCCCCATGTTTTAGGACTGTGTCACAGGCTCTTCCCTTGCTTTTCACCTTTGTTTTATGTTGTCTTCTCCCATTAGATTGTGAACTCCTTGAAGGCAGGGACTATCTTATACCTTTCTTTACATCTCCAGCATTGGTACTGTGCCTGGCAGATAGTAGGTGCTTAATAAATGTTTATTGAATCTGACCCTGAGATATATGCTGGCTTGCCTGAGACATGGTTTCCAGTTAATTCTTTATCATCAAATAGCTATGACCTTGGGAACAATAATAACTTCACTGCATCTCAGTTTGTTAATCTGTAAAATATGGGGCTGATACTAAATGATTTTTTTAAATGATCTGGTGAACATGTGCAAAAGTGCTTGTATCAGAATTGCACAGAAGTTAGCAGCTGCAACATTAAAGGATCAGAGCTCGTGGAGCATGATATTCCAAAAGGCAAAGGAGCTTACAAGAAAGACTCACTTACCCAGTGGAAATAAGCATAATATTTCAAGGCAAAAAAAATAGTCATTCAACAAAATAGAAGGATTTCAAGCTTTCATAAGGAGAAGACCAGAATTGAACAACAACAACAACAAAAATCCAATATCAAGACCCAAGAAAAGCCTAGAAAAGGAAAAAAGGAAAAGCAAATATGAGGGATTCAATGAAACCAAACTGTTTATGTCCCTACATTACAAGGATGCTTGTAATTCACAAAAATTGTACCACTAATAGTACAGCTAGAAGGAATAAATATAGGAGGTATTTGAGGAGAATAACATAAAAAATAATTAAGGGATGAGAAATGGGAGTCTTGTGGATACAGAAGGAAGGGAGAAGTGGAATAAGATAAATTAGCAAAAAAAAAAAAAAAAAGTGCCAAAAAAGCCTATTACTACCAGTGGAAGGAAAAATGAAAGGATGAATGGGCATCACTTGAACCTTACTCTCATAAATATTGGCTCATAGAGAGAATAATGTACACAATCAATTGAATATAGAAATCTATATTACCTGAAGGAAAGTAGTAGGCAAGGAGATTAAGTAAAGTGGGTCAGGGTGGGAAGGAGTTACAGAAGAGAAGACACATCAGGGAAGGCAGTATACAGAAGCAAAACAATTTTGAGGAGGGAAAGGATGAAAGGAGGGAGAGGAAACAAGAGGAAACATAGGATAGAAGAAAATACATAGGAAGTAATCATAATTATGAATGTGAGTGGGGTGAACTCTCCCATAAAATGGAAGTGTATAACAAAGTGGATCAAAACTACATCCTATAATATGTTGTTTACAAGAAGCACACTTGTGATTCAAACCAGTTCCAATTGTTTAGTAATGAAGAGAATCAGCTACACCCAGAGAGAGAACTATGGGAAATGAGTGTGGACCACAATATAGCATTTCTACTCTTTGTGTTATTGTTTACTTGCATTTTTGTTTTCCTTTTCAGGTTTTTTTTTCTTTCTTTCTATTCTGATTTTTCATGTGCAACAAGATAACTGTATAAATATGTATTCATATATTGGATTTAATTTATACTTTAACATATTTAACATGTATTGAACTACCTGCCATCTAGGGGAGGGGGTGAGGGGAAGAGGGAAAAAGTTAGAATAGAAGGTTTTGCAAGGGTCAGTGTTGAAAAATTACCCATGCATATGTTTTGTAAATAAAAAGCTATAATAATAATAATAAAAGAAAAACACTTGAATCAGAGAAATACAGAGTAAAAGTAAGCAGCTAAAACAGAATTTTTATGCTTCAGCTAAACTAAAAAACAAACAAACAAACAAAAAACATACTAACAATCCTGATCTCCGACAAAGCAAAAGAAAAAATAGACTTAATTAAAAGAGATAAGGAAGGAAACTATATCTTGCCAAAAGGTACCATAGAAAATGAAGTAATATCAATACTAAACATATATGCACCAAATAGTATAGCATCCAAATTCTTTTTTTTCCTCTGATTATTTTCTACTTTTTTTTTATTAAAGCTTTTTTATTTACAAAACATATGCATGGGTAATTTTTCAACATTGATCCTTGCAAAGCTTTCTGTTCCAAATTATTGCTTTCTTCCCCCACCCCCTACCCTAGATGGCAAGTAGCTCAATTCATGTTTAATATGTTAAAATATGTGTTAAATCCAGTATATGCATATATGGTCATACAATTATCTTGCTGCACAATAAAAATGATATCAAGAAGAAAAAAAAATGAAAAAGAAAACAAAATGCAAGCAAACAACAACAGAAGGAGTGGTTGTGGTCCACACTCAGCTCCCATGGTCCTCTCTTTGGGTGTAGATGGCTCTCTTCATCACTGAAGAATTGGAATTGGAATCATCTCATTTTTGAAGAGAGCTACATCCATCAGAGTTGATCATTGTATAGTCTTATTCTTGTCTATGTATAATGATATTCTAGTTCTGCTCATTTTACTTAGCATCAGTTCATGTACGTCTCTCTAGGCCTCTCTGAAATTATCTTGCTGGTTATTTCTTACAGAAAATAATATTCCATAACATTCATGTACCATAATTTATTCAGCCATTATCCAATTGATCCATTCAGTTTCCAGTTTCTTGCCACTACAAAAAGGGCTGCCACAAGCATTTTGCAAATGTAGGTCCCTTTCTCTCCTTTAAAATCTCTTTGGTAGAACTTAACACTGCTGGGTCAAAGGATAGAATCCAAATTCTTAAAGGAGAAGGTAGTGAGTTAAAGATCATGACCAAACAAGAGACAGAGAGCATTACGAAGTATAAACTATATAACTTTTATTATATGAAATTAAAAGCTTTAGCAGAAACAAAACCAATACAACTAACATTAGAAAGAAAGCAAGAAGCTGGTAAACAATCTTTACAGCAAGTAACTTTGATGAAGATCTAATTTCTCAAATATATAGAATAATTTTTATAATAATATAAGCCATTTCCCAATTGATAAATGGTTAAAAGACATGAACAGGCAGTTGAGACATCAAAATTATCTTCATAGGCTTATGAATAAGTGCTCTAAATCACTTTTGATCAAAGAAATGCAAATTAAATCAATTTTGAAATAACACCTCATATCTTTTAGATTGGCTAGTATGACCAAAAAAAAAAAAAAAAAAGAAGAAGAAGAAGAAGAAGGCCAATGCTGTTGGTGAGGATATGGGAAAATTGTGACACCAATGCCCAATTGATGGAGTTGTGAAATGATACAACTATTCTGGAGAGCAAGTTGGAACTATACCCAAAGGGCAACCAAAATGTATATTTCCTTTTATCCAGCAATATCACTACTAGATCTATAGCCCAAAAAGGTTATAAAAAAAAAAGAGGAGAGGCCCTACATATGCAAATATATATTACTCCTTTTGTGGTGGCAAAATATTGGAAATTGAAGGGATGTTCATCAACTGGGAATGGCTGAACAAGCTGCAGTATATGAATATAATGGAATTCTATTGTACAATAAGAAACAACGAGCAAGCTGATTTCAGAGAAACAGGGATAAATGTGTACAAATTGATACAAAGTGAAATGAACAGAACCAGAAAACATTGTACACAGTATCAGCAATGTTATACAATGTATCATCAACATTGTGTGATGAGCAACTTTGAATGACTCAGATCTTTTTAGCAACACAATCAAGATAATCCAAGAAAATTTTTAAAAGACTGATAAAGGGAAGTGATATCTACTTCCAGGTAAGGAACTGATGGACTCTGAACATAGATCAAAATATAATTTTTTTCACTTACTTTATTCTTTTTGTATGTGTGCTTTTTTTCATTTTGATTTGTTTCTTCTTTTACAATTATAACTAATATGGAACTCTTTCACATGATAGCACATATATAACCTATATCAATTTACCAACTATTGCAAAAGAAGAATGGTGAAGAAGAGAGGAAGAAAAATATGGAACTCAAAACCTTGTGAAAATGAATGCTAAAAAATTGTCTTGACATGTAATTGGGGGGAAAATAAAATACTATTAAAATAGGGGGGAAAGAAAAGCAAAGCTCTCTTTTTTTTCTAACATTTTGGAAGCAAACTATATATTTATAAAGCCAATAGAATTTCAACAGTTTTTCATTGATAGACTTTGTGACAAGTTGTGTGAATAAATATGACTCTTAAATTTATTTAATGAATTAAAATGTATTTTTGCAAAAAAAAAAAAAAGTTCTATTTTATGACCCAATGAATATTTTGTCAGTAATAACATGGCATGTTGATCTGGAAAGTAGGACTCAGAATCAGGAAGATAGATTCAAATCCCATCTCAAACATATGTCATCATGGGCAAGTCACAATGCCTCCTGATAACTCTTCAAAGTTTATAAATTGCAAAGAAGGTGCTAATCTACTTTAGTAGAGGGAGTTACTCCACTTGCAGTTTCCTACACCAATGAAATTACAGGTCTGATTTTTTTTTAAGTGTACAGTTGTTCACATAGTTGTCTGCATGTTGCCTCCCTCATTCAAATTTGAGCTTATTGAGGGAAGAGACTGTGGTTAGTTTTTTTTTTTTTTGTTTGTTTGTTTGTTGGCTTTTTACCATATAGTAGTTTACCTGATGTTTAGTATCAAGAAAGAAAAATATATGCAAATACTTCAATCATTTATCATATGAATATTAATACTAAGAGCATATCTAGTATACATCTTAGTGATAAAAGAATCTCAAAATCATACAAAGATAAAGATATATAGACATAGATATAGATATATAATTTGTTTTAATTCAATCATTTCTCAGATAAATACTAAAAAGATAGCTAACATGCATCTATATATTAAAAGAACCCCTAAATAGAAATGAAACTATCATTCCTACTATGAATATAAAAGTCTACTGTAAAAGCCACTCATTAGCATTAAGGTGCTAACCAAAGTGGAGAAACATAGGAATTCAATCAATCCCAGATCTTAACTTTGGAGAGCCAGGAACCTCACCTCTACCTAAAAACCAGATTCTTCCTTCTGTAGCATGCCAGATGCTGCTGCCAAGCCACAAACTAGACCCAAAAGAAATATTTTAAGGATGCAGAATTAAATCAACAACTTCTAAATTTAGATATTAAAGTCCCCACTGCTGAATTATTACTTGGTTCATTCAGTTGATATTGAGACCTAGCCAGACAACAAAACTGACAGCCCTTAAAGATATGACTGAATGACATTTAGGCAATGAGCAATCTATGATCTGCTATCTCAGGAACAAAGCTTTTCTAGCACTGTGATACATATCTAGGGTTACATAGGAAGGAAGTCATTAAGGTACCAGTAAGAACTAAAATATTTCAAATGTTCTTTAAACTGCATAGAAAGCACATCAATGAACTTGAATATAATGGAATATTTACAGTGATTTGCAATTTTGTTCATCCTTTTCCTTCTTAGGTGAATCAAATATCTTGCTAAATCTGGTGTTTGCAAACATATCCCCAGAAGTGTCAAAGTATTTGTTAAGCATTTTCTGTATGGCAGACACTGTGATAAATAATGGAATACAGATTCAAACAAAAGTAAAAGCAATCTCTCTCCCCTTAAGGAATTTATACTCTAATAAGGGAATATAACACAGCAAAGAAACCTTAAGGTAATATGGGGAGGAGTGAAGAGGAAAAAGAAAAGAAGGCATGGTGGAGAAAGAAATCTAAAGAGTTAGGAGAGGTAGATGACATGGAGCAAGAGAGTGAAGGGAGAAGTTAAGGTAACAGGGATAAGGCAAAAAGAGAGACTGAGAAAGAAAATAGTAAGTAAAAATAAGATGGAGGAAAATTCACAGTTAATAAGTATAACTTTGAATGTGAATGAAGTGTTTATAGCAGCTCTCTTTATAATGGCAAAGAACTGGAAATTTCAGGGATCCTCACTAACTGAGCAAGAACTGAACAAGTTGTGATACAGGATAGCAATAGAATACTACTGTTCTATAAGAAATTATGAGTTTGATGATCTTAGAAAGGCATGGAAAGATAATTGAAATAGTGAAGAATAAAGTGAGCAAAACCAAGAGAACATTGTATACAATAACAGCAATATTGTTTTCAGAATGATTGAGCTAGTCATTTTGACTATTATAAACACAAATTTGAAATAAAGGACATATGAAGGAAAATACTATCTGCATCTATCTAGAAATAGAATAATTTTATGCATGGGGTGTGTGTGTGTGTGTGTGTGTGTGTGTGTGTGTGTGTGTGTGTGTAAAATGGTAGCTATCTCAATGGTAAGGATAGAAGGGGAGAAGAAAAAAGAAGAAAAAGAAATCTACATGATAGCTTTATTACATATTTTAAAGGAATTATTTTTTATTTATATTATGAAAGTGTTTATTTTATTCCATAAATTAAAAATAAATAAATAGTCATAAACAGAACTTAGAGAGGAGTGAAGGAGTGAGTATGGCTGACCTGTAAATTTCTTCAAAGAGAAATTCCAGAATGAGTAAGAAACCAGTTAGAGGAGTGAGCTTTAAGAGTACAGAAGGGATTTTTCAGAGAGAGAAGGCATTTGAGATAAAAGGATCTTCCAGGAAAACTATAAGGAAGTAATTCATTTCATTTTGACAGTCTCCTGGCCTCAGATATTTGCTAGCTATGTGACTCCCCGAAAGTCACTTAACTTTTGTCTTTCTTTCCTTGTCTTAAAAATGAGAATAATAATTGTCCATTGTATGTTAGGTATTATATATATACATTGTTGTAATGATAAAATAAGATAATATTTATAAAATAATTTGCAAAAATTAAATACTATAAAATTATGTCTATTATTGTTGTTATTTTATTGTTATGCAGTCCATGCTATCTGAGGTGCCACACTGCTATAGACTGATATAGATTGATTTCCCCACCCATCAGCCAATTTACATCATGTCACTAAGGGGAAAAAAAAGAAGGAAGGGAGAGAAGAAGGGAGGGAGGAAGGAAGGAGAGAGGGAGAGAAGGACAGAAAGAAAGGAAGGAAGGAAGAAAGGAAGAAAGGAAGGAAGGAAGAGAGGGAATAAAGGAGGAAGGGAGGAAGGGAGGAAGGAAGGGAGGGAGGGAAGAAGGGAGGGAAAGAGAGCTTATTAACAATCTACTATGTGCTGGGTCTTGGGCTATACACTATAAATATTTCACTTGATCTTCACAAGAACTTGGAAGGTGATGTTATTATTATACCCATTTTACAGTTGAAATTGTGGTAAACAGAAGTTACGTGACTTGTTGAGCTTTACATAGAAAGCTAGACTTAAATTAATTTCTTCCTGATATTAAACCCAGTAGTCTATTCACTATACCACATGACAATGAAGTAAAATAACCCATTACAACTCACCACAACCAGGATCCCTTCCTAACAAGTTAGCAAAATAGAATGCTCCATGTAATCCATAAACATAAAGTTTTGACTTGCCAAAGGTTTCCCTAAATCCATGCTTTTCTCATTGCTCTTCCAAATATTCTAGAAGTGATTGGGTTGTGGCCAAATTTCCATTCACCAGCAATAAAATTTTTTCCTTTTTTATCCCCAATGACTGAACTGCATGCTGTTGCCATGTAATTCATAGGTATAGGGCCTCATGAATACTGAAGGCTATCCCCCTGCAGGTAGTATGGGAAGATATTGTATCACTTGAAAGAAGACAGAATAGATACCTCTAGTCTCTTCTCCAAAAGAAACTTCAATTCCTGCCTGGAGGGGAATCAGGAAGTTGGAAGCAGAGGCCACTACTCTGATCTCCTCAGAGAAGTAGCTTATAGGATTATAATTATATTACTCTTTTCCTTTAAACATTATTGGCCTGGGAAATGGGAACACAAGTTAAATTATGACCACTGTATCATTCTTGAGGGGGAAGAACAACCCCAACCTTTATATGCAAGGTTCTGCAATGAACATCCATATGTTGACTATCTGTTGATAAAGAAACCTGTTTATCCAAATTTCCAGCAGAGGAAGTGTTCATAGGAGAATATATAAAGTCATGCAGAGTGAAGGGTCTCTATCATTTTCATGAGATGGTTAAGTTGAACCTAGAGAAAAAATCCCAGCTCTTACCCAATTGGAAAATGACCTGAAGGCTCAGTGTAGCAAGCTGGACACAGGGATGTGATGAAAACTGCTGCCTCCTCTCCTGATTTTCTAAAATCTTTTCTTTAGCAACCTAAAGTAGAGTTTGCCTCTTCCATCTTCTCAAAACTGGAAGCCAAAAACAATCAAAACTACTACTCTCATCAAATTCATCTTGCTCCTCACACAAGGCAGGGCCTTCATCTCCACCAATGAGAAGAGTTCCATACCAATAGGTTTTGAGAGTGAGGCTACTTTTACATTTTTACCTACCTGTTTACATTCTTCTAGGTTTTATTGTTTGCCAGACTAATATATTCACTGTAGTATCTAGAGACTGTAGCACTTATTTCCCAAGCACTCAATGACAGAAAAAGAAACCATATGAACTGTGACTTTGAAGCCCACTCCCAGCTGTGTGTGCATCTATCTTCTTGCCAACTCTTCTGTTTCATAGTAGTTCTCTCAAAATCCACTGGGAACAACCTTCTAATGATTTTTTGCTGCCACCCCTTCCCTTATCTTACTTGAGTTTTCTAACATTGTTAACTGTTCTGACTCTTTTAGAGTCAGGAGCCCTAAAGTGCAGAAATTAAATGAAGTTTTTGTTGTTGATTAAACCCTCCCCAGTTAGAGGAATTGTGGTGACAGTGATGGCTACAGGGAAGACATTCCTGTGCAGGTAATGATCAAAGTTGCAGATTAAAATTAAAGATTAAAAGCCTTACTCCTTGAGTTTGCCTCTGAGTCATCTACATGGGAGAGTACAATGGGTTTGACGTTAACAAACTGAATGGCTCTAGACCCAAAAACTTCTGGCAGTTTTGATGGAAGGACAGTATAGAAGCTAATGAGGTTTATCTAGTGATCAAAAATAAATTGGTAGGATTAGGAAATGCCATCACTAAATTAGTGAGATCTTTAGTGGGAGGTAGTTGAGTGCTACAATTCTGAAAGGAGTATGGGAAACTGCAGGACCTCAGAATTAAAAGCATATGAACGAGCCCACTCTTATCATGAGGAAAATCTCTAAACCAAGACCAGAAACTAGAAAGAAGGAAAATTTCCACATTTTTGTGCCCAGAGGAGCTATAGCTATTGGAAATCAACAGAGACTATATAGTTAGTAGGGCAATATCTGGCATAGACTTTATATATGTTTAACAGAACAGTATTTTCTGATAATATATCCCACAGAAATGGCTGACTCAGTATAGGCCAGGATGTACATGTCAGTTTGACCAGAGAATATCAGTAATCTTTTACTGTCTGAGGGTGAGTTCTTCTTCCATATATAAAACCCGTACTACACATATACTTTACATTACATGCATATCTTATATATGTCTTTTCTTCCAAATGATGATGTGTATGTGTTGTGGGTAAATATATCCCAGATATATGATAGAATGTTTTATTGCTACTAGCACTAGTTAATTAAATGCTTTATTTTGAACTAATCCTATCCTCTAGCAGAGGTAAACATATCAATAGAACCTTGAGAGTTGTAGCATTAATTGTATGTAAACCCAAATACTTTAAATCACTGATTACTTCAGTCCTATATTACTAAATGTTTAAAACTCTCCAGTTTTGATGTAGATAAAATATCTCTTAACATGTTGTAATTCTTTTTATGTTCATCATTGATTTTCAGTTTATATTCATCATGAATTCAATAACCTCCATTCTTTAGCTCTAGTGTACTGCTCTAACTGTAGTACCATTCATCCTTCCTCACATCATCTTTTGTTGATTAGATATCATGAAATTATCAAGATTTTTACCAAATATTTTCACTCATTGAAATTCAGTATACTGCATCTACAACATCTCTGAAAGTCAATCAAAAATGAAATGAGATTATTTATCTGGCATGTCTAAACTTATTCCAGAAATCCATTTAAGATGGAGGGAAATCATTAGAAATAAATCTAGCCCTTCTTAAGAGTTTTTGATTGTCATCACTGAACACTAGAACCTCAGACACTCTTAAGGACTCAAAAGTATGATGCCAATTCTGGAACAAAGCATTAAATTTAATATGCCTCTTTGTGTGGTCCCATAAACATTCTCTACCAGTTCTTCATTTACTATCTAGAAACATATTGTCACCATTTCTTATTCATTTAATAGACTCATATCATATGAAACTACTATTATTAATGATATTCTGAATTACCTTTATATTGTGTCTTATAATTATACAATACTTTAAATCAAATAAGTGAAGCATATACAAGCTTCAGACATATATATGGAAGGCAATCAGGCTCGATTTTTTTTCTTTTATTCTCCAAATATTCCTTCCTAGATTAAATTTTTCATTCATGGGACCAAAAAGATAATATATAGAAAAATGTTCCCTCTATTTTTTTTCTTATGATAGATTGCCATCCTATATAAGCAATAGCATATGAACATCAAAAAATGTACGAACAAGTTTTAGACAAATCAAATAGAACTTAGAGTAAATTTCATGGAATCATTTATCCTGGGAGGGGAAAGGGACTGTATAATCTAGTCTAGGGCTTTTAAAAATTTTTCCACTGTGATCCCTTTTCATCCAAGAAATTTTTACAAGACCCTAGGTATATAAGTATGTAAACTAGGTATACAAATCAAACATTAACTAATAATAAATCATAAAGAAATTTATTTTAAAGCAATTCTTTGGTATACTTATAATTTAAACATTTATTAAATATGAAAGCAAATTTGCCTACTAATGAGATGACAAACTATGCTTTTTAAATTTCTACATAAAGAATTAAATCTTGGTGGAATATTTGATACTGTGGAATGTAAAACATCATCAACATTTTTCAGAGTTGATAGTTTGATTTTATAATCATCAATGCTGAGAATGCTGCTTTGCATCAATACATAGTACAAAATAGCAGGACTATTTTTGGGCCATTTCAGAAATTGTTGGAAATTCTGTCCTTATCCCGAGCCAAAATTAATTCATCTGTTTTCTGGGAAATTCAAGTTTTAGGGGCAGTGAGGTGGCGCAGTAGATAGAGTACTAGCCCTAAAGTCAGGAGCACCTGAGTTCAAATGTGGTCTCAGACACTTAACACTTCTTAGCTGTATGACCCTAAGCAAGTCCCCTAACCCCAATTGCCTCAGTAAAAAAAAAAAAAAAAAAAAAAAAAATCAAGTTTTAAACTTGTGAAATTTGATAATCCAGCAAATTCTTCTTGAACTTTCAATTGCAGATGACTTTTTAAATTTATTTTATTTTGTTATCATTGCTATTATTTCAAGTGAATATGGTTTATGAATCCAACTTAGTGTTTTAAAATTAAAATTCAAAAGGAAATTCCTGAAACTGTGTCTCCAGGCACTTCAGATGATCAATTATAAGTCTCACAATTAAATCTTTGGGAAGATTATTTTCAATTATGAAATCATCTTGTAACTGTAAACATTTCTAAATTTTCTACCGTATCTTTCAATATGCTAACTTTTTTCTTTAACCTTCCATTTTTATCTTTTAACATAATTGTTACAATTTTTCCCTGAAATAACGTTTAAATTGAGTTGCTCAAAAATATCCAGCAAATGACACAGTTTTGAAAGCCATGTCAAAAAATAAATAAATACACAACAAAATCAGATTTCTGCTCAGTCAAAAATACAGCAACTTTATCTTTCAATTTCAAAATTTGTTTAAACTTCACCAGCCTTTCACTTGAAAGCCATTTTACCTCTGCATATAGTAATAAGTGTTTGTTATCAGAGTTCATGTCTTTGCAAAGTTTTGGAAAAAAAATACAGTTAATGTCATGGCTTCTGTTTTTGGACTTGCTTTTTAAAATTTTTAATAATAATTTTTTTTTATTTTCAATATACATGCAAAGATAGTTTTCAACATTCATCTCTGCAAAACCTTGTCTTCCAAATTTTTCTTCCTCCCTTTCCACTGCACCTTCCCTAGACAGCAAGCAATACAATATGTAAGGACATGAATGTTAATGAAATTAATTATTTGGATAGTACTGAGAAACAAAACATCTTTGTGGGATATTTTGACTATGAAAGTCTCCCAACAGCCCATGAAGTGAATAAAAGTGATATGTTCATTGTCACCAGCTTTAATTTTTGCTCCAAATCCAAGATTCTTCCCCATCATTGCTCTAGCACAGTCTGTACAGACTCCAATGTAATTTTTCCACTATAAACCTTTTTTTTGTGAAAATTCATCAGTTTCAGATGCATATCTTAAATCTCTCTTGTGTGTCCTTCCAAAGGGTGACAAAACAATAATTCCTCATGTATGCTTTCTTCATAAACATATCTTCCATAAAGAAAGAACTGTCTCATGTTAGAAATATAAGTAGTTTTATCTAACTGAATGAAAACTTTGGGCTGCCTTTAAGCCTGGAAATTAGCTACTGGAATTGATAATTACCAATTTTAAAAATTCTTCTAAAAACAATATCATTTTATAAAAATAATTTTACAAATTTCATCCCTATGGTTTTTCCCTTGACCATATAATACAAAATCTTCTCCTCATATAGGACTTTTTAGTTTTTGCAATTAAAAAAAGAAATTTTATTAAGGTAAAAGCAAATGCTTTTCATTGACAATAACAGAGTTCTCAAAACATTGTTTTTTCTTTATTTGAAGATTTTACAAGTAGTTCAAAATATTCCTTGGGTTTCTTGCATTACACTACATGGCTTAGTATTAAGATGTTTTAGTATAGCTAGTTTTATGCTTTCTGAAGGCAAAATTTCATTACAAATTAAATAAAAAGATTTTTGCATACATCATCATTATTAGAAATAAATACATATTGCAAAAATGATTCAACATATTTATTTTTCTTGTCAAAGACTCAGCCACATTGTCATCAGTATTTTTACCTCTTCTGTTTAAATTTAGTCACTCATCAATAATAAAAATATTTTCCTTTAAAATATAAATAAATATTGCTAATTATTCTCAAATAAATACTAACTTTATACATTTGTTTATGTTTACTATAACAAAATTGATATTCACACTTACAACACATAAAGCAGTGGTGTTCGAGAAATTTTCAAGGGCTTTTGTCTTTAGTGCTACAATTGAAAACATTTCTATAAAAGAAGGAGATAGCATAAATTTTAAAAATCAAACATTATAACAGTACAATGCAAAGATAAAATATATTAATCTGATACTTACATGCTAAGGAATGACAGTCTTTATTTTCAGTAAACAATGATGTTTACTGTAAGAGCAGACAATTTTGTATGTATAATAAAAAAGCACTACAATTCATAACATACAATATTCTCTAAGCTGAGCCTAGATATTTCTGGCAACATTTGGGTGGCATTGTATGGTAGTATGGCATGTGCAAAGCAAGGTATGTATGTTTATATATTCAGAACCAAAGCTACAATAAAGTTGTATGGTGCAACATGGGAAAATGCTGCCAGAAATACCTCAGATTCATTATATATTTTTGAAATAATTTCTGGTCGTTGCATGTAAAAAACCTTTTACTCCCATCAAATCTTTTTTGCAACTCTCACATTTAGTTATGAGCCTCTATATGGGGTTGCAACCCACAGTTTAAGAAACTTTAATATAATAAAGTTTTTCCTTTCATAGATGAATTAAATGAGGTGTGGAGAGATTAATTTAATTTGGATATGCTTTATCTTTATTGCATGTTCATGATAATTAGTAAGAAATAATAAGCATATGATACACACAGCTATAATTAGTGTTATTGTTTTGTTTTTCTGTCATTCAGTTCAAGGCTTCATGGACCATACTGTTCATGGGATGTTCTTAGCAAAGATATTGCAGTGGTTTGACATTTCCTTCTCCAGTGGAATAATTCTAATAGTGTTTACTTTCCTGTTTTGTTCGCCCATACTGAAGTTTCCCAGGGAATGGACCAGTAAAATAGGCTGAACTGATGAGAACATCCTGATTCCAAGTCTTAGGTTTCAAATAGAAGGAAATAATATATACTTTCCTCTGCCTATAGTTACCTCTGATACAAACATCTAGTAGTTGACGGTGAACTTGCCCCAAAGCAGCTAAGTGGAATAATGAATAGAGTGCTGGAGTTACATGTGGTCAGGAAAACCTGAATTAGAATCCTGCTTTATGGCATAGCTTTGGAAATAAGAGCAGTCAATTAACCTCTCCAGACTTTACTTAAATGTTTCATTTAAAATTTTTCACTGATAACTGCAATGGAATTGACTCTTTTCAACAATGAGGTGATTCAAGACATATTCAATAGACTTATAATGGAAAGTGTCATATGTATCCAGAGAAAGAATCTTATCTTTCTGTAGGATGTTAGATGTGGGTCAATGCCTAGTTTTTGCCATACTAATTTCCAATTTTCCCAGCAATTTTTGTCAAATAGTGAGTTCTTATCCCAGAAGCTGGGGTCTTTGGCTTTATCAAGCACTAGATTAATAGTCACTAACTATTGTGTCTTTTGAACCTAACATATTCCATTGATCAAATACTGTTTCTTAGCCAGTAACAAATAATTTTGATGACCTCTGCTTTACAATATAGTTTTAGGTCTGGTAAAATTATGTGAAGACCACATTAGCACCCTGGATATTTTAAAATCAGCCCGAGTCAGGATGAGCAAAAGTCCTTGATCTTTATGCTTTGTCGAAGGGAGAGGAGAGAGAATGGACACAGGAATCTCCTCTTTCTTCTACTGCCCTAATGCCCAGAGTCACCCTCACTTGTCCTACTCCATCCTGTAATCCCTCCTCCAAATCTCTCTATAGGCTAACAGGTCAAGCCAATACAGAATGGTGGGGTGGGTCATTTTCCAAGCAAATGCTAATAGAACATTGTCCAATTTGTAATTAGCCTGAAGTGCTAGGTTATCCAAGTGCATCTGCTCAGAAATTCAGCCCTGTACACAGGCCACCTTCATTTGCATTTTTTCATTAATTCCCTTAAAATTGTTGACATTTTTTTCTTCCAGATGAACTTTGTTATTTTTTTCCCTAGCTCTGTAAAATTATTTGTTAGGAGTTTGATTGATATGACATTGAATAAGTAGATTAATTTATTTAGAATTGTCATTTCTACTATATTCACTCGGCCTACTCATGAGCACTTAATATTATTATAATTCATTAGATCAGACTTTATTTGTGTAGAAAGTGTTTTGTAATTATGTTGATACAGTTTCTGACTTTGTCTTGGCAAGAAGACTACCAAATATTTTGTTATCTACAATTATTTTAAATAAAATTTCTCTTTTTATCTCTTGCTTCTGGAATTTGTTATTAACGTAGAAATGCTGGTGATTTATGTGGATTTGTTTTCTAACCTATAAAGTCCGAGCTTGAGGCCTGGAGGCCTCAAGAACAGCCAAGAGTCAGGATAAGTAAAAGTCCTTGGCCTTTAGGGGGAGAAGTGAAGGAGAAAGACAAACTTCCACAGGCTCACCACCAACCTTTCTTTTCCTCATTCAGAAAAGTGAGTCTGGCTTTTCTCACCCCACCATTTAATCCTTCCTACAATTATCTGTATACATTAAACATCAAGCCATCATGGAAAGTGAGAAGGGCCATTTTTCCAAACATATGCTAATAGAATCATTGTCCAATAGATAATTAGCCTTAAGTGCTAGGTTGTCTGATTCAAGCACACCTTTTAAGAGTTTCAACCCTTTACACTATCCTACAATTTTACTTAAGTTATTAATTGATTCTAGAAATTTTAATTGATGCTCTAAGATTCTTTAAGTATAGCATCATATCATCTACAAATAGTGATAATTTGGCTTCCTTATAATGTGCTCTAATTCCTTTTTCTTCTCTCATTGCTAAGTTAACATTTCTAATATAATATGAAATAATAATGGTGATAGGGGCAAGCTTGTTTCACCCCTGATCTCATTGGGAATGGTTCTAGCTTATTCCCATTACATATGATGCTTGCTGATGGTTTTAAATAGATGCTACCAATAATTTTAAGGGAAACTCCCTTAATTCTTATACTCTTTAGTGTTTTTAATAGGAATGGGTGTTGGATTTTGTCAAATGCTTTTTCTGCATCTATTGAGATAATCATATGGTTTCTATTAGTTTGGTTGATGATATAATCAATTATGCTAATAGTTTTCCCAGCCTGCATTCCTGGTATAAATCCTACTTGGTCATGGTGTATTGTCCTGTTGATAACTTGCTGTAATCTCTTTGCTTATATTTTATTTAAGATTTTTGCATCAATATTCATTAGAGAAACAGGTCTATAATTTTCTTCTTTGTTTAGACCCTACCTGGAGACAGCTAGATGGCATAGAACATAGAACACTGGCCCTGAAGTCAGGAGGACCTGAGTTCAAATCCGGCCTCAGACACTTAATACTTCCTAGCTGTGTGACCCTGGGCAAGTCACTTAATCTCAGTTGCCTAAGTAAAAAAAAAAAAAAAAAAAAAAAAAAAAGACCCTACCTGGTTTGGAATTCAGCACCAATCTGTGCCATAAAAGGAATTCATAGGACTCTTTCCCCCATTTTTCCAAATATTTTGCATGGTATTAGAATTTATTGTTCTTTAAATATTTGGTAGAATTCACATGTAATTCCATCCAGCCTGGAAATTTTTTCTTAGGGAGTAAATAAATAGCTTGTTCAATTTCTTTTTCTAAAATGTGACCATTTACATAATTTATTTCCTCCTCTGTTAATCTGGACAATTTATATTTTTACAAGTATTCATCCATTTAATTTAGATTATCAGACATATTGGCATACAGTAGGGCAAAATAGCTCCTAATTATTGCTCTAATTTCCTCTTTATTGATGAAAAGTTCACCCTTTTCGTTTTTGATACTAGGAATTTTATTTTCTTCTTTCCTTTTGCTAATCAAATTAACTAAAGGTTTGTCTATTTTGTTGGTTTTTTTCATAAAAACCAGCTCTTAGTTTTGTTTATTAGTTTAATAGTTTTCTCATTTCTATTTTTATTATTCTTCCCTCTTATTTCCAGAATTTCAAATTTGGTATTTAATTGGGAATTTTTAATTTGTTCTTTTTCTAACTTTTTTAGTTGCATGCTCAATTTATTTATCCTCTCTTTATTTTATGCAAGTAAATGTCTGGAGATATAAAAATTCTAAGAACTGCTTTGGCTGAATCTCATAAATTTTGGTTTGTTGTCTCATTATTGTCATTCTCTTGAATGAAATTATCAATTGTGTCTATGATTTGCTGTTTCACCCACTCATTCCTTAGGGTAGATTATTTAGTTCCAATTTATTTTTGGTTTTTCTCCCCTTTATTATATGTAATTTTTATTGCATTATGACCTGGAAAAGATGCATTTATTATTTCTGTCTTTCTGCATTTGAGTTTGAGATTTTTGTGCTCTAATCCATGGTCATTTTTTTTTAATGTAAGTTCCATGCACCACCAAGAAAAAAAAAGTATATTCCTTTCAATCTCCATTCATTTTTTCCAAAGGTCTGTCATAAATAACTTTTCTAAAATTCTATTTATTTCCTTAACTTTTTTCTTATTTATTTTGTAGTTCAATTTATCTAGGTTTGATAGAGCAAGATTGAGATCCCCAACTAGTATAGTTTTGCTGTCTAATTCTTTCATTTCTCAACTTCTTCTCTAGGAATTTGAATGCTTTAAAACTTGGTGCATAAATGTTTAATACTGATATTGCTTCATTATCTCTGGTACTTTTTAGCAAAATATAGTTTCCTTCCTTATCTCTTAATTAAATGCATTTTTACATTTGTTTGATTTGAGATCAGGATGCTACCCCTGCTTTTTTTACATCAGCTGAAGCATAATAGTTTCTGTTCCACCTTTTACCTTT
The DNA here is from genome assembly GCF_016432865.1 of Antechinus flavipes. NCBI lineage: Eukaryota > Metazoa > Chordata > Mammalia > Dasyuromorphia > Dasyuridae > Antechinus > Antechinus flavipes. Next base: position 510,679,410 of record NC_067398.1, read on the forward strand.
ACTCTGTACGTATCACTCTGCTTATTGTTTCCTGTAAACAATATATTGTAAGATTCAGGATTTTGATCCAGTCTACTATCTGCTTCCATTTTATGGGAGAATTTGTCCCACTCACATTAAATTACTAATTCTGTATTTCTTGCTATCTTATTTTCCCCAAGTTATACTTTTCTCTTTCCTTATCCCTTTCCCTCCTCCCCAATATTGTGCTTCTGCCCATCACCTCCTCAAACAGCCCTCTCTTTTTACAGTTCCTTTCTTTTCTTATCCATTTTCCCTTCTACTTCTGTTCTTTCTTCTATTTGCTTCCCCCTTTCCTTTCCCCTTTCCTCTCCTACTTTCTTATAGGGTGAGACAAGTTTTTCTATGAAACTAAATGTCTGATATTCTCTTTAAGTCCACTCTGATAAGATTAAGGTCTCATCACACAATGATCATCCCCCTCCTTTATTTCCTTCAATTGTGATAGACTTTTTTACCTCTTCATGAGATGTAATTTACCTCATTTTACTTTCCCTTTCTTCTTCTTCCAGCACAATCCCTTTTCTTCCACTAGTTTCTTTTTTATATCATCATAATAAGATAACATCATATCTACATCCTCTAAGTATACCCTTAAGAGAGATACAGTTCTCAAGAGTTAAACATATCTCCCCATATAGGAATGTAAACTTTTTAACTTTTAAAAGAAACACAGTTGAGTTTTTTTTTCCTTTTTACCTTTTTTGCTTTTCTTTAGTTCTGTATTTGAAGATCAAATTTTCTATTCAGCTCTGGTCTTTTCATCAAAAATAATGAAATTCATTCTATTTTATTATTGAATGTCCATCTTTTTCCCTGAAAAGAAGAATGCTTAATTTTGCTGAATAGTTGATTCTTAACTGCAGTCCAAGCTCCTTTATACTCCAGGATATCATATTCCAGGCTCTTTAATCCTGCTAATTCTGATTGTAGCTCCTTAATATTTAATTGTTTTTGTATGCTTGCAATATTTTTCTCCTTGATCTGATAATTCTGAAGTTTGGCTACAATATTCCTTGGAACATTTCATTTTGGGGTCTTTTGAGGAGATGATCAGTGAATTCTTTCAATGGGTATTTTATCCTCTGGTTCTAGGACATCAGGACAATTTTCCTTGATGATTCCTTGAAAGCTGTCTAGGCTCTTTTATTCTATCATAGTTTTCAGGTAATCTCATAATTCTTAGATTTTCTCTCCTGGATCTATTTTTCAGATCAGTTGTTTTTCCAATGAGATATTTTACATTTTTTCCTATTTTTGGTTTTGTTTGACTGCTTTCTTGATATCTCATTGAGTCATTTACTTACATTTGTTCAATTCTAATTTTTAGGGAATTGTTTTCTTCAATTAACTTTTTTATTTCCTTTTGAATTTGACCAAATGAACTTTTAGATGAGTTGTCTTGTTCATAGTATTTTTTTTTCCATTTCACACATTCTGTTTTTCAAGGAGTTGTTTTCTTTTTACATTTTATCAAAGCTACTTTGTAAAGAATTATATGCTTTTTTCATTTTGCTCAATCTATGTTAAGGAGCTTTCTTCAGATAACTTATTTTTTCTTTTCCAAACTCTCCTGCATTTCCTTTCCCCATTTTTCTTCTAACTCTTTTAAGAACTCTTTTGAATTCTTCCAAGAGAGCCTTGTGAGATGGAGACTAATTCATATCACTCTTTGGAGCTTCATATGGAGCCATTTTGCATTTAATGTTCTCAGGGTTTGAGGTCTGTTCTTCCCTGTCTCCAAAAAAAAAAAAAGCTATCTAGGTGAGAGCACTTTTTGCTTTTTTGCTCATTTTTAAAGGTTGAGGTCTGCTCTTAGGGCAAAAGAGAGGTTGTCCCAAGTTTCTTCTACAGATGACATTGGGGCTGATTTTGCTGGCTTCCTTCCCATGCTAGGTAGGTGTGGCTACATCCCACTTGTTATGCTGGGGTTAAGGGGCTCACTATTTCTCTTTTGTAGTTGCATTAGATGTCTCACAGCAAGTCTGCTGATCCCCTGGCTCCTGAATCAGTACAGAGTAACCAATGCTCTTAACCAAAATAAGAGCCTCTTAGTAATTTCCCATGACATCTGGAAGATACTCTGATCTGGGTCCCTGCATTATACCTGCACTTAGGCACCCACCACCCCAGGTCCAATTAAACAGAACTTTTCTGAAGTTCTTCAAAAATATCTTCTGCTGGAAATTTGTGACACTCCAAAGATTTGTAGATTCTCTCACTCCAAAACCAGTTCAGAGACTTGATCTGGTGTTGGTCTGAGGGAAGCCAGAAAGAGTTCAGACAAAGACCTGTTTATTCTTCCATCATCTTGGCTCCACTCCAATATACTCACTTTCAAAAGATGCTCTCCCTTTAGAGATGCTTTAGAATCCTTTCGAATGCTTAAAAACTATAGAGGACCATGACATTGAGTTGTAAACATATTTAAAAGTTCAACTTTCAAAGTACAAGGAGAGACCATATGTTTTATTCATAAGTTCATGAAATTTTAGAACTGGATGGATGAACCACAATCATTATTTGAAACAACTCTTTCACTTCACAGGCAAGAAAACTGAGGCCTACAGAGATTAAGAGTCTCACGCAAGATTATATTACTAAATTGATGGCAGAAACAGGATTCAAGCCAAGTTCTCCTGACTTATAATACAGAGCTTTATATTCCAAACATTCTGCCTCCTTTCAGTTACACACACACACACACACACACACACACACAAATACTTGAATTCCAAGAAGTTTATATTGGGGAAAAAATGGTACAATTTTTTGGATCCTATATCAGAAATATGTAGCCTTAATCTTAGTGGTTTTATTACTGATCAGTGAGTAAACTCTGGATTGTCTCCATTAATTAAGAGAGTTATCACATAAATGAATCTGGATAATATTAAGCCTTATTTTTCTTAGATTTTGATATTTACCATATGAAGGATTTTTGGCTACAGATTTAGCTTTTTGCTTATATTTTGTTTAAAAATAAAAACAGGACTTGTGATTTCAATAATATAGGGTATGGTACTTTCCTCTATCAATGCATGTCAGCAAATTAGTCTTAGCTGCCTATAACATTGAGAGATTAAGTGACTTGCCCAGGATCATACAGAATGTATCAAAGGTGAGACTTGAACTTATATATCCCTGGCTTTGAGAGCAATCCTCTAGCCATTAACACTATAATGCCTCTCTAATTATCTGACAAACTGTGAACATCTAGGACTTGCCTTAAGAGTAGATACTGCTAGGGTAGTGGCTAGAGTACCATCCCTGAGTTCAAATCTGGCCTCAGGCACTTAACACTTCCTACTATGTGACCCTAAGCAAGTCAATTAACCCTAATTGCCTCAGAAAAAAAAAAAAAGTACATATTGTCTGGGTAATTTGAAACACACGACCCCACCATGAAAACTTCCTTCAATACTTTAGTATGCCATACTGCCTAAAATTCTTGGTTTTTTCTCAGTAAAATATTAGGTCACTGTCATGGAACAAAGAGAGAATGAAAAACATATCATTTACTCGAACTGATAGATTGGCAATGAGAAAAATGATTATTAATACTCAATTTAATTCCAGAGCCCATTGTGTTCTACTCCATTTAGGTAGGGATAAATTCATTGATTAATTTACCCAAAGCTAGGAAGTAGTTCAGGGTATAGAAATATTCTATTTGTCCAAAAGTGGCAAGATAATACTCTTTCAACCCCTTATTGGACGTTGTAATAGTCATTATCTCATTGTTAACCCATTAGAGGTTATGGCTATCCGCATGAATTTCCACTCTTCCAAGAGAATATAGATTGTGAGTCCACTGGGAAGAAGGACTTTGGCATATGAGAGTGCCACTGATCTCTTTTTATTAAAATGCTAGCATTATTTTAAAAATGACTAATTACCCAGAAATTATGTCTCTCAAACTTTTTAAATGTCACAGCAAAAAGGGATGGTTAATCTAAGCTACCAGATGGTAGGAAACAAAAGAGAAATAATAATTAGTAATAATAATAATATGTATTTAGTATTTTAAGGCTTGTAAAGAGCTATGCATATGTTAACTCATTTAATCAAAGAGAGTACATAGAAATCTGTATTCAACACACCCCACTGCTTCTAATCCAATCAGGTCCTAGGTAAAAATGACCAACAATACATTCCCACTTTTTAGCTAATTAAAGAAGGCAAAAGTCATACATATTCCTCAAATTCAGATTTGATAAGAATTGATTTTCCTTGGAGAGAAGATTCCATTTTAAAGGAATAAGCAAGTTTTGAGTACAACTCTATTGAAACAGAAAGCTGCTTCCTCAATACAAGCTTGTGGTCCATCGCACTTCCTTTTTTCCAAATGGCAATACTTAACAAATGAAGAGACAAGTTAATGAAATCTAGAAGGTTTTAAGAAATTAAGAAACTTTCTCCCCACACTCAGTTAAAATCTAAACACATAATTTGTTGAAGAAAGTAGAAAACACTCCCCTCTACCATAGAAGTTCTCATAGAAATACTTTTATCTACTGCCAAGATTACAAGAGTGCAGACATGAGTTGTACTGTTTTATACTCAGGGAAAAAAAGCCTTATTTTCTTCACCTGGTACTTGTTCATTAGGCTATCTTTAGTATCTTCTCTTTGACATGAAAACAAAAAGAGATATAAGGATGCATTTGCTCAGACCATTTTACCACCAGATGGACTTCAATATTTTTTTCTGGCGTTGAGACTTGAAGTGACATCTTTGATTGTCCCATAAAACCATCCATGCCCAAAACAGCAGGCTGATTTTGGATAACCCATGCTGGTTAGGGTTAGCACTGGTTTATATTCAGAAGAATAAAGAAAACTGAAAACTTCTATAATATACTTGTCTAGTATCCCTCAATATATCTGTAATGCACTAATTGCAAATGGTATAGATAACAATAAATACAGGGTTTGGTAGAATTACTATGGATTCATTAGTTGCTTTACCCATTTCTACCTAGAAATAATAATAGGTAATTTTTATATAGTGCTTCAAAGTTTTCCAAACTCTTTAAATATATTATCTCAATTGATCCTTACTCTATCTTATGATATCACACCATCCATATGTGGAGCTATCAATTACAGTAAATGGTGAAGTTTTGAACTGTGAAGAGGTTCATTTACCTTGACAATATATTTTCCAGATTTGTCCACATTTATAATGATATTGACACACATATTGTCAGAGCTAACTCAGTGTTTGGGAAGCTCTGAAGGAAAGTGTGGGAGAAGAGAGATGTTAGACTGACTCATAGTGCTTATCTCATTATTGTGTACTATGAAACCTAAATAGTATACTAGCACCATAACAGGAAAATGAAGCGCTTCCATTTGACTTGTCTTAGGAAGATTCTGAAAATCACCTGGCAGCATAAGAAACATTAAGGTTCTTTCTTGAACTAAACTGCCAACCATTCTAAGTCTACCACAGAGACCACAACTCCAATGGGCTTGCCACATTGTTCAAATGTCAAATGTATGCTTACCAAAAAAAAAATTATTTTATGTAGAAGTCACACAGAGCAAGTATATATTCCAGAACATTGTTGAGAGCTGGTTTTGCACAGATTGTTGAAGGGGCTCATAAGCATTCCCAAAGGTGACAGGATAAATTAGCCTTTACCTTATAAACTGCAACAGAAAACAAAAAATGAATAAAGCACAACAGGATAGCCAAGCATTGACTGAATTAAATATAGGCCATGCTAGTTAAATCCTTATTATGCTATGCTTGAAAATTGTTGTAACAATCAGTAAGAAAGGAAAGCAGAGAACTTGGTGCAATCCTTTGTAAAACTTAACCAGCACATCAATTTTCACTCTCAACAAGTCTGAGGAACCTGCCAGATAAAAAAGGTAACTGAGAGAAGACTACCCTTTCTCCTCAAAATTAAAGAGTAATTAAACTGAATGATGGGAAACTTATAATTGTACTGAAGACTAAAAAACCTTCCTCAAGTGAATGGCTTTCAGAGATACCTAGATGAATACTTGTGAATCTGAGGGGGTAAAAGATGTAACAAGGTACAGATCACAGGGAGGTGAAACCAGGCATAGTCAACTGCCTGTGAGGAAACCCCTCTTAAAAACCAGTGCATAAAAACACAAAATATTTTCCACACAAATAAAGTCAGATCTAAGCAATTGGAAAAATATTAAGTACTCTTGGATAGATTGAGCAATAAAATAAAGATGACAATACTACCTAAACTAATCTATTTATTTAGTGCTATACCAATCAGACTCCCAAAAACTATTATAATGACCTAGAAAAAAATAACAACAAAGTTCATATAGAAAAACAAAAGATCAAGAATTTAAAGGAAACTAATGAAGAAAAAAAATCAAATGAAGGTGGCCTAGCTGTACCAAATCTAAAACTATATTATAAAGCAACAGTTACCAAAACTATTTGGTAACGACTAAGAAATAGACTAGTTGATCAGTGGAATAGGTTAGGTTCACAGGACAAAATAGTCAATAACTTTAATAATTTAGTGTTTGACAAACCCAAAGACCCCAGCTTTTGGGAGAAGAATTCTCTGTTTGACAAAAACTGTTGGGAAAATTGGAAATTAGTATGGCAAAAACTAGGCATTGACTCACACTTAACACCATACACCAAGATAAGGTCAAAATGGGTTCATGACCTAGGCATAAAGAATGAGATTATAAATAAATTAGAAGAACATAAGATAGTTTACCTCTCAGAAGAATATAGAATAGTTTACCTCTCAGACCTTTGGAGGAGGAAGGAATTTGTGACCAAAGGAGAACTAGAGATCATTATTGATCACAAAATAGAAAATTTTGATTATATCAAATTGAAAAGCTTTTGTACAAACAAAACTAATGCAGACAAGGTTAGAGGGAAAACAATAAACTGGGAAAACATTTTTACTGTCAAAGGTTCAAATAAAGGCCTCATGTTCAAAGTACATAGAAAATTAACTTTAATTTATAAGAAATCAAGCCTTTCTCCAATTGATAAATGGTCAAAGGATCTGAACAGACAATTTTCAGATGAAGAAATTGGAACTATTTCTAGACATATGAAAAGATGCTCCAAGTTATTATTAATCTGAGAAATGCAAATTAAGACAATTCTGAGCTATCACTACGCACCTCTCAGATTGACTAGAATGACAGGAAAAGATAATGTGGAATGTTGGAGGGGATGTGGAAAAACTGGGACACTGATACATTGTTGGTGGAATTGTGAATACATCCAGCCATTCTAGAAAGCGATTTGGAAATATGCTCAAAAATTATCAAACTGTGCATACCCTTTGATCCACCAGTGTTACTACTGGGCTTATATCCCAAAGAGATCTTAAAGAAGGGAAAGAGACCTGTATATGCAAGAATGTTTGTGGCAGCCCTCTTTGTAGTGGCCAGAAACTGGAAACTGAGTAGATGCCCACCAATTGGAGAATGGCTGAATAAATTGTAGTATATGAATGTTATAGAATATTATTGTTCTGTAAGAAATGACCAGCAGGAGGATTTCAGAAAGGCCTGGAGAGACTTACATGAACTGATGCTGAGTGAAATGAGCAGGACCATGGGGATCATTATATACCTCAACAACAATACCATATGATGATCAATTCTGATGGATGTGGCTCTCTTCAACAATGAGATGAACCAAATCAGTTCCATTTGTTCAATGATGAATAGAACCAGCTACACCCAGCTAAGGAACTCTGGGAAATGAATGTGAACCACTACATAGCATTTCCAATCCCTCTGTTTTTGTCTGCTTGAATTTTTTTATTTCCTTCACAGGTTAATTTTACATGATTTCAAAGTCCGATTCTTCTTGTGCAGCAAAATAACTGTATGGATATGTATACATATATTGTATTTAACATATACTTTAACATATTTAACATGTATTGGTCTGCCTGCCATCTGGGCAGGGGGTGGGAAAAGGGAAAGGAAAAGTTGGAACAGAAGGTTTTACAAGGGTCAATGCTGAAAAATTACCCATGCATATATCTTGTAAATAAAAAAACTATAATAAAAAAGTGCATATACAAGAACATTCAAGTATTAACAAGAGTTGTATTGTTCTATTCACAAATAAGAGCAGAAACTCCAAGAGAGTATTTAACCATCTGGGATATCTAGGTGTCTCAGAACAGCATGCAAGCCCTGGAGTAAGAAGGACAGGAGTTCAAATGTGTTCTTAGACACAAGGTGTGTGACTATGGACAACTCATTTAATCCTGTTTGCCTCAGTTTCTTTATCTGTAAAATGCTCTAGAGAAGAAGGAAATGGTAAACTGCTCCAGCATCTCTGCTAACAAAACCTCAAATGGGGTTAGACCCAACTTAAAAATAATGACAGATTTCATCTAAATCTAAAACTTGAGGCTCCTAAGACATATCCAGTTTATGATATATAAGAGCCTGAAGGTACCTTGAAGCTCATTTAGCCCAGTCCTTCTGATACTACATATGAGAACCAAAAAGGTTAGTTAATTTATCAGAGGCCATAAGAAAAAATTCCACCAAGAGCTATTTATCTAAATATGAGGTAGCCAAGTATAATTTTAAAAAGCACTTTGGCATAGGAAATATGGAGGCTGGGTTTGAATCTAAGTTTGGTCATTTTTGTATGTATGTGATCTAGACAAATTGCTTTTTGTGCCTTGGTCTTATTTGGGGATTGGAGGTTTCTTTTTTTGTTTGTTTTTATTTCATCTGAATCTGACATTTCACTTATTTAAGGAAATAATAATGTAGAAAGTCCTTTCATTGAATCAAATCTGTACTTGTCTGAGACTATTAGTCTTACAAAATTGTCTGGGAATCCTTGCAATTTCTAGTTTTTTGTCATCACAAAGAGAGCTGCTATAAACCTTTTAGAACATACAGGTTCCTACTTGTATCTAATGGCAGCCATCTCCAGGAAAGGGAGAAAAGGGAAAGAAAGAGAAGAAAAGAAATTTCTAAGATAATTTTATTAGATATTTACAAGGAATAGCAAATTCTACATAATAAATTTGCATTTCATATGCAATATTTTTTGTTATACTAAATTATGGAATTGCCATTTTATTCCATAAGTTAAATATATATAAATATATTAAATTGTCTGCAGCAAGAACAAGATTATGTGATGATCAACTGTGATGGATTTATCTCTTCTCAGCAATCAAGTATTTTAAAGCAATCCCAATACACTTGTGATGAAAAGAACCATCCAAATTCAGAGAAAGAACTATGGAGATTGATGTGAATCAAGCATAGTATTTTCATATTTTGTTATGTTTGTTATTGTTGTTTGTTTGCTTGTGATTTTTTTCTTCCTTATGTTTTCTTTTCCTTTTTGTTCTGATTTTTCCTGCATAGTATGATGAATCTGTAAATATGTTTAGAAAAATTATACATGTTTAATATCAGATTGCTTGCTGTTTTGGGGAGAGGGAAGGTGGAAGGAAGGGAGAAAAATTCAGATCACAATGTTTTACTAAGGTGAATGTTGAAAACTATCTTTGCATGTATTTGGAAAAATATAAAAGCTACCAAAAATAAATAAATAAAAGGAAAATAGTTGTTTTAAAAAAAAATGTTGTCTGAAGCACTGAATGTGATCATATTCAGATCACATGATTAACAAGTGTCAGAAACAACAATTGAGCCTATTTCTTCCTCAGTTCCTTCACATACTGTACCATACAGGCTCTTCAAAAGCCTTAATGCACTCCTCCCTGCTAACCCTAACCTCTGTTCACAAATCCCGCCAAAAAGAAAAAAAAATCATAAATGTCCAAGGTAATGACATGTTAGTCATCAGTTTGAGAATACAGAAATACAAAAATACACTAATGTTCTTAATGAGGAAGCAGGTTGAGTAGAAAAATCACTGACTCTAGATGTCAAAAACTTGGGTTCAAAATCTGCTTTTGTTGTTTATTACCTTTTGAACTTGGGGAAGTCACGACATTCCTGGCACTCAACTGTCTAATTTGTTAAATGATGAAGGGAGGATTCTGGGAAGATGGAAGAGGAGTTTGGTAAATTTAAAGCTTTCCAGTTTTCCCCACAAATAGAACAAATTTGCACTTCAGGGCAAACAAAAATTGGTGAAAAATCAAGAAGACTTGGGGCAGAACAGGGGTCTTTCTGATACAACTGATACATCCAGAAAAACCCTAAACTGGGATTAACCTGTCTGAAGTGCAAACACCTCTGGGCTTGCTCCCCAGAAACATCAAGTGGGGATCCCTCAGGCTAGCTTCAGCAGGAGTCACAGACATTTTCATTTCGTGAAGTGTTTATCTAGTGGGGGTGTTGAATCTGGAAAGACAGAATGAACCAATTGGTTGGGAAAATCAGGCCCATGCTGCTGAGATGCAGCCCTGAACAAGAAGGAACCAACATCTGGTGAGTGCAGAAGCAGTGGGGTAGGAGCACTGCTGGCTATGGGTATTTGGTAGAGATTTTAATTTGGGGTTCCTCATCAGAGTGGAAAACTAAATGGAAGCTTCAGGCACCATTCCACACACACACAATTAGAGGTACTTACACTAACCTCTTATTTTTTAAAAAAATGAACTAGCAAAGAAGAAAGAACCCCACATGGAAACATGGGAACAGGGAAGACAGGGATGCATATTCAGAGGAGGACTTTCCTACTTTAGTAGGGAAAAAAAAAAAAGCTTCTACCCCAAAGAGTTCTATGAAATGGCTCCCTGCCCAGAAAGAATTTATAAAAGAATTCAAAAATCAAATGAGAGACATTAAGGAAAAATGAAAGAAAAAATTAAAACCATCCAAGAAAAACAAGAAGATTATGAAAAAAACAAGTTAACCAATTAAAAAAGGAAGTACAGAGTCTCAAAGATGAAAATAATTTTGAAAATTGGAATTAGGCAAGGAGAAACCAGTGAAGCTATGAGGTACCAAGAAATAATAAAATAGATTATAAAATGATGGAATGGGACCAGATAGCCCCGGAGGTCTCTTCCACGTCTAGCTATAAGAGTGAATGAATGAATAAATGAATGAGAGAAGCTTAGAAGAATTAATGGATATGTGGACAAATGAATGATTGAAGACATAATGGAATCTATTATTTAAAGAAAATTAAGACAATAGGTAGACAAGAAGTTGAAATGTTCAAAATTCTGAGATAATCCCATTCCCTCCTCCTCCATAATACTGGGAAAGATTCACCTCCACCAAGCATATTAGAGTTATCCTCATGGCTAAGGACTTTTCTTCTAGAAGTACTAGCTAACTAGGAAAGGATCCAAGATATCAGGGCATACTATCTGATGCAAGCTTCCAAGTGTTGGCCCTGGACCATTTTCTTCTAACACATTGTTAAAAACAGAACATCCTGCCCAGGTCTCGCACTCTTTTAGGCAGAAATTTGTGTTAGTTTTATTCCACTGAGGAAGAGCAGGTTTTGAAAGGGATCAAGTCCAAATGTTTATCTTAGTAGTGTTTGGTTTCACTTAGACGACTCTTGCCTGAAGGACATCCCTTCCCAACTGATCATGTGGCTTAAAGGAAACTTGAAAATAATACATTAATAGAATCATTGGCTTTAAAACTAGAAAGGATCTTGAAGATCCTTTAGTCTAATTCTTTATGTGACAAAATAGATAAGAAGCTGGCCACAAAATGAGGAAGAACTGGGTTCATATCCTACCTCCAATACATAGCTGGCTGAGTGATCCCCAATCACTATACATCCCCAAGGCATACCACAAATTCAAGTGTCCTGGACAATTTGCTGGGATGAGAAGTTGCCAGAGAAAACCTTCTCACCCAGAAGTCCATTTTTATTCCCCATTTTGCAAATGAGGTAACTAACCTCAGAAATCTGAAATGACTTTTCCAAGATCACAAGGACAATCATAAGTGGTAGTGTCAAGATTAATATCCTAGGCCACAACAAGGACTTCAGATAGAGTACCCTGTACCTAGGGGTATACCAGAGAAAGTCATGAACCTGAGAGCTGTTAAATTGCCAGTGTGAGCACTTAGACTTGAAAAATCAGTAAATGCTGCAAAATAAGGGGAAGATTTTTTTGTTGATTGTTTAGACTTATGAAAATTATGAAAATGTCAATAATGCAAATTAAATTAAAAGGTGTCATGGATACATTTCTCCACAAAGAGCTGGTTGTTAACATTTATTGGCAATCCACTGTTTATAATATACTTCCCTGCATCAGAACTCTGAAGGAATATTCCAACAAGAATCTTTTAAAAACATGATTATCCTTTCAGGTTTCCAAGTTTTGATCCACCTTGTAACCTTTCCAATCACTCAATAATTTTATTCTCTATTCAGTTGTCAGAGACCTACATCATCAACTAGAGACCAATATTCTGATAATCTTAGATATGAATATAAAAGGCTTTGAACACTAAATACCACAGAGAGTTAGGAAAAGAGATGACAGAATAACCAGGGGTAAAGGCCCAAAGGATTCCAGCCAAGTTATTGAAGGAGATAGTTCTTCAGAAGGAAGTTTCAATAACAACAACAACAACGACGACCCCCCCCCAAAAAAAAGGATATAACATGATCTAAACTCCAGTGATCAAAAGGAAGTTAAAGTTAAAAACTTGTCCTGGAGAGATGACATCCATGACTAATATCAGAACTTGAATATTAAGAAATTGAGAGAGTGATTTGGAAGGTGTTATTTAATGCTCTAATCCTGAATCAAGTTAATGACTTCAGAATGTAGGACTATACACATAATTTTACCTTAGTGAACCCAATTTCCATTATATTGTATAACATTAAGGTATGCTCTTGGAGTCTGTGTATTAGTCTACATTGAACAGTTTGTAAGAAAGATCTCAGTTCAGAAGCTGAGAATTGGATAAGACCTCAAATGTTATCTAATCTAATCTATCCCTGAATAGGAATATTCTCTTCAATTTCCCCAACCATTAATTAAATAGAATGTAAGTAATGGGGAATATTGTCCTTTCTGCAGCAGCCTAATATACTCTTGAACTTAGCTAAATGTCAGAAAAGTTTTCTTGTCAAAAAATAAAATAAATCTCTCTGAAAATTCAACCATTTGCTCCCATTTTGTCCTCTGGGGCCAGGAAGAAGTCTGAATACCTTTTTCCTCTTCCACGTGATAGCCATGAAGGAAGTTATACTATTGCTCTAAGAAGAAGCATTGAATAGTGGATAGATTGTCAGACTTGATATTTGGAAGAACTGATTCAATCCTACTTCTGACTTGCTATGTGATTCTGGATATGTCACTTAACCTCTTCATAATATCAGTTTCCTCATTTGTAAGATGAAGATTTTGGACTAGATGACCTCTAAAGTCCCTCAAAGTTCAAAATCTATGATACTGGAATCCTCTGATTCTAGTCTAAATATCCTTTGTTCCCTTGACTAATGTTCCTCTGGCATAGTCTCCAGTCCTTCCATCAATTCCCTCCTTCACCTCAGGACACACTAAAGTTGGTCAATGTCCTTCTTAAAATATAACATATTATAAAAGAAGGGAAGTTTTAGGATTCAGAAATATACATGATCTTTGATGGAGATATATATTCCCATTTTACCAATGTTGAGTAGTTGCAAGAAATCTACTAAGGCTATTAAGTGGTCATTTGTTTTATCATAGAAGGGTTCCAGAATATAGTGTCTGTGTTCAAAGAATATAATTTGCATCGACACTATGAAACTCAACATAAAGATATATATGATTGTTTGGTTGGAGAAGTGAGAAAAGATTAAATATTAAAACTGAAAAATAAATTGACAACTCAGAAAAATACTTTTGTGAAGCAGAAACAGCTAAATATTTCATCACTGCAAGCAAGTTTTCAAGTTGCCAAGCTAATAGCATGCACTGGCAAACCATTTGTGGAAGGAGAATTTGTTAAAAAATGCCTTTTTTCTGTTGCCAAAGAGATGTGTCCAGAGAAGGACGATTTATTTAGTACAGTGAGTCTTTCAGGACCTACAATTACACGGAGGGTTGAAGAAATGGGAGACAATCTGCATCAGCATTTGCAAAACTCCATAAAAAAAATTTCATATTTTTCCTTGGCACTCAATGAAAGCAATGATGTTCATGATTCTGCACAACTTCTAATTTTTATTTGTGGGAAGAATGATTATTTTGAAGTCATAGAGGAGCTTGCTGCACTGCAAAGCCTCAAAGGAACTACAGGAGAGGATATCTATGAAAAGATTTGCCAAACTATGAATGGTTTGGAGCTGAACTGGGCTAAACAAGCCAGCATGACAACTGATGGTGCTCCTAGTATGGTGGGGGTCTAAGAAAGGAGTAATTGCTCACATTAACCAAGAAATGGACAGATGGACAAACATAACCATTCTCATCCAATAGCCATACACTTCCTCATCCACCAGCAAGCTCTGTGTAGTAAATCTCTGAAGTGGGACTCTGTTAAGAAGTTAACTTGTGTTAACTTCATTAGAACTAATGCACTAAATCACAATTTCAGGAATTTCTGTATGAGCTAAATGTTGAGTATGAAGATGTTCTATATTACACAGAAGTCCATTGGCTTCTGTGTCGAGGGAGAGTTTTGAAATATTTCTATGACTTACTTCCACAAATTACAACTTTTCTGCTTTCAAAAAACAAAGAAGTACCAGAGCTCAGTGATGCAGAAAGGAAATGGCACCTTGCCTTTCTGACAGATGCAACAGAGCTACTCAACAATTTCAATATGCAACTTCAAGGAAATGGGAAGCTCATCTGTGATATGCAATAACATGTCAAAGCATTTGAAGTAAAATTAGGCCTCCTCATCAAACAAGTGAAGGAGGAAAACTTCTGCCATCTCCCCACAACTCAAAATCTGTTAGGGGAAAAAAAACAATGATTGCATTCCCAAACAAAACATGTGTGGATTCACTGGAAAAATTGCAAAAGGAGTTCCAATTTAGATTTAAAGAGCTTCATCTCCACGAACAGAACATACAGCTTTTCCATAACCCATTTTCTATTGACATTGAAAATGTGGATACAATTTACCAAATGGAACTGGCTGAACTGAAGAATTGTAATTCTCTGAAAGACACATTCAAGTCAAGCAGCCTTCATAATTTCTATGCACCTCTCTCCTCTGAGACATATCCTCATTTCAGGAACCATGCACTCAAAATGGCAGCCATCTTTAGCAGCACTTATGTCTGTGAACAGACTTTTTCTAGAATGAAACATTTGAAATCTCCAACCAGATCAAGACTAATGGATGCACACTTGCATCACTTGTTATGACTAGCAGTGACAAATATGGAACCAGACATAAACCATCCCATGAGCCAAAAGCAGGCCCATAGTTCCCATTGAAATACTGGTAAGTTTGTTGATTTAACTTTATTTCATTTTAAATATTGTATTTGTTCCTGTTTTGTTTCTTCACTTCAAAATAAGATATATGCAGTGTGCATAGGAATTTGTTCATAGTTTTCACTATAGTCCGGCCCTCCAACAGTCTGAGGGACAGTGAACTGGCCCCCTATTTAAAAAGTTTGAGGACCCCTGCTCTGGAATTTCTCTGGGTGGCAATTTGACTTCATTATTAAAAGTATACTACTTCTTACCACTTCTGGGGTATGCCAAGAAGGCCAAACACTCCCCAACATTATCAAATATTGCAAAAGTAGGAGGAGAAGAAAAATCAATTCATAGCATTTACAAGTTCTTTTTCAAACATTTGAGAAGCACAAATATGAATCTGTCAGGGAAAAAATGTTTATTGCTTCTTTCCTTCAACAATTATTAAAAATTGTTTTTTCCCCATCATCTCTCTTCTGATCAGATGGTCATCATTTATTAGTTTTTCCAATGCTCTAATTTGCACCCTAAATCCAAGCTTCTGATTTCATTTCCAAATATTTTTTTTCTGAAGAAAAAAAAAGAAGAGATATTTATAATTATAATATGCATTCTCTAAAATTATTTTATCTTTATAGAGTCAAAATTCATGTGAAAAAATTCTCTCATCAGATGAAGACGCTGAAAAAAACAGAAGTATAGGCAATGATAAATCCTTCAGCATAACCCTGAAGGGAGTCATACATAGGGATAGCACTCATTCATTTAAAACATGACAATCCTTTATCACTTCACAATGCTGTGTTTTCTTAGTAATTGTTTCCCAGTGACTGAGTTTTTCTCTAGCATAAAAAAAAATTACAACAGGAAAAATCATCAGACTCTGGCCCTTGGATAACCTTCAACTTAAGTCACAGAGAAAACTTCCAAAGGGTAACTGCCTGCCTTCCTAATGAGTGTCACAGAACTTTTACCTCCAAGAAAGGTTCTCAGTGATTGCTTTACTGGATATTAAGGAAGGCATCAGAGTCTAACAGAAAATCTTAATCAAACCCTTAGTTTGACTTAGTCAAATGATTAGTTAATTTACTTTAAATGCATTTAAAATTCTGCTGCCTAATGAGGAAATTGGTAGGGGTTTTGTTTTATTTTTCTACAAGATCATTTGGTAAAGATGAAAGAGGACTGGAAGAGAATGAGATTGAGAATGAAGATGGAGTAGGAAAAAATGGGAGTTAGAAAATCAGAATCTAGAATTTGCCCTTAACCTTGGGTAAAACCATAATTTCTTCAGCTATAAAATGGGGAGAATGAACTTTTACAATCTTTTCCAGCTGCAAGATTCTATGGCAAGTTACTTTAGACTTGGAAATAACAACAATAACATGAC
This sequence comes from Antechinus flavipes, assembly GCF_016432865.1. Taxonomy (NCBI): domain Eukaryota; kingdom Metazoa; phylum Chordata; class Mammalia; order Dasyuromorphia; family Dasyuridae; genus Antechinus; species Antechinus flavipes. The sequence goes on from NC_067398.1 coordinate 510,696,167, forward strand.
ACCAACAACAATACTAATGTCATTTATATAGAATTTTAAAGTTTGCAAAATATTTTGCCTATAACTCAGGAGCAATAAGCAGGTTTTCTTCGGGTCTTCCTAACTCCAAACCCAACAATCTATTTATTTAACCATATAACCTGAACTTGTCACATCTTCTTCTGACCCTAGAAACAATAGTATTTGATCAACTATCTCCTGAATTTATAATTGTGTGACTATTATATAAGGTAAAATAGGAGAGAAAAGGAAATCCGTTCATTCATTTATTCATTCATCCATCTAACTAAGAGTTACTACATGTAAAGCATGAATAGGTAGGTCTTGGAGAATACTACTTATACAAAGAAAAGTAACATACAGATAACTGCTTGCAAGAAGCTTACAAAATGGAATATTTTATTCTTTTTGTTCTTTTCTTATGACTTCTCAAGCCTCTCTGAAATAGAAATTATGCACATTATGCAATGTTATGTGCTAAAGATAAAGCAATTTCAGTTATCTTCAAGAACATGAATGTAGTAAAAACTCAACAAACTGAGAAGAGAGAAGTATAATGAACCATCACTCAGACCTTGATCAGATAAATACTCTTTCCCCATGACCTAGGGATGTAACAGAAAAGAGGTCTCTCTCTCTACCTCTTCTCAGTGCTGAGGAATATTTAAAGCTAAGAATTTTGCTCTGGCAAGAACAACAACAGTGAAGCAGGACATTTGGTATTCTTAATTTCTTGAAGGTTATTATTCTCTCAACATTTATATTTGTGTCCCCCGCACTTGTCATATAGCAGGCATTTGATGACTTTTTCTTCTTCATTCATTCATTCATTTGTAGAATGCTAGTCTTGAGTCAAGAAAACTTAGGTTCAAATGCCATCTCAAATTCATGATCAAGTCATTTAATTTTTTTGAGCCTTAGCTTCCTCATCCATAAAATAGAGATAATAATTGCAATTCCTACTTCACTAGATTACCTTCAGGTAATATATGTAAATTTTTTACTTAAAAATATTTTATAAATATCAGTTAATATTATTATTATGGTTTGGTGGACTTTTCAATTCATTGATGTCACTATTCCCTTCACCAATTGAGCTTTTAATTCTGCCATGCCTTCCATTTCAAAAAATTCTTGTCTAAAGATATGGTACTGATACCTAAACCAAGTAGGTTGAAAACAGAGAAAGAAAATTATAGACCAATCTCCCTAATGAATATTGATGCTAAAATCTTAAATAAAATATTAGCAAAAAGACTACATAAAATCATACCCAGGACAATATACCATGACCAAGTAGGATTTATACCAGGAATGCAGGGCTGGTTCAATATTAGGAAAATTATTAATATAATTGATCATCTCAATAACCAAATTAACAAAAACCATATGATCATCTCAATAGATGCAGAAAAAGCATTTGATAAAATTCAACGTCCATTCCTATTAAAAACATTGAGAGTATAGGAATAAATGGACTTTTCCTTAAAATAATCAGTAGCATCTATTTAAAACCATCGGTAAGCATAATATGTAATGGAGATCAACTGGAACCATTTGCCCACTATCACCATTACTACTCAATATTGTATTAGAAATGCTAGCTTCAGCAATAAGAGTTGAGAAAGAGATTAAAGGAATTAGAGTATGTAATGAGGAAACCAAATTATCACTCTTTGCTGATGATATGATGCTATACTTAGAGAACCCCAGAGATTCTACTAAAAAGCTATTAGAAATAATCCACACTTTTAGCAAAGTTGCAAGATACAAAATAAACTCACATAAGTCATCAGCATTCTTATATATCACTAATAACATCCAACAGTTAGAGTTACAAAGAGAAACTCCATTTAAAGTGACTACCAATAGTATAAAATATTTGGGAATCTATCTGCCAAGGGAAAATCAGGTACTATATGAGCAAAACTACAAAATACTTTCCACACAAATAAAGTCAGATCTAACCAACTGGGAAAATATTAAGTGCTCTTGGATAGGGCAAGCAAATATAATAAAGATGACAATACTACCTAAACTAATCTATTTATTTAATGCTATACCAATCAGAGTGCCAAGAAACCATTTTACTGACCTAGAAAAAATAACAAAATTCATATGGAAGAACAAAAGGTCAAGGATTTCAAGGGAACTAATGAAAAAAAATCAAATGAAGGTGGCCTAGCTGTACCAGATCTAAGATTATATTATAAAGCAGTGGTTACCAAAACTATTTGGTATTGGCTAAAAAATAGACTAGTTGATCAGTGGAACAGGTTAGGTTCACAGGAAAAAATAGTCAATAACTTTAATAATAAAAGTTTTTGACAAACCCAAAGACCCCAGCTTTTGGGATAAGAATTCATTGTTTGACAAAAACTGCTGGGAAAATTAGAAATTAGTATGGCAGAAACTAGGCATTGACCCACACTTAACACCATACACCAAGATAAGGTCAAAATGGGTTCGTGACCTAGGCATAAAGAATGAGATTATAAATAAATTAGAAGAACATAGAATAGCTTACCTCTCAGACCTCTGGAGGAGGAAGGAATTTGTGACCAAAGAAGAACTAGAGATCATTATTGATCACAAAATAGAAAATTTTGATTATATCAAATTGAAAAGCTTTTGTACAAACAAAACTAATGCAGATAAGAATAGAGGGAAAACAATAAACTGGGAAAACATTTTTACTGTCAAAGGTTCTGATAAAGGCCTCATTTTCAAAATATATAGAGAATTAACTCTAATTTATAAGAAATCAAGCCATTCTCCAATTGATAAATGGTCAAAGGATATGAACAGAATTTTCAGATGAAGAAATTGGAACTATTTCTAGCCATATGAAAAGATGCTCCAAGTTATTATTAATCAGAGAAATGCAAATTAAGACAATTCTGAGATATCACTACATACCTCTCAGATTGGCTAGAGTGACAGGAAAAGATAATGGGGAATGTTGGAGGGGATGTGGGAAAACTGGGACACTGATACATTGTTGGTGGAATTGTGAATACATCCAGCCATTCTGAAGAGCAATTTGGAATTATGCTCAAAAAGTTATCAAACTGTGCATACCCTTTGATCCACCAGTGTTACTACTGGGCTTATATCCCAAAGAGATCTTAAAGAAGGGAAAGAGACCTGTATGTGCAAGAATGTTTGTGGCAGCCCTCTTTGTAGTGGCCAAAAACTGGAAACTGAGTGGATGCCCATCAATTAGAGAATGGATAAATAAATTGTGGCATATGAATATTATGAATATTATTGTTCTGTAAGAAATGACCAGCAGGAGGATTTCAGAAAGGCCTGAAGAGACTTACATGAACTGATGCTGAGTGAAATGACCAGGACCAGGAGATCATTATATACTTCAACAACAATACCATATGATGATCAATTCTGATGGATGTGGCCCTCTTCACCAATGAGATGAACCAAATCAGTTCCATTTGTTCAATAATGAATAGAACCAACTATACCCAGCGAAAGAACCCTGGGAAATAGTGTGAACCACTAGAATTCCCAATCCCTCTATTTTTGTCCTCCTGCATTTTTGATTTCCTTCACAGGTTAATTGTACACTATTTCAAAGTCCAATTCTTCTTGTGCAGCAAAATAACTTTATGGACATGTATACATATATTGTATTTAACATATACTTTAATATATTTAACATGAGTTGGTCTATTTGCCATCTGGGTGAGGGGGTGGGTGGAAGGAGGGGAAAAATTGGAACAAAAGGTTCCAATTACCCAGGCATATATCTTGTAAATAAAAAGCTATAATTAAAAAAAAAAAAAAAGAAATTCTTGTCTACTTATATAGCAGTTCTCCCTAGAGAACCACCTGGAATCAATGCTGGAATGTTAATGGACCAATCAGCCAATTTTTCATTATTACTACAATACTGACTTAACATGTCTTTAATAATATTTTTACAACATTCCTCTTACATAGAATATGATTGGTAATATTTGCCCATACTAATTTTTACCATTGGCTTTTAAATGCTTTGTCATTTTGATTATTTTGAGATTGTGACTTATGTGAAAAAGAACTATAATATTTTTCATCATTTATTAATACCTAGCTTGATATGATTAGAAATTGTCTAACCCAAAAGAATTTAGACTGATTTCAGAAACTTCTTAGGAAAGACAGATAACTGCAGGGAATGCTTGGATATCACTCAGGTTTTGGGTCCACCCAGTGTTTATATTATGGTTTCTGCAAATTTGAACGTTAATTCTTATTGATATACAACTCAATGGACTTGCCTGGAACTGCTCTCTCACAAAATGGCTTACCTGTTACATGTGAAAGTTTATAGTCCCATAGCATATAAGAAATATATTCTACTCATATATTAGTAATTACATAAATAAAATTATTGCTGTATATTCAATTTAATCTATGGATATCTTAGCCATTGGCTATTCATATATTATTTAAGAATAATATCATATATTATTCCTATGTTACATAAGATATTAACTATTGCATAGACATTCAATTCATGAAAGATAGATCATCAACCTTATATTATTAACATATCCTAACTATTATGTTATGAGAAGCTTTACATTATGAGAAACCAATTAATCTCACCCTCCAAAGACTTTCAGTCCTATAGAGAATGCCCATTAATTTCACAACTATCTAAGTTCCTTTGTGTTAGGAGTCTTACAAAGTGATGTCAGTTGTCTGATTTTAGCATCATGCTTAGCAGTTCTCTAGTATAGAGTTCACACCTTTCACACCTTTAAGAGTTCACACATTAGTTCATACATTAGCATTCAAGATTCACATGTCAGGAACCCACAATCCCATTCTATCGGAGGAGGAGTCAAACTTTGAGTTCACACCTCAAAAGAGCATATAAAGGAACAAGCACTAGAGACTTTGAGAGATGGATAAAGCAGGAGTCAGTTGAGATTGAGAAGCCAGAGACTGCAGTTAGGCAGAGTGGGAGATTCAGAAGAAGAGAGGCTGAAGCTGGAATAGGCAAAGAACTGGCAACAGGAACTCTTGGAACCAAGGAGAAATAGGTTTCTAAGAAAGCTAACTAGGTTATTTTGGAAGATACAATAAAGGACTAAACTTTTAACACCTGGCTGCAATTGAGGTGATTATTACTTTGAACTGAAACTAAGGCTGCCTCCAGAAGCTCCCCAAGAAATCTGCTCCCAGAGAACAATCATATTTTAAAGAAGAACAACACTACACCTTTGATTAGTTATCAGTTGCTACTTCAGATCCATCAAATCCTAACTCAGCTTTTCATATGCTTTTCTATGCTTTTCATAAAGATAGTTTTGGTGACAAATGTTATTGTCTCATACCATGGCATCCTTCAAATGAACTAGCATAGGATAATTTTATTTTTTTTGGAGGGGGGAGGTTATCAACAGGACAGAAAACTGGAGGGCACTAATAAAACATAGATGGACATAGCGAGATCCAATAATATATCAACCAAATATTAATTGAATATGCTTATAATTAACATATTATTAAATCAGGATAATAAATGAATGATATATATATATATCACTTAAAGATTAACTTAGTACATTCTATTGTACTGATAAGCAATATTAAACATTGTAGAGGACTGCAGATAGTGGGGGAACTCTGAGTAAGGTATAGGAACCTTTAGCCCAGAGGGAACCTGCTGACAGTGTCTGGTTTGGCTCCCCATCTTCCCTAAGGTATCTCAGACTTCCTGAGAAGTGAGGGAGGGTGTGACTTGTGTTCTACTTGAAGCAAGGGATACTTACAGTAAGAGGAATTTACATATCAATAGTAGGGTGCTTATAGTTAACATAGGCCAAGTGTACTGTGTTGATATAATGCTACCATAATTAGAAATTTGTGCAGTGTACTGTGATGATGTGGTGATGTAATGGTTCTACAGTTGGCACATGCTCAATGTACTATAGTGATATAATCCTATTAAGGTATTTAAGGGCTGAGAGGACTTGAAATAAACTGACTCCAAGTTTGACCATTCTCGTGAGTCTCCTGTCTTCTTCACTCCTTCACTAAGACCAAGGACTTGGGCTGGTCCCAAGGTCTCCAGAGAGTATATGTATATGTATATATATGTATATATACATATATATGAAATAATTTTTATGTGAATTAACTTAAAAGGCATATAAATTAATGATCTTTAGATATATGATTGTTGTATAAATTTATTCCTTTAAATAAATCATGCACTCATACTCCTAATGCTGTACTCCTCTCTGAAACCCTCTATATTACACATTTCACTAAGGAGATAGTCTTCTTCTGCCTTTCTTTCTCTACCAAACAAATTTCTTCCTAGAACTATTTCAGATTTTGTGACTTATTCTCATCACTATCACAGACCTTGCTTTTTGATCTTAAGACATCACACACACACACAAAAAAAAAAAAAATACTGATAAATGTTTTTTTTTTTTTTTTTATTTTGTCAGTACAAGTAGTTTAACCTTATCAGGACTGCTGAATGGTTTCCTGTGAATGAAACTTCCTAAGTTAAATTCAGCCCAATCTCCAACTTAATTCAGAGATCACCTATTTATCTATGTTAACTGGTGACTTTTATGATTTTTCTCTTCCAATTGCCTCCTGTGTTCATACCAAAATGCATTTTTCATACATTTTTCCATTCTAGAGGATTATGCCAATCTCTATATTTTTATGAACTTCACTGAGGATATTTTATAACATTCTGAGTCAATGTAATTAATATAATGCTATCATTAAATGAGAGAACCTTGCTATCACTGGAGACTTCATTTGTTTGAACTTTGTTCAGGGCATCTTTTAAGACACTGCTAAATGTTTAGGTGAATATATAGCCCTCTATTTTAATCTTCCCAAGATGTTAATGCTCAGACAACCAACAAACAAAATTATCTCCATGACATCTATGATTTACTTTTTATTACTTCATTTGTACATATATTATATGATAATTTTTTTAATGAAAACAGCTATCAAAATTTTTTTGCACCTGACCATCTGCAAAACAAATGATTTCTATGTTCTTTAATATATCTCTCACCATGTAACAATATAGCCTTTGTCAAGTGAGATTGCCTATCACTCCTTATCTAATGCTTTATCAGGTTCAAGAATTCTTCCTCCATCTGCTGCTTCTTAATAGTTCTGAACTCTATCCATTTTTTCTATGGATAGCATGGGAGACTATCAAATGTTTTGCAGTAGTCTAGGTATATTCCACTCACTATGACCATCAAAGTAGCATCCATTATAACTGACACATAGAATTTTATAATTTTCAAAACATTTCATAGACATTATTTCATTCTTATAATAATCCTAGGGATTAAGTATCATAAATGATATCTTCATTTTAAAGGTATAAGGAAATTCAAGTTCTGAAAGGTTGTCATGATCATGATCAACCAAGAAATTATCAGTCTAAATTCAAACATAAGTATTCTTGACTCATCCAGCATTCTATCCACTACTCCATGCTGCTTCCTTCTCAAGCAATAGAACTGATATACTGAAATCCTAAGATAAATTAGGATGGGGAAAACCCTATGGAGGACTTTGAAGACTAGACAGAAAAAATACATTATAGCAGATATGATATTTTCTAAATTACATCAGAGAGGATGAGCAAGACTATAGAAAGAAGTGATAGGGTGAGGTAAGGAGTCACAAATGGACTGAGAAAAGCAACAGAGAATGAAATGAGCATCAGAAAGCAAATGTTGGATTAGAAACAAGCCACAAGAAACAAGTTCTGTTGTTTTCAATACAGGATTTGTTGAGGTTTTTTGTTTTTCATGGACTTTAGTGAGATAACATCTGTGAGGCACATTGAACTTCTTGGAAGAAAAACACTGTACACACAAGGCATATTGTTCAGAATTTTAAGCACACATATTTTTAAAAGGCAGCCCTCAATTCATGTGAGCTTTCTTGGAAACTCTGATTTAAAAACATGTAGAGTGATTCAACAGATCAGCAAGAATAAGTTTTTCTTATTTGCAGCCAAATGAGTTACAGCCCCCTCCCCTTTCTCTTTCTTTCTCCCTTCCCTCCCTTTCTCTCCCCTTAAATCGCAGCCAAGGGTAAACTCCCCAGGTATTTCTACCATCACCTAAGTCATTTGAAGAACAGTCTGACAAAAATGTAAATCCAAGTATTCACTAAGTAAATCCATTTCATTTTAGCCAACTTTGCATCTGACATCATCTTATTTTCTATGATGACCAAATAAAAATCACAAGGTACTTACTAAGGTTACATTAGGAAATTTAGTCACCAGATATAAGAAAGGCCTTTCTAGCTGAAGCTGAATAATTACATAAGGGATCAGTCCTTAACCATAACACTTAAGTCCCTACCTCATTCTCTCTGAGCCAGGAATTGTCTTCAAAGCTGGAGATAATCTAAGAAAAGTGGTCTGCTGGGTTTTGTTTTTGTTTTTTTTTTTTTTTTGATGAAGTGTAAAGTGGAAAATTTTCCACTGAACAGACTTGTAGTAATACAGAAAAAAGAAACACTTACCCAAATGCCTTGTAAATATTCTATACTGCATGTAGCATTGTGAGAGAAGTCCCTCACAGATTGCAATTGTCCACTGAAACAAATTTATGTAACTGCCAAGAATTCAGAAGATGTCTCCTAACCCATTTCAGATGACAATTTTTATCCTCTCTGGCTTGTAGGTTTGCTATGATACATTTGAATTCCTAAACTTTTGTGTTTAGGTAGCATTTATAGGGGTCCCAACAAAAATTCTCTAATTTGGAATTGGCAATTAGGCACCAAACTTTTTTCTAACCATTCAACTTTATGTCAGAGTAAACTTAAACTTTGAATCTTTGCCTGTCAAATTGAGAAAGAATTTCTGGTTTCTCCGTTGAATAGAAGGAATAGTCACAATAACTATTCTGGAACCTTTGGCTAGTGATCTTTACTTTATGGAAATTTTCATTGATCTTTTATAGAGGTCATTCTACCTCAGGCATTCAATTGTTCTAAGACTGGGGTTTAAAGTCAAGGATTACTTTATCTTAAACAAGCTTTTCTCATGGCTCCAGCAACAAGTAAAAAACAGTATGAAGTGTAACTTTATCTGATTGCATGGGGGTGTCACTGGGTCTCCACTCCTCTCAATACTTCTGGAATCTAATCATTGAGGATGCTCCCTCCATTAATCTAGATTGCAGTTTCATCCATGCTTACTTGTCCTTTGTGACTCTTATCCAATTCAGACCTTAATTTCTCTCTTTAAAAAAGAATATTTATTTAAAACTATGTACAAAATAAGAAAAAAACAAAATAGAAAAGGACAGAAAAAGGAAAATAAAAACAAAACAAAACAAAACATTGTCATATGTCCAACAGAACACCAGGGAGGATTTAAAATGTGTAAAAATAAATGAACATGTCAAGAAAGCATATATAATAATAGAAAACATCATATTAATGACTGTTCATCTTTTCTTTGCTTCTTTGGAAATTATTCTTTTGTTCTCTGCTGTGCACTTTTTTACTTTATTCTTTTTTCCCCCTTTCCTTTTTTTTCTCAATCTCCCCGAAACAGGTCAAACATATACATGTATACATATACATATGTGGTTACATATATATTCAAACAGAGGTACATAAATCTGTATACATACATACCTATGCCTACATGTACACATATATACATACATATATATGCATACACATTTACACATATGCAGATATGCATCTAAAATTATTAATATAGCTACTATATAATATAGATTTCCCTCCTGATTAAATCTGTTTGACTTTATCTAAGATCAGTGATTACTAACCCTACTTTTTTCTAATATTTTTTACTCTTGATCTCTGTTATTGTATTTGTGTAGATCTTATTTCCTATCACTGTTAACTCTTCTACTTTAATTCTACTCCTTACCTTGCCTTGCTATTATCTTAATCTCCCTCACTCATGGATCCCTCTTTTATCTTCTCACTGAAACCTTTCCCTCCTTCTTTATCCTTTCCAATTAATCTACACATCTTATCCCACTGGTGTTCCTTATCAGAAAAGATTTCTTCAATCTTCCTAGACTCAGAACCAGACTCAACTTCTTGGCTGAGACTACTTCCAAATCCAGCTAGTCCCAGGAACCCTGACCTCCTTACTCTTTCTATAGAATTAGTCTAGAGGTACTTATAATTCACATTGGTTACAGTCACATCTTGGAGTTTTTCTTTGGAACTTCTTCAGTTGTTCCAAGATGACCCCTGTTCTGAGTAGAGTTTTATTAGTTTTTCACTAGTCTATGTTTACCTGAAGACACTATTTTATTTTGTTTGTGGGGAAAAATCTGGAAAGCTTGGAATTCTGACCTGTTCTATTATAGTCCCAGAATACTCCTCCCTTAATTTCTCTTAATAATATTAGAATACCAATAGGTGCTTTTCAGCCTCTATCATTTCCATTTTTTTTTCCATTTTTTCTGCAACACTTGTCTTCTGCATTCAGCATGAATGCCATGAACTGAACCAGCGAGAAAAGAGAAACTTACCTTCTCTTGCTTACCTCTTTTTAATCTTGGTTCCAAAAAAAAAAGGGGGGGGGGCTGATGGTACCTATTTCTGTTCTTTTTTGTTTGTCTTCAATTTCAGGTGCTGACATGATTCTACTGGAATGGCTTTTGAAGCCATCATGACCTGAAAGCTAGAATTGCAGATAGGATGGTAAAGCTAGCCAGCCAGCCATGGAAACCTGAGAAGTCAGAGTGCCTAGGACTTAACCCAAGAAAGATTTTGTACTTGAAACCAGGATTATGCTTTATAAGAGTTATGCTAAGCTATGAAAATAATCTCCAAAAAATGAGACAGGTATAAAGGGAAAGAGAGATTATACTTCCCATATGTTGGAAGAAGTAAATTTGTATATTTGTGATTACATCTTTTGAATTAAATATTCCCCTCTGCAAAATTTCACTGTGTTGTATATATAGTAAATACATGTTATATATGTATCCATTTTCCTCCATTAGAGAAAGAAAGTTCTTTGGAAGATACTTATTTCATTTTTGTGTTTGTTTTCCTACTATAGTACCTGGTACATAGTTAGAACCTAATAAATTCTTATTATATGAATGTAGTAAATATATGTACATATGTATTTACATATCTTTGTATATATATTTATATATATGGCAATGTGCTTATTACTGTTATATGGAATGGGTATAAAAAGACAGAAAGAAAGTAATCCCTTTACTTTAGGAGTTTACATTTTATCTAGTGGACAAGATGAATGTTCACGGGTCTACACAAAATGGATATAGGAGGATAAAGGAGAAACAATAGCTGTCGAACAATCTAAAAGCATTTGTTAAAGTATTGTGACAAATTCTAGAGACACAAAGTCAAAAGTGAAAGAATTTCTCCCCTCCAGGAATTTATATTCTAATAAGGAACATAGAATTTGCAAATATAGTGGCATATTGGCACTCTGCTTTGAAATTCTTTGAATTTGATGTTTGATACATTTTGAAGAGGAAAAGTGCTTCAGTCCCTAATTGATAAATGCTCAAAGAATATGAATAGACAGTTTTCAGATGGAGAAATTAAAACCATCTAGAGCTATATGAAAAAAATATGCTAAAATCACTCTTGACTAGAGAAATATAAATTAAAACAATTCTGAGTTAAAACTTTATAATTCTCAGATTGGCTAAGATGACAGGAAAAGATAATGACAAATGGTGGAGGGAATGTGGGAAAACTAGAACACTAATTCATTGTTGATGGAATTGTGAAATGATCCAAGCATTCTGGAGAGCAATTTGGAATTATACCCAAAGGGCTATAAAATTGTACATACCCCTTGACCTAGTAGTGTCACTACTGGGTCTTTATCCCAAAGAGATCATAAAAGAGGGAAAAGGGCCCACATGCACAAAAATGTTTGTAGCAGCTTTTGTGATGGCAAAGAATTGGAAAATGATGTCCATCAATTGGAGAATGGCTGAATAGGTTATGGTATATGAAAATAATGAATGTTATTATTCTATGAAAAATAAGCTGATTTTTAAAAGGCCCAAAAAGATTTACATGAACTGATACTGAGCAAAAAAAGCAGATCCAGGAACACATTGTACACAGTAAGAGCAAGATTTTGCTGTAATCAATCATGACAAATTAGTTCTTTTCAGCAGTTCAGTGATTCAAGGCAATCCCAATAAACTTGGATAGAAAATACTATCTGCATTCAGAGAAACTGAATATAAATCAATGTGTGCCATGTTTACTTTTTTTCTCTTCTGTTTTTCTCTCTTATTATTTTTCCTTTTTGTTCTGATTTTTGTCTCCCAACATGATTCATAAGGATATATGTTTTTAAAAGTATATGCATAAACAAAAAAATGATATTTTAAAGTATAACTAGGGGAAAATTTTTTTTAAAAATTTTTAAAGAAAGAAATACTTCAGCATTTGATTCTTGCTTGGCACTCATCACACTTGGTTATTCAATTAGTTAAACAGTAGGGATGTGAGATTGGCCCAGCTTCCTTCACTGCTATTGCCTTCTGTGTAAGCAACTCCTTCGTGGTGAAGAGTGCAGTGGGCATGACTGTCAGGTTGAGTCTATAATGCTGAGATTGTGTGTGTCAGTGAGACAATGAAGAGCAGCTCTCACAGGATCATGTGGCTGTAATGCATAGTCTCCTGGCTCCCAATATAGAAGTATGGTAAAGAGCATGGAGCAGCCAATGTGTTCATCAAGAGGAGAAGCAACACAAGCAGAAGGAGAGGTGGTGGCCTGAGCAACAGCAGCCAGAGCCTAGACAGAGGTTGATGTGGTTGCAGCTGGCAACTGCAGACCAGGACTCCTGGCAGCCCTGAGCCCCAGACACTGACCAGAGTCCTGAGCAATGGAGGGCAAGGAGCCATAGCTTCCTCCTCCACACCCAGCCCTTACTCCCTACCCCCAAAAAAGCTTGAATGGAGAGGAGTGAAAGAAGAGTAGAAAGGTCATGGTTCCTCTCAGAAAATAAGTTGGGTCAAGATAGGAGGAGCCTTGCTGGACTGAGTTGAGCTGACTTGTTTCTCTACATTTGGAAGCTCCACTTGCCCCTTTGTGGAACTGGATAGGGAAGGATAGTTAGGCTGCAGACTGGAAGACATACTCCTTATGAGAAAAATTTTATTGGTACTCATAGATTTTCACTACTCGTTTCCTCTGGAACCAATTAATAATGAGCATAAAAATACCAGTGTAGAAGTATATACAAGACACATTCCTTACTTTCAATGTATAACCAACCTAAATTCTTTTTTGCTTATATATTTCTTTGATGTCATCTTCACTTCTACTCCATAATTACTTGTTTGAAATTTGTTGCTCATATCCAACATGATCTTCTACATTGTCCTTTGTTTGATTTTCCAGTTTCTTGGAAACAACAGAGTTCCACAATCCACAAATATATAACATTGGATAAATATGTGTGTGTATGTGTGTGTGTGTGTGTGTGTGTGTGTGTGTATTATTTATTTATCTAATGTTCTGTGTTTGTGAATGGTGGAACTCTATTGTTTCCAAGAAACTGAAAATCAACCATACATGTAAAGGAACTAAAAACCTTTGCAAATGTTGGTTTCTCCCCAGAGTGTCTCTTTTCAGGGATCTGAAGAGTCTGCATCTATGTGTCTTTTTTCTTGATAAAAGAAGTCAGAAGACCAACATTTCTCTTCTCTTGAATTCTCCCAGAATCTACCCTACACAGCCAAGGAACATTGAGTTATTGCCATCAATGATGGTAGCTCCATGCAAATGACGCTTTGAGCCAAAGGTTACATATGTATGTGTGTGCTTATACATATGTATATATAAATGTGTGTATAAATATATACACAAATATATATGTGTGTGTTTGTATATACATATACATATGTGAGAGAGAGAGAGAGAGAGAGAGAGAACACTTTGTCTCCATATTTCATGCCTTCCTATTGGTTGACTCCCATGGCTAGAATTCTCTCCCTTCTTATTTGTAACTCCTGGCTTCTTTGGCCTTGTCAAGACTTAGTTCAGATCCCAATTTGGCCTTCCCAAAATGCTCTGTCCCTTCCCTTTCTCAATTCTCCTAAAAGTGCCTTCCCTCTGAAATTACTTTCCATTTACATGGCATAAACCATAAATATATACCATTATTTCATTGTTTTCTCCTCCCATTAAAATGTGAGCTCCTGGAAGGCAAAGAAATATGTTTTTGCTTTTTTCTATATCCCCAGAACTGAGTGCCTGTCTCACTGTAAATACTTGACAAATACATATTGATTGATCATGGACTGACTGACATACTGGGAGATTCAAGAAAGTGATTTTCCCTAAGTTTGAGAGCTCAAGTTAAGTAAAATACAAAAGCAATCTGTCTCTTGGTGTCACATATATCTTTCAGAGGCAACATGATATAACAGAGATGTCAAAAGACCGGGATTTGAATCCAGACACTAACATGTAACATCTAAATGAAGATAAGTAGATCACCTCTGCTTCCTGAGTATTAATACATACATTTCTTTTTCCATAAGGCTACTGTGAGAAAATGAGTTTTTCAAGATTTTAATCTGATGTTCAAAATCTTATAAAAGTCTGAATTGTTGATATATATTAGGGATTCTTGATCTACTAACCTGGACTTGTTCTACAGTGAAGCCTCCTAGAATTTCCAGTTTATAAATGGATGTAGGTTCTGTGCAAAGATTTGTTCATAAAATCCCCACTCCTGTGATGTAAACTACATTTTCCAGAACTGAGCCAGATCCCTGGCACAGATGCTTAAATGTAGAAGAGCAAAATAATTCATATACTATCAAAATTACAATTCTTCCTGTCCCAAATGTCATTGTGGGATTTAAAGTTTCAAATATGGCCATGCATCAAATATATAAAGTTATCCAAACCAGGAATAATTTCATAGGGGATGCTGATCAAGTGAAGTATTATTTTATAGAAGAATTTATATTTTTTTAATGATCAGATCTTTACATGTAGAAGTCCTTTCATTCTTCTTACGTATGTAACCATATAAAATAAGTATACAAATCAAACATTTACTGATAATAAATCATAATTTTGCAACTCCCACATTTATTTACATGACTCCATATGGGGTTGCAACTCATAGTTTAGGAAGTCTTGCCCTATACCATTACAATTATAGATTTAATAAAAAAAAAACTCAATTATCATGCTAGGCTCTAATACAAAGGCAAAAATTAAATAGTACCTTACTTACAGCTTTAATTATGTGCCCATCAATTGAATAATGGCTGAATAAGTTATGATATATAAATGTAATGTAATACTATTGTCCTATAAAAATGATCAGCAGATTGATTTTAATAAAGCCTGGAAAGACTTAGATAAACTGATGCTGAGTGAAATGAGCAGAATAAGAAAACATTGTACCCAGTAAGTGCAAGATTACGAAATGATCAAACATGATAGACTTAGCTCTTTTCAGCAATTTGATGATCCCATCTATTGGACTCCAATAGATTTTAGATAAGAAAATGTCATCTGCATCCAGAGAGAGACCTATGGAAACTAAGTTTGAATCAAAGCATAGTATTTTCACATTTGTTGTTGTTTGCTTTTTCTTTCTCGTGTTTTTTTCCCCTTTTGGTCTGATTTTTCTTGTGCAACATGACAAATATGGAAATATGTTTAAAAGGATTGTACATGCATAATCTTAAAGAAAAAAAGGAGATTATATTCTTTAGTGAAAGACATGTATGGAGGTAAATATACAAGGTATATATAAGAATAAGGAGAATAGCATTGGTAACCTGGGGCTGGAGATAAATCTAAAAATAGTTAAATTCTGGTTAAGTTCTAAAATTGTAAGGAAAATTTTCTTTTTGTATTTTTAAATGACTTTATTAGTCGAATGAGACTTGTATATGATAGATTGGCATAATACAAGCACCTCAGAGACTACAGAAAAGCCAAGGGCAGCTTGACATAAATTTCTTTGGAGTTTTTCCTCCTAATTTCAACACAATTCCCTAGTTATTTTTTCAAGGTCAGTGACATAATTTTAACATGCTAATTAAATATAAAGTGGCCTTTTTATTACCTATGATTTTCTTTGTTATAAATTTACTCTTCTTGTTACTCTCAATGGTTTCCATTAAAAGATGACAGAGAAATCAAGTTCTTGAGGTTCATTCACCTTGGTTTAGTCACATTGTGGCCTCTTAATATTTATTGACTGGATAACTGAACAAGTTTGTTCATTCTTACTGGTGGTCTTTTACTATGTCCAACTAATAAAATTTTTAAATCACTGAAAAAGGAGGACTGGGCACCATGTGGGAAAAACAAACTGACTCAGTGTAACTCTAAAGGAATGCCTAGGCATCCCTTATCCCTGGGCTAAGCAACTCTTTCAGCTCCTTTTGAAGAGATACAAAGACCATATCATCCCGGGAAATAATAGCAGGAACTCTCTCAACAGAGGGGCTGAACTTACTTCAAATTTTCTTGACAGAAATGGAGCAGCTTTTCAGAAGTTTTTTTTTTAATAGATACATTTCATCTTAGCAAACAGTTGTTTTTCTATCAGATCTGAAACTATTTTTATTGTCAAAAACTGTTCCCAAAGACATTTGTATTTGTCATAAAAGAAAATTTGGAGAACATAAGTTCTTTGACATGAGAATACTTTTAGATCTCTCATATAGGCCAGAGTATTCACAGAAGATTTCGTGGTACTGAATTAGAATCTAAATTAATAACAAATTCTTTATCATTTTTTCTCCCCCATCAGCTTTTTTATCTCCCCCAAAAGATATTGTGTGTGTTCTTATGAAGATATCTAATTGAATATCACCAATGATAAACTATTCCAAACTATAGCTAACTTTTTTTGTAGAAGAAGTTTAAGAGTCCTTGGAATGGAAAGTAATTTTTTTAAAATAAGTAAAAAAGAGAAAAAAGAAGGTAAACTAAGTCAAGGACTTTCAACCAAATAGCAATATTTCTAAATACTAGACAATAAAAACAGGCAGATAACAGTGTTAGAACTGAAAAGGACTTGAAAAATGACAAAAGTAGCCTTTATTCTACTACCCATCCCCTGTATGATTTATCTTCCTCATATTTTATCTATCAATCAAGACAAATGACACAAAATTAAATCAAGGAGGTACAGGAGACAGAAATAGAGAATAGCTCTTTGGTTTCTCAGCAAGCACCTAGTACAGAGAAGACATTTGGTGGGGTTTTTTTGTCATAATTATAGCTCACAAGGTTGGGGAGAGGGGGTAGGATTTACAAACTTGGAGAGAGTGGAAGAAGTAATGGGAAGGGCACATCCTTTGTCTGGCCCTAGGTTTTCTCATACAATAATAAAAGGATTCTACTCCAAGATTTCTGAAAGAATACTTTGTTTAGAAGTCAGGTTATCACTGCTATTGATAAGTTCTATATAAACTTCCTGTTATCTAGAACAGAAAGATGCTTTCTGTTTATTGTTTCTCTCTTGATTTTTTCTGTGAAATAGAGAAAAATCTGCTTACAATAAGATTAGATTCTTAATTTTTTGAGAGTTTTAGAATAGAGGCTCAAAGCTATGACTGCATCATCATCATCATCATGAACTCCCAGAATGGAATTCCCCTGTGCAGATGAGTAACTTCTCTGTAACATCTAATCTCAGAGTTGCCTGGGCCACTAAAACAGTAAATCATTTACCTGAGGTCACCATAGATAGTATGTATCCATCTTATAAAGGATTTAAATCTATATTTTCCTGACTCAGAGGACAGCTCTACCCATCCTACTATGCCATTTCACACTATAGGCAAATAAAAATGATGTCCTGGTAGAAGTTCCTGTCAACATAGCCAACACATCTGCATAGCATTTTCTCTAGATGTTTCCTTGGTCTTCAGATATTTATTTTAAAAATATTTTTTAAATATTGTTGTCCACACTAAATAAGCCTTTGAACACTTTTCATGATAGCTTCCATCAACATTTGTCACTAGGATCATTAATATGAAGGAAGAACAAGAAAGTGAAGGAGGGAGGAGAGAGGAAGAGATAGAAAAGGGAGAGAGATAGAGAGAAAGAAAGAATGACCTCATCAAAATAAGTTTATTCAAGACTGACCACTCCAGGGATCATTTAAGGTAAGACCTATCCCCTCCAGGTGAGCAGTTAACATCCCCAGAGGGACTCATTGGCTGACCACAACAGTACCATCCGATGTCTCTTATTCTTGGGGATTACCTTGCAGGTAATTTACTCGTTTTATTGATCTAACTATTCCCTACAGCCAATAAGAATAATATGTTTTTAGAATTAGAAGAAACCTTTAGGGTCATCTAGGTCAACCTCCTTGTTTTACAAATGGGGCTAAAACCCAGAGTTTAAATGAGTTGTCAGTATCATACTGCTAGTTAATGACATAACTAAGTCTAAAACATAGACCTTATAAATCCATCTACTGTACTTTGTCCTCTTCTATTGTTTTTCATGTGCAATAGAAACTATGTCTTCTCAAAATTCTCTAAACCTATATGTCAAAAGTGTGTAATGACATTCTATTTTCCAAGACAGAAGTCCCTAATCTTTGTATGGAAAGAAAGTTGTGTGTGTGTGTGTGTGTGTGTGTGTGTGTGTGTGTGTGCTTGTGTGGTGCAAGCCAAGGAAAGGAATAGATGGCAAGAGTATCCATCTTGGACATCTCCCAGGTAAAGCCTGATGATGATACCACATTAACAAAACCAAGTCAGTGATCTATGGGGGGCAAACAGCAGCTGCAAGAAATAATTTTGTGGGTTGTTTTGGCCTCTCATGCACTCTAAGGCACCAGAGACAAACAGTACCTCTGGGTTGGTGTTTGTAAGAATAACACTTACTATTACAATTGTAGAGTTATTTATCTTGGAAAGAAATTGAGACCTCTTCAGGGAAAAAGAGAATAGCTCAAGTGGTCTGTTTTTCTTGAGTGGCTTTTCCAGTGTGAGACTGATCAGAATCTCATAGCCAGGTCTTTCTGAATCCATGCCCTAATCCTAGAGAAAACCATCCTTTCACCTTGGGAATTCTTGACCCAAAGTCCTATTCAGTAGATTGATGTCTGAATAGCTACAGATAAGTCCATTTAGTCCATTCTATTTATTGAATATTCCTAAATGTCAGACCATGTTTCAGCCTCACATAAAATCCAGCCAACTATAGAGAATGTAAGCTAGTTAAAGGCAAGAATCAGGCACAGTGCCTGATGTATACTGAGTACTTCAAAAGTACTTTTTCATTTGTTCAGTCAGTCACTCAGTCATTCAGATTTTGATCGAGAAGACTTGTTCTGAATCACTATCATGCCTCTTCCTATTTGGACAGATCACCTTATTTCTCTGGGTTTCAATTTCTTTATTAATATGATACCCAGTAGATGTTCATGAACAGGATAATTTAGATAGAGAATAAGTGTAACTGATTTTTCCTTACCAAACCTAACCTGTCTCCACCCACTGGAGGCCAACTCAAGTTGTGGCATTCTCTTGAGGTTTCTCTATAACAAAAAACATTGTCAGGACGCAGTTAAAAATATCTTATCTTTATCTAGCACTCCATTGCTTACAGGTGCAAATAACCTGTAAGAAATATTTTAAACATCAGAGAAATAATTGACAATAGATGATGTCACCTCTTCTATGTGGTAAAGAAAGGAAAGAAGAACAAAAAGCAGAGATAAATTTATCATTGTTCCAGCAGTTTATCCAAATAGCTATAGTCAATCACAGTAATGTTCTCTTCTCTAAATTATAATGTTCTCTGTGAGCAGGTTTCTTGGGTGGCTTCTGGGAGCAGTCATTGTTTCAATTTCAGAGTTATAATCACCTCAAATGCAGCCAGCTATTAAAAGTTCAGTCCTTTATTGTCTCTTCCAAAATAGCCTGGTTAGCTTTCTTAGAGGCCTATCTCTTTCCTTGGTTCCAAGAGCTCTTGCAGCTAGTCTTTTGCCTCTGGCTCTTCAGCCTCCAACTCTCTCTGAATCTTTCATTCTGCCCAACTAAATCCTGCTTTCTTAATCTCCCCAAAGTCTCTAATTGGCTTGTGGGAGCTCCTTATATATAATCTCTTAAAGGTGTGAACTCAAAGGTTGACTCCTTCTCCGAGAGTGGGACTGTGGGAGTTGTGACTTGTGAATCTCCTCCACTGAACTTGCGAATCTCCCAAAGTGAATCCTGACTTGTGAATCTCCTGGACTTGTGAATCTCCCGGAGTGCCTATCAATTCCAATGACTTAACACCTTGTGAGAATCCTAATAAGTCACTACCTATTTTTTTTATCTTTCTTTTAAAAGACTTTTAGAAAAATGTGTTTTACTTTAATATTTTATCCCTGCCCCATTCCATGTAAAAATAATTTTCAACATTTGTTTTTAAAATTGAGTTCCAAATCTTTCCCTCCCTTATTGAGTTTTTTTTTATTTCCTTTACAAAGCTGTTGACTATTTTTTTCATGATTTTCTTATATCACACTCATTTCTCTCCCCAATTTTTCCTCTATCTCTCTTACTTGATTTAAAAAATCCTTTTAGAAATCTTCCATTGCCTGAGATCAATTCATATTTTTTTTCAGTCTTTGGATGTAGAAGTGCTGACTTTATTGTCTTAAGTGTTTGTTTTGATCTTTCTTGTTACCATAGTAATTTTCTATAGTCAGAATTTTTTCTATTGTTAGCTCATTTTTACAGCCTATTTCTTAACTTTTAATCCTTTACTAAAGAGGGGCTCTATTTCCAAGGTGTAGTGCACACTGACTCAAGCATCAGCAGCTGTATTCAGCTGTTTTCAGAGATACTTCTAAGAGTATGAAAGTTTTCAGTTCTTCTAAGATGATATAATCTTTTTTATTTATTATTTTTTTATTAAAGCTTTTTATTTACAAAACATATGCATGGGTTTTTTTCAACACTGACCCTTCCAAAACCTTCTGTTCCAACTTTTCCCCTTCTTTCCCCTACCTCCTCCCCTAGATGGCAGTTAGTCTAGTACATGCTAAATATGTTACAATATATGTTAAATCCAATATATATAAATCCATAATTATACATTATCTTGCTGCACAAGAAAAATCAGATCAAGAAGGAAAAAAAAACTGAGAAAGAAAACAAAATGCAAGCAAAATTAAAGAGTGAAAATGCTATGTTGTGGTCCATACTCAGTTCCCACAGTCCTCTCTCTGAGTATGGATGGCTCTCTTCATCACAAGACCATTGGAACTGGTTGGAATCATCTCATTGTTGAAGAGAGCCATATCCACAAGATGCTATACTCTAAGGAGAAATGTTTTTACTAGTCTCCTGGTCTGTGAGCAATCACAAGCACTCTCTTCTGCCCTGGAACTGTGAGGAAGGTCTCCATTCCCAGCTATAGCAAGGTTTGTAGCAAGGTCATCCAGGACTGAGAACCAGATCTCAGTATGGGCAAAAAAAGCAGAGTTCTGCCCCAATGCCAGCAAAGAGACTTCTTTAATCTCCTTCTAACCAGCTGTTCAACCCCCTTAGCATGATGTACTGAGAGTTTCAGAAACAACTACTGTCAGGCTTGTTCAGTGACTCCTAAGGCCTACTCCTGGTATTGGGGTTGGGTTTACAGTGGTGAAGACATTCACTGGACTGTGTTTTCTACTCATCCTGGTAAACAGACCTTCTAACTTGTCTTAGAGTGGGAAATCATTTCATCCCATTGTTTTGTGAATTCTGGCACTCCAAAATATGTTTTCAGGAAATTATTTAAAGGTCCTTAGAAGGGTTTGGGGAAGAGCTTAAGAAAGTACCTTCCTTTTCTCCACGATCTTAACCCTGTTTCTTCTACTTGTTATTTCAATATACCAAGCAATAATCCAGATAAAGGAGAAGGTTCTAGATTCATCGAAGTTTAGATGCAATATCTTAGAAAGTGTCTTCCATCAGCCGCTAAATCTCTTGCCCCTATTTATTTTCTCTAATTCTTTTTCCTCACAAATTCCAAAGATAATTAAAACCGATGCTAACAGGTTTAAAGCAGGAGGAACTTCACCATTACAATTTCATGACAGCTTTGTTTCTTCCCAGTCTGGAGCCAAGGGTCACTAGGAATTTGTACATCTTCACAAGGCAGCCAGTTCAAGCCTTGCTGGAAAAACCATTACAGGTAAAATGAGGATAATTGATACAGAACCAAGAAAGACTATAACTAATTGATGCAGTTTGGGCTGTACTAGGGCTGTAACTAGTATATTATCCTTAGAGATTTAACACAGACTTTTGGGCATGCTCAATTCTGACATGGAACTGGCCTTGTGAGACTTTGAGCCTACCTTGTTTAACATGGAACCTGCTGTGTTCATGTTAGACAAGCTGGGTGTGCTCAAAGACGCCTCAAAGTTGGCTCCAAATGAGCTAAGGGCATGCCCAGAAGTCCAGACTACAGAGACAATATCCTTCTCCTGTGACTCTGATTTAGAAAAGGAAGCAAATACACTTTCTCATAATCTCTTCAGAAGAAGCAAGAATTTACAGCAAATAATTCCCTACTATAGTTGGCAGTAGTCCTCCTTACCTGTTTCCATATTGACTATTCCTCTTCTCCTACATTTCTGTTCTTTCCTTTGATACTCAAGTTTTGCACTGTTATATAAAGAAAATGGAGCCACTAAATTCTTATGATGTATTTCACACTTGACATGCTAATATTTAAGAGTATGAACAAACTGGGAAGGAAAAATTGAAGATAAATCCAACCGCCAAATGAGAAACAGGGACGTGGCAATGTGATGATTGCTCCTTCAAGAAATCAGAAATCTTTTTGGTCTTTGTGCTCATTTTTGATTAGCCAACTCAAAGTTTATTCACAAGAGATATCATAAACAGAGATTAATAATCTCAAGTGAATCAAAAATCTCCTAGACTAAAGATGAGGGTACTTCAGGGAATACAGAGCCAGCTAGAATGAAAAGGAAGAAAAGGTTATCTTCCCTGTGTACTGCATTGTTCTTTTGCTGATTCTCTTCTACTGCTCATCTGAGGCTCATTTTACTTCCCTTCCCAACAGTGTATTGATGGGTGAAAATATTTACAAGATTAAACAGAAGCAACACATTTAAAGCCTTTAAAAGAAAGAACAACCTAGAGGACTAGTTTGAATTACAGGCTTCATTTCTGGAAAGCCCACAGAGTATCAATGGACTATGGATGCCAAGCTTTTTTCCTTAGTCACAGCTTCTCCCTTTTGTAGAAACTTTCTCCCAGAATTCTCTGCAAAATTGTCTCCCTTTATCCCAATTTAATAGCATCAATGCTATCAAGGCAGCTATGTAGTACAATAAATAGAATACTAGGCCTGGACTCAAAAAAGACCTAAGTTCAAACCCAGCCTCATATTTGTACTAGTTATGAGGCACTGGTGAGTCATTTAACCTCTTCCTGTCTGAGTTTCCTCAACTATAAAATAAACATTATATTAGCACTTATCTCACAGGGTCCTTATGAGGATCAAATGAGAAAATATCTGTAAAGTATTTACCACAGTGCCTGGCACATAGTAAGAACATGATAAATATTTATTTCTTTCCCTTGTTTTTTTTTATGGATTATGGGAACATAATCTCACATCTTTATAATAACTCTGATACAGAGTTACGCATCTTTTTCCTTTTCTGCTGTTTACAATCTTCAGATAATTCTCTTCCATTGTTTTTTTTTTTTTTTTATTTTAAATTTTTTATTTAATAATTACATTATATTGACACTCATTTCTGTTCCGATTTTTTTTTCCCCTCCCTCCCTCCACCCCCTCCCCTAGATGGCAAGCAGTCCTTTATATGTTGGATATGTTGCAGTATATCCTAGATACAATATATGTTTGCAGAACCGAACAGTTCTCTTGTTGCGTAGGGAGAATTGGATTCAGAAGGTATAAATAATCCGGGAAGAAAAACAAAAATGCAGATAGTTCACATTCGTTTCCCAGTGTTCTTTCTTTGGGTGTAGCTGCTTTTGTCCGTCATTTATCAATTGAAACTCAGGTCTCTTTGTCATAGAAATCCACTTCCATCAAAATATATCCTCATACAATATCGTTGTCGAAGTGTATAATGATCTCCTGGTTCTGCTCATTTCACTTAGCATCAGTTCATGTAGGTCTCTCCAAGCCTCTCTGTATTCATCCTGCTGGTCATTTCTTACAGAACAATAATATTCCATAACATTCATATACCACAATTTACCCAGCCATTCTCCAATTGATGGGCATCCATTCATTTTCCAGTTTCTAGCCACTACAAACAGGGCTGCTACAAACATTTTGGCACATACAGGTCCCTTTCCCTTCTTTAGTATTTCTTTGGGATATAAGCCCAATAGAAACACTGCTGGATCAAAGGATATGCACATTTTGATAATTTTTTGGGCATAATTCCAGATTGCTCTCCAGAATGGTTGGATTCGTTCACAACTCCACCAACAATGCATTAGTGTCCCAGTTTTCCCGCATCCCCTCCAACATTCATCATTATTTTTTCCTGTCATCTTAGCCAATCTGACAGGTGTGTAGTGGTATCTCAGAGTTGTCTTAATTTGCATTTCTCTGATCAATAATGATTTGGAACACTCTTTCATATGAGTGGTAATAGTTTCAATCTCATCCTCTGAAAATTGTCTGTTCATATCCTTTGACCATTTATCAATTGGAGAATGGCTTGATTTCTTATAAATTTGAGTCAGTTCTCTATATATTTTGGAAATGAGGCCTTTATCAGAACCTTTAACTGTGAAAATGTTTTCCCAGTTTGTTGCTTCCCTTCTAATCTTGTTTGCATTAGTTTTATTTGTACAAAGGCTTTTTAATTTGATGTAATCGAAATTTTCTATTCTGTGATCAGTAATGGTCTCTAGTTCATCTTTGGTCACAAATTTCTTTCTCCTCCACAAGTCTGAGAGATAAACTATTCTATGTTCCTCTAATTTATTTATAATCTCGTTCTTTATGCCTAGGTCATAGACCCATTTTGATCTTATCTTGGTATATGGTGTTAAGTGTGGGTCCATGCCTAATTTCTGCCATACTAATTTCCAATTATCCCAGCAGTTTTTATCAAATAATGAATTCTTTTCCCAGAAGTTAGGGGCTTTGGGTTTGTCAAACACTAGATTGCTATAATTGACTATTCTGTCTTGTGAGCCTAGCCTTTTCCACTGATCCACTAATCTATTTCTTAGCCAATACCAAATGGTTTTGGTGACTGCTGCTTTATAATATAATTTTAGATCAGGTACAGCTAGGCCACCTTCATTTGATTTTTTTTTCATTAATTCCCTTGAGATTCTCGACTTTTTATTGTTCCATATGAATTTTGTTGTTATTTTTTCTAGATCAATAAAATATTTTCTTGGAAGTCTGATTGGTATAGCACTAAATAAATAGATTAGTTTAGGGAGTATTGTCATCTTTATTATGTTCGCTCGGCCGATCCAAGAGCACTTAATAGTTTTCCAATTATTTAAGTCTGACTTTATTTGTGTGGAGACTTTTTTATAATTTTGCTCATATAATTCCTGACTTTCCTTTGGTAGATAGATTCCCAAATATTTTATGGTATCAACAGTTATTCTGAATGGAATTTCTCTTTGTATCTCTTGCTGTTGGGTTTTGTTGGTGATGTATAAAAATGCTGAGGATTTATGGGGATTTATTTTGTAGCCAGCTACTTTGCTAAAATTATGAATTATTTCCAATAGCTTTTTGGTAGAATCTCTGGGGTTCTCTAGGTATACCATCATATCATCTGCAAAGAGTGATAGTTTGGTTTCCTCATTGCCTACTCTAATTCCTTTTATATCTTTCTCGACTCTTATTGCCGAGGCTAGTGTTTCTAATACGATATTAAATAATAATGGTGATAGTGGGCAACCTTGCTTCACTCCAGATCTCACTGGGAAAGGTTCCAGTTTTTCCCCATTGCATATGATGCTTACTGATGGTTTTAAATATATGCTCCTGACTATTTTAAGGAAAAGTCCATTTATTCCTATGCTCTCAAGTGTTTTTATTAGGAATGGATGTTGGATTTTATCAAATGCTTTTTCTGCATCTATTGAGATGATCATGTGGTTTTTGTTTGTTTGGTTATTGATATAGTCAATTATGCTAATAGTTTTCCTAATATTGAACCAGCCCTGCATTCCTGGTATAAATCCTACTTGGTCATAGTGTATTATCCTGGTGACGATTTTCTGTAGTCTTTTTGCTAATATTTTATTTAAGATTTTAGCATCAATATTCATTAGGGAGATTGGTCTATAATTTTCTTTCTCTGTTTTCAGCCTACCTGGTTTAGGTATCAGTACCATATCTGTGTCATAAAAGGAGTTTGGTAGGACTCCTTCAATCCCTATTTTTTCAAATAGTTTATATAACATTGGAGTTAATTGTTCTTTAAATGTTTGGTAGAATTCACATGTAAATCCATCTGGTCCTGGGGATTTTTTCTTAGGGAGTTGATTGATAGTTTGTTCTATTTCTTTTTCTGAGATGGGACTGTTTAGGATATTTACTTCTTCCTCTGTTAGTTTGGGCAAGCTGTATTTTTGGAGGTATTTTTCTATTTCATTTAAGTTGTCGAATTTATTGGCATAAAGTTGGGCAAAGTAACTCCTAATTATTGCTCTAATTTCCTCTTCGTTAGTGGTGAGTTCTCCCTTTTCATTTTTAAGACTAACAATTTGATTTTCCTCTTTCCTTTTTTTAATCAGATTTACTAAGGGTTTGTCTATTTTGTTGGTTTTTTCATAGAACCAACTCTTAGTTTTATTAATCAATTCAATAGTTTTTTTACTTTCAATTTTATTGATCTCACCTTTTACTTTTAGAATTTCAAGTTTAGTGTTTGACTGGGGGTTTTTGATTTGTTCCTTTTCTAGCATTTTTAATTGCAAACCCAATTCATTGACCTTCTCTTTCTCTATTTTATACAAATAGGCCTCTAGAGATATGAAATTTCCCCTTATTACCGCTTTGGCTGCATCCCATACATTTTGGTATGATGTCTCATTATTATCGTTTTCTTGGGTGAAGTTATTAATTATGCCTATGATTTGCTGTTTTACCCAATCATTCTTTAGTATGAGATTATTTAGTTTCCAATTATTTTTTGGTCTACTTCCCCCTGCTTTTTTGTTGAATGTAATTTTCATTGCATCGTGGTCTGAAAAGGATGCATTTACTATTTCTGCCTTACTACATTTGAGTTTGAGGTTTTTATGTCCTAATATATGGTCAATTTTTGTATAGGTTCCATGAACTGCTGAAAAGAAAGTGTATTCCTTTCTGTCTCCATTACATTTTCTCCAGAGATCTATCATATCTAGCTTTTCTAGTATTCTGTTTACCTCTTTGACTTCTTTCTTATTTATTTTCTGGTTTGATTTATCTAATTCTGAGAGTGCAAGGTTAAGATCTCCCACTATTATAGTTTTACTGTCTATTTCTTCTTGCAGCTCTCTTAGTTTCTCTTTTAAGAATTTAGATGCTACCCCACTTGGTGCATATATGTTTAATATAGATAGTGCTTCATTATCCATGCTACCCTTTAGCAAGATATAGTGTCCTTCCTTATCTCTTTTAATTAGGTCAATTTTTGCTTTAGCTTGATCTGAGATCAGGATGGCTACCCCTGCTTTTTTGACTTCACCTGAAGCATAGTAGATTTTGCTCCAACCTTTTACCTTTAACCTGCATGTATCTCCCCGCTTCAGGTGTGTTTCCTGTAAACAACATATTGTAGGATTCTGGCTTTTAATCCATTCTGCTAACCGCTTCCTCTTTATGGGGGAGTTTACCCCGTTCACGTTTATGGTTAGAATGACCAATTCTGTATTACTTGCCATCTTGTTAACCCCGGTTTATGCTTTCCTCCCTTCTTTCCCCTTTCCCCCCCTTCCAAGTATTAAGCTTGTGAGCACCCCTTGCTTCTCACAGCTCTCCCTTTTTAGTGTCCCTCCCCCCGCCTTAGAGTTCCTCCCCCTATCTTACCCCTTTCCCTCCCAGTTCCCGTATTCCCTTCCGCTTAGCTTATTCCTTCCCTTTCCACTTTTCCCTTCTCACTTTTCAATGAGATGGGAGAAGTTTCACCATAGATTGAATATGTCTTAAGATTTTTCACTTAAAGCCAATTCTGAAGGCAGTAAGATACCCACTATATTCATCCCCCTCCATTCTTTCTCTCAGATATAATAGGTTTCCTATGCCTCTTCATGAGATGTACTACCCCCACTTTACCCTTTTTCTGGTACAATGTCCTTTCCACATCAATTTCTAGAACAAGGTATACATGTATTCTTTATACATCTATATAGTCAAAATATAGTTCCCAAGATTAATCTTTACCTTTTTAGATTTCTCTTGAGTTCTATATTTGTAGATCAAACTTTTTGTTAAGTTCTGGTTTTTTCATCAGAAATAGATGAAATTCGCTTACTTCGTTGAATGTCCATCTTCTTCCCTGGAAAAAGATGCTCATTCTCGCTGGGTAAGTTATTTTTGGTTGCATACCAAGTTCCTTAGCCTTTCGGAATATCATATTCCAGGCCCTTCGATCTTTTAATGTGGATGCTGCCAGATCCTGGGTGATCCTTATTGTGGCTCCTTGATACTTGAATTGGGTTTTTCTAGCCGCTTGCAATATTTTTTCTTTCATCTGAGGGTTCTGGCATTTGGCCACTATATTCCTTGGTGTTTTGATTTTAGGATCCCTTTCAGTGGGTGATCGATGAATCCTTTCAATGTTTATTTTTTCCTCTGTTCCTATGACTTCTGGGCAGTTCTCTTTGATAATTTCCTGGAAGACAGTGTCCAGGCTCTTTTTTTCATTATGTTTTTCTGGGAGTCCAATGATTCTCAGATTGTCTCTCCTGGATCTGTTTTCCAGGTCTGTTGTCTTCCCCAGAAGGTATTTCACATTTTTCTCCATTGTTTGATTTTTTTGGATTTGCTTGACTGATTCTTCTTGTCTCCTCGAGTCATTCAATTCCACTTGTTCAATTCTGATTTTCAGTGAAGTATTCTCTTCACTCACTTTTTTAAAATCTTTCTCTAATTGTCCAATTGAGTTCTTTTGTTCTGTGGAATTTTTTTCCATTTCGCCAATTTTGTTTTTTAGAGAGCTGTTTTCTGTTTCCAGTTCACTAATCCTATTTTTCAAGGATTTTACTTCTTTATCCACTCTCTCTTTAACTGACTTCTCCAGGCTCTTTTCCCATTTTTCTTCTAGCTCCCTTGTGAGAGCCTTTTTAATCACTTCTATGAGGTTCATCTGTGCTGAGGAACAGACAATCTCCTCCTTTGGGGAATCACCTGGGGACTGCCTGTTTTTAGTCTCCTCAGGATTTAGAGTCTGCTCTCTATCTGTGTAGAAGCTGTCAAGGGTTAAAGTCCTCTTCAGCTTCTTGCTCATTCTGTCTATTAATCAGAGATAAACTACCAAAGAAAAACAGAAAAAACTGGAGTCTTTCTTTGGGGGGGGGCTGGGTGTGTTATCGAGCTTCCTCTACAGACTGCAGGGGGCAGCAGTGAGGCACTAGCAGGACTGTGCTGCGCCTGCGCTCTGAGATCCCAAAGCGTGCTGAGTCACTGAGGGGGGGGGGAAGGGGGGGGGCCAGGTCCTGAGAGAGTCCAGCTGTTTGCGGTTGTGTTCTTCAGCCCCGGTGTTTTTAGCTTCTCTGCTGGGCTGTTGACTTGCTGCAGGTTCCAAACCTGTAGCGAAGCTCTCCCCGCAGAGACGGCTACGATCACTCTCCACCCCCTCTCCAGTCTGCTCCTGTGCCCTCTCTGCCGCTGCCCACCGCCTGCGCCCGATCTAAAACCGCCCCAGCCCTCCAGTAAAGACAGACCTTTCTTGGCGGATCTCAAGGATGGCTTCTTTTGGTAACTATTTGTGGGGTTTTTTCAGTCAAGCATTGATTCAGAGGCTTGTAATGAAGTGGATAGTGAGAGAAAGCGCGGAGCTTATGCAACTGTGAGCCTCCTCTCCGCCATCTTAACCGGAAGTCTCCATTGTTTCAATTAACTTTACATTGGCTCTTTTCTCATCTTTGGCTGCAATCAGTTCACCATTTATTCCTGCATGCATCTTTTAAATTTCATAATCACAAGAGAAAAAATTATTGAACTTTATAGTGATTTACTAATCATCCAGGAAATATTCTTACTAAGATTTGTTTGCAAGAAAAATCTTGATTTTACTTGGATCATTGTATAACTTTCAAAAAATAAAGACAGAAAGATTGCATTTTGTAATGTAACACTGGGTATTGCTCCCTGCTTCCTCTTTCTCTACTGCCCCGAGACTTAGTGGGTTAGTTCAGGGTTTTTTTCTGATCACAATGTTTTATTTCCTATTTGATTTTGGTTCAGGGTATTTTTTAGTCACCAGCACTTCCAGCAATTACTAAACACATGTATAAAAAATCATTGATCCTGAGGAAAGTTGGGTTTTTTTTTTTTGGTTTTTTCTTATTGTTCTTTCTACAACAAATAAAGTAAGAAGACTGATGTAAAAACAGCCTGGAATGTTTTGTTTTGTTTTGTTTTTACACAGTATAAAAGGGAAAAGAAGTGGGGTTATTTCCCCATTCCTAGAGTCCTTCATAGATATGTTTTCAACATTCTGAACATAGGCATATCCTTCCTATTGGAATATTGTTCATAATTCTAATGAGTTGAACTGCTTTAAATTGTAGCTGTGAAAAATGGACCAGCTGAAGGCTAACCTGAGTAAACTCTTTTATACATCCTTTTTCTTAGCCAAACCAATTTTATTGTCATTCTCTAAATACACACTGCATTTTTCCATCTCCTTGATTATTCTTTCCCTTAACTTTGATTGTTCTCCATGCCTAGAAAGTTTCCAGCTCCAAATCTCAACCACTGTTAGCAAAATATCCAGATGAATTCAGAACTAGCATGAATAATTGCATAACTAGAAACTACTGCCTCTGCTGGCAAATAAAGGTGGCATTTAGCTGGAATGTAGAGAAGGAAGAGGAACAGGAGAAAGAGCAGGAGAAACATACTATTTCTATTATTATTTGTTATTACTATTCCTACTACTATTACTAGTTGAATATAAGGCTGACCACCATTGGGCAAATTTTACTGTCAGTATAAAGAGTATCAAAAACAAGCAATCTTCCAAGCCTCATAAGAGATGTGTCTGAATTTTCTTTGCTCCAAGGGGGTTTTCTATGTTAGCACTTTTTTTCTGTGTATGCTACTAAACCACTAAAAAGGCAAGTAGAAAGGAGAAGAATGGTATTGTGTCGCTGTCTCTGTGTCTCATATATCTCATATATTTCTGTGCTGTACCTATTCCATGCCCTCTCCTAACCAAAACATCAACTTATAAGAAAGCAAATTTGGGATGACAAAGCAAGTAAATATAAAGCAATTTCTTAACTGTATGATACATAAGAAAGTGTGATTATTGTGAGACTCTTACATCACCACTCTAACTCAAGTGGAAGCCTTATGCATCCTTCATAGAAGAAATCACATGCTCAAAGATACAGCCTTTTATGATGCCCTCTATTAGAATATTACTAGTTTCTTGTACTTTAAGTGTTACCAACAAAACAGACTTCCCATAGAATAAAAAGAGAATAATTGTCAAGACATTAACTCCACATCTCTAAATTTTAATCTTTTCATAATCTGGCCATCTAACTTTACAGTAATCTTACACTTCATTCTCTGACATTTATATGCAATCTAGTGACACTATGCTTCTTGTTGCTCCATGAACAGGAAACACCATCTCTCGGCTCTACATTTGCTCTCTAACTTTCCTCCATGCCTGAAATTATCTCACTTCTCCATGCTAATTATTGACCTCCCTGGCTTTAAGTCTCAACTAAAATTCCATGTTCTACAGGAAGCCTTCCTTTCTTAGTCCCTCTTAATTCCAGTGCTTTCTTGCTGTTAATTATTTCATATTTATCCTGTATGTAATTTGCTTTATATATGTTTGCTTTTATATTATTTCCCCTATTAAATTATAAGATCCTTGAGTTCAGGAATTATCTTTGCCTCTTTTTTGTGTCCCTAACACTTAATACAGTGATCAGAATAAACTAGGTGCTTAATAAATACTTATTAATTGACTGATAAAGTCATGAACCAATGTGTCATCAAATTATGGAGATGATTCTGTATTCTCATAAATGGTGCAGCAGAATACAACCTAGAAAGTTTTTTTGGTGTCGAAGTGCCAGTCATTACTGTATTTGATGTTTGGCATTTTACATTCTGTCCATCAAGCATATAGAACAAAAGCCAAAAAACAGTATCAAACTAGAAAGGAAAAGATGAGAAGTCACTTCCTACAATAATCCTTGGCAGACCTATTCAAAGAAGCTATTCAGAAAACATAGAAAATGGATCATTGAAAAGACATCAACATATTTTCCAAAAGATTAACTGTTGTAAAGCAGTAATGAAAACAAGGTCAAAAGGATCCAGAAACAATATCAATCAGTAAATACTTCATCTTTTTTTTTTTCCAACCAGCAGGCCATTTTGTAGATCTCAAAACAATGGACAGACAACATTAAGAAGGAGTTCTTCCCTTACTATTTTTCAAAGAATGTCTGAATGATAGTATGTATTTGAAAAATATCATTTGGGACTATCATAGAAATGTATTGAGTTTACCTTACAAAGTATCATACTGATGGGGGGGGGATTGAATTGGTCTAAAACCCAACTAATTGAGACCATTTATAAATGAAGATATAAGGAAGATAACGGCAAGAAAGGAATAAATCTTCTAGAATTTATGCAGAAATCTGTTTTTTTCAACAATGACATTGGAAACAAATTTATTAAGTGAAGCAGGAAAGAGAAACTGGATCAGACAGATTTTTTTTAACTTTAAAATGCCTTTTTTTTTTTCAAATTTACATGCCTGTTACAAAAATAACAATCTAAAAAGGTTTCAAATAAGAAATTGTTTTATTTCTTATTTATGCTACATATTATGTTTGAGGAAATTTAGAGAGGATTTAAAATACTGCAAACATCAGGAGAGGCAGTGCAATGTAGAGGACACAGTACTGGATTTAAGAGTCCATAAAACTGATTCATATTATGACACTATCTGTGTAACCCAAGGACCTGCCCTTAGCCTCTTTGCACCTCAGATCACCATGTGAGATGATGTTAGAGATGGACTGCAATCTGCATCTGTGGAATAAGTACCCTCATGAATGAAAGTCACAAGTCCTTGAAAACAAGACTATTGCCTCATGGAGAATTGAATTCATTCAATCTTGTGCTGGAAGATACCACAGGAGCTATCCAGACCAGCTGATTCCTCAACAGAAAGCTTCTTTACAATATCTTTACAATACAATCTAAATTCAAGTGAAGACCTCCAGAGAGGGGGAACCCTCTACCTGACAGGGCTCCCCACAATACTTTTGACCAACTCCTATTA
This sequence comes from Antechinus flavipes, assembly GCF_016432865.1. Taxonomy (NCBI): domain Eukaryota; kingdom Metazoa; phylum Chordata; class Mammalia; order Dasyuromorphia; family Dasyuridae; genus Antechinus; species Antechinus flavipes. The sequence goes on from NC_067398.1 coordinate 510,729,703, forward strand.
TGAAGCAGTTTTTCCCCATAACATGTCAAAAATCAGTCTTTAACTTTTGCACCATTAAAGGGTCAGAAATTCATTCATTTCTCTAAGAAACCTAATTCTTGCCTCCTTTCCAGAGGTTCCTTTTGTTCTCCTCCTCCAAATAGTCGGTGTGTCCTTAGTTGTGCTTCAGCTGCATAGAGAAGTCAGCTCCTTAAGGGCAGAGACTATTCTATTGCGTTTTTATCCCCAGTGCCCTAGCAGAATGTCCTGAACAAAGTAGGTATTTAATGTTTGCTGAATTGAATGACTTGTTCTGATAAAGTATTTCAGAATCTGAGAGACCAATGCTCATAAACCATCTGTATAGTAAATGCTAGGAAGGCTGTGACCTCTTCCCCATTTTGAAAACCCAGCTAGGGATTTCCAGGTAGAGAAAAGCCCAGGGTAGAAGTAAAACAATTTTGAAAGCATTGAAAGACAAATTCTAAATATTCTGAAAGGGGCATGAAAAAATATAAATAAGCAGGAGAGTTTATTAACCAATCATTAATGGTTGTCAATCATTATGGATCCATATGCCAATTTTTTAATCTCTATAAAATCTTTAAGAATACTATTTTACAAATAAAGAAGAAAATTTGAGAAAAGAAAAGGCAAGCTTTCACAAATAGTTTCCTACAGCAAATGATAATCCACAATAATGTACTTTGTTTATTTAATGATTTTTTTTTAAGTATTTGGCTCAATTGGGCAAAACAGTCTTAAAGGCTTTCATCTAATAAGGTGCTTCCCATAGATATGTTCCCTAAAACATATAGGGAAATCTATATATGGAAAAACATAGATATATGAGATGTGTTACCATCATATAAACTATCTATGCAAATAATATTTTTTTCTTTCCCTTTCTCTTTTTCCCCTTTGGTTTTTATAAAAAAATAAATAAATAAAAATAAAAATAAAAACAGACATTACTCTTACACAAAGTTTTTAAGTACTATAGTATTCACTGGTCCAGTCCCACTCTGATTGACATAAGTTCTTTAATCTGTTCTATTTCCAATCTGAGCCCTTCTTAAATAACAAGGTTAACTCCTTGACCTTGAGACTTAACCATATTAAAATTTAGCTCAGACACCCCATAGGTATAGCCTACTGTAGCTCAAGTTTGAGATACACTAATCTTTAGCCTTTCCCATAGATATGGTTATAGATGTACAATATCATGCCCAGCAAAAAATCACCTTTGCTCAGTGATCATCAGATTCAATATTAAATAATTTTTACAAGGCATCTTCACTATTACATGAAGGATTCTCTTTGCTAAGTCTAAGTGGAAAATGAATTTCTCATAAAAGGATGAGGGTTTCCAGATACTGTTTATGTGTTTGTGTGTGTGTGTGTGTGTGTGTGTGTGTGTGTGTTGGGAACTGGTAAAATTGTGCTATATCAAACCCCAGAATACTATGAGGCCACCTAGAAGAAACACATTGTCACTCAAAAGGATTAACTGAACAATTCACATCCAAAAAACAAAATAGACTCTCCCCAAAAAACCCTACAATCCATAATATAGCATGCAATTAGGGGGAAATATATTGATTTAGTCCATCATATAACTTGGATGGACAATGAAGTGGAACCAAAACCAAATGGGAGAAAGACAGCAAGATGAATGATATTTGAAAATTCACACAATTCTTTTCATAAACCTGAGTTTCTCCCTGAAGCAAAAAATATAACTTTTTCAACACCATTATCTGTTGATACTATATTGCTTTAAATAATAAAATCCCACAATCCCCAAAGAATCAAAATAGAATAAAGAAGAAGGCACCCAAGAGATGCCTAATGGGCATAAATAGACTTTAGTATTTTAACAATTATTACATATATATGAAAAGTAGTATAAAAGTAGTATGTCAGAAATACATGAATAGAAAAAAAAAGTTGGTGGGAGCAAGATGGCAGAGAAAAGGCAGGGATTTACCTCAGCTCTCCCCCAAACACCTCTAAAAAACTTTAATGTATCAAAACAAATTCTGGAATGGTAGAACCCACAAAAGGAAGGGGGTGAAAGTTTCCCAATCCAAGAGAACTTAGCAGGAAAGATCTGTTGCACCAGAAGTGGTGTATAGTCCAAATCAGGCTACACTTCAGAAAACCAGCAATGGGCCTTTGGGTGCCTGAATTAGTGGCATCAATGGTGGTTTCCAGATCCCTCAGTCCAGAGATGGAAAGTTAAATAATGGGTTAGAAAGAAGTCCCTTTGCTGACATCAGGGGCAAGATTGTTGCATTACCCAAACTTGGATCTGGGTAATAGTCCTAGCCTCGGTCCCAGGTCAAGGAGGAACACTAGAGTTCATAGTTACAGGGAACTAGGACCCTGATCACAGGCGGAAAATCGTGCATGTGGTCTCTCACAAACCAGACCACAAGCCAGGAGAGTAGTAAACATACTTCTCTCTAGATCATACCACCTTGGAAGGATTGAAATTCTTCCCCAAAAGTATATGGTCCCCAAAATTACCTCTGAAAAGAGCTAAAATTTGACCTTTGGAACTGTGATTCTTCCACTCTGGAAAAAGAGTCTCACTTTAGCATTGAGTTAAAAGTCAAGCAATTGACTGGGAAAATGAATAGAGAGAAAAAGATCTTTGTTATAGAAAGTTACTATGGTGACAGAGAAGATCAAAATACACTCAGAAGAAAACAATATCAAAACTCCTACAAACAAAGCTTCAAAGTATTTACAAAATCAAGTAAGAGAGATAGAGGAAAAACTAAGAAGAGAATTGAGAGTGATGCAAGAAAATCATGAAGAAAGAGCCAATAATTTGGTAAAAAAAAATTACCTCAAAAAAAAAAAAAAAACCAGAATAAGCCAAATAGTAAAAGAGGGACAAAAAAAAAAGTCTAATAAAAAGAAGAGTTCCTTAAAAAAGCAGAATTGGTCTAATGGAAAAGAAGGTACAAAAGTTCACTGAAGAAAATAATTCCTTAAAAATTAGAATTGAGCAAATAGAAACTAATGACTCTATTATATATGGAAAAACAATCAAAGATAATCAAAAGAAAGAGAAAATAGAAGAAAATGTGTAATATTTCATTGGAAACACAAGTGACCTAGAAAATAGATACAGGAGAAATGATTTAGGAATTGTCAAACTTCCGAAAAGCCATAAACAAAAAAAGAAGTTAGATGTCATTTAAAAAAAAAATTATCAAGGAAAACTGCTTTGATGTTCTAGAACTAGAGAACCAAGTGAAAAATAAAAGACTCCATCAATCCCATCCTGAAAGATAGCCCCAAATAAAAACTCCCAGGATTGTTATAGCCAAATTCCAGAACTCCAAGATCAAGGATAAATTATCCTAAACAACCAGAAATAAACAATTCAAGTACCATGGAGGCAGATTGAGCAGTTTTTATATTAAAGAATTAGCAGGCTTAACCTATGATATTTTGCAGTTTCTAAGAGCTAGGATTACAACCAAGAATTACCTATTCAACAAAACTGAATATAATCTTTCAGAGATAAAAGAGCACACTTTCAAATATTCCAGATTAAAAGACCAGAGCTGAAGAAGAAATTTGACTCACATATAAGACTTAAGAGAAGCATAAAAAGGTAAACAGAAAAGAAGAATAAAAGATTCAATAATATTAATTTTTTAAAATTCCTACATGGGCAAATAATATTTGTAACTCCTAAAAACTTATTTATTATTAGGACAGTTAGAAGGAGTATACATTGTTAGAGGGCACAGATGTGAATTAAATATGATTACTTTTTTTAATTGAATTAAAAGGGGAGAAAGAGGAATGCACCAGGAGAAGGGGAAAGGAAGAGGTAAAATGAGGTAAATTTTGTGACATAAGAGAGATTCAGAGGAGTTTTTAGGGTGAAGGAAAAGATGGGGAGAGCAGGAGGAATCTTACTCTCATTGGAATTGACTAAAGAGGAAATAATGTATATACTCAGTTGGGTATAGAAATCTATCTTTCTATAGGATAATAGGAGGGCAAGGGTTGTGGGGAATAGAAGGAAGGGTGGGTTAGGTAATGTGAAAGTGAGAAGCAAGACACTTTTGAGAATGAACAAGGTGAAAGGATGAAGAGAAATATATAGTAATCATAACTGTGAAAAAAAATTTACAGCAAGTTTCTCTGAAAAAGATCTCATTTCTGAAGTCAAATTTATATTAAAAAAATTAAGAGACATTCTTCAATTGATAAATGGTCAAAGGGTATTAATATACAATTTTCATATGAGATAATCAAATCTATCTATAGACACATGGAAAAATGAATTAAATAATTTAATTAGAGAAACACAAATGAAAAGAACTCTGAAGTTTCATCCTTCATCTATCAGATTGGCTAATATGACAGAGAAGGAAAATGATAAACATTGGAGGTGATGTGGGAAAACTGGGATATTCATGAATTGTTAACTAATTCAACCATTCTGGAGAGCAATTTGAAACTCTACCAAAGGACTATAAAACTGCATACTCTTCCATCCAGCAATGCCACTACTGAGTCTATATCCCAAGGAGATAATAAAAAAGGGAAAAGGAGATACTAATGCACAGTTGGTAAACTATTTCAACCATTGTATACTAATACAACCAATATGTAAACTAATTCAAGCATCTGTAAAACAATTTGGAACTATGCCAAAAGGACTTTTAAAAAAGTGTTCCCTTCTTCCAAGAAATACCACTACTAAGTCTGTGTCCCAAGAAGATTAAAAGAAAAAAAAGGAAAAGGACCTATATGTACAAAAATGTTTATAGCAGATCTTTTAATAGTGGCTAAGAATTAGAAGATGTTCTATTGGGGAATGACTTGAATGAGCTGTTTTATTTAATTGTCATCAAATACTATTGTGCTATAAGATTGGCAGATGCTCTCAGAAAAATCAGGAAAGACTTGCATGAACCTATGCAAAATGAGCAGAACCATTGTAATAGCAATATTATGAATGACTCAGCTATTCTCAGCAACATTCATGTATTCATTTCTTCTGACCTCCACAGTCATCCCTGGAAAAGGTGCTGTGTATAGCATTGTCCCTTCTTTGCAGAGCCTAGCCAACTTGCCCTTGGTCATGTAACTAGTTTTTGTTGGCAAAAGAACTAGAGACTGGAACTCAAAACCAGATCATTTCTGCCCTGAACTCTAGCAACTCTATTTTGCTATGCTATTTTCTAAACATTAGAGAGCTATCCACTTACATACATAAAATCTATTGGTTTCTTTATAGCTTGTTCATAGTCAGATTGATTGTGAAAAGGACACATAAAATTCCATTTTTATTTAGAGCAAATCTAGTTTCAAAAGCTTTGAAAACCTCTAAGGTGATCTATATCTAGAATAAGAGTATTTCCTGTTGAAGAAATCAAAGCTCTTTTAAGGTGTTTTGTACAATCCCTGTACTGCCAGTTTTCTTTAAAGCTGATCATATTGATCTGTAATATACTTTGTTTCAGTCGATATAATGTACCTAGTTTTGTAGCACATAAGGAAGTGAAAGAAAAATGGGCTTGGATTTTAATGACATGTAACAGTCTGAATTAATAATGCATACTTGGTCAATCCCTGATACCCCAAAGGCCATCTGTCTAACTTTAATGTTTCAGATTACCATCTATATGTTTCAGACTTATCACTCTTGTCCTAATGCATCTGCCAAACATATTAATATTTAAATATTTAAAACTAGAACATCAACAGAAAATGTGACAGATTTACAGTTGGAGGTTTTCCTTTGGTTACTCACTGATAAAATGTAGATAATAATAATATCTACACAGAATTGTTGCAAAAATCAAATGTGATAACTTAAATACAGTGTTTTGAAAACATTAAAGTACTTATTATATACATGTTATTATAATTATATTGTTTGCTAAATCAAAATAGTCACTACATTTTAAAATGTAAATAAAATCTTTTACTGACTTTATTCAAGAAGACTCTTCTTTATTCATTTCCAAATTTGTCCTATGGTTTTCCTAACTTTTCCAAAGATACAAAATATATTGTTTTCAAATTGGTCTTTTTATAAAACATTTTCACAGGAAATTAAAAAAGAGATATTAATTTAATACATGAATAAACAAATAATACAACAAGAAGTCAGTCACATAAGAAAGGCTGCATATATGGACCCAACGGTTCAGACAGTTCAAACTACCAGAAGTTTCATGATGAAGTGATTCTTTTTTTTTTTTCAACTATAGTAAAGCATAAAGATCACCTACTAAGGTGCAAAAATAATGTCAGTGAAGGGGAATTTCTACCGATTAAATCATGAACCCTTAAAGTATTAAATCATTGATAAATACTCCTGGTTACCTATCCACATGACCATAGTCACATAACAAATCATTAAGCCATCTGCCCTTGAGTCTTCCTAATGAAGAGAATGTCAGTGGGACTCAATTAGACAAAGGTAAGTTTGATACCTAGTCCAAATCAATCCACCCAAAACAGATGCTTATAGTTTTGTTTGCTTGCTTGGTTTTTGTTTTTTCCAATTGCTTTTGGGTTTATTGTTTATTTGTTGTTGTTTACAGCAATCGGCATATCCCAAATTCCTTGGCTCTACAAATCTAATTTGTCTTTGTGTCTAATGGACCAGGACAAGACATGCATTGGACTTTGGCAAAAGATATTTGACCATGTGATATTCGTAGCTTAAAGCATGTACTAAGTCTTCAGAACCATCAGACAGAGAGGGGCAGAGAGCTCCAAGGAACCAGGATAACATTCTGTTCTAAGGGGAAAAAAGTAGGTGATCTAGAAATATGGAATGAATGAATCTAGTGCCAAAAATAAACAAAGCCTCTGTACCACTGACTACTTGTGTTCTATAACCCAGAAAAATGTGTATACTAACTGTATCAGGCGCCTGTATTTTAGTATATTGAGTTAACATGCTTGTCTATTCAGCTTCCCCGGAGGTCCTGTGAAAGGACTAGGGCAGCCCACACAAAGCAGATGCTGTTTTACTGCAACCAGGGGATCACAACCCCAAGCAATTTACAAATTCCCTTGGAATTTCTTAGATGTGTGTGTATTTGCGTTTGATTTCTCCAAAAGACCATCTATTATGCCTTACACAGCAGCTTGTAATCAGACAGAACATATTTCAGGTTACAACCCATCATCATTCAAAGGGAAGCCTTTAAAAAAAAATGTTTTATGAGCATAAAAAGCTCCCATACCAGAATATTTATAATTTTGAAATGTGATCTCCCCAATGGAATAATCTTCATTATTTCAAATTTAGTCACTAGTCTCAGAATGAGAGATCAAAGAAGCCACTAAAGAGCTTTCTGCAAAAAGATCAGATCTGAATGTATTCAAAAAATCCTCATACCACATTTTTATAAAACAAGGAATGCTTCAATTTGTAGATGGTTTTGGCATAGTAAAAGATGGTAAACTGTCCAGTCCCTTCCCCAAGGTAGCTAGTTACATATATAATAATCATCCCTAAACTAAACAAAGACAAAGCTAAGAAAGAAAACAAGAGACACAAAAACACTAAGTAAAATGTCTATAGAGAAATGTACTTGTGTATCCAAAAATTATACATTATGACAAGAAAAGTAAGTACAGTATAAGGAAAGCTTGATGTCAAGAAAATATCAAGCTACTAAATTTATCAACAGTACAAAAAAAAAAAATTGCATGATTAATATCTTTTAAAAAAACAGAAAAATGCTTTGATAAAATACAGCATTTATTTATGTTTGAATATTCTAAATATGCTAGCAAAAGGATCTTTCTACAATATATAGGAATATATAATAGGAATATGAGCCAGATGAATGATAAAAACATTCATTCATTCCTACATACATAGTTATTCATTCTTGAAGACCAATGACATCAGGAAGGTGATGTCTTGATTTACAAGTGAATTGAATTTAGGTGGAGCAGAAACATACAAAGTCATAAGTCCCATTCTTTTCTCTAGCATCATCAGAATCCTGTAATAAGACATACGTCAAAGGGGCAAGTAGAAGGCATAGTGGATAGAGCACCAGCCTCGAAGGCAAGAGGATCCGAGTTGAAATGTAGCCTCAGATATTTAACATTACTAGTTCTGCGACCCTGGGCAACTCACATAACCCCACTCACTGCCTCACACACAGAAAAGATATAGGCCAATATGACAAGAGATGGCACTATATGCAAGGGGAGACCTTGGCCTTTTTATGCTAAAGTCTTTCCTAGATCTCAGTTTTGGTAATTAAAAGTAGATAAAAATGAGGAAAAGAAGGCTTATTTTGCTTTCACAAAAGAAACAATCTGGACGGAGAAAACCCTTAGAGTTTCTGGCTGGAGCAAAAACAATTGCTAGTCACATACATAAATGCATGCATACATACATAAATACATATATACATACAGTGTTTATGAAATACTTCTCTGCTATGAACTGTGTTAGGTGCTGAGGATCTTTCTTTCTGATCTCCAACTCAGACTCTGACTTTTCAATTCTGGTGGCTTTTTGTCCCACATACCTGAAAGATGAATCTCTCAAGTTCAATAATAAAAAAGTTTCTGAAAGGACAATGCCTAGTACATGTAAATTTTTTTTATTGCTTATCTTCTTATCTTTATTAGCTTTTTTTTTTTTTTTTTGCTTTTAATTCTATTTTTTTAAATAACTTTTTATTGACAGAATCCATGCCAGGGTGATTTTTTTACAACATTATCCCTTGTACTCACTTCTGTTCCGATTTTTCTCATCCCTCCCTCCACCCCCTCCCCCAGATGGCAAGCAGTCCTTTACATGTTGAATAGGTTACAGTATATCCTGTATACAATATACATGTGCAGAACCGAACAGTTTTCTTGTTGCACAGGGAAAATTGGATTCAGAAGGTATAAATAACCCAGGGAAGAAAAACAAACATGCAAGCAGTTTATATTCATCTCCCAGTGTTCTTTCTTTGGGTGCAGCGATCTAACAGTTTCAATTGATCAAGGATGGACAGAAGCAACTACATCCTTAGCAGAATACATTTGGAAGGCTATGTGGAGTTCTCAATATGGCATTTCTGGAGGGACATTTAGTCTATCATAGATATAAGTCAACAAGAAAATTTTATCAGCTATTTCCAGCAGATGGGATATAAATAGATGCATAAAGAAAAACAGTAAATGACTTCAAGGTTCTTACATTTTAGTGGGGGAGGGCACACACATAAAAGAAAGGTGAAAAGAAAAGGGCAGTACTCAAGTCTGAGCAAAGAGGGGAAAGAAATCCAGAATCAGGAAGATGCCAAAGAAAGAATGAATGAATTTGACTGGACTGAAGGTACTTTCTTATAATGGAAATTCCAGAAGGAAACAATCACTTAAAGGAAAATGCCACTAGGTCAAAGGAATATCCGGGATAAGAAAGCTGCTGGAGCCTGGTGGTGAAGGCTTCTTCTAGGATCTTACTGGCGCACAGTAGAGAATGAATCCTAGAAAATCAGAAATGGGAGTCCAGAAAGAAAAGAAGAAGGAAACTATTTATAAACTGTAGAAATTCCACTAGAAATGAGTAAGGATCATGCTATAGTTGAAAGTTTCAACAAACTGAGATTTGGTTTACAGGAATAGGGGGAAGAGGAATTAGAAGAGATATAAAAGCTATCTCCAGGTATTCAGAGTACCAATGGATAGAAGAAAGAAAGTTGTTTTACTTGACTCAAAGTAAAGTGGAAACTGAAGTTTAGGCCTCATTATAAATAAAATCTTCCTTAACAATTAAGAATCTTTTCATAGAAGCTGGGATGATCTTTTGCTGAGAATGTTATATAGGGAATTTCTGCTCAGATAAAAGTTATGTTTCAATACTATTGAGTGTTCTTTCTGCCTCTGGGACATTAAGAAATTTCTCTGCACTTCCCTTTTATTCTGAAAAAGGAGAATAAATATCCAGTTAGTACTGTGATCAGTGGTTGGGAATAGTCAGTATTAATCTATGATAGGGAAAAGGACCTACATGTGCAAAAATGTAGCAACTCTTTTTGTAGTGGCAAGGAAATTGAGTGAATGCCCATCAGTTGGGCTGAATAAGTTATGGTATATGAATGTAATGGAATGTTATTGTTTGTTAAGAAATGATAGGCTGATTTCAGAAAATCCTGGAAAGACTTACATGAACTGATACAAGCAGAGTGAACCAAGAGAACATTGTACACGGTAACAAGATTATGTGATGATCAACTGTGAAGGACATGGTTCTTTTCAATAATGACATGATTCAAGGCAATTTCAATAGATTTGTGATGGAAAGTGCCATCTGCACCAACAGAGAGAACTATGGAGACTGAATGTGGATCAAAGAATAGAATTTTCATCTTTGTTTTTGTTGTTGTTCATGGATAGAAAGCTAGCATCAGGATCATGAAGTTCTGGATTCAAATATTGCCTGCTTTTGGCTCCATAATCCTCATCCTGTTGAGGTGTGAGAAATGAAGGGTGAGAGATCCCCAGGCCAGTATTGCAGGTTTTTGCAAAAGAATTTGCAGTCCCCAATACAAGCAAGGTTTTGTGGCAAAAAAATGGGTTTGTTACACCTAGAAACAACTTCCTCAGTGGGCCAAATTCTGAAAGGATTTTTTGCAAAGATTTGGGGTTCAGAGTCATCTTTTATTAGCCTTCTGAGGTTTGAGACTAAGGAACAGTTAAAGGTTAATTTTCAATTCAATAAAGGGTGGTGATTATGGCCCCAGGCCAAGAGCTCCACTTGAATTGTAGGTGGAGATCTCCATGGAAGTTTCCCTTAGGAACAGGAGGATGGGGCCCCTCCCAAAGGTCCAGAGGAATTGAGATTTTAGGGTTTCTCTAACCTAGGTCCACCCCTCAAAAAAATCAGAGGGCAACAATTTACATCAATCAAGGCACTGTCATTAGATTATAAATTATGAGGCTTTTACCTGATTCACATTGATAGAAGGCATTTCCTCAAAGAATATCAGTTCAGGGATATTAGACAAAGTTGAAAAGTTCATCAGTGACTAAACAAAGATTGTCTTCAGGTCTCCTGATTGCCAAATATTATTTTTGTAATTAAAATTATATTCTTATACAGTAGGGAAATGTAAAAGGTCACAGTCAGTGAGGGAACTCTGGGTGAGGTATAAGATCCTTCAGCCCAGAGGGAAAATGCTAACAATGTCAGCTCTCCATCTCCCCTAAGGGCTCTCAGCCTTCCTGAGAAGTCAAAGGGCAACAACTTGTTTTGAGATTGAGGCAAAGTAAAAATTACCCTGGCATGGATTCTGTTAATATAAAGTTATTATAAAATAAAATAAAATGTTAAAAAAAAAAAAAAGAGATTGGGGCAAAGTGATACCAGGTGGAAGAGTGATACCAGGTGGCAAACTACATACAATAGCAAGTTATGTTGTGCCACATAAGCAGTGTTGTTTTTGTTATGTTATAAAAAGGGGAAAGCCCTTGAAATAAAGAGACTCTATTTTTCCACCATCCTTGGGAGTCTTGCTTCATCACTTCTCCATTAGGAAGGTATATCTTAATCACCCTGGTGTGGGGACTCTAAAAAGCAACAGTACATTTTGTCACCCCAATTTGGGGATCTAGAAAGCAGGACACAACATTTGGTGCCCAAACTTGGGGTTCTAGGTGAGGTCCTATACAAATCAGCTCAACTGAGGTGATCAGCCAAATTTGGCGGAGAAGTCCCCATGACCCAGAAGGGTAAGTATAGAAATAGGCAAGGGGGAAGAATTGGTAAGGGCTAATTTAGTCACTTTTGTTAGAAAAGAGCCTCCCTACTTAGGGAAATATGAATCAGGCTTAGGTTAGAAGCAAGATTTGTTGGTAACTCAGAAGCAGATCAGTGAGTTCTTAGATGCTCTGGAGTGCAAGTCTCTGTGGTTTTGTAAGAAGGAGAGTTTGGAGCCAGAGATGTGGAACTTAGTGGGAGAACAACTAAATGAATATTTATTAATTAAGGATTAAGGAATCCTGCAAGTTTTAAAAAGAGGAAAGATTTTAACTTGGGCAGCCAGACAAGGGAGTATGAAGAGAAAAACAAACAGAGAGTTAGTGTCCATAGCCCCAAAGAGTACAGCACCTGGGCAGAGATACAGAAGTGGTTTTTTTTTTGTTTGTTTGTTTGTTTGTTTTATCATTTTACTGATTTATTTTGCTTGTTACTGCTCTAGGAGATCTTCAGGGCATGACCATTTGGGCGAAAAGAGAGTTAAGTATCTTAAGTACTATTATTGCCTGTTAGGCAGAATGGGAATTAAGTACCTTAAATACCTTGCTGAGGAGCTTGCCTTTAACCTTCAAAGCTCATTTTCAATTTTGCTTATGTCAGAGCATATGCCCTTAGGGTATTCCCCATCTCTTGACCCTCCTCCCTCAACTCTGCCTTCCTGGGCAGGAGGAAGAGTGAGAGGGGCAGTGATACCATCTGCGACAGCAGCTGAATTTGGTTCTGCCCCTTTGGGGTGGTGGTTTGGGGATGGAGCAGGGGATTTTGCTCCTGTTTTAGTGTTTAAAAAATATTCCCATCAATCTATGGAGAAGAGACATCTTACAACACTTAGGAAACAAGTACTTCAGCTTTTTAGGCAGGGCTGCTGTAGAAGGCCTGTCAGTACTCTCACCTGTTCCCATTCTATGAAAAATCAATATACCAGTGTGGGTGGAACAGTGTTCCTTAATCAATGAAAAAAATCAGACCTACTGATACACTTATAAAATGCAATTTGGTAATATTTATCCAGATTTTTACTTCCAACAACAGAATTCAGGATTAAGATCTCCTGCAAAAACAAAAGAGAGGGGGAGCCACAGATAACCCTAGAGAACTTCTCAATTTAACTTTATGTATTATTTTTTTTTTGATGGAGGTGCACTGGCTCTGGTAGACAGGTTTTATAAACCACCCGAAGGGCAGTGTTCAGTTCGAGCAGCTCCACTATCTTTACATAATCGCCAGGTGATGTGGAGAGATCCAGAATGTGGTGAATGGAAAGGACCAGATAGGTTAACTGTTTGGGGGGGAGGGTTTGCTTATATCTCTACAGATGGAGAAGGTATCAGATGAGTGCCAACGAGCTGTAATTTTCCCTTATTTTACCTCCTTTTTCCTCTTTTTCTAGTATGATCCCCTATCTACCACTAGTTTCTTTTTCATATTATCATAATAAAATCAAATTATACCTGCATTCTCTAAGTGTACTCATAACAGAAATATAATTCTCAAGAGTTCTTTCCTTTTTATGCTTCCCTTAAGGTTTGTGTTTGGAGATCAAATTTTTTGTTCAGATTTGGTCTTTTCATTAGAAATAGGTGAAATTCACCTATATTATTGAATGTCCATCTTTCCTGAAAGATAATGCTCATTGTAGCTGGATAGTTTATTCTCGGCTGTAATCCAAGTTCCTTTGCCTTTCAGAATATCAGATTCCAGGCCCTTTAAGGTGGAAGCTGTTAGGTCCTGGTTAATCCTTATTGTGGCTCCTCAGTATTTACATTGTTTTTTTCTGGCTGCTTGCAATATCTTTTCCTTGGTGCAATAATTCTGAATTTTAGCCATGATATTACTTGGGGATTTAATTTTGGTGTCTCTTTCAGGAGATAATGAATTCTTTTGATGGCTACTTTACCTTCTGATTCTAAAATATCAGGGCAGTTTTCTTTTATGATTTCCTGTAAGATGATGTCTAGGTTCTTTTTTTTAATCATAGTTTTCAGGAAGTCCAATAATGTTTAGATAGTCTCTCCTAGATCTATTTTCCAGGTTAGTTGTTTTTCCTAGAAGATTTTCATATTTTCTTCTATTTTTTTCTTTTTTGTTGTTGTTTTTGTTTGGCTGATTCTTGAAGTTTTATTGAATCATTCACTTACATTTGTTAAATTCTAATTTTAGTGTATTATTTTCTTTAGTTACCTTTTTAGCTGTTTTTGCAATTGGTCAGTTGTATTTTTTGGTTCATTGGATTCTTTTTCCATTTCATAAATTTTATTTTTCAGTGAATTGGTATCTTTTTCTTATCACTTTTGTAGGGCATTATATGCTTTTTCTATTCCTTCTTGCAACGATCTCATTTCATTTCCCCATTTTTCTTCTAACTTTAAGATCCTTTATACAATCTTCGAAAAAAGCCTTATGAAATGGGGACTAGCTCATGTGTCTCTTTGGGGCTTCATTTGGAGTTGCTTTGCCTTTAGGAACTTCAGGATATGAGGTCTGTTCTTCTCTCTCTCCATAAAAGCTATCTATGTTGAGAGTTCTTTTGGGTTTTTTGTTCATTTTTTTTAAGGCTTGAGATCTGTTCAATGCAAAGAAATGACAGCTAATTAAATTTGCCCTGGGACAGTTCTGCTGATTGATTTCCAGTGCTGGATAATGGCGAGGTCAGGGGCTCAATGGTTTACAATTTCCCTTTTACAAAATGCAAATCTGCCAAACCACCTGCTTGCAATCAGGACAGAATGGCCTAACAGACACACAGAAGATTCCTGGGTTCATGGTGGTTACAACGCTCTGATTCCTGGCTCCAGCTTCTTGCCCTGGTCTCCTGGTACTGTGATCTGGGCTTTGCAGACTGTCTCCCTGCCTGTTTGAAACAAACCTGTTCTGAAGTTCTTCCAAGCTAACTTCTTCTAGAAATGTGTTATACTCCAAATATTTGTGGATTCTTTGACGTCAAAACCATGTTAGAGAATTAATTTGCTATTGGATTGAGAAAAGATCACAGGAGTTCACAGAAAGTCATGTACTCCATGTTTTTCTTTTCTTTTATTAGTAGAAGAGAAAAAATAAAGGTGTGTTATTGGAAAGAAGTTTTTTTTTTTTTTTTTAAATTTAAAATAAAGGGACAACTACATAGCACAGTAGATAGAGCACCAGTCCTGAAGTCCGGAGGATCTGAGTTCAAATATGACTCAAGATGCTTAACACTTCTTAGCTGTGTGATCCTGGGTAAGTCATTTAACCCCAATGCCTTGAAAAAGAAGAAAAATTAAAGAATTAGAAAGAAAAATTAAAATAAAACAATGTTTTAAAAATGATGAATGTGGAAATATGTTTAAAAGAATTGCACGTTTAACCTATATTGGATTGCTTGCTGTCTTGGGGAGAAGTGAGAGAGGAAGAAAAATTTGGAACACAAGATTTCACAAAAGTGAATGTTGAAAACTATCTTTGCATGTATTTGGGGGGAAATATTACTAAAATACTTTTAAAGATAAAAGACAAAATTAAAATTTGTTAAGTATCAGCAATAAAAATGAAATAAAATTGCTATTTATAAATCTGACCATGAAAAAGTTAGTTCCCAATCTATCCATTTGTAATTAGACAATTGGCCCTTCTTTCCTCACACCCAGTTTATACTCTGAATCATGGGATAACCTGAAAGATCTATGTAACCAGAAGAATTAGTGCAGCCTGAAGTCCCCACCAGGAATCCATCTCCATGTATGAATCACTTCCTGTACTTGAATTTCTTAGACAATT
Source organism: Antechinus flavipes (assembly GCF_016432865.1). Lineage (NCBI taxonomy): Eukaryota > Metazoa > Chordata > Mammalia > Dasyuromorphia > Dasyuridae > Antechinus > Antechinus flavipes. The sequence continues at coordinate 510,745,208 of NC_067398.1, forward strand.
TGACACTGACTATGTGACCCTGAATACATCACTTAATTCCAATTGCCCTCCCCAAAACATAAAAGCACTTTACACAAAATTAAATCCAACTCCTTCCTATTAAAATGAAGAAACTCTTATCTTCCTAGGTGATCCAGTATGATGATGTAGATAATGAATAAGCAAGATCTGAGTTCAAATCCTGCCTTACAGGCTTTCAGTTGTGAGATACCAGGCAAGTCATTTGGCCTCTCTTAGCCTCAATTTATTCCTCTGTAAAATGGGAAGCAGAATAAGAAAAGCATTTTATCTCCCTGGACTATTCTGTAAATTGAATAAATAAAGCTCTTTGAAAATCTTAAAGTTCTTTATATTTGTTATTACTATTAGAATTATTATAGTATTATATGTAATACAATATTATAATCATAAGCATTAAGTTCAAACTACTGCTTTTTTCCTAATCACTATTTAGCCACAATATCTGCCAATGTGTTAAGTAAGGCACCTTGCTCAGAAATTCCATCATCACCTAGATCCAAATGTAAAACCATCCACTCCATTGAATTGGGGAAACTTCCCACATAAAAAGCTTAGTCCTCATAGTTAAAACTTGGGCTCAGAAGTGATGAAATCTGAGTGTGTTGCATTCAAATGCCAGCATCTGTGGAGGACACACAGTGTTTACAGCTCCAGAACCAGCCAAATCTATGATGACATTTCACAATAACAAAGGCATTTTTTCCTCACATCAACAAGTTCAATTAAAAAGAAAAGATCAATTTGGTTTATGAGGTGAGAGCAAAGAGTAACCGCTGTTGTAGGGCAGACAGTCATAAGTGAATTCTCTTGGGAAGAATTCTTCTGGGGTACCCAAAGCAAGAGGAACTCAGACTAGAAGATTTCACTTCTACCTCCACCTTCCACAGACCTCTTAAACCAGAGTAGTTTACATATATTTGCAAGAAATAAGAATTATAAATAGGAAAACAAGGCTAATGTTGAAGGATGTCAATCAGTGTGGCCAGGAAGACAGCTTAGGGAATTTGAACAGCTACACTGAGAGGCAAAGAATCCAGAATAAGAGAGATGACAGCCAGAGGTTAATGCCCAGCTCAGACCACATCTGCTCAGTTTGTGGTATCATACTTTAGATATAAACCAATTAATAAACATTTAAGCAACAAGTATTTATTAAGTACTTACTCCATGTCAGACATAGTGCTAAGTACCGGGAATACAAATTCAAGGGGGGAAAAGGCACTATCTATACCCTCAACCAACTTGCATTTGAGTAGAGGAAGGTAATACACAAAAGGGAAATGAAAGGGAAGTATTGAAAGTACCCTTGCTGGGGAATGGTATTAAAATGCTTAAAGTCAAAAAGTTAACTGAAGGTAAAATGAAGGTGGACTAGGATGGGCCTTTCCTCAAAATGGAAATCCCAGGAGGAATTGCTGAATGAGAGAAGGAGAACTATATAGAGCAGAGCATGTTCCACTGTGAGAAGGTTGCAGAGATGAATAGATTTTCCAGGGCATGGAAGTCCCCATGCAGAAAGATCATAGAATGAGACTGCAGCTGGAATTTGGTGTTGATTTCTATAAAATAAGAAACCTAGACAGGAAGCTAATTAGTTGGCCGCTTTACTTCCCCAAAACAGAGGCTTTAGGAGGAAATCAGGGTATCAGGTGCTGAAAATAGAAACTGACAAATGAAATAATTTCTGACCTCAAGGAGCTTACATTCTTTCAAAAGACATTGTGTACATATGTACATATATACAAGAGAGATTCAAAATAAATATATGGTCATTATTGGAAAGAAACCATTTGTAACTAGAGAGATAAGGAGAAGTCTCGTAGAAAAAATAGTTTCAAAGGAAATTAGGAGTGGAGGAAAAAAAGAGAACATATTTCAAACAAGAAAGATAACGTGGGAAAATGCAGAGTTGTGTGTTAAATGGGGGTTTAATGATTTGTCCACGGTGAGCTAAAGAGTACAAGAATTCAAATTTAGGTCCTTTTACTACAGAGTAAAAGGACTTCGGATCCAGTACCCTTTTCAGTGTATCTTGTTATCTCTTTTATTAAGTCTCTACTGTTTGTCCAAAATCTTTTAATTTAAGATAATTTTATTTTAATTATTTTTTAAATTGTATTAACATTTATACCATATCTGAATAATCTTTGGCTATTACAAGAATCACATTTCATTTCTATTCTATCCTTTCATTGAAATATAGATGTTCTCCATAGCATCCCTTATTTCAATTCCCCTTCAGAAAAGAGCTAGACAAAAATAGAAGTACACATATCCATGTTAGTTTGATCTTAAGAGAGAGAGAGAAAGAGAGAAAGAAAGATGGTTAGTTGGATGAATGGGTGGAGGATGGATGGATGATTGCATCTTTCACAAGGACAAGCTCACTTAAGTTTTTGGCTTTATGTCATATCCAATGGTAATACCACTGTGGAAACCAGATGCTTTAATACCAATAATGTTTATTTTCTTAAAAATTGCTGGGAATGCTTTCTGAAGTTTCCCAGAACATGGTCTCAAGTTCTAAGTGAACTGGAAACTATCAACTTAATTATATCAATTGTCATTTGAGGCAAAGAACACTTAACATCTAAGTTCATAGAATACATAATAATACTATTTAAGCAATGATATTGTATAATTTGGATTTTTTTCCCCAAAAAATGCAGTGAAGTGACATGATAATTCATGATAAATAATGTCTCAGCTAAGGCACTAGCTGACATTTTTTACAAAATTTTTGAGTGATCTCCAGAAGAGAATGGGAATTCAGTTGTTTTTAACAGTGGCCTAGAAGCCACAGTTTTTAATAACTCATTATAAAGGGTCTATGCAGGAAAGAATCTACTGTCTGTGTTGCTGAATGAAATACCTGGGGGAGGAAGGGCAGGGAGTAAACATTGAACTTCAGCATTAGGGGAACACGTTGCAATCTTGACAAGAAACTCAATTTCAGAGTAGTTGATGATGAATAAGAAGACACTAACCAATGAACTTAACAATACGAATATCCCCCTAAATTTTTCCATGTTTTAGGCCCTCGATGTTTTTTAAGTGTGATGACTAGAGAATCCCTTACAAAAATACTAGTCCAATGTTTCATCAATTCAAAGCAGTTTTTGGTTGTTCTTCATTTGTGTTTGACTTTTTGTGAGCCCATTTGGGGTTTTTCCTGACAAATATACTGGAGTGATTTGCCATTTTCTCCTCCAACTCATGTTATAGATTAGGAAACTGAGGCAAACAGGGTTAAGTGATTTGTCCAAGGTGACATAAATAGTAAGTATCCAAGCTCAGATTTGAATTCATGAAGATGTCTTTCAGATTCCAAGCTGGCACTCTATCTTCTGTGCTACTAGTTGAATTTTTAAGTGCCTACTAATTGTCAGACATTATATTAAGTACCAAGAAGAGAAAGACAAAAATGAAACTGCCCCTACCCTCATGGAGCTTATATCCTATCAGAGGACAAAACATAATATAAAATCATAGAATCACCTATTTAAAACACAACCTATTTTAGAGACTATCTAGTTCAACTCTCTCAGTTTATAGAGGAAGAAACAAACACAAATCCTTTTCTGAGAATAACCCAGCTGTTAAGTGTCTGAGGTAGAATTTGAATTCTGGTTTTGCTGACTCTGTTCAGTACTAAGCCACCATGCCATAGTCCCTCTCTCAAATATACACATATAAACAAATATGAAATATATACAAAATAAACCCATGATAATGTTGAGGGGAAGCACTAGCAGCTGAGGGAGTCAGGAAAAAGCTCATTCAGGATGCATATATTCCTATGTACACATGAACATGAGACATGGAATATTGTATGTGAGGAATAGTTAACTAGACTCTCTTTTATTTTTTTTTTTCCTTTGCTGTGGCAATTGGGATTGAGAGACTTGCCCGGGGTCACACAGCTAGGAAGTGTTAAGTGTCTGAGGTCAGATTTGAACTCAGGTCCTCCTGACTTCAGGGCTGGTGCTCTATCCACTGCACCACCTAGCTGCCCCAGTGACCTTAGACTCTCAAAGATCATGCTAACTGGGCAGAAGTTCTGGCCATATGCACCGAGGTAGAAATGGACAACATTTTATGATGCTTTACAATTTACAGGTTACTTTACATTTATTGCCTTATTTGATCCTCAGAACAACACCATGAGATAGGTAGTGTAGATATTTACTGAAACCCCAAGAGACCAAATGACTTTCTCAGTATCACATAGCTAGGAAATGGCAAAAATGGGTTTTGGACCCATGCAATCTGACACCATAGCGAATTCTGTTTCTAATACAACATACAGTTAACCGTGAATAAAGTGCATTTATTTGCTTTGGTCCTTTTTTTTTTCCCCTCTACAATCTTGCTTTTAGTGATCTCATTAGTTCCGTTATAATTTCTACCCTATGACACCCAAATCTGTTTATCCACACCTAATCTCTCTCCTAAACCTCAGTCCCCCATCAACAACTTTTATGTCATCAAGAATCAAATCTTTGAAATGGATTTATTTAGATTAGACAATTGCTTATTCATAGTGAAATTGTGACCTAAGAACTAAATTTCAATATAAATTAGACTTAGGTCATCTATGTAGTGCAGTGAATAGAGCACCAGCCCTGAAGTCGGGAGGACCTGAGTTCAAATCTGGCCTCAGACACTTCCAAGCTGTGTAACCCTGGGTAAATCACTTAACCCCAACTGCCTCAGCAAAAAAAAAAAAAAAAAAAAAAAAAAAATTAGACTTGACCAAACTAATGAATTTCAAGGAAATCTCCCAACTTAGGAAGTACTTAATAATTAACAATTAATAATTATCCTAATAAAGACATCTAACTTGCCCAGACTCCTCACAAATTGATTAGGCTTGATTCCTTTTTCAAACAATATTAATATGCTATGAATTTGTGACAGTAATATAAGCAAGTCTATATGGGATGAATTCAATCCCCCAGCAAAACAGGGATTTCTGCCTATTAAGTGGGGTATTAAGAGCTGTTAACTATCAGCTCAGACCATATATGTTGCAATCTGGGAAAATTTTATGTGACTATAAACAGATCATTTGTATGTTATGTGTCTGAATGCCAGTTCCTTTAGACACACAGCTGCATTATTAAATTAGCCAAAGGGGCTCACACAGACCCTGTGAGGTCAAGGAAAAAATGTCACACCCCAACACACTTCTATTTTCTCCTGGAAGGTTCAAATGAAATGGTAAGCATCTGTAAAAGTCCACTCTTTCAAAACCACATTATTTTAAAGCCAAGTCTTGAGAACCCCTGGGAGAATTGTTTGATTCCAAAGCTGCCTTGAGCAGGGCCCTGAGATTTTCAAGCTAAAATGTGATTCCCAGGTGGCTTCCCCAAGGTGAATCAGAAATAAAAGGTTTATGAAACCCTTCATCTCCCCATTGTTCTTTTAAATGGGGATGATACGTGACAATGATTCTTTGGGAATTTCTGAACCAAGTCTGACCTCAAGACAAGTCCCAAGGTTCTTTATCCTGTCACTAAGGTTTGTGAATCCCAATCTGCCTTCTCTTTCTCTTCTCTTCCAGCTTTATTCCACTTCATTCAAATATACAAGCTAAACTTTACTACCTGATTGTGTTAACTATGTACAGCTGGAGCAAAATATGAGTAGATGCTATTCATTTAGCTTGGCACAAATTTAAAGTATCAAAAAGACCTATCCAGGATGTTGTTCAGTCATTTAGGTATGTGCAAATCTTCATGATACTGTAGACCATATTATCCATGAAATTTTCTTGGCAAACATATTGGAGTAGCTTACCATTTTATTTCTCCAGTGGATTAAAACAAAAAGGAATTAAAAGTGACTTTTTCAGGGTCACACAGCTAGTGAGTGTCTGAGGCTGAATTCTAACTCAGGTCTAGTGCTCAATCCACGGAACCACTTAGATGCCTCAAGTTGCTACGCCAGGATGATCTTTTCATAGTTGTTTCCAGTTTAGCAATGCAATAAACCTGAGAGCCTGTATTTAAGCAATAAGCATTGGAACTATGCTTGGATCTAGGAGGTATATAAGCCAGCTTTACACTATGATGGTGCATGCAGGTCAGATCTGCCTAATTCTTGTGTGACTTATATTGTGGTACAAGAAAAAGTATGGAAAGATATTCTTTGTGAGACTCTGAGAAATGTGAAGCATCTCATCTGTAGTAGTAAGATAGCTTTCTCAGTCTATCTTTCCCTATGTATTATTTATGGTCTTGGTTACTTGCCCCTTCAGGGAGGGCAATCAGTCCAGAGAGTATATCTCTGTTTTTCTGGAGACTTTGCAGGATTCAGAGGCATTATCAGAGAGCTACTATTATTATTCTTAATTTTTTTAATCATATATGCCTTTGGCACTCTGAAAGGCCTATGAACCTCTTCTCAGAATGAGATTTTTAAATTCATAAAATTGGTTTACAAAGTAGACCAAATATACTGAGATAATTTGTGGACCGGAAAACCATGATCACATGTGCTCTAGTGGTGAGTCTAATTACTACTGTCATTCTGAAATCATGATGAGTAAAAATGACACTTTAAGATTATTGCAATGGGGCAGCTAGATGGTGAAGTAGATAGAGTGTTGGCCCTGAAATCAGGAGGACCTGGGTTCAAATTCCATTTCAGACATTTAATACTTCCTAGCTGTGTCACCCTAGGCAAGTCACTTAACCCCAATTGTCTCAGCAAAAAAAAAGAGAAAAAAAGATATATGCAAGCAACAACTCTAATGTGGATGTAAAAATAACCACTAGTTCTACCAGTGACAAAGTCATAGGTATTGTTAATATTTCTGTGGTCATGGGTATTTTTAATATGACCATACTATACAAATTATAGTTAATACCACTATAACTACTATGTTATCTACATGCATAATTGAAGAAAATACCAAATTTTAGTTAAAGTTCAGTGAAAATGCAGATTTTTTTTTCTTATACAAGTTCACAACTTCCTTAAAATCCATCTACAGACCTATTAGGAGTTCAAAAGCCCAGGTTATGAAGCCTGAGCCTTTTGATGGTTTAGAATAAGAATATAACATTTCAGCTCAGAAGTAGTAATTTTTAATTTCAATATACCTAATCCAGAAAATTCCAGTTCTTTATAATGTGCATTCTTAATTTTTATTTAGCAGTCAAAAATGGAATATTTCCTTTAATTTGCTTTTGGGCAAGAAAGAGACAGAGAGAAAAAGACAGAGAGAGAATTCTTTTCCCATGTGGTTCCCAAGCCTCGTTACCTCTTTGCTCATTGCTTTCTTTGGCTTCTGCTCCACCAAATTCCTTAGTGACCCTTAATTTACCCCCATAGAAATCAGTGAGGAACTTGAGGGTGCTTAGCATAGAGAAGGAAAGACTCAGGAGAGACATAATAGCTATTTTTAAGAATTTGAAGGGCTATCATATGGAGGAAAGTTTCTTTTAAGTCCCAAAGTACAAACCAAGGACATTAGACTCTAGTTATTGAGAGACAATTTAGGCTTGATATAAAGAAAACTTCTTAACGATTAGAGCTTTCTGAGATGATTCAGGCCAGTTCCAATGGTCTTGTGATGAACCATCTGTACCCAGAAAGAGGACTATGGGAACTGAGTATGAATCACAACATAGTGTTTTCACTTATTTTGTTGTTTGCTTGCATTTTGTTTTTTCTAATTTTTTTTTCTTTTTTGATCTGATTTTCTTGGGCGGCATGATAGTTGTGAAAATATGTATAGAAGAATTGCACATGTTTAACATATATTGCATTCCTTGCCATCTAGGGGAAAGGGTAGAGGGCAGGGAGGGAAAATATTTGGAACATAAGGTTTTGCAAGATTGAATACTGAAAATTATCCATGTGAATGTTTTGAAAATAAAAAACTTTAATTTAAAAAAAAAACAATTACAGCTTTTCCAAGCTAGAATGGGTTACTTTGGAAGATAATGGATACCCCTTATTAGAGATTTTCAAGATGTAGCGGGGTTGCCATGGAATGTTATGTCAAATGTTATGAGAATAATCTCAATGGAATTGGATCCAACAGCCTCCAAAGTTTCTTACAACTTGAAAATTCTATGATTTTGTGACAAACCAGGGCAGAAGGAAGGGAGCACACCCATCTCATCACCCCCATGTCAGATGAGCCCACTGGCTCAAGCTAATTACAACTCTGGATAAAAAATTTTGAAGTAGGGAGCCTGTGATCCTGGGTAGTTCTGAGGAATCCTCACAGCCCCCTCAGGTTTTACCATTACCTAATGGCAGACAGTGGATATTACAAGAGCAAGTTTTTATTGTTCAGTCATTCAGTTTTATCCCTACTCTTCATGACCCAGCAATGCTTGTCCCTAGGTTTTCTTGGCAAAAATACTGGAGTAGTTTGCCATTTCCTTCTCCAGGAAATTAAGGCAAACAGAGGTCAAATGACTTATTCAGGATCAAAACTAGCAAATACCTACAGCTAAATTTGAACTCAGTCTCTCTGACTTTAGGACCAAAGTTCTGTGGCCACTTATTTGTCTCACAAAGACAACTACCAAAATGGAAAATTATAAAAAATGAGGACATGTTAGCCAGTAATTAATGGCTGTGAATTTGGAGCAGCTAGATGTATGGATAGACATAGTAGATAGAAAGTTATTCTCTAGTTAGGAAGACTTGGATTCAAGATCTTCCCTAGATACATACTGAACTAGTTATTTTCAATACTTCAGGTAATTTTCTAAAACTATAACTTGCAGAGAAATTGCTCATCTGCATTATTAGAAGGAATTTCCTCATCGGGAATTCCCTATCCTGATGAAATCTTTATTTGGAGAAAAAAAAGCCTCAAGTAATAGCAGAAACTTAGTGAAGGTCAGGATCCACCTTCCACACAGGCTGAATATATGGGTCATATGATGTCATTTGCAAAGTATTAAAAGCCCCCAACAATGTCTGTACAGTGAACTAGTTATTAATAATAAATAAAATTCCCACCATTAGTCTTTTTCCTCATGGACCTCTTAATGAGACATGTGCATTTTAACTCGGTTATGGCATTATGGAAGGGACAATACATTAACTATCCAACACATTAGCAAAGGATAAGGATTGTACCATTAAAACACTGCTTTCTAATAGATAAGGACTCTATGGGAATGGGAATCCTATGGGAATTTCCAAACATCTTTTCAGTTCTGAGATTCTACAGTTCTATGATTTAGGGTAGATTTCAATGAGGAAGAATGGTGAAGAGAGGTTAAGAAAAAATACTGAAGCCAGAATGCCCAAGGTCAAATTATAACTCTTCTACATACCAGCTTGTTGACTTTTGCCTGATTTATTCTTCTTTTGGTGTCTCAGTTTCCTCATTTGTATAATTAAAGAAGGGAACTAAGTTGTCCCTGCCCTCTCTTCCAAGTCTAGTATTCTGTGATGTTGAGATTTGTTTCAAATATGGAGAACTGAAGTGTTGGAGGTGCAGGTTTTCTAGATAAGTCTAAAACCATTTAAAGGGCACCAAGCACCATAGAGGATTTTGAATACAGAATTAGAAATTAAAAAGCAGAAGGAACCTTCAAAATCACCTAATCCAACTCCCTCATGGTTCAAGTAAGGATACTCAACTCCTCAAAAATGAGGTGATTTCCCCAATGTCTCTCTGGTAATAAAATAGCATAGCCCAGATTTAAATCAAATCATCTGATTCTGAATTGAGTGCTTTCCCAAAGGAACTCATTTTGATTTTGCATGAAACTATGACCTCCTTGATGTGGGTGATCCCTCCAACAGTACCTGCCTATCCCATGTCACTCTTCCCATAAATCACCTAAAAGAATTTCTTTTAACATTCTCTGGTTATTGTTCAGTTCTGTGTGATTCTTTGTAATCCATCTTGAGTTTCCTTTTCCAGCTCATTTTACAGGTAAGGAACTGATGGAAACAGCACTGAGTCACTTGCCTAGGGTCACACAGCTATTAAGCTCACATCTTCCTGACTCTAGGCTCAGCCCTGTCTTCACTGAGCCATTTACCTGCCCCAACATGTATTAGATCTCCCTCTAAATCTCTTCATATTACAGAGATCAAAATGGAACCTCTGTTTAGCATTAAATCTCTTTTCTACATTTCTAGTCTGTCTTTATACTTTATTTCCACACACACACACACACACACACACACACACACACACACAATCTAGTTACAATGACCTACTTGTTCTTCATAAAATGTAACACTCCATTTCATTGTCTATATACTATACTCATTCATGGCATATCCTCTCCTCGTCTCTACCTCTTACTTTTCCCTAACTAAAAGTGAAGAACTCTGCCATGTGAATGACCATCTTGCACATCACTTAAAAGTTGTTTTTTTGTTGTTGTTGTTTTGTTTTGTTTTGTTTTAGATTGCCTGTTTTAAAGTTACTTACTCAATATATAGTCTAGTCAGTGTGGGTCCAGATTTTCCTGACTTCAAAGCCACTTTTATAGACAATATACAAACATATTTTTTCTCTCAAAGAATATCAATATTTAAAAAGAAATGATGGGCCCTTATTTCAAAGAAATACTCCAGATAATTTTCCCCAAAAAATCAATTTAATTAAGGGTGCTCAGGATGTCAACAATGGATGCAGAAAGAATAATATGCCTATTAGATTGTGTACTCTTTTGCCACTTTTTTTTTTGGGGGGGGGGATAAGGAGTGGGGAGAGGGTATTCAGGCTATCAGGATTAAGTGACTTGCCCAGGATCATACCGCTAGTGGGTGTTAAGTGTCTGAGGTGAGATTTTCACTCCAAAACCAATGCTCTTGTGCCACTGTGCCATCTAGTTGTCCCTTTGCCATTCCATAAGAGCTTGTATTTATATAATGCTTTAATGTTGGCAAAGCATTTTATACCTCCATTTTGTCTTCACAACAACAATCTGAAGTAGGTGCTGTTGCTATCTCCATTTTGCACATGAATAAACCGATACAAACAGAGATTAAGCAAATTGCCCAGAGCCAAATAGCTATTAAAAATATGAGGCTGGATTTGATCTCAGGCCTTCTAGATTCTAAATCCAATACTTTACTATATATTGCAGTTATCTTGAGCCAATGTGATCTTGGACTCTTATTGCTAAATTTGCATTTGATTTAATCCTGGTCTCAAATCCAGCATGTCACTTTACTGCCATCTCCAAGCCAAGCTTCAAGCAAATAAAATCCCACCCCCTTTTTTCTAATATAAGTTATCTTGCCCTGTTAAATATAAGCTCCTTGAAAACAGTACTGGCTTATTTGTATCTATATCCACAATGTTTAAAATGGTGGCCAGCACATAGTTAAGTTCTTAAGTAAAGTTTTTTTTTTCATTTATATACATTTTAGTCACCTGTACCATTTGAGAGCATTACAAGCTGTACTATCACCAACCAGAACCGCAAAAAGTCACTAGTTGGTAGAAAGATATGAAATAAAGAGGGGCTGCTTATCACTTAATTTGAAAATTTTTTAAATCTCTATAAATGTAGGGAACTATTGATTAGGAAGATGTACTGTTGGTGCCCTCTTTGGACTAAAAGGAGAAATATCTGAATGAGTAGAACATAACCCATAGGAAGTTATATTCTTTATTTATTTTTTATGTATTTCTTGAAACTGCCTGAGATTTTTATAAGGACATAATTTTTTTTGACTTTTCCTTCATTCTTCAGAAAAGAAGTTCATCAGTACAGACCATCTGGGGATATTTTAACAGAACATAAATACAGTGGCACATTTCTTATGTCTTATGTATATACAGATAATCTTTAAGTACTCAGGCATCTCTGTTGGTTTCATCTGTCTTTAAACACCAATTCTTTTATAGCAGAAAGGCTGTCTAGCTAAAATTATACAGTGTCCAGAACTGGACTTTTTCACGACAGAAGCCAGTGATGACAGTAACAACACTAAATGACTGACTTCCTGAGAAATGACTCCATCATTTTTACTTCAATCCTATTTACTAAAGAGAAAAATCTATAAAGATGTTGATAATGGAGAAGCTACTGATGCTAGAGAGCTAAAAGCGAAGTTGTGTGGTAACCAAAAGAAACAGACACAAATACAATTACTTACACATGTACACACATTCACATCAACAACAGATAAAACAAAAATATAGATATAGACACAAAAACTTTGAAAACACACACACACACACACACACATATATGTACATATTCAATTTAAACCAGAAAAAAAGGAAAAAGGATTTAATATCTTAAAGAATATTTTTTCTAATCTCAGGATTTTCACCCTGTAGAAGCCAAAGAAAATCCATGGGAACAGAGCAAAAATAGCAAGAAAGCAGCAAAATTAGATGAATTATTATCTGACATCAATGCCAATAATAATATTTGTAAAGTACTCTGCAAACCTTAAAGCATTAGATAAAAGCTACCTATCATCATTATAGCTATTTTTATTACTATTAACCATACTAATCAACAATCTGCTTAACCTTGAAGACTCAAATACAAAGAATAAACAATATCTACTCACGATGAGCTCACATTCCTAATAGAGGACATCATGAATCTCTATAAGTACATAAACATAAATATAAAAGGAAGTCCACATAAATACAAAATGAGTAACTGTAAAAGAAAGAGCACTAGCAATTGTGGGTATCAGGAAAGACTTAAAGTAGAAGATATTAGATACTTAAGACACAACTTAAAGAAAGAGAGGAGGATATCATGAAGTAGAGGAAAGAGAGTAGTTCATTCAAGAATGAAATAGTATAAAAATAAGTGAGTGCCAAGTATGAGGATCAGAGAAAAGGCTAATTTGACTGGATTGTGGAAAGCAGGAAGATGAGTAATATATAATCAGCACAATTGAATGACATACTTTAGCTTCATTCAGTAGCACATGATGGGTCAGGAGACACAGAGGGTAAGAATAGTTTAGGACTGAGGCCTTATAAGTAATGAACAATATTAGGAGATATATCAAGGAATTCAAGAATAGAGGAAAGTATAGAATCAAATTGTTTCACGATAGATAAAAATTGAAGAAGGGAACTAAAGTCAGTAGTAGTAATGCCCTTAGAAAGTTCTGAAGGGTAGAGAGATTAGAAATTTCAATAGAGGGCAACAAATGGGAGGTGAGATATAAGAATAATAGTAGGTTATGGTCTAACATAGGAAGGTCACAATTTAATTAAGAAAATGGAACATTTGTGAATGATTATGAGATCTGTATGAACAAGTCTTATAAAAGAGTGGAAAGTAAAGTTAAGAATTCAGTCATTGAGTCAATAAACATTTATTAAGTGCCTATTATGTGCCAGGCACTGTGCTAAGTTCTAGGAATACAAAAAAACAAGCAAAAGACAGTCTTTCCCTTTAAGAAGTTCACAATCTAATGAAAAAAGATAACATAAAAAGAAGCTGGAAATTGAGAAATGGAGGGAGATATGAAGCTGTCCAAAGGACTGAGGCTCTTGGGAAATTATGAGAAGGCTGCCCAAGGTATCCTTTTTTCCAACATTGATCCTTGCAAAACTTTTTGTTCCAAATTTTCCCCTCCTTTCCCCCATCTTCCCCCACCCCCCGCTGGCAGGTACTCCAATACATGTTAAATATGTTAAAATACATGTTAAATCCAATATATGTATACATATTTATATAATTATTTTGCTGCACAAGAAAAATCAGATAAAGAAAAGAAAAAAAAAAAAGAAAAGCTGAGAAAGAAAACAAAATGCAAACAAATAACAACAGAGAGAGTGAGAATGCTATTTTGTGGTCTACACGCAATTCCCACAGTTTTCTCTCTGGGTGTAGTTGGCCCTCTTCATCACTGAACAAGTGGAGCTGGTTTGAATCATCTCATTGTTAAAGAGAGCCACGTCCATCAGAACTGATCATCATATAGTCTTGTTTTTGCTATGTATAATGATTTCTTGGTTCTGCTCATTTCACTTAGCATCAGATCATGTAGGTCTCTCCAAGCCTCTCTGAAATCAGCCTGCTGGTCATTTCTTACAGAAAAATAGTATTCCATAGCATTTATATGCCATAATTTATTCAGCGACTCTCCAATTGATGGGCATCCACTCAGTTTCCAGTTTCTTGCTACTACCAAAAGGGCTGCCACAAACATTTTTGCACATGTGGGTTCTTTTCCCTCCTTTAAGATCTCTTTGGGATATAATACTAGTAGAAACACTGCTGGATCAAAGAGTATGTACAGTTAGATAACTTTTTGAGCATTGTTCCAAACTGCTCTCCAGAATGGTTGGATTTGTTCACAGGTTCACCAACGATGTATCAGTGTCCCACTTTTCCCACATCCCCTCCAACATTAGTCATTATGTTTTCTAGTCATCTTAGCCAATCTGACAGGTATATAGTGGTATCTCAGAGTTGTCTTAATTTGCATTTCTCTGATCGGTAGTGATTTGGAACACATTTTCATGTGACTACAAATAGTAGTCACTACAAATCTTTTCATCTGAAAATTGTTCATATCCTTTACCATTTATCAATTAGAGAATGGCTTGAACTATTATAAATTTGAGTCAATTTTTTATATATTTTAGAAATGAGGCTTTTACCAGATCCTTTGAATGTAAAAAAAAAAAAATGAATCCAGTTTATTGCTTCCCTTCAAATCTTGTTTGCATTAGTTTTGTTTGTACAAAAACTTTTTAACTTAATATAATCAAAGTGATCTATTTTGTGATCAGTAATGATCTCTAATTCTTCTTTAGTCACAAATTCCTTCCTCCTCCACAAATCTGATAGATAAACTACTCTATTTCTTCTAATTTGTTTATAATATTCTATATATCTAGATCATGAATCCATTTCGATCTGATCTTGGTAAACAGTGTAAAGTGTAAATCTATGCCTCCTTTTTGCCATACTAGTGTCCAATGTTCCCAGCAGTTTTTGTCAACTAGTGAATTCTTATCACAAAAGCTGGGATCTTTGGGTTTGTCAAATACTAGATTGCTATAGTCACTGACTGTTTTGTTCTGTGAACTTAACCTATTCCATTGATCACCTTCTTTATTTTTTAGCCAGTACCAAATGGTTTTGATGACCACTGCTTTATAATATAGATTTAGATCTGGTACAGGTAGGCCACCTGAATTTGCTTTTTCTCTTCATTAATTCCTTTGAAATTCTTGACCTTTTATTCTTTCAGATGAATTTTGTTGTTAATTTTTCTAGGTCAGTAAACTAGTTTCTTGGGAGTTTGATTGGTATAGCACCAAATAAATAGCTTAGGTTAGGTAGTATTGTCATTTTTATTTTATTCGCTCAACCTATGCAAGAGCACTTGATATTTTTCCAATTGCTTAGATTTGATTTTATTTGTGTGGAAAGTGTTTTGTAGTTTTACTTATATAGTTCCTGACTTTCCCTTGGTTGATAGATTCTGAAATATTTAATACTATCAATGGTTATTTTAAATGGAATTTCTCTTTGTATCTCTTGCTGTTGGATTTTTGTTAATGATGTATAAGAATGCTGATGATTTATGTGGTTATTTTGTATCCTGCAACTTTGCTAAAGTTGTGGATTGCTTCTAATAGTTTTTTAGTTGATTCTCTGGGGTTCTCTAAGTATACCATCATAGCATCTGCAAAGAGTGATAATTTGGTTTCCTCATTACCTATTTTAATTCCTTTAATCTCTTGTTCTTCTCTTATTGCCAAAGCTAGCACTTCTAATACAATAGTGAATAGTAATGGTGATACTGGACAATCTTGTTTCACCCTGATCTTATTGGGAATGGTTCCAGTTTTTCCCCATTACATATGATGCTTGCTGGTGGTTTAAAATAGATGCTACTGACTGTTTTAAAGAAAAGTCCATTTATTCCTATAATCTCTAGTGTTTTTCATAGGAATGTGTGTTGGATTTTGTTAAATGCTTTTTCTGCATGTATTGAGATAATCATATGGTTTTTGTTTGGTTATTGATATAGTCAATTATGCTAATAGTTTTCCTAATATTGAAGCAGCCCTGCATTCCTGGTATAAATCCTACTTGGTCATGGTGTATTATCTGGGGGATGATTTTCTGTAATCTTTTTGCTAATATTTTATTTAAGATTTTTGCATTGATATTCATTAAGGGATTGGCCCATAATTTTCTTTCTCTGTTTTTAACCTATCTGGTTTAGGTATCAGCACCATTTCTGTGTCATAAAAGTAATTTGGTAGGAGTCCTTCATTCCCTATTTTTTTCAAATAGTCTATATAGTATTGGAGTTAATTATTCTTTAAATGTTTGGTAGAATTCACATGTAAATCCATTTGGTGCTGGGGATTTTTTCTTAGGGAGTTAATAAATAGCTTGTTCTATTTCTTTTTCTAAAATGGGACTATTTAAGTAATTTATTTCCTCTTCTGTTGATCTGGAAATCTATATTTTTGTAAGTATTCCTCCATTTGATTTAGGTTGTCAAATTTATTGCCATAAAGTTGGGGAAAGTTATTCCTAATGATTGCTCTAATTTCCTCTTTATTTGGTGGATACTTCTCCCTTTTTATTTTTGAAAGTAACAATTTGATTTTCCTTTTTCTAATTAAATTTACTAATGGTTGATTTATTTTGTTGTTGTTGTTTTTTTTTATAAAACCGACTCTTAGTTTTATTTATTAACTCAATAGTGTTTTTTTTTTTACTTTCAATTTTATTGATCTCTCCTTTTATTTTTAGAATTTCAAGTTTAGTATTTGATTGGTTTTTTAATCTGTTCTTTTTTTAGCTTTTTTAGTTGAAAGCCCAATTTATTGATCTTTTCTTTCTCTATTTAATGCAAGTAAGCATCTAGAGATATAAAATTTCCCTTTATTATTGCTTTGGCTGTATCCCACAAATTTTGGTATGTTGTCTCATTATTGTCATTCTCTTGGATGAATTTACTGATTGTGTCTATGATTTGCTGTTCCACCCATTCATTCTTTAGGATGAGATTATTTAGTTTCCATTTAGTTTTTGGTTTGTTTTTCCCTGGTTTTTTATAGAATGTAATTTTCATTGCATCATGATCTAAAAAAATTTCATTTACTATTTCTGCCTTTCTGCATTTGATATTGAGATCTTTAGTCCTAATATATGGTCAATTTTTGTATAGATTCTGTGAACTATTGAGAAGAAAGTGTACTCCTTTCTTATCCATTCAATTTTCTCCAAAGATCTATCATATTTAGCTTTTTTAGTATTCTATTTACCTTTTTAATTTCTTTCTTATTTATTTTGTGGTTTGATTTATCTACTTCTGAGAGAGCAAGGTTGAAATCTCCCACTATTATAGTTTTACTGTCTATTTCTTCTTGCAACTCTCTTAATTTCTTTTTTAGGAATTTAAATGCTACACCACTTGGTGCATATATGTTTAATATTGATATTGCTTCATTTATCTATTGTAAACTGCAGACTAGCTCTCTAGAAGACCTAAGGATCAGCCTGAGTCCTTGGTCTTAGTGGAAGAGTGAAGGAGGCAGGAGGACCATGTGGTTGGCCAAAGATGGAGTCTGGAATCTGGCATCTTCTCTTGTGGCTGTGGCTGAGAACTGTGGCTGAAAGAGTGCATTCTGTGTCTAAGGCTCCCTTAAATACCTCAGTAGGATTACATCACTACAACACACTGAGTGTGCAACCATTACATTATCATACTAAGTACTAACTATATACTTAACTATAAGTACCTTGCTGACCTAGATTTAAGTACATCTTTTCAGAATTCAGACCCTCTATCTATGGTACTTCTAGCAGGATGTAGTTTCCTTTCTTATCTCTTTTAATTAGATCAGTTTTTGCTTTTGCTTGATCTGAGATCAGGATGGCTACCTCTGCTTCTTTTTACTTCACCTGAAGTATAATAGATTTTGCTCCAGCCTTTTACCTATACTCTGTATGTATCACTCTGCTTTAAATGTGTTTCTTTTAAACAACATATTGTAGGATTCTGGCTTTTAATCCAGTCTACTATTCTCTTACACTTTATGGGAGAGTTCACCCCATTCACATTTACAATTAAAACTACTACCATGTTTCCCCGATAATAAGACACTGTCTTATTATTTTTTTGGACAGAAAAACACCAGAGGGCTTATTTTCAGGGGAAGGCTTATTTTAATGAACATTGACAGCAATTTTAATAAACAGGTAAATGTGAACAAAAAAAAGTACCTTTATTCAATAACGATCATGTCATCTTCTTCAACAACATCGTCATAAGTGTCCATACCCTGAATTCCATCCTGGATGTCTTGCGCCTCTATTTCCTTCAGAAGAAGTGGACCCAATCTGTCATGTCCAGCAATATAGCTCTCTTTAAATGAACATGTCTTGTCCAGGTAACCTGTTCGTAGTGCCTTGGCGACACAGCTGTCAGTAATTTTATCCCATGACTTCTTCACCCAAGTCACGACTTCTTGCAGACAGGGCTTCACAAAGTTTCCACGCTGATTTCTTTCCATTCTATTTTCAATGTAGTCATTGACTTCCATGCGCAAATGGTCCTTGAATGGCTTGTTTATTGCAATATCAAGGGTCTGGAGATAGGCAATCATTCCTGCAGGAATCATTACTTGATCTATTCTTCTCTCTGCAAGAAAGTTCTTCATTCTTTGGTGCGGTGAGTGCTGGCTGAGTTCTTCTTTTATCCTCCATCATGCCCCTTTTATCCTCCATCATGCCCCCTCACTCCCACTTACATACCAGGTTTTTTATGTTGTCCTGCCTCAGCTCTCCTCGCAGCATTGCTCTCAATGGCCCCAGCAAGCAAATCACTGGGGAAAAACAGGATGATGCGCCCACTGCTGCAGCTCTGATTGGATGTAGCTCGGAGTGCATTTCACCCGGGGCGGGGGAGGGAGGGAGAGAAGGGGGACATACATATGAATATTGTGTGAATCATACTTTCATCATATTTGATTCAAAGAAAATTAGATATATTTGCTTTCACCAAGAAACTTTTCTTACCCTATAGAAAAGTGGGAGGGGAGAGGGGAAAAGAAAAAGGGGTAGGTTTAATAGAAGGGAAAAGAAAAATAGTAGGGGAAAGGTATAAGAAAAGGGGAGGGTCTCTAAAGATAGAGGACTGCTTGAGGCAAGTAGTGCTCATAAGTAAAATACTGGGGAGGAGGGAAAGGGGAAAAGGAAAGAGAAAAATATTATTTCTGCCAATAAGATGGCAGAAAATTCAGAATTACCGTAATTCTGGGGCATACAGAGAGTACCGTAATGTAGCGTGTAGCGCAAGAGAATCACCTTCACTACAGTAGCAATCTCAATAGGGCTTATTTTCGGGGGAGGGCTTATTTTAGAGGAATCTTACACAGTAAAGGAAGGGCTTATTTTCGGGATAGGTCTTATTATCGGGGAAACATGGTAATTCTGAATTTTCTGCCATCTTATTAACCCCAAATAATATTTTTCTCTTTCCTTTTCCCCTTTCCCTCCTCCCCAGTATTTTACTTATGAGCACTACTTGCCTCAAGCAGTCCTCTCTCTTTAGAGACCCTCCCCTTTTCTTATACCTTTCCCCTACTATTTTTCTTTTCCCTTCTATTAAACCTACCCCTTTTCTTTTCCCCTCTCCCCTCCCACTTTTCTATAGGGTAAGAAAAGTTTCTTGGTGAAAGCAAATATATCTAATTTTCTTTGAATCAAATATGATGAAAGTATGATTCACACAATATTCATCACCCTCCCTTCTTTCCCTCAATTGTAATAAATTTTCTTTGCCTCTTCCTGAGATGTGCTTTCCCTCATTTTACCCCCACTTGCCCTTTTTTTTCTGTTACAATCCCCTTTCCACCTCGTTTCTTTTTATAACAGTAAAATCAAATTATACATGTCCTCTCTGTTTTCCAATAATAGAAATATGGTTCTAAGAGTTTTTTGTTTTGTTTTGTTTTGTTTTTTACTTTTTTATGCTTCTCTTTATTTCTATATTTGGAGGTCAAATTTTTTGTTTAGCTCTAGTCTTTTCATCAAAAATAAATGGAATTCACTGGGTTCATTGAATGTCCATCTTCTTCCCTGAAAGAAAATGCTCAGTTTAGCAGGATAATTTATTCTTGGCTGCATTCCAAGTTCTTTTGCCTTTCAGAATATCAGATTCCAGGCCTTCCGATCCTTTACAGTGGAAGTTACTAGGTCCTGGGTAATGCTTATTGTGGCTCCTCAGTATTTGAATTGTTTCTTTCTGGCTGCTTGTAATATTTTTTCCTTAGTCCGATAGTTCTGAAATTAAGCCACAACATTCCTTGGGGTTTTAATTTTGGGGTCTCTTTCAGGAAATGTTTGGTAAATTCTTTCAATGATCATTTTACCTTCTGATTCTATGACATCTAGGTAGTTCTCTTTGATGATTTCCTGAAATATAGTGAAAAGACTTTTTTTTTTTTTCATCATAGATTTCAGGGAGTTCAATAATCCTTTGATTGTCTCTCTTAGACCTATTTTCCAGGTCGGTTGTTTTCCCAATTAGATATTTTTACTTTTTTTTTCTATTTTTTCTTTTTTTTTGGTTTTGCTTGACTGATTCTTGTTGTTTCGTTGAGTCATTCATTTCTATTTGTTCAGTTCTGAATTTCAGTGAATCATTTTCTTTATTTTCTTTTTTCACTTCTTTTTGTAGTTGTCCAATTGAATTTTTTAATGAATTGTTTTGTTCTATGGAATATTTTCCATTTCACAAATTCTATTTTTTAAGATATTTTCTTTTTCTGTTTCACAAAATCTGTTTTTCTGGGAGCTGCTTTCTTTTTCCATTTTAGCAAATCTATTTTTAAATGAGTTATATCCCTTTTCCAAACTCTCTTGCAAAGTTTTCATTTCCTTTCCTCATTTTTCTTCTAGCTCTCTTTTAAGATCCTTTTGAATTTCTTCTAGGAGAGCATTGTGTGATGGGGATCAGATTATATCACCTTTTGGGGCTTCATCAGGAGACAATCAGTCTACTCAGGATTTGAAATCTGTTCTAATCTTTCACCATAAAAGCTATCTATTATCAGAGTTCTCTTTACTTTTTTACTCATAAAAAAAAAAAATTAAGATCTGCTTTTATGATAGGAGAGGTTTTCCAAACTTCCTCTACAAGCAATGGCTTCTTCTATAAGCAGCCTCGATAAGCTGGGTCAATGCTGACTCATTCCTGGTGCTGGGTGGGTATGGCCAGGTCCCATGAGATTCTGGCATTTTGGGGTTCACTATTTACCTTTTGTGTTTGTGTTGGATGTTTTATAACTTCTCTGCTGGTCTACTGGATTGCAACCAGGGCAGAATGGCCAATACTGCTGTAGATTCCTGTAGATTCTTCACCACTTGAACTTTGCACCACCCTATGTAAAGGGCTGAAACTCTGAAAAAGGTATGCTTGAATCAGACATTGGAGCACTTAAAGCTAATTACCTATTTAATATGAGACAATGACTCTGTTAGCATATGTTTTAGATAAATGGCTCTTCTCACTGTTTGATGCTTATTCAGTGTTTGGTCTTTAGATAATTGAAGGCAAGGAGTAGAGGGTGGAGGGACAGAAGCCAGATTTCACTTGGCAGCAGGACAAGAAAGAGAAAGATTCTGGACTCCAGAATTGAGAAGAGATCTTTGGCAAAACTCCTGGCACTTTGCCTGCTTCTTCCCTTCTCCCCCTAAAACCCAAGGACTTTAATTTATCCTAACTCTGGCTGATCTTGAGACCTCCAGGGAGCTAGCTCAGACTTTACAGCCCCGGGACTTTATGCTGTCTGTGCTGGTGTCTGTGCTCCGATGCTTGTGCTTGGCTGCCTCCCTCCTGTTTCCATTTGAACAGACCTTTTCTGTTTCCTCTCCATAGATTCTCCCCACTCAAAGTCTGCACTACCGCATGGAGCAAGGTATCCTTTTTAAATAAAAGATCTGGGAGGAGCTACCCTACACCTTCTCTAGTCAGTAGAGAGGACCCTAGTTGTAAATTGGGAATTTCCTTGCAGGATGATGAGGTTCTAAATAACAGGAAAAAAATCTAGTAAATAATGGAATTTAAGGACACTGAAGAATTGAGGGATTAGAAAATTTGAAGAAGCACCATGTTGAAAATCATTAATATAAGGCTAGGAATTGGAAAGGAAGGAAAGATAGTGAATCAGGTACTGAACACTTTGAGAAAAAAGGAGAAAATAACTTGAAGGCATATAAACAACAGTCACCACAATCATGATTTAATGGAAATTTTCTGTATTGTGGATTTCAAAAGAAGAAAGCTTGCTAATAAATGTAAATTAATTGTCATAACAAGGATACCAAAATAACCTAGAAAGTACTTTAATTAGAAAATACAAAACTAACTTGCCAAATGAAGAAAGATGACTGTCAGAGAAAATGTCAGGTTACAATATTGACTCATTTGTAAAAAAATACATATTATAAAGGATGATGGAGAATTATAAGCAATATCATTTCATAAAACAAAGAGAAGTCATGGAAAGTAAAAGGAATTTAATAACACTTGACAAGTTAGAGTCATCACAAAGGTAATCAATGATGAAAATGGAAGGATAAAAATGGAAGCAAAATGTATATTTGAAAAACAATATTTTATCCATTTTTTTTCCAATAGATGATACTAAACATACCATACTTGGATCTAACAATGATATTCTAGATATATTTAGGAAGTGGTTAGAAATAGTATTAAAGAGACTAAGTTAAAAAAAAAAAACAGATGAGAACTAAATGTGTATAAAAGATTTGCATGCTAATTTGGAACTATGCTCAAAAAGTTATCAAACTTGCATACTCTTTCATCCAGCAGTGCTACTATTACTGGGCTTATACTCCGAAAAGATATTAAAGAAGGGAAAGGGACCTGTATGTGCCAACATGTTTGTGGCAGCCCTGTTTGTAGTGGCTAGAAACTGGAAAATGAATGGATGTCCATCAATTGGAGAATGGTTGGGTAAATTGTGGTATATGGATGTTATGGAATATTATTGTTCTGTAAGAAATGACCAGCATGATGAATACAGAGAGGCTTGGAGAAACTTACATGAACTGATGCTAAGTGAAATGA
Organism: Antechinus flavipes; assembly: GCF_016432865.1. Classification (NCBI taxonomy): domain Eukaryota; kingdom Metazoa; phylum Chordata; class Mammalia; order Dasyuromorphia; family Dasyuridae; genus Antechinus; species Antechinus flavipes. The sequence goes on from NC_067398.1 coordinate 510,768,290, forward strand.
GCTGAACCAGGAGATCATTATACACTTCGACAACAATACTGTATGAGGATGTATTCTGAAGGAAGTGGATTTCTTCCACAAAGAGATCTAACTCAGTTTCAGTTGATCAATGATGCACAGAAGCAGCTACACCCAAAGAAAGAACACTGGGAAATGAATATAAATTGTTTGCATTTTTGTTTTTCTTCCCTGGTTATTTTTACCTTCTGAATCCAATTCTTCCTGTGCAACAAGAGAACTGTTAGGTTCTGCACACATATATTGTATCTAGGATATACTGTGTCATATTTAACATGTTTAGGACTGCTTGCCATCTGGGAGAGGGGGTGGAGGGAGGGAGGGGAAAAGTTGGAGCAGAAGTGAGTGCAAGGGATAATGTTGTAAAAAAATTACCCAGGCATGGGTATTGTCAATAAAAAGTTATAATTATAAAAAAAAAATTTTTTAAGACTAAAAAAAAAAAAAAAGATTTGCATGCTGGTGGCAATACAGTCATAAAGGCATTAAGTGATTGATATATATGCAACATGAAATAAGGTGAGATACCAGAGAAATGGGGAGAGAGGAAAAGGGGGAATATGAACCCTTAATGAAACTGAAAAAAGCTGATCAAAAAAATACTAATAGCTACCAATCAATCAATTTGCTTACTTCCCCATTTATCTAAAATCTATGGCAAACTTTTGGAGGACATGTACAAGTGCATTTCAGGGAACTTTCAATTCAGTGAATTCACAAATCCATTGGCATATTGAGCACCTGGCAAATGATCTGTTTCCTATGTGTCGAATTCTACATTTGTGAGTTTTGAAATAAAAGTCTTAAATGCCTGGAAGGCCCAAGTGGCTGAGATCAGGCAAATACATTTTCTTTCCAACTTCTCCATTTTAAATTCATCTGAATATATACTTCTGAAGGGGGATGATGAGCTTTTAGCACAATTGCAAAGTCAGGTCAAGGGTATCTGAGCAGATTGAGGAAAGTTGTTTTAACTTGCAAATGCAAAGATTTTTCAAGGTTTGGTGAATGCCTAAGCCAAAAAAAAAAAAAAAAAAAAAAAAAAAAAAAAAAAAAAAGGTAAAAGGCTGAACCTTGAAAGAGGAGGGACAGATTTGTTTCGCATTAAGAATAGTTTAGGTAGATGGTTGAGACTTTGGGATCCATTGATCTGAATATTTAGAATGAAATTAAAGGTGTAATGTTCAGGCTAGCTTTCTGAAGGTCCTCCAAAAAGGTCTCAGTAGGATAGACACCAAGAGAATGGACAAGAATAGAGTGCAAAGTCTTTATTGTCTTTTACACAGTCTGTGTCTGTCATAGTCTGACACAGTCTCCTCCAGCAGTCTGCCAGTCTGCCAGTCTGACTTCTATCTGACTTCCTGTCCCCAGTTCTTATATACCCTATTACAATTATATCTCCACAGCATACTGAATATGTGTGAACTAGAGAACTATTATATCACCATGCTAAGTACTAAGTATATGTAAACTAGATAACCATCTAGATAACCATTCAATTCCACTGAGTTAACACCTTGTTTCAAGTATACTAGTTTCAAATATACTTCTCCAAAGTTCTGCACTCTACATAAAGGTATTACCCATAAGTAGCATCAAGGTGACAAACGTGAGAAAAAATTCCCAAAGCTATAATATGGAATGAATTAAGCCAAATAAGCATCTTATTGTAAAATCATTTTATTAACTTGTAATTTAAAACAGTATAAACCATCTTTTAAGGTCATTCATTTGTTCATTCACTCATCAAGTCAGGAGATAATTGTATTCAATCTAAGTCCTGATGTTTATTGTCTGTATAGTGCCAGATAAGTGATTTCATCTTTCTAAACCTCAGTTTCCCCATCTGTAAAATGACAGTTGTATTAATTTGTGCTATCTTTTGGGATCATTATTTTTGTTTAAGTACTTTGTAAATCTTAAAGTATTAATTTAGCATTAGTATATATATTTTAGTATTCTTATGTTCAAGTTATTGTGCTAAAAAGCTGATTTTAGACCAAAGGAATATAATTTTAGAACCATGGGGTACTTTAGAGATTATTTAATCTAAGCCATTCACTTTACAGAAGAAACTGAAGCCTTGATATATTGAGCAACTTGCTTAAGGTTCCACAAATTGCAAATAGAAAAATTGGATTATGTACTTCTATAGGAGTACACAATTATTATGTACAATCCTATGTGCTTTTCAGTTTTAAATAAGGACAAGAATTTCCTCTAAGCCCTAGTACAGTACTCAAAACACAGTAAGCATTTAATGCTTGTTGTACAATATGATATTGTTACATTGCACAAAAATTATCAGCCCTGCAGAGACAGCTGAGTGACATAGTAGATAAGAGTATCTAGACCTGGAGTTTGGAAGACTCATCTCCTTGAGTTCAAAACTCAGGCCTCAGACACTTACTAGCTGTGTGGCATTGGGCAAGTCACTTATCCCTGTTTGCCCCAGGTTCCTGATCTATAAAATGAATTGGAGAAGAAAATGGCAAACTACTCCAAAATCTTTGCCAAGAAAACCCCAAGTGGGGTCACAAAGAGTTGAACATGACTGAAGCAAATCCAAATTTAAATATAAACCATGACTTAACAATGTCCTACTACAGCTTATTTTTAATTGGGTAGTAGAACAAATGCTCAAAATATAAAATTAATTAAACAAAAATTTTCCCACAGAGATCCTTTTGAGGGGAAACTGCCAGAATTAGCTTTTATAATATTGAAAATTTCCATTCCTTGAAATATAATCTTCAACAAAGAAGCAAATGCAATGAGTTGACCCAATTCACTTAACTTGGTAAACCAGTTAGTCATAACAGCCCATGGGGTTAGATCTGCTTTAAGAAATGTCAGGGATCCAAGCACTCCTACAAAATTGATTATAGAGGCTTTAAGCCAACAATGGGACTGATAGGTTCCACCTGGTTCACATACCCAGAAGGACAAATAATTCTGAAGATCAAAGCTTGTTAATAAGATCATAAGTTCATAAATTTAGAATTCTAAGGGAACTAAGAAGAATTAAATCCAATTGCTTCATTTTACAAATGATGAAACAGAGGCACCAAGAACTTAAATTATTTAACCTGCAGCACACATTCAAGTAAGTTAAGGCAGGTATATGGTTCAGTGAATAGAGTGCCACATCTAGAGTCAGGAAGACTGAGTTCAAAACTGATCTCAGGTACTCACTAGATATGTGATCCTGTAGCAAGTCATTTAAGCTCTATTCACCTCAATTTCCTAATCTATAAAATGGCAATAATAACACTTACTTTGCCAGGTTTTTGTGAGGATCAAATAAAGTAATGTTTTTACAATGCTGAGCACAATTGCCTGACATATATAAATGCTATATAAATGCTGAATCCTTTACCTCCCACCTAACCTTCTTCAAATGTCTAAACTGTGATTTGAATCTACATTTCTTGACTCCAAATATAGCAAAGCAGGAGATTTCCAATATCTTTTAAGAGTGATGGGGTCTGATGATTCCCCAAATAATTCACCATGCCTGAAAAGTCCACCAGTGAAAGAGATTCATTCCTTTTATTTCTTTAAGTGTGTGAGAAAAATGACAATGCAGGATGGTAAAACAAAACAAATGACTTTTAAAAAAAACTTTCCAAGAGAGGTTGATTGGGGAATGATTGAATTTATCAAGGAACTCCTCTGATCAAGCACCCCAAAAGCCAATTAGATGGCATCTTTAAATGTATTCACAAGACTTATTTAAATAGTAAGGTACCATTCTATCAGATAACTGTGTTCATTTACTTGACCTATGTTTACCTCATCTGTAAAATGGAAATAATAATTATATCTATCTCCTAGAGTTATTGTAAAGATCAATGAGATAATAACTGAAGTGTTTAGCACAGTACCTGGTACATAATAAGAACTATATAAAAATAGCTATTATTATTATTTATACTTCTGAACTATATTAACAGCTTTATAACTAAAATGGTAAAGAAGTTCTCCAAGAGAAAACATTTGTAGCTGAGTTAACACAGGGGAGACTTCATGGAGCAGATAGGATTTGAGCTTGGCCTTAAAGAATAGAAAAAGGTAGAAATGCATTCTAGTAAGATAAAAGGATGAGAAAAAAAATAGATGAGAAAGATTAAGTCATGTCAAAGGAATGGTTATATATAACCAAATTTGACTATCTCAGAGGTCATGGGAAATAATGCTAGATGATTTTTTTTTTAAGTAATATGACCTATAACCCAACCTCAACCCCCCTCCTCCCTAAGACTCAGGGTTTATCCAGACCACATTCCAGACATAGAGACCTGACTCCAAGAATGCAAGTTTCCCTCTTTGGTTTATGTCTCCATCCTGGAGTAAAACCCCAGGAAACTCTAAATAAAACTTTGCTATAACTTGTGTCTAGATTTCCTCACATATGATTTTCCTCAAGTCTCACACAAGCACTCACTGTACAATATGAATATGAAAGAAGTATGGGTCAGACTTTATTTTGCCTACTATATACACATGCACACACACACATAAACATATACATACATACATACCAGTGTGTGTGTGTGTGTGTGTGTGTGTGTGCGCGCGCACGCACGCATGCTTGCGGTACGTGTGTACAAGCTACAAAGGATTCATAGAGAAGCCTGGAATAAATACAGAAAAATAAAGTACTCCTATAGCTGATTAGACTCATCAGATTCCCACTGGAAGGCAAAAGCCCTTTGGGGATTGCTAAATTAATCCTCTTCATTCACTGCAAATCTGCACTATCTGAGCAACTCACAGCAATAGTACTGAGATTGGCAGGGTCTGGACCTCCTAATCTTTCATGATATATCTTTAGTTCTTCAACTGCAGGGATGCTTCTGAGCATCTTTTTCTCTGTCTCTGAGATGAAGTCTATTAAAAGAAATCTCCCTCTGTGAGGCCTGGTGTCCAACCTTGGAAACGCTCAAAACTGGAAATTCTTGATCTCAGGATTATCCACATGGTAATTCCCAAGGCAAAAAAAATGTTCATTTTTAGTATCTCTAGATTTGGGGTTGTGCCTAGAAGAAGAAAAGGAAAGTAAGGAGAAGGTATTCAAAATTTAGAATTATGAAATCTCTTAAGACTCATTTGTAGAAGTATGGATCACATATCATGTGCTTCTCCTTCAAATTGTCATATTTTTCTCTTCTTATTGTTGTTTGACCTTCATTCTCAGAACTAGGACATCTGAGAAGTGATACTATGACATGCAAGTGAATTGGATTTAAGCAATGGAGGGCTCTGAAGGGTCACCTGCCTCACTTTCCCCTCCACAGCCATCTGGAGCCAATGACCAGATATAGATCAGGATTCCTAAAAAAAGCCCTGGATGACTTTTTCCCTTACAGACTTCTCTCCACCTCCACCATTCCTCACCTTGTTGAACTGTGGTCTAAAAGTCCAAAAAATATAGTGTAGAGGGGAAAAAAGGAGGGAATAAGTCATTTCACAGAGCAATTATTATAAACTATAGAAAAAGGGTAATTTTTCTGACATGAGTCTATCCCCCTATACTCCAAAAAGAAAACAAAAACAGTCATTTTAGAGGCAGCTACAGTGACTGGAGGCTAAAAAGAATTTCCTTTGTCTTCTCATCAAGTTATGAGGTGCAACTCTCCATAGGAGATGTCTTTGCAATGAAAGTCCATGCCTTGTAATCTCTTCAAGTTGGTTGAAGGACTCTTTAATCACTACCATAAAGGTATGTTGGGACAAGATTGTAGAGAATTTTGAATAACCAAAGGAAGAATGTGTACTGTACTCCATCTAATAGATAGTGGGGAATCACAATGGTTTTTATGGAAAGGTATACAATTAGGAAAATAGCAATTTTAAAAGAGTCATCCAACAATCATGTGTAGGATAAGTTATAAGGAAAGATACTGGAAGGAGAGAGGAATAGCTGTTAGTAGACTACTGCAGTAGTCCATAGAATCAACACAAAGCATTTAAATCAGGATAATGGTACTAGGGTGGAGATAAAGAAAGAAAAGGAGAGAAGCAGGGCAGCTAGTGGCACAGTGGATAAAGGACCAACCCTGAAGTCAGGAGGACCTGAGTTCAAATATGATCTCAGACACTTAATACATCCTAGTTGTGTGACCCTGGCAAGTCACTTAACCCCAATTGCCTCAGAAAAAAAAAAAGACAGAGGCCACATAAATTGTCAATGAAGAATTGATAGAATTTAGTGACTGGATATAGGGTGCAATAATTTCAGTTAAGTTGGAGATTACAAAGTAGATTTTGCATTTGTTTTTATTCTATATAACCAGTCATTCTGGAAAATAGTTATGGTGGCTTTTACAATATTTTCTAGTTCTTATATGCCTTGAAAATGCAAGAAAAAAAATTACTAAGCACCCATTATGTGCAAGGAGCCAATTTAGGTGCTAGTAATATATTGAAAGAAGGAACTTAACATTCCACTAGGTTTTGTTGTTATTCATTTGTTTCAGATATGTATGATTCTTCATAACCCCATTTGGGTTTTCTTGGTAAAGATACTGGAGTGGTTTGCAAATTTTTTCTCCAACTCATATAAGAAAACTGAAACAAAGATTGCCCAGAATCACATAGCTAGTAAATGTCTGAGGCCAGATTTGAAGTCTTCTTGACTTCAGAGTTGATGCTCTCCACTGAGGTGCCCTAAACACTCCAGATTTTAAATTATCTCTATTTTACAGATCAGCATACTGAGGCACAACTATATGAAAGAGTTTCCCCAGATTACACAACTAATAAGGGTAGAAGAATAATTTGAATCCATCTTCCAGAGTCTTTTGTTGTTGTTTAGTCAATTAGTCATGTCCAACTTTTCATGATTCCATTTGAAATTTTCCTGAAAAAGATACCAGCATGGTTTTCTCATGTCCTTCTACTCACTTTGCAGATGAGAAAAGTAAGGCAAACAGAACTGAACAACTTGTCCAGGGTTCCATAGCCAGTAAGTATCTGAGGTCATTTTTAAGCTCAATTTCTCCTGATTTCAGGACTAAATCTATCTTGGTCACCTATCTGCCCCTTTTCCAAAATCTAAGTCCATATTTCTTTTTATTACTATGTTGTCTCTCTCTACCCAAAAGTTGCAATAGGGATAAAACCATGACCGATAAAAAATGAATGCAAGATTAAAAAAAAAAGTAAGTGGATTAAAGAGAAACATACAACTGGAAAAACTTGACTCCCTCAAATCAACAATAGCTAACTTAGGGCTAATCAGTTGCCACTGTCCACACAAAATAAATTTTCATTAAAAATTGCTAGTGGATTCCACAAGAGATAAATATAAATGAATACAAAGATTGGACCTCCTCACCTTCACTACTGAGAGTCTTCCTCTATCAACTGTTTCTGGGAACCAATGTATTTTCTTTAAACTTACCCATTCAGAACTGATTTCAAGGATTGGTTCCCTAACCCTGTGTTTACCAAAAGAATAGAGATCCCTGAAAGGGATGTTGCAATTCTGTGTCATCCTGTAGGCATGAGGGGAAAAGTTGGTGTCATGTCATTTGTTAGTATTCAGATAAGAATTGGCCCCACATTAACTAGTTTATTTCATGTGTGGGGATAGAGTCTTGAGGTATTATTAAACTGGCATCAGTAAAATTATGAAAAAAGAATTCCTTCCCTCTCAGGATCTCTCAGGAAAAGAAGAAAATCAAGCATTGGTCAGAAATACAAAAGGAGAATCAACATAGTTGGTTTGTCACAGTATTCAAATATGAAAAGTTTGAAGGGAAAGGGGTGTTAACCAAAAGTTCAAGGAAAATGAAAAAAAAAAAAAAAAACCCAGAACATTGGGTTTTTGGCCACGAGGAAGTCACTGGTATTCTTCATGAGTACAGTTATAAATGAAATAGTAGGGGAAGGCAGTAGATTGCAAGGAAGTAAGGAGCCAATGGTAATAAGAAAACAAAAATTTAAAGTGGAGAAGTTTAGCAATTCCTTGTTGTGGGAAAGGAGGTTAATTTAAAATGTTATACGGAATATAATAGACCAAAAACACTATTGCTATTTTTGTACATATTTTAGTATTTCTACAAGGTATTCTATGAAAAAAAAAAAAAAAAAAAAAAAGCTTCTACCTTGGGTAAACTTAGAAAAAAAATAAAAGTTGCAAATGAAAATCAAAATATCCCTTTCATAAAGCAACCCACCTTCTACCCAAAATCTACAGAATTCATTGGCTTTGAAATCTGTCAATGAACATAGGGTTGTGAATTTTCCTTTGCAGAAAAAGCATAAAGGACTTTAAAAGCTCTATAGGTTGCTTATAGATGTTTAAATTAATTGAATTTAAGTCCCTCTAGGTCTGTGACACCAAGAATTTTTTTTAAAGCCATAAAGTTGTCTGTAAACATGTAATCTTTTATGATAAGGCCATTCTTTCAGAGCAGAGATGGAGCGCAAACATGAGCTGAATTAATGGGTTATCACCCTCTTTTTTAGCCAACAGCGCCTCCTTATGCTACGAAAAAAGAATGCGATATTTTGGTTAAAATATTACATTTTCACAGCATCACAATTTTAGACCTGGAAATAAACTAGTATAAACCCTGATTTAGCAGGTGAGAAAGCTGATGCCTAGGGAGTTAAGTGATTAATTCATTATGTATAAAATCTATGCTAGAACCTTTTTTTTGTCACATTATTTTGAGCATCCTGAAGTTTCTCAGAGAGTTAATGAATGTATTTTATTAGTTTTTAATTATATTTCCTTCTTCTTATAATCTATATTGCCTTTGTAGAACATTATAGAGAATTTCAATCAATAAGAAAGCATTTATTTAGTGATTACTATGTGCCCAGGACTCAATAAAGGAAAGAAATAAAATAATAACTAACATTTCTATAATCCTTTAAGATTTATATATATACATCACTTGACATACACAATTTTATTAATTAGTTTGTGAGATAAGACCCAGGAAGGTAAACGATGCCCACATTCACACAGGGAATAAAGTATAGTATTGGCATTTGAATCCAAGCTTCTCTTGATTTCAGAGCAGCCAAGCTTTTCACTTTACCATGCTTCAGGGTGTGAGCTTCTATTCTTACTAGAGAGATGTCATACAATAGGCCAAGGACACTAAATGATTAAGAAGTAACATGATATAGTGTGAAGCCCATTGGATTTTGTAGTCAAAGGACCTGTGTTTGAATCTTGACTCTGCTACTTGACTCTGCATAATCTTGGGCAAATCATTTATCCCTTTAGGCCTCAGAATACTCAAATCATTTTATCCATCTTTCAGCTTTAAGAATGTGATTTTAAGTGATACTGGAATAGTTTAACAAGCTGGAAGGAGAGATGAAAGGGAGAGCATTCCAGGGAAGAAGAGCAAGCATGAAAAGACCGGATTTGTTTTGGGATCTAATAGAAACTAGAACTAGATAAACAGAGTAAGAGATAGGACATACTATGGCGGATTAGAAAATGAGGGGTCATGACAAATCTGAGCTCTGATCTATGCTCTCTAACATTTATACTTCCAGTGACCTGGGAAAACTCTTTAGGCTGAGTCTAAACCACTGAAATGACATGAGGGTTTGAATCATAGACTCATCAACCATCAGAGCTGGAAAGTATCTCATTTCATCTAGTCTATACTTTCCCTTTTTCAGTGAGGAGCTGAGGCCCAGAAAAATGAAGGACTTGACAAAGATCACAGAGTGCCAAGTGTCAAGCCTACAAATACACATTTCTTAGAATCATGTTCCTGTGTGCTTTCCATTTGTTATGCTTTTTATCTATCAAATTTGATCAGCCATGAAAACAAATAAGGCAATTAAAGTGAAATCTTTTGCATCTATTGAATTGTCTTATTTCACTACCTAAATTGAGTAAATTAAATGATTTCTCAATAAGTTATAGCAGGGTAAGCAAGCAAACATTTGAGCTTCTAAACATTTCTTTCTTTCTAAACTTTCTTCTAAACACTTGACTATGGTAAAGGATTGCATGACTGGTTACTGTCCTTCGTTTTTGAAGATGACCTAAATGATATTGCTATGTTCAGATCTCACTTTTCTTTTGATTCACTGCAATTCTTTGCTCCTAGAGTAAGCATCTTCTATGATACATTCTTACCTTTGCCAGTAACTCTCAAGTTTTTCAATCACTTTCAAACTTCTTCAAAGAAGCCTCAAAAACATCTTTGTATCACTTCTTCTGACCTTTTGTAAGTTTGCCTTGTATAAATTCTCCATAAAATGGTCTTTTAGGCTATTACATTTTGACATACGAAGAACATGGCCAGTCCGCTGGAGTTGAATTCTTGATAATTTAGCTCAAGAAAAGATCTCAATGTTTAATATCATATATTGCCAGATGATTTTCAAAATCTTTCTAAATTGATTTCTAAATTTCATTCAAATGAAAGCAATTCCATTTCCTGGCATGTTACTGTCCATGTTCCACAGGCATACAACAATGAGGTCTTTACAATAGTTCTGTAAATCTTCAGTTTGGTAGGCAGACTAATACCTCTTCTATATCAACTTTCTTTTGGAGTCTCCAAAACATTGAGCTAATTCTGGCAGTGTGTGTGTCAACCTCATCATCTATGTGGACATCTCTGGAAAGTATAGTATCAAGATAAGTAAACTTCTCCACAGCATTCAGAATTTCTCCATTTGCTATAACATGATTCCACATATGGATGGTGTAGTGCTGGCTGATGCAGAATCTCTGTTGTCTTGGTATTAATTGTAGGCCAAAATTAATACAAGAAGCAGAGAATGGATCCATGCTTTACTGCATTTCAGCCTCAGAGACTTGAGTGCACAACCATCTGCAAACATAAAATCACACACCAGCTCTCTCTCCACCTTAGTCTTGATTTGTAGCATGACTATTGGTTAGAGAAGTGAAGGAGGGAGGGAGCAAAGAAGGAAAGGAAAGTTCATACAGTTACTGGTTTATAAAAAGTGTGCTCCAAGTTTGTAAATCATTTGTATAAAACTTTAAAATGTTACTGCATAGAAGAAACAAAGTTATCAAATTTGTTACATTATCATGTAACTGCACTATGAAGCCCTCACAGCTCCATAGAATCAAACCTTAATAAAACAATTAACAATGTTCTAGGAGGAAAAAAGACCCTCATCTGAATTTCACTATATTAATGCCTAAATTGGTTGAGACCGTAGCCCACTGCAGCTCATAAGAGCTAATCTCAAGGGATCAACCAGCCTCAGACTCCTCAATAGCAGGGAATTACAGGCAAAAAGCATCATTCTATCTGGGTTTCTGTCATTATCATCTCAATCTTCCTAGAACTCCAGCCTCTAATTCAAGGTACTGAATCTCCTTGCCCTTCCTGGTCCCTTGAACCTGATTTGGCCCCTAATTTCAGACATATTAAAAATGATCTTTAGTTATCTGTCTCCCCCTACTGATCTTGTATTGTAACTGGATCTCAAAGCTTAGCATTTATTTGCACTTTTCTATCTCCAATGTTCTGCCACTCCAAATTATAAATATTTATTTGTATGTCTATTAAAAGTTTATTTGCAAAAAAGGAGAACATAGCAATAAGGAATCAATACAATCATGTAGGGTAATTAGAAGCACTTATTAAAAAAAAACTACTTAAATCCAAAATGAATAATAGTTAAATTCTAACTAAATTTGGCCATAGTCTCCCAGTCGTAGCTTGGCTAATGATGTCCTCTAGTCAAGGAACAATTAGCCTTCTCAACGTCCCTCAAAGAATTAATATATTCTGGCCCAGAACAACTCTCCCTACATATATACATTAATGAGTTCTTCACCTAGACATACTAGGCAGAGCTTATTTACATATTCTATATCCCAGACTCACTTTCAAACAATCAGGAAATTTCCTGATTCTATAATGAGATTTCTTAGAGGGTTATCTGAATTCTAATTATCTAAATCTGCTTCTCTCTTCCAAACATTCTTCCCCAACAAGGGAATGAAGAAGAATTTGAAAAGAATTATGAATTCTATAAACTTAAAAACAAAACACAAAAAAACACTCTAAAAATGCACAGACAAAAATGCACAATTAGTGAGTTTCTTTATAAACTTTAAATAATATACAGGTATACATTTATTATACCTGACGATGTCACCTACCTGTCTTGTAAACTCCAGCAACTCTCTATCACCTCTAAGATCATATAGAAAACCCTCTTTTAGATATTCAAAGCTTTTTATACCCTGATCCTCTCTTACCTTTCTAGTTTTATACATCTCCCCTCTCCCATATTCAATTACTCAGTAACTGATCTCCATAGTATTCTTTGGCATGAGAAATCCATCTCCCAAATCTGAACATTTTCATATAATGCCTATATCTCATGCATGGAATTTGCTCCCTTCTTATCTCTTCCTCCTAGTTTCCCCACCTTTCTTCCAAACCCAGCTCAAATTCTATCTTCCACAAGAAGCCTTTCTCGGTCTCCCTTAGTGCTAACATTTCCCTTTTGATTATTTACAATTTATGCAGTATATATCTTGATTGTACACATTTGTTTGAATACAGGGACTGTATTTTGCTTTCCTTTGTAATCTCAGAGCTTAGTTCATGGTAAATATTTAAGAAATACTTCTTGAATGACCATAAAGAATAAAAAAGATTTGTTTTAATAGAAAAGTTGCTATTGCTTACTAATTTGACTACAGAAAGTCAATTATTAACTCCTTAGAGATAAAATGGGAATTAGTAGACACTAGTATAAAGAATAATAATGAGGAAAAAATATAATGTACAATTGAAACCTATAATTATTTAAGCATCTAATTGAAAATCAAAAATGAGAAATGGACAATAGAAATAACATCAACATTATTAATTTCACCCAGAAGTTCAACCAATAAAAATTAATTACCATGACAAAAAGACCAAAAGAGTCCAGAAAGTATCTCAGACAGCAATAAAACAACGGGGCTGCCAAAGACAATACTGTATTAGGAAAGATTTTTAAATCATACAAAGAAGAATAATGGAAAATAATGAAGAATGCCATCCCATATAACAAAAAGAAGCAGTTAAGAGTAAAACTAATTTCAAGAAAGTTTAATAAAATATTTAATTTGGCAAAATTATCTTAAAGACATTCAAGGATCAAAATAAAATAAGAAAAATGGAAAAGATTTGAAAAGAAAGGCAGAATCAAGATGAAAGAATGAGAGGAAGCATTGCAGTCTTGATCATAACTAGACCGCTTCAACAAAGATCTAAAACTTGTACTAAATAAAATTCTGTTTGGGAAAGACAAGGGGAAAAGTCACATTGAGTGACTTCCAGACCGGAATGATTTAAGAAGATAGTCAAAAAAGAAGTCTCAGTATTCTGAGGATGGGGTCTGTCCAAGATTACCATGACACAGAGGACTTCAGTACCCAGAAATTGAAAGAAGGCCAAGACAGAGAGAAGACAGGAAGTTCCGAGGCAAAAGGAAATCCCAGGGAAATCCCTGGACAAGTACTAGGTATGGGAATGGGTGGCATTTGGAAGCTCTATTGCTCAGTACAATTTCAACTCACAAATTCAAGATGAAGAAAAATGATCATAAGCATTAGTCCCATGTGTATACTGAGCAAAAAATAAGTTCTGGATGCAAAGAATAGTTAGGTGATTTAAATCCCAGGAGCAGAACTCAACATCCCAGACCAAAGAGAAACTAACAGTTTAAACATTCTGAACCAGAAGATCTTCCAATAGACAACAGTATACCAAAAATTCCAACCAAGAATAAGTAAGCAGATTCAAATTTGGGTCAGAAATTTGTAGAACTAAGACCAGAGGGTGAGGAACTGACCATCCAATCAAATCATACTACTGAGACCACTGAAAGTTTAGTGACCCCAAGACTGAGCTATGAAAGCAGCAAGAGGACAAAATAGGACAGAAGTGAGGGTCAGATATCTCTTCTCTTCTCCCTTAGAAGTGTTCATGGCCCAACATTAGCATCCAGTCTAACGTTAAGAAGTAGACTGGAAGAATTGGCAAATAAATAATGGAATAAAGAGCTATTGTGGCAATAGAGAAGCTCAAGACCTAATCCCAGAAGGAGAATGATCCTTCAAAAAAATCTACAAGTAAAACCTCAAAGAAAAATGAAGCTTGAACATCATCAGTAACCACAATGGTGTGGTCCTAGAGCCAGGTATCCTGGAGAATGAAGTCAAATGGGCCTTAGGAAATTTGGCCAATAATAAATTTAGTAGAGGTGATGGAATTCCAGGTGAACTATTTAAAATCCTAAAAGATATTGCCATTAAAGTATTTCACCCAATATGTCAGCAAATTACTGAACAATTGTTCATTTCACATGCCCACAAGGTTATACTTAAGATTCTGCAAGCTAGGCTTCAGCCATATGTGAGTCAAAAATTACCAGAAGTCCAGTCTGGTTTTCAAAAGGCAAAGGAAATAGAAACCAAATTGCCAATATTCACTAGATTATAGAAAAAGCGAAACATCCTCAAAGAGATGGTATTCCTGGTATTCAGATTACTTTGTCTCCTGAAAAACCTATGCAGGTCAAGTAGCAACATTTACACCAAAACATGAGACAATTGATTGGTTTAAAATTGGGAAAGGAGTACTGAAAAATAAAAATAATATTATCACCTTGTTTATTTAACTTATATGCAAAGCACAACATGCAAAATACCAAGCTAAATGAATTAAAAGTCACAGTTAAGGTTGCCAAAAGAAATGTCAACAATCTCTGATATGCAAATGATACCACTCTGATGTTAGAAAGTGAAAAGGAATTAAGATGGTTCTTGATGAATGCGAAAGAGGAGACTGTCAAAACTGACTTGAAGCTAATATTAAGAAAGAAGGAAGGAAGGGAGAGAGGGAGAAATTAAAGAAGGAGGAAAGGAAAGGGGAGAAAATAAAGGAAGAAGGGAAGGAAAAAGAGAGAGAAGAGAGAGGGGGGAAGGAAGGACAAAAGGAGGGAATGAGAGAGGGAGGGAAAGAGGGAAGCAGAGAAGGGAAGGAGGTAAGGAGGAAACTTAAGATCTTGACAACTGTTTCCATCACTTCCTGGCAAATAAAGATAGAAACAGATTATCTTCTTGGATTCATAGATCCTATAAATGTTCACTGTAAACCATGGAATTAAAAAATGCTTGCTTCCTGGAAAGAGCAAGCCCTGGAAAATCTGGACAGCATATTAAAAAGCAGAGATTGCTTGCACAAGCACATAGTTCCTTATAGTGGAAGCAATAGCTTTTTCTAGCAGCAATGTATGGCTGTAAGAGTTGGAGTATGAGGGAAGTTGAATGTTACAAAATCAACATTTTTGAATTTGGTGCTAGAAAGAAGTCTTTTGAGAATACCTCATACAATAAATCAGTCAATACTTATAGAAATTAATTCAGATTACTCAGTGAAAGGACAAATACTAAAGTTCAACTACTTTGGCCACATATTAAGAAGATAAGACTCATTGGGAAAGACTCTGATATTGGGAAAGACTGAAGTCAAAAAGAGAAATGAACAGCAGAGGATGGGATGAATACTATATGAAAGCAATGAACTTTCAGACCTGGACAGACTTAAGGAGATGGTGTACAACTAAACATCTGAACAACAAATTTTGCTTCGCTTGTCTTTTTAAGAATGAAATTATTATTGAAGCAATCCAAAAATTTAGAAATCTCACACGTAGGCAATCATTGAAACCCATGAAATCATGAAAAGGTAGATAGAACTGACTGAATGAATAACAGCATGGAAACAGGAAGTTCAATATACACACCTAAAAGAAAAAAAGTGATTCCTCAAAGAAATCTACAAGTAAAACCTTAGAGAAAAATGTAGTTTGAACAAAAATATAATAAGATTGCATAGAAGACATAAGATAAGTTAGCTTTAAAATATTGTTTTAATAATGAATAAGAGCAGTAGAAAGGAAAAATAGGAAAAGAAGCAAGAATTAAAGATATAACTATGAAAAAAGTAATTGGTTTGAGGGAAGTACAAAATCTTATTGAAGAAAAGTTCCTTTTAATTAGAATTCACCAAATGGAAATTAACAAACCCATGAAACAAAGTCAAAAGACTAAAAATAAAACAAGAAATGTGAAATATCTCATAGGAAAAATAATTGTGTTGGAAAAGAGATTTAAGTGAGATAATTTAAGACTACCTTAAAGCCATAAACAAATAAACATACAAAAAACTAGCATAGATGTCATATTTTAAGAAATGAAAAAGGAAAGAAATAAAGAAACTTCCCAAATATCTTAGAAATAAAGGGCAAAGTAGAAATTATTCTTTAAATTGTTTTTCAATTTTTTTTAATTTTTAAAAAATCTACTAGTCATCTCATGAAAAAAAAAGTGAAAATTTCCAGGAGTATTATAGCCAAATGCTAGAGTTCCCAAGTCAAAGAAAAAAAAAGTACTACATGCAGCCAAAAAAAAAAGTAAGAATTACTCAAGATTCAATAGATATCCTTATAAAAGAATGGAAAGATTAAACTTATGATATACCCAAAGAACAAAGATTTTAGACAAGAATAATTTTCCCAACAAAATTGAGTAAAATCCTATACAAAGAAAAAAAATAGCATTTAATGAAATGCTATTGTTAAATACATTTATTTAAAGTGCTCTTGAAAAAAAAAAAAAAAGAGCTGAATAGAAAATTATCCACAGAGTACTTAAGAAAAGCATAAAAAAATAAACATGATAGAGTAATCATAAGAAGTCAAGTTAACTATCTGTATTCCTATATGGGAAAATATGTGTAACTCCAAAGTGCTTTAATAGGGCAATTAAGAGTTTGCATAGACAGTGGACATATATTTGAATCAATTATGTTGGGATGATCTCCAAAAAAAGAATACAGGCATGAGAAAGAGGAATGTGCTGAAAGAAAGGGGAGAGTGAGGCAGATGGAACAAATTTTCTCACAAAAAGGAAGCATTCAAAGAAGAGGTTTTATAGTAGAAGGGAAAATGGGAGTGTGGTGGGCAATACTTGAATCTCATTCTCACCAGGATTGGTTCAAAGAGGAAAGAACACACTCTCTCTCTCTTTTCTCTCTCTCTAGCTATCTATCTATCTCTCTCTCTCTCTCTGTTTCTCTCTCTTTCTCTCTCTCTCTCTCTTTCTCTTTCTCTCTCTCTCTCTTTCTCTCTTTCACACACACACACACACACACACACTCAGTTGGGTATAGAGAGCTATCTTACTCAGAAGAGTATAAGAGGGGAAGGAGATGAAAGATATAGAGAAAAGGGATGCTGATAAAAGAGAGGGTGAATTGGGAAAGGCAGTGGTCAGAAACAAGACAGATTTTTGTGAAGGTACAAGATAATCAGAGAAAGAAAGATAAACAGAGGAAAATGGAATGGAAGGAAATGTACAATTAGTAATCATAACTGCAAGTGTGAATAAACTAACCCATAAGATAACAGCAAATAACAGAATAAATTAGAGACCAAAATCCAATAATATGTTGCATTCAAGAGATACACTTGAGACAGAAAGACACATAGAGCTGAAATAAAGGGCTGGAGTAGAATCTATTATCTTTTAGTTTAAGTGAAGAGGACAAGGCTAGCAATCATAATCTCAGACAAAACAAAAGCAAAAATAGACCTAATTGAAAGAGATAACTAAGGTAACTACATTTTGCTAAAGGTACCATAGATAATGAAGTAATTATTTTTTTTTAATTTACAGAAAGTTTCTCTGAGAAAGACTTTATTTCTCAAATATATAAGGAACTAAGTAAAATTTATAAAAACAAGAGGAATTCTCCAATTGATAGAGGATATGAACAGGCAGTTTTCATAAGAAGAAATCAAAGTTCTCTAGTTATAGAAAAAATGCTCTAAATAATCATTGATTAAAGAAATGCAAAATGAGTTGCCACCTCATACCTATCAGAAATGACAAATGCTAGAAGGGATAACAAGAGAAAATAGTTACCTTGGTGAACTATTCTGGAGTTATGAACTTGTACAATCAATCTGGAGAACTGATGTCAGAAAAACCAGAGGATCATTGTGTGGTAATCAACTGTGATGATCAACTGTGAAAGATTTGGCTATTTTAATCAATACTGTGATTCATGAATTCCAAAGGACTAATGAATGTTAAAAAAAAAAAAATGATATCTCCCTCTATGGAGAAAACTGATGAATTTTGAATGTAACATGAAGTATAAGTTTTTCATTTTCTACACTTTTTCTTTATTTTTTATGATATGACTAATAAGGTAACATTCTTTGCATGATTTCATGTATATAATTAATATACTGTTTGCCTTCTCAGTGGGTGGGGAAGGATAGGATAAAGAGAAGCTAGAACTCACAATTTTTTTAAAATAAAGAATGTTACAAATAAATAATAATAAACAAAAAGAAAAGAAGTGAAAGAATGAGGATGGTAGAGGGATTCATCTGTTGGAGATGGGATGAAACATTTGAAGAAGTAGAGGGGTTAATCTTGGTAAAGAATAAGATCACTTAAATATACAACTCAGCACTGAAGAAAGAGAAAGTGGCAGAAAGGACATAAGGAAGAAGAAAGAGAACATAAATGACTTCAAATTTTTCAGGTAAATATTCACTGAGAAAGTGAAAGGAAAAGGAGTCATAGGTGGTTTGAAGAGAAATGAGAAAGGTATTTCCTTTTTACTTCTACCTGCTAGAATGCTCCTCCTTTTATATGAATGAAGCCTTGCCTCGTTACAGATATCATTTGTTTATCTTTTACATGCTCACATATATTATCATCTTTCTTGATAGAATGTAATTTTCTTGAAGAAAGGATCTATAACTTTTTTGTCCATGTTAGATTCCTAGAGCTTAGAATTATGTGCTTGGCACATAATAGACTCTTAATAAGAATTTTCTGATTGATTAACTGTGACCCACTCAAACTATTGAAAATCCTTTTCCAGCACTTTGTTATCAATGTATTGTCACTTGGTCTTTGCTATTCATGTGATTTTGGAAAGTCATATAACTTCTCTAAGCCTATTTCTTCATCTGAAAAATGAGCACACTGCTTTCTTCACAGAATTTTAATAAAAAGTATTTTGTAAACCAAAAATACTATATTTCAGTGATGATGATATTAATTACAATGATGATGATTTCAGAAGATAGTCAAGCTAAAAAGTGTCTTGATTATCTAATCTCTCCTTTTACAGATAAAGAAACTGAGGTTTATATAAATTAAGTAAATTCCTAAAGCTGCTAAATGGCATATTCTAGATTAGAGCTCAGATAAATCTATTTTCTGGCCAAGGCTTTCTACTATGCCACAAGCTGTACTCAAGGAGGAAGAAATAGGGGTTAGTGAGTCATCAGAAATTCATATAATATCTTTCATGGTCTCCAGGACACAACTAGAGAATGAATTCTTCCCCTTTCTTTTCAGATCAATCCTCTAAATTATCTGGAGTTCCAACCATCACCACTGGTGATCCCTCTGATAGTTTGTAAGGTGATTCTTCTTATGGCACCAGGCCTTATTTCCATTTTTATTTCCTAGTTCAGGATCTTTGGATATTTTTACAATCAACAAACTATAAAAAAGACCTAAACAGAGTAAGAGAATACCCCACTTCCACCACAAAGAATCAAAGAAATACTATGCTCATTCACATCCCCCAGAAACCTGGCAAATACATTGGATCTTGATGGCCTTGTATCAAAAAAGGAAATATCTATTTGGAAATAGTTGTTATTATTTTTGAGAGGACAATTTTCAGCTGGTGAGTCATGGTGACTCACCTTCCCTGCCTACTTCAGTCATCCAAGGTTTAATAATAGCAAAGCCAGTTAAAGGTTAAGGAAAAAAATGTATAAAGGAGAAAGAGGCATATGGAGAAAAGAGCTGCCAGGGGGCTGGGAAGCCAAATGGAAATTTTGCTGTTGTTGATTTGTTTCTTTTTTGTCCCCTTTTCCTCTTTATTTTCAGAATAATTTTACATCATGCTGTGTCTGGCAGGAGTTCATTTTCAATGGCCAATTCCTGATTTTAGGACTTAAAGAAAAGATAAATGAAAAAGTTATTACTTTGTAGTATACTCAGTAGCCTTAAGGACTGTGGTGAAAAGACCTGTGAAAACAGAGAGACTGACAGACAAATTCACAATGTCAAGCTTGGTCTGCTCAGCCTCTAAGAAAACAAAACTTATAATAAACATTCATAGATGATTCCTTTTGAGAATCATTTCAGAAATACATAAGACACAGAGAATTGGGACTATAAGAAACTCAAGAGATTACTCAACAGCAAACAATTCATCAAACATTTATTTAGCATCTTCTTTGTACAAGATACTAAGCTAGGTTCTGGAATACAAGGACAACTTTTAAAAAAAAAAAAATTTCTGCCTTCAGGGAGTTATCATTCAACTGGAATTAATCAAAGAGAAAGGATCTAGGACCTCCTTCAGGCTTCAAGAACCATTTTCCCTAAATCCTGACAAAAAAAATGGTGTATCTATCTTTTTAAATATCTAGATGGTAACTTTGTAAGGGTCCATTGGTAGAATATTTCAGTGTCTCACAATATATTCATATGGAATCACAGGATCATAAATTATGTGGTTAAAGAATGTAGGTGATGTAGACATCAAATGAGGGTAGGCACCAAAAGTTGGGGTGTGGTAATGTGAAGAATTCATAGTGGCCATTCTTTTTGGCAAAAGGCATATTTTTTTAGGAGAATAGGTTACAGACAAAATGAAGGAATACAGTAGACACCAGGAATGGTAAATATGAAATAGAGTGGGAGAGCATATGAAAGACAGTTTCCACTTGCCATCTGGGGAGGGGGTGGAAGGAGGGAGGGGAAAAATCGGAACAGAAACAAGTGCAAGGGATAATGTTGTAAAAAAAATTACCCTGGCATGGATGCTGTCAATATAAAGTTATTATTAAATAAAATAAAATAAAATATTTTTTAAAAAAGAAAGAAAAGAAAGACAGTTTCCTCAGTGGAACTCACAATTACCCAATAGAAAGTGAGCACCCCATGAGATTGGGTTATGCCCTTCACTGGCAGGCTAAATCCTGAAAGGACTGTAAGAAAGAGAAGTGGGGTTGAGAAGCTAGTGAAGTTAGAAAGACACCATAAGGTCAAGGGCTATGGTGGACTGACCCTAAGGAAGGTAGCAGCCATGAGATGGCCCACAAGTAGATTTTATAGGGAAAATTTAACCTCAGGGACATGGCTGGGATTTCTGACAGGGCATGGCAAGATGAGACTGCTCAAGAGCTCTACAGAGAGTGGGTCTCAGGAGTGTGACATAACTTGGATTTCAGACTGGCCAACCTTCCCAGAGGGTAGGACCATAGAGCTAAACTGATCTCTATCAGTGCCTTTTCCCTGATTGCCTCAAGGATCAATTCTTTAGCTTCTTTGTCCAACATACCATTCGGGACCTCATCAATAAACTCATAGCATTAGAAGGGACTTCAGAGGCAAATAGTTTCTAAAATCCCTTTGACTGTTTCCTTTCTCCTTTTCACCTCTACAGAACTGTAGAATATTGAACTTGCATTCAGGAAGACCTGAATTCATATCTTTCCTCAGACATTTACTAGCTGTGTGACCCTAAATTAGTCAATATTTCCTAGAATTAAAATAAAGCACCAAAATAGCACCTACCTATATAAGAATAAAATAAAATAGGTAAAACTCTTTATAAATCTTAAAGCATTATATAAAGATTAGTTTTATTATTTAATATGTAATATATTATAATTACATGTGTAATTATGTAGTATGTAATGAATGTGTAATATTATGTAATGAAAATATTAGTTTTATTATGTAATATAAAGTGTTTTATAAACTTTAAAGCTCTATGTAAATACTAGCTATTACTGTTCATTGATGGAGGAAATTTTAAATTTTGGGGATCACAGATGCATTTCAATAATTCTTGGATGATACCTTTTATTCTGCTTCTCCTTCATAATGTCTTGTTTGTAATATGTGGTCTCAACCACAATCCACATTACTACTGCCCTTTGGGTGATTCTCAATTCTAATCCTTTGTTCCATGAATTTGTTCCATGTTCCTAGCAATAGCAAAAGAATATTAATATTAAAAAGATGTGTTTTTGGTTTGGGAGAGAAACTTAAGGTTGATAAAAAATATTGGGCAATTTCCCAAAGGCAATTCACCCTCCTCTTCCTGTTCAGTTCTGTACCACCGACTATTTATAATGTTTATCCAAAATCTCTGTCTCTCTCCCAAAGTTATTGGAATGTTTTTCCATTTCCTTCTCCAGTATATTAAGGCAAACAGAGATGAAGTGACTTGTCAGGAATCACACAACTAATATATGTCTGAAGCCAAATTTGAACACAGGTCTTCATGACATCAGGCCCAGTGCTCTATTCACTTAGCAACCTCGCTGTCCCCTATCCAGAACTCTACAAATTATACAACAAGGATATTTAGCTCCTGCTTGCTCCCTACTGATACATTTTTAATAGAAGAAAAAATAGATATATATGTTGGTAGTCAATATTGTTATCCTGGTACTAAAAAGATCACAATTTTTCCCATATCCTATGGTATCTTCTTTTCTTTCAGAAACCTTCAAAATTGTATCATTACCAACATAAATCTCCCCAACATGCACATACACACATACCTACATGAGGTAGACAAATACAATAGGTTTTATTTTTCTTGCCTTTTCATTGCATGGAGGAAGGAAGAAGGACAGAGAAATTTTGGAACTGAAAATAAAAACTTAACTAAAAAATAAAAATGGACCTCTCTTCGAAGATTTCTATTACTGTCAAAGGCCCCAAATACCTCAAATGTAAAATAGGGGTGATAATAGTACCTGCCTTGCACAGTTGTGAAGATCAAATGAGGTAACATTTATTAAAAAAAAAAAAAACACTTAGCACTTTGCCTGGCACATAGTGGGCATTATACCCACACTTGTTCCCTTCCTTTCCCTATATAGAATATCAAAAGACACACTCACAAAAGTTGAGGCTTCAGACTTGGTAAATTCCAAGGATGATGAGTCACCATACTCTGTCATGCTGATCAGGCATGTTACCATATGAAGATGTAGTTTTGCACTGCATCTACTCAAGCTAATTGTTGCATTATTAATAACGAATAATCTTTCTATTCCATGACTATACAATAATAAAAATGATAATTATATGAATAATAATAACTACATTTTATATAATATTTACTATGTGCCAGGCATAATAATAATAAACAAACTACAAATATCATCATATTTGATCCTCACAACAATCCTACATAGTAAGTGCTACTACTATCCCCATTGCACAGATGAAGAAACTAAGGCAAATAGATGTTAAGTGGCTTGATCAGGGTTGCATAGCCAGTAAGTACCTAAGACTAGATTTGAACTGAGGTCCCTATATTTGACTCTAGAAAAGAAGTCTATCCACTGTACCACTCCTTTTGTTAACTGTTAATTAATGTTCAACAAATATCACATTTCATTCCAACTCCAAAACTAAACTTCCAGGAGGCCAGTCTTATTTATGTTTACCACTTTCACAGATTTTAATAAAAATCCTAATAGTATAATATAGTATTGTATAGTATATAGCATAGTACAGTATAAAAAGTTCTTGAGCCCCCAAATCAGATGACACTCCCAAATGACTCCCAAAAAAGTTGAAGTCCAACTGTCCATTGCAATGAATTTCCATATATTCAAATTGCCACTGACTTCCCCTCCTACCACATTCTCTAAACTTGAAGACACATATTCTAACAGTATTTTAAATCATCTTATTTTTATCTAAAGCAGGGGTTCTCAACTTTTTTTGAGTGTATTACAGGCCTTTTGGGCAACCTGGTGAAACCAATGGATTTTTCAGATTCATATTTTTAGATGCATAAAATAAAAAAGTATAGATTTACAGAGGAAACTAACTGTAATGAAATAACATTTAAAAAAAAAACATTTTTACTAAACTCAGCTAGGTTAAGAATCTCTGGTCTAAAGAAAACTTTCATTGAGGGGAGGATTCTGGGAAGATGGCAAAGTAGGTTGGTAAATTTCTCCAGATTTCCCCCACAAATAGAACACATTTGCACCTCATTGTGATCATAGATTGTTGAAAAATCAAGACTTGGGACAGAACAAGAGTCCTTCAGCTTCAACCCGAGATTAGAAGACCCCAGGCTAAGGATTAGCCCATGTGAAGTGCAAACACCTCTGGGCTACTTCTAAAGAAACTTCAAGTCAGGAGCTCTAGGATGAGCTAGGTGTGGTTTGGACTTCAGCAGGAACCACAGAAACTTTCAGCTTGTGGAATCTGGATCTGAGTCCAGGAAGACTGAGGGAACCTTCGCTGACTGGGAAAACCAGGCCCAGTTATACTGCAGAGCCACAGACCTAGGCCAGAAGGATCTAATACAATCTGTGAGTGTAGAGGCAGTGAGGCAGGATTGCTGCTGGCTACAGGCACTTACAAGAGGGCAGAGCTCTTGATTTGGGGTTCCAAGTCAGAGGGGAGAGCTCAGGTGAGGACAGAAGCACCATCCTTCTACTCCATGATTAGAGGTGCTTACAAAAATACCTCATTTAAAAAAATGAACCCAGCAAAGAAGAAAGAGCCCCACCATAGAAACTTACTATGGAAACAGAGAAAACTTGAGTTCATCTTCAGAGCAGGACACTGAAGTAAAAAGAGCTTCGTCTACCCCAAAAAATAATGTGAAATGGCTCCCTGCTCAGAGAGAATTTATAGAAGAACTCAAAAAAGAATTTTAAAATCACATGAGAGACATTAAGGAAAAACTAAAATAAAACTAAAAACCATCCAAGAAAAATAAGATTATGAAAAACAAATTAACCAATTAGAAAAGTAGATACAGAATCTCAAAGATGAAAATCACTCTTTGAAAATTAGAATTGAACAAAGGGAAGTCAATGAAACTATAAGAGATCTAGAAATAACAAAACAGATTCTAAAGAATGAAAAATAGAGCAGAATATGAAACATAAGAAAAATGACAGGTCTGGAGAATGGAACAAGAAGAGAAAATATAAGAATAATTGAAATGCCTGAAAGTTGTGATTCTTCCCCCCAAAAAAAGAACTTTGATACAATAATGCAAGAAATAATCCAAAAAAAATTGTCCTGGAGTGATAGAACATGAGGGGAAAGTAGAAATAGAAAAAATCCACTAATCACCACCTCAAAGAGATCCTTTATGGAAAACACATAGGATTATTATTGCCTAATTTCTAACGCCCCAAATCTAAGAGAAAATTTCACAAGAAACAAGAAAAAACAATTCAAATACACTGGAACTACAATTAGAATTGCACAAGACTTAACAGCACAATAAAAAGTAGCAGGTCTAGAAATTATATCTACCAACAATCAAAAGAACTAGGTCTGTGGCCAAAATAACATATCTAGCAAAATTATCTATAATATTGAATGAGAAAAATGAACATTCAACATACTTGAAGATTTTGGGGACTTTCTATCAACCAAACCCATACTTAATAGAAATTTTAACATATAAGAGTCAATATCAAAGGAGCAATTTCAAGGAACTCAACATGGACAAATTGTTTATTCTTTTTTACCAGGGAAATGTATACCATTTGTTTAAGATTGACATCAACAATACGTTAGCTCAAAAGAAAGATTGGAGCAGAATTAAGGTAAAAATAGTAATTATGTTATACAAATGAGGTGCAGAGGAAAAAGAGATACAAGTATTAGAGGGAGAAGAGGCTCAAAGGTTTGAAAACCTATTCACATCAGGAATAGGTTAAATAAGCAGCACTACATACATATCATGAAGGATATAGTACTCTCCAAAATAAGGGTGAGAGATGAGTGGACAAGGAAGCAAAGGGTAAGGGAAGAATACAAGGGAGAAATCCATAAATGGGGAGAGGTTAAGCAATAGCAAGATAAGTTAAGGAGCAGAATAAAAGCAAAGAGTCAGTAGATATAAGAAAGATATGGATATGTGGGGGGAGGTGTATATGCATATGTATTTATATATATATCTTCAGATGTAAACATAAATATATCCTTTCTTAACTATAGCTTGCTTGGGAGGATGGGGTTGATGAAAGGGGGGAAAAGAATAAAGTAAGAAAGGTATACAGTAGAGAATATAACAATTTATAAGGAAGTAAAGATGGAATTATGGAATATTATTCTTCGGTAAGAAATGGCCACCAGGATGATTTCCGAAAGGCCTGGAGAGACTTACATGAACTGATGCTGAGTGAAATGAGCAGGACCAGGAGATCATTATATACCTCAACAACGATACTGTGTGATGATCAATTCTGATGGACATGGCCATCTCCAGCAATGAGATGAACCAAATCAGTTCCAATAGAGCAGTAATGAACTGAACCAGCTACACCCAGCAAAAGAACTCTGGGAGATGACTATGAACCATTACATAGAATTCCCAATCCCTATATTTTTGTCCACCTGCACTTTTCTGATTTCCTTCACAGGCTAATAGTACATACACTATTTCAAAGTCTGATTCTTTTTGTACAGCAAAATAACTATTAGGACATGTATGCTTATAGTGTACTTAATTTATACTTTAACATTTAACATGTATTGATCAAACTGCCATCAAAGGGAGGGGATGGGGAGAAGGAGGAGAAAAATTGGAACAAAAGGTTTGGCAATTGTCAATGCTGTAAAATTACCCATGTGTATAACTTATAAATAAAAAACTATAATAATAAAATAATTTAATTTAAAAAAAGAAAAGATGGACACTCGTGAATTTAATTTCATATACTAATATATATACTTTCTTGAACACGAAATTTTTATATATTATGAATCTTCCCTGATGTTCTGCTGGGCACATGACAGTGTTTTCTTTTGATTTGTTTTATTTTGTTCTGTATTCCTTTTCTATTTTTATTTTTTCTTTTTCTGTTTTTTTTTTAATTTTAAAAAAATTGAAGGAGAAAAAAAGAAAGAAAAGTGTCCTGAAGAAAGGGTAACTGGATGGCAAAGTGGATACAGAACAGGCCTTGAAGTTAAGAGAACTTGAATTCAGATCCACTCTCAGGTAGTTAACACTTATTAGCTGTGTGATCTTGGGCAGGTCATTTAACCTCAATTGCCTCACCAGAAAAAAAAAAAAAAAAAGACCTTCATTAAAATACTATGGAAATATAAAATAAGATTATTGAAAGGATTAGAGAAACCCTTAAAAATAAATAATGCTGACCTTTTGCCTGATAAAGATGACAAATTCACCAAGTTTTAGTAGTATAGGAGTCTGGAAACAGTAGGGAATCTTTACAAGTAGCAAAGAATGGTTACTATTCTGTTTAACATTTACGATCAGTCCTCCTAAATAGCATCTGCCTTGTTTCTCTTACTAATCTTGTGGCCACTTTTGCTCTCCTTATCCTCATTTAGACTTATTTCAACTTCCCAGGCTATGACATTGCCAAATCCAATCCAAACTACAAGATATACACTGTTTCTTTGAGACACTAAGCTATAAATCCCAAGAAATTCAGCTAAAATTCAAGAATATTTCTTCCTTTAGGAGCTCTGCATTCCATTCTGCCCATGAGGAACCATGAATATCCAGACAAAAATGCATACGTGATGAGGACTACTGGAGGAGTTGGGAGCAAATCCAATTAAGGGTACATTTGGAGAAATTAGCCTTGAGAAGTACATCTCTTCTGTGAGCATACAGAAAAGAGTGGGTGATGAGAAATTTTGAGGAATACAAGACAGGAGTTCAGAGGGCTCAGTCTCTTCAATAAAATCAATGGCTAGAAGTCACTTACTATAAATAATGTGGAAATGGGTAGTAGTAGAAAAGAAAAGGTTTAAAACATATATTCTGATGCATGATATATAAGTGAAAGGGCAGGATTGCAAGATTTTTCAATAGCATCATGGTCCCAGCTGAGATTGTGAAATTTATAGTGAATAAATTCAGTTTCATTTCTCTATTTTTTTTTCAATACAGCACCACTGGAGCAGGGAAAAAATAATACTCCTAACAGGGTAATCTTGAACAAGGTAATTACCCTCTTGAAGCCTCAGTTTTGCTATTTGGAAAATGGAACATCAGTAGTATATGAAACAATATACATAGAAGTTCTTTGGAAAATGAAAAATATTACATAAATGTCAAGGCTTTTTAAAGCATATGCAGCAGTATTACTAGGACCAACATGACTATCAACACTTATCTGTCTGTTGCGAAAGAACAAGATATCAACAGGCAAAAGCTTCAAGTGAATGAAAATGTATCCAATTTACAACTACATCAAAATGCTATGGACCCAGAGCCAGAGGATATTTTTGGTTTGGGTTTGGATTTTTTTTTTTTTTTTGGTGCCCTAAATTTCATCAGTTGGAGTTCTTTTTTTTTCCTGTTTTAAGTACCATCCTATTCAATCTCTCAAGGCAACTATTCACTGTTCCTTTCCAGAAGGCTGAATATATAATCTCCCTTTCAGCTGAAGAACTGGGCACAGTAAAGATCTCTGGGGGATCAGACTGCACTGAGGCAGTGACCCAGAAGCATTTTTTTTCTTTTTCCCTCAAACAGGACATTTTCTCCACATTTTACAGGATTCATGATGTTCATGTCCTTGAACAATACCTTTTAGGGCCTCAGATTGCTCTCTTTCAGTTCAGTGAAAAATGAAAGGATTGAATTAATGATGCCAAAAGTCCTTTTGAGTTGTATGATCGCAAAAATAAAAAATCTGAAGTATATGACTCATCACAAAGTCATCAAGAAATAATTCAAACATGTCATCAAGCTAATGGATGATCAGGAGAGGAGAAAAAAAAGATGGATCTCACCCACATGTGAATAGTAAGAGATAAAAAGATACAATCCTAGTGTTGAAATGACACCTACAAAGGATTAAAACACTTCAAAGAATGTTCCCTGTACAATAGGCAAATTTTTTGTGAAGAATTTATTTGAAGATGATACGATTTAGGAGAAGGCTTTATCAGCACCAAATTGATGTGAACTGCCAAATCCTGTTCATCTGGAATAATGCGAAGTCAGAGCCCATTGTTAATTCTTCCATCCTGTCTCCAATCTAATTCGCACCTTTAAAGACAGTCACAACCTTTCAGAAAACCTTGATGGGAATTTAGCTTTCCTAAGCTGTCTTCTTAGATAAGTTAAGAAGTTAAGCTTTCCCAGACCATCTTGATTGGCACATTTTTATACATGTCTGGGACCTGGCAATCCCATGCCTTTATACCTAAGAGATCCCCTAGGCTATAGTTCCCCTATAAAAGATCTCATGATGAAGATCTTTGTTAAAGTTTCCTTAGGATTAAGTCTACCATGAGATACTCTCTCTCTCTCATATGCCTTCTTTCTAATGGTGCCATTCTCCTTACTCTAGCTAACTAGTCAGTCTAACCTACCAGACAATGGCTTTCTCATGGAGTATTTCTTTTCTCCTAGTTAATTGTGAGTTCCCCTAGGGAACTTGTCTTTTTTCTTAGTCTAACTGATATGGCTAATGTAAAGACCAGATGATGGCAGGCACCAAAAATTGGAATTTGGTCATGTGAAAAATTCACAATGGTCATTCTCTTTGACAAAGGTTTATTTAGGAGAATATGTTACAGACAAAATGGAGGAATACATAAGGAATATATCAGGAATGGTAAATATGAAATAGTATGGGAATGGGAGTGGGAGTGGGAGACAGGTTCTTCAGTAGAACTTACAATTACTCATTAGAAAGGGAGCACCCCATATGGTTTGTCCTTAGCTGGAAGACTAAATACTGAAAAGGACTTAGCACTATGTGAGTTAATTAGCGCTAAGGAAAAGAAATGGGGTAGTAAAGCATAGTGGGGTTAGGAAAGATACCACATGGCATGAGAAAGGGATAAGAAGAAAAACACCACAAAGCAGAGTCCTGTGGCAGACTGACCTAAAGGAGGGCAGCAGCAAAGCCAAGGCCCATGAGTAGATTTTATAGGGAAATTTTAACCTCAAGGACATGATTGGGATTTCTGACAGGGTATGGTAAATGTGAGTTGACCCAAGATCCCTACAGAGGATAAAGACAGGGATTTGACATAACTTGGATTTATGACTGGATGACCTTGCCAGAGGATGGGATCATGAAGCTAAACTGGTTTCTATAAGTGCCTTCTCTTTGATTACCTCGGGGATCAATTCTTTAGTTTCTTTCTGTCCAACACACCATTCAGGACCTCACGTAATTATACGCTTTCACAACTCTATTTCATAAATATCATTTCTAGTGTCTATTGTATCTTTTCATTTTGTCTGTAATCTCTTCCCCTAAATAAATTTACCTTTTGCCAAAGAGAATGGCCATTGTGAATTTGTCACATGTTTATTTTAAACTAGGCATTGCTATCCCCACCACATAAAAATGATGTGATTGGTACAGGATCAAGTACTGGGGCTCAATTATATGAAGAAAACATGAAAAAAACAAGGCAGAGTGCAGTATAGTGGACTGAGCCAAAAGGAGTTCAGCAAAGATGGCATGAGCCAAGGGCAGTTTTATAAGGGAATATATATATTACAAGGGAATATATTATAACCTCAAGGTTTTGATGTAACTTGAATTCCTGACTAAACATAGCAGGGTGGGGCTGCCCAAAATTTCCACAGAGGGTGGGATTATAAGATTGAATTGATCCCCATCAGTGCCCTTCCCTGTTTGTTTCAGGGAGTAATTCCATCAATACTTCATCTTTCTTTGCCAACTACACCTAGTTTCTCAGGATGTCATCAAAAACCTATACAAGAAATGTACAGAATGAGGTGTCAAAGGGAAACAATTTGCACCTTTGGGGGAAGTCATAACATCAGTGAAAGGACAGAGGCAATAGAGTAGCCACAGATATGAAACTATATTCTCCAAATTATGGGGAGCAGTATAGGTACAATGGGGGGGAAAAGTTGATTACGAAGTCACAAAACCAGAGTTCAAATTTGACAATTGGTATTTATTACCTGAATGATCTTGGGCAATTTTCTTAATTTCCCTGGGTTTTCTGCCAAAAAGAAGCTGGGAAGTTGCAAAGTAGGTATTTTCTGAGGATCTCTAGATCTATGATCCTCTGATTCTATGACTAAAACCCTTCCTACCCTCACTTAGCAAGACAAACAGTAATACCACCCCCAAAAGCCAACAGGGAACATTACTACTATAATTAGTAAAGGAAGGAAAGGCAGCATGGAATACTTGAGGCTGGGTGAGAAAAGGCCAAAAGAGATACCAGCAGCAGGACTCCAATGGATATGAAAATAAATAATGCAAACTGATCTTTAATTAGCAGAAGGATGGTAACATAGAGAAGTCTCAGCCTGGGCTGCTTGGTGGGGGATCTAGAAGCATTTGTGACTCTGATTACCCGGGGAGCCCCTTCCTAGCTTACTGCCAGGAAAAGTAAGTTTCTTCACTTCCCTTCTCTGAGTTTTTAAGGTTAATTAAGGACAGAACTTAAAATGCATGTTTTCACATAAAGACTTGGGTCATTCCACATCCAGAGAGAGAATTGTAGAGACTGAATATGGATCCAAGAATAGTATTTTTACCTTTTTGTTGTTGCTGTTGTTTGTTTGTTTGTTGTTTTTTTTTTTTCCTTTCTCATTTTTTTTTTTTTTTGCCTCTGTTGATATGGTTTTTCTCGAGTGGTATGATGAATATGGAAATGTTTAAGAGATTTTCACAAGTTTAATCTATATCAGATTGCTTGCTGTCTTGAGAAGGAATAAGGGGAAAAGAGAGAGAAAAATTTGGAATACAAGGTTTTGCAAAGGTAAATTAAAATTATCTTTGCATGTTATTTGGAAAAATAAAATACTATTTTTTTTAAAAGATTTTGGCCATTTTCTCTAGTCTTGAAGTAAATTATATTCCCTAATGCTAATTGTTGGAAATAATAGAGCAGCACTTAGGGCATCAATCTGAGGTGTAAAAGACACCTTGCCTGGACTCTGACACTCCTTAGATGCACATCACTTGATCTCAGCTTTTGGCCCTCAGCTTTGTCCTCTGTAAAGTGAATGGTTGGATTCTATATCATCTAAGATCCCTTCCAGCATTAACATTCTATTATTCTAAACAACTATGTTAATGACATGTCAGTTATATTTGTTGTCCTTAACACCCATCTAAGGCAAATTACCATTATTTGCTAAGATGAGCAGTTATTTCCAATTAGTCAGAATAGTCCTTGATTTTTGCTTGCTATTTTTTTAATTACTGTATCTAACATCTCCCTCCTCTCCAATAAGTCCAAATAACAACTAGTCCAAATCCCTACTGCCCCAGATTTTCTCTTCCCCCCCCCCCATCCTCCCTGCTCTGTTTCTGTCTTTCTCTTTGAGAGAGGGAGAGAGAGCTACAAACACACTAGAATTTAAATTCAGGTGGTCATATGTATTTGCTTAACTACCTTTCTTAAATATCTAATCTTTGCATTTTCAAGTGGCCCTTCCAACCTTTCTAGAATAAATTTATCCTCTCTGGTAATATCTGTTTTCCTTTCTGATTCCATTTTCCTGTACTGGCCTGAATTCTCTAATCTTAGAATTTCTGCCCATAGTAACAATGGAATTTGAAAGAAATTTAGAAGGAATCTACAATGTTTTTTCCCCTTAGAGCAAGTAGGTACAAAGTAGTACAAAGAGAGCTGAAAGGAAATTCACAGGTAAAGACAATTCTCTGAATTATTTAACTCAAAGAAGATAATTAATTAGCCCCAAGCCATATAATTAGTCTGTGGTAAATACAGGATAAGATCCTAGTTATGATATGTAGTATTGTATACTATATAGAGTTTAGCTGAAAGGTATGCAGTTCTGATCCTCCATCCCCCACCAATCAAGAAACAATGGAAAATTAAATTGATCTATGTACCACAAGAGACTATAGTCATCTTCAAGTTCAAAGAATTATTCATTCTTTACATCTACTATTAATTTAGTTCTGATTCTGACCAATAAGGAAGAAATGGTTGCCAAAAGAAACAAAACTGATATCTTTGAAGGAAGTAAGGACATTACCTTACATCTAGATATAGATAAGGAGAGAATAAGATTGATAAACCATTGTCAAAGATCTTCAAAAGATCATGGCAAGAGTTATTGTTACTACAAAACTAACAAAGACTTGGTGATTCTCACTTTGACTCCTGGAAAAATTTGAGAACATATTTTAATAGAGACCGTTTATAAGCATTTAACAACTGCTCAGAAGCAACCATTTCTTACAGTGGATAGTGTATCACACTTAAATCTTTATCTCAGTTTTCTCATGTGTAAAATTAGATGGAGAAGAAAATGGCAGACCACTCCATTATCTTTGCCAAGAAAACCTCAATTTGAACAGAACAAATCATTCCAGAGTAACTTCACCTCAATAAGATGAGTAAATCAAAGGAATGCCCTAGAACTGCCTGGATTCTAGCAATGCATTCCACAAAACTTTTTCATATCTTTTTTGAAAAAATGGAAGATTATATCATGGATTATAACAAATTATATAGAATTAGAACTTATTTGATTAATGGATTCAAAAAGTAAAGATTAGTGTATTGATGTCAACCTAGAGACATCTGTTTCTGTTCTTGTTCTGTCCAACTTCAAGTATTAGCATCATATAATTTGGGCAAGAGCACAGAAGTGGGTAAAGAGAAGAGAGAATCAAAAATAGCAAGAACTTCCAATTGTAAATTATATCCCAAAAAAAGAGTAATGTGACAATGGCAACTTAGGTCTTTAATTATAGAGCTTCATGACTGCCAGGAAGTATATATTCCATTCCTAATACAAGGAGTTCTATTGAAGGGTTTTGAACAGAGGAGTGAGATGATCAGAACTGTGTTTTTTGGGAACATTATTCTGGTAGCTGTGTAAAGGACAGACCATGATTTTAAAAAAAAAATGAAAAGACAGAAAAAACACTTAGGTGACTACCACAGCAATTTCAACAGCAAATGATAAAAACTTGAATGATGATTATAGCTATATGAATAGAAAAAAAAGAGCATAATATAAAAATGAAAGCTCTAATTCAAGAATTAATGGATGAAAAAATATGAATTATGCACTTGCTTTTTGCCAAAAAAAAATTATGCTAAGGACTGGACAAATAAATACAAAAATGAAGATAGATGTTTCTTTCAAGAAGCTTATATTCTACTAGGGGGGAGACTACAGGAGTAGTTACTAGGTTTGGGTTGCAAAATTTTAGTTTGGAAAGTTATAGGGAAGGTGAGCAGAACCATAGGTAACTAGATTGACACATATCTCCAGGAGTATTGGAAGTATTCTTGTGATTATAAGCACAGAACTCAAAAGAGAAGATAGAAAGAAATTTTCAGGGCAGCATAGTAACTACTGAAAGATAGCTGGTGAATGAAGTGAATACCCCAAAATACTTAAGAAATAATATAAGAAAACTCATGAAAAAATATAAAATTAATATAAGGAAATTCTATAGGAATTGAAAGAAACCAGGGAACATTATGAGCCAGAATGGTCCAAGTGAGTTCATAGACCAAAGCTTCTTAAACTTCATGGAACTGAATGCATTACAAAATTATAATTTATAATCAGTAAATGTTTGATTTTATATTTCTTTTATATATCTACATACCCAGGGTAGCATAAAAACTTATTGGGCAAAAAGGAGTAGAGTGGGAAAAGTTTTAAAAGCCCTGCCACAGGACCAGCTGAGACCTTCTGGTTCTGTTTTACCACTGTTGCCCATTGCCAACAAAAGATGTGAACAATAAGCATGTTGTGATGAGTGTAGCAGTCCCTCTTCCTTGACTCTTTCTTTCTAACTGACTCTATAGAAGTTTCTTCAAAAATACCTAAACATTCAAAGCTGTGCTATTTTTAGGAAAGCTGTGAGCAGAAACTGCCAGGGACATTTGTGTGTAGCAAACTGAATAAAAAGGAATATCCTGCCAATATGAAAGGAACAAAAGAAGGTCAGGTATCACCATGGAAAAGGAAGATATAAGAATGATTAAGCTGAGGTTGTCACTGTACTTGAGTCATTATATTTTGACTTAGTGAACTCTCCTCTTCCCAGGATCTAAATCACTTCTTCATATCACTATTAAGACACTTAAGAAGAAATATCCACTCTTTTATCCCTATGGGATGCCATTAGTACCCTGAATGAGAAAGTACTTTAAGTTCTCTGTAAGAGTAAGAACTAGAAGTCAGTTTGAAAAACAACTAAATGGTCCTAGAAAACAGATAATAAACTTTATTTTAAAGGGGAAAAGACCCACATGTGCAAAAATGTTTGTAGCAGCCTTTTTGTAATGGCAAGAAACTGGAAATTGAATGGATGCCCATCAGTTGAGGAATGGCTGAATAAGTTATGATATATGAAAATAATGGAATATTATTTTCTTATAGAAATGATCACCAGATGATTTCAGAAAGGCCTGGAGAGACTTACATAAACTGATGCTAAGTGAAGTAAGTAGAACCAAGAGAACATTATTCACAGCAACAAGGAGATTATGTGATAATCAACTGTGCTGGGTTTGGCTCTTTTCAACAATGAGGTGATTTAGGCCAATTCCAACAGACTTGTGATGGAGAGAGAGAGGACTATGGGAACTGAAGGTGTATCACAATATAATATTTTCATCTTTTTTGTTGTTATTTGCTTGCATTTTTTCTTTTTGATTTGATTTTTCTTGTGCAACATAATAGATGTGTAAATATATTTAGAAGAATCACACATGTTTAACTTATATTGGATTACTTGCTCTCTAGGGGAGGAGAGTTGGGAGAAGAGAAGGAGAAAAATTTGAAACACAAGGTTTTGCAAAGGTGGATGTTGAAAACGATCTTTGCATGTATTTTGAAAACAAAAAGCTATTATTTAAAAAACACAAATCTGTGCATGTCACTCCTTAAAAGTAAAATAAAATTTATTTCCCCCATTTCAGCAAAGAATTGGGTAACTACTAGGGAAAATATTTTACACATTGTCACTATATAGGATGGGTTTTGCTTAGTTGTTTTTCTTTGTTACAAGGGAGATTTTAATTTCTAATGGCGGGTGGGAGGACAGTATTTCCAGAAATAAGAGTGATGTCAAAACAAACGTATCAGTATTTAAAAATAAAAGAATAATAAAATAAGTTGTCAATGACTTTACCCCTCCCTCCCCCACTACATTTCATAACTTGAAATGAGATACTGATTGAGGAACAGGGAATAGAAAAAGACCTTCAAAAGTTTTGCATGGTCCAAGGCTGGCTTCTGATGCCATATAGCTGTTCTTTAGATTGAATTATGTGAGTTTTAAAAATATTTTCTTGATAGGAAAGTGAAAGGAAAAGACTTATGGAATGATATTAC
This sequence comes from Antechinus flavipes, assembly GCF_016432865.1. Lineage (NCBI taxonomy): Eukaryota > Metazoa > Chordata > Mammalia > Dasyuromorphia > Dasyuridae > Antechinus > Antechinus flavipes. Next base: position 510,804,724 of record NC_067398.1, read on the forward strand.
CATCTAATCAAATAATAATAATATTTATTTAAGGTTTATTTTAATTTTATCTAACCTTTAATGTTTTATAAAGTCCTTTCCATATAATGTCCCTTATATTCCTCAGAACAGCCCAATGACACAGATGCTATCATTATCTTTATTTCCATTTCCATAAAGAAATTAAAAGCCAAAAGTACTAAGTGACTTGCCCACAGTCCATATAGCTATTGTCTGAGGCAGCCAGTGAACTAAGGTCTTCCAAACTCCAAGCCCCAAACTATCCACTGTGTCACCTAGCTGCCTAAAAAGAAGAATTGAAAAGGGAAAAGGGTAGCCAGAAACCAGAAACAATTCTGAGTCTTTTTCAGCTCACCCAAGACTAACTTTCTGAGGGCAGTGCTAGCCCTAAACAAAAGAATAAGATATGAATCTTGAAAAGTCAACAACTGGAAAGGGAATAGAGATTCTGTCAATCTTCCCTCCAGAAATGAAGAAGGAACCCACAGGGCCACTGCAATAGTGAGATCTTCAGGGGAATCATAACATGAGAGTAAATCAGATGAACTATATAATAATATAAGGGCAAGTTTCCATACCCTTTTCCTTTTTCCAGAAGGTATCCTAGAGAAATATGCTATAGTCTTAGTTCAGTAAACTATCATTCTCATTAGAATCTTTCAAAGTACCTTATAATAATCATAAAAATCCCTCTCAACTTTGTTTAGGATATTCTTTAAAAGAAAAAAAAAGTATCGTATGACATAAGGAATTCTCTCTTTGAGCATAAGTTCTGTAATTTCTAAGGAGTTTCATGAAGATATGATCCCTTCAGTTGACTCCTCTTCTTGGAAAATCCTGCTATGAAGAGATTAGGATTTCACAAAGAATCACCACTGCTATGTACTTCAGCTCTCATCCAAGATGATTTTCTGATGGAATAGTTGTTTCACTGAACTGGTGGTCAGCTTGCAAAAAAGTTGTGATCCTATGGATCATTTGTAACTGTACGTTTAAAAGTTGCAGCAAATTTTCCTCTAGAACTGTCACAAAATGAAATTAGCTTTATATACCAATTCACAGAGAACTAATACACAGGAACTTCACTGTTCAAGTGTTAGAATAGCACTGTAGCATAGAATAGTAAAAAGAATACTAAACTGAAAAGTTAGTTCAAGGTTCCTTCCTGACATTTCCTGTGACTGTGAACAAATGTACAATGCTACATTTCTATTTATTAATCTGCATCACTGCCTAACTAGCTGGGCTGTTGTGACAAAAATAATTTATGAACGCTATTGTGCTATATGATGAGCCTTTGAATTTTTCCCACTGCCTAGCACACTGCTTTGTATATCATCATTTTTAAAGATTATTGATTGATTAGATGAAACCTTGTTCAGTAGTTGTCATGTCTGACCCTTTGTGATGTTTTGTTGGCCATGAAACTAGATATTTCTTTCTTTAGTATGGCCTTATCTTACTGATGAAGAACTAAGATAAAAGAAAGTTAAGCAATTTCTCAGGGTCACACAGCTAGTGTCTGAAGTTGTATTTGAACTTAGATCTTCCTGACTCCAGGCCAAGGAATCCATCCACTGCACCACCTAGGTATCCATCAGTGGACCTTTATTATTATTTGTTAAAGAAAAGTTCCAATGTGGATTACCAAGAACACATCTATCTCTACTGCAACTAGGATTTGGGTAAGTGATGAAGTGGTTAGAATATTGGGCCTGGCACCAAAAAGATGAGTTCAAAACTGGTCTCTGACACTTACTAGCTTTGTGAACCTGGGTAAGTCATTTAATCTTTATCTGCCCTTGTTTTCTTATCTATAAATTGGGGATAATATAACAGTACCTACCTCTCAGGTTTGTTGCAAGAATTAAATGAGATATTTGTAAAATAATCATAATGCCTAGTACATACTAGATGCTCAGGTGTTTATTTCTTCCCTACCAATAGTCCGAAAAGCAGGAATAGAAAGCTTTTTTTTTTCTTACAATCTTCCACACAATACAAATCAGGACCTGATTCATTCCAAATCACCAGAATTATATCACATGACACAAAGTGGGACTACCAGGCAGGAACAATAAGATCAGTTTGACAGGAGTTAGAGATAAAAATATAATCCCTGGAGATGACAAGATTCTGTGGAGGGACTAGAGCTAGAATGGATTTGGGTGGCAAGTCAGGATTAAATCCACTAGAATGGAGGGGTAGGTTAAAAGTGACTAGATAAGATCAATTTTGTTGACAAAGAATGAAGGCAGTAAGAAGCAACAGGACGTTTTAGTTTTAGTTTTAGTATTATTTAGTTTAATTCTAGAGAATTAAGGGCAGGGGAGAAAAAGGGAAGTTCAATGGCAGGTTGATAAAATGAAAAGTGCCACAATGATTCAGTTACAGCATTAGGGAGCAGGAAAGGATGGGAATAGAGGATGTTTGCAAAGAGGCAGAAGGACAAGAGCCAAGATTTTATTGTATTTTCTTAGAACCAGCAAGGCACCAACCTGTTCATCTTAAAGATGAGGAAAATGATACCCAGCAAAACAAATCAGCCAAAGTTCTACAGCTCATTAATGCTAGCACAGGGAATAGAATCCAAATCTTCTTTCCCCACCTAATCAAGCTTAAAGCAGGCTGTACTGGATTCTTAATGAAGGAATCTATTTTGATAGATGTCAGATCCACCAATAAATGTGATGAGGAAAGAGAATTGAAATAGAAAACTATTGACTAAAATCAATGTTTGAGATTATCTGTGAGTTTCAATTATCCATGCTATTCTGGTACTCAGTTTCTATGGTTAACTGGCTAGGTGCTCCTGCCCTTTTGAAAATGAGATACTGTTGTTTTGTTCTTTTTTCAGAGAGAAAACCAGTGCTAGGAACATTGTGATTACTCAAGAGGTGTTTCTTCACTGCCTTGTTGATTAATTCCTGTATTTTTTTGTGGAGCTTTTATTTCAGAAAGTTCCCAGGAGACAAGGATTTCTAAAAGCCTATAATTAGTATCCCCAAATTACAAAATCTCATATTCAAAAGGGATCTCAGAGGCCAACTACTCCATTTGGTATGTGAACAAGAATCTTCCCTACTAAACATAGGATAAGTGGTTATCTAGACTTGCTTAAAGGTTTCACATATTACCTAAGGCAGCCCATTTGACTTTCAGATAGCTCTGCTTGTTAGGAAGCTGTTTTTACATCAATGCTTAAAATGACTACTTTGCAAATTCTACCTTTTGTTACTATTTCTGTCCTCTGAGTTCAAGGGAAAATTTTTTTTCTATTTTCCATATGAAAATCTTTCAAATACTTGAAGGCAGTTATTCTTTCTCTCTTAAGTCTTCACCAAGATAAGCACCATTAGTTCCTTCAATGCTTCCTCATATAACATGGACTTATGGGCCCCTCACCATCCTGATTGTCCTCTTTTGGATAATCTCCAATTTATCAATGTCCCCTAAACTATGGTAATCCCAAATCAAAGATAGTTCTACGGATGTGGTCTGACTAGGAAGAGCACACAGGAACCACCACTTCTTCAGTTTCAAAGACCATGTGTTTTTGTAGCTCAAAAGCACACTTTTTATTTGTTTAGGGTTTTATTTTGTTTTACTTGTTTTGTTTTGTTTTGCTGCCTTTTAATGCTATTGTTCTTGTTTGTCCTTTGTTCTTGAAGAAGACCATAACAACAGGGAAGTGATGCTATTTATTAATATTAAGCCAATGAACAGGCAACCAGTGTGGTAAAGGGTCCTTAGGTGGGGAATAACTCTTTGACCCTCCAACCTTTGGATACATATCAAAATTCCTATCTATCTCTTCAGTAACTTTTTGTTTTCACACAGAAGTCATTCTATTTTTATAAAGAACACTTCATTCTTTCCAATTAACTTAGAAAATGTTGAAGCATGTTTTGAGCTCCTTCACCTTTTCTTTCATGAGGGAGACCAGTCTGTATTTTGAAAACAGTTATTTGGCCTGAGCAGAAATACAAACATCATGTACTTTACGCAGATCTACAAAATTTTCCCTGTTTTCTATTCTTCTTGAAAGTAAGATCCTCTGTCCTTTATTATTATTTCTAGAAGTTCTGGAGCCAAAGCCTTCAGATAACTCCCATTTAGTTAACTCCTTCATATCCCTTACTAAATTATTAGAAACTCCCTGGTGTTACCAACTTCTTCACAAGCATTTTTTGTCTTTCTCCTTCATCTCTGTAAGCTCAATCTTTTATCTTTCAGTTTTATCTTTCTTTGCTCAAGTTCTTATTCTTTCTTTGCCTCCATGAATCCTCCTTCTCCAATTTAAATCCTTTTCTTTCAGCTTGAATCTTTTTTCTTTTACTTTTTTTCCCAATTCAGTCTCTTTCCTTCTTCACAATGCACAGATTCTCCAATCTATATTAAAATCCTTTTTCTTTTCCTTTTTCTTAGATAGAATTAAAGTCAGAAAGCATCAAGTCCAACACTTAATGAAAAGATCCTTGTACATGTACCTAAAAAGAAGTCATTCATCTGTCTTCAGTTTGTCTCATTCTCACTTAATTTTCTCCCATTGAAATCAAAAGTATATTCCATCTAAGACAATATCCATTTTCAATATTTCTCTTTTATGCAAGCAAATCATAGAAAAATGTTGCCAGTCATTTTTCAGTTATGTCTGACTCTTCATGACCCCATTTGGGTTTTTCTTAGCAAAGATATTGTAATTTCTTTCTCCAGATCATTTTACAGATGAAAAATTGAAGCAAAAAGGATCAAGTGACTTGCCCAGGGTCACAGAACTAGTCTGAGACCAGGTTTAAACTCAAGAAGATAAACATTACTAAATCCAAACTCATTGATCTATCCATTGTGCCACTTAACTGCCCATTAGAATGATAGGTTTGTTCATCCATGACTACTCTGAAGGAATTCTCAGAAAAATAATTGATTATATCTGAATACAGATTGAAAGCATTCTCTCTCTTCCTCTCCCTCTTTCTCCCTTCCTCCCTCCCTTCCTTCCTCCCTTTCTCTCTCTCTCTCTCTCTCTCTCTCTCTCTCTCTCTCTCTCTCCCTCTTTCTCTTTCTTTTTCTATCTCTCTGTCTATCTCTGTCTATCTCTCTCCCCCCCAAAATTTTTTTAAAATAAATTGTGTTTTTTTTTCTTTTCAATGTAACTGGGGGGTAAATATTAAAGTAATAAAATTTTTTTTTAAAAAAAAGAAAGATATAATTCTTGTTACTTTATCATGTGCTGGAAAGAATGCAGTTCTTGGAGCCAAATGATATGAAATTAAATGCTAACTCTGACATGAACTAACTGTGACTGATCAAGTTACTTAATGTCTTACTAGAAATTTAGTACATTAGTCTTAGTAAAAACTAAGTCTCAGTTTCATCATCTCTAAAATCAATGCCTTTGGAAACCTTAAAACACTAAATTATATTTATATCACTTGCCTCTTCTGATAATTGTAGGAGAAAGATCTCTTTAAGCTTTAAGCATGCCATACTCTATTAGGTTTTGAAAGTGTAATTTAAAGACTACAATGCAGATATTTAGTTTCAGTAATGTCAGTGAAGACAGACAAAGGGACTCAAGCAAAATATTAGCCATGTAGAGCTTACACAGCAAGTTAATGTGAGAAATAGGAAAGGCACCTTGTCTTCTGATCAGCTACACTATAACATGGGATAAGAAGATCAGGAAATTAGGCATAAATAATTTAAACAACTTGGCCAAGGTTATACAAGTATGACAGGGTATCAAAGGCAGGATTTGCATTAAAGTCTTCTGATTCTTAATCTACTCTGCTATGTAGACTTTCATCTGAGGGAAGAATTTTTTTTTTAATTTTTTACTTCTTATGTAGCACATATGTATACGGACATTAGGATGTTGATACCTTAATGTGATGATTCCATTCAATGAAAGAAAAGGTGGGGGGGGGGGGTTGACAGAGAAATCTTTATGGGAAGTTGCTCTTTTTCATCTCAGCAATGTCTTCCTTTGAGTTTCATCATTAAATGCCCTTGGCATGATCTAGTTAAATTAGGTTTCATGTTAAATTGCTTTTATCCTCTTCCTTCTGTAATTCTATGTAGTAGTACAGTTCCTAATAACTACCCTTCTCTGTAAGATGTTTAAAACAAACTCATACCATGTATTCATATGGCCCTCAACAATTGTAGTGTTCTAATTGGCAAGGAGATCAGATATTTGCTGGTTGAAATCAACTATTTTGCTCTTCTTGGAGAGAACTAGGTAGCTCAATAAACAGAGCATTGAGGCTGAGTCAGAAAGATCTGAATTCAAATTTAATCTCATATTCTATCTGTGTGATCCTGGGCAAATAAATAACCTAACCTGTGTGTCTCAGTTCCCTCAATTATAAAATAAAATCAAATAGCACCTAACTCACAGGGTTGATGAAAGGGTAAAATGAAATGAGATTTCTAAAATGCTTTGAAGAGCACCTGGTACAAGGTAGATACTTAAATGCTTAATCCCCACAAAAAAATTTAAATATATGATACTATTTATATTTGAAAGTGTATAATTTACATGTGTATTTATATATTTATAATTTATAAACCAGTAAATGTAAGTATATATATATATATATATGTATATATATATATATATATATTCACTCTAGAGTGTCTCCAAGGAACAAGATGCCCAGCTTAAGCTCATCACCTCTGCTCTCATCACCATGCTGCTGACTCAAGTCTTGACTGACATCACCTCCTTCAGCCTCCTCTCTTCTCTGATTGGAGGGCTGGAAGGTTGAATGCCAAATGACTTTCAATGCCTTTTGTGACTTCCTTTATAGAGAACAAAAGTTCTTCATTCCATTCTGCACCTGCTCTTAACAATACAGAACAAAATACCCCCTGGTTCCCTCACCCCATTTTTCTGCCTCCTTTTTGCATCATTCCTCCCAATAGATTATAAGCTCCTTGAAGGCAAGAACTGTCTTTCTTTTGTAGTACTTATATCCCAGCATTTAGTACAGTTCATAGCACATATTGTTCAATTGAGTCAGTTCTTCCTGACCTCTTTGGGTTTTGTTTTTGGTTTTTGGTTTGTTGTTTACAGATCCCCTAAGGGGTCCACACAGATTCAAAAAATGCTAAGAAGGGAAGGAAGAGAGGAATCTTTAAGGAATAAGCATACAGAAATAATCTCATGATTGGTTCTGCAAAGCAGGAATGTGACCCATTTACCACCTTCCATTGGTTAATCACACTTCCATGGAGGATAACAAAAACTTTGAGATTATTGATTTTAAGAGTGTGGCTTTACCCCCATCAGATCACAACTTCTTGTGCAACTATCTACTGAACTATCCCTTTCATTATAGCCCTGAGCCTCTACTTCATTGATTTAATTACAAATCATATTATATTAAACTTTAATCAGAATGTTATATCAGAATGTTAATCAGAATAAAATATGCAGTACACTGCACAAGGCATTGGATTCTCTTAATAACTCTCAATCCTCTTCAGGCTAGGCCTGTTTCTGATTAAGTCATATTGGTCTGTATGTTCTAAATGGTTTCCTTTTCTAGATAGTCTCTATTCATCATTCTAATAAATGTTTCAGAATGTTATGATAAATTGAAGCAAAATTAACTAACCTATACTTTCCTGAATCCAGTGTCAGAATATTTGAATTTCCCCAATCTCTTGTTCTTCAGTCTAGAAAAGAAGAAATATTTTAGAACAGATGACTTTCTTTTCCAGACTATCACTCTAATAAATATGTGAAGTTTTTTTTTTAATTTTGTAATAAACTGGAGTTAAATTCACTGACATAAACTGCAAGATTATGTGATATCAACTGTGATATACTTGGCAATTTCCATAGACTTGTGAAGGAAAGAGCCATCAGGATCCAGAGAGAAGACTATGGAATCTGAATGTGGATCATAGCATAGTATTTTCACTTTTCTTGTTTGTTTGCTTTTTTTTCTTTCTAATTTTCCCCTTTTGATCTGGTTTTTCTTGTGCAACATGATAAATGTGGAAATATGTTTAAAAGAATTGCATATATTTAACCTATATTGGGTTATATGCTATCCGGGAGAGCAGAAAAGGGGAGAGAGAGAAAAACTTGGAACACAAAGTTTTGCAAAAGTGAATGTTGCAAACTATCTTTGCATGTATTTGGAATGTAGAGGGCTGAAACTATTGGGTTGATGCACTGAGGTTGGGACTCAACGCTTGAAGCTAACTACTTATGGGACAATACTATATGGGCATACACTTGGAAAATGGTCCTTTCCACTATCCGTACTGGCTCAATGATTGGTATATAAAGGATTGTAGGAGGGACTAGGGGGTGGAGTAAGACTAGCCAGGGTCACATGCTTGGCAGTAGCCGAGGGAGAAGGTAGTCATGGAGATTCTGCTTCCATCCTGTTCAATTCTGCGTCTAAAGACTGAGAATAAAGATTAAGGACTTTTGCTTATCCTGACTCTGGCTAATTGTGGCGTGTAATGGGTGCTAATGCGGTCGATACATTGGAAAAATAAAAAGCTATTATTCTTTTTTAAAATTTAATGCAATCCCAAATAATTCACTGGCATATATTTTGCAAACTCCATGCTCAGGATGGTTTTCTTTTCTCTATACTTTGTTACCTCTCCTTCACAGTATTTCAAAGATTATTGACACAATAACTCAGTAACCATAACTGACATTCGTTTCAATAACCTGAGATGGTGTTGACCTTTGTTTTCTTAGTCAGCAAGGGTAGTTATGAGTTTTGTTCCTATTTCTCTGTTTCTCTGGGATTTCATCTCCTTAAAAGTAATTTTTGTTATACCTTATTCATTCTGAACATTATTCTCTTTGGGAGAAAAAAAACAGAAGCAAAATATTAGCTGAATATTTCTGCTTTATTTGTCTTCATAGTGCCATCTTCCCCAAACAATAGTCATTTGTTTTCAATAGTCTTAAAAACAGTCTTTAAGATTTAAGTTTAAATTCCACACCTCACCCTAACTTGTGAAGATTCCTGCATTTCCATCAAGTCCCAACTCCCAGTAAAACCTTCCTGTGCAATTTTAGGCCTAGGTTTTTAAGTTCTAAATCATCTCTCACTGTCTATATCATTAATTTGACACTTATCATGAACTATCCCCTCATGTTAATATTAGGTAGGGGTTTGGGAGATTTCTTAATTTTTGAGGTGGGTGGATAAGGTCTCTAAAAAAAAGCCCTACTCCACAAAAGTCCTTCTCTGAAATCTTATTTTAGCATGGAGGTGACCTTGGCTTCTCAAAGAGTGTGCCAGCAGAGTACAAGTTTTGGCAGATTCCACAAAACTGGAAAAGCAGTGACAGACTGTGTCTGCTGTGACAGACTGTGTCTGCTGTCACAGCATCATTCTAAGTATGGAAGGTCTAGCTTCAGCTCATCACCAGCAGTTTACCCATGAGGTGATTAATCTTTTTGGCTATCATGTAAGTCATGAAATAGATGAAAATATAAAATGGCTTTTGGTCCTATATGGCACTCTTTTACTTCCATAAAGACAGTGATAGAATGGCATAAAATGTAGTAGAATATATTAAGAATCTCAATTCTTATATAATTAATTCATTAATTTAGTCATTTGGCATTCTTAATGTATAGCCATCATTTAACAATCAATGAGCCACATACTGCTGGGAATGTGGAATCACATCCTTATCACTTTCTTAGCATACATAAAATCAAAAGACATTTTTTTAAAAGTATAGTTTAACTACAAGCAGAGATGATGATTTTACAATTTTTTCCTCTCTATTAATCTCTCTTTTTCTTTTTCCTGAGTTGAGAAGTCCATGTATTCATAACCATAAAGACTTAACTGAGTTTTGATGAGGCATCAATTATAATGCAAATATAATTCCTCAATTATGATGTTTATAGAAACTAGTTTTATGATTTGGATGCTTAAGATCTTTGTTAATGATTTTATTATTATTTATAGATGTTATTACTGGTAAATGAATATTTTGATGAACTATTGATTTCCCTAAAAGACCACATGCTTAGTTCAACTTAAATTTTAGGTAATAAGTGCCATTTTTAGGCAAAATTTAGGTAGATAGGTAGATAGTGGGTAGAGCAATTTTGAGGAAGACCAGAGTTTGAATTCAGTCTTAGATACTTACTAGCTATGTGGCCCTCAACAAGTCACTTAATCTTGGAGCCTCATTTTTCCTGTTTGAAAATGGGAACAATGTGGTTTCTATCTCACAGTGTTGTTATGAAGATTAAATGAGGGGCAGCTAGTTACAGCAGTACATAAAACACCAGTCCTAAAGATAGGAGGACCTGAACTCAAATTTGACCTTAGACCTTTAAAATTGACTAGCCATGTGACCCTAGCAAATCACCTAATCCTATTTGCCTCACAAAAAAGTAAATTTATATTTTTAACTGCCTATTCAAAATTACTTTACAAATAAAAAGCTAATATTTAAAATAAATAAATAAATGAAATACATGACTCCATAAAACAAAATGTAACCCAAAGTCTCTTCTCCAAAAATATGTCTACCATACATTAAAAATCAAGATTCTTTGACATATTTTGAATTACATTTTCTGTGTTCAAAGAGATGATTCAGTTCCAAGAGGAAAAAAGTATATCTGGAAATGAATAATGATGCTTTCATTTTTTAAAAAAATATCAATATTCTTGCTTTAAAAAAAGATTCTATAGCATTTATAACTATATCTATCCATCTATTTATCTATCTATAAAGAATTGCCAAATAGTTTTCACACAGTTCTTACACTCCATCTTGATTGAAAGTGCTCCTCTCTTGCCCTTAAACTATGACCCAGAAGTGGGTATAGACCATGCAATGGCCAAACACCATCATATCCTATATCCTGTGCCAGGAGGGGTACCCTATAATCTTTCTGTCCATTTGTCGGGTCTATCTCTGGTTTAGAGCTCCTGGAATTGCTGCTGTTTTTGTGGTTCCCACCTAGTTCCACCACTGATATTTCACCTACATGGACTCCAGGCCAATCTCTTCTCCTGAGTCACAAATGTTTCTTTCCAACCTCCTCTGATGTCTCAGCCTAGAAAATGTTTCTGATCTTTTGTTGACTCTGACATCCAGAATTTGATTTGAGGCCTTATTTTAAAGTTATTTGGGGGATAATATTAGGAAACTCAACTGATTGCTTTCTCTACGTGTCCCATCTTGGCTCTGAATCTGATTCCTCAATTAAATACTTCTACTTATATAGAAATCTATATATGCTAATTTAACATATTTAACATGTATTCGACTACCTGCCATCTAGGGAAGGGGTTGAGGGAAAGGAGAGGAAAATTTGGAGCAGAGGGTTTTGCAAAGGTCAATGTTAAAAAAAAATTACCCATGTATATGTTTTGTAAATAAAAAGATATAATAATAAAAAAATTTTAAAAAGAAAGAAATCTCTGTGTATAAACAAAATTATAAGGACAACTCACAGAGTCTCAGAAAATAAAACTTGATATTACATGTAAAATGCCTTGAATGTTACTGTTTGAATGTAACAAGAAGCATTTTTTCATATAGATCACTTGCTCATTTCATATTAATATGCTCATAATAAACATAAGCAACAGATCACCAAAAAGATGGTTGAAGCTTAGGTAAAAGACAAAGAAGCAAAAAAAAAAAAAATCCACAAAGAATATAACAAATCTTTTTTATTATCAACATATATCTTTATTATGGATGATTTTAATGTGAAAGTGAGCATAAGATGGGACAAATGAAGATTTTGTTAGCAAATATAGTTTTAGAAAAAGAAACAAAAGAGGTCTAAGCCCTCTCTTTAGATTTCTTAGAAACCTCACTTCATGAATATGAGATGAATGATAAGTCCAAGAGATGGATTTTCTAGGAAATTGATAATCAATTTATTAATTATGACTAGCAAAGAATTTTTAAAATTGAGATCAGTGGTACTCTTGGAAAACAAAAGGATTTCTCCCCTCCCAAAACATTAAATGCTTAAAAGTCTTTGGGAAAGAGGGTACCTTTGAAGGTTAAAAAATCAACTCTGATTGGTTAACAATCAATGACAAGGTGAACCTAATAATGAAAACGTAAGAAGAAAGTCTTCAACTCCTCCTGCTAAAAATGTGACCTAATCATGAGACTCAGCTGCCTCCAGCAATCTGGGTTTAAGAATTCATCTCTACCCAGACTACTCCAGTTAGTTCCCCCCCTTCATAAACTGTGTCAACCTAAATTCTAATGGAAGATTCCAAGAACAGGGGCTTATTTCCTAAGGGTAAGAACTCAGTTAAGCTGGATTCTGTTCATAAAGTCTTCTAGTTGGGCAGAATATCATCCAAGATGACGAAGCATCTTTTGGACAAGCAAGCAAATATTTGGCCAATCTCATCTGCTGATAGATTGTTCTTCAGAGATTGGCTGAATAAATAATCCATAAGGACTACTTTCTGGATGAGGAAATAGGAAGGGAAAAGCAATCTTAATTTAATTTAAAAATCATTTCTTTCAAATACTTCAAGAAAAGTGATGGAAAGTACTTGATTTGAATAATATTGAGCGCTATCACAGACATGAAAATGAAATTGACTTCTTGTGGAAATCATTTCAGAATCACAGTCTTTGCAGTTAGAACATCAACAGATTAAAATAAAAGTGAAAAATAGTGCAATGTTATAAGAAAAGATAAAAGTGAGATGAAGGTGCTGGGTAAAATTAAAATGACTCCAACCAAACAAACTGTTTAAATAAACTGCTTAATCTAAAAATTGAAAAAAAAATGAGCATTAAAGATATTGATTAGAACTATTGTTACTTATAGATGTTTAACCAATACAAATCAGTAATTACTACAAGGATTCTGAAAAAAAAAAAAAAAGCCTAAAAATTCCTTACCTGTCAAACAAGCAATGTCCTTATCTAGAGAAACAGTAGCTTGGAGGGAAAAACATTAGAGTAAGATTACATTGTACTGATGACCTGATGTTATGAATAGTTGTGAGGAAAATGATTTTTAAGTGTGAGAACATTAGCTAGAACATGTTTATAATATTTGTAGAGAAAACTGTTGAAGAAAGGGAAGAAAAAATTAGATGTGAAATGTAATAAATCTTTTGTCTTTTTTATGGTGTTCTATTCAGTAAAAATAATAGCACCCCTATGTTTGTTTTCTGTTTCCTTGGTATCTGTTAACCCATGGATCATATTTATATAGCAATAGTATGTAACTTCATGAAATCAGAAGAAATTATTAAATCAGGCCAAATGATATAGAAGAAATTGATACTGGAAATGATATAATTTTAAAGCTACTCAGAGATCAGTTAGTTTTCAAGATATAGTACAATCAGATATTGCTAAAGAATAGGAAAGATCATAAATTATACTTTTATCCATCCTTTGTTGCCCCAAAAAAATCATTTTTATTTTTATAATTGTTTAATTATTTTATTTTTTCTGGTTATACATGTATAATAACTTTTTAATACATATTTCTTTATGAATCATGTTGGGAGAGAAAATTCAGAACAGAAGGAAAAACCATGAGAGGAAAAAACAGAAAAACCATGAGCATAGCATATGTTGATTTACATTCAATGTCCATAATTCTTTTTTTCTGGATGCAGATGCCATTTTCTATTCAGAGTTTTATTGAAATTTCTTGGATCACTGAAATACTGAGAACTAAGTTTTTCATCGTTAATCATCACACAATCTTGCTGTTATTGTGTACAATGTATTCCTGGTACTGCTTGTTTTGCTCAGCATCAGTTCATGTAAATCTTTCTGGACCTTTCTAAAATCAGCTTGTTAATAATTTTTATAGAATAATAATCTTGCATTAACTTCATATGCCACACAATTTATTCAGGTGTTCCACAGTTGATGGGCATCTACTCATAGGGATACTGACCCAGTAGTGACATTGCTGGGTCAAGGAATATGCATGTTTTGGTACCCTTTGGGCATAGTTCCAAATTGCTCTCCAGAATGGTTCCATCACTTCACAACTCCACCAACAATAATTTTTCTTGTCATCTTAGCAAATCTGAGGAGTATGAGATGATACCTCAGAATTGTTTTAATTTGTATTTCTCTAATTAATAATGATTTAGAGCATTTTTTCCATATGACCAGAGAAAGTCATATTTAATTTCATCATCTGAAAATTGTCTGTTCATATCCTTTGACCATTTATCTATTGGGGAATGACTTGCATTAGTATAAATTTAAATTAGTATAAATTCTTTCTCTGTTTTGGCTCTTCCTGGTTTAGATATCAATATCATATTTGTATCATGGAAGGAATGTGTACTGCTTTTTTACCTTTTTTTTCAAAAATTCTACATAGTATTGAATTAATTGTTCTTTAAATGTTTGGTAGAATTCACTTGTAAATGCATCTGGCCCTGGAGAGTTTTTCTTAGGGAGTTCATTGATGACTTGTTTAGTTTCTTTTTCTAAAATGGGACTAGTTAAGTTATTTTCTCTTCTATTATTCTGGGAAATTTATATTTTTTACAAATATTCATCCATTTTACTTAGATTGTCAGATTAGCTTCCATATAATTGGGCAAAATAGCTCTTAATTATTGCTTTAATTTCTTTGTCCTTGGTGGTAAGTAAACCCTTTTCATTTGTGATGCTAATAATTTGGGGGGTTTTTCTTTCCTTTTTCTAATCCAATTAAGCAAAGATTTGTCTATTTTATTGTTTTTTTCATAAAACCAACTCTTGCTTTTATTTATTAATTCAATAGTTTCCTTAGTTTAAATTTTATTGATCTCTCCTTTGAGTTTTACAATTTCTAATTTGGTATTTAATTGCAGAGTTTTAATTTGTTCTTTTTCTAGCTTCTTTAGTTGCATGCCCAATTCATTAATCTCCTCTTTCTCTATTTTATCATGTAACTATTTAGAGATAAATTCCTCTGACAATTGCTTTGGCTACATCCCATAGGTTTTGATGTGTTGTCTCATTATAGTCATTCTCTTAAATTATGGATTGTTTGTGATTTGTTATTTGACCAATCCACTTTTTAGAATTAGATCATTTAATTTCCCATTGGTTTTTAGTCTATCTTTCTCTAGCCTTTTATTGAACATAATTTCTATTGCATTGTGGTCTGAAAAGGAAGAACTTATTATTTCTGCCTTTCTGTATTTGATTGTGATATTTTTATGCCCTAATACATGGTCAGTTTTTGTGTAGGTGCCATGTATTACCAAGAAAAAGGTATATTCCTTTCTTTCTCTATTCAATTTTCTCCAGAGATTTATCATAACTAGATTTTCTAGGATTCTATTAATTTCCCTAGTTTCTTTCTTGTTTATTTTGTGATTTTATTTGTTTGATTTTGAGAGGGAAAGGTTGAGCCCCCCACAAATATAGTTTCTTCAAGTACTGTCTTTTCTAGGAATTAGCATGCGCTATCATTTGGTGCATATACATTTAGTATCATTACTACTTCATTATTTATGGTATCTTTTAACAAGAAGGAAAGAAGTACTTTCCTTCCTTATCTTTTTTAATTAGATCATTTTATTTTTGTTTTATCTGAATTGCTATGTTTGCTTTTTTTACATCAACTGAAGCATAAAAAATTCTACTCCAGCCTTTTAGTTTTACTCTGTATGTATCTCTCTGTTTCAAATGTGTTTCTTGTAAACAACATATTGTAGGATTCTGTTTTTTAATCTGCTCTGCTTTTCGCTTCTGTTTTATGGGACAGTTGATCCCATTCACATCATAGTTATGATTGTCAGCTCTGTAATTCCCTCTATCCTGTTTTCTCCCCTGTATATATTTTTGTTCTCTCTTTCCACCTTGTCCCTCCTTAGGGATATTAAGGGACACTAAAAACTACTGTGTTTTGTTTTTAACCAACCCCATCCTTTACCTTCCCTACTTTCTATCATCCCTCCCCCTTCTCTTCTTACCTCTTTCTTCTAATATTTCTGCCCTCCCTTCTACCCATCCCTTCCCTTTTTTTCCCCTTTCTTCTCCTACTTTTTTTATAAGATAAAATAAATCTCTATACCCAACTGAATGATTAAATTATTCCCTCTTCGAGCCCAAACTGATGAGATTAGGTTTCAAACAATGCTCATCCCCATCCTTCTTTCCCTCTATTGTAACAGGTTTTTTTGTATCTCTTCATGTGATCTAATTTGTCTCATAATATTTTCATTTCCTTTTCCTTTCCTCTTCTTCCAGTACAGTACTTTTTCTACCTCTTAATGTCTTTTTCTTTGATATCATCACATCAGAATCCATTCACAACTATACCCTCCATTCATATGATAACTCCTCTAACTGCCCCAATACCAGGTACAGTTCCCAGGAGTTACAAATATCATTTCCCCATGTAGGGATGTAAATAGTTTAACCTTAAAGTAATAGATATATTTCTCCCATTTACCTCCCCACATTTCTTCTGAGCCCTATGTCTGGCTTTCCCAGATTCCATATGAGCTGGACTGAACATCCCTTTCACCCCAGTGAGACTGACCTTTTCGAAAATCTTACAATCTATCTTGAGTTAGAGAGTGGTTTCATTCTGTTAGACTCTTCAGAGGCTTGGTTTCATGTAGTTTTCAGGAGAAACTGGAATAATTCAAGCAAATTTCTGGTTTCACTCTGCCAGCTTGGCTTTATCCTAAGAAGTCCCCCCAAAAAATATTTTTTTAATCAATAGAGAAGACAACATTCACTATCAATTTATACACCTATTTTGACATGGTTTCTTTATCATGTCATTGACACATTGAACTTTTCACAGGGATTTCCTTGATGTGTTGAAATTTTGATGTGATTTTTCTTAATGTGTCATTGGCATGTCATTGGCACGTTGGATATTGACCATGATTTTTTGTTTCATTGGTGTATTGAATTTTGACATGGTTTTCTTGATGTGTCATTAGCATGTTGAATTTTTTACATGATTTTTAATAGTATGCAAAAATTTTGACATGGTTTTCTTGATGTGTCAGTAGAGTATCGAATTTTTACTGTGATTTTCTTGGCATGTCACTGGTAGGTTGAATTTTGATGGGATTTTATTGGCATATCATTGGTCTGTTTGATTTTTGCTCTGGATTTTGTGTCATTAGTGTGTTGAATTTTTATTTGGTTTTCTTGGTATGTCATTGGCATGTTGAATTTACTGTTATTTTCTTGACATGTCATTTGCATGTTGGATTTGCTGTGGGTCTTCTTGACATGTCATTGGCATGTTCGTTTTTTCCATTGTGTTTTTCTTGGCATGTCCTTAGTGTGTAAGAAAACCAAGAGGAAAGATACTTCATGAGAACACATAAATGAAAGAAGAGCCAGGGAGAGATAGTAATAAACAGTATCTGTAGAGATATTAAGGAGTGTAAAATTTGAGAAAAATTATTAGATTTGGGACATAGATAGCTAAGTGAGAAGTCCTATAAGGGCATCTGAAAAATTGCCCAATTCTGTCAACATTTCTACAATGTTTCTCTCAACTATCTTCTCCTTTCTTATTTTTATTTCTGTTTAAAAAATTACTATGAACTTATCAATACAAATATTTCAATATTCAAAAGGAATTATGGAAGAAACAGAACTTATGTATGTGTATATTTATATACACATACATACAAATAGATACATAGACGTAGATCTCTACTTGTTACTATATAGATATATGTGTATATACACAGTATATTGTACACATATATAGGTATATGATTTAACAAGGTAGTAACACAATACTATTCATCTCCTCTTCTTTTTTATGCATTAAAAATCTTTTTGATTTTTTAAATCTATCATTACCCACTTACTTGATACCTCCTCAGAAGCATCCCCTACAAGAAACATGTATGGTTCAGCAAAATAAATCAGCACATTGTTCATATCTGAGAACATGCATTTTGTTCATCTCTGGCCCAAAATCTTTCTGCCAAGAGGAGAAAAGAATGTTTCTTTTGAAATCACTACAATAGTCCTTAGCATCTTCAAGGCATCTGATAGGGAGATATAGTGAACTCTGTCTCTTTCTCTAAGTCTAAGATTAAATAGTTGTAGGCTTGGAAGATGTCAGCAAAGTTGCCTAATGGCAGTAGAGATCTTAGCAGATGAATAGTAATCACCATTTCTAAGATTACTGATAGTTTCTTATATACAAGAACTGAGACAATGCCTGTACTTCTAAAGGCAAAGATCAGGAATGTCAGAACTGATCCACAAAATCAAATAACTTTACAAGGCTCTGTGTGACATCTTGGTCGGCTCCATGAACAGCTGAAGATACTTTCAGGCCAACAATGCTGTTGTATTCACCTGTATACACAGAAGCCTTGATCTGGTAAGCTAACCAACTCTTTTCTGTTGTTGAACAGGCAATATCTTCCGAACTTCATCCTTCATTGAGGTCCCCGGGAAGAAGCTTATGATGTCTGAATACTTGATGAAAAGGAACAGAAAGATAGATCTCAAAAGGATTTACTCTTCATGCTCTTGACTAAATGGCCCAGCTGAGTTACTAAAACTCATTCATTGTCCTTGGCTTTTCTTTCCCTATCCCCATGACTACAATATCCCCCCATAGTTTTGACAAAGCTAAGATAGGGGCCACTTCAGTCTCCAACCTCAGTACCCTTTATATTTTTGATGCTATTGAATGATTTTAATCTTAATCTTAATTCTATCACCTATAATCTTTATAACTTTTATAAATTACTCAATGTAGCCTCAGTTTCTTAATCAATAAAATGTGATGTTAGGATTCAATAACTTCTAAGGTAAAGACCCTGTCAGTTCTAACTCTATGATATTATCAAGACAATTTCACAGCTAACCTGTCAGTTTCTATTCTCACCACTCCCCTACCATCAATCCTTACTGTACACTGGATGCCAGCTGAACCTTAATGAAACACAGCTTTATGTCATTTACAGGCCCCAAATGCCCAGTAGTACTTCATTATCAAGTGGTTTAGTAAATATTCATTGAGTAAATGTACTATATAAAGAACTATTACATCTCATCTTTGTCCTGAAGAATCCTACAGTCTATTTGTGGAGAAGACATAAATATATGAAATATTTTATTAATAAAGACAAGTAAATAAGATAATAAGTGGTTTAATCAATAAGTGCTTCAGGAAGTTAGGGAAAGAAGACATTGCTGTGAGCTAAAAATAGGTCAAGGAAAATTTCACAGAATAGGAGAAATTTGAGACTTAGTGAACTTATGATAAATGAAGGTAATTCTAGACTAAGAAAATGAACAAATACATAGATGCAGGCAAACACAGAAAGGACAAAAAAAGACAAGTTTAAATAACTTTAATTCAATTCAACAAATATTTATTAAGTTCTCATTCAAGTTGTGCTAAGGTTCAAAGACAACAAAAACTCTTCTTGTCTTCAAGAACCTTATATTTAGATAAATATGTATGTATATGTGTGTTTGTATACATGTGTATATACATGTATCTATATAGCAGTGTATATATGAATATACTTGTATGTGTGTTATTCAGTCATCGCAGTTATCTAACTTTTTGTGATCCCATGTGAGGCTTTCTTGGCAAAGATACTAAAGTATCTTGCCATTTCCTTCTCTAGTTCCTTTACAATTAGGGAACTGAGGCAAAAATTTAAGTAACTTGCATAGGCTCACACAGCTAGTAAGTGTCTAGGCCAGATTTGATGAGGAAGATGAGTTCTTCCTGACTTCAGACTTGGCCCTCTATCCATATTTTATATCATGTGTAAATCAATAATTAAATGCAATAAACTAAATAGTATAGATTAAATATCTTCCATGTGTCAAATACTGTGATAGAATTTAGGGTATAAAGTAATAAATAAATAAATAGATAGATAGATAGATAGATAGATAGATAGATAGATAGATAGATAGATAGATAAAACAAACCCTACTCTTCAGGAGTTTGCAAGTGGCTTGATGGTGCAATCATAAGTAGAACATTGGAATTGGAGCCAGGAAGAGCTGAGTTCATATCCTAATCCTACATACCTTTTAGCTGTATGATCCTAGACAAGTCAGCCCAAGCCTCAGTTTTCTTATCTGTAAAATGTAGGTACCAATAGCAGGATCCTTGTGAATATCAGATGAGGTAATATGTTTCCAAGCATTATATTATGTGGAGAAATACATTTCACAATATAAATATAAGGTAATGATGAGTTGCTTTGTTTCTATTTCAGATCTGGGTTTTTTACAGGATGGGAAGGGATTGACAGGAAAGACACAAGCTTCTAGAGCTGGGATAAAGGAATACATGAAGGGATCAGAAAAAATAGTAATCAGAATTTTGAAGGAAACAAGGCATTCTAAGAAACAAAAGTGTAAGAGTGCATCCCAAGCATGGTAGAAAGTTAGTACAAAGGTTCAGAGAGAGATTTATTATATGAGAGATAGTTCATGTGTGAGAATTATGGGAAATTAAGTCAAATTATATTTGACAATATATTTGAGTCAAAAAGATAGACTAGAACACAATTGTAGAGAACACTGAATGACTTTTTTTTACATTCTGATCCTTTTGTGCTTTTCTAATCCTCTGTGTGCTTATGCTGTTTGCTTAGCCTAAAATCACCTGTGCTTTTCCACAGTTTACAGATTTGTGAAAACAGAATATGTGATTATTTGCAGATATCCTATATCTAGGTTGGTCATGTGATGCCTTATTGTCATCTATTAAAAGTTAGCATCTGATCTGAAACCTTAAATGACTCTCTCATTGCCAGCTGAATAAAATCTAAACTGCTCATTCTGTCTTTCAAGGCTCTCCACACTCTAGCCTCAGTCCATCTGTTCTGTCTTACATTCAACTATTCCTTTTTCTAGAACCCAAAGTCCAATCATTGGATGACTCATAATTTCTAAATTTACTTTGCTATTTCCTATCTCTGTGCTTTTGTTATTGCTATTTCCTCCCCTTGGAATTCCCTTTCCCTTTTGTCTCTCCTAGTGAGAATCTTATGAAACTTAAGAAATAATAAATACAAAGACTACAGAAAAACACAAAAAGATGCATTCTGGGAGGAACTCACCAGATCTGGCCTCTAAATTCTCCAATCAGAGTGAAGGAAAGCTAAGGGGCAAGGGACAAGGAGAGCTGAAAAGTTATGAGTTTTAGGGTTGATATGATCTTGCAGCATTGTGATCTTGCATTTATTAAAATTAATGGAAATTGTAAGCCAAAAAAAAAAATCACTTTTTTGAAGACAATCTCCTTTATTAATTGATAATGATTTTGCCAGACTGGGTTTTAGACTTACTTTTCTTTCTAGGAAGTTCATACATTAAGTCTTTGGATTCCCCAAAGCTAAATTCCTTAGATTTGAATAAGAGAATTTCTTTCACACTGTTATGACCCCAGGCAGTGAAGTCATTGTGGGAATCTTGGGAGCAGGCAGCAGAGGGCAATCTATACCACTGCACACCTCACTCTTAAGGTTTTCATTTCTACTCTAGTGTCCTATCATCAATGGTCTGCTGTGAATAGCATTTTAATCCATGGGGACTAGATAGGAACTGAATTTGTGATTTCACTGCTACAGGTAACTCTAAGATGAAGAAACTGCTTCTACAAAAGCTAGACTGAATCTTCTCTGCAATTCATAGAAATCACATCACATCCTGCCTAAAACTCAGGCATTAACTGACTTGCTTAGGGTCATACCACCAGTATGTCAGAAATAAGTCTTGATATGGATTTTCCTTTCTATAGGCAAATTCTCTAGCCACAACTTTCTCTCATTTTAGTAAAATATGATATTTATTTAATGCCCAAGTCATGATAAAATGAGTCCCCAATAAAATATCAATGAAATCATGAGTCTTGATACCATTAAAAATGTAGTGGAGAGGCAAAATATTGCAACAGCTGGAGCTGGAAGATGTAGGTTCAAGAACTGCTTCTAACATATATTAGCTTAGAGACAATAAGTAAAGTATATGGATAGAGCACTGAGATTGGAGTTAAAATCCAGCCTCAGATACTAGTTTGGGGACTCTGATCAGGCTACTTTACCTCTACCAGCCTCAAATTCTTCAGCAGTAAAATAGGGTTAATAAAATAATACCTACCTGTCAGGGCTGTTGTAAGGATCAAATGAAATTTTTTAGTGTTTTAAAAACCTTAAGGCACTATATAAATGTTAACTAACATTATGTACTTTTTAGTACCCCCCCAAGCAACTTTCTAAGGCTATACTTCCAAATGAATTGTCTATGTACATTAGTAGAAATAATGTTTAAACCAAAATATCCATGTTACACACACACACACACACACACACTTAATGAATCACATTTATTAGAAATTGTTATACTCTAAATAATTTAATAGAAATCCCAAAGAATAGGTGAGAAGCAAAAAACAGAGAACAGAAACAGACTAGAATAGCAATTGTTACTCTCACAACCATAGGTCAGTGACATATAGGATTTTCTTGATATCAGAAGAAGAAAATAAAATTACCTTTAACTTTTCAATGGTTAAAAGCATAATTTATTTGGTTTCTTTCACCCCTTAGCTATGTGATCTTGGGTTAATCATCGCTTCTCTTAAGTTTGATTCCTCATTATAGAATGAGGCAGATGAAGTTGATGATCTCTAAGGTTCCTTCCAATTCTGAAATTCTATAGCAATGTAAAAGGCTAGACATTTCCTTGCTCTTTCCTATGGTCTGTATTTCCCAGAAAAAACGAATGATACCTAGTACATGAGTCTTGGGTGTTTGGGCAATTCATGGACTTCTCTGGGTACGTGACATTTTCAAGTGAAGGTCCACAGTCAGAAATATAGGAATATTCTATCACCATTCCTTAATGTGTCTCTGCATTTCCATGGTATTGCCAACAGATCAATATCCATGCAACTCAGCCACGAGAAAAAGAAAAGAAAGATGGGGGGGCAGGAAAATAAGCAAAAGAAATGGGAGTCAAAAGGATATCCATCAATTGGGGAATGGCTAAACAAGTTGTGTTATATGATTGTGATGGAAAACTATTGTGCTACAGAAAATAACAAGAAGAAAGACCTGAAAATATTTATATAAACTGATACAAGGTGAAGGAAGCAGAACCTGGAGAGAGTTGTACACAGTAATGACAACATTGTACAAGGAAGAATTGTGAATGACTTAGCAATTCTCAACAATATAATGATCCAAGACAATCCCAAAGGCCTAATGGTGAAGCATACAGTCCTCCTCTAGAAAAAGAATTGGTGTTATGTGAACACAAACTGAAACATTCTATTTTTTCATTTTCTTTCTTTCATTCTTTTTTTATTTCAGTCTTCTTATACAAAATGAATAATATCAAAATGTTTTACATGATTACACATGTATAAACTATATCAGATTAATTATTGGGGGGAGTGGAAGTATAGGGTGGGAAGGAATGATAAAATTTAGAACTCAAAATTTTAAAAATATTTTTTAATTTTTCAACAAGTAATTGTGGGGGGATAAAATATTATAATAAAAGATAAGTAAAAACTCACTTACTCCTTGTTCCTGGGGGAAATGGGAGATTTGCTTAAGGAACTGACTTTTTTGTTAATTTCGTCCTAAAGCTAGAGCCAGCAAGAATGACATTCTATCCTAGTAAAAAGTACAATTGAAATGGTTATAGATCAAGGGGTGGAGTCCAAGCAGACTGATTTGATTAATAGATCCCTAATTAGATTCATATTTCATAACTCCAGTTAGCCTAACCAAGAGGGAGAAGCCAATGAGTGAGAGGGGAAAAAGGGAAATAATAAGTACCACTAGAGATAAGGGTGGGGGGAAGAGATTACAGTGGCCCAAGAATGTCTGAAAAGGGTTGTCTTCAAGGAAGATGTGGAAATTGAGTTGGACTTTAGAAGACAAACAGTTTTTAGATGACCAAGAGCAAGATCTCCCACTGTATCCAAAAGCCATCTCCGGTCAACCTGATCTATATCTTGCCACTAGACCCAGATGGCTCTGGAGGAGAAAGTGAAAAAGGAGAAAATGAGACTGGCAAATTTGTAGCCCTCATTTAAATCCAATTCATTTATTTGACATGGCATTGCATCTCTAATGTCATGGTCCTCTTTGAGAAAGGATAAAAAACAACTTTTAGATGAATGATATTGATGATATTGATAAAAGGGAAGCTTGGTATTCCTGAACAGGAAAGAACATTAACAAATGGAGCAAAGGAAGGAATGAGCAAATTCTATTCAAAGGATAGATAATCAGAAGTTTGGTTGGAGCAGGGAGTTCCAAGAGAGGAATAGGAAATAAGGTGAGAAAACACAAAATTGTAGACTTTTGAGTTAAAAGGGATCTTAGAAACAATCTAGTCTAGTGCCTTATTTGACATATATTAAAGAATATTAAAGTTAAAGCTAGAATGGATTTAATCAGAAGGGGAAAATAGGGAAATTCTGTGTCAACAATATTAATCAATATTGTTTTAGATTATTTAAAATAACTAGACATTATAAGGTTGGAATATTGCTATAGGATAGCTGTTGATATAGGATAATGTTGAGCTGGTGGATTTAGAAAAATATGGAAAGACTTGGACCTATGAAGGAAGATGCTATCTACCTTCAAAGAAACAGGACAAGTGGAAGTAAGTATAGTATGTACATATATGTATATGGATGTATATGTGATATATGTGAATATTTATAGATTTCTATGTACATGTATGTGTATGTTGACAAATAGATATCTGCACTTAACTGTAGCCTTTGGAACTTTGAAAAGGGGGGAAATAAAGAAAAAAGTAGCCAGCAAAGAACAAAAGAAAATTTACAAGAAAGCAAAGATGAACAGCTTTGAACACAATGTGAATTATTTATTATATAGGCTTTCTTAAAATGAAAATTAATTGCTTTATACTTTGAATCTTCTCATGCTCTACTGTACAGATGGCAATATTTTTCTTTTATTACTTTGTATTTAAGTTGAAACTATATTTAAAAAAAAATTTTAAGAGTATTATGAAGGGCCCAGAGGTATGTAGTGGGTACCCACCTTATTTATCCTATTGTTAATGATGATGCCATTTCAGTCATGTCTGGTTGTTTGTGACCTGCTTTGGCCTTTTTTTGGCTAAGAAACTAGAATAGTTTGCCATTTCTTTCTCTAGCTCATTTTAACAGGAGCTGAGAAAAACAGGATCCACAACTAATAAGTATCTGAGGCCAGATTTGAACTCAAGAAGTTAATTTTCCAGACTTCAGGACCAGAGCATGATCCACTGCAGCATCTAGCTGCCCCATTTATCTTTTTGTATTCACATTTAGCTCCATGGATTCTGCTATTATTTTTATGTAAAAAATACATTTCCATATTTCATTTTTTTCCCAAGATCTAATCTAATCTAATCCTACACCTCTCATCACTTACTTGACATTTTCCATAAGCATCTAAAACTAAATATATTCAAAATGATATTTCATTATCTTTCCCCCTAAAACTGACTTTCTTCCTTCTCAGACTCAATATGTCTAAAACACAAATCATTATATTCTCTCCTTTTTCTTGGCAAAGATATCGGAGTAGTTTGCCATTTCCTTCTCCAATGGCAAACAGAATTAAGTGACTGGCTCAGTATCACCCAGCTAGTGTCTCAGGCCAGTTATAAATTATATATCTATCATTTGTTTTTAGACAAAATAGTCAAAAAAGTTTTTTTTTTAATTTTCCATGAGCTTTCAAATTTTACTGACAGTGAGTAGCCTAACATAACAAGACAAGATTGCTAGGCCACTCAATGTCAGTAAAATTTAAAAGCTCATGGAAAATAAGAAACTTTTGACTGAAAATAACAAAGTATTTGATAAAGTAACTCTGGTCTTGTGGAGAAAATGGAATATGTATGATAACATAAGTAAATAGATATAGAATTGGCTGAATAACTGTACTCCAAGAATAGTTGTTAATGAATCAACTGTCACCTTGGCAGGAGACTTCAACTGCGGTGCCTCAGGGCTCCAGGTATTAATTTACTATTAATTTTGAATCTTGAAAGCTCTATTGAAATGCTCTTCAACCAAATAACTCTGTAGTTTGCTCCAGAGTTGAAAGTCACTCAATACTGTGTACTATATGTACCAAGCTGGAATTAGTTTCTCTGCCACATGACTGTGTCAGTCTTCTAAGATAGAGATTTCTCTAGGGCTACCCAAGTCTTTTCTGTTATCTCTTTAATGGCTTATTCACCAGGTCTTTGCAAAAGTAGGCCATCTGCATTAATGATATCTTTGGAAAGCAGGATATGCTATAAATGACCATGGAAAAAGACCAGTTTTGTCTCAGTCTCAGTTTTGTCATGTGTGAAATAAGGATAATAATGGCACCTATATCATAACTGTTGTGAGAACCAATTAACATAGGCTATAGAAGGCATTTTGCGAACTTTAAATTGCTATATAAATGTTAGCTATTTTATTACTATCCAATATTTTTATTAATGATTTGGATTAAGACACAGAGAGCATGCTTATTGAATAGGCAAGTGACATAGAACTTGGAGGAATAGTTAACATATTGATTGGTTTAGTCAGCATCCAAATTAATAACAATGATAATGATAATAATAATAGATGTCAGCATTGGGTTATATTTTTTAAAATGAAATTCTTTATACTTGTAAAGTATAAGAATTAGCAAGCATTGTTTGACTAGTTTATCTTTAAAATATTTTTATGGGTTTAATGGGTTACATTATTAATATGAATCAGCAAATTTGAGTGTAGCAGCCAGAAAAACTCATGTAACCTTAAGCTTCACTAAGAGAATCATAGCTTCCAGGAGTAGGGAACTGATAATCCTTCTACACTCTGCCCGAGTTTGACCCCACTGGAGGATTGTATTCACTTCTAGGCATGACCATTTAGTAAGAATCATTAATAAAAGGAAGAATATCCAGAAAAGAGCAAAGAGGATAAAGAAGGTCCTTGAGGTCATGTTACATGTGAATTATTTGAAAGAATTTGAGATGTTTAACCCAAGCAAACAAATACACTCATAACTCTGATGAATACTGGAATCTGATAGCTAGGGCATTCAGTTAGGAAAATCTGAAAGATAATTATAGAAAACATGAGAAGGTACTATAAGACTGGAAAAGGCTAAATCTTGTTTTATTTTTTTTAACAAAAAAGGAGATTTGAAGAATAAAACTATCTTCAAGAATTCAAGGGTTCTCATGTGGAAGAAAGATTAAGCTTGTCCTGTTTGTCCTCAGAGAGGAGACGAGAAACAGTGGGTGAAGTGCAAAGAGTCAAATTAAGGTCTGATGTCAAGAAAACAACCAATTCTTAACAGAACTGTCCAAATGTGAATGGGCTGCCTTATGAAGTGATGGGTTCCTTTCTTCAAGCAGGGGTTAGTCACAGGACAGATACATTATAGAAAAATTCCCGTTAGATAGAAGATGAACTAAATGATTTCTAAGGGTCCTTCCAAATCTGAGATTCTATGAAATACTTAGCAGAGGTACAAATAAATATGAGAATTCCTAGCACAGAGAGATCACTTCCAACTGGAGAAAGTGCAGAAAGTTTCAAGAAGTTGGCCTCAGCATCAAATAACTTGAAGAAAAAAAACATAGAATGAGTTTTGGCAATCAGGAAGAGAACTTCTAGCCCTAGAATTTCTAGTTATTTCTTAACCACGTGGTAATTAAATTCTAATCCCTGAAGAATAGAGAAGCAGAAAGGAAGACTTTGAAAATCAGAGTCAAACTAGGCCAGAGGACAAATGAAAATTTGCTCTTTCCCTAAGGGCCAGTGGGCCTAGACACACTTTGTGAAAAAGTCAGGCAAAGAGAAAAGAATTAAAAAAACATGTTTTTCTAATTCTCTATGGTTCAAATAATTCTCTTCCAAATAAGACTGACATATAATGCTCTGTGACTTTAAAAGATCTTCTTATATATTAGTTCATCTAAGTTTCACAATAACCTTGTGATATTAATATTATAGGTTTTATTCTCCCCATTTATTGCACATATTGCACTTGGGCTCATAATCTAAAGGCAAGAAGAAATTCATGTATCATGAGTTTAGAGGAAGCCATAGGATTCAGATTCAAAAGGCTTGTATTCATGTCCTGAGTCTGTTCCACACGCTAGCAACATCTCCTTAGACATAGCACTTTTCCTCACAAGGCTCAATGTCTTCATTTGTATTAAGACTATCTTCCTAGGGTCCTGAAGAGTTAGACATGATTGAAGTGACTGAACAACACAGACAAGTAGTAGTTGCTCATAAATTCTAAAATATTGTATATTGTGTACTATGTATACTGAATAAGATATATAAAACAGCTGATATTATGGAGAGCAGATCTGGGACTCACACAGAGGTCTTCACATTCAGGGTCCAAGATCCTTGCTGATATACCAAGCTATTGCTGTAGATCACCTGGGCCTAGTATGACAACACCATAGGAATCTATTTTATTCTTTCTTGCGCTTTGTCCCCTCCTGGCAATACTATTTCCTCCTTATCCACAGGGGTGTCAGTTTCCCCCTGCACTATAATTCTCTGAGAAATAGATTTTTCTGGAGTTAAAAGGTCCTTTCTCCACCACCAGCTGTCACCATTTTTTTCAAAACTATTTCATTTTTATTATTGAAGTCTGTATCTCCAATTTCCATTTCAATTTTTTGCAATATTACAGTTGGAGGTTGCTAAATAACTCATGAATATTCCTTTTCCCTGTCCTCTAAAAAGAGCCTTTAATGCCAAGGGATACAGGGAATGTTCTTCATGCTATTACTTACCACGGGATAAATCCAATAATTATTAGTCCCTTCATTTCCAACTTTACCCCCCATCCTCTGATTGGGGGAAATTAAAGTAATTTCCATCTCCTCATCTGAAAGAAAAGTTTTCACATACTGAGTCAAATTCATCTAAAAGAAAAACAATTGTATGTCATTTTCTGTCCTCCTGGTCTGTGGGTTAATCTCTTGGGGAGAGTACATACATTGTATCAAGGCAAGAATGGAGAATATTAGAATAAAAGGTTTTTGGAACTAGAAGGACATCATCTACTGACCTAATTTTCATATTTCCCAAATAACTCTGCAGAGCCTAATGTTTTTATCTTTGAAATAATACATATAATATTATATAGCTATCAAAATATTTATATTTAGAAATTATTTTGGCATGAAAATAGGATTGATTTCCTCTAGGTTGCTATATGATGTTCCCAATCTCCTTTATCTCAAGGATAATCAAGGACAGTTTCAAATAGAAAGTTACTTCAGAATTAAATAATTTGCTCAAGCCATAGAACAAGATAGTGAAAAAATAAGGAAAAAAGCTTCTATCCCTCCAACTTTTAAGTCATTTTTAATCAAATGTTGATTAAACTTCTGTCCATAATAAACAGTGAAACATGAGACCATAGTTAGACCATTGTAAATGACAAATGAAAAATTATCATTTCCCTAGGGGCAAGTGGGCCTCTATAATGCCTTTGTAAGAGAGGCAGTCAGGTCATAGGGAGCAGCAAAGTCAAGGAGAAAGTAATAAGGATACAAATAGTTCATATTTTTCTAATACTTGACTAGTTCATGAAGTGTTCTCCTCATAACAACTCTATGAGGTAGATAATGACGATAATGATGATAATAACTGACATTTATAGAGTACTCTAAAATGTGCAAAATGCAAGCATGTCCCCAGATTCCCTTCACTAGCATTTATGGATGCAGCAGTGTATTTCAAAATCAAAAAAAAAAAAAAAAAAAAAAACATTCCAAGGCCAAATTAGTCTGGGAAATCCAAACTTAATTCTTCTCCAAGGCAACAAAATGACATAACAGATAGTCAGATCTGGAGTTAGAAAGACTTGGAATTCAGTTTCAACCACAGACAAGCTGCGAAGACCCCCAACTTCACTTTCCTCATCTGTCAAATAGGAATAAAAATAGCACCTATCTTCCAAGATTTGTGTGAGGATAAAATAAATAAATATTTGTAATGCACTTTGCAAATCTTAAAACTTTTTATAAATGTTATTTCTATTAGCATTAGTGAGACCCAGAAAAGAACAGAATCTTAAGCTTCTTAGAACAGAAACCAGACAAGAACCCAGGGGTTCTAACATCCAATCTACTGATTCCTTCATTGAATTGTGGCCCTAGGACCTAAAATAACATACAAAGCTCTCCCAAGCCACCAGTTTTATCCCAAGAAAGACTTTATATCAGAAATATCTGTCTCCTTGTTGATCTTCCACAGATCAATTTTCCCAATTCCTGGAAACCTACCAAATCTTCAAAACAAACAAGGCTACAGTGACAGGCTATTTATTCTCTTTTATATTAAGAGAAAAATTCAATTCCCTTCCTTATTGGTTTTTATTTAAGGAACAGAGTGTAGACAAATGTAATTAATGCTTCTGAATCTAATGAGGTTTCTGATTAGTAGTTTATATAGTCCCCTTGTTGACTCCCCATGGATTGTATATCTATGTCTATGTGAAGACATCTTTTTTTGTTTCTCATATTATTTCATTGCCTTCCTTCTTCTGTTCCTGATCTCAAATAGTCAAATAAGTACTTTCTGAATGCTTTCTACGTGCCAGTACTGTGTCAGCCTCTGTTCAGGTGGGTAGTACAAAGAAATCGTCATCTCTTGGAACAATGAAATGCAGTAAAAAGACACTTGCGATTGAAAAGCTAGATTTGTAGCCCACCTTTGAGGCTTTACTATCTGTGTGATCTTAGGTAATCATTAAGCTTCCTGAATGACAATTTCTTCTGTTAAAAAGGAGAGGGCTTCTAACATCCTTTCCAAGTCTAGACGTATGATCCTATGATCTATGATCCTTTGTGAAATTTCCATTCTTGAGTTCTGTTTTAGAATAAGGAGTACTCACTCAAACAAATGAACAATGAGAGATATACCAGTCATGTTTGCATATGATTGCTAGATGAAAGAGACATTAAATACACACATACATGCACACATGCATGCATACCTAAATACATGCTAGATTAGGTATTTATTGAGCACTTACTATGTGCCAATCACTATCCTACCTGATGTAAGTTGAACTGAGGAGGGGACCTTTGGCTCCCAAAAAATATTCTAGGAAAACTCATGCTATGGCAGGTTCTACTATGACAGAGAGATTAATTATGACTCTAGCAATAAACTGTTTTCTGTAAACCAATAGTTAAATGCACAAAGTCTATCACTAGTAACTATTTACATGCAGTAACTATTTGAAAAATTCCATACAATGAGTTGTTACTCTTTAAACAAAGAAAAACTTAAAATGTCCTTCAGTCCTATGTGGTCCTCTTCTGTTGCTTTAGTGATTGTAGAAGAATTGTGAAAAACTTGTTCTGATAAATGACAAAAAGTAGTGGTAAATATATGTTTAACCACAAGTGGGCACTGTTAGTCACATATCATATTCTATATCTTGAAGAAATTAAGAGACTGACCATTTCACAGTCATCTCAGAAGTTATGTGCTCTAGCCAGTAGCAAAAAGTGCTTAGGGAAAATGCAAAGGTGGTTGTGGCTACTACTACCCTACAATTCCACCCTTTTTATGGGTAGCAATTTTTGTGTAAGCTTAGGAATGTAGGCTAATTAATCTATTAGTTCAGTCCTTATCCACCAGGAAATATTTATTTTCTTGCCTTTTGCTACATTGAAATGCTGTCAGATTAGCATAGCATAATGGAATTTAAATGTAGAATTATTATTAGTTGTACCATAAAATCAAAAGGAATAAAATAAATATTTTAAATATTGTTATTATTAATTATTATTAATTAAATAATTATTAAATATTATTAAATATTAAATATTATTAAAATAAAAATTTTAAAAACAACTACCACTGCTTTAAAAGAAAAAAAAAAAACTGCTGTCTTTAACCAATCTATCAATAAGCATGCTACAAATCCAGAACACAGTTCAGGTGCTTAGTGTCAGATGTCTCAATCAGCCATTCTCATTGAGAACTAGTAAACATACCCTAATTACTTTTGCACTCACAATCTTCCACATGTCTGATGTCCAAAAGCAGGTGGTCTTTCAATGAGAAGGTCACTGAGTTCTCCTCTATCAATTTCTCTTTTCTCACCAATCTGTTACAGTTTGGGACTTCTATTTCTGCCTTCTGACTACTTCCTTGCACAGCTGGCTTATAGACTGAATTATAAATTATCCTAATCATTCCTCATTACCTGTTCATTATTATCTGAATATTAGAGTAAACTCAAAGAGAAATTCCTGTCCTTGTCATTCCTCCTTCTGGTCCTTGAACTCCTAATACCAGAAGGATCCTGTGTCCCTTCCTGTTCTTTCTCTTCAATAGTGTTTTGTATTTTCCTTCAGCAGCTTAGTGATTCCTCCCTCCTCTTTCTCTTCCTCCTGTATACTCATCTCAGTTATATTCTTGCCTGCAGGAAAAGCAAGATAGAGAGTTAGTACACACATAATAAAAATATGAATTGAGCATTCTAGAAGGGATTGATACAAATTTAGAGGAGCAATACTATTTCCTAGTGAACAAATGATCAAATAAATCAAGAAGGTCTCAAAGAGAAAACTGAGGTAGTAAAAAAAAAAAAAAAAAAACCTGAGAAATCATTTAAACTCTAATAATTACAGAAATATAAATTAAGGCAAGTAAAAGATACCACCTTCTGTCCATAAATTTGACAAAAATAGTTAAAATGTACAAAATCCAATATTAAGAAACAAATACCATATTACATTCCTGACAGCATTATGAATTAGAGCACTCTTTTCAGAGAGCTGGTTGGCAATACATGGGAAAAGTTACAAAATCAATCATTCTCTTTGACCCAGTGAACCCAATATCAGAACTATCCTCAGAATATTGTTTAAAGAACTAGCTGTACAAAAATATTCACAAACACTTTGTATTAATAAAAAACTGAAAACCCTTAGGTGTGATAATTAGATGATTTCTGGAGTGAGGGGAAGCTGCGATATATATCATGGTAATGAGAAATTACTAAAACTTAAGAAATTATAAATTTGAATATTATATAGAAAAACATTTGAAGTCATGAAAGGTAAACAAATATGCAACTATGTAATGATAGTTGCTAATGTACATATAAGTGATGAGGTTTAGGTTTAGGGTTTCCCTTTAGTAGGGAACCAAATGATAAGGTCTGGATTTAGGGAACTAAAATGAGATTAGGATTTCTGGTAGGGAATTAAATGATAAAATCTCATGGTAAGTTTGGGGTTCAGGAAACCAAATGGAGAGGTTTGGCTCCCCCATACCTCTTTGGGATTCAGTGCAAAGGTAGGGAGTTTTGGGGAATTCCCTTTTAGATTGGCTCTTTTATAATAGGAGTTTGGCTACCAGCTGAAAGGGGCTCGTGGGTGGAGTTCTACAAAATGGATTTCAGCTTGGGCTGGAATTTGAATAGAATTCAATCAGTTTCAAGACTGAACCAACCCCACCTAGATAATAGAATGAAACTGCCTTGTTTGCTTTCCTTCAGTTGGGGTCCCTCCCTGAGGCAGAGTTGAAGGAGATTTTCTCCTTCAAGGATTTTTAGAGTCCTTTCTTCATAAGGTTAACCAGATCTCAAGGAGAATCAGAAGTAAATGAGATGTTATTGTTTTTCATTTTCATTTAGAATATGTAACTCAGAAAAAAAAAAAAAACCTATGCATTTTCTGGCATGGTCTTTATCCAAAAAGTAATCTATTCCTTAGACATGTTTTCCCTTCTCATGTAGTATCTCCTTACTCTTAGCCAAACCCCTTTTCTGGTGTCTCTCCCTATCTGGATTTTTTTCTGTATAGAAGTTTCCAGTAGAGAAGATTCCAGTTTTCCTACCTAATTAGATAGGTACCTCCCTGCCTATGAATTCTGTTCTAGGAAATTATGCTCCTATGAGCAAGATCCATTTTTCTACTTATAAAAGTACTTCTACTTATTCTCTTCTATTTACAAAAGCATGAGCTTCCAAACTCCCAGATTTCATTATCTTTATCCCCAAATCTGTGCTGAATCCTCACTCTCTCCCATTCCACATACTCAATTATCTGCCAAATCTTGTCCACTTTACATTCACATTATCTCTTGTACCTATTCCCTTCTCTTTACTTACATGGACACTTGGCTCTAGCCATCATTCACTCTTACTTGAACTATTTTAACAGCTTCCTAATTGGACTCTTTGAATACATTTTTTATCCTCTTCATCATCCACACAACTGTCAAAGTGAGAG
This sequence comes from Antechinus flavipes, assembly GCF_016432865.1. NCBI lineage: Eukaryota > Metazoa > Chordata > Mammalia > Dasyuromorphia > Dasyuridae > Antechinus > Antechinus flavipes. The sequence goes on from NC_067398.1 coordinate 510,838,993, forward strand.
CCCTAAAGCATAAGTCTAACCCTATCACTTCCCTCCTCAATAAACTCTGATTCTTCCCTATTATATCAAGGACCAAATACACTCCTCTGTTTGACACTGAAAACCTTTCATAACCTGATGCCAGCCTATTTTTTTTTTTTTTTTTTTTTGGCAAGGCAACTAGGGTTAAGTGACTTGCCCTGGGTCTTGCATCTAGGAATTGTTAAGTATTTGAGGCTGGATTTGAATTCAGGTCCTTGAACTCTATCCAGCCAACCTACTTTTCTAAACTCATCATACAATACTATCTTTCAAATATTCTCTAGCCTAACTGGTCTTCTTGCTGTCCTTCACACTTGATATTACTCCTTGCCTTATCATAAGCTGCCCTACATTTCTCAAAAGCATACCCTCAACTGTGCCTCTTAGAATCAAGGATTTCCTTCAAAGTTCAGCTAAATGAGAACTTTCCTGTTCTTCCTAGATGCTAATATATTCTCTACCTGAAATTATTCTTTAAGTATTTTGCCCATAGTTTGATGTGTAAATACCCCCTTCCCAGTAGAACATAGTCTCCTTGAGGGCAAGGAGTGTTTTATTTTTCTCTTTGTATCCTTGGTGTCTAGCATAGTGCCTAGCACACAGTAGATACTAATATACATTTACTGTTTGATTCTTTTTTTTTTTTTTTTTACTGTTTGATTCTTAAATTGATCAAATTTCCCTGAAGTGTAGAACCAAAGGTCCTAAACTATCACAGATTTTCTTCTTTCCATAGCCTCAATACCAGCATCTTCCAGAATTCTCTGGAATTCCTGGTGGCATCCTTGATGTAATTTCTTCTTTGATTCTTCCCAGACCCAATATAATGGGGGGAAAAGGAGGAGGGTGTGCCCTATTTGGAGGTATCAGTCCTGGCACTAGTGTAAAGGCACAGGCAATGGACTCTATTAAACTTTTTATTTGCTATCCCTATTTTTTGTTTCCTTGGGCACATCCAGTTAAGACAAATGGATTTCCCTTTTTCAAAGAACACAGAAAAAATAAGCCTGTTACACCCAGCATTGATTGGTTTATCTAATTCTTTGATAAAGTCCTATTAGTCCCAGCAAACAATGGACTCAAGAACTTTTGTAAAACCAAATAATCAATCACTCAATAAACATTTATTAAGTGCCTACTATGTGCCAGGCACGATATTGAGTATACAAAAAGGAACAATGATAGCATCTGTCCCCAAGAGCTTACAATCTCACAGGGAAGACAACACATAAACAAATATAAACAAAGAAAGCAAAATTTATCTACAGGATAAACAGGAAATAATTAACTGAAGGAAAGAACTAAAATTAAAAAGGAATGGGAAAGTGTGGTGTAGAAGGTAGAGTTTTTGTTGGGACTTTAAAAAAGCCAAAGAGAATGGTAATCACACTGGAGGAAGAAGAGTTTTTCAGGAATGAAGACAGTGTAAAGTTGGGAGATGGGGCATCTTGTTCAAAGAAGAGCCAGGAAACCTGTGTCACTGGATCAAAGAGTAATAGTTTTTTAGATCTTATGATTTTACATTTGTTTTTTACACTTGTTTTTATATTTTCATTGTGTTTCTTTCAATGCTTTTAGACTTATCAAGAACATAATTAGAGTGACTTGAAATCCAGGCTTCAGAGTTCAGACCTGAGATAGAGCCAGGATGGTGGAGTAAAGGTAGAAACTTGCTCAACTTCTCCTCCAAAACTGCTTCAAATCCCTTTAAATAATGACTCTAAACAAATTTTAACATGTCAGACCACCCCAAAAGATGTTCCATATTCCAGCCAAAAAGAGTTTGGAAGATCAGCAGAAAAGATCTGTGACAACAGGGTAGGAGTCCAGCATGCAGTTCTGATGCAGGCCATACTGGCGCAGCTCCAAACCCAGCTCCAGCTCAACTTCTGAATCAGCAATAGTGTTAGTGGCTTCCAGACCTCTCAGTTCAGAGACACAAAGAACACCTGGAAGGTCAGCAGAAAAGGTCTGTGGAACTAGAGTGAGAGCCTAGTGCATAATACTAGCACAGGCTGCACCAGCCCAGCCCTGGCCTGGCCTAACCCCTATTCTCCCTAGCCGTAGTCCCAGCCTCAGGTGGACCCTACCATCAGTGAGGCAGGACCTCTGAATCAGAAGTAATGCTAGAAGCTTCTCTTGCCCAGGGAGGACTCCAACGGTAGTGGAGGGGTCTGTAACAACAGGATGGAAGTCCAATGTGCAGTCCCAGTGCAGGTTGCATCAGTGTAGCTCCACCCCCAATCCCAAGACCCCAGAATCAGCAAAGGAAAACTCTTGTTAGATTTTACAATAGTTGGGCAGGGACAGTCCTATCAGCTCCAGGGTAGAAAAGAGTGCTTGTGATCATGTTCCTTGAAAGATCTCTGTAAACAGCTGCAGAAAACCCCTGAAGATTGAAACACTAAACCCTTTACCCTGGAAACAGAGCTCTACTTTAGCAAAGAATTAACAGCCAAGTAATAGACTAGGAAAATAAGCAGACAAAAAAAAAGAGTTTGTGATCATTGAAAATTATTATGACAAGGAAGATCAAAACACACATTCAGAAAATGATAACGAGGTCAAAGCTCCTACATCCAAAGCTTCCAAGAAAGATAAGAATTGGGTTCAGGCCATGTAAGAACTCAAAAGGGATTTTGATAATCAAGTAAGGGAGATAGAGGAAAAATTAGGAAAAGAATTGAGAGTGGTGCCAAAGGAAATGTAAAAAGCTAAGGAAGAAAAGAATGCCTTAAAAAAGCAAAATTAGTCATTTGGGAAAAGAGATACAAAAGCTCACTGAGGAAAATATTTTCTCAAAAAATAGAATTGAACAAATGGAAGCTAATGACTTTATGAGAAATCAAATTACAATAATTACAAATCAATACAAAACAAAAAAGAAAAGAAAAGTTAGAAAAAATAACTATCTCATTGGAAAAAGGAGCTGACCTGAAAAATGGATATAGGAGAGATAATTTAAAAATTGTTGGCATACTGAAAGTTATGATCAAAAAAAGAGCCTGGACATCATTTTTCAAGAAATTATCAAGGAAAACTGTCCTAATATCCTAGAACCATAAAGTAAAATAGAAATTGAAAGGATTTACAGATCTCCTCCTGAAAGAGATCCCAACATGAAAACTCCCAGGAATATTATAGCCAAATTCCAAAACTCCCAGGTCAGAGAGAAAATACTGCAAGTATCCAGAAAGAAACAATTCAAGTATGGTGGTACCACAGTCATGATAACACAAGATTTAGCACCTTCTTCATTAAATACCATATTCTGGAGAGCAATGGAGCTAAGATTATAACCAAGGATCAGCTACCCAGCAAAACTGGGTATAGTCCTTCAGAGCAAAAGGAATTCATTCAATGAAATAGATGATTCTCAGATATTTGTGATGAAAAGACCAGAGCTGAATAGAAAAATTTGATTTTCAAATACAGGATTCTAGAGAAGTACAAGAAGATAATCAGAAAAGTGATATCATAAGGAACTTAATAAAGTTTATCTGTTTACATCCCTACATGGGAGAATAATACTTGTAATTCATCAGAACTTTCTCATTATTATGGCAATTAAAAGGATTATATATAGACAGAGGGCACAGTTGTGAGTTGAATATGAAAAGATATCTTCTTTTAAATGATGAAATTAGGGGGTGAGAGAAGAATGTACTGAAAGAAAGTGAAAGGGAGAAGTGAAATGATACAAATCATCTGCCATAAAAAAGAGTTAAGAAAAAGCTTTTACAATGGAGAGGAAAAGGGGGAAGAAATAACATACATACTCAATAGGAGTATAGAAATCTATCTTACCCTGAAGGAAAATAGGAGGAGAATGGGATATGGGAAGGGGGGAGTGAGGGGTGATAATTAAAGAGAGGGTATATTAGAAAGGGAATGGTCAATACTAAAACACTTTTGAGGAGGGATAGGGTGAAAGGAAAGAATAAATTGGGGGGAACATAGTTAGCAATAGTAATTGTAAAAAAAATTTCAAAGCATGTTTCTCTAAGAAGGCCTTGTTTCTCAAACAGAGGGAATTGAGTCAAATTTATATATATTTAAAAAGAAAGATCTATGTCCCAATTGATAAATAATCAAAAGATATGATCTGTGCCCGACGGCTATAAATTCATGCATATCTTTTGACCTAACAGCATGAATACCTAAAGAGATTCAGGGGGAAAAAAGTCCTGGTCCTTAGGATATTAAAAAAAAAAAATTGATATTAGATCCATACTCTTCAACTTTGCAAGCCACCAAAATTGAGAACACAGATCTCTTCCACAACTCCATAATGCATCTGAGAAAAATTAGTAGAGAAAGTTGCTAACATTTGTTTAAATGAGCATTCATTATTTCTAGATTTTTTTAATCTAAAGTCCCTTCTAGTTTTAAGATTCTGATTCCCAATTCTTTCCACAATCTCCATTTTCAAAGATGATGTTTTATACTCTTGAAATTAAAATGAGAAAAAAGTTCATGATATCTGAAACCAAAACTATATTTGTTCTAGTACATGCATATCAAAACAAGGTATTTAAGGAATTAATTTATTAATAAAGGGAAATTACATTATTAGATAAACCCTAGGTTTGTTTATTTTCACCTTGAGGTTTGATCACTATCTACCTGGAGCTTGTCTCATTTTTTTTTTTTTTTTGCACTGATTAATTTATGTACAAATATAGACATATACTCCTTGTTCCAGAACTGCAGGGCATAGCATAATATGCTATCTGGTCCTCAGCAAAACTGTATAGTTGGGAAACTTTGTCTTCATTTCTGTCCCTTTTGTACTTTGCTCCTCTGTCCCCTTGGAGCCTTCTTACTATAAAGCATACTAGCTTATCCCCTAATTGATTTAAATTTTTTTTTCAACAAACACTTGTAAGGAATCCTTTTTATTACTTATTATAAGACCATACTGTCTATGTGATTCTAGATACTATAGGAAGATAAAAAATATGTAGTCATAGTCTAGTTGAGTGAACAAGACTAACATGCATGAAATAAGCTAAAAGTAATTTAATCATTGCCACAGTGTAGGGAGCATATTCTTAGCACTGTAGGAGTTCAGAGACTAGAAAATAGTAAGGAATGTAATAGTCCAAGAAGGCTACGTGGACAAGATGGGACTTGAGCCAAATCTTGACTGATAGGTAAAGCTTAAGCAGACAGTAGAAAGTAAAAAGATCAATACAGGTATGGCATCTTCTCTGGACTATCCTATGATTCATATTCACACTGGCAGGTTGAATCCCAGGAGAGCAACCACTAACCATAATTTCATAGGTTCAAAAATATACTTTGGCTCTATATTACTAAAAATATAATTTACAAGCTTTCACCAGGGTGAGATAATCATCTGTTAGTCATAATTAACTCAAAGTAATGTCATTTATTAAGCTTGTATAGTAAGAATACTAGCTACAAAACATTCTCCCTGTAAACAAATATAATGTCAGTGGGAAGAATGAGCACAAACAAGTGAATGAAGCACATACCAAAAAAACATGTTAGGTCTCTAGTATTAAAGGGACCAATATCCTTACTCTTTTTTTGTGTTCTAATACTTCTATCCCCAAATCCTGCCTTCTATAATCCTCCCTTTCCCCCCACCATCAGATATAGAATTTCTGTGGGGTAGACAGTTCCATTGATCTTCTTTACAGCTCAAGTCGCCATTGCCAAGGTTAGTTCTCATATATATAGATATGGATATATCTATATAAAATATAGACATATATACCCACACATTTGTATGCATATGTATATATACATATATGTTTATTCATATATTAATATTGATATATTTATATTCCTATATATACTTATACATTCATATTCATGCATATTTATATATTTAATACACACACATACACATATATATGTTTGGATCTGTTCTCTAATTCCCGAAGTCATGCTCCTTGGGTTACTTCCTCTTTTCCACAATGTCTAATTCTTTCTTTGTTTCCTACTGAATGTAGGGTCTCTACCACTCTACTGCTAGATTTCTGTGGCAGATGAGAAAGAGGGAGTGTCAATAAAAACTTCATTGCCCACCATTGCTCTCTAGTAGAGACTCAAGGGTTCACAATCCACAATGTTGCTTCCTACTTGGATTATCAAACTTATGTTTTTAAAGGTGATCAGAGAAATATTTAATCTCTATCATAAAAACTTCAAACTTGATAGAGAGGTATATTTTTCACTTAATTTAACACATTAACAGCTTATCACTTTCCTTGTTTTCTTCTTTTTGTAATTACATCAACAGGCTAGAGATAAGAAAAGCTCTTCTTTCCTATAAGGGTAAAATAAGCAAAGAGGAGATTGAGAAAAATGGCATTTTTTTGAGTCAGTAAGGAAAACCTCCTGATTTGAGTAGAGAATTGATGTTCTCTTATCATTGGGATAGGAAGATGGTGACAATAATGGAGGTTCTTTCTGAAAAAATATCCAGAAACAGTTAGCCTTAACTAGAGTTCAGACAAGAACTTGTTAAGAATAATTGCATTGATTTAAGAGCTCTAAATAGAACCATTTTAGTTGAATTAATCAGAACTGATAAACTCTTCAAGGAAAAGAGCACATAAATAGAGAGTTAAAGAACTGAGTCTTGAGGAATAGGCACATTTGGGATATGGTAGGAGGCAGGAGAGGGAAGGGAGATAGAAGGAATAGCAAAGGTAGAAAACCAAGATACCTTCATGTTTGTAAAACTGGTGCTTTAACAGAGGATAGCTGGTGAACAAATAAGCAATAGGTTTTATTATAAAAGAATTAGTGTTGTGAAGTAGAAAAATAGAATTAGAGTCAAAGGACCTGAATTTAAATCTCAGTTCCTACACTTAGTGTCCCTTAACCGCTCTGAGACTCGGTTCCTTCATCTACAAAATGAGGAAGTTGAACCATATGGCCTCTAAGGTCCTTTCAATTCTAAATCTCTGCTTCTATAATCCTAAAACTATAGTAGAAACTAAAAGGGAAAGAATTTTTAATTAAGTGGAGGAGAGAGCAGGTTCCATCAGAGGCTTTTTCCTGATAGAGAAATCCTATAAATAATTAAAGGCAGAAGGGGCAAGTTCATCAGATTAGGAAAGATTGAAGATGGTGTTGGAAGGGGAAGAGTGTTATCAAGGCTTCTTCAGAGGTTGAGAAAAAATAGGATCTAGAGCACTAGGATAAAAACTACTTTTGGGGTTTTTTTGAAGGGCTTAAGTAGAATGTATTGTGATTCAAGAAAACTAAAAGGAACAGGGAAAGAAATCACAATCTTAAACAAGATAATGATAAAAATAGATGTGATTAAAAGTAACAGGCAGAGAAACTACAGTGTGCTTAAAGGCACCATAGACAATAAAATAATTACATACTGATTGAAAGTTTTAGGGTCAAGAGGAATTTGTTAATTTTTTTAAGAAGAAGGAAAATCTGGTTATGCTTATAAGGATATAAAGAAAATGGATAAAGAGAAGATGGAAAGCTGGGATGCAGGAAGAGCCAATGGACAAGCTCCTAAAAATACCACAAAGACTAGCTTTAGAGAGAAAAGGGGTCCTTATCCTCTGAGTTTAGCAGGAAAGAGAAGAGGACAGATGCAGAAACAAGCAAATCTAAGTAAACCCAAGGATATTTGAAGGAGTTCAAATAAGTCAAAGTAAAGTAATTGGTAAAAGATTTTGTGGGAGGAGGTGGGATTCAAAGAAATTAAAGTATTTTAGGAAAAAGAAAAGTATTAAAATAGCCCCCATGAGAATAAAGTATACAAGACAATTCATTCACATTAAAATACTATCATGGATTTCTTCTCTCTTTCACAGCCAAACTTTGAGAAATAAAGAAAAAATATCTACACTCATTACCTTTATTGCCTATCCTCCCATTAATTTCTTAGAGCCTTGTAATCTAGATTATGATTTCATCACTTAAGTAAAACTGTTCTCTTCAAGATTATCAATGATCTAAGAATTACTAAATTTGATTAATTTAATCAGTTTTTATATTAGTCTCTCTGTAGTATTTGATATTGTTTACCACTATTTCTTAATAGCATGTCCTCTAGGTTTTTATGATATTGACCTTATCTGCTGCTTCTTTCATCTCTCTGACCTCTGTCTCCTCTGCTGGATCATTCTCCTTGTCTCATACATTCAATTATTACTTCTGTACAGACAGTGCCCAGTCAAAGGCTCTGTTGACTCTCCAAATGAATATCTCATAGATATCTCATATTCAATATGCCCAAAACAGAAGTCATTGTCTTTCCTCAAAAAAACCTTTCTCTTTCTAAAATTTTCCACTTCTGTTAAAGGGAACCCTGTAGAGGGCTGGAATTATGCACTGAAATCGGGACTGCCGAGCGCTTGAGGCTAACTTCTGATTGGACAATACTCTATGGGCAATACTCTATGCTTGGAAAATGGTCCTTTCCACTATCCGAACTGGCTCAATGAGGGTGGAGTAAAGCTAGCCAGAGACACACTCTTGGTGGTAGACAAGGGAAGGTGGTTGCAGAGATTCTGCTTCCATCCTGTTCAATCCTGAGAAAGGGGACCAAGAATAAAGATTGAGGACTTTTGTTTATCCTTACGCCGGCTAATTCTGGGGTGTCCTGGGTGGGAGCACGATCCTTACATAACCCCATCATCCTAGGCAACCTATTTTACAATAGCAGGATCATTCTCAGCTCTTCATTTCTGTTTAGCCTCCTCCCCTCAGATCCAATAATTTGCTAAATCTCATTAACTGTGCCTAAATAATAGGGGTACAGTGGATAGAGCATTAGGCCTTTAGTCAGAAAGAACTGACTTTTCTTCTTTCTGTGACCTTCTCTCTCCACTGTTTTAATGCAAGCCCTCACCATTCTGGGACTATTGCTATAACTTTCTAATTGTTCTCCCTATCTAGTCTCTCTTCTCTCCAGTTCATCTTCCATCATGCTGCAAAATTGATATTCCTAAAGCTCATGTCTGACCATGTCATTCTCTTAAATAAGAAACTGTAGTGATTCTCTCATAACTCTAGGATCAAATATAAACTCCTCTATCAAGTCTAATTTTCCAAACTTTTTAAACATTATTCTCCTTCAGTCATGCTGCATTTCAGTTAGCTGGGTCTGCTTAGTATTCCCTATACATGACATTTCACATTTGATGTCCATGTGCTGTCTGTTCTTCATTCTTGAATTGCACTCCCTCCTGTCTTCCATGCTGCACAATTCCTTGTTTTCTAAACTTAATTGAAATGTCATTTCCTACAGGAAGCCTACTTTGAACTACCCCCTCAAAAAAAAAAAAAAAAAAAAGACCAACTATATATACATCTTTATGTTATTTTCTTCATATGTGTTGTTTCCAACAATAGAATAATAGAATACAACCTTCTTGGAAATAGAGATGATTTTCATTTTGCCTTTCTGTCCCTTGTGTCCAGAAAAGTGCCTGATGTAGTGATTTAGCAAAAACTTATTAATTAATTGAAAGAGAACCCATTTTTGGTAAACAAATGCTATTTGAATGAATGTATGAGTATTAGTATTTTAATATAATAATTTTCCACAAGGATATCTTCACCCTCAAAAGAATGTCTAGTTAATGGAAGATTCTTAGGAATGGACTACAAAATGGTGGCGGAAGTATTTTTTGTATAGTGGGACCTATCAATCCTCAAGCCATAATTGATATTGTTTATATATAAAGCTGGCCTTTTCTGGACACACAGAGAGAAAAATCTTTCTTCATTGGGTCTTCCCAAGTGACATCCTGAAGAGAAACTTGAAAAAAGATAGAAAATATGTTCATAACCTCACAACTCTGTTATATCTATATGGTGAATTAAAATGACAGAACTACAAAGGAAAGAAAAATAAATCTTAGATTCCTTGAAACATACTGGAAACAGTTGGGAAACAATAGCAGCAAAGAGACATTCTGACAATGAATTGATAAGTGATAACTGGGTTCAACAATAGAGCCAAAAAACTGGCAGGTTATACAAGAAGTCTGAAGCTGAGTAGGAGTGCATTGACATAAAGATTGTTCATTTTATATTGGGTTGGTTTTTTTGTTGAATTATTTGTTTGTTTGTTTTGTTTTGGATACCAACAACAAACATCATGAATGACAATATTTTCATTATTTATTATTATTTTTTGGGGGGAAAGGGGGTTGGCAAAGCAATTGGGATTAGGTAACTTGCCCAGAATCACACACAGCTAAGTGTTAAATGTGTGAAGTCAAATTTGAACTCAGTTCCTTCTGACTCCAGGGCCAGTACTCTATCCACTGTGCCATCTATCTGACCCAATTATAATATTTTAAACAAAAAGTCACACCAAAAAAATATAAACTTGAAAAGGATCTTACAAAAAAAAAGAAAAATTACTTATATATTTTTCTATATATCACAGTCTTTCAAATAGTTGAGTATATCCTTCCTGAAACAAATATTCAGAACCTAGACAAAATCGAGCATGATCAGGACAGAATATGGTTAAAACTTGTCGAGGACATTATTCTACTCTTCTTGCAGCCAACATTACATTACTTTTTTTTTTAACTGCATTTGATTAATTCTTACATTATGCTTAGACCCAACAACTTATTCATAGGTACACACACACACACACACACACACAGACATACACACACACCACATACATACACCTATGCTGTATTTATCAAGTTGATTTTAAGATTAATTTTAGATTTTGATTTTAGAATCCAAGTGTATAACTCAATTGGTTCAATATTTTATTTTTTCCAACTACAGGTAAAAATATTTTTAAATGTTTACTTTTTTAAAATGTTGAGTTCGAAATTCTTTCATTTCCTCTCCCCTCATTTAGAAGGCAAGAAATTTTACATAGATTATATGTGTACAATTACACAAAATATATTTCCATATTAATCATCCTGTACAAGAAAACATAGACCCCCAAAAAAAGAAAGTTAAAAAAAAAAGTATGCTTTGATCTACATTTTAGACTCTATCAGTTCTTTCTTTGCAGATGGATAGCATTTTTCATTATAAGTCATTTGGAATTGTCTTGGATTGTTGTATCGCTGAGAATAGCTAAGTCATTCTCCATTGGTCATACAATATTATTTTTACTGTGTACCATATTCTCATGCTTCTTCTAGTTTCACTTAGCATTAGTTAATAAAAGTCTTTTCAGCTTTTCCTGAGAGCATCCTATTTACCATTTCTTGTGTAAAATAGTATTCCATCACAATCACATATCACAACTAATTCAATTGTTCCCTAATTGATGGGTATACTAATTTCCAGTTATTTGTTATCACAAAAAGAGCTACTATAAATACTTTTCATTTTTAAAATGCTTTTCATTTTTTAAAAAATCTCAATGGCATACAGAACTAAGATTTTTTAAATTATTAACGCTTTTTATTTTTCAAAACATATGTGTGGACAATTCTTTAATATTAGCCCTTGCAAAACCTTGTGCTCCAATTTTCCCTCTCTTCCCCCATGCCTTCCTCTAGATAGCAAGTAGTCCAATGTATGTTAAACATGGTAGAAATATATGTTCAATCTAATGTATGCATATATATTTATATAATTATTGTGCTACACAAGAAAAAATCAAATCAAACCAGTAATTAGAAAAGAAAAAAATAAAATGCAAGCAAACAACAACAAAGAGAGTGAGAATGTTATGTTGTGGTCCACACTCAGTTCCAACAGTCCTTTCTCTGGGTGTATATGACTCTCTTCATCACTGAACAATTGGAACTGTTTTGAATCATCTCAATGCTGACTTTGTTCTGTATATCAGTACTTTGTAAAGTTTTTCCACTCACAACCTTTTTTGGTCTAAGAAATGTTTATGCTGCCCCAGGTATATAGATATATAAAATAAGTATACAAATCAAACATTTAATGATAATAAATCATATCCCACATTCAGTTACATAATCCTATATAGGGTTGTTTATATATGGTTCATAGTTTAAGAAGTTTTATTATATATATATATATATATATATGAGAAATGAGGCCTTTATCACATAAATTGGCTATAACAAAAATCTTTAAAAGTTATGATTATTGTGTATTTCCCTCCATCTTATTTTCCCCCCATTTATCCTACTCTCTCTTCCTTTGTTCTTGTCCATTCTCAGAAGTGTTTTACTTTCAACGACCATCTCCACCAATTCACCCCCTTATATTAAACCCCCTTCTTTAATTCCCTTTTCTCTTTACCTTCATGTATGATATAATAAATTTATATATCCAATTGAGGATATATGTTATTTCCCTGTTTAAGCTAATGCAGATTAAAATAAGGTTCAAGCATTCCCTCCTACATTCCCCATTTTCTCTTCCCCTATAAAAGTTATTTTGCTCCTCTTTTATGTGAGATAATTAACTCCATTGTAATTCTTCCTAAACACTTCTCCCAGCATATTACTCATTCTCTTTAATCTCACTTTTTAAATACCATCTCATTATATTCAGGTCACACCCTTGCATTCTCTGTATATTCCTTCTAGTTAATCTAATAATGATAAAGTTTTTTTTTTGTTTGTTTTTAGGAATACAGTTATCATTTTCCCATGTGGGAATGTAAACATTTTAACCTTATTGAATCCCTTATGATTTCTCTTTCCTGTATACCTTTTTATGCTTCTTTTGAGTCTTATATTTCAAAGATAAAATTTTAATTCAGCTCTTGTCTTTTCATCAGGAAAGTTTGAAAGTTCTCTATTTCATCCATCTTTTCTCCTGAAGGATTACACTTAGTTTTGCTGGATAGGTGATGCTTGATTGTAATCTTAACTCTTTTATCCTGTAGCATATCATATTCCATACCCTTCACTTCTTTTAATGTAGAAGCTGCTAAATTTTGTATGATCTTGATATCTGAATTGTTTATTTTTGAATGCTTAAAAGATTTTTGACCTGGGATTTCTGGAATTTGGCTATAATATTTCTGGGAGTTTAATTTTTTGGATCTGTTTCAAGAAACTATTGGTGGATTCTTTCAGTTTCTATTTTCCCCTCTGGATCTAGAATATCAGGACAGTTTTCCTTGATAATTTCTTTTTTTAATGATGCTTAAGATCATTTTTGATTGTGGCTTTAAAGAAACAATAATTTTTAAATTATCTCTCTTTGATCTATTTTCTAAGCTAATTGTTTTCCAGTGAATTATTTCATATTTTCTTCTATTTTTTCATTCTTTTGGTTTTGTTTTATGATTTCTTAACATCTCATAGAATTACTAGCTTCTGCTTGCCCAATTCTAAATTTTAAGATATTACTTTCTTCAGTAAACATTTGTACATTCTTTTCCATTTGGCCAACTCTACCTTTTAAGGAGTTCTCTCAGTAAATTTTTGCATATATTTTATCATTCTGGCCAATTCTGATTTTTAAGGAGTGTTCATCAGTGTATTTTATGTGCCCCTTTTATTATTTTGTATATTCTGGGTTTTTTAAAGTGATATTTTCTTCAGCAGTTTTATGCCTCCTTTACCAAACTATTGACTTTTTTTTCATGATTCTCTGGCCTCATTCTCATTCCTTTTCCCAATGTTTCCTGCATCTCTCTCTCTCTCTCTCTCTCTCTCTCTCTCTCTCTCTCTCTCTCTCTCTCTCTCTCTCTCTCTCTTTTGGCTTTTTAAATTCTTTATGAACTCTTCCAGAAATTCTTTTTGGACCTGAGATTAATTTACATTTTTCTTTGAAGCTTTCTAGTAGCAGTTTTGACTTTGTTGTCCTCTTCTGAACTTGTATTTTGTTCTTCCCTGTCATCATAGTAACTTTCTATTGTCAGATTCTTCTTTTGTTATTTTTCTAGGTTTTTCTTAACTTTTAACTTTATCTTAAAGTTGGGTTCTGTTTCTGAGATAGAGGGATCACTGTCCCATGTTTTTTTGTGCAGCTATTTCCAGAGCTAGTGCTGGGGATCTCTAAGTTTTCAATTCTTCCAAGGTTCTATGATCCAAAGAGAGGTGTGTTTACTATTCTCCTGATCTGTGCTCTGGTCCATGAGTTACCACAAGCACTCTTTTCTACCTTAGAATTTCCACAGGGTCTCTCTGAAGTCATAATCTCTGATATGCAAAAGCTTCTCCTCATCCTTGGACTTCAACCCAAAATGTATGACCCATGCAACAGAGATCTGTACCCAGTGCCAACAAAAAGATCCTCATAATGTCCTTCTGACCAATTGTCTGATCCCCTTACCATTTGTAGGCTGAGATCTCCAGAAGCCACTGCTACCAATTTAATTGACCCCAAGGGCTGTTAGCAGCTGCCTTGCTGAGAGATGGCTTGCTGCCATCTTGCCAGGGCATTGTCTGCCCTGCACTGTAATCCACTCTCATTCCTGTGCAAGAGATCTTTCCTGCCAACCTTCTAGGTAATCTTGGGCTGAAAAATTGTTTAACTTCATCCTTTTATGGGTTTTGCAATGTCAGAATTCAGTTTGAGGTGTTATTTAAAGTTATTTAGAAGGAAATTTGGGAGAGCTCATCTTTTAACTATCATCTTGGCTTTGTCCACTACAAAATCCAACTTGGCATTCACTTTATCTTTATTAAATTTCATTTTATTTGATTAAATCTCAAATGGCATCTCTCTATGGGATACCTTTGGATACTAATTCTATCACTAAATATATTAGTTACCCCACCAATCTTCATATAATGTACAAAGTTGATAAGTATGCATATATCTCTTTGACTATTTGTGGGGTGGGGCAGGGTTTAAGCTGAGACCTGTACACTTATTCTTTTAACTATATTATAACCTATTTCACTATAATTAGTTTCCTTGGTAATCATATGTATTTTATTTTATGCGTTTGAGAACATTATTCTGAGAAGAGGTTCATCAAACTGCCAAAGTAGTCCAGAATGAAGAAAAAAAAAAGATTAAAAAAACCTTTATCTGGGGCAGCTAGATGGCGCAGTAAATAGAGCACCAGCTCTGAAATCAGGAGGACCTGAGTTCAAATCTGGTCTCAGACACTTAATACTTCCCAGCTGTGTGACCCTGAGCAAGTCACTTAAACCCAATTGCCTCAGGGGGGGAAAAAATCCTTTAACTAAATCATTGATTAAAAATGATTATATCATAAGGTTAAAGGTAGATTTCTAGAGGACCCAGATACTGGCATCTTTCAAAGTGTATATGTTCTATTTACTAAATTAGTTCCAATTAACTATATTATCATGTTATTTTCTTGTTCATATTCTCTCTCTCTCTCTCTCTCTCTCTCTCTCTCTCTCTCTCTCTCTCTCTCTCTTTCCCTCCCTCTCTGCTTCCTTTCCTCCCTCCCTCTCCTTTTTCTCTTTGACTTTGTCAAATACTTTGATGAAATCTAAGTATACTAAGTCTAAGTATTTTCTTGATTTACCAGTCTATTTATCCTGTAAAAAAAAAAAAAAATGAAGTTAATCTGTCATGAACTATTATTTACAAAGCCATGCTACTTTTGAAGATCTCTTCTGAGAAATAAGACAGCATTACCTCTTCCCTAAATCATTAATACCTCTACCCTGCTCCCAAGAGCATAAAATATTACCAACTTCAATTTAATGGTCACAAATTCCAGGACTCTAGGATGTAGACTTGACCAGACTTGGTAAACTTCTGGAGGGCAGCTACATGCTACCTAATTGCTCTTAATTTTTCTCTCTCTAGACATTAACATTAAGGTATACAAAAGCATTAAGGTATACGAAAAGAGGAAAAATATAGACTTTATCCTCAAAAAACTTAAAATTTAATTTGTTTGACTTTGCAAACAAATATATACAAAACAATCCATACATAGAATAAATAGGAAATAATTGAGAGGGAAGGCCAAAGAATTAAGAGAGACTAGAGAAGGCTTTCTATAGAAGGTGAAATTTTAATTGAGACTTAAGGGAAGCCAGAGAAGTCAGCAATCCATTGGAGAAGCAAGAGCAGTCCAGACAGGGGGACCATCAGAAAGCATGGCTGGAGCTGAGAAATGATGTTTCTTGTTCTTGAAACAACTTGGAAGATCACTGAATCACAGAATGAGAAGTAAGAAGAGAAAGGGGGGCTGAGTTATGACAGGCTTTCTATGCCAAACAGAATACTTTCTATTTGCTCCTGGAAGCAAATAAGAATCTACTGAAGTTTATTGAATAAGGAGGTGACATGATCATCCTTGCATTTTAAGACAATCACTTTAATGGGAGAATAGAAAATGGATTGAAGTAGGGAGAGACTTGAGGTAAGCAAACTCACTCGAAGATTAGTGCATTAATTAAAATGTGAGGTGGTGCAGTGGCTATATGAGAAGAGAAAAGGAGAGTATTCAAGAAATGTCGCAAAAGTGAAATCAGCAGTCCTTGACAGCAGCTTAGATGAGAGGCCAAGAGGGAAATAGTGAAGAGGTTGGAATGATTCTTACTAAACTTGAAGGACTGGGAGGGATGATGTTACTTTCAATAATAATAGGAGGAAAGATAAGTTCTGTTTTGAACATATTGAATTTAAGATGTCTACTGGATCTAAAAGGCAATTGAAGCTAAATGGAAGATAAAGATATCAAATAGATAAGAAGAAAATCAGGAGAAAGGGATATTTCAAAATCCTAGAGAGAAGAGAGTATGAAGGAAAGGGGAATAGACAAGGTCAAAGGCTACAAAGAGGTCTATGAGGATAAGTACTGAAAAGATCATTGGATTTGACAACTAAGAATTTATTATTAACTTGGGAAAGAGAAGTGTCAGTGCAATGATAAAGTTGGAAGCCAGATTGTTAAGAAGGTTAAGAAGAGATTAAAAAGTGAGAAAATGGAGGCATCTGCTGTAGAGGATCTTTTCAAAGAGTTTAAGTACAAAAGGCAGAAGAGATAGCAGAGATGGAAAGATTAAGTGAGAGTTTGTTGTTGTTTTTCTGGATAAAGGAGACTTGGGCATGTTTGTTGGCAGGAAGAAATGAGCCAATGGAGAGGGAGATTGAAAATAAGTGAAAGAATGGAAATGAGAGAAGACACAATCTGTTGGAGAAAAGAGGATGCATTGGAATCACTTAAACAAGAGGGGTTAGCTTTGATAAGGAGTAAGTACAACATTTCAATTTTAGTATATCTGTTAAAAAGAAATTTAAAAATCAACTATTCATAGTATTTTTGATTTAGCATTGGAAGATACCTTAAAAGTCATTGAATCTTATTAAACAGATAAGGGAACTGAAGCCTAGAAAAGTTAATTATTTTGCCCAAGGTCACCCGGGTAATAAGAAATACAGTGGAATTTAGAACTCAGGTTTCTGGGATACGAGACCAGCACTTTTTTCATTGTATAATGCTGCCAATCCCACAGTCATGGGACACTGCCTCCTACAAGGACATTTGGAGGATCTTCTGAAGACTGGTGCTCCAACAAGTGCTTAGCAGTCATTAATCATACACTTGATGCACCCTGAGGTTTGCAGATTAAGAAAATGAGTTTAGGAAGCTCTAAGTAGCCTAACCAAGGTCATCTCTACTTCCCTTACACTGGGAAGGTAATGGCATGGACTAACTCCAATGCTCAGTCCACTAAGTCAATCAGCAAGATTGCAACTGACAAGTAATTCCTGAGGGCCCATAGGGCATACTGCCTTAAAAGAATCACAACACACCTGGCTTCCTGCTCTGAATGGAAAATGAATTTCTAGAACCAGAATATCAGTCAGTATTTTCCTCTTAAATATGGTTTTGGTCAAAACTGCCTTTTGTCTCATCAAACACTAAAGCCACTTTTTTCCCCCTCAAGTACTGTTTTGTATATTAAGGCAAAAGAACCCTCTTCACTTTTCTTTGTCTTTAGGAGGATGGAATGACCTGTGCTTATTGTTCACACAAACACATCACATTATACCCTCAGTATCTTCCAACAGTTGGATTATAGAATTTGGGGAAAATGTGCATATCTTGCTAAGAAATATGGAGATTCTTTTCCTTAAATACAATTCTCAATATGTCTAGAGAAACTTTTTTTTTATAAGAATGGAGGGGTATTCTGATAACTGAGAAGAAACATTTCTCTATCAGAAATAGAATAGAGAATCACAAACCTACAGGAAAGGTTACTAAGACTGGATGAAAGTCAAAGGGCAATGTTATTTAGTTCTAACCCAGAAACAAGTCTTGCCCCATCCCCCAGCTGAAAGTCTTACATGTCACTTCCCGTGTTGCTTGTTGTAACTCTCAATACCTGAGCCAATTCCCTGGTTTATGCTCCCTACTCTCTCAATAACATAATTCTTGTAACTTGTCTTGAATACAAGAATAAGGGCATATATTTCAGTGGGCATACAAAACATGGGCTGTTGAAAATAAATGTGCCTTAAAAGTTCAATCATAAAACACATTCTTAACACTTAATAGAAAACCTAACTACCACTATGTTCATAGAAACGGATTTTAGCACTAAGGTCTTCTTTGTCAAAACAGGATGTTGCGTCAAGGAATATCTTAGCAAACACATTTCAGAAATTGACACTACAGGATCACCAATAGAAGGAACCGGTTTGTGGAACTTGTTAGAGAAATAGTAAGCCAAAAGCAACAGGATGTTATACCTAGTTGCCTGAAGCAATGAGCTACATTGCTTTTCTAAATAGCTAATTCATTATATGATAATTGTTCATTCTTACTCTTTCTCTCAGGATTATAAGAAAGATACATCAGCAAATCTGTATATTAAATACATAGAGTGATGTTACTTAAGTATAACTCTAAGTAAACAGAATTCAATTTCTGACTCAGTTTTTCTCAGTGTAGAAGAAGGCATTTCTTGGGAATGCCAATTGCTTTAACTTTTTGGTGTTCATTTATTCCTACCTTCAGCAGCTAATTATTGAGGACCTGTTGTAAGCAAGCTAAAACTATACCTCATGTGCAGAATCAAGGTATTCCTGATATATTTAGTTGGAAAATAAACTTCTACGGAATAGGTCCAATTTTCCCATTGCTTTCTATTTCATAATAGGAAGTAACCATATACTATTGAAAAAATTGTTCATTAAACAATGAAGACAAAATTTGATGAAAAATGGTAAAATGAGGGAAATGTATACATCAGATATCATCATTCAAACTAAACAAAGAATTGATACAAATGTATAAAGTGTACCAAGAACCAAACCCAACAGATAAGAGGTCCAAAGAAGATAAACATTTGTCCAAAAAATTCACAAATTACTATTATACATAAAACCATGTTGTAGATCACTAATAGTAGAAAAATGCAATTAAAACAACTCCAATTTTTTTTGGCTTTGAACTTGGGAAAGTGCAAGAAATGTGACTAAACTATGCAAATCTTTTGACCCAGTGATCATATCACTGGGCCATTCTCCAAAGAAGCAAAAAGACAGAAAACAAAAGTCACATAGCTACTAAAATATTCATAGCATTTTTTATGGTTCAAAGAACTAGAAACAAAATGAATGGCCATCAAAAGGAGAGATGGCTTAAAAAATGGTGGTATGTGTAATGGAAAGTAATGGAATTTCAGTCTTCACAAGTCAATGACAAATATGAGAAATCCAGAGAAATGTAAAAAGATCTCTATAAACTAATGAGAAATAAAATAAGCAGAAGCAAGAGAATAACAAAAAATAGCGGCACTAATGTAAACAAAAAAATTACAAAATCGAAGTTGAACTTTGAGTAATTTTTTAAATGGATGGAGATCCTGAAAAATAGAAAATGACATGTCTCCTTCCTCATGGCAGAGAAGTAGAGAACTCCTAAGATAGCATTTTCATATGTGACAATATATGCAATATTCTATCACATCAGTTTGTATATTCCCTCCAATAATGCAGATTGCAACGCATCCATACCACTCTATTCTGAACAATTTTTGTCAATGTCCTCTCACAAATTCATCATCCATTCTACCCAATATTCTGAAGATCTTCCTCAATTTCTCCTGACACATAGAACATATCAGAGGAGCCATTTGACTGTTTGTTTTCCATCCCTTGACCTCTCCACATGACCAGCTCATCTTTTCTTCTGATCATAAATTCCTTGATGTTATTTTTTTCTCATGTTCTTATGTGAAGTTTCTCCTTGGTTGTATGGTGGGGCCCACTCACACCTACCACGTATCTTTTCATTATCCTCTACATGATACTATTTTCAGTTCTACAAAGAGCTGTTTTATTATGTACCATATTTTACAGATACACAACAATTCTGGCAGAGTATAGGTATTAAAAAGATGGCTCTTTGTTTCCAGATAAAACTGGAAGTCATTAAAGGAGTTTTACAAGGTGTTTTAAGACAATCCAATTTCCCTCTAAAACTCTAGGTACAATTCATTTGTATTTTCTTCCCATTGTATTCTCATTCCCATTTCTTCCCATTTGTATTCTCATCCCAGATACACCTACTGATGACTAAACTATATACAAGTTGTCCATTCAGATACTTAGCAAAATCTGGATGTAGGATAATGTCAATTCTGAAAGCTCCTTTCTTTGACTTGCCCATGAATACCTGTGTGTTATCTTTTATTTTAGCTATTAATTTCCTCCTTTCTTTTAGTTTCATTTATAGTGAGATCATCAAGCTTGGTATGATCCATCTGCTTCAGCAGTGTGATGGTTGAACAAGAGTTACAAATTTAGAATGCCAACAGCCAAATTAAAGTTTATGGATGGTCTATTTCTAGGATAAAATATAAACTCCTCTATTTAGCTTTTAAAGCCCTACTCAATCTGGTCCATTTATAGCCTCATTGGACATTAATTTCCTTCCTGCACTCTGTGTTCCAGCCAAGCTGACTTTTTCTATTTTATTCATAAAGTATAATTTGTCTCCAATATCTGTACCTTTGCATTGACCATGCCTACTATGCATCCCTTTCTTACCTCTACCTTACAAAGTCCTCTTTTTTGAGATTCAGTTGATGTATCATTTACATGAAGACAATCTTAATCCCTGACCATAGTGCATTCCATCCAAAACAATTTTATAAACAAATACTCTGAAAATTTGAAGGCAGCCAGTGAATAGTGTATTGGACTTGGAATCAGGAAAACTCATTTTTCTGAATTCAAATCCAGACTCAGACGCTTACTAGCTGTGTAACCCTGGAAAAATCACTTAACCTTGGTTGCCTCAGTTCCTTATCTGTAAAATGAATTAGAGAAGAAAATGGCAAACCACACCAGTATCTTTGCCAAGAAAATCCCAAATGAAATCACAAAGAATCAGACACAACTAAATAACAATAACATTCTGTATATGTGTGTATTTATTAACTTCATGATATATATATATATATATATATATATATATATACACATACGTATATATATATACATATGTGTATATATATATATATATACACACACATATATACATAGCATTTTAAAAAGCTAAAGAGATATAATTTCTAGGTAATTTAATCGCTTTATTATTAAGGCCAGCATGTTTATTAATAAAAGGATAGTAATCTGGCTATTTTTGTTAAACCAAAGACCTCTTATGATAATAGTTTATATGCTATAGGAAATTTCTGTGCTCTAGGAAATATAGGAATTCCTAAGGATGGCAATCGACTCTGATTGGGTAACAATTAATAAGAATGAATATTATAATGAGTGTCTTAAAGTATGTGACTTGAATCTCTCAAGTCTTAGTCAAAAAAACGTATCAATTTCCATATCTCTGGTCTAACAAAAAGGAGGATTCACATTTTTCCAGATCTTCTGAACAAACAGTGAGCAGAAATGTACCCATAAGCTTGAACTTAGAATTTCTTTTATTGTCTTTGATTAGATCTCAGCCATTTTGACTGGGTAGGTCTTTTAGGAAGATTCCCACACTGGTTGATTTCTGGATGAGAAAGTAGAAATTGAAGGGGGTGGGGGGAATCTTTGTACTAATACAATAATTAGTTATTAATATAAAAATGAAATAATTATTTTTATTATACATAACATGTACATATAAGGATATATAGCCATATATTTCTCTCTCCAATTAGAATGCAATGTATTTGGGAACAAGAATTGTTTCATTTTTTATACTTGCATCTACAACAACCAGACTTGTCCATGGAACATATTAGGTACTTAATAAAAAATTATTGCTTAATTGATTGATATGTAATACATAGCACTACCTGCCTAGTTTTTTGCTACTCTGTCATCATCACTTCAGAAGCAGGAAGTTCTATAAAACTGAGGAAGGGCCATTTTATGTTTTTATGTTCATGGGTTGCTATGTCCAAAGAATTCAATCTCAAAAGGTCTGCCTCCTAATGAAGAGTCTCTCCATATTTAGTTAGACTGTCCTCAAAGCCATACTTGAATCTTTTCCAGAATTTTCAAAAATTCTAGAACCTATATTCAATTGACATATCTTTTTAGGACCAAGGTCACTTCCATATCTTGATGAAGCATCAGAATAGGACTTTGTCAAAAAGTATTGTCAGTTATGATCATTATGTCCGGTAATTTTACTTAAAACAAAGTCATATGGAGAAGTCAGTCTTGAGGAGTTCAGAAATGGCTATGACAAACATTGATGAAACATTTTAACTTAATATAACTATAGGATAAGCCATATGACATGAGATAATTTTTTGCAGAAAGAAACAGGAAAAAAAAAAGACAAAAGAAAGAATCAGGGCATGCATTATATTTGAAGGTCTTATTAGACATGCCCTTTGGCCACAAAGCCTTGAGATTTTTCTTTGGACCTCGTTTCAGACATAGGAACTTTGTGGGAATACTGTGCAAATGTTTAAAGGAGTCAGGAAGCAGGCATTCAGTGGGAAAAGAACTAAATTTATCTGCTCCCAGAGGCTGAACCCTGGAGAGAGCTAAGCCCTCAGAATGTTATTAGAATAGGATAAGGATTAAACATATGATTTCATTGACATAGGAAACATCTAGATATAGATACTCCCTATACATATATACTTTTGTTTGCCTTCTCTACAGCTTAAAATCCTGAAGAATTATCTACAATTGTAAAAGATTAGGTTACTTGAATAGGGTCACACAGCCAGTAAAGATCAAAGGTAAGACTTATTGATCCTAAGACCAACTCTGAATTTACATCCTCACTATCTTTCAAATTGCTAATATCTTTGAAAATCTAGACGTTCCCAAGACTCAGCTAGGCCCATGTGAACTCAGATCTGAGGTTCTAAACCACAGATAAATTTTAAAAGCTTATGTGGTCCACAGTTCTTTCCATAAGGCAATACATATGTTTCTTCCAAACCTTTAATATATAATATGTATACATATATATATATACATATATATACACATATATATATAATATTCTTGTAGTTATGTATAGATCTATATATTTGTCTGATACACATATATACATGTCACACATACAAGAAATATACACAATGTCAAGGAGTTGGTCAGTAAGTCTCTTGCATTCAAAGCACCACTGCAGCTGTTTATACAAATATATTAGTCAAAGACACAGATTAATATATACACACATATAAAATACCCAAATGGGGTAATGAAGAATCAGATACAACTAAACAACAATAATACTCTGTATATATTTGTATTTATTCACATATTCACAATATGTATATGTAACATAATACATTATATATTTATACAATAGATAGATACAATGTACTCCTTTCCTCCATTAAAATGTAAGTTACTTGGGGTCAAGAATTGTTTCCTCCTTTATACTTGTAATGGGATCTAGAATTGTTCCTGGAGCATAGGTTCTAATAAACAAACACACACACACACACACACACACACACACACACACACACACACTGACGACCTGGGTCTTTGATTTGACATATTTGGATAAGCAACTACCAGGAAAACTTTGACTGCAAATACTTCCTGATTGATCCCATGATATTGATTATCCTGTAGATATTACTATTGCAATAAAAAGCATTTCTAATTCTTTTGGTACCTTTATAGGAATAGGATAAATTTGGAGGGTTCTGCATGGGAATGAGCTATTCCTATTATTATTAATGTTATTTATTACTGTTTTTATACAGTATCTGTTCTTGATCTTTTCAAGGATGATATTCATTCTTGGATTTATTGTATTCTCTTGCCTGGGAGTTACATATGCTTCCCTCTATACCTAACACTCAACTAACACTGACCATGAACAGCTAAACCAAAAAGAGCCAGCTATTATCAATACCATATTTCAATTCCAAAATCACATGCCTACAGAAACTTTTACTCAATATTTATAGACATTCTGAGCCTGAGATTATAGCAAGGGATTTGGAGAGGAAGAATGTGAATTGAAATTGAATTATTTTATCTTACAATACAAATTTATTAACAAAATTAATTTCAGTGGAAACATTATCCCTAATACCTATTTCCTTCTCTGATTTCTACAATATGTTCATAAACAATAATTCAGTAGCCATGAAGTGCATATTTTGCTGAGTACAATCTCTTTGAGCTTCCTTTCCTCTCTGTAAAAAGGGGATAATACTTGTACTACCTATCACATTATGGGGCTGTTAGAAAAGAATTGTCTGTGAGCTATTTTTTTTCCAGTCACTATCACTACAATTGCTATTTTCTTTGAAATAGGGAACAAAAATATGTAGCTCCTGGCTTATTCTGACAATTGGGTCTTTCGGTCTGTCTTTAAAAAGAAGGAAGTAGGGCTAGCACTAATTTTTTTTTTTTTTAATAATCACCCAATCCTATTCCTCTTCAGAAATGCACAATAAAACCCAGTTGGATTTGCACAAAAAATTTCACTTTGGTTCTGTGAGCTAAATCAGGCTCTCTTATACATTCTCCCTTTCTTTTCTTTTTGATTCAAATATGCAATTTTGCTAATATATTATATGGTACTCCCAATGTGTTAAAACTGCTGCTGGTGGTCATCATTTTATCTGTAATTATAATCTTAGATTGTTGACAGATGAACTTAGAAGTTAGGTGAGTTATCTATAGTCAAATAACTGATATGATACAGAATTTAAACCAAGGCCTTTCTGACCCTGACCATTCTTCTGTCCACTATACCATGTTACCTCTTTTATACTCGTGTCTTTATTATATATGGTCTGTTCTGAACTATTATTACCCAGTAACTGTGTATGTATTAGATAATATTATATTTTTGCTTAAATTATAAGCTCTGAATTATAAATTCCATAAGGACAGGGGCCTAGTCTTAGTTATCCTGCAATAAAATTCAACAAAAATTTACTAAATGCCTACTATATGCAAGACATTATACCTAGAGTTATGGAGACAAAGACAAAAATTAGATATTACCTCACCCCAAGATATTTTCATTCCTAACAGACAGGCCATAACATGGATAGCACCTAGGAACAGTACTTTGCACATAGTAGGCATAAAATCATTATTCCTAATGGTACCTTATGGTTATTAAATGAACAAATCAATATGCTTGTTGTTTCCATATACTAATTAGAAGTGCCATGGGGAAGAAGAATTGGACTCTTTTGAAATAAGCCTCCATTGATTCCATCAAATTAGAAAGAAAGCTATTTAGAAAGAAAGTTTCCTCATTTATAAAATGAGCTGGAGAAGGAAATGGCAAATCATTCTAGTGTCTTCTCCAAGAAAGCTATTTAGAAAGACTAGTGAGAGTATAAAAGGGTAAGTGGGATGTTGATTCTGGATGTGGAAGGTAGGAAAATAGTATATCGGTTTAATGATGTAGTAGAGAATAAAATTAATTGTCTCAGACAATTTTGAAAGTGACAATTAATACTGGAAGATACTTATTGAATGTATGTTTTAGATCCAGGCAGTCAACCTCCCAAAATCTTTCCCAAATTAATTCCTGGTAATTATGAAGACCAGACTAAAATCTTTTTCTATAGAACACTATGCTGAGTGAACAAGGATCAGTTCACTGCATCTCTCATATATTACAAAAACATATTTGGGTTAATTATCTATCCACTTTAGAGAAAAAAAATCTACATTTCAAAGATACACAGCAAAATTAATGTCCATTGCTTAAGGAAGTTCACTAATTCATTTAGTTCACCAAAGGACTATTGAGTGCCTTACAATACAGTGACTAGAGACCCAGAAGAGTTTAATCTGCCTTCCTTAAAGATTAAGCCACTTCCAAGGGATTTGTATACCATTGGGGAAAATATGATAAGAAATCACCACATAAATTTCATTTTATTTCTGGTTAATTTTGATTACCATAGATCAGCTCTGAAAAGTCATATTTTCTGAAACATATATGTGACAGTCAATACATGATTAAACAATATTAAAATAAACATTAAATTCATAGATGAATGTTTCGTGATATATTTAATCAATTTTATAATGTTCCTTCCTGCCTAACCTAGGGAAAGGAGCAAGGATAAGTTCTACCAAGGACTAAGGTTTGCAGATCACTGTAGAACAGACTGAAATTCTAAAAGTAAGTAAAATATTTAACTGAAATGTTGGAAGGAGATGGGTAAGAGGGTGCATAATGTAGAAATGTAGCATCAGTCATGCTGATGAAGAGTTCAAATAATAGAGCAATAAGATAGCAAGTGGAAGGATTATAGGCAGGAGATGGGTCTATATTAGAGCATCAGTGGACTAAATTAGAAAATACACCGAGTTTAAGAACAATTGAAGAGATAAGATTTGGGGCCCAGAAAACATTACAGATACTAGAATAAGTGTATTTCAAGCTTAACAAAAGAAGGGTTAAAAACAATATGTCATGTTCAAAGAAGATTGGATTTGAAGTTAGAGGAAGCTAAGAGGTTCAGTGAATAGAGCAGCAGACTTACAGTCAAGAAGACTCATCTTCTAAATTCAAATCTGTCCTCAGACACTTAGTAGTTGTGTGACCCTGGGCAAATCACTTAGCCCTGTTTGCCTCAGTTTCCTCATTTATAAAATGAGCTGGAGAAGGAAATGGCAAATCATTCCGGTGTCTTCTCCAAGAAAACTTCAAATGGGGTCACAAAGTGTTGAACACAACTGAAACAACTTTGAGTGGATTTGAAGTTAAAGAACTATACTGACATTCAATAACTACGTTAGCTTGAATAAGTTCAAGGTGTCAGTTTCCTCCTCTGTAAAATGAGGATATCAGACAACTACACACTATCTCTAGGCTCTCTTCCTATCTGGTGGGTGCAGGTCTGTTTTTGTGCCTGAGTGGAAGGCCAGAACTGCCTGCCCACTTCCCCAGAATAAAATATTGGGCAGATAGTTCCCTGCCAATGTTAGAATTGCCTTGGAGAGAAGCAATTATCTCTAAATAGCTTCAGACATCTTTAATTTAGTAAGAAATAAGCAATCGTTCCAAAATCAAGTTAATTTGGGGTTTTCATTCTTTTATGACACAGCAACCATAGGAGATGGGGACTGCACCTGTACTTTCACTGGTACAGGGAATTGCCAGGTAAAGAACTCCTTCATATCAATGAGGGAATGATTTTTTTCTTCAATTTGCACTCTATTATAGAATTGGCCTACACAGAAACAGAGACCACTAAGGAATTCTGAAAGTCATATATTGATGTTGAAAACCAAATATTAACATTATCTATGTTCTATTGTCTTGTTATTTATGTTTAGCAAGATAAATTACATTTTAACTCCAAGTACATTTTAATCTGATTCTAGACTTCTGGTCCTGAACACTGAGAAAAAACAACTTTTCTGGGGTCACATGGCTATTTTGTGTCAGACCTGTATTATTGTTTTGAGGCTGATGTTTTATCCACTATACTTTATTAACTCTCCTTCAGAAGTCACAGATACTCAGCAGGTCACAGAGTCAGAGAATGAAAGTTCATTGAGAAAAAGAATTGTTTTATTCTTTGTGCTTTGTATTCCAACAACTAGCACACTGCTTCACACATAATAGCAAACATTTATCAAAAATCAGTTAATGTCCTCTTATAGATCAAGTAACATATATGTATTTATGTATGTATATATGTGTGTACACATATGTGCATATATGTATGTGGTGTGTATGTTTATGTGTTGTTGTTCAGTTGTTTCAGTCATGACCTGTAATATTCTTCTCTAAAATGTAATATTCTCTTGGGGTTTTCTTGGAGTCTCTGGAGGCAGCCTTAGTTTCAGTTCAGTAATCACAAGTGCAGCCAGGGATTAAAGTCAAATCCCTTTCCAAGTCTTGTCTCCTTTCCTGGGGCCTGGTTAGCTTTCTTAGAGGCCTATCTCTCTCCTTGGTTCCAAGAGTTTGAGCTCTGGCTTCTGAACCTTCCAGACTGACTCCTGGGTGAGGCTCCTAGCTTATATATGCTCTCTTAAAGGTGTGAATCTTGTAGAACTCTAGTAAGTATTAAGTACATGTACTGAACCAGAGAGCTGTTAAATACCATGGTAAATAATCATTGTCTCTATCTATTCTACTGACTTAACACCTTGTTTCAAGTTCTGGCCCATAACAATAACCAACTCTCATGGCCTCATTTTGGACTTTTCTTAGCAAAGAACGAGAGTGATTTGTCATTTCCTTTTCCAGGTCATTTTATAGATGAAAAAACTAACGTAAAGAGAATTAAGTGACTTGCTGGGAGTCACACAACTAAAGTGTCTGAAGCAAGATTTTGAACTTTTGTCATTTCCCTCTCCAGTAATTAAGGCAAACAGCTTAAGTCACTTGCCATTTGTCATACAGTTAGTGAGTATCGAAGGCCAAATTTGAACTCAAGGTCTTCCTGACTCCTCATTGAGCAGCTAGGAGCACATAAATAGAGCACCATGCCTAGAGACAAGAATACTTGAATTCAAATCCATCTTCAGATACTTATTAGTTGTGCAACCTTGAGGAAGCCACTTAACCCTGCTGCCCCAGTTTCCTCATCTGGAAAATGATCTGGAGAAGGAGATGGCAAATTACTCCAAATTATTCTAGTATCTTTGCCAAAAAAAATCCCAAATGGGGTCAAGAGTCATATACAACTAAAACAACTAAACAACAAATCCCTTACTCAAGAAAAAGCTCTCTATCCACTGAACAACTTCATAGCCTCCTATATTATATATGCACATATGTATGTTTATACATATGTATTTACACTATATAGTTTAAATATATATATTTATACATATACACATACATATATACTTATAATATGATATATACATATACAGAGAAATATATATCTAGAGGGGTGGAAGTTGGATTGGTGATAAGCCTATGTCCAGGTGATATACATATTAGCTGGAGGATTTTCATGGAGAAAAACCTAAACTCAGGTCTCTTCCAATGGACATGTATGTCCAGGCAAAGGGCATATATAACCAAAGGCTCTTCATTGTCCCCTTGTGCCCTGTAATTGAGGAAAGGGAGAGGACTGGAGTAGAGAAGATTGATCATTAGGCAAGAAATACTACCCACTCAGTTAAAAAAAATAATTTCTACTATCATTCTCTTGTTCCTCCATATGTTCAGTTTGTTGAGTCTCTGGCTGTCTCTCCCTCAGATTTCTATCAAGGACAGATGGGGAATCTCTTATCCCAACCCACTCCTGGCAGTTTGATGGCTTTTCCCACATAGCTAAGAGCATGTACCTGATTATACAAGCTTGACCCAAAAAGATCAAGGTCTCCCATTTCATCCAGGGCCATGTCCAATTCTCTTGGTCTATATTTAGCCACTGGACCTAGATGGCTCTGGTGGGAAAAGGCAGGTGACCTTGCCTTAAATCCAATTCACTTACATGTCATGGCATCACTTCTTCATGTCATGTTCTCTTCAAGAACAAAGGACAATAACAACAACCCCTCAAGACTCAAACCAACAATTTACTTTGTGTGTCCTTTCCCTAAATAATTGAATAACAAACCCCAAAATGAACATTACTGGCTTTGGCAGCAACTTGGTGAATTTAGAGTTTGTAACCCTTGAATCTAAGTACTAGTTGCCCAGCAACAACAATCCTAAGTCATTGGTATTGACCACTAGGATGACTCTAAAGAAGAAAGGGCTAAAGAAACCAAAGTTAAGGCAAGACTGGCTGAAAGATATGGACCTTGAATGAATTGCTAAGAAAGAAAAGGCAAAAATGAAATACCTTTTCAGCACTTCCTCAAAATCTTCCTGTTTTAAGAATCAATCTCACTCTCATCAGATTTGGCTCAAAGAGAGAATATCAGACATATTTGATTTCACAGAGAAACTTGTCTCACCTTACAGATAAGTGAGAAGGGAAAGGGGAAAGGAAAAAGGAAAGGGGGAGACTAATAAAAGGGAAAACAGAAGTAATAAGGAAAGGTATAAGAAAGGGAGAGGGGCTGTAAAGGGGGAGGGCTGTTTGAAGGAGGTGGTGGTCAAAAGCAAAATCCTGGGGTTGAGGGAAGGGGAAAAGGAAAGAGAAAAAATTTATTGGGCTAAATAAGATGGCAGAAATACAGAATTAGTTATTTTAACTGTGAATGGGAATAGGATGAACTCTTCCATAAAGTAGAAGTGGATAGCAGACTGGATTAAAAGCTAACATCCTACAATATGTTGTTTACAAGAAACACATGTAAAGCAGAGTGATACATACAGAGTAAAAGTAAAAGGCTAGAGCAGAATCTATTATGTTTCAGGTGAAGTTTAAAAAAAAAAAATAGGAGTAGCGATCCTGATCTCAGATCAAGCAAAAGCAAAAATAGATCTAATTAAAAGAGATAAGAAAGAAAACTATATCTTGCTAAAGATATAGAAAATGAAACAATATCAATATTAAAAATATATGCACCAAGTGATATAGCATCCAAATTACTAGAGAAGTTAAGATAACTGCAAGAAGAAATAGCAAAACTATACTAGTAGGGGATCTCAATCTTGCTCTCTCAGAACCAGACAAATCAAATGACAAAATAAATTAAAAAGAAGTTAAGGAGTAAATAGAACTTTAGCAAAGTTAGGTATGATAGTCCTTTGGAGAAAATTGAATGGAGACAGAAAGTAATTTATTTTTTTCTCAGCAGTTCATGGAACCTATACAAAACTGACAATGTATTAGGGCATAAAACCCTCAAAATCAAATTCAGAAAGACAAAAATTATAAATACATTTTTTTCGGATCATGATGTGTTGGAATCCTTACTAACTGCTAAGTAATTAGAGTTGATCTAATCTTACAAGAAGTTGTTTTGGCCAGAACCTGAAACAAGGTACTAAGTAGAACTAATCAAGACAAGGCTTGTGTTCCCACCTTTACTCATTGGACTCCACAAGTATGCTAGCTTCAAAAAGTACACTTTCTACACCACACCTTAAAGCTCTTTGGGCCAGAGAGCACTATGGGAGAAAACCCATAATCCCATTCTCTCAGAAGGTTCACATATAAGGCGAGACAGCCATTCCAGAATACATTTTTTCCTCTTGGCTGGCTGATCGCGCTAGACTCGAGAGAAACGACTCTGCTGCAGAGAACACTTTTGACGGATTTCAGTGGAGCTACGCCAGAAGCCATCTCTGTTGGAGGCAGAAGAAAGCAGAGGCAGAGGCTGAAGGACAGAACCTTTGGATTTGGAGACATCCGAAGGGCTCTAAGCCTCTAAACCGGCTGTGCCCTGAGAAGAACAAACTCCAACATTTGAACTCTAACATTTGGCGCCCAAGCGTGGGAACCAAGGACCCTACTTTCACTGAAGAAGTCTCCAGTGACCAGGAACTGAGTGAGTACAACCTTTTTTGGCTGAAATGGGACAGATCCTAGGTAAAGATTCTCCATCCCCCACCCCAACCTCCCCAACCCCAGACCCACCCAGGAGTGGTGCTATAGAAAGCCTGCTTAAGCTGATAGAAGATCAAGGGCTACTTGTAACTTGGGGACAGGCAGCTAGACTTCTGGCTACATTAAAATGCACCTCCCCTTGGCTCTTAGAGGAAGAGAAAATCTCTCTAAAAAACTGGGCATTGGTTGGTCAACAGCTCTCCGCATATTACAATGAAAATGGTCCTCGTTCAGTTTCCATTGAAGTATTCTTTTTATATAATACGATACAGATGGCCTTAAAATACCGTACTTGTTCTAGGAGAAAAGGAAAAAACTCTAGGAATAGCCAAAGGGGGAAGCCTGAGATAAAGGAGGAAAACAAAGAACAGATTAATGCTCATATCCCCACAGGGCAGGGAGACTTAAGTAAGGCTCAAGGGTGGGGTGAATCTGAGGCAGCCTCAGCCCCACCTGAGGAGCAGGTAATTGACTCTCCTTCATCAACTCCACCCTCCTGGATGGAGGGAGGAGAGGTAGTGGGGGGAGCAGTGACAGCAACAGCACCTCCCCCCCAGCATCCAGCACCTCCCCCCCAGTATCCAGCACCTCCCCCCCAGCATCCAGCACCTCCTCCTATGAGTAGATTGCAAAAGGGACTAATTAAGGCCAGAGAAGAAGGGAAAAATGTATCAGAATTTCAACACCACATTTTTCCTGTAATTCAACAGTTTAATTCTTCAGGTCAAGAAAGTAGAAGATACTCACCTTTTGATATAGAAATCCTCAAAGACCTGAAAAAAGCTTGCACTCTTTATGGGGCTACATCAGCTTATGTTAAGATGCTATTACAAAATTTGTCTTTTGAAATCTTGACCCCTAATGACTGGAAATCGATAGCAAAAATATGCCTAGAACCTGGACAGAACTACTTGTGGCTTTCTGAATATAGTGAACTCTGTAGGATACAAGCCCAACAAAATATTCAAAGTGGAGTTCATACTGCAATCACCTGTGACCTACTAACAGGTACAGGTCCTTATGCAGATGTCACAGCACAAATTAGTTATTCTGTAGCAGCATATCAGCAAATTGCTGATAATGCTATCAAAGCGTGGGCTTCTCTTCACAATAAAGACGACAAGGGGGGGGGCTTCACAAAAATAACACAAGGGCCAAATGAACCCTTCGCTGACTTTGTGGGACGCTTGCAGACAGCTATCATAAGAACAAATGGAGAAAATGCAATAACAGACATCTTGATAAGGCAACTTGCTAAGGAAAATGCTAATGAGGTTTGCAGAAGAATTATACTAGGACTGCGCAAGGATGCTCCTTTAGAGGAACTCATAAGACGCTGTGCCACAGTGGGCACAGGTGCCTTTTATAGCCAGGCTATGATGCAGACTTCCCAAAATCCAAACATGAGAAGACAGAATCCCTCTTGGCAAGGGACTTCCAGAGAGACTCGTAGATGCTTTCAGTGTGGAAAAGTAGGACATCTGAAAGCTCAATGTTGGTATAGAGATAGAATGGGAAGACAAGGTGGGAGAACAAGACCCCAAACCCCATGTCCAAAATGCAACAGAGGCTTCCATTGGGCCTCAGAATGCAGACAGATTCAGGGAAACGGGATGAGGGGCCCAGCCCCAGGGCCCAAGGCAAAAAACACTTGGGGCATGATGGCAGCCAATGGTGCACCCAGAGAGTGCCTAGAAGTCCAGTACCCAGACATGACCACTCAGCCAGAAATCCATATGATGGGAGAAGGGGATTACACAGTCAACCAGCCAGGAAGCAACCTGATGGCAGAAGGGAATTACAATTGGGGAGAATAGAGCTGTATGCAGCTGGGACAACTGAGATACCCCCTGGAGAGGTGAAATCTGTTCCTCTCCAGCCTATGGATCCCCTACCTCCAGGTACAGTAGGCTTGACCATTTCACCTCCTTGTATGTACAAAACAGTGTCCATCCACACACTGATGTGGGAAACTGGGGAATGTGTAAATAATATCCCAGTCACTAATACAGGTAGACAATGTGTGACTTATCACCCAGGAGACGTAGTAGCATCAGGTTTACTCATACAGAATCCTAATAAGCAGCCTCGTGATAGTCACCCAGGTTCTGACTCCAGACCACAAAAACCAGAAATATATTGGACAGCAGCAGTAACGGCTGACCGACCTATGCTCACTATCTATATAAATGGCCTACCACTGGAAGGATTGGTAGACACAGGTGCGGATCGTACAGTTATTAGAGGTGCCAGTTGGCCCAGTCACTGGCCAAAGATTAAAGCAGATACCTATATGTCTGGAGTAGGAGGATCAATAGCAGCTGAAGTTAGTGCTGCCCCTATGAGATGGACTTTTGAAGGCAAAACAGGAGTTTTTACTCCTTTTATAGTTGAAAAAATCCCCATCAATTTGTGGGGAAGAGACGTTTTACAACAATTGGGGTTAAAAATGAGTACTTCGGTTTTTTAATCAGGGCTGCTGTTGAAGGCCTGCCAACACTTTCACCTATTCCTATCCAATGCAAAACTGATACACCAGTGTAGATAGAACAGTGGCCCTTAAGTAGCAATAAAATTCAGGCCTTATTAGATATAGTACAGGAGCAGCTTGAACAAGGGCATTTACAACCTTCTCTAAGTCCTTGGAATTCACCAGTGTTCGTTGTAAAAAAGAAATCGGGAAAATGGAGGATGCTCACTGATTTAAGAAAAGTGAACGAACAGATGGAAACTATGGGAACTCTTCAGCCTGGACTTCCATCTCCTACTCAGCTTCCTAGAGAATGGCCTCTTTGGGTTATAGACATCAAGGATTGTTGCTATTCCATTCCTCTGGATAAGGAGGATATGAAGAGATTTGCCTTTTCGGTGCCCAGTGTCAATTTAGCTGAGCCTTATAAAAGATATGAATGGACGGTTTTGCCACAGGGTATGAAGAACAGCCCCACTATGTGTCAAATGTATGTTGCTGCTGCTCTTGCTCCAATAAGAAAAGCATTTCCAAAAGTTATGCTATTACATTATATGGATGATATATTGGGATGTGCACCTGAGGAACAAATTCTAGAAGCATGTCTACAAAAAACCATAGAAACACTAAGATACTACAAACTTCATATCGCTACAGAAAAATTCAAAGGCATGCTCCTTTTCAATATTTAGGATATGAAATATATCCTAAGGCACTTACTCTACAAAAACTGTCTTAAGAACAGAGAGGTTGAACACCTTAAATGATTTCCAAAAATTAATAGGAGATATCCAATGGATGCGTCCAGTATTAGGTTTAACTACCAATCAATTGCAACCCCTATATGACATTTTAAGGGGAGACACTGCTTTAAATTCACCACCCCGGCTTACAAAAGAAGCTCAAGAGACCTTGAGAGAAGTTGAACTGGCTTTATCCAATGTAGTTGAGAGAGTAACTCAAAAACCCTTGGAAATATCAGTTTTTGCTACGAAAGAAGCACCCACAGCAGTCCTTCATCAAGGAGACAGTGTGATAGAGTGGGTGAACCTCCCAGCACAACCAGAACAAAGCCTTACGCCTTACCCAGTGCTTGTGGCTAGAATTCTATTAAAGGCCATTAAGCGAGCAGTACAATTATCTGGGACAAGACCTGACAAGATATATACCTTCTATACAAATGCACAAATTAATGTATGCTGTGAAACCATCCCAGAGTGGCAGATTTTATTGGCCATGGCTCCAAATTTTGCACATGGATCTCCATTAAAGATAACCAGACTACTGCATAATTGGCAATGGATTTTTGAAGAGAAGGTTTCTAAGGTTCCTCTTGAAGGACCAACCATCTTTACAGACGCAGCCAAACAAAATATTTGTGCTGTATACTCTCATGATCTAACCGTAAAAAGAGTAGTCAGAACTCCTTTTCAGTCCACTCAGCAGAACGAATTATATGCGATCATGCTAGCTCTCACTTATTACCCAGGCGACATAAATATAATATCTGATTCAGCCTATTCAGTAGGTATGGTACAAAGAATTGCCACAGCCCAAATAAAATTTGCAGCTTCTAATATATATCAGCTCTTTAAGGAACTTCAAGAGCAAGTGAGAAAGCATCCAGGAAAGATTTATATCCTGCATGTCCATTCACATAGTGGACTTCCAGGTCCTATTTTTGATGGAAATTCAAAGGCAGATAGCCTTTTAACTATGTTGGCCAGTACGCCTTTATTTCAGGAGGCCCAGGAATCCCATTCTAAATACCATCAGGCTGCTCGAGCTTTGCGTTTACAGTTTGGGATTACAAAAGAAGAAGCTAGGAGCATAGTGAAAAGCTGTACAGCTTGCCTTCC
Organism: Antechinus flavipes; assembly: GCF_016432865.1. NCBI lineage: Eukaryota > Metazoa > Chordata > Mammalia > Dasyuromorphia > Dasyuridae > Antechinus > Antechinus flavipes. The sequence continues at coordinate 510,875,058 of NC_067398.1, forward strand.
CTTCCACGCTCCTATACTGCCTCCAGGGAAGAACCCTCGTGGTTTGAGACCCAATGAAATCTGGCAAATGGATGTGACTCATTATAAATCTTTTGGTCGTCTTTTATTCACGTTGTGGTAGACACCTTTTCAGGATTCACTTTTGCCATACCAGCAGCAAAAGAGACAGCCCGAGTGGTCACTGAATTCCTCATTCAAGCATTCGCAATTATGGGTGTGCCACAAGAAATAAAAACAGATAATGGACCGGCATATACCTCCAAACATTTTGAACACTTTTGTGCACAGTATAAGATTTTACACACTACTGGCATACCCTTCTATCCTCAAGGTCAAGCAATAGTAGAAAGAAGAAACAGAGACATTAAGACACTCCTCCAAAAACAAAAGAAAGGGGGAGCCACGGGTAACCCTAGAGAACTTCTAAATTTAGTTCTCTATACCATTAATTTTTTAATCTTTGATAAAGATGCACTGGCTCCAGCAGACAGGTTTTATAACCCACCAGAAGAGCAGTGTCCAGTGCGAGCAGCTCCACTATCCTTAGATAATCGCCAGGTGATGTGGAGAGACCCAGAAAGTGGTGAATGGAAGGGACCAGATAGGCTAACTGCTTGGGGGAGAGGATTTGCTTGCATCTCTACAGGTGGAGAAGGAATCAGATGGGTGCCTACGAGCCGCATTCGCCTTGTCCATCGCAGAAAGATGGAGCAGACCCTTGAAACAAAGGAGAAGACCCAAGAAATATCGGGTGGTTCTGTTACTGATTGTGCTCATAAGAATTATTAGATTCCTGGCACATGAACTAATGGACAATGGAATCCTATTGGACTGTTTCTAGGACTTATGGACATGTGTAAATTTTCAGATTGATTCTTGTTATTTGTTACATTACTACTAGCCTGTGTTATATTGCTATGTGCTCATGTAAATTATGTATAATGCCTCCCATATTGATGGATTTATGTGTACCCCCTCAGAAACCCCCTATGTTTTAAAACAAAAGAAAGGGGGAGATGTTGGAATCCTTACTAACTGCTAAGTAATTAGAGTTGATCTAATCTTACAAGAAGTTGTTTTGGCCAGAACCTGAAACAAGGTACTAAGTAGAACTAATCAAGACAAGGCTTGTGTTCCCACCTTTACTCATTAGACTCCACAAGTATGCTAGCTTCAAAAAGTACACTTTCTACACCACACCTTAAAGCTCTTTGGGCCAGAGAGCACTATGGGAGAAAACCCATAATCCCATTCTCTCAGAAGGTTCACATATAAGGCGAGACAGCCATTCCAGAATACATTTTTTCCTCTTGGCTGGCTGATCGCGCTAGACTCGAGAGAAACGACTCTGCTGCAGAGAACACTTTTGACGGATTTCAGTGGAGCTACGCCAGAAGCCATCTCTGTTGGAGGCAGAAGAAAGCAGAGGCAGAGGCTGAAGGACAGAACCTTTGGATTTGGAGACATCCGAAGGGCTCTAAGCCTCTAAACCGGCTGTGCCCTGAGAAGAACAAACTCCAACATTTGAACTCTAACAATGATGCAATAAAAATCACATGCAATAAAAGACCAGGGGAAAATAGACTAAAATTAACTGGAAATTAAATAATCTAATCCTAAAGAATGAATGGTGAAACAACAAATCATAGACATAATCAATAACTTCAAGAGAATGACAATAATGAGACAACATACCAAAATTTGTGGGATACAGTCAACGTGATTACTAGGGAAATTTTATATCTCTAGATGCTTACTTGCATAAAACAGAGAAAGAGAAGACCAATGAATTGGGCTTACAACTAAAAAGACTAGAAAAAGAAAAAGTTAAAAATAATTAAATATCAAATTTTAAATTCTGAAAATAACAGGAGATATTAATAAAATTGAAAATAAGAAAATTATTGAATTAATAAATAAAAGTAAGAGTAGGTTTTATTAAAAAAAACAAATAAACCTTTAATTAATTTGATTAGAAAAAGGAAAGAAGAAAATCAAATTGTTAATCTCAAAAATGAAAAGGAAGAATGTTCCACCAATGAAGAAGAAATTAGAGGGATAATTAGGAGTTATTTTGCCCAATTATATGTCAATAAATTTGATAATCTAAGTGAGAAATGGAAGAATGCCTACAAAAATATAGATTGCCCAGATTAACAGAAGAGAAAATAAATTATTTAAATAGTCCAATTTTAGAAAAAGAAATAGAACAAGTCATTAATCAAATCCCTAAGAAAAAATCTCTAGGGCCAGATAGATTTATATGTGAATTCTACCAAGCATTTAAAGAACAATTAATTCCAATACTTCAGAGGGCTGGAACTCTGAAAAGGTGTACTTGAATCTAAGACAACAGAGCACTGAAGGCTAAGTACCTACTCAATGTGAGATAATGGTTCTATAAAGATATACTTAGATGATATGGTGATGTGATGACTCTCTTCACCATTGGCGCCTGCTGAATATGTTGTGGTCAGGCAATTGTAGGTAAGGATTGGAGGGCTGAGGGGGAGAGTCAGAGTCTCTCTGCTGCAGCACTCTCAGCAGGGAAGACTTCAGTCTCCATACTCCAGAGTCCAGGATCCATATTTGATGAGCCATATGGCAGCTTGCCTACCTCCTTCACTTCTCCTCCTAAAGACTAAGGACTTTGATTGATCATGACTCTGACTGATCCTGAAGCTCTCCAGAGAGCTAGCCTGGGTGTTACACAATATTATATAAACTATTTGAAAAAATAGGGAAAGAAGGAGTCCCACCAAGTTCCTTTTATGACACAGATATGATGCTGATAGCTAAACCAGGTAGGATGAAAACAGAGAAAGAAAATTATAAATGAATTTCCCTAATGAATATTGATGCAAAAATCATAAATAAAATATTAGCAAAGAGATTTCAGAAAGTCATCCCATGACCAAGTAGGTTTTATAACAGGAATGCAATGCTGGTTCAATATTAGGAGAACTATTAGCATAATTGACTATATAAATAACAAAACTAACAAAATTCATATGATTATCTCAATAGACATAGAAAAGGCATTTGATAAAATCCAACATCCATTCTATTAAAAACGTTAGAAATTATAGGAATAAATGGACTTTCCTTAAAATGATCAGTAGCATTTATTTAAAAACCATCTGCAAGCATCATAGCTATTTGGGACAAACTAGAACCATTCCCTAAAAGATAAAGATATATTAACTAAAGCTAAATTAAATAAGATAAATAAGGGGTGAAACAAGGTTTCCCACTATTATACTATTCAATATTGTATTAGAAATGTTAGTTTTGGCAAAAAGAGAAGAAAAATAGATTAAAGGAATTAGAGTAGGTATTGAGGAAATCAAATTATAGTTCGTTGCAGATGATAGGATGGTATTCTTAGAGAACCCTGGAGAATCAACTAAAAAACTACTAGAAACAATTTACAATTTTAGCAAAGCTGCAGGATACAAAATAAATTGACATAAATCATCAGCATTTTTATATATTACCGATAAAGTTCAGCAGCAAGAGATACAAAGAGATACAAAAGATAGTAAGAAATTCCATTTAAAATAATTGTCATAAAATATTTGGGAACCTATCTGCCAAGGGAAAGTCAGCAACTATATGAACACAACTACAAAACACTTTTCACAAAAATTAAGTCTGACCTAGTAAGATGGGAAAACATCAAGTGCTCATGGGTAGAATGCGTGAATGTAATAAAAATGACAGTACTACCTAAATTAATCTACTTATTTAGTGCCATACCAATCAAAGTTCCAACAAATTATTTTACAGATTTAGAAAAAATAACAACAAAGTTCATCTGGAAGAACAAAAAGTCAAGAATTTCAAGGGAATTAATGAAAAAAATGCCAATGAAGGTGGTCTAGCTGCGCCAGACCTAGGACAAAATAGTCAATAACTATAGCAATCGTGTGTTTGACAAACCCAAAGACCCCAGCTTTTGGGATAAGAACTCACTGTTTGACAAAAACTGCTGGAAAAATTGGAAACTACTTTAGCAGAAATTAGGCATTGACCCACATCTAACACCATATATCAAGATAAGGTGGAAATGGGTTCATGATTTGGACATATAGAGTGACATCAAAAACAAATTAGAAGAACATAAGACAGTTTACCTCTCATATCTGTGGAGAAGGAAGGAATCTATGGCCAAAGAAGAATTAGAGTTCATTATTGAACACAAAATAGATCATTTTGATTATATTAAGTTAAAAAGATTTTGTACAAACCAAATTAATGCAGACTAGATTAGAAGGGGAAAAATAAATTGGGAAAACATGTATACATTTAAGGGTCCTGATAAAGACCTCATTTCTAAAAATATATAGAGAACTGACTCAAATTTATAAGAATTCAAGCCATTCTCCAATTGATAATGGGCATCCACTCAGTTTCCAGTTCCTCAGTTCCTTCCCATTATAAAAAGAGCTGCTACAAACTTTTACACATATGGATTCTTTTCCCTTTTTTGTTATCTCTTTGGAATACAGACCCAATAGTGAGGCTGCTGGATCAAAGGGTATTCACAGTTTTATAGCCCTTTGGGCATAGTTCCAAATTGATCTCCAGAATGATTAGATCATTTCACACTACATTATACTTTCAATATTTGTCCACGTGTGCTTTTGAGTCTTTTGTGTTTTAAGTATTTCTTTTGTAGGTAGAAGAAATAAATAATGTTCCTATACTTGATCTAATTTGTACATTGAATGTCTTTCTAGATCCTCTTTGGGATAGATCTTACATATGTGCCAACACCTGAATTTTATTTTATTTTATTTTATTTTATTGCTGAGGCAATTGGGGTTAAGTGACTTGCCCACGTCACACAAGTAGGAAGTATTAAGTGTCTGACACCACATTTGAACTCAGGTCCTTCTGAATTCAGAGCTGCTGTTCTATCCACTATGCCACCTAGCTGCCCCAACACCTGAATTTTAAAAGACTATCTTTAGGGTTCCTCATTTGGATGAAAGGTTTCATCTCTCCAATAATTTCTTTGGAAGAATGTAAATTTATGAAGGTGTGGGTTGTTTCATCTTGTTTTGTTTTGTTTTGAATTTTCAGAGGCTAAAACAGTGTCTGGCACATAGTAGGCACTTCATAAATGTTTGCCAATTAATCAATGTCTAGCAATTTCTGTTTGTCCTTTCTAACTAATACTTGTACTAAATTACATGAGTTTCATTTTTAAAATTTCTGTATTTAGAATATAGAAATGCTGTGCCATTGTTCAGGTGCAGCATGCTTCTGTCTAAAGAAACAAACAAGGACTTACTAATGTGTTCTATTGCAGAGCTGGAGTTTCCTCACCTTGACATGGTCCATGGAGCATAAAGGAAAAACCTTGCCAAACCTGTGACTTTGAATTCACCTTTTCTTCCTTTTCTTTTCAAACAGACTAGTGGGGAAATAAAAGTGTTTGTTTATTTGTTTATTTTCTCACATTCTACACCATTGGCAAGTCCCATGGCACATCAGGGGAAAAACATCTGTCATTATTAATCAACTCAATTCTCCCCTCTGCTCCAATGAATCTGCTTGGGACTTATGGTCTAGCTGCTACCCACAACAGTCAGTTTCTGATGAGGTAGCTGGGGAGAAAATCCATCCTCTTCACAATGTCATTATGAGTGTCCCCTAGCTCCTGCTTTTTCTGAGGGAGAAGGGAACCCACAAATCCTACTAAGTTGCCACCAGGCTAAGCAGTGTTTTGCTGTTTCTAGGACCCTCTTAGGGATGGGGAATGGCCTATCGTTCCTCCTAATATCCTGAAACAAAGAAACTCTCCTTAAATTTGCCTTCCTTCCACACTCCTAATTCCCCAATCCCTCAATTCTCATAGCAAAACAACAAAATTCTGGCTAGACATTTTTAAGGAGTACAGAGGGAAAGAGGCTTCCCAACAATTTGCCACTTGAATCCTCTCTGTCTGCTTTAGTAGCAGGCTTGTTTCTAAGATGTCCTTGCATCTTGGCTTGGAAATATCCCTTCCAGAACAGGTCAGGACCCTTCTGCAGTCTTCATCAGTTACTTTTCTACAGCGCTCTTTCCTTTAGCCACAGAATATTCTCAAACTCTTGTACATCTAACAATTCAGCCCAAGAAAATGCTACTTACTTGCTAAAAAAAAAAAAATTTCTCCAATTGCTGCCATCAAGGCCAGGTCCCTAGAATGTCTTTCTATTAATGTTTTTTTCTCAAGTTACTATTGCTGCCACAGTATTAAGCCCCCTTTTCCCCCATTAAGAACCACTATTTTAAGCAATGCATAGCAGCTACTTTTAGAGTATGGAAGCAGAAGTTATACTTAGATCAGTGGTTCTCAAATATTTTCATTCTGTGAGCTCCCTGAGCCACTACTGGAAACCCCAGAGCACAATTACTAAGGCCATAGGAGTTAGTCTTTAAAAATAAAATATGTTAGAAAGTTCTATGGCAAAAGAAGCTTACAAATAACTTTTTCAGAAAGAAGACAGTGAGCCCTACAAAGCATTCTTTTAGTATGTTCTTTTAAAATGTTTTTTGTTGAGTCATTTTAATCATGTTTGACTCTTCATGACCCCATTTGGAGTTTTCTTAGCAAAGATACTGGAATGGTTTGCCATTTTCTTTTCCCGTTCAGTTTTATAGATAACAACCTGGATCAAACAGGGTTAAATGACTTTTCCAGGTCACAATGCCAGAAGGCTAATTTAGTATTCAACATCCACCCCTGCAAAACCTTTCATTTCAAATTTTTCTCTCTTCCTTTCCCCTGCCCCCTCCCCTGGACAGAAAGTAATCCAATATATGGTAAATGTTTGCTATTCTTCTATACATATTTCTACATTTATCATGCTGCACAAGAAAAATCAAAAAGGGGAAAAAAGGAAAAAAGAAAAGAAAGCAAACCACCACCAATGACAAAAAAGGGAAAATATACCATGGTGTGATCTACATTCAGTCTCCACAATCCTCTTTCTGAACTGCATGGGTTATCTTAACCAAATCCTTGGGAAGGCCATAATTTCACACCCTCTAGATTTTCAAACTGAAGGCCATGGACATGAACAGCCATGGACAGGATAGCTTAGCATAACATGATCTGAGAGAGACCATTAGGTCATGTTCTGAGAAAACACACTCCACTGCCATTGCCCCTTCTGCTTTCTTTAACCTCATTAGCAATAAATTCATGTCACAATTGTGAAGACCGAGTTAGCATCCTGGATACCTTAGAATCAGCCGGAGTCAGGATAAGCAAAAGTCCTTGATCTTTATTCTTGGTCTTTAGGGGTAGAAGTGAAGGGAATGGATACAGGATCTCTGCAACCTTCCTTTTCCACCTCTACCACCCAACTGATTCTAGCTTGTCTTACTCCACCCCCTGATCCTTCCCACAATTCTCTGTATACACCAAAAGATTGAACCCCCACAGAATAAAGGGAAGGGCCATTTTCCAAGCATATGCTAATAGAGTATTGTCCAATAAGTAATTAGCCTTAAGTGCTCGGTTGTCTGACCTCAGTACATCAACTCAAAATTTTCAGCCCTTTACAACAATTATTTATTAAGCATTAAGAGTTTGCAGAAAGAGTGTGTAGATTTAAATAAGAATAATCAACATTTGTATAGCACTTTGAGAATTACAGTCTTTCCTTGCAATAATCATTTAAGGTCAATAACACAACAATTATTATCTCTATAGATGAAGAAGTAAAATGACTTATCCAAGACTGCATGGCTAGTAAGTGCTAAAGCTGAAATTTGAAGCCAGGTCATTTCTCATTTCAATTTTAGCACTTTTCTACTAAACTATACTAATGCTTCTGCCCTCAGAGAGTTTAAAGTCTTGTAGAGTCCAGGTGGGCACAGGTCCTACCAGTGAATGGAAGGGAGAAGTTAATGATACTGAGTAGCACATTGTTCTCTGTAGCATTAAGTATGAACAGCACAATGGTACTATTAGTACTACCAACATAGACATTCAGCAGGACACAGAAGAAGGTATGTAGATTGATGACAATGTGAACAAACATCATAGAATATAAGCTCATTGAGAAAAAAAGATTGCTTCATTCTTTGTACTTTGCATTCCTAGTACCTAGCACAGCGCCTAACACACAGCAAGTGCTTAAGGCATACTTGTACATTGATAGACATGAGCTGATACTGCCACACATACATAGGCAAAGTTATATGAAACAGGGATATACAGACATGATAGTCCCACTTGCAGAATGATATGATTGTAGGTACTGACAATCTAGAAAAGAAGGCTTAGCTTTCTGAAGGTCCATGAACTTGGATAGAATAAAGATATTTTTAATTAAATATAATTGGTTTTCTTTGTAATCCTATGTATTTTGTTTTATATAGTTAAAAATATTATTCTAAGAATGGTTCTCCAGATAAGAACCACTGTTCTAGAGGCATAAAAAGGCAACAGGCTTTGCAATGATAGAATCAATGGGACATGATACTCCTCTAGACATTCGTTAGTTTCTCAGTTTTTTCTTCACTGTGGTCCCCAAAACTGACCGATACTCCAGATGTGTTCTCATCAGACGAGAGGGATAATCAGACCATTACTCAGAACATTACATGTTCTGATCATCAGATTTCTTTTAATACAGCTTTATATCATGTTCAATTTTTTTGGTTACATGGAACAGTGGACTCATTTTTGAGGGGAAATATGAGGGAAATAATCCGATGATCTCCAAGTTTCTTTCCCATGCTAGGAAATCATTCACTTTTCTTTTTCTTCAATAATAAGTACTAATCATCCCATTAAAAGAATTGAAAAAGCTAGATCACTCAGTTTTAAACAAATGATATATTATTCAATGTTCTACCATGTATTCCAATACATTTACATTATATACATGCATACACATGCATACTCCCAAATACATACTCCCAAAATAAGGTATGAACATCTCCACAGTTTCCATAATTGTTATTCCTGGAACTGGTGTGTTCCTGATACCAAACTCTACAACAGGAAAACCAGTCTGAAACACAGGAAAAACAACTCAGCTTATGAGGGTCAGGAGACTTTCAAAGTTGTTGTAATGTCTCCAACTTTATCAGCTTGTCAAGATGACAGCTTCCTGCTTCATTGTTAATTATTCATTTTTATTATGCCCATGGCATTTAAAAATATATCCATAATTTATCCTTTATTATAATTAGATTACAAAGAATTTCACATTTATTTCTTAAGTATTTTGTTACTGTAATATCCCCATGAGCATTTTAAACTGCTAATCTCAAACAGGGTGTCTGAAAATATAAAATAAAATCTAATTTTAGATTTCCCAACAGAAGTTCATTAACAACCTTTATAGGAAGCCAAATGATAATTATTTTCCTGTCACCCTGTGAATAATTCCTTTTTATTAAAAGTTTTTTAGATTTAAAGATTATTATTTTAGTCCTTATAATGGTTGTTTATTGTTTTTCATAATTTATTCTGAGGAGAAAGAGAATAGGCTTTAGGACTAGGATTTCCAAGTCCTAATTACAACTTCACCAATAACTAGGTTTCAACTCACTGAATTTTAGAACTGAAGGAGACTTTGGACACCCTCTATTTTAATACCTCATTTTCTACATGGAGAAACTAAGGCCCCAAGAAGTAAAATTATTTGGCCAATGTTACACAGCTTCTTAGGGGCAGAGCTGAGGCTAGAATTTATACCTGCTGACTTCTAGACTTATTCTTCCTTTAATAGTATATATAGTGCCCCTGAGATATATATCAAATTATGTTATTATTTCACTTTTACTTTTTTGTTCCTCATTTTCTTTAATTTACCCTCACCCTTACAAGTTTATTGAGAGATCTTCAAGAAAAAAATTATAAATGCACCAATCAATGCCTATCAATTGAAAATGGTTAAACAAATTATGGCACATGAAAATAATGGATATTAATTCATTTTTTAAATTATGTGTGATGAATACAGAGAAGCATAGAAAGATTTCAATGAACTGATGCTGACTTAAGCAGAGCCAAGAAAACAATATGCACAATAATTACAAAGTAAAAGAAAAGGACTACCACACACCAAAAAATCAAAAGTGAATGTCACAAAATTATAAAGACCAATGAAAAGATTGGACAGGACACTACCACTCCTTCTACCTCTGCTTTATGAAGGTAGGAGTCCACAGCTGTTACATATTTCACATTACCAAACTTTTCTCAGGTATTAAACAGTTGTGGGGTTGTTTTTTTTCCTTTCTAGAAAAATATTATCAGTCATATAAGGTGACTTTTTTCTTCTTTAATTTCTTTTTAATATAAAGTATTTTTTCACCACGTATATGTCAAGCATTCATTTTTACAAGATTGTGACTTCCAAAGCTTTCTCCCTCTCTCCTTCTCTTCCCTCCCCTCTTCCAAAGAAGGTAGACAATTTGATCATTTACACATGTGCTATCATGTAAATTTTTTTCCATATTAATTATGGTTATGAAAGAAAAAAACTGATCAAAGGGGGAAAAAACCATGAGAAATAATAAATTAACTGGAAAGAAAAATATGCTTTGATCTGCATTCAAAGTCCATCAGTTCTTTATCTGATTCTAGATAGCATTTTCCTTTGCGAGTTCTTTGTACTTGTCTTGGATCATTGTGTTGCTGAGAAGAGATGAATCGTTCATAATTGATCATCTACAATATTGTTGATATTATGTACAATGTTTTCCTGATTCTGCTCATTTCACTTTTCATGGATTGACTTTCTATGAAGGATTAGGGGAGGGATATATAACTATGATAATATAAGAAACAGAAGATATCAATAAAAACTTTTTTTTAAAAAAGTACCATGCCAAGTAATAATGTTAATCCCCTGATTACTATCAATTAGCACTTCTGTAATTTATAGTCTCAGTGAGCTGCCTAGGATACTGACAGATTAAATGAGTTATCCAGGTTCATATAGTAGGTGTCAGAGGTAGCACTGGAATCCAAATTTTCCTAACTTGAAATCTAGTTTTCTTATTTGATCTGTCACAGCTGCCTGATTGATCATAGTATCACAATTAAACTGTATTATACCAGGCAGATAGGGGATGTAGGGATAGAATGCTTGACCTGAAATCAGAAAGACTAATGTTCACAAGTTCAAATCTAGCTTTAGACATTTACTAGCTGTGTGACCCTATTTACCTCAGTTTTCCCAACTGAACATGGAGATGAAGAATAAATGGCAAACTAGTATCTTTGCCAAAAAAAAAAAACCAAAAAAGGGTGACAAAGAGTTGGGCATGATTTAAAAATGAGTAACACTTTAACATATTGATACTAATAGCTCACATTTCTCTAACATATTTAAAGTTCTTTCTCCACAATGATATTATAAAGGTATTAGTGCAAATATTATTATCACCATTTTTCAATGAAAAAATAAACATAAAAAGATTGTGACTCACATAAAGAAATCCTAGTATCATAGAAAGAGTGTTAGTTTTGGATTCATGAGACATGGATTAAAACCTGACTTGATACTAACTAAATGACCGTGAGTCAGTTTAAGCCTTTTAACCCATTTCCCCTTCTAAAAAATAGATATTAAATACTTGAAATGTTCTAGCTAACAGAGTCCTTGTGATGGAAAAAAATTGCTTTGTAAATTTTAGAGCATAAAAGTGATTTAAAGTCATATAGACTAGATTCTAATCCAAGTCTCCAGATTCTAAGTACAGCATGACTTAACACTACATCATACAAATAAACCCCAATAGAAGACTGTAGGAAATATAGGGAAGAAGGTTTATTCTACTAAGCCATCACTTCCCTTTAGATGGGGAAGATCATAAGAAATTAATTTATTCCTTTTTAGAGCTTTCCTGAGACTATCTAAGAGATGGGAAGGAACTAGTTATTAAAATTTTAGTATAAGAATTTATATCTAATAAATTAGCAAATGCTATAAAACAGGATTTTATTTATTGTTTTATTGGAGTTTTTATGTTTTCATATTTATTTATGTTAATTTTTATATTTTGTTGTTTTATCTGGTTTAGATCAGAAAGTGATGGAGATAATGTTAATAATATAGATTAAACTTGAAGATATGTCATGCATATTTATATTTGGGGGGAGTGGAAAACTGGCTGTTAAACATTTCTAAGGACACTTCTGGTATATATTCATTCTGGTTTACAATTAGCCTTTTTTATAGAGATTATCCAGAGAAACTAAATCCATATTTAGTTTCTCCAAAACACTGTGACATATCTCTGGCAGAGCCTGATTACACAATAGTTCCACTAGGCTCATGCTTCTGGGTTTAAGGAACTTTAAAGTATAATGAAAAAAAAAAAAGCAATTAGGTTGGGTTTCTCTCTCAGTTGAGTTTTCTCCTTTGCTGTTCTGGACATCTGGAAACAACACAGTAATTCCTTCTTCTGTCTCTATTTTGACATGTAATCTGTAAACTTTTCTTTCCAGTTTGATAGTAATTAAGCATTCCATGTATGCTTTCAAGTCTTTGATAAAAATGTAAAGTAGCAACACAGATAAATCTAGATACCTGGAGAACTTTTTAAAGCTCACCATCAGTGATTGGACTATCCAACTGGCTCTGAATCCACTTCATTACATTATTTTCTAATTCACATTTTTTCAACTTGTTCGCAAAAATAGCATGAAACACTTTTTCAAAAAGTTTCCTAAAGTCAAAGAAAATTATATTTATAGCATTCATTGGATCTATCAATCTAATAAATGTCAGAAAAAGAAAATGAGCTTAGTTTGACAAGAGTTGTCCATGATAAAGTCAAGCTTGCTTTTTGTAATCACTACTTCTTTTTTCAAATAACTAAATTTTCAAATAAATAAACATTTATTAAGTACCTACTATATTATAGGCACTTTGCTAAGGTCTAGTCAGTTTCTAAGATAGGATTTGAACTCTCATCTTCCTGATTCCAAGTCCAACTCTATACACTACTCTCTCTTTCTGGTTTATTAACCATTCCTCTAATAACCTCAATGCAAAGATAAGAACAAATGAGGATAGTGGAAAATATGTTGAAAATAGAGGTCAAGAAGAAGGAATGAAAGAAAAATTTAAAGCTGGTAGACTCATACATAAAGCCTCATACACAAATATCATAAAACCTTTCTTTAATAAGAGTTGAGAGGGTCAGGATTCAATAAGTACAAAATAGTATAAAAACAAATATAATTAATATTTTAACAGACATGGAATAAACTATTACAGTTGTGGGATTAATTTCTGAATTATCAGTATACAGTGAGATTAGTGAAAGAGAGACAGAGAGGCAGAGACAGAAGCAGACAGAGATATAGATAGAAAGAGACAGAGAATATTAGGCTAACCCTATATGTGATAAATTATCTGAGCTCACAGTTAGACAAATAAAAGAAAGTTGACAACTTTGCCTTCCAGAAATTGAAATTTTATTTTGATGAGCCCGAAGTTATCTCTGAATAGGTCATTTTCATAAGACCAATAACACTGGTTGCTTATAAGTCATGAAATATTATGAGCTCTGAAAAATTAAGTTGAAGATCACCTAAAACACTGGAAGGGCACATGACAGGTATAAGTCAACTGTAACACATTGTAAAAAATAGTGAATTAAATGGGAAATACAATTTAATGGATGTCATTAAGGAAATTTCAGACTAAATAGTAAAAATGGTGAGTGAGAAATAGACAATGGGCAATTTACATAGTCTATGGATAACAATGAGATGTCAAGAGAGAAAGATCTTCTTGAATATCAGGGCAATGGGTGGTCAATACCTATAGGATGACATGGGTCAAGAATTACACTAGATAAGTAGGCATGGGTGAATTGCAATCTTCATTGTTTAAGGTAATACCCATGATGGTAATATTACAAATATACTGAAATATTGAAAGCCTACCATTGCTTTCTATGATCTTCTTTAGGCTCACCCTATCAACACAAACTGGAAAACACAGTTAAGTTTCCAAAAGACAACAATTATTACTTCACTCAGGCTTCTAGGGATACTCTTGAGGGATTAAGGAGTAGCACATGTTATTCAAAAAATTGACATCAATTTCTTTCTTTAAAAGATTCATACTCCTGGTATATGAATATTATGGAATATTATAGTTCTATTAGAAATAATTAGCAGGATGATTTCAGATAGGTCTGGAGAGACTTACATGAACTAAGTGAATAGAACCAAGAGAACATTGTATACAGCAACAAGAAGATTATATGATGTTCAATTCTCACGGACGTAACTCTTTTCAACAGCAAGATGATTCAGACCAGTTCTTATGGTCTTGTAATGAAGAGAGCCATCTATCACTAGAGAGAGGACTGTAGGGAGGATCACAATATTGTATTTTCACTTTTTAATTGTTATTTATTCTCATTTTGTTTTCTTTCTCATTTTTTCCCTTTTTGATCTAATTTTTTCTTGTGCAGCATGATAATTATGGAAATACAAGAATTTGTATGTGCAATAAAGAATTGCACATGTTTAATATATATTGGATTACTTTTAGTCTAGAAGAGGAAGTGGAGGGAAAGGAGGGAGAAAAAAAATTGGAACACAAGGTTTTGCAGCGATGAATGTTGAAAACTTTTCTATGCATATGTTTTGAAAATAAAAAGTTTTCAAAAAAAGATCCATAATCTCCTTTTGTTTCTGGGTTGCAAATTAATAGGTGCAAATTTAATAATAAGGGAACTAAGTCATGCTAGAAGTGACATATAATGGATAGAAAAAAAAATAAGTATATTTCCTGATGTTTAATTTTTATTTATTTACCTAAACTCCCAATAGGATTTTCCCACTAAGAAGTCGTAATAAGAACAAAATTATAAAACACCCCCCAAAAATGAGAGAAAATATCTTCCCTTTATTCATATAAGATTGCTTCATAAATGAGCTAAACTGAAAAGTTTACACACAGCCTAGAGATAAAAGCATAGTTCCTAGTTACTGCAAATTTTTTTCATCTCTTTGTAGAATTGTCATGAAGTTCCCCTTAAGCTTTGTGCTGGGCTCTTTGAGTAATATTGCCCTTGTAGAACCCTGAAGCTGCTTTTGCTCAGTATGTATAGGTTGGCCTTAGTTCATCTCTCAGCTCTGGTCTGGCTATATTGTTTGTTGCTTGATCCATTTTTTTTATGTGATTCTAGAGTAGGGGTGAGAGGTTAATCGTGTACAATACTCACTTTGGGCTCACTCCCCATCTCCCTTAACTGTTCTCCAGTATCCTTACAAGGCTCTCTTTCCTCAAGGTGCTCCTCAGCCTAGAAACTCCTAAAGATTGATTGCTTCACTGCTGGGCTTCAAGCTGCCAGACTGGCTTGCTGTTTTATGTATAGTCCTACAGGGCATGAATTATTCTCTTCAACCAATCACAAATACTTCCTGTATGTCCATATGCTTTATCCAATGATCAAAGCACTTCATTCTTAAAATTGATTAAGGACTTTTAACACCTCATTTACACCCTTTGATTCAATCCATCTGTCTGGGCTTTCCACTAATTTGAGTAGAATCAGAGTCTCTACCTTTATAACAGATTCACAGAATGTAAGGGCATCAGGGTCATATAGTCAAATTCAGACATTCAATGAGTCTTCACTGCAATCTGATAAATGATATTATCCAACTTCTACTTGGTCACTAGCAAGTACGATTTGAATTTACTCATCCAATCAGGTCTGAATCAATGTAATAGAATTAATGTCTAAATCAACTCTCTCCATCTTTTCCACTAAAACAGTGTGAGACTAATAAAAACCTTTGCTAGAAATCCAGATTAACTATATCTGCAACATTCTTTTATCTACTAGCTAAATAATCCTGTCAAGAAAGGAAATCAAGTTAATCTTCCATCTCTTGTTATTGAGAAATCATGTAGATTCTTTGTAATCACTGCTTCTTTTCCCAGGTCACCAAAGATGGTAAACTAACCAACCATCTCTTTAGTAATGCATTATAATTTTTTCTCAAGAATTGAAGTTAAGTTCATTGGTCTATAACATAAATTGTATTGTCTTTCAAATGTCATCCTATGAAATCTTTAAGCTATTATGAAACAAATTTATCTCTTTGAATTAGAATCTCTAATTCATCTATACTCTGATTTTGTAAATAATTTTGGGAACACTCATCTCACTAGGCTTCATGGGTTAATTTAATTAGGAATGGTGCTGAGAGGAGAGAAAAGAAAAAAATCAGTCTTGATAACTAAGATCTCTATCAGATCTTAATCTCTTTTTTGTAGTAGCTCTTTAAAAAAATTATTAAAGCTTTTTACTTACAAAGCATATGCATAGGTAATTTTTCCAACATTGACCCTTGCAAAGCCTTTTGTTGCAAATTTTCCCACCTTTCCTCTCACCTC
The DNA here is from genome assembly GCF_016432865.1 of Antechinus flavipes. Lineage (NCBI taxonomy): Eukaryota > Metazoa > Chordata > Mammalia > Dasyuromorphia > Dasyuridae > Antechinus > Antechinus flavipes. The sequence continues at coordinate 510,891,452 of NC_067398.1, forward strand.
CTCCCCTAGCTGGTAGATAGTCCAATACATATTAAATATGTTGAAATATATGTTAGATCCAATATATGTATACATATTTATACAGTTATCTTGTTGCACAAGAAAAATCAGATCAATAAGGAAGAAAAAGAAAAGCTGAGAAAGAAAACAAAATGCAAGCAAATAACAACAGAGAGAGTGAGAATGCTATGTTGTATTCCACATTCTGTTCCCATGGTTCTCTCTCTGGATGTAGATGGCTCTCTTTGTCACTGCACAAGTGGAACTGGTTTGAAGCATCTCGTTGTTGAAGAGAGCCATGTCCGTCAGAATTGATCATCATATAGTCTTGTTATTGCCATGTATAATGATCTCCTGGTTCTGCTCATTTCACTTAGCATCAGTTCATGTAGGTCTCTCCAAGCTTCTCTGAAATCAGCTTGCTGGTCATTTCTTATAGAACAATAGTATTCCACAGCATTCATATACCATAATTTATTCAGCCATTCTCCAGTTGATGAGCATCCATTCAATTTCCAGTTTCTAGCCACTACAAAAAGAACTACCATAAACATTTTTGCACATGTGGGTCCCTGTCCCTCCTTTCAGATATCTTAGGGATATAATCCCAGTAGAAACACTGTGGATCAAAGGGTATGCATAGTTTGATAATTTTTGAACATAGTTCCAAACTAATCTCCAGAATGGTTGGATCCGTTCACAGTTCCATCAACAATGTATCAGTGTCCCAGTTTTTCTACGTTCCCTCCAATATTAGTCATTATTGTTTTCTATCATGTTAGCCAATCTTACAGGTGTGTAGTGGTATCTCAGAGTTGTCTTTTTTTTTCCTTTTATTTTTTTATTTTTTATTTCATACTTTTATTATAATTTTTTTATTGACAACATATGCATGGGTAATTTTTTAAAACATTATCCCTTTCACTCACTTCTGTTCTGACTTTTCCCTTCCCTTCCTCCATCTCCTCCCCTAGAAGGCAGGCAGTCTTATACATGTTAAATTGCTATAGTATATCCTAGATACAATATATATGTGTAGAACCATACAGTTCTCTTGTTGCACAAGAAGAATTGGATTCAGAAGGTAACAATAACCTGGGAAGAGAAACAAATATGCAAACAGTTCACACTCATTTCCCAGTGTTCCTTCTCTGGGTATAGCTGATTCTCTCAGAAATGTCTTAATTTGCATTTGTCTGATCCATGGTGATTTGGAGCACCTTTTCATGTGGCTAAAATAGTTGCAATTTCTTCATCTGAAAATTGTCTGTTCATATCCTTTGACCATTTATCAATTGGAAAATGACTTGAATTATTATAAATTTGAGTCAATTCTCTATATATTTTAGAAATGAGGCCTTTATCAAATCCTTTGGATGTAAAAATGTTTTCCCAGTTTATTGCTTCCCTTCTAATCTTGTCTGCATTAGTTTTGTTTGTACAAAAACTTTTTAATTTAATATAATCAAAATTATCTATTTTATGATCAATAATGATCTCTAGTTCTTTGGTCACAAATTCTTTCCTCATCTACAAATCTGAGAAATAAACTATCCTGTGTTCTTCTAATTTGTTTATAGTATCGTTCTTTGTCTAGATCATGAACCCATTTTGACTTTATCTTGGTATACGGTGTTAGGTATGGGTCTATGCCTACTTTCTGCCATACTAGTTTCCAATTTTCCCAGCAGTTTTTGTCAAATAGTGAATTTTTATCCCAAAAGTTGGGACTTTTGGGTTTGTCAAAAAGCAGATTGTTATAATCATTGGCTATTTTGTTCTGTGAACCTAACCTATTCCACTGATCAACTAGTTTATTTCTTAGCCAGTGCCAAATGATTTTGATGACCACTGTTTAATAATTTAGTTTTAAACCCGGTACAGCTAAGCCAACTTCATTTGATTTTCTCTTCATTAATTCCTTTGAAATTCTTGACATTTTGTTCTTCTAGATGAATTTTTTTGCTATTTTTTCTAGGTCAGTAAAATAGTTTCTTGAGGGTTTGATTCATGTAGCACTAAATAAAGAGATTAGGTTAAGTAGTATTGTCATCTTTATTTTATTCACTCAATCTATCTAAGAGCACTTGATATTTTTCCAATTGCTTAGATCTGACTTTATTTGTGTGGAAAATGTTTTGTAGTTTTGCTTATATAATTCCTGACTTTTCCTTGGCAGATAAATTCCCAAATATTTTATATTATCTACAGTTATTTTAAATGGAATTTCTCTTTATATCTCTTGCTATTGGATTTTGTTAGTGATGTATAAGAATGCTGATGATTTGTGTGGATTTATTTTGTATCCTGCAACTTTGCTAAAGTTGTGGATTATTTCTAATAGCTTTTAGTTGATTGTCTGGAGTCGTCTAAGCATACCATCATAACATCTGCAAAGAGTGAAAATCTGATTTCTTCATTACCTACTCTAATTCCTTTAATCTCTTTTTTTCTCTTATTGCCAAGGCTAGCAGTTCTAATATAATATTGAATAGCAATGGTGATAGTGGGCAACCTTGTTTCACCCCTTATCTTATTGGGAATGGTCCTAATTCATCCCCATTACATATGATGCTTCCTGAGAGTTTTAAATAGATGCTACTAACTATTTTAAGGAAAAGTCCATTTATTCCTATATTCTCTAGAGTTTTTAATAGAAATAGGTGTTAGATTTTATCAAGGGCTTTTTCTGCATCTATCGAGATAATCATATGGTTTTTGCTAATTTGGTTATTGATATAGTTAATTATGCTAATAATTTTCCTAATATTGAACCAGCCCTGCATTCCTGATATAAGTCCTACTTGTTCATGGTGTATTATCCTGGGGATGATTTTCTGTAATCTCTTTGCTAATGTTTTATTTAAGATTTTTGCATAAATATTCACTGGGGAGATTGGTCTATAATTTTCTTTCTCTGTTTTCATCTTGTCTGGTTTAGGTATCAGTACCATGTCTGTGTCATAAAAGGAATTTGGTAGAAGTCCTTCATTCCCTATTTTTCAAAATAGTTTATATATTATTGGAGTTAATTGTATTTTAAATATTTGGTAGAATTCACACATGAATCCATCTGATCCTGGGGGGTTGTTCTTAGGAAGTTGATTAATAATTTGTTCTATTTCTTTTTTTTTTTTAATGGGACTATTTAAGTAATTTATTTCCTCTTCTGTTAATCTGGGCAATCTGTATTTTTGTAGATATTCCTTCATTTCACTTAGGTTGTCAAATTTATGGTCATAAAGTTGGGTAAAGTAACTCCTAATAATTGTTCTAGTTTCCTCTTCATTGGTGGATAGTTCTCCCTTTTCATTTTTGAGACTAACAATTAGATTTTCCTTTTTCCTTTTTTCTAATCAAATTAAATAAAGGTTTATCTATTTTGTTGGGTTTTTCATAAAACCAACTCTTAGTTTTATTTATTAATTCAATAGTTTTTTTTTAGTTTCAATTTTATTAATCTCTTCTTTTATTTTTAGAATTTCAAGTTTGATATTTGATTGGAGGGGTGGGGGTAATTTGATCTTTTTTCTAGCTTTTTTAGTTGCAGCCCAATTTATTGATCTTCTCTTTATTTTATGCAGGTAAATATCTAGAGATATAAAATTTTCCCTTATTACCCCTTTGGCTGCATCCTACAAATTTTGGTATGTTGTCTTATTATTGTCATTCTCTTGGATGGAAATTATTGATTGTGTCTATGATTTGCTTTTTCACCCATTCATTCTTTAGGGTGAGATTATTTAGTTTCCAGTTTTTTTTTCGGTCTATTTTCCCCTGGACCTTTATTGAATGTAATTTTTATTGCATCATGATCTGAAAAAAAATGCATTTACTATTTCTGCCTTTCTGCCTTTGATTTTGAGGTCTTTATTCCTAATATATGGTCAGTTTTTATATAGTTACCATGAATGGCTGAGAAGAAAATGCACTACTTTCTGTCTCCATTTAATTTTCTCCAAAGCTCTATCATATCTAGTTTTTCTAGTATTCTATTTACCTCTTTAAATTATTTTTTTAATTTGTTTTGTGGTTTGTTTTATCTAGTTCTGAGAGAGCAAGATGGAGATCTCCCACTATTATAGTTTTACTGTGTATTTCTTCTTGCAACTCTCTTAACTTCTTCTTTAAGAATTTAGATGCTACACAACTTGGTGCATCTATTATATATATTTAATATTGATATTGATTCATTATCTATGATATCCTTTAGCATGATATAGTTTCTTCCTTATCTCTTTTAATTGATCTGAGATCAGGATAGCTACCCTTGCTTTTTTTTACTTCACCTGAAGCATAGTAGAGTCTGCTCCAGCTTTTTACCTTTAATCTATATGTATCACTCTGCTTTAAATGTGTTTCTTGTAAAGTGTACTCAATTTTATGGTCAGGATGAGCTTCCAACTCAAAATATGCTCTAATTGGGAACCTATGAGCAGTTGCACAAACAATCTCATGTGAAGTATCATTAGCTATTATTCTCCTCTCAATCATACTAATCAATGGCTCATTTACCTTAAAAACACTTTCAATTACTCAAGAGAACTGATGACTTATCATTACAGCATGACCACTTGCCATAATATGATATATTTCTACATTAGCAGAAACAAACCAAGCACCTTTTGACCTAACTGAAGGGGAATCTGAATTAGTATCAGGTTTCAATGTAGAATACGCTGCCGGCCCCTTTGCTATACTCTTCCTAGCAGAATACACAAATATCATTGCTATAAACACCATCATTGTAGACTTCTGGCTTTTAATCCAGTCTGCTATCTGCTTATGTTTGATGGAAGAGTTTGCCCCATTCATATTTACAGTTAAAACTACTACTAATGATGTATTTCCTTCCATCTTATTAACCCCAAATTATACTTTTCTCTTTCCTTTTCCCCTTTCCCTCCTCCTCAGTATTTTACTGTCTCAAGCAGTCTTCCCCCTTTAGAGACGCTTTGCCTTTCTTATGCCTTTCCCCTACTATTTCTTTTTTCCTTTCTATTTAGCCTACCCCTTCCCTTTTTCCCTTTCCCCTCCCACTTTTCTATAAGAAGAGAAATCCGATGAGTATAAGATTCACACAATATTTGTCACCCTCCCTTCTTTCCCTCAATTATAATGTTTTCTTTGCCTCTTTCTGAGATGTAATTTCCCTCATTTTACCTCCACTTTCCCCCCTTTTTCTGTTACAATTCCCTTTTCTTCTCTAGTTTCTTTTTTATATTATAACAGTAAAATCAGATTATATATGTACTCTCAGTGTACTCCCATAACAGAAATACAGTTCTCAAGAATATTTTTTCCTTTTTACCTTTCTATGCTTCTCTTGAGTTCTATATTTGGAGGTCAAATTTTTTCTTTAGCTCTGGTCTTTTCATCAAAAATAAATGGAATTCACCAGTTTCATTGAATGTCCATCTTCTTCCCTGAAAGAAAATGCTCAGTTTAGCAAGGTAATTCATTCTTGGCTGCATTCCAAGTTCCTTTGCCTTTCAAAATATCAGATTCCAGAAACTGCTAGGTCCTGGATAATCCTTATTGTGGCCCCTCAGTATTTGGATTGTTTCTTTCTGGCTGCTTGTAATATTTTTTCCCCTTAGTCTGATAGTTCTCAAATTTAAACATGATATTCCTTGGGATTTTAATTTGGGGGTCTCTTTCAGGAGGCATTAGGTGAATTCTTTCAATGATCCTTTTACCTTCTGTTTCTATGCCAATATAGGCAGTTCTCTTTGATGATTTCCTGAAAGATAGTGTTTTTTCATCATGTATTTCAGGGAGTCCAATAATCCTTAGATTCTCTCTCCTAGATCTATTTTCCAGGTTGGTTGTTTTCCCAATTAGGTATTTTATACTTTTTTTCTATTTTTTCTTTCTTTCTTTTTTTTTTTTTTTTTTTTGGTTTTGCTTGACTGATTCTTGTTGTTTCATTGAGTCATTCCTTTCCATTTGTTCAGTTCTGAATTTTAGTGAGTTATTTTCATTTATTTTTTTTAAACTTCTTTTTATATTTGTCAATTGAATTTTTAAATGAGTTGTTTTGTTCTATGAATTTTTTTTCCATTTCACAATTCTGTTTTTAAGAAGTTATTTTCTTTTTCTGTTTCACAAATTCTGTTTTTCTGAGAGTTGCTTTCTTTTTCCATTTTATCAAATTTATCTTTTAAGGAGTTATATGCTTTTTCCATTTCACTAAGTCAATTTTGTAATGAATTTTCTTTAGATAGTTTCTGTGTTACCTTTTCCAAACCCTCTTGCAAATTTTTCTTTTCCTTTCCTCATTTTTCTTCTAGCTCTCTTTTAAGATCCTTTTTAATTTCTTCTAGGAGAGCCTTGTGTGATGGGGACCAGGTTCTATTGCCTTTGGGGGCTTCAACTGGAGACAATCTGCCTTTAGCCTCTTTAGGGTTTGAAATCTGTTCTCTTTTACCATAAAAGCTATCAATCGTTAGAGTTCTCTTTACTTTTTAAATTGTTTTTACATTTTTTTTAAGTTAAGGTCTGCCTTTTAGGCAGGGGAGGTTTTCCAAGTGGCTGCAGCTGCACTAGGTCAGTGCTGGTTCACTCCCAGTACTGGGTGGGCGGGCCAGGTCCCATGAGATTCTGGCATTTGGGGATTCACTATTGATCTTTTGTATTTGTGTTGGATGTTTTATAACTTCTCTGCTGATCTACTGGCTTGCAATCAGGGCAGAGTGGCCAACACTGCTGTAGATTCCTGTGGATTCCTCCCCATAGATTCTCTGCCATGTGAAGTCTGTAACACCCCTCAGGGTCAGCAACACCCCGGGATTCTGCATTGTCTGTGCTGGTGTTTGTGGTCAACTATTTGTGTTAGGCTGCCTCCCTCCCATTTCAGAGTGAAACAGACCTTTTCTGATCTGTTTCCTCCTGTAGATTCTCTGCCATGTGGACTCTGCACCACCTGGGACTCTGCTCTGTCTGTGCTGGCATTTGTACTCATCTGGTTACACTGGCTGTCTCCCTCCTCTTTCCAATTGAAACAGACCTTTTCTGGCAATCTTTGAAATTATCTTCTGCTGATAATTTGTTACACTCCCAATATTTGTGAGTTCTGCCAGTCTAAAGCTAATTCAGAGGCTGGATTTCATAATTATTGTGAGGGTTATAGAGATGGTCAAAGAGAAACCTGTGTCATCTCCGCCATTTTGGCTCTGCCCCCAGAAGTCCAGATCTTAATCTCTTTTTTGACACTAGAAGGCAGCTGTTCTCTTCTCCCCTTCCCAGTTCTGCACTAAGGTAGATTAGTCCTTGGTCTTCGTTCCCTGGGAAGAAGGTAATGAAAACTACATATTAGAGGTCATTCAAGTTCATTCATTCTTTCTTTCTTTCTTTCTTTCAATAAGCATTGAGTGAGTACAATAAAAACAACAGATCCCAAGGGAGAAAAAAAGGTGAGTAAGAATTAGTCCTTATCTTCAAGGATTTTACAATCCAAAATGGAAGAGAATACCTTTGTACAAACACCATAAGTATATCGTAAAATAGAGTGATAAAGGAAAGATAGAATGTGGTATGGGCAAAATGAGGTAAAGAATTATACAAGTATTTTTGAGACCAATGGCTCATAGTAGTCTGGATAGAAAATGCTGAGACTTACCTTAGGACCAGATTTTTGAATATTGTAGAACTAGTCTCATCTCTCTGTCCTTTATTAAATTAGAAGATGCAAAAATGTATACACCTTGAATTAATCTTAAGTGTAGAAACTGAATAGAAGTCTACAGTTACATGCAGGGTGAGGTGAGATGAAGAGAGGGAGGCAATATAAGGATGTCAAAAAAGGAAAAATTTATTTTAAAAATTTTTATATATTTCTCTTTCAACCATTTACAAGTTAATGTTTGTGAAAATAAATTTAGTTTAATATTACTTAACTCTTCTGCCTGGTCCTACATAACATTCCAATAAATTAAAAATGTATAAAATGTATGAAGTATCTAAATGCCACTTCCCCAAATGAATGATGAAGAACACTTTAATTGCATTGATAATTCTGTTGCCTATATTTTTTTAAGTGTGGCTCCATCAAATGTTTTGTAATTCAAATTTTAGAGATTTGACTTAACTTCTAACTAGAGTCTACATTGAAGGAGACTTCATCTAAACAAATGTCTCCTACAGTTTTTAAAATAGCATGAGGACCTCAGAATGAATAAAGATATATTATTTACATCTGCAACAATCCCTAGCCATTCCTGTATTGTGTGGTGTATTTTTTCAGAAGTTTTATTAAGGCCATTTGTTTTTATACTAGTCATATCCAAATATGCCCCTTACTCATACAACTGAAAAGTCCCTTGCAACAACAACAACAAAAAAAAATAGTAAATTAAAACAAAAAAACAAAGTATTATCTGTGAAAACACATGCAACATTTTATATATACAGCTTCCCTTCCTGTCACCCTACCTCCATTTCTCTACTGATAAGTATTTTTCAATCAAAGAATCAAGAAGTATTTATTAAACTCTTACTGTAAATCAGGCACCATACTAAAAGCTGAAAATGCAAACTCAAAACAGTCTCTGTCTTCAAGGACAGAGTAATCCAGTAGATAGAGTTCTACATCTAGAGTCAGGAAGATCTGAGTTCAAATTTCACATCAGACACTTAATAGCTGAGCAAGTTACTTAACCTCTGCCTCAGTTTCTTCATCTGTAAAATGCAGGTAATAATAGCATCTACCTTCCAGGTTGCTTGTGAAGATTAAGTAAGATAATAATTCTAAAAGTACTTTGCCCAGTATCTGGCACATTATAAGTGCAATATAAGTATTTGTTATTGTCATATGATATTATAATGCAGAAAATCAACATGTACATAAATAGACATATGTGGAACACATAGCTGATAGCAAGTAACTTTGAAGGGAAGAGCACTAGAACCAGAAAGACTGTACACCATGAAGTCCGAGAGACAGAAATAAAGAAAGAAAATATCCCAGTTATGGGGGTGGGGGTGGGGAGAACAACAAATGTAGAGGTATATAGAAAAGACATGGAGTGTCATATATATATATACCAGCATAATTAGACAATAGAATGCATGAAGTGGGATGTAAACATGCAAGAAGATTGGAAAAAATAGGAAGGAGACAGTTTGTGAAAAGCTTTAAATGCAAAATAGGAGTATTAATTTGATCCTTCCAGTAAAAAGATATCAGTGGAGTTTGATTGGAGATAGGAGGAGAGTAGTGTGACATAATCAGTCTGGTGCCTAAGAAAACCATATTTTTTTGGTAGCTGAGTGGAGCATGAATTGGAGATCAAATCTTGAAGTCAAGACCAATTAAAAGGTTATTGCAATAATCAAGTAAGAATTGATTCAGGTCCAAACTGGAGATGATGGCTGTATAAATAGAGAAGAGATATGGGAGAGATGTAGAGATAGAAAGATTAAGATTTGGCAACTATTTGATAATTTGTAAGAGAAGGTGGGGAATTAAAGAAAATAATGGCTTTGTAAACCTGTATGAGTGGAAAGATGGTGGTGTCTTTGATATCAGGGAAATTCAGAAGAGGGATAGGTTTGAGTGGGAAAATGAGTTCTGTTTTGGATCTGTGGAGACTGAGATGCCTTTGAGCCATTGAGGTTGAAATGTCCAACAAGCAATTTGTGATCCAGAAATGGAACTTAAGAGAGAAACTATATCTGGAAACAGACTTGGCAGTTATCTACACTGAAATGATAACTAACTCATAGGATCTGATGAAATCAGTTAATTAGAGAATGTAGAGAGAAAAGAGAATAGAACATGGGAGAAAGCCTTAGAATATACCCACAGTTCAGAGATATGATACAGAAGATGATCCAGCAAAGGAGATTAGGAAAGAATGGTCAGATAAATGGATGGCAAAGAGAAAGCACTGTCACAAAAACAGACTATCTAAGAGAAGAGAATGGTCAAAAATATCAAATACTTCAAAAAGACCAAAAAGGATGAAAACAGAATAGACTTGGTTAGTTGTCTTTCATTCTTTTAGAGGATCAAAATGACATCACTATGTTAGATTCAAGTTACAATGTAGCTAACTGTGACTGATCAGACCGATACAAACTCAGAATGCTTTACCATAAGTCAAGAACAAATAGTCCATATGAACATTTGAGGTGGATTTTCTCACTTTGTGCATCTCACATTTCTTTTGAGCTACTTCAATTTAGTTTTGCTCAAAGAGCCCAGCACTTTCTCTGTGCTCATAGAGCAGTATCTATCATGTTATACAAATCAAGATTCTTAAGAGAAACCATGAGAGTGTCCTTGTATTTTTCTTTCTGACTACCATGTGAACACTTGCCCTGTGATATTCATAAAATAAGGTTTTTTGACAGGCTTATATTTGGCATTTGAACAATACAGCCGATCCAATAGAGTTGTGCTCTCTGACAGTAGAGTCTGAATGCTTGACAATTTAGTTTGAAAAAGAACCTTAGTGTCTGATATCTTTTTCTATCAGGTGATCCCCAGAATCTTCCTAAGACAATTCTAATGGAAGCAATTCAGTTTCCTGACTTGGTGCTGATACACTGCCCAGGTCTCACAGGCAAACAATCAGCATAACACCTCTCTAGACTTTCAATTTTGTAATCTACTTGCTTCTGTCCCACACTTTTCTTTAGAACTTCCCACACATTGAGTTAACTCTGGCAATGTGTGTTTCAACCTTATTATCAATGTGGACATCCCTGGGAAGTATACTGTCAAAGAAAGTGAACTTATCTACAGCATTTAAAACTTCTCTATTTGTTATAACCAATGGTGTGTGAGTGGCTGATGAAGTATCTGTGTAATCTTGGCATTAACTGTTAAGCCAAAATTAGCACAAATTGCAAAGCATTAATCCATACTTTGTTGCATCTTAGGTTCAGAGGATGCATTGAGTGCATAATCATCTTCAAATAAAAAAAATCACAGACCAATACTTACTCCACTTTAGTTTTGGCTCATACCCTTTTCAAGTTGAAGAATTTACTATAAGTGTGGGATGCTAATCCACATTGAAGGATTTTAACAACATGGCTGAAAACATCATGCTAAAAAGCCTGAGAGCAAGCAAACAGCCTTGTTTACTCCATTGGTGACTGAGAAAGTTTGAACATTGTCCATTATCCAAAACCCAGACAATCATGCCATCATGAAATTGGTAATGACCAATTTTTGGACAACCAAATTTTTCCATAATTTTCCATAAGTCTTAAAACTAGCAGTGTCAAAGGCTTCAATTGGATCTACAAATGTTATATACAGACTTCTGTTCTTCTCCTGGAGTTGTCAAGCAGCAAACACCATGTTGAATGTTTTTTGGCTTTTTCTGAAGTCACACTGACTCTCAGATAAATGATTATCTTCCAGGTGAAGGATCAGCCTATTAAAGAGGATTCTAGCAAGAATATTGCAAGTAATCACTAAGAAAGAGACTTCTCTCCTCTTCTCTCCTCCCCCCCCCCCTTCCTCTTGATTGTCACAGGGCAATCTATTCCCTTTTCCTTTATAGAGATGGACAATGGAAATGACTTGAATCCTGGGGAATAACTTCTTGCCATATAACCTGGAAAGTTTCATTCAGTTGTTATGTGAGCAACACACACACACACCATGTAAATCTCAGCTAGAATAGAATTAACACCAGATGTTTTTCCACATGACAGGAACCTAATAGCATTCAAAATCTCTTCTTTAGTTGGGACTTCAACTAGGGAGGGATTGACTTCAACTTGAGGTAAATGGTCAGTGGTCTTAGCATCGATTGATGATAGTCTGTTGAGAACACTATGGAAATGTTCTGCTCATTCTCTAGGATCGTGTCCTTATCACTAATCAGTGTGGCTCCATAAACACTAAGTAGCTGCATTATAGATCTTTGGCCCATAAATAACTTTCAGGGCTTCATAAAAGGGCATTGAAATATTACTCTCAACATAAAATTAAATGTCTTCTGTCTTCTTACTGAGTCAAGAATCTTGCATATCTTTAAGCTACACTTGTACTTAACTTTTGATGAAATTAAAAGCTGCCTTCTTAAAGATGAATGAACCATTCTTCTGGTACACCTTATGAAATTCTCATTTTTCACTTATTAGGACCTAAATTTTCCCATCATTTTCATTGAACCAATCTTGATGTTGGCTAGTATTCTGACCTAAATGAGCAAATGTAGTGCTGTATACCATATCTCTGAAACCTGTTCACTCCTTTTCTGCTCCACTATTGTCAACTGTATGTTGATTCAACTTTCCCTCTAAGTGAGCAACAAATTATTCCCATTCAGAGAAGCACTCTAATCTGTTGATATTAATTTTCCTCGTAGTCTTTTTGCCTTAGGGCCACTACTTTTGTTGAATGTGAATATTTAGCTTGGAGAGAATAAGTTTATGATCCATCCAGCATTCTGCGCCACACATTGACTTTGTCATTCTCACATATTGTCTGTCTCTTCTCTTTACAATCATTTAATCTACTAAATGCCAATGTTTGCTGTGACAAAGTTTGATTGCATGTAGATAAATGAAAGACAATGATGATGATGAGAAGGTCATGAGATGTACAAGTTTTCAGTAGTAAGAAACTATTGTGGTTGCTATTTCTAACTTCATTCCCACTATGGACTCCCTGCCATGTCTGGTAGTCTGAACCTACTCTAGCATTAAAGTCATCCAGAATTATAAACTTGTTTTCTTTTGGCACATTGATGATGAGGGTTTCCAAGTATTCATAACATTTTTCTTTGATCTCAATCAGGGGTCAGCATGGTGGGAGTATAGGCACTTATGATGGTGGTATGGCATTTTCTTGCAAGTGGCAATTACATTGTCATGAGCCTGTCATTTACTCCTTTTGGTAGGCATACAGGTTTGTTGACTAGATTAGCTTTGATTGCAAAACCTACAACAGCTTCATGGTGTTCCCCTTCTCTGCAACCACTCTAGAAAAACAAGTATCCAGCTCCAACTCCAGTTCCTTTTCTTTCATTTGCCAACCATGTCATTCAGGACTGTTATTTGGGTGTGATACCTCTTGCAACAAAAGTTCTTTGTTTTTCAGGTCTACTAGATTTTGGGTTATCTATAAGTTGGGATGCATGTCTATTTCATGCATCAACGATTAGTGGAATCAATTTTGCAGATGTTATTGTTCATTCTTTTGTGTTTCGACCACAGGGAGGGATCCCTACCTACTATAGTAATCAAGCCAGGGTTGGGTAAGCTTACAATTTTAGGGCACCTTTTCTAGCACCTTCCTCACACCAGGACATGAACAGTGTGATCCTTAAAAGGATGCTCAGGTATCCAAGGTGCCAAATCTCACTGCTTCTTTCACTCTATTCCCTGGGTCACCTGTATACAGGATTGTAACTATAACTCCCAGTGCATTTGCACCTGCTGCTTCATCACTTGTTAGTAGCCACAGGACTTTGGAATAGACAGAAAAGATAAAATGGTATGGGTGATTTTTTTTAATTCATGTGTAAATTTTATTTAAGTAAGGCAGATTGCACTAAGTCATTGCCTCACTTTCTCTTTTAGGCTCTTCACTGTCCACTGGGAGGACAGAATCAAGATGACTGGAATTGGCTTGTCTTGGTTTCTAACTGTTTTGGTTTCTAACTTGGTTTCTAACTAACCTCTACATATTCCACAGCACCTGTGTCAAATAACTTCAAGGCCATTGGGACAAATTGTTCTCATCCGTCCATTCCACAAGGGAAGCCTTTACATGGTTGGGGTAGACACCCTTTCAATTCACCAACAGGGTAAGATTTTTGGGTTACCCTTAATCTGTTTTTGTCCATTTGCCAAAATTGTTTACCTGGAATGTGGCTGTTGTGCATGTTACAGCTTCTTGGAGCCATAAATGAGAGTTAGGCTGATCTAGTAGACAACCAAGGTGGAAAGCAGCCCTGAATGGGACTCTTCAGCCCTTACCCCACAGATTCTAGTCTTCCCTGAACACATCCTATGTCCCAAGAGAACAGAATAGACTACTGGCTTTGCCAATGAAGAGACTATTTATAGTTTTGGAGGGAGAAGTTTCAGTTGAGTGATGAGATCAAGAGGCAGACTGAAAAATTTAGGAAAAAATGACAGGAGATAATGTGGAGAAAAAATGTAGATGACTTTTTAAAAAATTTGGTTGAGGAGGGAGGAAAGATATACTGTGTAGATGATAGATAGTAGGGATGTTAGACTTTAGAGCGCTGTTTTTGCTTTGTTTTGTTTTGGGATAGAGAGACTAAAGTGTTTTCTCACCTATTTTCTGGGTTCAAGATAGGTCATTTTTCTTTTTAAAAAATTATTTATTTCATGAAATATTTCCCAATTACATGGAAAAAGTTAAGATTCATTTTTTTTAATTTTGAGTTTCAAATTCCTTCTCTCTTTCCTGCTCTTCCCTTCTCCTTGGAAAGGCAAGCCATTTGATAACAATTACACATGTGAAGTCATGCAAAACCTATTTCCATATTTGCCATGTTATGAAAGAAAACATAGAAAAACAGGAAATATTAAAAAGTACACAAATTATGCTTCAATCTACATTTAGAGATCATCAATTCTGACTCTGAAGGTGGAAAGCATTTTCATCCTGGGTCTATTGGAATTATTGTGGATCACTGTCTCGATTAGAATAGCTAAGCTAAGTCTTTCACAGTTGATCATCTTTATAATATTGCTGTTACTGTGTACGATGTTCTCCTGTTTCTGCTCACTTCACTTTACATGGGTTCATAAAACTTTTTTATTTTATCTACATAAAGTGCTCTTCTCATCATTTCTTATAGCACAATAGTATTCCCTGAGGTAGGTCATTTTCAATTTATCTAAGTTTGCCTATCTTTTGGTAATCATTGTATATATTGTAATTTTATAATCATTGTATATATTGTTCTCTTCATTCTATTTTTTTCACTCTGTCACTTCAAACAATTCTTCCTATGTTTCTTTGAATTTCTCATTGATTTTTCTAGTGACATAATAATAAGCTCAAGGTAAATGAACACCTCAACCCCCAAATAACCTTAATTGTTCATTTGGTAACTGCTGAATATCTAATACTATATTGTTTGATTACTGGGCTGGCTGTTGGGCTATTAATATCTATCTCCTGACCAAAAGCATAATTGTGCATCAGTCTTAAGATTATTCTTAATCCTTTTGGGTCAATCTTTTTTATAGTTATAATGGATCTCAACTTATTAGCAAATACTACCAACTTAAGTATTTAAATTTAATATTATAAAAAAAAGATTCCCTGCTTCTTTTTTCCCCCTTCTGAATTTCCTTCTGCTGTCTTCAGGGCAGTTAAAATGCTCCATTGATGCTTTCCCCCCCTCTTTTTGCACATCTGTAACTATTCACCCAATCCTACACATAACTCTTCCAACAGAATAAAATTTTCCATTATAATATATAAGTAGAGTTAACCCTCCCCCCCAAAAAAATTCATGCATCTGAAAATGGATGTCTCTTTCTGGACCTCTAATCTAACACTTCTCTGCCAATAGAT
The DNA here is from genome assembly GCF_016432865.1 of Antechinus flavipes. NCBI lineage: Eukaryota > Metazoa > Chordata > Mammalia > Dasyuromorphia > Dasyuridae > Antechinus > Antechinus flavipes. The sequence goes on from NC_067398.1 coordinate 510,906,978, forward strand.
GAGAATCATGTAAAATCATCAGTCTTCTGAAAGCATTATTGATCATTGCTATTTTTTATCTGCCTCTTCCAAGCAGAATTTAGACTTAGGCCCCCCAAAAGATTCATGACACCAATAGGGAAAATCTCAATAACCTAAATGCACTGACTGATAGGTACTGTGGCTGATAGAGAGTCTGAGACATCTGATGTTAGATTCTAGGACTTCTTTTTTTTTATAAATGGGTGTTTCTCTTCTAGCTTGCAGAAGTTTTGTTCTCATCTCTGGTCCTACAATTCTACTGCTCCATTCCTAGATTGTTGGTTGTCACCATTTATCTGGAGCTCTGTCTTTTTCTGTAGCAGTCGAAATTCATTTTTTTTTTACCTCTTCTTCATTCCTATCAACATATGTACTCTCTCTCTCTTCTCTCTCTCTCTCTCTTCTCTCTCTCTCTTTCTTTCTCTCTCTCTCTTTCTCTCTCTCTCTCTCTCTTTCTCTCTCTCTCTCTTTCTCTCTCTCTCTCTCTTTGTTTCTCTCTCTCTGTCTCTGTCTCTCTCTCTCTCTCTCTCTTTCTCTCTCTGTCTTTCTTCTCTCCCTCCTTCCCTTTCTCCCTCCCTCCCTTCCTTCCTCCCTCCCTTATCCCTCATAGAGAGGAAGAGGGAAGGGAAAGAGAAGCAAGAATGAGCCAACTGCTACCAGATTTACATGCTTGTAACAACAATGATAACAGCAAAAGAATAATTCCAAGTTGAGAAGAGTGTCTTTGGGAACAGGGATTTCAAATGTCCCTCCAAAAATCTTGCACAAAAGATGCTAGCTTCTCTATCAATATTACAGGCTTTGAATATTTGCTGAGTTACAGACATGATATTTGTTGTGTATTTTAAGAATTAACAGCTCAGTTTGGAAAGACTCCTCACTAGAAGGGTGGCCACCAAATGAAGATTATTTTTGTTGTCCTCAGGTAAAGGAACACTTCAACCCCCCAATTCATGAATGCCATTTTCTGACTCAGAAAGGGATCACAGTATTAATATCTCTAGTATTTCTATTTTACTTTAAGCACTTTACTTATATTAACTCATTTGAACCTCATAACAATATTATGAAGTAAGTGCTATTATCATCATGTTTTACAGACGAAGTTAGAATCTAGAGGAAATTTAGAGATCAACTAGTCTCACTTAACAATGAATAGATGGAACAGAGAAGGGATATTACCTGCATCAGAGCATGGTGGACCCACACCAGTGAAAATCATAGATCCATAAAACTTTCTAACAGCACTACTGTGGCTACGTATTCTTCCTTGTGAATCTACTTTATTTCACATTTTTAAAAAATTCATTTTTTTGCATACTAAGTTCTCATTTACTACCATGCCACGGGGCAGCTACATGGGACAGTAGATGGAGTACCAGGCTTGGAGTCAGGAATAATCATCATCCTTAATTCAAACTTGTCTTCAGACACATACTAATTGTGTGACCCTCAGCAAGTTACTTAATTCTGTATGCCTCGGGTCCTTATCTATAAAAATGAACTGGAGGAAGAAATGGCAAACCACTCAGTGTCTTTGCCAAGAAAAACCCCAAACAGTGTCACACAGTTTGAAATATGGCTGAACTATATCATGAATTTTTGTGTCCTGATTTCTTTTGAGATATCTTTTTCTTTTGATGAATTTCCTCTTTTGGTTTTGAAACAATCTGTTCCTTTTCAATTAGTATCAACTTAGTGTGACAAAAGGAACTCAGTTATGGGATTGATTTGACCATGAATCTTATAATGATTCCTGGGCATTTTATGAGCTTTGTTCACCTAATTATGTTCACTAAAGAGAGAATCTACATCTCAGCTCTTATGTTCTCCATTATTCTTTGAATTTTTGAACATAACTGCAAGAATTCAGCACTATTTGAAAGCTTCAGTATCATTCTGTTGCAGCTTAGACCCTTGACAACTCCACCAGTTTCAACTTAAAAGAAAGCATTTTAATATAGTATTTTTAAAATATGTGGTTGGTTGGTTGGTTGGTTTTTGCACATGTGTATTCTTGATAGCTCAGGAAGTTTGAGAAGTATTCTCTTTTAAATTTTATTTTATTTTTAATTTGTGTAATAAAAGAAAAATTTATATAAAAATATTTTTAAAGATTATTGTTCATGAAACTACAAATCTATTATTTACAATTTGCTATTCCTTTTAAATATATAATAAAATTATTATATAAATTTCTTTCTTTTTCTTTTTTCTTCCCCCTCCCCATTAGATATTATATATACATATATATATATAAATCTCTGCATATATGTAAATTTTTCTGTATATCATTTCTTTCTATAGATGTAGCTAGCTTCTTTCTTCATATGTCTTTTGTAGCTAATTTGGTTATAATAGTCAAAATTACTTATTCACTGAAAGTCATTCTTAAATTGAATGTTCTCTTGGTTCTCCTCATTTCACTTTTCATTTTTTCATGCAAGTCTTCACATTTTTTTTCCAAGATTCACCAAATTTTACAAATTTTAGAACATATAAGTTTTTCTCCTTTTACCCTAATCATCTTTGGAAATAGACCTAGTAGTGGTATTGCTAGTTTTATACTTTAATATTTTTTAATAACTCTTTGGGCATAATTTCAGATTGCTCTCTAAAATGGTTGAAGCAGTTCACAATTCCACTAAGGAATTAGTGTTCCAATTTTTCCACAATTTTGTCAATACTTGTTGCTTTCCCCTTCAATCATTTTAGCTAATCTTTAGTAATCTAGTAGTAATGTTTTTTTTTTCATATGACTATAAATTGTCTTTATTTCTCCATTGGAAAACTGCTTTTTCATATCCTTTAACTATTTTTCAATTGGGGAATGACTTGTACTTTTATAGATTTGACAAAGTTCTTGAAAAGTGTTTTTGAAGTAGATTTGAAGATTTGAACCTTCTACTTATATGATTTTGTGGGGTTCTCCATATCAAGCAAATACCTGTATGACTCCTGGGAAAAGGAAGAACAGGCACTCCTCTTGAATCTATTTTCCTTCAGTTTTCTTTTTTTTCAGGGAAAGATGATGTAATCATTAATACATTTATATCTACATGTTGCTAGGAATTGCAAATTAAATTGTTTCATTATAAAGGTCAGAAAATGTACTTTTGTAAATATAATTTTCTTAAGCAACATCAACCATTATGAGTTTGTTTTTAATCTGTTTTGTCCCTAAAAGGCTTAATTTCCTTCACTTTCTAAAAAGTAGATCATCAATACCATTATTACAAAAGTATATACTCCTAGAATTAGAAGAAAATTAAGATCACCACTGGTCTAAGAGGAAGCTGAGATTTAGAGATTAAATCATAAGTAAAAAATAATGGCACTCTCTAATAAGGTTATATGAGAATCAAAAGCAACAACCAGTAAAAAATGTCATTCTTCTCAACTGGTTAGCATTAAACAACATAATTTGCCATACTCAAATGAATTTAATAAAAAATCTGAGATCAAGCAGAGAGAACATATTTTTTTCTGTGTCATTTTTACTTGAATTTAGGAATATATGGGACTAGAGGTCCCTTCTATTCCAGGTATAGGTTCTCCTAGAAAAGGGACTCTGGGTCTAAGTTCAAGCAGAGTCAGCTTCATCCTAAGGAACTTTGATTCTAAAGATAAGGGATAAGACTTTTCTCAACCTTTCCAACTCATTAGGCTTCTTTCTTATGAAAAGGCTCAAATATAGCTCATGAGATGGTTCTCTCCTAAAAGGAATTAAAGAATCCTTTCTACAATGGATTCACTATACAAAGTAACAGAAATAATATAGAACCATTTAAAATTTTTCTTCCACCACAAAAAAAAAGGTTAAAACACAAAAGAATTATAAGTGCTGATTAAATAATTATTAATTCATGAAACAACAGTTCAAGAACTCTGTAATAACCTCTTGGGAAGTAAAAGTTCGGAGGATACTTTGTAGTACTGATGATTCACTCAACAAATACTTCACTTTCATCTCAGATCTATTCTGTCCAAGCATCTCATAAAATCCTGCTTTTCTGACCATTCAGACATGTCTTAGGTTTTCCTAGTCCTTTCAGTCTTTTCATAGCCCCTTGGTGGGTATGGTCATTTTCTTCTCCAAGAAAGTTATTGATGCATGAAGTAATTAGGCTGGAGTCAGGAAGGCCTGAATTCATATGTGGCCTCAAGTTGACAGGCCATATCATTCTAGACAAGTCAGTAAACTTTTGCTTAGCTCAATTTCTTCAACTGTGACATGAGGATATTAATAATACCTATCTCATAGGCTTTTTGTGAGGATCAAATTTGTAAAGTGCTTAACACAGTGACTGGCACACATTAAATGCTTAATAAATGCTTATTTCCTTTCTTTTCTCTCTCCAGACTCAGATTCTTCAATTTTAAAACCAAGAGTTTAAACTAGTGACTTCCAAAGTCTTCACCTCTAATCTATCATCTCTAAGACTTTTTCTCCAAAAAACTAAGAAACAAACAAACTACACAGCTTCAGTTCATTCAACTTATTTTTACCTGGCATGTTCTTAAGTTCCCTCATCCCACCAGATTGTTTTGATTCTTTTTAAATATCATTCCTAATACAAAACTACCAGAATTGATGACAATTATCCAGATGTGTTCTGTCTCGGTCAGAGCCCTGAAGGGCTGTCACTACCTTCCTTCTAGATATTGTGGCTTCTATTAATGTAGGATAAGATTAAATTAACTCTTTGGTTTCCATGTCACACTGTTTGACTCATATTGAACTTACAATCCACTTAGTCTATATCTTTTTCTTATAAAATATTGATTTGCTCTTTCTCCCTATTTTATAACCAATTTTAGGATTTTGTATTTATCCTTCTTAAATCTGATGTTCTTAGTTTTGTTCATTATTCTAACCTGACTAGTCATCCTAACGTTAGCTAGTTTTCTAACATAAGCATGTCACCTTTGACTTCATCTAGGTAGCAGCACATACTGATAACCCATAAGGAAAATAAAACAATTGTAAAAGGATGTACACTGTTAGACTAACTTGAACTTGTCTCACAATTAAGAAAAAGAAAACATTCAATGTATATTTTTATGATTGTATTTTGGCCATTAGCCTCTTCTGAATATATCATTAATATTGAAAAGATATGTGATGTTGTTTGAAGGTTGTTTGAAGGGTATGTGAATGCAAATTGAGGCATTTGATTTACATCAAATCATAGATGTAGAGCTAGTTGAGACATTAAAGGTTACTCAGTCCAGTCCCTTTATTTTAGGAAAGGACCTGAATTCAAAGAGGTTCAGTCCCTTAGCTAAATGGTATCACTTAATAAATTGAGATCCAGAGGAATTATATTAAGGTCACATATGGAGTACCTGGCAGAGTGGAACAATGATCAGACAGTAGAATGTCCACTGGATTTGGATCAGAAGACTTGCTTGATCTAGAGCAAGTCCTATAACCTTTTGTTTCCTTTTCATCAAACGAGAGGTTTGAATTATCTAGTTCCTTAGATAACCCTTTAAAAACCTTCCAATTCTAAATATGTGCTTCCCTGTACCATATGAAGTAGAGATTGCAACCAAGGTCTTTGTACAGTATATACTGTACATAGGAAGGCATCGACCTTAGTTTGTGTGTATCTTTTTGTAGAGGCAAAGGAGATATAAGTAGACGAGCAGAAAAAGAGGTAGTAGCCAGTTTATGCGACGAATATGGTAAAAAAAAAAAAAAATCTATGCATGTTAGTCTTCAGCATCCAGCTTTGCATCTTTAATTTTCTTTACAAACCACTGTTCATTCTCGTGATCTTTTCGTCCTTTTGAAGTGAGACCACAGCTCAGGAACTGCATTCAGGTGGTATCCGAGGTAGAGGACAGGGGGTGGAGAGGGAGAACCTCAGGGGCCGCCAATAGCTACGGTCCACTGCTGCGCGCTCTTCTTGGGCAGCGGTATTTACGGTAAAGGAGGGGGCGGGAGAGGGGGAGGGGGGACCGCCAGAGCTGTCCGTTCTCCCTCCGTGTCAGGTGATCTCGAGCTAGGAGCCGAGCCCAGCCGAGCCTTGTAGCTGCCGCTGCTCCTGCTGCCGAAGGAAAATGCAAAATGGCACATTGGGGATGTGAGGGATTCTGCCACTCGCTTTCGCGGCCCAGATCCACTGCATCCTCTCTCCGCAGTTCGCGGGCAGGCATGCGGCTGTAGGTCCCTGCCGGGTTGTCCCCGGGTATCCTAGCCAAAGTGGTGGTGATTCGGCAGCGGCTGCTGCCGGAGCAGGGGGGGTGGGGGGGAGACCGACGAGAGAAGGTGTTTCCTCTCGGTTCCCCCCCACCCCGAACCCCCTTCCCCTGCCTCCTCCTCCTCTTCCTCCTTTTCCTCTTCCCCCTCCCCCTCCCCTGCCTCCTCCCCCTCTTCTGCCTTCTCCTCCTTCTCCTCCTCCTCCTCCTCCCCTTTTACCTCCTCCTCCTCCTCCTCTGGCTCCCCACACCCCGCTCCATAGTGAAACATGGGACTGTGCTACAGTCTGCGGCCACGGCTCTTTGGGGATCCCAGCGGCTCCACTTCCAATGCCACGACCTCGGAATCGGAGCCGCCGCCGCCACCGCAGCAGCAGCAGCAGCAACAGCTGCCCCAGCAGCAACCGGACCGCACCGCCCTGCCACCCCTAAGCTCCGGGGAGCATCGCCGTCCCGGGGACCCACGGACAGCGGCTGCAATCAGGGTTGGGAGTGGAGAAGGTGGTGGTGGTAGCAGCAACGGTGGAGGTTGCGTGGGGGAAGCGGCGGTGTCAACAGCAGCTGCAGGGTCGCTCAGCCGCGGGGACGTCGCGGGCAAGCAGCTGTGCGGCGGGGACCGGGACGGAGCGCTAGTCCTGCAGAACGGTGGCGGTGGCAGCGGCAGCGCTGGGAATGGGGCGGCGGAACGGCAGCAGAAGCACCCGCAGCAGCCCAAGCAGCAGCCGCCGAAGCAGCAGAAGCAGCAGCAGCCTTCGAAGCAGCAGCAACAGAAACAGCAGCAGCAGAAACAGCAGCAGCAGAAACAGCAGCAGCAGAAGCACGGCAAGCAGAAGCAGCAGCCGCTCAAGCAGCACTGGGACAAACTGCGCGTGGAGGAACGTGAGGCCGAGAGGGAAGCGAAGAAAGTGAGCAAGAGCATCGACCGGGCGCTCAAGGAGCAGAAAAGGGAGTACAAACAGACTCACAGACTTCTCTTACTGGGTAGGTACCCGAGAGACATCCTAGCCGCGGCGGGAAGAGGGAGCTCTCCTCTCCCTCCTCCCAGCTGTCATCCCTCCTCCTTCCCCATCCCGTCCTTTCCCCCTCCTTCTTTTTAACGCTTTGGTTCTAGGGTGGTCTTGTCTCTCAGGTCTTGCCCCTTTTTCCTCCATCTTCTTTTCCTGGACTTTATGGAGCAGCGAGTGGTTTTTGCGCGTTTGTGGATGACAGGGAAGCGTGAGTTTCTGCGCGTACTCGGGTCATAGCTGCTCCACCCAGGCGCGAAGCGATACTAGTAAGGCTAGACTATAGAGCTTCAGGTTTATTTCAAGTGTGAGAACCTAGCTATAGAACTTGTGTGAGTAAATTGTTCCGTATCCTGAGAAATCAACTGGCTCTTTTCGCAGAGACAGGTACAAGGCTGTTTAAGAATCCCTTACGTCTCCAGCCTTCTAGTTGGTCGGTGGCTGGTAGTGTAACAGTGAATCTATAGAAGGATGTCCTTGGAGGATACATGTCAGAGGGGGAAGCTAGATAAATGGATATGGGTCTCTGAGCCCTCTTTAACATTATTTTTGAAAACATTTGAGACTGTTGGCTCTTTTGGGGAGATATTGTGTAATTTTTGCTACTGCCTCTTGTTATTTAATTAATGTGCCTCTCCAGAGATTCTTCCCCCAGTTGATTCATTTGCAGCGACTTGAAATCCACAGGGATACCTAATTCAAGCATCTCATTTCCTGTAAAGAGGGGGATAGTCCTGCTGCAGTTTGTTTTAAGTGGACAAAGGAAAGGGTTTGTTTTTTTTAAGCCTTTTAGCTTAACCACAAAGCTTTCATTTCAATCACAGTGCTAAAGCAAAGACTCCAATAGGTGTGCTTTGTTTGTTTTTGGTGGTGTTTTTTGTTTTGTCATTTTATTACCCACTTAGAATCTGGCTTGCATTCCTTCCTATATAGACTATTTATATTTCACCTTACAGCAAGAGTATTCATACTGTCACTGTTCTTATGAATCTGGATGTAAAAAAAGAAAAGTAAAGAAATACATTGTGACAGCTTTTTCAGTGTGATAAATATATGTGGCTGGTTGCCAGTACAGTATCACTGAAACTCCTAAAAATAAACTATAGGGTCCATTATGATCACCTGGAAATCTGAACTACAGCACATACAACAGTGTTTCTAATATCTGGTAATTGGGAAGCATCCTAATACCTGTTGCATTTCAAAATTAGACATTTTCAAAGACAAACTTTTAAAAATAATAGTCTTATGTACAATTCAGTAGGTTATATAAAAGATGTACTTTTTCATTGCTCTTTGCTTTAAAAATGGATAGGCAGAGTATGTTGGTTTCAATAAGATGTTCAGAACTTAAGAGATGTGAACCATAAATGTGTTTATTATATATTATAAAGAATAGAAATTGTGTTGATGATCTTCTACTTGAAGTGTCTATTGATTTCCTTCTCTGTAATTCTTAGTAAGAAAACTTATTGTTGTTATTGTTTTCAGGTTTAAATATGTTGGAAATATGCCAAAGGACACTTGGAAATGTACTTAAAATCCTGCTTTATTTAACTGTCAGATGAGTAATTTTGTTAAAAAAATTTTTTCAAGTACCTTCTTCAAATTTTATATAGACTTTTTTTTGCCTGTTAACTAAAATTACTTTATGCAAAGACACATACTAAATAGTACATATATTCAAAGTTATAAACTTAGTTTATGACTAGTTCATTAAAATAATTAATATTTAGTATTTTTGCAGGCCATTTAACACATTCAGTTTCTCACTAATGTCAGTTTACATTTAATAGCTCTTATTAGTGTCTTATAAGTTCATCTTTGAAGTTCAGAGAAATCTGGAATTATGAGTACATGCACATACCATACACACACACACATACACATACACACATACCCATCTCTTTGAAAGGTGGGTTTTGGCTATTATAAGTTCGCTGGACCCTGATAAGCCCTTCATTCGACTTTGGGTAGTTGGAATTCCTCAAATAATAATAGTTCATATTTATATAATGTTTTCAAATTTATGAAGTTTTTTGTTGTTGTTGTTTTCCCCCACAACCTTCTTATAAGCTGATCTGTATAAGTCTTATACTCCTTTGTTTATTTAGTTGTTATATAACTACTAAATGTCATTGCTGAAACTTGAATTCAGGTCTTTAAATTTCAAATTCATTGCACTTGGGCTCTTATAAGCTTATAAGAGCTCTTATATAAGCTCTTAGACATCAAAGTGCTGGTTCTTAATCCTCTTGGTTTTATAATGTAGTATAAGACCAGTGACTGGATAAGGTGGGCTAGAGGACCAACCAAACCACCTTTGGTGAATTTGTATGATTGTGAAAGGAAGATAGTAAGGTTCATGATATCTGCAAATTTTGCTTGTTTTCATGCAATTAAAACCTCTATCTTTTTAAGGATGTGGGAAAGCAAGAAAGTATTTGAAAGTGAAAAGTGAATAATTCATGGACACATCTTATTATAATTCATTTTGAGTTAAACTTTGCTTGAAAAAATTATTTTGCAACCCTACATAGCCTTTATAGCAAAACAACAAGCAAAAAGTTTGTAATTTGGGAGAAATACTTTTATTTGGAAATATTTTTGTTTCCATTATTAAAGCACGTATGTAATAGTGCTTTGGGTCACTTATATAAGTAGCTTGTATGACTCAAAAATGATCACCACATCTGACAGTCATTTTTAAAAAAAAATCTGTATCAGTACATGTTGAAATAGAAATAGACTTTGATTTTGGTGGAATTGGAACTGACTGAATTTGATTGAAGATTTTGAGGATTTTCTGAGTCTTTTAACTCCACCTTACACTCATTTCTATTGCCAATGTGGTTTTATGACATTTTCAATTGTCCTCACAGAAATGAGTTTAATTAGAATGGTGATTATTTCAGTCTTTGTGCTTGTATCCCTAGTGTTTTGCAAGCATAGTGTTTGGCCCATAATAGGAATTTAGTACATACTTGTGGGCTAATTAATTGAAGGATCCCAGTATTTTATTGCATTGAATTAGTGGTTATTTCAAGTTCAGATACTAGCTGGAAGGATCTTGAATGATTGCAGGGTTCTCCCCTCCCTCCTCCTTAGTCTCCAATTCTGGGAGCCTCAGGATCTCTTCAGATGTGTATGACTTTGGACCAACTCTGAACCTGGCAGAAAATATGGCAAGTTGAGATTGTCATCCTCTAGGTCCTCTACTTATTGTGTTTGTGGTTATTGTTGAGTTGTTTCAGTTATTTTTTTCAAAATCTTTGTGTACCCACTTGAGGTTTTCTTGGCAAGATACTGGAGGGGTTTGCCATTTCCTTTTGCAGTTCAATTTACAAATGAAACAGACTTAAGTGACTTGGCCAGGATCACACAGTTCTAATATTAGATTTGAAAACTCTCTGTGCTCACTTTAGTGAGCATATATGGGCCACTACTAACTCAAGGAAGACTGAATCCCAGTTGTAGGAATCTAAATATCCAGGGAGCCCAAGAGAAACAGAAGATTCTCCTCCATTTGTTTGCTAAAGTTAGTCAAACCAATCTGACTAATAGCAGATAGAGTCTTAGATTTAACTTTTCAGTCTGGAGGCTCCAAGAATAAAGTCAGCCAAGGGTAGATTTTGCAGGACGTTATTATGTTATCTGGGTTTTTCAACCTAGTTCTTTAAAACAGCTAATTAGGATTTATTAAGACTCAAGGGGGCAAAGGGATGTCTAAAAGCCAGATACATATCTATATTAGGTCATATTTACTAGTATTTGAATAGCTTACAGGCAGCCCCCCTTGGGAATTCCAGATAATCCAGTACAATAATTGTGCACAATTTTGGGGTGGGGGAGTTGCATTGTATGGAAATGGAATGTGATAACTTCAATTTTTTCAGAAGGAAAATGTACTGTCAGATGACTAATAATGAGATACTACAGCCATATGCTGTATAATTGTGTATAAAATAGAAACAATGTATTGTTCTTTTCAAGGAATATTTGAGAGGATCACTTATTAGAATTTACATAATTGTATTGGGGAGGGCAGAATAGAAGATTAGAAATCAGAGGAACTGAGTTTAATTGTCTGTTTTACTATTTATTAGCCTTGTGACCTTGGACAGGTCTTTTAAATTCTTATGATAGATGGCACATTAGAAACAGTGCTAAGCTTGGAGTCAGGAAAACTTGAATTCAAATCCAGCATGACCTTAGGCAAATCACTTAACCTATTTTCTCAGTTTCCACAACTATAAAATAGGGATGATAATAGCACCTTTTAGGAAGGATGATTGTGAGGATTAAATGAAATCATTAACATTAAAACACATTTTGGCATTCTGAAAACCAAAGTTAAGATATGGAATGGCATAGGAATGTATACTGTGTAGAATATAAAAAATATATCTTAGTCTATTGCAGAGATGTGTGTTACTATATATCTTGTTAAAATAACTAATGCATTTATGAATCAAATCTTACTTTTGTGTTTATTTCATGAAATAAGTGACATTCATATTCTTCATAGTAGTCTGTAACTATGAGTTGTTTGAAAGCAAAAACAAAACTTTAATCATCTAAAATTATTATTATGATTTTTACAGCACATCATGTTAGAGTGCAAAAAGAAATGTAACAGCAATGAAAGTCCTAATTTTTGTAATGTTTTGGCACCATAAGGAATTTTCAGTAAGAATTTGCTGTTATGGAATAGGCTTTCCCTACTTTCTCCTAAATGTCTGGTCAACTTGGTCTTTGCCTGCTGACTAAAGAAAATTAGGAAGTTAGTTAGTGTTGGGCTGACTCTTTTGATAACTGAAACTACTAGCTTTCGTATTTATCATCACTGATAACCTGGAAATTGTGGAGAAGTTTGTGAATGTTTTTATGAGTTGATGGATTGCTTTGTAATTCACCTGAGATTTGTGCAACAGCATGGCTAACATAATTGCTATCATCTCATCTCATCATTCCCCATAATTGAAAACAGTGACGCAATGCTACATGATGGTGATAATAATAAGAAATACATATTCTGGAGCTACTAGATGCATGCTATTGACTAAGCATTTGGGTTGCAATACTAAGTAAGCACTTTGAGGTTGAGATCCATGGTATCATGGGAAACTACACAAAGTAGAGGTATTCAGCAGATATTGGGTGTTGATGAGTACTAATGGGTAGCATATTAAAAGTGGCATATCCCAGGAAAACAATAATCTCTATATCCTTGGTGTTTCCATTCAAACACAGGCATCACAAATGTAAACTCATAAAGGATATATATAGTGTGTGTGTGTGTGTGTGTGTGTGTGTGTGTGTGTGTTTTAGATGTGGATATTCTTTAAGAGGTGTCATTTACTTTCTTTTAATTTTAGGCTGATAATTCAGTCAGTCAGCAAGGATATATTAAGTGCCTGCTAGGTGCTAGACACTGTGCTAAATACTCAAAAGAAAGGCAAAAAACAGTCCCTGCTCTCAAGGACTTGAGTCTATTGGGAATGGGGGAGTTGTCAATGAATTTATAGACTAATGTAGTCCCCAGGGATTAACTAGGGAAAAGGACACATTTAATGGGGGAACATAAGGAGAAATTACTTTCTTTTGTTATATCCTATTACTCAGGTAGATGAGCTATACTAGAGAGAGAGAAAAGAGAAAATAAGTAGTTCTGCTGTTGATCATTCCTTGTTTGCCTGAACAAAGTTTTTCATATACACAAGTCTTTACCCCAATTCTCATTGGTTCCTTCCTGAATGTATGGAGGGGAAGCTAAAGGAATATGGCACAGAATTAGGAGGAATAAGAGTAAAATGAAAGACAAAAAAATAAGAAAATAAAATTAAGGGTCTTGAGTATCTGTAGAAATGAATACTGGGCTACTACATGCTATTGCATCCTTTTTTTCTCAACTGATATCAGTGGAATAATAGACAGGGCACTGGATTTAGATTTGGGAAGATGCAAATTTAAATCCTACTTCACATAGTTATTAATGGCATGACCCTTGGCAAGTCATTTATCTTCTTTGTATCTTAATTTCCTCATCTATAAAATGAGAAGGTAAGACCTGATGGTTTCTACAATGCCTTCCTTGTCTAAATCTATGATTCTCTGAATACCATTCCCCTCATCCCCTTTGTATGAAAGATCTTTGGAGTAATACAATGGACTAGAAAGTACTATATTTCAAAAGAAAATACATGTGAGCACAACCATATCATTTTTTGGATCAAATTATGAAGAAATAGCATAAAAATACTAAAGCCAAATGATGAGAGAAACAAGTAAGGTCTTCTATATTCTTAGAATTTTTCCTTGATACATCACCTCAGAATTTTGATAAATGGTACCATTTTTCTCAAATAACATAATAGAAGCATGAGAATACTAGGTTATAAGTGTCTAGAAGGCAGTACTACTTGCATGTGCTTGCCTTCTAGATTTCTTAGGACATACTACATTGCAAGTAGATATTTTTAATAAACCTGTTTTTATCATTCAGTTGATGGCAAAAGAATAGAATATTAATTTTTTCTTCGGACATCATTATCAGCAGTTGAAAATTTTCCAGAATTGTACTTGAACAGTGTATCTTTTGCTGTTGTAGTAAACTCTTCTCCCCAAAAACCAACAAATAAGCAGTTTTTGTCTATATTGTCATCTTTCTGTAATATTGAAGTAGCTTCATTTGTTCACTTTAATCTTCAAATCCTACCCAAATTTTACCTTAAGAAATCTTCTTTGATTGTTCCAGCTGTAACACTCTGTCTGTTAAATGGTGATAATACTACTTACACATTTAACCCAGCCCATAGAGTCATTGTAAGAATTTAATGAGACTACATATGAAAACATTTTGGGTGCCATTAGTTTCTGGGAAGTTGCATCTTTAAACTCATAGAAATTCCCTCCCATGAATTTCTGTAATACTTATAGTAGTTGTTCTGTAATTTTCACCCCATTTGGGGTTTTCCTGGCAAAGACACTAAATGGTTTGCCATTTCCTTCTCCAGCTCATTTTACAGATGAGGAAACTGAGGCATATAAGGTTAAGTGACTTGTCCTGGGTCACAGAGCTAATAAGTGTCTGAGGCCAGATTAGAATTTATAAAAACAAGTCTTCCTGTCTCCAGACCTGGCATTCTGAGCCACCCAGCAGCCCAGTAGTACTTATAATAATTACCTTGCATTTTGACAACTTCATAGGATCATAGTTTTTTAACTAGAAAAGATCACCTCTTTTTGCTTATGAGGAAACTGAGGCTCCCAGATGTTGTAACCAGTATTTGAACCCAGGTTTTTTGACTTCCTAACCGGAACTATTCTGCTATACCACATCTCCTCTGGTTTGGTACAATCTTGAATTATTCTGTATCATTTTTTAATGTTATTTGCCTCTCCTGCCTTCACTAGACTAAATTACTTGTGGACAGGGATCATATGGGATCTTTATTTTCCCCTAATCAGTTTCATGTTTAGGGATTTGCTAATATTCAGTAAACTTTAAAATGTTTATAAAACACCTAAATAGGATTCTGCTCTTTAATGTCTTTATAAGATTTGTTTTAAAAGATATGATTAAACCTTTTAACAGAGTTCAGTTCAATGGACTTCTTTCCAAAATGGTATGTCATTTCTGCTTGGCTTCTCAGTGGTATAAATGAAACACTATCAATTGTGGCTCATTGGGATTGGCACAAAGTTGATTCTTACTAAAATGTATTGAGTAATATGCCAGTCTCTTCTTAATAATGATGAAACTTTTTTTTGTGGTATGAGACACAGATCCAGAATCATAAATCTTAAAAATTGCCACTGAAAAGCCAGAGGTGCCTGGATTCGTTGTGGCAGTCACAGCAGCAGTTTGTTGGGATAGCTTGTCACAGTGAGTTCTGGGGCTTGTCTTCCCAATTCAAGTTCTGGTAGCAAAATGAAAGATTACATGGCAGTAATAATTGGTTATATGTGAAATGTGGAAAAGAGTTATGGGACTTGGGTCCATTCTGTGATCAGCCATAGTGTAATGGAAAGAGCACTAGATTTGGAGTTGGAAAATCTGAGTATAAATTCTAAATCTGTCCCTTACTGCCTGTACATTCTTTGACAAGTCATTTAAACTCTCTGAACTGAAGTATTCTTATCTATAAAAATGAGTTAGTTGGTTTAGATAATCCCTAAGGTCACTTCTGGCTTTAACTCTTGCATAATGTGACTCTTCCATCTTGTTCTCCAATTCTCCAGTCCTCACTCCAACTCTCTGGTGTGTGTGTGTGTGTGTGTGTGTGTGTGTGTGTGTGTGTGTGTGTGTGTGTGTTTAGCCCCATGTCACCACCGCTCTTATATTAGCAGTATAGTGAATTCAAAGATTCAAGATAGTAGGACCCTGGAAAACAGAGACTTGGAATAAGTTAGTAGATGTTAAATTCTTACCTTTGTAGAACACCTTGGCTTTTGCAATGCTTCTTATATTGCTCTGTATAGATTCATCCCTAGGATTAGCATTTTAATCTGCAGATATTGTTTTCCATGTTCTCAAGCCAAAAAGTAGAGAATCTCCCCAAGAAAGTAATCAAGATGGTGAAGGACCTTGAGATCAAGTTATTTGAAGATTGATACAGGGATGTTTCCCTTAGAGAAGGCTAATCTTTTTTTTCCCCCTAAAGAGATTGGGGTTAAATGACTTGCCCAGGGTCACACAGCTAGAAAGTGTTAAGTATCTGAGATTAGATTTGAACTCAGATTTCCTCACTTCAGAACTGGTTCTCTATAAAATGCACCACCCAGTTGCCCCAGGAGAAGGCTAATCTTAAAGGGCACATGAAAGATTCAGTCTTTAAGAATGTTGGACTACATGACTTTCAAGATCCTTTTCACCTCTAACTCTAGGATCCTATGATCTTAAATATTCTAAAGGCTGTCATTTTGAAAGGGAGTGGAATGTCTTGTTTGGCATCAAAGGAGTGAAATATGAGCAATGGGGAAAAGTTATAGGAGGATATATTTTAACTTAGTTTAAGGAAGAAGTTTCTGACAAGTAGAATTATCCTACAAGGAGATACCTCAGCACAATAGAATGAGAATTGGAAGGGACCTCAGAAATCAATTGGTCCAATGGTTCAACCCAGTTCTTTTTCAGATGTAGAAACGGAGGGACTGAGACATTAAGTAATCTCAAGATCAGACAGGTAGTGAGAGACAGAACCATAGAAAATTTCCCCTTCCTACAGGTGTCCAAGATAGGCAATGATTTTGTAGGGTCATGCAGGGAACATTCTTCCCCTCCCATACATCTTGAGCTACATGGCCTATGAAGTCCTTTTTAATACTGACATTCTGTGGTTCTCAGAATGTTACTAAACAACTAATTCTTATCCTTCTGTGTCCTGAACTTATAATCACATGGGAAGGTCACGGCATCAAATTCAAGTTACTTTTATCAAATAAATGATCTGCACTGTCTACTACCATGTCTACTAGGCCTTTGTTGTTGTTTTAAACAGAATTATAAATTAATTCATACTTTGTAAACCCAAGAAAAACAACTCTAAAGAAGCATTTGACATACATCCTTAACATGATAGGTAGCAACATTCTAAGAGACTGGATCTAATGTTAGAAGAGCTGGATTCCAGTCCTATTTCTGCCGCTGCCTTTGTGATCCTGGTCAGACAACTTCATATATTCCACCTGTTAAATGGTGATAATACCACACATTTAACCCATCCCATAGAGTCATTGTAAGAATTTAATGAGACCACATATGAAATAGTTTCTAGAAGTTGCGTCTTTAAACTCATAGAAATGCATGGAAATATGTGGAGTAATTTGAGACCAAGTAACTAGTAGACCTGGAAGCAAGACTCTATGAACAATAATAATAGACTGTGCAAATTATGTTTATAGCTATTTAACAGAAGATATACTATATATATAAAATCAAGATTCAGTGGCCAGATACCAGAGCAGGGTAGGGACCAAGAGACAAACTGAACTAAAATTAAACCAATTGTGACATGGCAAAATGCTCTGGATTTGGAGCCAGAACAGAAACCTGATTTAAATACTGCCTCCAGGACTTAGTGATGTGAGCCTAGGTAGTGGCTTAATCTCTCTCACATTCCATTTTGTTATGTATAAAATGAAGATAATACTTTTACTTTCTAGAATACAAGATTGTAAAGAATGGTCTTTTTAAGTTCTAGAATACATCACAAATT
Organism: Antechinus flavipes; assembly: GCF_016432865.1. Lineage (NCBI taxonomy): Eukaryota > Metazoa > Chordata > Mammalia > Dasyuromorphia > Dasyuridae > Antechinus > Antechinus flavipes. The sequence goes on from NC_067398.1 coordinate 510,924,430, forward strand.
TGAATTATTATGAATTATATAATTGTCATTATAATTGGGAAATAATGAGACCAAGGTTATACCTTTAGCAGGTCCATAAAAATTCTATAACTTAGCTTTACAATCTCTTTCTAGAATTCAGTTCTTATCCTCCATTAAGCAAACAATAAGTATTCAATAACCCAAAAAATGCAGAGGAGTAGACACACAGCTGAAGAAATAGGCAAGGCTGGAGACATCAATAGAATCCCAAAATAAAAAAAGGGAAAAGGTGCATACCTATCATCTCTTATCTCTCTTTAGACTGGTTGATTGAACTGTTCCCAGATCAAAATCAGCATGTGTCCAGGTGAGATGGAAGTCTCTCCATGGGTCAGTCTGGCTTATTCATTTTCCTTCCTTTGCTTGGGCACTTTATGGAATGGATTCATGAACATTTTTATTACAATTTTCCTCCTTTTTTGTAGATATAAACTTGTCCATTGAGCCTCTTATTTTTTTTCTTTACTGCTCATAGCCACGAATGTGCCCAGTTGACAACATGAAAGGGAAATTGAGGTTACTAATAAAATCACTTAAGACTTAAAATAGTAAAAGTTAACTGCATGAATGTTGTTTAATTGTATATTTAAATAGCACTAGGGAGAATTCAGAATCCTGATTTAGTTAGATGCCTTCTCTAAGATAACAGCTCAATTACTGTAGAATTTGGTATGTCCCCAGGCTATCTGTTTCATCTTCCTCAAGAGCCCAGAGGCCAGTGCTGATGAGCCAAAGGTTCACAGGTGGGTAAATCAAGTGGCTAAGAGAAAAGTCAAGTAATCACTTGGATATTAATAGGTTACAGATTAGAGAATAGACCTTTCATATGTGAAACTGGTCTATAGTTTATAACTTTAGAAAGTTACTTTGGGCACAGAGAGATTAAATAATTTGCCAGTATGTCCAAGATAGGATTGAATCTGAGTCTTCCTGACTGAGGCCAGTTCTCTTTCTGCTAAACTGTATTGCTTCAGGAAGAAAACAAACAACAGCATTACGGGGGGGGGGAAAAAAAAAAAAAAAGGCCAAATTTGTGCTTGTTTTCCCCAAAACCATCAGTGAGAGTTTAATAATTATTACCCTATTAAAGTTTGAAAATGATACTTTAATGGGAGGAAGATATGGGTTCAAGTACTGGCTCTTCAATAACTAAAACTAGTTAATTATGTGACCTTGAGGCAGTGGTATCCCCATAGTCCTCATTTTTCACTTCTATTAAATTTGAGGGTTAAATACAGTTGTTATTAAACTCCCATCTAGTTCTGATCAGAGTCCTGTGGTCTTATAAACACAGCATTGATGCAATTGATTGCTTTTTTGTTTAAAACATTTGGTCTTAGTTTTATTTCTTTTGAATAAATATCTAAATTTCTGATAGTGTAGACTAGAGATTCCTTTTTTTTTTTTTTTAAATAACTTTTTATTTACAGAACCCATGCCAGGGTAATTTTTTACACTATCCCTTGCACTCACTTCTGTTCCGATTTTTTCCCTTCCTCCCTCCACCCCCTCCCCCAGATGGCAACTAGTCCTTTACATGTTAAATAGATTACAGTATATCCTAGATACAATATATGTGTGCAGAACCGAATAGTTCTCTTGTTGCACAGGAAGAATTGGATTCAGAAGATATAAATAACCCGGGAAGAAAAACAAAAATTGCAAGCAGTTTATATTCATTTCCCAGTATTCTTTCTTTGGGTGTAGCTGCTTCTGTCCATACTTGATCAACTGAAACTGAATTAGATCTCTTTATCGAAGAGATCCACTTCCATCAGAATACATCCTCAAACAGTATCGTTGTTGAGGTATATTATGATCTCCTGGTTCTGCTCAATTTCACTTAGCATCAGTTCATGTAAGTCTCGCCAGTCCTCTCTGTATTCATCCTGCTGTAGACCAGAGATTCTTAAATTTTTTCCACTTGTGATCCCTTTTTGTCCCAAAACTTTTTACATTACTTCAGGTATATAGGTATATAAAATAGGAATACAAATCAAACATTTACTAATAATAAATCATAGTTTCATGACCTCCACATTCAAGACTTCAAATCACAGTGTAAGAAATATGCTGGGGGCTATTTGACTAAATTTATTTATTGATATTTTTATTTATAGGTGCAATGTTGTATGTAAAGATGTATGGTTATTTAAAATTACTGTTATCCTTCATACTTGGTGAGAATCAAAAAGGCTCACTGGGTCAAGTCAGTGTACATTATGTCTGAAAGCTCTACCACAGGTTGGGCATAGATAGCTCATATGTACATTTGGGAAAGAGATGTCTCTAAGTCTGTGCATTTCATGTTTCTTTTGAAAGAATCCTTGGTGTTCTGACTCTGGTGAGAGGGCTGCTGAACCCTTATTCAGGGCTGTTTATCTACATTTGGTATCCACTTGCTTCAAAACTTTCACTTGACACTCCAAAAAGCTACAGCATGGAAACTTTTCACAGTCAAAGGTTCTGATAAAGGCCTCATTTCTAAAATATATAGAGAATTGACTCAAATTTATAAAAATTCAAGCCATTCTCTAATTGATAAATGGTCAAAGGATATGAACAGAAAATTTTCAGATGAAGAAATTGAAACTATTTGTAGTCACATGAAAAGATGCTCTAAATCACAATTGATCAGAGAAATGCAAATTAAGACAATTCTGAGATACCACAACACACCTCACAGATTGGCTAAGGTGACAGGAAAAGATAATGACATATGTTGGAAGGTATGTAGGAAAACTGGGACACTGATACATTGTTGGTGGAACTGTGAACGGATCCAACCATTCTAGAGAGAAATTTGGATCTATGCTCAAAAAGTTATCAAACTGTACATACCCTTTGATCTAGCAGTGGTTGTATTGAAATTATATCCCAAAGAGATCTTAAAGGAGGGAAAGGGACTCACATGTGCCAAAATGTTTGTGGCAGCCCTTTTTTTGGTGGCAAGAAACTGGAAACCGAGTGAATCCCCATCAATTGGGGAATGGCTGAATAAGTTATGGTTTATGGATGTTATGGAATATTATTGTTCTGTAAGAAATGACCAACAGGGTGATTTCAGAGAGGCATGGGGAGACTTACATGAATTGATGCTGAGTGAAATGAGCAGGACCAGGAGATCATTACACACGGCAGCAATAATACTATATGATGATCAATTCTGATGAACATGGTCCTCTTCAACAATGAGATGATTCAAACCAGTTCCAATTGCTCACTGATGAAGAGAGCCATCTACACCCAGAGAGAGAACCATGGGAACAGAGTGTGGACCACAACATAACATTCTCACTCTGTCTGTTGTTTGCTTGCATTTTTTTCCCTCAGTTTTTTGTTTCCTTCTTGATCCGATTTTTCTTGTGCAGCAAGATAACTGTATAAATATGTATACATATATTGTATTTAATATACATTTTAACATATTTAACATGTATAGGACCATCTGCCATCTAGGGGAGGAGGTGGGGGGAAGGAAGGGATAATTTGAAACAGAAGGTTTTGCAAGGATCAATGTTGAAAGATTACCCATGCATATGTTTTGTAAATAAAAAGCTTTAATGAAAATAAAAATTAAAAAAAAAGCTATAGCATGCACACTGACCACACTCCAATAAAATCTTCCATAGAAATAGCCAGGCTGCTGAAATAGCAATCAAACAACAAACTTTGTCAGAAATTTATTATTTTCAGTAATCAGAACTAATTGAACTAGCAGTATGTCACCTATTATAGTATTTGATAAGATATCAAATCAAAGTTTGATTTAATCAAAGTTAAATAAAAGATCAAAGTTAAATAAATAATTCTTGACTCCAAGAAGCTTATAATTCTTTAAGGAGACTTATATATGTATGTATGTGTGTGTGTGTGTGTGTGTATAAATATATACACACACACATATATAGATACATATACTTATAAATCAAACATCTACAAAGCAAATATAAGATAACTTTGGATGGGAAGACTCTCAATTAAGGGTGAAAATGTAGATTTAATGATAGTTCAACAATGGTCATAAGATGAATAGAAGGGATCTCAGAGGTCATCAAGTCAAAACCCTTCTTTATACATAAATTCCTTGTATGCTGTAGGGAAATTAAATAACTTGCCCCATTTATCACATAGGGCACCGACAAGGTAGCATTTGAATCCAGGCTCTCTTATTCTAAAATCACTAGAAAGACCACTTAACCACAATCCTTCATGTTATAAGCAACCTTTTTACTAATGGATTAATATTATTGACTGTCAAGCTGGATCTGAGATAGTATTTCATCCAACTTTTTCTCTTCACACAGACAAAAAAAAATGTGATAATTATTTAAATCATCTCCTTGTACATTTACATTGAACTATATATTTATTTTCACTTTTATTCACCCAACAACCCAATATGTGCAAAACACTGGATTTGACAATAGGGAAATATAGATTTAATTTGAAACTAGTTTCCCCTTTCATGTATTTTATAATGAAGTAAAGGGATAAATTGCTTGCCTCCCCTCCCCCCACAAAATACTATAACTAGAAAATAATAGTGTAGAATGGAATATAGTAACCTAAAATAATTACCAAGTGCTATGGACCTAAGGGGAAAAGACCCCCATTTGCTTTGGGATGAAAACATTTTCATGAATAATAATACTACTGAGGGCTAGCATCTGCATAGCACTATACAGTTTATGAAGCACTTTATATTGGTGATCTCATTTGTTCCTCTCAGAAGTCCTATGAAGGACAAAAAGCCCAGTATTATTATTCCCATTTCTCCAGATAAGGAAATTAAAGTTTAGCTAGATTAAGTGACTTACTTACATAAGCCAAAACACTTTAAATATGTGCTCTACCCCACATCGTTTTTTTTTTTTAAAAACCCAACTGCCTGACTGGAGTTCTTTTTCTTTCTCATCCTTTTTGACTTCTGTGCAGCATCTGAAGCTGTTGGTCACCCCCTCTTCCTGGCCACTCTCACTTCCCCTGGCGTTTCTGACTGCTTTTTCATATTTGTTCAGTGATTTGATTAAGATCACATTGCTGCTGTTCTCTCATTTTCAGTTATCTAACTATTCTGCTAGAGGTTTTCTTGGCAAAGATACTCCAGCTCACTTTATAGATGAGAGTGGCAAGCAGAGTTAAGTGACCAGAGTCACACATCTAGTAAATGTCTGAGGCTAGATTTCAACTCAGGTCCTTCTAACTAAAGGGCCAGAATTCTGTCCTCTGTACCACCTAACTGCCCAAAGACCATATAGCTTAAGTACTGAAACTTGGATTCAATTCCAGTTCTCCAGTCAAGACTTCTATTGCTTAAGTAAAACTAATGAAGAATTTTTGAGTTGAGTTATCAGACTAAATCGACAACCTCCCATGAACTCTTCTTCCAACAAATGATGTTTTTAACATATACTTACAGTTTGGGAACCTAGGAGTTGCATCAGGCATATAACTTTATTCCCAATATTTCCATGTTCTCAAACTACTGAATTTTGATTCGCTAGTTTAAGTAAAATTATTTTTGTATTTTTCTGAAAGATGATTAGGATATTTGAAGTCAAGTACAGGAGTGTTAGGCAGCTAAGTAGTGCAGTAGATAGGGTGCTGGGTCTGGAAATAAGCAGACTCATCTTCCTGAGTTCAAATCTGGACTCAAATATTTACCAGCTAGGTGATCCTGGGCAAGTCATCTAACTGTGTCTGCCTCAGTTTCCTCATATGTGAAATGAGTTTGAGAAGGAAATAACAAATCAGTACAGTATCTTTGCCAAGAAAACACCAAATGAAGTTGAAGAGTTTGAGTTGACTGAATAATAACAGTTAAAAAGTAACTTTAAAGATAATTGCTTAAAGGGAAAACAGCTATGAATAGTAAGACTCTCACTCAATTCTCTTTTCTCCTCAGATGAGACTGTACTTTTAGATATGCTTTTGTCTGGTGCCAAAAGAAGCCTTTATCATGTAGGTTTATTTATTATATAGAATTGCTTATGAGTCAGATGAAGTCAGTTCTTATGGCCCATATTCTTGAGATATAAGAAGAGTATTATCCAGAACACTTCATAATGTCTTCTTTAATAGTATTTATTTTTATTTTATCTGTTTGTGTTGAAAAAAACTTTAAAAGGTTTAGTGATTTTAAAAAGTTGCCAGTGTGTCTATTGGATCATAAAAAAGAAAAAGGACCTACATGTGCAAAAATATTTGTAGCAGCCCTTTTTGTAGTGGCAAGGAAGTGGAAACTGAGTGTATGTCCATCAGTTGTGGAATGGCTGAATAAGTTATGGTATATGAATGTAATGGAATATTATTGTTCTATAAGAAACTATCAATAGGATGATTTCAGAGAGGCCTGGAGAGACTTACATGAACTGATGCTAAGTGAAGTAAGTAGAACCCAAAGAACATTGTACCTAGCAACAACAAGATTATGTGATGATCAACTGATGGACTTGCCTCTTTTCTGCAATGAAGTGATTCAGGCTAATTCCAGTAGACTTGTGATGGAAAGAGCTTTCTGCATCCAGGTAAAGTACCAGGAGACTTTTAGAGGGTCACAATCAGTGGCGAAACTCTGGGTGAGATATAAGACCCTTCAGCCCAGAGGGAACCTGCTGACAGTGTTTGGTTTGGCTCCCCATCTACCCTAAGGGCTCTCGGCCTTCCTTAGAAATCAGGGGGCAGTGACAACCTGTGTTGTGACTGAAGCAGAGTGATACCAGGTGGCAAACTACATACAATAGCACGTTGTTCATGTTTTCCCATGTGTGCAGGATATACTTGGCGCATGCCCAGTGTTTTTGTTACATAAGGATGTATGAAGGTATAAAAAGGAGAAAGTCCTTGGAATAAACAGACTCCATTTTTCCACCATCCTCAGGAGTCCCACCTTGTCACTTCTCCACTAAGATGCTCTATTTTAATCATCCCATACATTTTGTCACCCCAACTTGAGGGCTGTACAAAGCAGGACATAACAGGGACTGAACGTGGATCACAACTTAGTATTTTTACCTTTTTTGTTGTTGCTGTTGTTTCCTTGTCTGTTTTTTTCTTTCATTTTTTTTTCTTTTTGTTCTGATTTTTTTCTGTGTGATAAATGTGGAAAAATGTTTAGAAGAATTGCACATGTTTAACTTATATTAGATTACTATTCCCTTCTAGGAAAGGGGGAGGGGAGGAGGTAGAAAATATGGAACTCAACATTTTGTAAGGGTGAATATTTTCAACATATTTGCATGTATTTTGAAAAATTAAGAGCTATTATTTTTAAAAAGTTGCTAGAAAACATCACAACTTCAGAACTATTGTAAAAATTAGAGAAAAATATTAATTTTAAGACAACTTAATTAGTGTTTATATCTCAAAGGAATTCTTTATTAATTACAGTCCTTCAAAATTTGGAGAAATAGGTCATATTTATCTATTATACTGAAGTTCAAAATTTTTAGAGAAGTAAAGTAACTACTTAGGTGATTCTAAAAGCTATATAAATGGATCACATAACTACATTACATGTTTACAATCTATTTAAAGGATAAAATGCTAGCCTTGGAGTCAGGAAAACTTATATTCCAGTCAAATACTTACTAGCTGCAAGACCCTGAATAGATCACAATATCTTTGAATTTCAATTTCCTTATCTATGTTACTGTTACTGTTCAGTCATGTCCAGCTCTTTGTGATCCATGGACCACACAGTCCATGGGATTTTCTTAGTTCCTTTTCCAATGGATTAATGCAAAAAGAGTTTAAGTGACTACCATAGAGGCACACAGCTATTAAATTCCTAAAGTTGGATTAGAACTCAGGTCTTACTTTATCCATTGAGCCACTTAGCTGCTGTGGGGATTAAAATTGTTCAACCTACAATATAGAAGACTCAGGCAGAACTCTGAGCCAATAGCACTTTATTAAAGGGTCTATGGTCTATGGTCTATGGTCCCCTCTCATAAAGTAGACAGCAAATCTTCTTCACAATCTGAGATATTTCCTTTTTCCAGAACCTTGTTTTTATAGTTTGATACCCAAATATGCAAAAGAGGCATGGTAAAATACAGAATTTCATTGGTTGTCAGGCCTTTCTCTTGAGGGACAAAAATAAGAGAATGGAAGTGGAAAAATAAATTAGAGGACTTTCCAAAGCATCAAGGCATCCCATACATGTTGGTTTTGGACATGGAATTTGAGCAAAATAGGATGGAGTTACCTTTGTCAGCTTCTTGTGATGGTGCAAGTGAGTCTCATAACTTGGTAAATAGTGAATGCTACATTAAAGTTTAAGATAAGAACTAATCTATCTAATTATCCCTACATGATTTATGTAAAATATCAAACTGATTATTACTGATTGGAATTGATTAGGAGTCTAAATGAATTATTTCTCACATTCTCCCACTTCAATCCATCAAAAGAACCCAGTCTTTCTTTGGTTCATTACTATCAAGTCAAGTACAAGAGAGTTAGGCAGCTAAGTATTGCAATGGGTAGAGTCTGGAATTAGGCAGACTTATCTTCCTGAGTTCAAATCTGGACTCAAATGCTTACTAGCTATGTGATCCTGGGCAAGTCACCTAACCTGCCTCAGTTTCTTCATCTGTGTGGAAGGCAATCCTCCATGGATCATGCAAAACCAGAAGGAGGCAATCTCCTTACTGAGCCACAAAGGTGATATTAAAGAGGAGGTAAATGGGCACAATTTATAACATGTTAATTATGTCCCATTTGATTAAACATTAACTCAGAATATAATAAATGTAATACTAAATGTCCAAAATGACTCTCACTGACCAAGAACCAACCAAGTTGGTCAGGTACTTCCTAGTAAAACGTACTCTAAAGGTAGGTAAATCAAGGGACAATAGGGCATTTGTTCAAGGATAGCAGCAGAAGTATTATTTCCCTACTTCTGGAAACATTTTGAATTTATGGAAATGATTCAAGCAATTTTGACAAACCGCTGCTCCACTGTGGCAAGGCAACATACCTGCAGACAGCACAAACAGACATAGATGGCTGTAACATAGGAAATGGAAGGAAATAATAAACAGGTTGAATTCCATGAGCAAAATAATTATCACCATTGCTGAGACAGAAGTCAAAATAGAAGACTGAAAAGAATTCAAAGTTCCAGGCACTGCAGGTTTGGGAACAAGTAAAAAAGAAGGAATATGAGAGAAAGGGTGTTGATGGTAGAAGATTAAAGTCAAGAACTCTCATTAAAATTTCATAATGTTCTGCAGAAGATACAGTTTTAGGGGGTCCAAGGAGCATACCCTTATGTTGCCACTTTTTCAGGTGCCAAGCAGCACAGTTGAGGCAGATAGCAAGAATTATTGTTCAAGCTCTATATGGGAGTATGTGATTCTTTGAAGCAGTCTTTTAAAAGTTTTTGCAATTATCACAACACAGAGATCCATAGCAATAGCCTGTATAGCAGACCCACTACCAATTACACAAAGAAAAATTAATTAATTGTTGTGGAACAACGCACCTTGCCCATATCACATAGTTATCCAGTCTCTGAAAGGTTCTCTGATGTAGTTCTCTGATGCAGTCTTTGGAGCTCTCTCTTCTTAAGAATAATGGAATGAGTGGGGCTTCAGAGAAGCTTCTCTCCACTTTAGGTTACTTGCAGATATCTCCTTCTCTGTTAAAAAAAAATTCTGACAAAATAGGCCTTATTGCAATTCTAGTTTGCTATTACAATAAGTTAGTCAGGTAGTAAGAACTAGCTCAAATCTTAATAGTTCTAATATTAACCACTAGGTCAGAGAACTTACATTTTTAGGGTTGCGAATTCAAATAAGAATTGAAAAATTCTGAACCCATACTTTATATTTGGCATATAAAATTACCTAATGTTGTTACAGGTATTATTAAAACCATCTAAAAATTTTCACTCTAGCTGTTTTCTTTTAATTTCTTATTTCTCCTCTAGAAGGATGAGATTTTGCTAAGGAATTATTAACAGAATACTTTTTTATATGATGACCCCTGATCACAACTGAATTAATTTAAAAGTTATCAAAATAGTTGCAATTATCAGAAAAAGTTTTAGGATAGGATGTATAAATACATTGATTTCAAAACAAAATTTCTTTAGCATTTGTTCTAAGCTGATTTGGGAGATTATTCAATAAAATTCCATAACTTTTTAGTAATCAAAAGTTTCATGCTTTGGCCAAAATAGTCTCCTAAACTCTTTGTATTATCAAACCAAACTTTACACTACTTAATAGTTTTTTCTTTAGTCATCCCTGGAGAGGGAGTTACCTTTATCCCAATGGAGATCTCATAAGATGCATTTCTTTTCTTATATCTGACCCCATCTCTCCTGGTGCATCCCCAGCCAGGAGGGACATTCCTCAGAGGACTGTCTCCTGAGAAAATTGGACTAAATTCCTGAGGTACCTACCTTTTGGCTTATTCCATTAGAGAAGTTCCCTACTGAAGATATTAGAGATAACCCATCACCCCCTTCAGTTATGAACTGAGGTAGGCAATCTTCTATTTACCTAAATTCCATCTTTTCCTAAAACTAACATTAATAATATTCAGGGATTTGTTTTTGCAAATTCTCCAGTACTTCCAATACTTAATTTCTGGGTTTTACTCCTAGGGTGCTAAGATTAATCAACTAGGATCTAAAGGTCCTTTATAAGTGAATATTTAGCAAAATTTACAACTTCTTTACTTTAAAAATTCCAAAAAAAATTAGCTCGGTCAATAACTGACTTTAATCCTAAGCAATTATAAATAAAAATAACCCTTTCCATTCCTCATCTCTGTAAAACTAAAATGAGCCTTCTTCCCAGGTCAGAAAACGATGAGATTATTCCCAGAGTGGTCACATATCTTGACAATTTACTATTGAAGTGGAGAATCTCTCCCCTAAGGCTGTCAAGGTCTAGCTCAAATTATTGCTCCCCCAAGATGATGTCAGAGCACTATAGTAAGGAGTGGTTCTCCTAAACCCTATCCCTCAAGGGACTAATCACAGGGAGCTCTAGTTGGGTCCCTCACCCTTCTACAAGCCACTAAAAGTTTCCCTCAAGCAATTTGAGAGATTTCTCTGCTGATGACAAAAATGATTTAATAACTTCTTATTAAAAGATTTAAAGGCTAAAAATCTATTTTAATCCTGCAAACGGAAAATTTTAAAATTAGCTGGCTAGTTGGCTGACTGATGCACTGGCTGGAAATGAAGAATTAGTAATTCTACTGCTGAATCTCCTTGGCCTTAAGAAAATAAAAGTTAAAAAAAATGGGAGGGGGAATGAGAGAATAACCCATATATAAAGAGTTAAAATTATGGTCATATAATTTTCATAAAAATAGAATTTTAGTGCTCTGGAGCTTATAAATTTAGAGAGATTAGTCATAAATTTAAACAATCCCTCTTATTTCAATCAGTGATCTTTCTTAAGGAAAATTAAATTAGGGTAAATCAAGGTAGATTTCTCAGTTTTCAGTTTAGAGATACTATATCAGGCTCAAAGAATCTGGGTAAAGATAGGGAGCAGAGTCCAACCTCTAAGAACCAATGACCATCATAGAACCATTGGTGAAAATCTAACCTAGTCTGAACTTTCTGTTTGGATTCCTTGCAGGGGCTAGGTTAAAGAAGTTGAGGCCCATGCATTTCAGTCCCATCTGGATCTCCAGTAATATGAAGATTAAATTTGTCCAACCTACAATAAGAGCTCTGAGCAAATGACACTTTATTAAAGGATCCATGGTTCCCTCTCATGAAGTGGACCTCAGATTTTCCCATAATCTGAGTTCCCTCCCTTTTCCAGGACCTTGTTTTTTACAGAGTTGATACCCAGATATGCAAAAGAGACATGGTGAAATATAGAATCTCATTGGTTCATAGACCTTGCTTTTAAGGGCCAAAAATGACATATTAAAGGGAGGGAGGGGTATTTAGAGTTGGGTGAAGTATGGTGCATTTCTACTAAGTGGTCAAAAATGGCCATCTGTTCATTTTGGTTAAGAGATAATAGTTTGGAGGTACAAAAATAAGTTGGAGGACTTTCCAAAACATGAAGACATCCCATCCATGCTGGGTTTGGATGTGGAATTTGAACAAAAAGGATGGAGATATCCTTATCATCTTTCTTGTGATTGTGCAAGTGATCCTCATAATTTAGTAAACAAGTAGTAAACATTACATTAAAGTTTGAGGCCCACTATAGGAACCTATCTATCTATCTAGTTATCCCTACATGATTTATGTAAAATATCAAATTGATTAATACTGATTGGAATTGAGTAAGAATCCAAATGAAATATTTCTCACACTTGCTTATCTATAGAATGGGGATAACACCTATAGAACTGGGTTATTATGAGGAGAAAATAGAATTATGTGAAGTATTTTAAAGCTTTATATAAATTATCATTATTTTAACTTGATTTAAAAATAGAATTATTATTATTGTTAATCTCATCTTTTCAATAGAGTTCATGTGTTAATAGTCCTAGGATGAGTTGCTATCCTGATATTATTATTTGAAATTTGATATATCATTGCACAGATAGATCAATTCATGAATTAAAATGTTGAGACATAACATAAAATGTAAACTCATTGACAATCTTTTTGGGGACAACTTCAGTAGCAGATAAGATCACAGGGATGATCCATACTTAATGTTTATCCACATGCTTTAATTTCTTTGGCAAGGTATTTAAACTTTGAAAGTTTTCCATGAAATCTTTTTTTTCAGTCATGTCCAACTCTCTATGAGCCTATCTGGGGTTTTCTTGGTAAAGATACTTGAGTAGTTTGCTATTTCCTTCTCTAGTTCATTTTTACAGATGAGGAAATAAAGCATATAGAGTTAAGTGATTTGTCTAGATACTAGTAAGTATCTGAGGCCAGATTTGATTTCAGAGAGGTGAATCTTCCTACTACAGGGTTGGTGTACCATCCACTGTACCACCTAGGTGCCCCATATCTATCTAAAATAATCTTAAATTTTTATGTTACCTCCAAGAGAGTGTAGGCAACAAAAATGTCTATAATGATTCTCTGGTTCCAGGACAGTTTATTAGATGAAGTCTCAAGATATTTGTAGTGCGGTTGGTTTTTTTTTTTTTTTTTGTCTTTTATAAAGGATGAAGAGAGTTATTTTTAATTCATCTCATTTTCATCTTTTGCATAAAATTCAGGTAGAAGCAGTCCTAGTCCAAGTCATTATTTTAATATAAAATGTAATGTAAAATCATTATTATTGCCCCCATTGAAGCAACTTCAAATAACTGATTCTCCCTCTTGGTGGGGTGAGCCACATTAATTCCGTTTTATGCACAAGCCATGCTACTCCTTTTGTCTAGTCTTCAGCTGTTCCCTCTCTGTCTCTCTAGTAAAACTTTAAAAGCCTGCCACCACCACTTGAATCCACCTACCTTTCCAGCTTTAATTGATGCTATTTCCCTCTACTTTACATTCAACATTTACATTTACATTTGCCTGTCACATATTAGGTACTTACGTGCAATTGAACATCCCCTACTCTTTCAGTAAGACTTGTGCATCGGTTGTTCACAGTGTCCAGAATGTCCTTTTCATTCCATCCTCTTTCTCTAGTCACTCTCTAAAACCCAGCTCAGATGCTACGTCCCCATGAAATCTGCCTTTATACTTTCTCTCTCCCCTAATTATTGTTAATGATCTCCCCCCTCAGCTCACATCTTTTATAATTCTCTAATCTATGCTTACAATATTGTGCAATAAGTATCTTTACTTTCTCTCCTTTTATTCTAATCTTAACCCTTGACAGTCTAATCATTTCTCCAAAATTGCTTTCCAGTTACCAGTGAGTTCATTGCCAAATTCAATGGCCTTTTTTCAATCCTTGTTCCCCTCCACATGTCTCGGCCTTTGACACCATTGAGCACCTTTTCCTGCCTAATATCCTTGTCCCTTTAGATTTCCAGGATCCCATTCTCTCTTGGTTCTTGTTCTGCCTAACAAATCCCTCCTTCTTTGTCTCCTTTGCTGAGTGTTCATCTAGATCAGACTCTCTAACTACAGGTATCTCCCAGGATTCTGTCCTGGATCTTCTTCTCTTCTCCCTCTATACTACTTCACTTAGTGATTTCATTGGCTCTAATAGATTTAACTGCATAATTTTCAAATCTACTTATTCTGCCCTAACCTGGCCTATGAATTACATTCTTTCACCTCTAACTTCCCCATTAGATTGTGAGTTCCTTGGGGGTAGAGACTATCTTTTGCCTCTTTTTTTTTTTTTTAATTTCCAGTGCTTAGCATATAGTAGATGCATAATAATTGCTTATTGACTGACTAAATATCTTATTATTATAACTATTTGTAATGGTGTCATTTTCTTACTACATAGATCTCTATAAGTAAAAATCATAAGGTCTGGAGCTTGAAGAGATCTAGAAGCCTTTCAATCCATCCCTTTCACTGTAAAGATGAAAAAACAGTCACAGAAGATTTAAGTGGATTTCTCAAGATTGTGCAAGAAGTGGAAAAGTTAGAATTTGTACCCAGTTTCTTTGAACCCAATCCCAGGCTTTTCTTTCTTTGACTTTGTGTCTCACCCAGCACCTAATATATGTTTGTATCTTTTCTTTCTTTCTTTTTCCCTTAAGGCAACTGGGGCTAAGTGACTTGCCCAAGGTCATACAGCTAGAAAGTGTAAAGTGCCTGAGACCAGATTTGAACTCAGGCCGGTGCTCTATCCATTGCACTACCTAGCTGCCCCTATGTTTGTTTCTTTATTCAGTTGCATACACACTAATACATAAGAATAAAATAAGCAATGAGCATTTCTTTAGCATTTTAAGTGCTTAAAGTTAAGTAGTGTATGTATCATTTTTAATATGAAATAAATAATATTTTTACAATTCTGCAAAATCTAGAATTCTTAATAAAATTTAAGGCTTATATCTTTAGATAAATTATCTGAGAAATGCTATCATTACATACATATATACACACACAGTGTTTTAAGGTTTGCAGATCTTTTTGATTACAGGCACAAGTTTGACATATGTAAATATTTGTTAATTTATTAATTACACAACACTGCAAAGTAGTAATACAAGGATCTTTATAATTTAAAAGTAATACAATAACAAATAAGTAATTAGGTAGCTTAGTTGACAGAGCATTGGGCCTGGAGCCAGAAAGACCTCAGTTCAAATCCAGCCTGAGAAATTTTCTCTGTCCCTTTACAATTCACTTAACCTGTTTGCCTTAATCCACTGAAGAAGGAAATGACAAACTGCTCCAGTATGTTTGCCAAGAAAACAGCATGGAGAACAAGAGTCATGAAGAATCTGGCATAACTGAATGACAAGAAAATAACAAAAAGAAAATAACCAAAAAAAAGGTGTTAGATTTGGTTTTTAAATACAGGTCTCCTGATTCTGATAAAAGGTTTTATAACCCTAAACATGGTACATCCATGTGAATGGTTATTAGTACTTTGGTTAATAGTTTTAGTCAAAAGGTCTAAAAATTAGTTGGTAAAATCATTGTTTGGAAAGAATAAAGATACTTTCTATATTACAGAGCATTCATTTTCCCATTTAAAATAAATTTTGATGCCTTCGCTTTTATGTCATAATGATTTCTAGATATAAACTACTTCTCTTTAGCACATTTCTTATAACAAAGAAAAACAATAGAGCTCAACCAGTACACAGGGTGGCAATACCAAATATCGTGTTTAGTTTTCTGAAAAGTTTTTAACTTCTTCTAAGCTATTAATTATCTTTTCATGTTTTTTTTATCTCTCTCATTTTTTCTCAACTATATCAATTTGGCTTAAAAAAATTAAGCTTTTTTTTTTAAACTCTTATTCTAACTCTTCAGGAATTCTGGATAGATTTGTGTCCAAGACATGAATATCACTATGAATATTCATTCACAAAGTATTTTTTGAACATCTATTGCATTAACAACATGATGTTAACCCAAAATACCATCAGAGATACCACCCCCAAAAAATTATGTTGTCCCTGACTTCATGTAGCATAGTTTAATAGAACATATGATAGTATGTTACATCGGGTATAGAAAGGCATTTTATTAAACTGTGTTTAGTTGTTGTTGTTCAGTTGTTCAGGCATGTCTGACTCTTTGGGACCTCATTTGGGGTTTTCTTTGCAAAGATATTGATGCAGTTTGCCATGTCCTTCTCCAGCCTTTTTACAAATGAGAAACTAAGGCAAACAGGGTCACACTACTAATAAGTGTCTGAGACTAGATTTGAACTCAGGAAACTGAGTCTTTCTGACTTCAGACCCAGCACTCTATTGTATCACCTAGCTATCTCTAGGCTTTTACTACACTAAGGCTTAAAATATATACTTTTTCATTATGAGAGAATACATTGCCTTGACAAGCAACAGAGACTGTTGAAAATGGCATCATACACTTGGATAACCAACTCTACTCTCAAAAAGGAATTTTACTAAAGGAGAGCATTCCTCAAATACTTGTGACTAGTCTGGGAGTTAACCTCTGTCCCTTAAATCTTAAGGGCCTGATTCCTTTAAAATATATGGCTAAAATAATTCCATTCAAACACTGCTAATCAAAATTGCTATTAATATAAAACAGGTACCCAATAATCAAAAAGGAAAGATATTAATCATTTAATTACCTATGATAACCACAGGCTGATAGCAAAGTGGGAACCCAAAATAGATGATTGTCATGATGTATAAGAACTTGCAGTTTTTATGAGGGGAAAGGGAGCAAAAAAGAAAGTTTTCTCTTCTCATTTTCCTCTTTTCATCTGATTTTTCTTACACAGCATGATAAATGTGAAAATATATTTAGAAGAATTGTACATGTTTAACCTATATTGAATTATTTGTTGTCTAGGGAAAGGGGAACTATGTTTAAAAGAATTGCACATATTTTGTGCAAAAATATTTGTAGCAGCCCTTTTTGTAGTGACAAGGAACTGGAAACTGAATGGATGCCCATCACTTGGGGGATGATTAAGGCCTGGAGAGACTTAAATGAACTGATGCTAAGTAAAGTGAGTAGAACCAAAAGCACATTATACCCAGCAACAACAACATATGTGATAATCAACTGTGATGAACTTGGCTCTTTTTAACAATGAAGTGATTTAGACTAATCCCAATAGCCTAGGTGATGGAGAAAGCCAGCTTCATCTAGAGAGAGGATTATGAGGACTTAATGTAGATCACAACATAGCATTTTCACCTTTGTTGTTGTCATTGTTTGCTTGCTTGCTTGTTTTTTTCCTTATTGATCAGATTTTTCTTGTGCAGAATAATAAATGTAGAAATATGTTTAGAAGAATTGCACAGGTTAACCTATATTGAATTACTTGCTATCTAAGGGAGAGGAATAGGAGACAGGGAGAAAAATATGGAACACAAGGTTTTGCAAGGGTAAATGTCGAAAACTACCTTTGCATATATTTTGAAAAATAAAAAGCTATTTTTTAAATAAAAAAAGTTTTTCAAAAACAAACAAAAAATTGTTCTTGTTTAACCTATATTGAATTACTTACTATCCAGGAGAGTAGGGAGAGTGGGAAGGAGAGAGAAAAATTTGGAACACAAGATTTTTCAAGGGTAAATGTTATTCATGTCTTTTGAAAAATAAAAGCTATTTTTTAAAAGAAAGTTTTTCTTTAGCGAGAATAGTCAGAGAAAAGAATATTCTCAGAGCATCTTTTAACTTTTTTTGTTAAATTGTTGAGAGAAGGTCTAGAATTATAATACCTTAACCACCCAGAATTTATTTAGATCTAGAAGGAATGTTGTTTTAGGATTCATTAATATGTTCTGGACTTGACTTTACAACTAGTGAGCTGTATGACATTTGGTAAGTCAATTTATCTTTCTAGCACCTGCTTTCTTCATTGGACTATTACTAACAAAGATCTCTTCCAGTTCTTAAAAATAAATTTCTCCAATTTAATTTTGAATAACCATATAAATTGCCCACTAAAATAAAAGCCACATGTAACCAGTAGAGGATTTATAAGGGCCTTGTAAAAACTTGGAAGCTGTAGGTAAATCAAAGGTAAGTCAGACTTGGATTAATCTAAGAAGCATTTTAAAAGAGTTGAAATTGAGTTGAGAAGATATTCAAAAAGATTTTATTTATTTAAAAACTTCTTCTGTTTACCAACTTTTTTCTGTAGTTAACTAATCAGTGGTCTTATTTGAATAAAGAGTTCTATGTTATCATTAGAATAACACAGGCAGGATGGTGTAAAATTGCCAACTGTGCCCTGGGACAGCATTCTTGCTTGGCTTGTTCTCCAAGGTATTACTGTCTACTTGCTGGTAGCTACTGGAAATATGGGCATACTACATGGAACAAATTGAATAAGAACTTAATCTGTAATGCTTCATAATAGCTGTTAATAGATACAAATAAATGAATGAAGTATATGTTTATGTACACACACACACACACACACACACACACACACACATACACACACACACATATACATACATCTATGAGAGAGAGTAACAAACTGAAAAAACCTGTATTCTTTAAATGAAAGATATTTATAAATTTAGAAATGCTTATTTATAGTTTTCTTAGAAAGAAGAGGAGAAAGAAAGAGGAAGAAGGAGAAAAGAAGGAAAGAGAAAGGAGGGAAGGAAAGATGGAAGGAAGAAAAAAGAAAAGGAAAACCTAAAAGAAACCAAAAAAGCTTGAAGTAAAGATTTTAAAGATGTACAAATGATAACAAAAAGAAAAATACATTCTTTATGTACAGTCAAAAAGGATGAATTAGGAATGAGATATTTTAGAATCATAATCTCTAAGAATCTTCCTATGTCTTGTAAGTATTTTTGACACATCCCTATTTTGTAAATTCATACTAATGTTTATTTGGTATTGCTTTTTATTGAAAAAAATACCCCTTTGCTTTTATGAGTCAAATCCTACTTATAAAAATTAGTGAAAACTGCAATTTTCAAGCAATTGAAAAAGGGGTTTGAATTTTGGTGTCATTGTGCCTAGTATTTTAGTATTAGGAGCCAAACCAAAGCTGCTTTTGTTAACATTTCTAAGTATGAATCACTAGATTCTGAAATTGTAAAATAGACCAGAGATCTTGCTTTTTTAAATGTAAGAAAAATGCTTGTCAGTTAAGAATAACTTTCTTGGAAAAGAAACTTAAGACAGTTGGGTGGAACTGAAAATAGTTTTAAATATAAATATAGGAAACTTTCATTGAACAGTCAGCTCTATTATTTCAGATTGATAAATGAAGAGCCATTGACTTTTATTCTTTTTTTCCCTGTGGTTTGAATTTATCAATCAATTCATAAATATTCAATAAGCACCTACTATATGTCAGGCATTATGCTATGCACTGGAGATACAAGAGAGGCAAAAAAAACCCCAAAAAACAAAAAACCCCTGACCTCAAGGAGCTCAAAATCTAATGGGGAGACAATATGCAAATATACAAAATGCACAAAACACACACACACTCTCTCTCTTTCTCCCTCCACTCTCTGTTTCTTTCTCTTTCTCCATCTCTGTTTCTCTATATGTGTATGTATATGTGTGTGATTACAAGATAAATTAGGAAATAATTAATAGATGGAAAGGACTAGAATTAAGAAGGATTGGGAAAGGCTTAAAAAATGAGATTTTTAATTGAGTCTTAAAGGAAGTCAGGGTGGTCAGTAGATAGAGAATTAAAAGGAGAGGATTCTTGCAAAGGGGGATAGCCAGAAAAAATTGCCTTGTGGTGAGAGATACAATATCTTGTTTGTGGAACAGCCAATACCCTAATGTCACTAGACTAAAGAGTAGGTGTTAGGTGTAAAAAATTGAAAAGATAGGAGGGGTTAGGTTATAAAAGGCTTTGAATACCAAATAGCATATTTTATATTTAATTCTGCAGAATCAAATGGTAGGGAGTCACTGGAGTTTAGTGAGTAGAATATTGACATGGTTGGACCTGAGATTTAGGAAAATCACTTTAGTGATTAATTGGAGAATGGATTAAAGTGGAGAGAGACAGATTGGCAGACCCACCAGTAGGCTATTATAGTAGCCCAGGCATGAAGTGATAAGTATATGTATTAGAGTGGTGACAATGTCAGAGGAAAGAAAGGGGCATATGTGAGCCATGTTGAAAAGGTGAAATTGCACCTTGGCAACAGCTCGGATATAGGGAGAAAGAAGAGTCACTAGTCTAAGATGACTTCTTGGTGTGAACCTGAAGGACCTGGAGGATGCTGTATAGAGTAAGAGGCAAAAGTGGAGGGGAGGGAGATGAATTAGGGAGAAAACTAATGAGCTGAATTTTAGATATATTGATTTTAATATGTCTAACGGACATGCAGTTCAAGATATCTGAAAAGCAAATGAAGGTATGATATTAGAGATCAGCAGAGAGGTTAGGATAGGATAGGAAGATTTGAGAAATATCAGCATAGAGATTGTAATTAGATTCATGAGAGCTGCTGAGTTCACCAGAAAAGAAGTCATTGGTAACTTTGGAGAGAACAGTTTCAGTAGAATGATAATGTCAGAAGCCAGATTTTAAGGACTTAAGAAGAGAGTGGGAAGAGAGAAAGTGGAAGCAACTTGTAGATGGCCTTTTGGAAGAATTTAGCTACAAAAGGCAGAAGAGATATAGAATGATTATGGGAATAGAAGGATCAAGTGAGGATTTTTCTTCGGGATTGGTGAGACAATGAATGTAAGTTGTAGGAAATAAGACAGTAGATTGAGAGAGATTTAAAATAAATAAAAGAATCCTGATAACAGAGAAGGGTAGTCTGTTGAAGACAGGATGGATTATAATCACTTAAATGAGTAGAGCAGTTATCCTAGTAAGGAGCAAGTCTACATCATCACGTGAAACACTAATGAAAGAGGAGAAAGTACTAGAAGGTATCCAAATACTAGGCAATAAAGAACGGCAAATGGCCTCCATTTTTTTCCTATTTTTTCATATATTATATGGCAATGTTCTTAGCTGAGAAAGGAGGAGGAGTTATGTGAGCTTTGTAGAGGCATTAAAAGGTTTGGAAGAAGCAATATAGGGAATGTGATAATAAGTTGATGAGAGAGATATAGTAGGATTGTTTAACAATGGTGAGGACCCAGGTAAGTCTGCGTAACACAAATATATAATGGACTTAGCCCCAAGTGTTGCATGTTTTCTTCATATTTGTTCAGAAGCATATGTGTAGGAGAGAAGTCAGTAAATCATGAGAGTGATCAAAGACTGAGGCTGCTGAGTATAATCAATATTATGATAAAGAGGTTAGGAATTCAAGAAAGGAGGACAGGGTTCTGCCGTAGTGTGATGAAATCATAAATCAAATCCAAAAAAAGTGTTATTTTATTGTTGTTCAATGATTTTAGTCATGTCCCACTCTGTGACCCCATTTAGGGTTTTCCTGGCAGAAACACTGGAGCTGTTCGCCATTTCTTTCACCAGCTCATTTTACAGAGGAGGAAACTGAGATAATAGAGTTAAGTGATTTTCCCAGAGCCACAAAGCTAGTAAGTGTCTGAGGCTAGATTAAAATTTAGTTCTTCCTAATTCCAGATCCATTGTGCCAGCTTACTGCTTTGATCAGTGCTCAAACAGCAAGTTTTTACTGAGCTCCTAAACCATAATAACTTATTATGTAGTTTCAACATTCATTTCATTTAAAAACAATCTAAATAGAATTTACAGTACTTTTTCAAGAAGTGATTTTTGTACTTTTACCAATGCTCTCTCATTGTGAAAAAGACTTTCCATGCTTCCCAAGTTCTTGTATTCCTGTCTCCTATGCCTCATTGCCTTTAAAGAAGCAGTCTTTTCTCATATATTGGCCTTAAAATCTAAGCCCCCAATTCTTGTACCTCTCCTCTGTTTTAATTCACATTCAGCATGAATGCATTACTAATGTGCTGAGCTCTGGCACTTAGGAACAGACGTGCTGTCTAGGTGAAATTGTTGGTGATAATATAAGTTGGAAGACTTGGTCTCATTTCATGTAATGATTATTTTTTTCCCATGTTTTCATGCTCAGAGAGGAACATCATACTTGAAGTCAAAAATATTCAGTTCAAATGATAACTAAATTCAGTTCAAAATGATAATTTCAAAATCTGTATAACTGTAACCAAATCAGCCTTTGCTTCTTCCTCTGTATAATGGAGATAGTTATTTCCCTGGGGACTGGGGAAAAAACTTTATAAATGGCAAAACAAAAAAAATGAATGTGTTATTACTATTTAACATCAATAATGAACATTATTTATGAATGTTAAAAGGATGTTCTTAAAATATATAGAAACACTATCAACTGTACCCTAAAATCAGATTGTAAAACTCATAGAATTTAGAGTTAATACAGAAGTTAGATTTCTGAGCTGGAAGGAACTTCAAGATATCATAAACTTTTAAATTCTCAATTAAATTCTATTATAGATTATTCATTATTCTATTCAATATTCTATTATAGATTATATCTAGGTAGGTCAACTTGCCTACTTAAATAAAAAAACAGATATAATTTTTTAAGTCTCAGTTTCAAAGGTTTTGTTTATATATATAATCAGGTTAGACTGAATTTTGACTTGTTTTTATCACTATCCATGATAGAAAAACAGGACTGAAGACAAAATCATCTTCACTTAGTGGGATGAGAGTCAGGAGCAATTGAAGGGAAAAGCGTAAGATGGTCCCTAATTATGTGTGGTACTGAAGGAGAAAAATAACAGAGGCAAGAAAGGAAAGAGTTTCAAAATGGTTATTAATGTCATATCATATAGAGCAGTTTATAAGGACCAAAGCTGAGAAAGGACTATTGGATTTGAGGATTCGATTATTTCTGCAGCATTATGAAACAAGAAGAATTGCTGGTGACAAAGAGAGCAGGAAAGACCTATTAGGAGGTTATTGCTTTACTTCATTTAAGTGATAAATGTTGACCTACCTATATTAGGGTAATGGCAAAGGAGAGGATAGATTGAGAGGTATTGTAAAACTCGAAGGATTTGATCATTCTGTGAAATGTGAGGAAGAAATGGGAAACAGTGAACTGTGGTGATATCAAAGCAACAACTTTAGAGGAGCAGTTTTATGGAGAAAAAATAATAACTTTAGTTATGTTGAGTTTGAGGTACTTGATTTTCTTTATGCTTGAATTCAGAGTATGGTCAGGAGATACTTCTGCTGGCGCAGTCAGACACCAGTGACAGGTAGTAGTAGTACTAGCATATTAATTGATATATGCTATCACGATTAAGGGAAGAAATATATAATTTGCACTTATCAAATGAAATCTGGAGTACTATTTGCCTGTGGGTACAGTGTTTTAAGGATGACAAATCAAATACCACCTAAAAAAGGAGAGTGGGAAAGTGAGAAGTCTGGAAATTGACATGTGAACAACAGTTGAAGTGACTAAAGATTCCCTTGAAAAGAGCAAGCTTAGGAGGAACAGATCAGTTTTCTTGAAATGTTTGAAGTCTTGTCATGTAGAGTAGGTTGAAGATATTCTCTGTAGCATGACAGGACAAAATGAAGGAGTGGTAATTAGAGAGTTGTCATTTTCTTTAATAATTATTTATTCAAATATAGATTTTTACATTTCCTTCTTTTTTATCTTTTGATTTTACTCTAGTATTTATTGATGCCTCATAGAGTCACTGATTTTTGTTTGGTCAAATTTGGTTTTCCGGGATTCCATTTCTTGTTCATGTTTTATCACTTTCAAGTCTACATTATTATTTGATCTGGTGAAAATTTAAGGATTTTTCTAGAGTAGGTATTTGGGGTCTCATTTTCTACTTCTGTTTATACAGCCATCTTAGTTAGAAAACCATATTTACAAAGTCTTAATGAAAATGCATTGAGCATATCCCTAATGAAAATATGGTAAGGGAACTGCTGACTTTAATAAGAGAAAGACATGAACAATTGACTGTGTAGGAATTAACACTTGAGCTGAGACTTCCATAGGTTAATGCCTTCTGTAGATAGAAGAGAGGAGGGAAATCATTCTAGGCATTGACAATAGTGAAATCACAGAAGCAGAAATGGAATCTTATATATGGAAAACTGCAAGGAAACTAGTTTGGCTTGATCAGAAGGTATGTGTATGATATACTCAGAATGAAAGAGATAGACTAGATAGATTGTGAAGTGCTTTAAATGACAAACAAAATAGTTTCTCTTATCTTGTCTCAAGACCATTGAGAATCACTGAAGTGTCACTGTTGCTCCTGTTCATCATAGAAGTTGAGTGCATTTTTGCATTAGAAATAACAATTTGGAAACTATTCAGAGGATACACTGGAGAGGAGAGAGACTGAAAGCAAAGATATCAATTATTAGACTATTGCCATAGTCCAAAGATTAGCTAATAAAGACTTAATCTAGGACAGTTGTCATGATCTGAGAGATACTGAAATAGAATCTGCAAGCCTGGAAGAGAGGGAAATTGCAAGTCAAGGATTTATCAATTATAAACCTGAGTGATTAGAAAAGTACTTCTCTCAAGAGAAGTAGGGAAACTAAAGTGAGTGATAGGTTTAGAAGGAAGAATAATGAATATGATGTGAGTGATAGGTTTAGAAGGAAGAATAATGAATATGATTTTGATGTATTGAGTTTAAGATGCCTATGGGACATCCAAATTCAGCAGATGTTCATCATGCTGTTGAACATGTGGGACATAGGGAATACAACATGGATGATTCTCTATGGAACACTGAGATGGATTTATCAGATTGATAAGAAGATCACAATAAAGCAGTATCATAAAAATCAAGGGAAGAGAAAGTAACTAGAGGAAGCAAGTAATTAACAGTGTTAAATGCTATAAGGAGGTAAAGTGGTTTGTTGAGGAGGGAGTGATATGATTAGATCTATGCTTTGATGATATCATTTTGATGATTGAATGGAGGATGGATTGTAGTAGGAAGAGAGTGGAGGCGTGCAGACCCACCAGCAAATTATTGTAGTAACCCAGACATAAAGTAATGAGAGCCTGCACTAGAGTGCTGACAGCAGTAGAGGAGAAAAGGGAGCATATTTTGAGATGTTGCAAGGATGACACTATTTAATAGTTAAGTCAGATATTTACTAACTATGACACCCTGGGCAAGTCACTTAACCCCTCTCAGCCTCAGTTTTCTCATCTGTGAAATAGGGATAATCACAGCACCTATCCCCCAGGATTCTTACAAAAATAAAGAGAGCTAATATTTGTAAAGTTCTTAGCACAGTACTTGCCATGTAGTAAGTGTTATATAAATGTTAACTATCGTTCTTATTGATGGAGTTGGGAAGAAACCTGAAAGTGGCAAATGGGAGCAAGGAGTATAACAATTACCCTCAATTCAATTATTGAGCTAAGGAGAATGAGTGAGGGTGAAGATAGTACTGGAAAAGTTGGCCAAGGAGACTGTGTCATTAGGTGAAGTGATGGTTTCAGTAACAGCTAAAAGATGGAAGGAGTAGAAGAGGAAAATATTAAGGATAAAGGGAAGTATATCACCTATAGAACAGGCATTCTTCAAGGAACAATGGAAAGGCTGATTATTGGAATCTTTGGGATAGTAGAGTTGAGAGAAATGGGAATAAGGAATTGAGTGATGAAAGGTAGGCAATGAGATTTGGACAAAGATCTATGCAATTCAGAAAAACTGGAATATGAAGGGTTAATAGTTATGACAACAATCATCACTGAATGGAAGGAACAACTCATTTTCCCAAAAGAGCTGGAGAACAGGCTGGAGACAAGTGCAATATGAAATGAGACTTACATGACTAAATAGGAGGCCCTGTTTCACTATTCCTCTTCCTTCTGAAAGGCAGAAATTAAGACAGGAAAAAGCACCAATTTACTTTCTCCTCTTCCCTCAAGGGATGGGGAGGTGGAAGGTCTAGTTCAAGGGACTATTAATGAAACCATTAATGAAAATGATAACTTCAATTAAAAAGAGGCATTTACAGCTTTCCTATCAGATCTGAAGCAAGTATTTGCTCACACTCCAGACAATAGAAATAAAAGAAGGATAAATAAATGCAACAGCCAATGACAACAAAAAACAAAATAACAATAGAGAGATCATTAAGAGATTTCTTTCTAAATGTATCCAAAGTAATGGGTTCTAAAAGTAGAAGTCAAAACGGAATTAATAGTGAAGAAATAGTCCTGAAATATCATAAAGTTTACTACACCCAGGATACAACTGAATTGATATTTTTTCATGATTAAATTACAGATTAAGAAGTAATTAAAAGGGCAGAAGCATGTATCCTGATCAAGTTAGAATATAACAATGAAAAAATTCTATAGGAGAATAGTAGAGGGAGCAAAGGGAGGATTGAAAAATGAATAAATAAACTAAAAGATCTTGTTTTAATGATGCAAGGAGATACCACTGATGACTGCTTCCTTATAAAAAGGTTATTCTATAAAGGAAAATTAGGACTTTATAATAATTATAATCTGCCAGGATTGGGAATTTAGGGGGGAAAAACACACATAGTACCTCAGAAGGGAAATAGTTTTCTTAGAGGCAATTGAAACCAAAAAGAAGGGAGAGGCATGGACTCAGGAAGGAAATTTTAAGACATATGGAAAAAAAATGAAATGAGAAAGGTGAAGGTTAATAATGAGCCACACAATCAGAGGTATAGGAAAATTTCGACAAAGGACAGTAGCCTCCCTATAACCTGCCGAAATTAGTATTTCTAAGAGTGATGCACAATAAGGAAAAAAAGGAGGGATCAGAACCAAGATTTACAAGGAAATAACAGAAATTATTTTAAAGATGAAACCTTAAAGGTGCTATAGAAGCTTAGTTCCATGAGGACAACAGAGACCAAAGAAGGACTCAACAAGTATAAAGCCAAGAATTGAAGAATAAAAAAACTAGAATAGACAGATATGATGATGAAGAGAATGAGAGAAAGAAATATTTTTAGGGGACAGAACACAAAATTTTAAAAAACACTAAGGAATGAAACAAGTTGAAGGGACAGAGAGAAAGGAGAATTTCACTTTATCAGTTAACTGAGGAGAAGAAAAAGGAGATGATTAAATAAGTGTTATAATGGCAAAAACTAAAAGAAAGCAATAAGCAAAGCTACAGGACTAAAGAAAAGGTTACAAAATGGAAGTGAGGTACTTGAGGATAAGAGGAAGAAAACTAGTGGGAATAGAGTTGTCATAAAATAAATTACAATAAAATAACTGAAGTTTATAGAAGAGGAAAAAGTACTAATTTGGACAAAAAAAATTAAGTTACAAATAGAGAAAAATATAATCAAACTTTAAATGTGAATGGATTAAACAATCTAATAAAAAAAAATGGCCCAAAGAAATTTGACTCTGTATCAGGCAAATCAAAAAAAAGTAGCAGCTTTTGGCATTCCATCAGAAAAAAGCAGAAACAAACATTCAAAACATAAAAAGGAATAAACCAGGAAATTACATTTTGCCAAAAAGAATAACAGGGAATAAACCAATATCAATACTAAACATATGCCTTCAATACTGTAGCATCTAAATTCATAAAGGAAAAATTAATTGAACTATAAAGAAAGCATAGATAGTAATGCAACAGTAACAACTGACAAATTTTAATATATCTGAATTTTGGATAAGTCTTACAAAAGATAAGACAGAAAACAGAACTAAAGAAACACCTAAAAAAAGTAGTAGTTTATAGTGTTTTCTCAATTTAACTTCTAAAGTACATATGTATTTCTTAGGACCACATGGTCCTGACTGTATTAAAGCATAGATATGTTGTAAACAAATGTAAAAAGGGAGACACATTAAATACTTTTTCAGAACATAACATAATAATAATCAGTTCAGGGTTTACGAACAAAGATAGACAGACCCAAATTGGAACTTAACAATGAAATCCTAGAAGTGAGTGGGTTGAAGAACAAATCATAGGAAAAAAATGATAATTGTGTAAAATAAAATATAATATATAATATAATAATAATGAGACAACATGCCAAAGTTTCTGGGATGCAGCTAAAGTAGTCCTCTGGGGAAAATGTGAGGGGAAATTATCTCTACAAACATTAAAAAGAAAAAAAGAGAGGACTGATTGAAATGATAGACATTTTAAAAATTATCAAGTCAGCAAACAAACCTGAAATAAGCATAAAAGTTATTAAATTAAAGGGGAAATAGATATTATAACCTCCCAAAAACCTACAAATAAAAGAGATAAACAAAATTAAAATTTTGTTCTTTGAAAAAAACCTGAAAATTTGATATTTAGCCAGACTGATTTTTAAAAGAGAACAGAAAATCACATCAACAAAATAAAAAATGCTCTAGTTAAAATTTTGACAAAATCAGGAAAAATAAAAAGAATAATCAGAACCTGTTATACAGTTATATGTAAAAAAAACTGAGAATACACACGCCAAAAAAAAAAAATAAATAAAGGAATTCCTTAAAAATATAAAATACAGAAAACTAATTGGAGACCAAATAGAGATTATAAATAATTCATATCTTTGAAAAGGAAATAGAACTACCAAAGAAACACTTCTTCTTCTGATGAAATCATAGAAGAATGACATCAAATTGTTAAAGGACAATTATTCCAATAGTATAAAAAGTATTCTCAAAAACTGGGGGGGAAATACCCTACAAGATTCATTTTATGGTGAAAGAGTTCTAATTCCTAAATTAGTAAAGGATAAAATACAGGAGAATTGTAGACAATATCATTAATGAATATTGGTCTAAATTTTTAAATAAAAATCCTGTCAAATATCTAATAATCACTCAAGAAATCATTTGCCCTAAGTTGCATTTATGACAGGGACACAAGGATGATTCAACATTAGCAAACCTCAACATAATTAGTCATATTAAAAAGTAAAATATCAAATGATTATTTTAATAGGTGTTGGTGAGGAAGCTTTTGACAAAGTACAGTGTTTGTTTTATATTTTAAAAACTCTACAAAATAAAAGCACAGAAGGACATGTTTTAATATTCAAAAAAAAAAAAAAACCCTAAAATTAAAAGCAAATGTAGCAGGTAACAAAGATACTTCCTTATCTTTCCCAATTTAAATGTAGAGTAAAGGAAGAAGGCTCACTCTTTCCCTAATGTTATTTAATATAGTTTTGAAAGTGTTAACTACCACTATGCAAAAAAAAAAGACAGTACTACCAAAAATAGTTTATACTTAATACTGTACAAATTATTAAAGTGATGGTTTATATACTTTGATAAAATAATAACAAATACATTTTTTAAATATAGAATCTAAAATGTCAAGGAAAAAATATGAAGAACATGGCTGAAAGGAGAATAGCACTTTCAGTCTTCAAACCATATTATAAATCAGTGTTTAAAAAAAAAATCTGTTATTGGTTTAAAATAAAAACAAAAACAAACCAAAGAAAGATCAACGGAACAGACTAAAAAAAAGGAGATATTCAAAA
The DNA here is from genome assembly GCF_016432865.1 of Antechinus flavipes. Classification (NCBI taxonomy): domain Eukaryota; kingdom Metazoa; phylum Chordata; class Mammalia; order Dasyuromorphia; family Dasyuridae; genus Antechinus; species Antechinus flavipes. The sequence continues at coordinate 510,953,916 of NC_067398.1, forward strand.
ACCATGGAACTTAAAACCCAGTATTCAATAAACTAGAAAACAAAATTTATTTCAGAAAGAACTCACTATTTGATTAAAAACTGCTAAGGAAACTGGAATGTAGTCTGGTAAAAATTGGGCCTATGTGGACACTTGAGACCATATTCTATAGTATAGTCTAAAATGAATATTTTATTGTTAAAGATAATGGATTGGAGAAATGTTCTTAACCAAGTAAGAGGGAAAGACAAGTGTAGTTTTTTTTTTGTTGTTTTTGTTTTTGTTTTTTTTGGCTTGTTTGGGGTTGTTTTTTTTTTATTTGTTTTTTTTTTTTCTGTCAAAAGAAAGGTTTGTTTAGAAGAGTTTACAGATAAAATAAGAGGTAAATAGATACAAGGAATGACAATATGAAATAGAGTTGCGAGAGCTTATAGTTAGCAAAGAAAAAGATAAGTTCCCCTGGGAATTCACAATTAACCAGGAGAAAACAAACACTTCTGAGATGGGAGAAAGCCATTGACTAGCTGGTTAAATACATGGATGAGTTTAGGAGACTAACTAGAGTTAGCTAGAGTAAGGAGAAAGGTACCATCAAAGGAAGGGAAGGCATTATGAAGGAAAGAGAGTACCTCATACTGGACTTAGTCCTGAAGAGAACCCAGCAGTAGTTGCTTTTAAAAAATGTTTATTGAATGAATGACTATTAAATAAACAAAATAAACAACTTTGATTACATGAACAGAAAAGCTTCACCACAAAAAAAAAAAAAAATGCACTTAGAATAGAAGAAAAGAGGCTGGATGGAGAAAGCAATTTTCAAATTATCTTCAAATTATTATAATAAGGAATTGGTATCTAAAATATATAGTTAATAAATAGATATGTATATATATGTATGTGACCAAAAATCATTCTCCAACAGATAAAGGGATAAATACAAACAAATATGTTTCAAAAGAATTGCAAACTATTTACAATTATATAAAAGAATGTTTTAAGTTAGAAATAAAAAAAGTGAAAAATCAAAACCACTCTGAAGTTTTACCTCACAATTTGCAAATTGTAAAAGATGATAAAAGATAAGAACAGTTAACACTGAAGGACTTGTGGTAATATAGACCAATCCTATTAGCGCATTGTTGGTGGAATTGTGAATCAGTTACAAACATTTTGGAAGGCATTTTGGAATTACATAAATGAAGTAACTAAAATGCCCATACCCTTTGATCAGAGATTGTTTTATAGGATTTATAATCCAAGCAGGCTATTGATAAGAATGTCCCCATATACAACAATATATTTATAGTAGCAAAGAATTAGAGACCAGGTAGATACCCTTCACTTGGGGAATGGCTAAAAAATTGTGGTACATAAATGTAATGGGATAGTATTGTGCTATAGAAATGATCTATGCCAAATACAGAGAAACATAGAAATATGTACATGAATTGATGCAGAATGAAATAACTTGAGCCAAAAAAGGATGTATATGGTGACTACAATGTAAATATAAAAAATAACTATAAAAAATTTAAAATGAATATTGTAAAGTTATAACAATAATCATGTTTTCAAAGAAGATACATGAAAAGACATTCTCACATTACTCACTGCAGAAATAGAAGGCTACAAATTGCCTAGTGCATTTGATAGGGTTTTGCCTTCTTTTTGTCTTTAAAACGTGCTTTTTGTTACATCGATATTAGGGGAAACTATGATGATATAAAAACAAAATGAACCAATAAAATCTAATTTTAAAATGAAAAACACAGGTATCTTGGAAAAGGAATGAAAAGGATAACAAATTAGACCAAGAATTATGTAAGAGATGATAAACTATATTGAATTTTTGACAGTGCAATGTGTGTGCAGTGATTTTACATTGCTGGGCACATTGAAAAATTCACCTTTCATTACCACTTTCTGATATTGATATTCTGTGATTATGAATCATGGGAAACAGTAGCCTTAGGAAGGTTAAACTTAACCCTTCAAAAGCATAAATTTCCCCAAAGATAATGAAAAGACCCTTGGTAGCTATATGATGTAGGCTGATGTTAGTTGGATATAAAAGGTAGTGTTTCTTTTTAAAAGAAGGTAGGTGAGTCAGGTAGCAAGAATAAAAGACAATAGGTAGTCCAAATGTGCCTTAAAAATATAAAAAAAATTTGGAAAACTGGTATCACATTAAGTAAAAAACCTATTGATGGAACATTTATGTAACGACATGGATAAGAGTCAAGAGAGATGTAAAATATGGAAGGGTTGTAATGAACCTCTGTGGATAGATCTATGGCAATGAACTCATGAATCTATCAAATCAGATTGGCTATACTAAATATCTATTTAATAGTGGTCTTTTTCCTCTTTCTGTTGTACTTTAAAATAAGTGGCTTAGAAAGAGATAATAGTAACTGATTTTTCAGTGGTTCAACCACTATAATCTTTAGGCAGAATTGTCAAGGGGGGAATTTTTTTTCTTCTATTGCCCTCCCATTTTCCATGCTGATTTCCCTTTTATTCAATAGAGTCTCCCATTCTCCTTCTCTCCCTCTCCTAGTTATTTCCCATTTAAGACTAAAATTTCCCATTCCTGTTTTAAACTGGAAATCAAACTAATCCTTGTTGACATATTCTTTTAAAAATAAATTGTGATCAGATAGGTCCTAATTCTGGATTAAAGAAGGTATTTACATTTTAAAATATCTACCAGTATTTCCTTTAAAAATTCAAATATCCTCTTTAATCCAGACTTAGAACTGATCAGGCCTATATTCTCTCATTCAGTCTGCAGAATTAAATTTAATAGGAACTTTATTATATCCAAATCAAGGGCACTTCACCCTTAGTATTTGGACTGCCTATAGGATTGATGTCCCTAAATGTGGTCCCTGTTTCATCTTAATTACAATTACAAGATCAGCATTGGTCCCTTCCAAAAAATATGGAACAAAAAGCACAGTGACTATTCCAAGTCAAATTAATTTTCTCAGCACAATCCCTTTCCCCCACCTTCTTAAAAATATCAATTTTATGGAAAAAGTTAGAATATTTACTTTCTATCACAAAACCTAGAAGCAAAAGTGGCTAAGATTGGAAGAGTGGGTGTGTTTATTCTGAGTCTTTACATTTTATTTTCCTTAAGCAATCAATAGAAGATTGAAGTGTCAAGGATATGTCTGGAAATCTGAAAATATTGTCATCTATAGCAAAAAGTTGATTTGGATAATACATGACTTTCTCTGCTTGCCTCATAATTCAGATGGTACAAGAAGCTATCCAGGCTTTTCCCACCCAGCCCTCTACCTGTCTAATAGCATAGTCTGCAGTAGGATTTTGTTAGATATAAATGGGGGGGGGGGAATAGGTGCGTCAGATAGTTGTTCATCCTTACATGAGGCAAGAACTCTGAAAACTGTAGCACAGAAGAGAAATTCAGAGGTAGAGTTCTTTGATATAGTACTGAATCTGGATGCAGGTAACCAATGAGAGGAGCCTTGAGGGCATTCCCCATGTCTGCGGCAAAGCATCAATTGAGGTTCAGTCTGACTGGGACATTCACTGGAAAAAGACAATGGAAATTTCTACCCAGGGTGATGTGAAAATTGCATCACTGCAAAGAACAACAGCAGAACAGCTCTATCAGCTGGCAGACTGTACTGACCTGCTGAATGTCAGTACCTCATGAGGACAGATCACAAGAGCCTGAGGAGCTGTCCTGGAATTTTGCAGTTGAGAGATCAATCTCAGCTTGCCCTAAATGGTTGAGGAAGAGTTCTTCAAGGCTATGAATTGTTATCTGTGTACTTCAAATAACCTGTAAATGAACCAGTTTCTTTAGGGCTATGAATCATATGATTTCAAGGGGTATCCTCAGATAGTAAAGTTCCCAGATTGTCTGGGATAAGGATAACAAATCACAAGCGAGAAGCCCCCAGAAGTGCACCTGGGACCTGTCATTTAAGATGAAAATAAATTATTTCTTCCATTTCACCTTGGAATCTTATGTAATCAATGGCATTAGCAATTCTACAGGGAGTTATGGGGACCTGAATCCAAATTCATATCCAAAATGCTTATCAACAAGCATTTATTCTTTCCCAATTTTTCTTTTTGGGAGGCTGAGTATTGAGAGGTGGAGACAGAGGTATTCTGATGCTATTACCTGAACATTTGAATGCAGTGCAACAACATAACTTTATAACAATAAAATAGAGCCCTTTTCTAGTGATTATAAATCTGCTGTGTAGAAGGGTCCCCGGCTCATGCTGCTATTAAAAATGCAGAGCTCCTCCTCCTTCATTCTCACCGCTGTGACTGTGATGGGAGAGTCAAAGCTGCTGCTCTCTTTGCTGTCGGGGAAAAGAAAGCACAGAACCCCTTCCAGGATAGTCCTGCTGCTATTCATTGAACTACAACAGTCACCTCAGCTCTGCTTCTAAGTCTGATGCAGTGTGTGACACATTCATTTAACCAGCCCTTTCTGAAAGTCTGTTCAGTGCTGAACAACACCATTAGGCAGGGAGCAGTCTACTATGTTGTCTCAGCCATCTGTTGGCTGAGGAAGAGGGAGGTCTGTGATAGCCATATTTGTACAACTTACAGTGCTGGCTGGAGCAGAGAGGATACAGAGGAATGGCATGAATAGTTTCAGACTTCCCAGAGCCACAGGGGTATGACAGGAAGCTTAGCCGAGGGAGAGCCATCTGCCTGGCTGCTGTGACCTCATTTAAAGGGACCACCTACCAGTGTAATGTAAAGAGCTAGGCAGCCCATCAGACACATCCCTCTCTGCTGTTGGCTCAATCTCAAGGGAACTGCAAATCGTACAGCAATCTAAAGGCAAATGGATTTTTTTTAAATGATTACTGGAGTCTAAATGTGATTTTTAGTCTATCACAGAGCCAATATTATTTCTTTCGGAACATATTTTTCACTTTATAATGGAAGTCAGCAAAGGAAGGTGATAAGATTTATGATAATTTGTTTTGCAGTCAGCTTTTCAGGGCCGTATATATTCTATAAAGTAATTTTGTATCATCTTCCTAGAATGTGCCCTGGTTACTCCAGCACTTAGTAGTAATTGTGCTCTGGAGAGGATGAGAGAAATAAAATGTGAACTTTAATTCATGGCCTGAATTTCAGCAAGTTTCATAGATTCTTAGAAGGTTAAAGCTTGAAAGGAACTTAGATATTTAGGCCAAAGAATGCCCTCTTCTAATAAATGAGGCTTAACAAAATTAATTAACTTATTCAAAATCATCTGATTATTGGCAAAACCTGAGTCCAGGTCTCCCACCTTGCAGTTTAGAATTAGTTCCTTCATGTCAGCTTTGAGTGATTCAGTCTCAAAAAAAAAAAAAATTATTCCAGCATTTAGAGATTGGTCAGTCAGACTTGCAAATTTATCATTTTGCCAGAGACTTATTATCAACAATAGCCCATGGCCATTATATACTCATCTTCTCAGTCTTTGAAAATAAGTCACTATTGCTAATACTCTATTGGGTCTTCTACTTGATCAGTTTTGATGAGAAATGAGAGAAGATAATGTTACATTAATGATTGGTATTTGACATAGAAATGGAGAGAAATTATGGGATTCAAGGGTACTATATCATCAACTTCAGTGTCATGATAGATAGGAGTAGGAGTACTTGATTTGGAGTGAGAAAATATGGGATCATATTTGGACTCAATGCTACCTCTGTGACCTTAGATAAGCCAATTAATCTCTTTGGATTTCAGTTTTGTCATCTGAAAATGAGATTTAATATATGTCCATTAGGGTTCCTTTCTATCTCCAAATCTCTGATGCTGTGATCCGACATAATCTTTGTTAAACCAAATACTTTGAGTCTTGCTTACAGTTTTATAACTGAATACATAAAACTTGTACACTTTTATGATGTTAATAGTGGTGATGGGTATGCCCAGTAGTCAATTTAAATGAGGACTTTGTGGTGTGCAAAAATCTGAGTTCAAAGCCCAGCCTTAGGTTACTAACTCTATGATCTTAGGAAAGAAATTTAGCTTCTGTAATCCTCAATTTCTTCATCTGCAAAATGAATCTTGACAGATTATCTCTAAATTCCATTCCAGATTTAAATCCTCTAAATATCTTTGAGATTTAGCAGTAAATGTTGAAAGCTTTAGAAGGAGAAATTGTTCTTATGATTAGTGCTCAAAACACCACCACAAACAAACCTAAGGTTATTATTAAAAGTATTAGGGCTTTGATATGCCTTTTCTGCCTAGAATTTTTGAATCAAATCCCTGGGAAGAAAAGGATTGTATTTCTTCAATACAAATAAAATGAATGTAATTTTAGAAGATAAATGCATTTAGACAACTTCAAGGGTGAAATTTAGTTTCTATTTAGATCATAACATGTTGGATTTTTGTTTGTTTTGAGAATCAAAATTCTTTTTTGTAGGAAAATAGTATTTTGGATAAATATAGTTTTGTAATAAGGCATCTAGGTGGCACAGTGGATAGTGTGTCAGGCTTGGAGTCTTGAAGATCCATGTTTCTGATTCTCAGCTCAAACAATCCCTAGTGTGATCCTAGGCAAGTCACTTCTCTTTCCTTCAATTTTTTCATTTGTAAAATGAGCTGGAGGAGGAAATGAAAAACCAGTCCAGTATCTTTGCTAAGAAAACTCCAAATAGGGTCACAAAGAGTCATACACAACTGAAATAACAACAGAAGTTTTATAATATGCTATTAGGTTTTGAAGTTCAAGGTAAATAAGCAACATTAAATATGCCTTTGGTTTTATTAGCTTTACTTGCCATGTTTTTTCTTTGGGCTTTTTGACAGCACAATTAAGTGGATTAATTTACATTTAATGAGAGTTTATGATGTGCCTACTATATGCAAGGCACTATGCTCAGTGTTGAAGAGGCACGGACAATCAGAAAAACTGGACCCCTCCAAATGGGTTGATGTCAACCAGCAGTTTTAAATTACTAAGTTTTTGAATACAAACATGATCTAGGAATCATAGACTATGCAGATTCACATTTCATGGTATTTTTCTTCAGAAAAGCCAAGTTTTTCCACAGAGTTCTTGTGAAAAATAGAAATACCTTGGAGAATTAAAAGAACTCATTTAACCTCAATTGTGAGCAACAACACACTCATTCTTTGTGGCAAAGAAAGTAAAAGTGCTATGACTTGGAAATAACAGGTAAATATAAATGTCTGTTTAATTAATGATGCCTACAGCTAACATTTGGTAATATGTGTAGTAGTTCCATTATAACCTTTAAGAAGCATTTAGTGAAATACAGCACAGAGCCAAAATAGCAGAGTAAAGGCAAAAATTCACTCAATTTTTTCTCCCAGCAACTCCAAATTCCTTTAAATAATGACTCTAAATTCATTTAGAGTGTCAGAACACCCAAAAAGATGAAGCAGAACATTTTCCAGCCCAAGACAACTTAGAAGCTCAGCAGAAAAATCTGTGTCACCAGGGTAGGAGTCCAGCATAGCCCCAGTCCCACCCCCAGTATCATCTAAGCAGGACTTCTAAATCACTGGCAGTCCTGGGGGCTTCCAAACCTCTCAGCCCAAAGACACCACAGAGGACTTGGAAGGTCAATGGAGAGGATCTGTGGCAACAGAGAAAGAGTCGAGCATGCAGTCGCAGTGCAGGCTGTGCCAGCATAGCTCCGGGCTGATTCCAACAACAGCATCAGCAAAGCAGGTCTCTGTTGCTTTAGCACACTAGATCTTATAGCTAGAGTGGGACAGGGACACTCCTAATACTTCCAGGGCAGGAAAGAGTGCTTATGGTGAGGTCCCTAGAAGGATATCTAAAAACAGCTGCACAAAATCCCCGAAGCTTTGGGACCGACTCCATCCTGGAAACAGAGCCCTACTTTAACATAAAGTTAAAAGCCTAGTAATAAGCTAGGAAAATAAACAGACAACAAAAAAAGTTTCTGACCATAGAAAGTTACTATGGTGACAAGGAAGATCAAAACACAGACTCAGAAGATGATAACAAACTCAAATCTTCTACATCCAAAACCTCCAAGAAAAAATAAGAATTGGATTAAGGCCATGGAAGAACTCAAAAGGGATTTTGAAAAGCATGTAAGAGAAATAGAAGAAAAATTAGGAAAAGAATTGAGAGTGGTATAAAAGGAAATATAGAAAGCCAAGGAGGAAAAGAATGCCTTACAAAACAAAATTGAGATAGGAAGTACAAAAGTTCACTGAGAAAATAATTCCTTAAAAATTATAAGTGAGTAAATGGATGCTAATAGCTTGACTTTATGGGAAATCGAGATACAATAAAGCAAATTCAAAAAAATGAAAAAATGTATAATATCTCATTGGAAAAACAATTGATTTGAAAAAATAGATCCAGTAGAGATAATGTAAAAATTATTGGTCTATTTAAAAATCATGATCAAAAAAAGAGCTTGGACATCATCTTTCAAGAAATTGTCAAGGAAAACTGTCCTGATATTATAGAACCAAAGGTAAATTACAGATTAAAAGAAGTCACCTCCTGAAAGAGATCCCAAAATAAAAACTTGTAGGAATATTTTAGCCAAACCCCAGTACTCTGAGGTCAAGAAAAAAATATTGCAAGAATCTAGAAAGAAACAATTCAACTATAGTGGAACCACAGTCAGGATAACACACAATTTAGCAGTTTCTACATTAAAAAATTGGAGGATTGGAATATGCTATTCCAGAGAGCAGTAGAACTAGTACTACAACCAAGAATCACCTACCCAGCAAAACTGAGTATAATCCTTCAGAGAAAAAAGGTAGAAATTCAGTGAAGTAGGGGGTTTTCAAACATTTGTGATGAAAAGACCAAAGTTGAATGGAAATTGTAATTTTTAAATACAGGAATCAGGAGATTCATAAAGAGGTAATCAGGAAAGTGATATCATAAGGGATTTAATTAGATTTATTTGCTTATATTTTTACATGGAGGATGATAACTTATTAGAACTCCATTATAATGGCAACAGAGGGCACAGTTACGAGTTGAATTTGAAGGGATAATATCTAAAAAATGATGAAATTAAGGGGGGGAAGAAACATTCATACTAGGAGAAAGGGAAAGGGAGAAGTGGAATGATTTTAATTATCTGCCACAAAAAAGAGAAAAGAAAAAGCTTTACAGTGGAGAGGAAGAAGGGGAGGAGATGGGGAGAGAATCTTACTCTCATCAGAAATGGCTCAAAGAAGAAAAAATATAGACATACAATATGGACATAGAAATCTATATTACCCTGCAGGATAATAGGAGGAGAATGGTGTTATGGGCCAGAACTCTGAAACAAGGATTCTTACAAGATCATTAGTCAGTGGAATGAACGGGATTACAATGGAGAGAATATAGGCTTTTTAACCCAACAGAAGGGCAGTGTCCAGTGTGAGCAGCTCCAATGTAATTGCCACAAGAATAGCTAGGTGTTAAAGTCCAAAGTCTTTATTTTCTCCTTGCCTGGGACTTGGCTAGCTTTCTTAGAGGCCTTCCGGAGTCTTGATTTTGGTGAAGCCAAGGAGGAGAGCCTGTCACCAGGAGCCTGATTGAAGATGGAATGAATCTCATCTAGTCCTTGCTGGCTGTTATATACTCCATTATCATAGGTGTGAATCTTGTGGAACTATATTAAGTACTAAGTACATGTGCTGAACTATTAAGCACCATGCTAAACTAGATAATCATTGTCTCATCAATTCCACTGAATTAATATCTTGTAAGAATCCCTGTTTCAGAGTTCTGGCCCATAACAGAATGGGATATGGGAAGTGGGAGGAGAATTTTAAAAAAAGGGAATATTGGAGGAAAGGGTAGTCAGTGGCAAAACACTTTTGAGGACGGACAGGATGAAAGAAGAGAGAAAATAGAATACATGCGGGGGGAAATACAGTTGGCAATAGTAATTGTAAAAAGAATTTTAGAGCAAGTTTCTCTAATAAGGCCTCATTTCTCAAACATAGAGGGAACTGAGTCAAAGTTATAAAAAATGATCAAGAGATATAATCTATCCTAAGGGACTATAAATTCATGCATATCCTTTGACCTAACAATATCAATATTAGGCATGAATATCAAAAGAGATTTAAAAAGAGGAGGCAGGGAGAAAAAAAATTTTTTTTATGTTCCTCCTTCTTTACTTTTATGAATATTCGACATAGTTGATCATTCTTTTTTGTTCTCAATATACACTTTTCACTTCTCTTCAGTCTCCTTTCCCAACTGTCCATTCCAAAATACTTTAAAAGTGGATATGCTCCAAGGTTTGAAACTCTATCCCTCTTCCTTTTGCTTTCCTTTTGAAAATCCTGTTCATTCCCTAGCCTTCAATTTTCACATCTCAGCAAGGTATTCTTTTGTATAAGAAGCACTGATTTTATTTTAGAGCTCCAAAACAGCTTTGAGGGCCTTTCTGTAACTAAAGCCAAGCATTTCAATTCTACTGCAAAGAGCACAACTCTATTGGGCTAGCCACATTATTTGAATGCCAAATATACATTTTCCAGAAAGATTATTTTGTGGAGAGCTCACACAGAGCAAGCACTCACAAGGTGGTCAGAAAAAGCAATAGAATTGATTATCTTCTATGGGAGATGGACATAGGAGACACTGGCCCGGGACCATCCAGCATGGCATGCCCTTATTGGAGAAGAAGGTGCTGTGCTCTAAGAACAAAGTAGAATTCAATTAGCTCATAAGAAATGCAAGATGCACAAAGTTAGAAAAGCCACCCCAATTGTTCATAGAGACTATTTGTGTCCAACCTGTGGCAGAGCATTCTGAGCTTGTATTGGTCTGATCAGCCACAGTTGGCCACGCTGTAACTTAACTATGACATAGTGATATTATTACGGTCCTCTTCAAAAACTAAGGACAACAACAAATACCTATAGAACTTATCATTGTATATATTGTATTCCCCAAGAAAATTGGCTCTTAGGGAGCAGAAACAATTGTCATTCTTTTCTGTGCATTCCTAGTGCTTTGCACATAAATGTTTAATTTAATGAAATAATAATCACTCATTAACATAGCTTTGTAATAATACTTCTAAAAGACTTAAAAATTTTGCTATGGAAGGAAGGAACTGGCTCCCTAGAGAACATCCTCCTTCACTGAGTTAGCTAAAGACAAAGCAGTATTAATTTAAAAGATCTTAATGTAAAAAATTAGACAAGAAAGGAGTGCATGCGTGTGTGTGTGTGTGTGTGTGTGTGTGTTTGAGCTTTGTTCTTCTATTTAAGCCAACAAGCAGTTTGTATCACAGATGAGAACAAGGTGACAGATGAATGTAGGAATCAGAATGTGTCGTAATTTTTTAAATGAAAATTTTTGTGTGTCACAACTGTGGGGGTTGAAACAAAACTATCTGTAAGAGATTTGAAATGCCAAAGATGTATTATTCATTGTTTTTTTTGAAGACCTGTCAAAAGAAGTCTGGGAGTCTCAAAATTTAAGGATATAGATATCTTATTTCATGAAGCTGAATTTCAAACCTTGCCATGATGCTAATATTGATTAACACCTAGATTATCATTAATAATTATATAATAGTTTATGAGGTGTATGAAACTGAATCTGGAGTTCAAAAACCTGAATTTGAATCCTTACTCTACTTACTAGTATCTTTATCTGAAACAAGTAACTTTGCATTTCTGCACCCTAGTTTCTCTATCCATAAAATGAGGGAATTGGAATAAATGAAACACTCAGGGTTTAAAGAATAATATAACATCTGTATTCTGCTAACCAAATGTGATGACATACAAGTTTTGATTTGTGAATGTGAAAAATATTAATTCATGATTTACTTTATTACTATGTATTTTGGGAAATTAAATTGAGTTTTAGGGGGCAATTATTTTCATGAAATGAAAAACTGAAATTAGTGGTAGTTTATTAAATAGCTATTTCTCTTTTTTTGCATTATTTTACTGGGTCTTAAAATTGTAGTACTATAATAACTTTTCACTTTTATTTTTATGTTTTAAATATCACAATAAATTTGGCCAGATAGCTAAATAGACATGATTTGCACAAGACACATTTCAAAAAAACAAATCATAACGAGAAGTCCCTTTTTGCAGCAAGTTATTAGATCTTAAAATTATGGTATTATGATACTATGTTAAATTCTTATCTTTTATTTCTTTATAAACTAGGTTTTAAAAAATTTATTCGTACTTTCTTTTAATTTTCAGCATTTAATTCATCCCCTCCTTCCACTTCCACATGAATCATGAGGCACTAACTATATGCCAACTACTATGTTGGATACTGGAATATAAAGACACCCCTCCCAAAAAAAGTCCTCCTAAAAGGCTTGGTTTACATTATTTCAATGATGTCCAATATCCCATATTTCAAAGATGTTAAGCAGTGCAGTGCTAATTTTTTTTAATTTAAACTGAGAGAGATGAGACTATCAGAGAGTGAAAAAGGTGGCAACATTCCCAAAGGATCTGACTGGAAGTAGTGACACATGACATAAGCAAATATAAAGTGATATTATATTTCAGTATCTAAGAAGCATGGGAAACTGAGTCCTAGAATTAGGTAGGACATAGTATAATCTTTGTAGGCAAAAAGAAATCTGCCATGGCTCCCTGTATTTCCTAACTTTGAGGATAGGAGAAAATACATCACCACTGGTTAGAACATTTTTATATGATTCTACCTAATTGTGATTGAGAAAGAAGAAAAGAAAAAGGTGATCTATTAAAATACAAAGCTGTTTTAATAAAATTCCTCCTATAAATGTGTTTCCAGTGATGAAGTCCTGAGTAACTAGGTGGAGTTTGCAGAGAAAACCTGACATATTAATAAAATTACTCCCTGAAACAAGCAAGGAAAGACAGTGATGTTCAGTCCCACCCTCTGTGGAGGTTGTAGGTATGTCAAACCCCTGACATTAAATTTCCCCTATAAATCTGTCCATGGCTCATGCCATCTTTGCTGATCCCTTTGGGTTATAACCTGTCATAGTACTCTGTCTTTTGATATCTTTCCCCTGTGCCATGCTACATGGAATCTCTCTCCTCTCATTCCCCTTCCATGTCTCATGGTGACTATTCTCCTTCTTATAGCTAACTTACTCTTTTAGAGTGTTAAATACCTTTTAGATTTAGCCTGCCAGTTAATGGCATACTCCTACCTCATGAAGTATTTCCTTTCTCCTGATTAATTGTGAGTTCCACTAAGGAACTTGTCTATTCCATCATTAATTGTTAAAAACCCTTTTCCTTACTAACTATGTATTCTCCCAACTCTATTTCATATTTACCATTCCTGGTATCTGTTGTTTCTCTTCATTTTGTCTGTAACCTCTTCTTAAATAAACCTACCCTTTGCTAAAGAGAATGGCCAATGTGAATTCTTCATAGCACTGGAACCCAACATTGGGTGTGTGAGTCAGTGACCATTACGCAAATTAAAAACAGACTCTGAAGGCAAAAAGCAAAAAAGAATTTACTATCTTCTGAAAAAGGGCAACTCTCAACAGACAAGGAAGGTGTCAGTAGAAGAGTGCAAAGTGCAAAATACAAGATTATGTAGACCCTGATTAGAAGCCCCCACTTCCCCTCTTCTGATCTTTTCTCCCATTGGCTGGGGAGTTCTAATTTGCCCAGAAACTAAATATCAACCCCAAAATACACTTTACTGTATTAGGTACTTAAATACTAATGAAAAGGTTGGGAGACAGAGGAGACAACAGGAGGGAAATATTTGTCTGTCTGTGTATCCATCTATCTATCTATCTAAAATAATGGAACACCCGCAACTTTTAGTTAAAGCTCAGTTTACTATTACACAGTCTCAAGTCACAGTGGTCAAAGCCACTTTATTATGAGAGATCTTCACACAGTTTATACCATTCAGTCCCTCCTTCTTGTTTCTTAAACTTTGAAGACCTCTCACACCATTCTTAATACATTTCCTCAATCAGCTTGTTGTCAGTCTCTAATCCCTCTGTATTGAGTTTGTCCTTTTTCTCTGCTGGGGCCCATCCTCATCCTTTTAATACTCCAAGTCTAACTGGACCTCCCCCCCCAGGTTATTCTATCTATCCATCCTGAGCAGTGATGTCTGTACTACCTTTGTGATAAGCTGTATCACACAGGGAAAACAGACAGGGAGTAGTATGACTCCACTAAAGCTATCAGGAGGAACCAAAAAATCTGTTTCCACCAGTTGCCTCCAGACAAAGACCACCAAGAGGTACTAAATGGTGAGGACTAGGTCTGGAATGGGACATGAGCCAATTTTCGGATGCCTTTGGCAATTTTCTTCACTACCTGTCCGTTATCATCAATTTTCACACAGTAAAAATTTTATTTCCCACAAACTCTACCTTTTTCAGCTAACAAGTAGTCTAATACTAATCTATGCTGGAATACTGCTTTTCTAGTCTGACTGGCCTCATCTGCTAATAAATCCAGTGCCTTTGCCATCTGGTTAGTAATTATTATTTCAACCATGACCTGATGTCTAATGAGCTTATTCAGCATACAAATTGGGGTTCTATATCCCCAGCTCTTATCTGGGACCATCTATCACTCCAATCATTTGTGTTCCCAATAATTAGAGTGGGTGACTCTTCACAAATAAAGAAATATCAGGAAAGTCATCAACAACAAAAATGCTAAAAAGAAACAGATATATGCATCTTAACAACAAATACTCACCTACTTTTTTTAGGATATACTGACCACATATTTTCAGATAGGAAAGCACAAGATCTTATATACTTGAATTGTGTTCATAGCTTCTACTGAACACTCGCCCTGATTGTAGAAATTTGCTATAAGAAGAAAAAGCAGGGAATGAAAAACTGATCCTTCAGACCCTCAGCCTAAGAGCATACGCATGACAGGATAAAATCCTTAGCTAAGTTTAACTTTAGATAATTATATGGAATAACAATTCCACCTTATAGCCAGACCCAAGAATTATCAGGTAGGTTCTTATTCAAAGGAATATCACTGGGAAACTGAATCAGAAGGATCGCACCTTAAGTGGAGGTCAAGATTATCCTTCCAATTCTTACCAGATACTAACTGCCACTTGTAACAATTCAGGAACACATTTCTCTGGGTAGCTTGTGGCATATTCCTTTCAGATGGTGGATTACTGACTTGATGATCCATGAGACAATAATACCTGAATTTTCAAAACTCCAAATAATATCAGCTACATCCCAAGAGATTTTATCTCAAATAGTAACTCATTAATCAAAGCTTTGGGTGAATTTAGCTCTTAAGGATCACATATCCTAAATAAGTATTGACTATAATCTTATGTTGATAACAGTAAGAGATTCCTCCTAGAGAATTCACAGCTAGATGGGTTTTAGATTCAACATTACATAAATCAATTTACTTTAAGATGTTCAATAACCAGTCTATATCAAAACATGTTTAGGTATTAACCATGTTCAAAGGAACAAAGACATTAGACCACTGTTCTCAGAATCTCCCTAAACAATGGGAACAGCTTTAAAATGACTCAGGACAGCTGATTAAAACTCATAAAATATACTGTCCTAATTTCACATTAAAGAACCCTATCAGAATTAACATTAATAATTTCTTCATCCTAAAAAATGTTAATTCAACTTCCTCCACATTTAAGGAGTCTCTATAAACTTTTCTGGAAATATAAATAACAGGTACAAAACCAATTTTGCTAAAACTTCTCTAAGCACAATTCATTTCCCCTCCCACCAAAACATTTCTAATTACAAAGTCAATTTTAGAAGTTATACATTGTCCTTAACAATCCATTTTTGAAGTTCTCCATAGGTCCTTTAGTCCTAGTGTTCTCAGCCTCCAGACTGCAGTCTCAGTCATGTGTAATGTCTGGTAAGGTCCTTCCTACTCTGCTTCTTCCAGGACTTAGTAAGCACCCACTCTTTTGGAAAAGTGTTGTCAGGGACAGCAATCCTTGCTTCCTAAGGGCTAAAAGGAATGAGGACATTGCCAGGATATAATTCCTTAAAAACTTATCCTCTGTTTCAAAAACAGGTCTTTTCCTTTCTCTTCCCAAATAAAATAAGTTAATCTCATAAGGGGAAAGTCCCAGATCTCATCTGAGGACAGTTCTAGTTCCTTAACAAAGCAATAGACAAACATTTGGTCCAAGCAATTTAGTCTCTAACATCAATTTAGTAATCAGTTTCTTAAGAATCCGATTCATTCTTTTCACTTTCCTTGATGAGGGCAGATGCCCAGGTATATAAACACAGAAGTGTGTTCTGGAATCGATTTACCTGATCAGAAAGGGAGTTTCTGAGCCTTGTCCAAGAACCACTGGAGAACTCTCCAGAGGATGCCTGCCCAAGGATTCGGTACAGGAGAGATCCCTCACAAATAGGAAATATCCCAGAATGAGTACCTAAAACGGTGTGGGACAGGGACCCGGACCAAAATAAAAGCAGAGGCAAGAAGCAAAAAAGGATTCATTACAATTTCCCAAGAAAGGGCAATTCCTAACAGAGTTGTCATTAGAGGAGTGCAAAATGCAAACTGCAAAACACAAAATTAGACCCTAACCAGAAGTCCCCACTCCCTCTCTTCTTACCTATTCTTCCTTTGGCTGAGGAGTTCTTATTTGCCCAGAAACTAAATATCAACCCCAGAACACACTTTACCAGAACACACTTTTACCTTATTAGGTACTTAAATGCTAATGAAAAGGGGGGGGGGGGAGGCACTGAGGGGCCAGAAGGGAAATGTTTGTTTATCTAAGATAATGGAACACCTGTAGCTTTTAGCTATAACTCAACTTGTTTTTGCAAAGTCTCAAATCACAGTTAGGGCATGGGTCAAGGCCACATTCTTATGTGAGTTCTTCATTCAATTTATCTCCTTCAGGTGCATATAATTTTATCATTTGGTGCCAAACCCCAAACACATCATTTGACTAAGAATTGCTGCTCCTAGATCACATCGCTGGGATCACTTTAACTTTCATTTCCTCATGGCTTAGTATCAAGAAGTAATGAATATCGTTGTAGAAAAAGGTGAAAAAATTATTTCTGCTTAGTATTTGCAGGAGATTTCTGGATAAATTACCAGTGATGAGGAAGAAAATAACAGGAGAGAAAGTTCTTGTAGGGTAGGGGTGATGAGAGGCCCAGCCCCAAGGCATTTATTATTTGCATTGGCCCTCTTCACCTCTCCCTGGAGGAACTTTTAGAAAACTTGCCCAAGTGTTTTTGATAAATAAAGTACTTAGGTCATTTTCCACCCATTCTAATGGGGTAACAGTTTTGTCTTTGTTTCTTCAAATATTTTAAAAATAAGCTTTTAATTGGCCAGTAGAGATTCAAAGAATCATAAACTAAAGATTTTCCCATATTGTTTACAACAAAAGAGGACTTAAGGGACATTTCTGGTGTGTTTATCCCCTATACCAGGAATTTCCTCCCTTTCCCTTTTTAACTTTTGAATTCCTGCTCATCCTTTAAAGCTTGACTTGAATTGCTTTATCTAAGGAGCCTACCCTCATCCTGTCTCACCCACTCCCAAACAACCTCCACCCCCAACCCTTACTCTCTGAAGTCTCCACATATAGCAGCATTTGAATCCGTAAAACTTTGTATTATAACTCATTGGTGTACTTAATAATGTAATATTTGAAGGCAGGATTGGCCCCTTTTTAAAACCTGAGAGAATCCCTGTTCTCTCAGAACTTAGAACAGTGTTTTCTCAACACAAGATCATAAAATATAGAGGTCAAAGATTATAAATTATCTAGTCCAACCCTGTGATTTTACTTATAAGGAAACTGAAATTGAGAGAAGTAACTTGTTGAAATTCACCCGGAGATTTACTAATAGGTCCAGGGTTCACTTAAAAGTTTATGGTTGTTTTTTATTTAATTCTACACTTACTATTT
This sequence comes from Antechinus flavipes, assembly GCF_016432865.1. Classification (NCBI taxonomy): domain Eukaryota; kingdom Metazoa; phylum Chordata; class Mammalia; order Dasyuromorphia; family Dasyuridae; genus Antechinus; species Antechinus flavipes. The sequence continues at coordinate 510,971,809 of NC_067398.1, forward strand.
CTCCATTCTTCCCTCATTACTTTGATACTAGGTCAAAAGTTGCCTTAGCCTTAGTGTGAAAAAAGTATCTTTACAAGTAATGAGCCTTATAGTATATGTTTTTAATCTTCATTTTGATTCTGTTGTCTTCTCTCTTTCCTTACCACCAACCTCTTCTATAGGCCTTAATGATTTTTATTACTATATGACTGTGTCTCTTTATTCTTTCTAATTCCATTGTCCTTCTCTTCCAGTAATTCTTAAATTATTCTCCTAGCATTTTTTTTCCCTTCTTTTTTCAATGCTGTAGACTTTTACCTCTTGTTTCAAATTTTTCACTGGAATTTGGTAAGCAAAACAAATATTATTTTACTAAATTTCTACCAGTTTCTCTAGTCCCATTTGGATTAAGTCTGCATGAAACAGCAGAGATATAACTAAGAAACAGTTTTTGTAATCCTAGAAAGAGGAATGGAAGAATTTAAGAGAACTGAAGCATTAGGTATTGAATTGGGTTATAGGTTAAATAACTCCTACTAAATTTTGCCTATAGTTTCCCCCAGTAGGCAGACACAGCAAATAGTAATATCCAGAACTGCCCCATACAAAACAAAGAAACATTTTTGTAGTAAGAGAAAAAAAAAAAGTGTGACAGTAGGAAAGAGAATGTCAGAAAATACTTTTTTTAATTTGAAAAAACTTGTTTTAAATTATATTAGGAGCTGAATAAGATGAGGATGAGATAAAAGAATGCTATTTTATGATTCATAATATTTATGTGATACTAGGAAAACTTGAGCTCAAAATAGGCAATCAGTATTTATCTATATGGAGAGTCTCATCTGTCATGTTGAAATTGAACCAACAATTGATTTGTATCAAGTTATCATTGAAAAGATTTGTGGTTTGGTCATGTATACTTATTGTGTATCTAATTTATACTTTAATATATTTAACATCTACCGGTTTAAAAAAAAAAAAAAGAGAAGGTGAAAGAGAAATTGTAAAATAGGGGAGGAAATGCAAAGGACAAATGTATGTCCAAACATGTTCAGCCTTGATTCCTTCTTGCCATTCTCTGAGTTTGGGTATCACTATGAAAAGATATAATACACCAAAATTAATGTATACAATACGCTGATACAGGGATAGCTTTTGACAAACCTTTCAAAGATATCCATTATTTGCCAAAATTACCAAAACACATGGAGTTCTTTTTTATCAGATAAGTCCTTGACTCTTCCATGCTCACCTCATATATACTTTATAGGGTATCATTAGCAGATAGTCCCAAGTTATAAATAGTTACAAATACTATTAAAATTTGGTATTGTCAGTTTTCAGAGGGAACGATCTGAGAGAATGACAGAGAAGTATAACCTGAGTTTTAGTTTTCAGTTTGTAGAAAGTATTTGTAAGTATTTCTAAGCCATAGAAAGGGAAGGAGATTGTGGGTGGTAGCCTAAACTAGATACAGATCTTGTGATATCCCTCCATACATATTCCTCAAAAATATTTCCCTCCTATTCCAGTAGTTATTCATTAAGACCTAAAAATCTTTTAAAATACAAATAGGCTCTGGGGGAATAGTTATATCTATCTTTCAGATATAGCTTAGTATAAATTAGATATTGTTATTTTCCTCTATCACATTGCCAAATCACAGAGGATATGGAGGACATAAACATTTATTAAGTGCCCATTATGTCCTAAGCACTGTGTCAAGCGCTAGAGATTAAAAAAAAAAAAAAAAAAAAAAGTAAAAAGACTCTTCTGACCTCAAGGAATTAACAATCTAATGTAAGAGGCAACATGTAAATAACTATATACAAATAAGTATATGTAGTATAAATTCTAAATAATCAAAAGAAGGAAAGCATTCTAGAATTAAGAGATGTGATATTATCATTTGATTTCATTCCCTTCCTCACTCCCTACTCGGAGACTCTCCATCTATTCTTCCCCCTCCTCAGATCCTAGCCTATTTTTAAGGGAACTTTTACTTCAGTTTCTGATATTGTCACAAGATCAATTGAATCTGAAGCCACTAATGTGGATATTCTAATGATACCGATCATGACTCATCCCTGCCTTCCTGTTTTGTGCAACTCTTGTCCAAGTTTTAGTGTAAGTTAATAATAGAAGATCATTATCTAAGGACAGCATACTAATGGTCTTCCTCAATTTCTCTTGACTATAAAATCAATGGGGCATATAGACCTGCTATCAGTTCTTCCCTTTTACTGTGTGACCAGCCTCTTTTTCATTCATCTATCACTTTAATGACATACTTTACACGACTTCTTCATAATTCCATGTTTGTAAAATGTTGTGATCTATTTATATGCGTCTTTCCATCTTTCTGTTTTATGATTTTTTTCATAATTCTATGTTTGTAATATTTTGCAATCTATTTATATCCATTTTCCCACTTTCCTGCTACTATCACTCTTTGGATGATCCTTTCTCTCTCTCACCACTACCCCCATTCAGTCAATTCCAATGACTCCCTATTACCTCCAGGATCAAGTACAAAATCTTCTGGCATTCAAAACCCTTAATAATTTCGCCCTCTACCCTATCTTTCCAATTTTCTTACATCTTAAATTTGCCCACCTCCTCTATGTACTCGCTGATCCAATTAGACTAGACTCCTTGCTATTCTTCAAATAAGACATTCATGTCTTTGCTCCAGGCATATTTCCTGGCTCTTTCTCCTTCCTGAAACTCTCTCCCTCCTCACCTCTGCCTCCTAGCTTCTTTAAAGTCCCAGTCAAAATTCCACCTCCAAGAACCTTTCCCAATCCTTCTTAACTTTAGTATCTTCCCTCTGTTGATTATTTCCTATTTATCCTACACATATTTGTTTGTACATATTTGTTTTCATTTTGTCTCCTCAATTAGATTATGAACGCCTTGAGGTCAGGGAGCATCTTTCGACTTTCTTCATGTCCTTAGTCCTTAGCATAATACTTAGCACATGATAGGTTTTTAATAAATGCATTAAAAATTACTACTTTAGTTCACTAGTGATTATTGTAGTACATGATATATTTTAGAAGTATTATAGATAAGTAGGTAAAGGAAGATCTAATTCAGAAAAATCACTAGACACTCCCCCATTGCTTGATATTGTAAATAGCCTTTTGTGCTAAAATGACCCAGAAAGCAATGAGCTAACAACTATGATGTGCTTGGAAATTAGAAAAATATAACTAAAAATTCAGAGATTGTGAATTATTCATCTGTCCATAGTCATAAATGGCAATCAAATAGCAAGAATAAAAAGAAAGGAATACTTCAGAATAATTGTGCAGCAGTGATTTTCCTTGGATTATTCTACACCTTGCAATTGACCCTACTCACTACAAGTGAGACAATATTGAGGGAATAACAGTAGCTTTGGTGTGAGGACTGGCTAAGCCCTTTTCAGGGGTGTTCATCCATAAAAACATCCACTAAAAACAAAACCCCCACAAACCCTTACAAAAACCTCAGGAGTTAGGTGTTGATTAAACTTAACTGACAGACAGATGGCAAATAAATATTTTCTACTATGTTCCAAGCATTGTATTAAATGCCAGGGATTCCAGTGTAAGTAAACCAAATAGTCCCTACAGTTAAAAAATTTACATTCTAATGGGAGAATTTGGCACAAAGTACTGGAAAGCAGGGGAGGGAGGGAATATAGTCAGTAAGATACACTATGTATCCTACCATATCCTAGTAGGATAGGCAATACAATACCAGAGTGGAAGGAAATGAAATCTGCAAACAACATAAGTAACAATGAGGCAAAGCATGACAGCTCTCCTTTCTCTGAGGAAGAAAACACTACTAAGGAGAGAAACCTTTTCCCAAGATACCAATGTAACAGAAGAAAAGAAGATGAAGTCTGGGCTAAAAAATAATTCTACCCCTCTTTTCAAATATTATACCACTATAATTGAAAAGAGGGGAGGAGAGGTAAACAGGGGTAGGAACTATTTTGTAATTTATTTTGTTTCCTACTTTGTTGCGGTCAAAGAATTCATCCCCTAAATGGTCAATTAATGGGCTTTTCTATACATAATGAAGCTGATCCTCCGAGAGCAGTTTCCATCTTTCTCCAGAACTCTAATCATAATCTTTGCAACGTGGTAGAAGCAGAAGAGACTGTTTAGGAGAAAGAACACAGCAGCTAAAAGACTGACCTTCAAGTTTTGGCTCTACTATTCACTATGTGATGTTGGCCAATTAACTTAATGTCTCTGAGCTTGGAATTTTTTTTTAAATGTTTGATTTTGGGGGATTTTTTTGGGGGGGTTGCCTATAAAATGAGGGAATGCATTAGCTGATTTCCAGAGTCCCTTGTAATCTTAACATATGGCATATATAAACCGTTTATGTGCTAATATGCATAGATATGGGACAGTGGGGATAACCTCCTTGAGTTGAGGCTATATCAGAAGTTAACAAATACTTATTAATCACTTGCTGAATGTCAGATTCTATACTAAACACCGAGATTATAAGGAAAGACAAAAATACTGTCCCCACTTTCAAGGATTTCACATTTTTACAAGAGAGATAAGATGCAAGCAAATGTATATATAAGTTATATACATTGTAAGCCGGAGGTAATCTTAGAGGGAAGGCATTTGGGGGAGGACTGTGAACCTGCAGAAGATAGGATTTCAGCTTTGTCTTAAAGGTAGCTAAGAGATAGACGTGAGGAAAGAAAGCATTCCTGTGACAGGACATACCTAGTGAAGATGCCTGGAGTTACAAGATAGAGTACCTTTGCCGTGAAGAACAAGAAGACCAAAGTCACAGGATCATTAAATACATGAAAAACAGTAAGGTGTCAGAAGACTGGAAAGGTTGGGGGACAGAGGGTTGTCACATCATTAAGAGTTTAAAATGTCATGCAGAATTTAATATTTGATCCTAGAATTAAGCCACCAGAGTTTACTGAATAGGGGGTTGTGTATCTCAGATCTGAACTTTAGGACTGTCAATTTGACCGTTGACTGGAAAATGAATAGGACTGGAGAGAGACTTGAGGTAAAGCTAACTGAAGACTATTGTAATAGTTTAGGTGTGAGGTGATGAGGTATCACTACAGCAGAATCTGAGGAGAAAAGGGGATCTATTTGAGAGATAATTCAAGAAGTAGCAAGCCTTCCTAACTTGGTAAAGAGTGGATATGTGAGATGAGTAAGAGTGGGAAATCAAGGCATTTGAAACTCATTCCCCCTCTATATAGTGAACTATGAAGGAGTCTTATGAGTTTCTAATCTGCTCAGTAAAGGTCCAGAAGTGATTTTGTTTTGTCCCACACTGTCAAAGAAGCTGCTGCATCTACCCAATTGTTTCCCGATGTGTGTGCTAACAAGGAGGGGCTCGGTCTTTGATATTCTCTACATTTCCACAGAAGCATCCAGAAAGGGGGGAGGGGTGGCGTATGAAGTGGTTGTTCCAGTAAACACCAGTAAGCGGGACAGGAAAGAAAAATTGGATGTTTGTTTTTTTGCTTCCCCACAAAGTTGAGTAAGGAGAGCCTGCACTTCATTCTTGATCCTGAGGATGGCAGCAAATACTAAATGGATAAAAATAAAATCACTACAACTTCAAAGTCACTATGAAGAATTTAATTGAGCCACATACTGCTTTCCATAAGTATTATTAATAACTTAAAAAAAAAACTTTATCTTTAAAATATCCGTTTGTTATTCTGCTGTTGAAGCAGCATAGCATGAATTTAAAAAAAAAAAAAAAAAGGCTAGCACTGAAGTCTCTGCTTCCAAAAACATGGAAAATATCTTTCCTTTTCAGAGGCCCTTGAGTCAAAATGATTAAATCACTGAGATTTAACTTTTATAAGGTTCCTTCATTACAATAATCTTGTGGATGTGTAGCTAGTGCAAGAAATATTGTCCTCATTTTATAGGTGACCAAACTATTCAGAGAAGTGAATGGAATTTCCCAGTCAGGATTCTAACCCTATTTTCCTCCCTCACTCTAAGTCCTGTGTATTCTTTATGCCGGTGTCATTTTGGGCAAAGAGGTGTTAAGGGTGATTATTAATAAGCCACATCAATTGAGTGTTTATTTTGTGCAAGGTACTATAATCTGGAATAAGATATATAGGTGTGGTTGAACAGATGACAATCGATTCTTCTGTATAAATAATGGCTTACAGTTGTAATCATTCATTCTAAAGTACCAATGGGAATAAGAATAGCATCTCTTTTCTTCAATCTCCCAAATACCCCCTTCTGAAAACAGTCATACTGTATCTAATTACTCTTTGGATTTAGTTCAAAATAGATTTATTAAATATATGCTCAATAAACTATTAAATGCTACTTTATAGTAAAATAGTAGAAATACTAGCATTGGAGATCTACACTGGAGTCCACTGGCCATGACTGGCTGTGTAACTTTGGAAAAATCTCATAACCTCACTAAGGCTCAAAATTTTTTTATCTGTTAATAAGAAATACTAATTTCTGATGGAAGTGGATTTCTTCGACAAAGAGATCTAACTCAGTTTCAATTGATCAAGGATAGACCCAGAAGCAGCTACACCCAAAGAAAGGACACTGGGAAATGAATATAAACTGCTTGCATTTTTGTTTTTCTTCCTGGGTTATTTATACCTTCTGAATCCAATTCTCCCTATGCAACAAGAGAACTGTTCGGTTCTGCACACATATATTATATCTAGGCCATACTGTAACCTATTTAACATGTATAGGACTGCTTGCCATCTGGGGGAGGGGAGGAGGGAGGAAAGGGAAAAATCAGAACAGAAGAGAGTGCAAGGGATAATGTTGTAAAAAATTACCCTGGCATGGGTTCTGTCAATAAAAAGTTATTTTAAAAAAATAAAATAAGAGATACTAATACTTTAAGAAACTATTCTGAAGATTATATAGGGTATGTGAAAGTACTTTGTCAATGTATTTCTTAAGTGAACCATAGTCATGCTGTGTAATTTTAAGGTCCTTTAAGGTCTTTTACATTAAGACACCCACATATTACCCTGACAAGTTTTCCTTCCTCCCCTTCATCTCATCTGTCCATTTTCTAGTTTTGTCCAGTTCAAGGAAATTGAATTATAGCAAATATTTGATGTAAGTAGGGCACTGGTATTTCTTTGTCACTTTATGTGTTTCGTAGATGTCACTGAAGAAACTATTCAGGAAATTGTATTTGACTATAAGAGCAGATTTTAAAGTGCTTTAAAAGAGTACTTGATGTTCCTGCTGTTCACTAAATGTTCTTTTTATATAAAATGCAACTAGTACTATACTAATGTTCTAAATATATGTTAGTCTTCTTGGTTCATTTTTGTGTTTTCTTGCCTTTTGCTGGACCACACTGGTCCCTTGAGAGGCACAGTTTTCAACTTTTTACTATAAGTAGAAAACAAATCAGCCATCTACTCTGATTCATACCTCATCAAACATCTCCTCCACAATATACTCTGCAAATCATCTTTCAGCCTCTACTGAGAATTTTCAGAGAGAAAGTGAGAGAGAGAAAAAGAGAAAGAAAGAGAGAGGGTGGGAGGGAGGGAGGGAGAGAGAGAGGGGGGGGGAGGAAAGGGAGGGGAGGGAGAGAAGGAAGAAGAGAGAGAGAGAGAGAGAGAGAGAGAGAGAGAGAGAGAGAGAGAGAGAAATTCAAAAACCATGAATTCTTTACCTACCCATGTTGCTGAGGGAAATTCTGGTATAAATGACAGCATTCATCTTCATGTTATAATTAAATGTTTTTCTAATGAGGAAGGCTGATGGGTTACCTGCTAAAGATATAGAAACTGAGTACTCTCAGATTGCTTTTCAAAAAGATTCTATAAGCTTATGGTTTCACCATGCTTGGACTAGTAAATCTGTTCTCAGCAATAAGTTCTTTTCTTTTTAAATATTTTTTGATAATTTAATAGAATCATCTTCTATTTTAGATAAGTAAATTGAGGACTATACCACCTGACTTCCAGCCAGAATTTCTTCCACTTTAGGTCAAATGATGCCCCTAATCCAACCTTCCATATTTTCTTTCATGGTTTTTCCCACTTTTTTATGTGCATAATTTACCCCATTCTATCTCTTCCTTCCTTTTGCTCCCAATGGACTTGTTTTCCTCATCTTTTAAATGTTTTATGGCATTCATTTGAATTCACTTTATACTTGTACTCTCTGTCTACTTACATTTTTTCTAACTGTACTATGAGTACTACAATTTTTATGAATTAAAAGTTTCTTCTTCCCATGTAGGGCAATAAACAGTTCAGTTTCATTGCATCCTTTTTGTTTTATTTTCTTTTTTTCCCTTTCTTTCCTTGACTCAATACTGGAAACCAATTTTTTTTGTTGTTCAATTCTGGTGTTCTCTTTATGAAAGCTTGAAATCTTTCTATTTTATTGAATGACTTTTCCCCCTTATTATGCTTAATTTTACTGGGGTAGGTGATTATTGGTTAGATTCCTCTATGTCTGCTAGTATCTCCCACCCTCAAAAATTACCCTGCATTCTTTCTGTGTATCTATTCAAATAGATGTATGCATTTATATAAAAATACATTGGTTTTCTTGATAGAACATCAGCTTCTAGAGGGCAGATACTGTTTCAATGACTTATCCCCATGTCATGAACTTGAGACTCTGTACCACCCTGGCTTATGATGTTTTCCACGAGATTTCATGAACTGATGCTAAGTGAAATGATTAGAACCAGGAAATTGTTGTACGTGACAACATCAATATTATACTGATGTGGTTAGTGGCAGTGCAGAGAGCTGAGGTGTGAGAATCTCCTTCTGGTTGGCACAGGTTCAACATGAAAGAATTCATAAATCTGAAATATTAGTAACAAAAAGGAAGTTTTATTGTTGGCACTGCAGAAGTCAGTTTTGCTAGGGAGACTGACTTCCTCATTGACAAAGTCCTAGCAGAGAAATAAAAAGGGGTTATCACTGAGAAGAGAATGTTTTCAGAGCAGGCAGGAGTCCTGGCAGGCAGCTATGCCAAGGATAGAAGTTCCTTGACAAGGCATAATCCTGCTTCAGATAGTCTGCAAATAAATGAATTTAAAATTGCCTTTTAATAGGAAAGCTGAGACTTGAAGTTTCAATTGAATGACATTCCTTCAATGTTGTCACTGCCCCCAGGCCTAGATTTCCAGTTGAATGAGACCCCTTAAGTTCCTCCTACTAAGAGTGGTCCTGGACTAATTTTCAACTCAATAGAGGGTGTATCTACTCAATAGAAATATCAGGACCAGATCTCCAGCAAATGAGACCACTTAAGTTCAAGCTAAGTAGGGAGTGGTCCTGGGCTAATCTTTAATGAAACTACTTTACTGTCTCGAAGGATAGGTCCCTGTCAGAGGAGAGTTTCAGGGCTCATCCCAAAAGTCAAGGAGGACAGTTTCAGGGCTCCCCCCCCATCAACATGACGATCAAGTCTGATGAATGTGACTCTTTCCAATAATGAGATGATTGATGTTAGTTCCAATGATCTTCTGATGAAAAGAGCCATCTACACTCAGAGAGAAGACTGTGGGTATCTGGATGTGGATCACAACATAACATTCTCACTCTTTTTGTTGTTGTTCACTTGCATTTTGTTTTCTTACTCATTTACTTTCTTTTTTTGATTTAATTTTTTTGTGTAGCAAGGCACATATTTAAACATGTTTAACATATATTGAATTGCTTGTCATCTAGGAGAGGGAGTGAGAGGAAAGAGGAGAAAATCTGAAACAAAAGGCTATGTAAAGGTCAATGTTGTCAAATTATCCATGCATATGTTTTGAAAATAAAAAGCTTTATTAAAAAAAAAAGATATTCTCCGCAAGTAGTTCTTAAGGTTTTCAGAATGCTTCTCACACATTCTTATTTGTGGGTTTTTAGGTATCATTAGTATTATTATATCCAGTAAAGATGAGAAAGCTAAGGCACAAAGGAATGACTTGCTTATATAAATGTGAGGAAGAACACATATTTCTTTCCAACTATATAGATCATAGATTTAGAACTGAATAGGACTTCAAAGGTCATTTAAGGTCCAATGAAATTTGATTTACCCAAGGTCATGAAGATAATCAGTGTCAGAGATGAGACTAACACCCAAATCATCTGGCTCCAGAGCCAGTGCTCCTTCTACTCTGCCAAGTTCTTTTCTGTACAGCATGCTACTTCTCTGAGAGAGAACAAGCAGATTCTATATTTCATTAATAATAAAGAAAAATCAATTTTACCTGTAACTGTGACATTTTGGCATTTACCTTTTTATTAGTAGTAGAAAGAAAACATACCTAATTTTTTTTTATTTGCTGTTTTTAATTTTATTTTTAATTTATGGAATAAAGCAAGCATCTCCATAAAATAATATAATAAAAAAATTGAACATAAAACTGCAAATCTGTTATGTACAACTTGCTATTCCTTTTAAATATATAATAAATGTATTTAGATGTCTATTTAAATATAGAATAAAATTTGTTCTATATAGTGAAACGATATAATGAAATAATGATTTTTTTTCCTTTTTGGTGCTGAAGTTAGAATACATTTACTTCAGAAGGCATTTAACAATATAGTAAATAAAGTTTTTTTCATAAAGGAAATTATTTCATTACTTGAAATACTTTCATTGAATTCTTCATGAGGTTTTTTAATTAAAAGCTCTATAGAAAATGCCACCTAGATCACAGCATAGTATTTTCACCATTTTTGTTGTGATTGTTTTCTTGCTTGTTTTTTTCTTATTTTTTCCCTTTTTACTGATTTTTCTTGTGCAGCATGATAAATGTAGAAATATGTTTAGAAGAAATGCCACATATTTAATCTATGTTTGGATTACTTGTTTAGGGGAGGAGGAAAATGGGGAGAGGAAGAAAAATTTGGAACACAGTTTTGCAAGGGTGAATGTTGAAAACTATCTTTGCATATATTTTGAAAAATAAAAAGCTATTATTTAAAAATGCCATCTAAAATTATTTTAACATTGCTAGTCTATATTATTGACTCATGATTCATAATCTATCCAAGAAATAATTAAATACAATAAATACATGATGAGGAAAATAATTCTATAAGAAATATTTGAAACTTTTTGAAATGTAGAATATCTTTTTTCCTTAAAGTATTTTGGGTTTAAAGCCACATGACCACTTACATAACATGGAATTCTGCTTAATAAGAACTTTTGGCAAGATTGTTGTTTAGACTAGTTTTAAGAGTAATGGGAAAACTTCAAGGCAAGACTTGCGACATGAATAAATGCTAATTCTTTATGGACCTGAAAAGGAGTCACCCTATAATTACTACTTAGACCACAAATAGTCTTTTTTTCTTTTCCTTTCCCATTCCATTTCTTTTAGTTTTTGCTATTTCTGTCTTCTCTTCTTTCAGTTACCTCCCTGTCTTCTCACTTTTTTCTTTTTTCTTATACAGTGCAAAATTTCCTCTTTATACTTCCCTTGAAAGGGAGAAATCTTTTCAATACAGTTGTGATTGAGGAAAGAGTTTCTTTTAGTTGTTATGGTCAAGAAAAGAGTTTTACATGTTCTCCCTCTATTTGTCTAGGACTAAAAGATAAGTACTATTTTTCTACTGCTATTAACTATGACATGATATGATGCTAAAAATATTGAATGGGAAAGCAGGCCTTAATTTTGTCTTTCCATCCCACTTCTGGCTGTGGTTCATTGTACCATGGGTAGCACCTTCTATTATTACCCAGTAATGGAAAACTGGTAGGGAAATAAAGGAGAATTACCTTTACCCTGTCTTCCTTACCTTTTAGAAACTATAATCTTCTGGATGACTTATTTATGATATAAAAATCATAGGCAATTAATGAAAGTGCTGATTGTTATTAATAAGTTTCACTATGGTAAGTGTGTTGGATTAGGAGTTCAAAATCCTTTCTGCAATTTACTATCTGTGTTATCATAGTCAAGAAGCAACTCTTCTGAGCCTTAGTATTCTTATCTGTAAAAAGCAGGATCACATTCTCTGTAGTATTATTAAATGCCTTCTATATCATGGAGTAGATCACAAAGATATGCAAGATTTCACCTAGAAGAAGAGATAATTAATGGCCAGACCATTTTTCACTGGGAAAATGAATAATAATAACTCTCTGTGATAGGAAGATGGAATAAATAGGGAAGGTATTATGCTAACTGAAACATCAATATACAGGGGACACTGGATAAACTCAGTAAGCTTTGGTATTGTTGGCGGATCTGCGGGTTTATCCATTCTGTAAAGCAGCTTGAAATTATACCCAGAAAGTTATCAAGCCTATTTTTTCTTGACAGAGGGTGGCTAAGTGGCTCATTGGATAGAGTGTTGGCTCAGTGAATAGAGTTAGAAATATCTGACCTCTAGACACTTACGAGCTACATGACCCTGAGTGAGTCCCTAAACCCTGGTTGCCTTAGTTTCCTCATCTGTAAAATTATCTGGGGAAGAAAATGCCAAATTACTCTAGTACCTCTGCCAAGAAAACCACAGAAAGGGTCAAAAAAAAATCAGACACGACTGAAAATGACTAAACAACAGTCTTTCTTATAGCCCAAAGAAGAGGGTATCCTCCTGTTGGAAATTGGCTTTCTGAATGTAATGGAATGTTACGGTGTCTCTTACCTTAATGTTGATGACTGCTGACTGGTCAGGATGGTGATTGCTGAAAGTTGGGATAGCCATGTTAATTTCTTAAAGACAATAATTAAATCTTTATTTGGCCTAATTTCCATATTGTGTCTTAGGGAATAGGGAAATCTGAGGGAAAGGACAGTGATTGGAAATAGGTCAATGGAACAGTCAGAACACATATTTACTCAGTTTGTCATCTTATATGGACATGGTTCATGGCACTCCAAAACAATTACAGTAATAATAGCAAAGGTCAGGAATCATAGATTATTACAATAGATTTAAAAATAATGAAAAAGATGGAAACATTGGAAGATTTACCAAAATAAGACACAAAAGCACAATGTAAACACATGCTGCTGGAAAAATGGCACCCATAAATTTGCTCAATGCATTGGTGCCACAAACCCTCAATTTGTTTATTTAAAAAATCTGTGAAATGCAATCAAACAAAATATGCCTGTACACAAAATGTAAAATATACAGAGAAATCAAATATCAATGGGGCAGCTAGATAGTTAAGGTGTAATGGAATAGTGTTTTCTTATAAGAATAAAGAAAAAGGTGATTTTCAATGAGACATCAAAAGACTTACATGAAATCATCACTTGTTATTGTTGTTTGTCCTTTATTCTTAAAGGAGACCATGATATCAGAAAGGTGATGCCATGACATGCAAGTGAATTGAAAGGGCTGTGCAAGATCACTGCCTCACTTTCTTCTCCAGAGCTATCTGGGTCCAAAGGTAAAATAATGAGCAGAACCAGAAGAACAATTGCTATTATATCAATAATAGAAAAATGAGCAATTTGAAAACTTGTATAGATTGCTAAAGAATAAAATGAATAGATCCAGAACAACATTTTAAGAACAATTGTGAAAGTTATAAGAATTCTGATCATTGCAATGACTATCTATTATATCAGTACAACAATAAAGAAGCATCCTATTCACCGTCTTACAAAATAATAATGAACTCAGGGCAAAGGAAGAGACAGGTATTATTTGGTCACAGCCAATGAAAGAATTGTTTTGCTTAATGTGCATATTTATTACCAAGAATTTGTTTTTCTCTCCTCTCCCCCTTCAAAGTTATAGAGCTGAATAAGAAAATAGATTTCTGTCAATTTAAAAGGAGAAAAATTACAAAAAAGAAGAATGCTTCTGTCAAGTATCTTAAAAGTTTTTGGCACTGGTGGCTTCTTGAAATACTTAATTTAAGTAATGCCCAAATTTATTGATCCTTTCAGACATATGGAATAATTCTCTTGCTTCCAGAGAGGTAAATAATTTATGCAAATACTTTTGTTGTCAAAATTCTACTATATTGTTTTATATAATAATATACATAATAATTCAATTAAATCAGAAGAGAATATGAAGTTGAACCATATATGGGAAATTGTATTGTGCTTTCAATGATCCCAAGATTCTTCCCTTTTCCAAAAAGTTCCTTTTTATTTTTTATATCAATGTTCTCTTGGCTATATGGTTTAATATAATAGAATATCATCATCTGAGCAAAATCAGATTTTAGATGATCCAAGGAACACTATAATCACAAAGTAGATGTAAATAACAGACTAAAATATTGCCAATGATATTTTATGTTTCTGAAGTTATAAAAATAAAAAATATCCTCAAGAAATAAGTAACTGGAAAATGAGGTGGCAATGTAGGTAAAATGAGTGAGAGATTACTTTTGGACAACATGAATGTTGTATTATTGGTAGCTGTAAAATTTTAAAAGACCTAGAGAAAGTTTGCTAGCATATTGGGCAGGTTCTCTAAAGAGAATGTTTCAAAGGACACTTAAAAGAACTACACAGTATGAAAAGACATTGATGGATAAAATTTTAGAACTTAAGAAAATCTTTAGAGAGAATTTTTATTCTTTTCTTCTCTTATCTTCATATTCTTAGTCCTATCTATAACCATTTCATGAGGTACGGAGAGTAGGCAGATTATACATATATATATATATGGATATGGATAGATAGATATAGGCAGATAGATACACAAGCATACACATTTACTTATAAAGATATATATAGATATATAGACACATATACATACATATCTCTATAGAAGCGATTTTTTTGGTCACTCAGTCATATCTAACTCTTTTTGACTCATTGTACTATAGCATACCGTGCGCTTCTATTCTCTACTATCTTTCAAAGTTTATCCAAACTCATGTTTCTTGCTTCCATAATACTAGATTTTCCATCTCATCCTTTGCCATCTCCTTTTCCTTTTTATCTTCAACCTTTCCCAACATCAGAGTGTTTTCCAGTCAGTCCCATCATTTCATTTTGTGACCAAGTTATTTAAGCTTCAGCTTTAGTATTTGACTTTACAGTGAATATACTGAATAAATTTTTTAAATATTGACTGATTTGACTTCCTTGCTTTCCAAAAGACTCTCAAAAGTTTTCTCCAGCACCAGAAAAAAATGTGTTTATAAGCTAGATATATGTATAATTAAATATATATGTGGGCATTTGAATTAATGAGATAGCCTATTTCTTGAGATTTTCTGTATTGTGCAAGACAGTTTTTATAAATCTGAAATGAATCTAATATTTTTCTTAGATGATGTATTTAAGATATGAAGATGATTTTGTTACCAGTAGCATCTATTTGCTCATGCAGCTTTCCTTCCTGCCTTCCACTCCTCCATCCAGACCACCATTTTTCCCTATCCAAAAGAAGTTATGTTAGTTGCTGACCTTTTTAGGTGAAATATGATATTCCCACCATTTCTCAAAAGACCTTTAGTTTAGAGTCATCATAGATATAATTTATTCTGCCCCTAAATAAAAAGTCTATATAGGACTTGGGAGTTGAACTTAGTCAGGAGTGTTTCAGTTACAGCCACCAAATATACCCCTGCTGAGGAGATTGAAACTTCCCCCATCCTATTTTCAATGTATATACTCTGAAAAAAAAGCAAGGGGGGAAGTAAGCTTTGTTCCCAGGTAATTTTTTAATTAAGATATTAACATATCAGGTAAATTGTAAACTGTTTCAAAATTGAATGATTTTAGACTTCATTGTTTGTTTATTCCTTAAACTCTTAAAAATCAGTCAGAAAAAATCTACTCTTGCTTCTTCAGTTGGAATCTAATAACTTATGTTTCCTATGGTGAGCCTGATTAATTAAATTAGTAGTAGAAATGCCTTGAATTTGTTATAATTTTCACTAGTAAAAAGGGAGGAACATGTTAGCTGATGAATAAAAAAACAGGCATATAGGATCATAGAAATTAAATAGACATTATTTCAAATAAATTCATCAGTTTACAAATTTAAAAACTGATGCCCAAAGAGGGATTTTAGTTAAATATTGTATAAAAGAGGACCTGTGTTAAGGACCATGCCTAGGTAAAGGAGCAGGTTAATTCTCCAAGAGCCTCCACAGCTGTGAATCATAACATCTGAAGGAGTTGCAAAGCAGCGTTTACTGACACAGGTGTTGCAGACTGGGAATGAAATAAATTGGAGGCAGAGGGAAGAGGAGAGAGGTTAGATGATACAACAGCCTCTCAGTGAGAGGTCAAAGAACAGCAACTGCCTCTCAGTCTCCTTGTAACATCATTACCCTCTCATAAGAAGAGATCTATTCTACAGGTCTCAATTAGACCTCCAGCAGCCACTGGCAGGTGGCTCCCATATTGCAAAAGAGTAAAAATTTTGATTTTTAAAAATCCACAGGTTTTTAAAGTAATAACCTATAATTATAGAATATATTGAAATTGTTGCTTTTACTTACATCTATAGACAAGTGTAATAATACTTAACTACTCTGTTAATCATAAGGAGTACACAAGGTACTCTCTGTGAATATAATAATGTCATAAACATTATGACAATTGCATTAGAAGTGGTATTAATAATTTTATGTTTATGGTTGTTGCTTTTTGAAAAAAAATCACATTTCAAAGAGATTTGAGATTTTTTAAGCCAAATCTCATCATTAATAGATATTAACTATAGTTTACTTTTTTTAAAAGTACTTTCTTTTGTTTGTAGCTATGGCAGATATTCTGGGCATTTGTTTCAAATATTAATATTCTATATTCTGAACATTTAGGAAACAGTTTTCTCCATTCTGATCCTCACTCTAATGATATCAACTAATCAAAAAGCACTTACTAATCTCCTACTTATTATATACAAGACCTCTAACTATAAGTGTTCCTCAGGCTTCTGTCCTGAATACTATTCAAAAATGTCACATAGTCAACATGGTAATAAGATGCTAGTAAGTCAGGTTACCCCTAGAAGAGGAAATAAATATTAAAAAAGACTTGCAAAGGGTCACACCACTACTTAGTATTTAAGACTGTATTTGATTTCATTCTTGTTGATTCCACATCCAGCTCTCTAAATAGTATGTTGCCTAATTCTAAGAGAAGAGAATCTGTCAGTTGCTGCTCAAAGTTGGGAATCTTGACACTTGAGAAAAGACCATTAGATTTGGTGATTAAAAGATCATTGGAACTAAAAGTTCTTTAGGAATTTAGCCTGCCTTATGGCATCAAGGATTCATTAGGAACTTGCCACATCTTGCTCCCTAATAGCTTCTTGGTTAGTTGTGAGTTCCTCTAGGATTTTAGTCTTCCTCTTTCTTCTTGTTAATTGCTAAAAATCCACATGGAATTAGCCTGCTGTTAACAATGTAATAAAATTTTGCCTTTTGTTTTGGGGAAGAAAAGATCATTGATAACTTTGGAGAGAGTAGCTTCAGTTGAGGGATAAGGTTAAAAACCAAATCATCTGGGATTGAAAAGAAAAGAAGATCAGTTAATACAAATGGAAATGCTTTTTCTATGAATTTTGCTGAAAAACAGAAGATTTCAGATGACAGATTGAGAAGATGGTAGGGTCTAGAGAGTTGGGGGTTTTTTAAGGATAGGGAAGATTCAAGACATTAAAATTGCAATGGATATTAGACAATATCTAATCAAATCTCTTTACCTTGTAAGATAAGGAAACCAAGAAATCTTAAAAAGTGAGATCATTTACCCATGATCATATACATTAATATATGTTAATGACAGACAGGTATGTAAGTATTCCTTTCCACTATAGTAGAATGACTTTCTTATAATTAATTACATGATGAAGGGGAAGAGGGAGTTCATAAAAGGATGCAGTGATAAGACAAATTTGATAGTGTATGACTAGATGGGATGCTGAGCCTGCTAGATAAAATGGATCAGTTGAATTTTGATTCTCTCTCATCCATTAGGATAATTGAGGCCCCCACTGGAGTGGTAGTATGAATTGAGTGATATGAGGCTGGCTTGGTGTCCAGAGTCCAGTGTCCAAAGAATCGATATCCCTAGAAGAAACAAAGAAGTAGTTTAAAAAAAAAAAAGATTCCCACAGACCCTGATTTATTCATGATTGTCTTGATAGGATGAAACATTAACAATAATGTAACCCAACAGATTGTTCAGTGTACTTGAAAACAATATTTCATAGTAATGAAGTTAGTAAATTTGAAATTGAATTTTTTTTCCTGCTGCTATTATAAGCAAAAACAAAAATAAAAAAAATTCCAGCAGAAATTTAAATGGGAAGAATTGAGCATATGTTCAGCCAGCTGGATTGAATTAGATTAGGCTTCCCCAAAGATTTTTCTTTGACCCAACTCAAAACATTTAACCTCTGAATAGAATTTTTCTCACAATTAAATATGAAGGAAAGTAACCACACATATTTCTTCTTACCACAGGACTAATTATAAAAGCAATTCTATAGTGTTTCCTTTATGGAGTCATGAGAGCTTTTAGAGGAGTCAGAAATGTGTTCAATTTAGAGTCAGTAATTTGTCTTGTTTGTGGGACTGATGGCATCTAGAATTTAATCAGGCTTCTTTGGCTTGATAGAGGTGGGGAACAATAGAAGATGGATGGGCTTTTTTAGCTTGCTATTTAACACCCAATTCAATCTGCCCCTAACCTGTCCTTCCAACATTGCTTCATTTGAAGCCCTTTCATATTCTCTAATTCTAAGTAAATTGAAGTCCTAGTATTACTTAGATCTTATCCAGCTTTCTTTCATCTTTCTGTATTTGCCTCCTCAATCTCTTTTTCAGCTGTTTTCATCCCAAGGGATAAAATTCTCTTTTCCATGAAGCCTTCTTGATAGCATAATCTGAAAGGAATCTCTGCCCAAATTTCTTAATAATATTTTGTCTAAGCTTCCTATTTATACTGATACTTTTTCATAAGTATATGTTTGTGCCTAGCACATGGATTAATAAAGTCTGAATTGAATCTCACATTGCCTTTCTGTTTAGGAATTTTAAAGTATGTATATTTATCAAGAGTATTTCAGACTAAAATTGTAAATTTGAGACTTTTGAAAAAGTTCAGACTATTGCAGCTAGGCAGATCTACTATTTATATTTCCTAGTCAAGTTCAGCTAGTATGAGGCCCTATAGACTCAGTCATGCATCCATTCTCCCACTCAAGATGAAGTTGGATTTGCTTCACCAGAATAAAAATTTTGATTCTCCAATGCCAGATTTCAAAGCAAAAAAGCCCTAGACTCCCAATTCCCCTTGCAGCTTCTAATTGATATGTATATGGCCCAGAAAAAGGAGAAACTAAACCTTCAGCTTTTATAAAATGTCATTATTTTAGGGGGAGCAGAGAGCTATTCACTGATCTATTTTTCATACCTCTCAGCAATCTAGATGTTTTGGGTCAAAACAGAATACATATTAGAGGACTTTTAAGGAGGGTTCTTTAAACACTTTGGTTTTCTTATTATGATTCTGTGTATCAACGTAATTCATATTCTTTTAGATTTTCTTCTTTTACTATGAGCTTGGGGTTGAATCCCACAAAGTCTAAGCCAAGTCAGATAATCAAGGTTTTGGTAGCATATTGTGCTTCATTTTTGCCAATAGAAAACTGTCTTTCCAAATGTAGATTCATCTCCTAATTCCAATTCTAGGTCAAACTATTCACTTTGGGAATCCCATTAAATAATTGGAACTTGCTTCTGTTAAGTCCATGACTGATACATTAATCATAAGCAAGCAGTCAATACTTTAGTGACTCAATTTGGAATTTTATCTGTTTGTAAACTAATGTCTCATCACATCACTTTTTCTTTTTTGTTCTTCCCTCAACAGTTTGAAATTTTTATTTGGCTCCTAATTTGAGGATTGACTTCTTAATTTAAAGCAATTTTATTGAGCCCAACTCTAATCCATTTAGCTATGTTTAGTGGTTGAATCTAACCATATTGCAGAGATTTTATTAGTCATGTCTTAATTTAGGTTTAGAATTAGGACATGAGTTTAAATAACTGGCATGTTTTACTTATAATTTTTATTATTTTTACATAGCTGAAATCTAGACAACGAGGTGGCTCAGTAGATAAAACATCAGGCCTGAAGTAAGGAACACTCATCTTCCTGAGTTCAAATCTGGTCCCAGATACTTACTAGCTGTATGACCCTGGCAAGTTACCTCATTCTGTTTGTCTTAGTTTTCTCATTTGCAAAATCAACTGGAGAAGGAAATGGCAAACTACTCCAGTATCTTTCCCAGGAAAACCCCAAATAGGGTCATAAAGAGTCGGATGTGACTAATGACTGAAGAAACAGAGTTACAACAACAATATGAGTGAAATCTGATTAAAATTATCATGGAAGGGTATGTGAGAAAACCACTTTAGCAATTAAGTGGCTTGCCTAAAGCCATAAAGTAATAAGTAGATGAAAGGAAGTTCCAGCTCAGAATTTCTGCTCATAAATCCAAACTTCTTTCTATTCACTCAGCCTTTCTTCTTTCCCTCACCTCTTCACTTCCCAGCCAAAAAAATCAGAACAGAGCCATGCTGCTGTAATCATTGGTGTTAATAGCCAGTGTAAAGGTAATACAAATATTTTTTCTGAAGGAAAAGGATTCAAGAAAATTTAGCCAATGTAAAGAAAAAAAATTGATACTAAATTTTATCTAATTTAAAATTTATTACATTTAAAAACAAAACTCTTCTTATTGCTTAATATTCCTGCTTCTACTAGGTTCTGTTACTCAACATGCCCAAATCAGAAAAAGAGTATAATCAATGCACTTCTGATTTTTGTAAGGAACAGATAGTTTGGGAAAGGAATAAAGCTAAATCAATGCTTTTCAGTTTATAGATTCTGCAACATCCTTCCAGTGTTCCAGGCTAAGTTGTTGTTAAAAATTAGACCTCCTAGAAGCAGATAACTCTAGACCTTAGCATGATCAAAGAGCTTATTTTTCTGGAAATATATGAGAAGTCTAGGGCAAAAGAAAAGAAAATGATCATTAGAGAATGTATAGCTAAGGTAAGATGAAGAAGTGGGAGATTGGGCCACCATAAGGAAGAAAAAAATGTAGATAAAAGGAAGACAATTTTTAAACAAAAATGTGGAAATGATATTTTAAGGCGATCTTTTGGGAGAAGCATTTTTTTTTGATATCCTGAAGGGAAAAATTAATGGTGGAAAATTTGTGATTGCTTTAATCTAGATTGAAAAGATGGGTTAATTCTGGAATTGTGAAATGATGTTCCAAAACTTCAATGGGAGGCAAAGAAGGTTCTAGACCCACTCCTTTTGCCTAGCATTTCCAGGTTGCTTCTGGTCTAGCCCACAATTCTTGCTTTTTCAGTTCAATATCCCCAAGATGCCAAGAATGTTTTGGATAGCAGTAGCAATCACTTTTTAGTAGGAGTGTCCTCTGAATTTTCAGCATTAATGGAAAGCTCTGTATAAGCATGTGATGATTTCTCTGAGTGGGATTATGTTTCTAAGATACTTTTGAAAATCAAAATTCTGTAAGCCAATAATTTGTAAATATATAGAGTATATGCATGTAAAAAGGAGCTTTGCCCCTTTCTAAAATTTAACGAGAGTAAACTATTTTAATGCCTTATTATAAACTAAAGAATTTCATAATCTCACTTCATAACTTTTACTTTATTTATATATGTTTTTGTCTACCATGCTTACTCAAAGCCAGATGTGCCTGTATATCATTGGCAAAATCAACTTTCAAATTCCCTCTTTAGAATGAAAATAGAATCATTTTGTAGGTATTTTTCAAATTAAATTTGAGGTGATAAACTTCATTTGTAAATTTCAAATGAAAACTTGATAGTAATTCATATTGTTCCAATTCCAATCAATTTATTACTCAGATTTTTCTGGTTTTTAAATTTGGAGTCGCAAACCTACTGGTCAGCATTTACCAGTTACTTGTGAAGTCTTACCTAGTAGGTCCCTTACTCAGCTTTTTTTCTCCCTTATCTTTCATTTGTCAAGATTATCCCCTAGAAAGGGAGGCATGGCTTTATGGCAGTGTTCCTCTTGTTTTTGTATGTCTTATTGCCACCTATACTCTGTGCATTCCAGGACTTCACTTCTACTTACCTCCATTCCTACTCTGAGCCTATTGAGACTTCAGGAACAGGGAAAGAAATGGTTTATCCTCCTAAGAAGATTGGGAATCTTTTTTTTTTTAATCAGCAGAGGATCACTAGTTGATTCTTTCTGTGTGTGTGTATATACATACATATATAATATATATATATTCACACACACATACACTTATTTATGTGCTAGTTTGTGTATGTGTATGTGTATTTTTTTGATTTATCATTTCTGGTAACTGCTTCATCAAGGTAGCCTAACATGATTTATGAAGATTCAATTAAATATATTGGGTCTCCCATTTTAAAAAAGAATAAAGTTTTATAATTTTTATTTCCTTTGACTCATCTCATCAATCAAGAAAGGCAAATTAGGAGTGAGAGAGAATGTGAGAATGAGAGTAAAAGAGAGAGAGAAAGAGAGAGAGAGAGAGAGAGAGAGAGAGAGAATGGATGAGAAATATATAAGTGAATAGTCTCACAATAAATCAAGACATGCTCATTTTTTATCCCTCCACATGTCTTTAGTTGCCCCATGCTCTTTTAGGAAACTGAAAAAGTTTAAATAATTGTGTGTAACAAAATCTCATATTTACATGACACTTTGAAGTTTAAACACAATGACCCTGTGAGGTAAATAAGAATGTTATTCTGTCTATTTTACAGAGTTAGGAAATTTGAGTTTGGCAAAGATTAAATGGCCTACTTATGATTATATGTCTAACAAATCTGTTTTCATTCCAAGCAACACGGAAGAAAAGTAGAATGTTATCTCTCTCTCTCTCTCTCTCTCTTTCTCCACACACACACACACACACACACACACACACATATATATTTATATATTCTTTCATTTTAATCTTCATTTTCCCAATGTCTAGCATCCAAGTCTTGCACATAGGTGCTTAATAAATATTTATTAAAGATTTGCTTACACACATACCCTCAAACCAAGACCCAGATCATTTCTCATTTTAGACACACCAATCTTGAAACAATTCCTTTAATCAAACTGACTATAAAAGAGGAAGTATACAAGAACTCATCTGTATTGATAAAGGGGAATTTCCTCTTTGAAAATGTAAATGAAATAAAAAGTACAGATAAAAAATAAAATGTGAAAAACACTATGTTAGCTCCTAAGAATACAGAGACAAAACCAAAACTATTCTTAAAGAGCTACATTGCACTGGGAGGTTATAACACCTACACAAGTAAATGTAAAATAGCTTCAAAGTATTAAGTAATTTTAGGGCTGTCCAATAATGCAGTAGATAGAGTGCCAGGCCTGGAGTCAAGAAGACTCATCTTCCTAAATTCAAATCTGGCCTCAGACACTTGCTAGTTGTGTGATTCCCAGGTAAATCACTTAATTGTTAACCTTAGTTTCCTAATATGTGAAATGAGCTGGAGAAGGAAATGGCAAGCCACATGAGCATATTTGTCAAGAAAACCCAATGGGGTCACAAAGAATCAGATCCAACTCAAATGGGATTGAACAACAACAAATAAGTAATTTCAAGAGAGAAATGTTCAGAAATTTAGGAGGGCAAATCAGGAAAGGCCTCCACTAAAGTAAGGCTTAGAATTTGGGATATTCTTGGGGAGGAGGAAAGGCATGTACATGGTGAGGTATATGTGCATGATTTTTTTTTTAACTCGATTTGTAGTTTCATAAGTAAAGGGAGCTCTTGGTGAGGAACTTTCTCTAGCAGTGAGGATCAACTCCTGGTCTTCAGTTTATAGTCTAAAAGTATTGCTTGGGACTCTAAAATGTTAGATTATCTGCTGGGGTATTATAGTTTAGATGAGTCAGGAGTCCTCTTGAACTTAACTTTTCCTTATTCTAAGTCTTGCCCTCTTCCTCTTTCACCCCCCTTTCTTTTTCTTTCTGTCATCTCTTCTCCCCACCTCTATCACTATATGGAGGAAGGGGAAAGAGGAGTACCTTCCTTCAGAACATGGAGAACTACATTCAAAATTTACTTGGATAAACATTGGAAAGCTTGGAAACACTGGAAAGAAAATGGAAAGCATGTTATTTATTTTCTGTCTCAGACAAAGCCTTAACTAAAGCATTACTGGAATATTCTAATGAAGAAGAAGACATTCATTTAAAGTAATTTTGAAGTGATGCATGGTATCATAACTTAATGTCTCCTTTTTGGGTGATTTTGTTTTTGCCTCAGAGAATCTTTAATTATTTTCTATGAACCAAGAAATGCTATTTCTATTTTTCAGTAAATTGAAAAGCACTTTGTGGCCTACTTCTGTGATTGTGGACAGGTCAACATTATCCTTAGCAGTCACTATTTTATGACTATCCTTTTTTTTTAATCATTTAACATAAAGTACAGTCCATTTATCAAACCATTTAGAAATTGATTTTAATTTTTATCAGATTGCTTGCACTCTAATTAAGTCTTAATTGTAGCATTTACAAAATTTCCCTGAGGTTAGCATTCTGAATTTTAAGAAATGCCTTTCCTCCTCACAAACAATCATTTCATAAGTAGAAATTTTGGCTTTTCCAGTGACCAATTTAATATTGATTGATTTTACTGGTTCTGACATCTCTGTGACATAATTGTTATAAATCTATTTTAATGTTATATTCATTTTCCATTTTTCAATATAGATCAACGAAATCAAGTTGGTAATGCCTCGACTTGTGCATGAATTGTATTTAAGTGAGGCAGAATTGTCAGCCTCACTCTCCCAGAGTTACCTGAATTCAGTGGCAAGACAAAAGTCAAGAAGCCTAACAATGGCCCAGATTGCAGTGGATGATTTTGGTGTCTTCAATATTTGACTAAGTTCTAATCGTTCCTGCTTCAGCAGCCTTCATGGTCCTTGGAACAAATTTTTCCCATTCCACTAGAGAAAGTCTTCAGATGCTTGGTACAGACATCCCCCTAATTCACTGGCACGTTAGAGACCTACCAATTGCTTTCAGCCTGGCTTAGCCCATCTGCCAAGATAGTTTACCAGGTTGTACTATGCTACAGCTTCTTAAGGCTACAAGTGAGAGTTGGTTGAAGGAGAACAACAAAAGTGAATGAGCATCCCTAAAAAGGACTCGGCAAACCCTCACACCAGAGGTGCTAATCCTCTTTGAACACCTCATATACCCCTCTATTTTAATATACAAAGTAGAATAGTCCTTATAATTTATATAAAATTCATTCAATTTGTGGGATGTTTGCTATGATTGAGTGAATAGTTGAGGCACAAACTTTATGATATTTTGGTGAATAGCCCACAGAAAACCAAGTAGCCAGATTTCTTTTAAAAGCATAAACTGAAGGCAAGCAAAAATATCAAATATTGTCACTTTCAGATTTAAATCATGCTTTCATAGAAAATCTGAATCTGGTATGAAAAAGTAGATTTTTTTTTTAGTGTTTGACCTTAGAATTTTTTTATCTTGGGTCTCCTACATTTTCTGCATGTTAGCTCTTCAGACATATGAAGAAAGTTATCATGTCATCTCCTCAACTTCTTCTGCTTTAGTCTCTCCACATCTGGCATGGTTAATACTTCAACATTCCAGTCACCCCTCCCTGGATGCAATCTAAAATGTGGAAACCAGAACAAAACATGATACATCAGATACAGACAGGAATAGAAAAAGTACTATAGTAAAGTACAAAAAGTACAGCATTTGGAATCAGAGATGGTTTCAAATCCCAGCTCGGCTACTTTTTGCATATGTAATTTTGGGCAACTCTGCTTCTTAGAGCTTTACTTGTAAAATGAAGATGTTGGATTGGATGACTTCTGAGTCTTCCATCTTGAAATCTTTGGTTGCCATGTTACACTGTTGGCATTCATATTGAAGATAAAGTCCACTAAAAGCCCAAGTCTTACTTTTACTGAGCTTTCCCTATTTCTTCTTTTCCATTTGTTGGCTTTTTAAAGCACTCACTAATAGGACTGCACATTAATTTTACTAGGTTTTATCTTGGGTGTTTTCTTCTTTTTTTTTGGTTAACTTTGATTGACTATTCTTGTTCAAGGGTACTCCTTGTACTCCTTATAAAATAGCAGAATCAGAAGTTCCTTACAAGGAGTAACTTAATCCTATCAAATAACAGGTCTGGTTATTATAAAAAAGTAAGCCAAAAAAAGAAAGCACTCAAGTTTTAAGTTTGTTTAAGGAGAGCTAGCATTTCTGATGTGAGAGTTTGCTGAACCTTTTTTTAAAGGACTGCTTTTCTACCTTTGATATCTGCCTGGTACTCAGCTCTCACCTGTGGCTCAAGAAATTGCAGCATGGACAGTGGTTAAGTGTTAAGACAGGAGTAAACTGTCCTAGTGGATAGACTAAACCAGGTTGAGGGTAACAAGCCTCAAACCCATCAGTGAGTTAGGGAGATGTCTATACCAAACATGTAAATACTTGGATAGATGAAAGCAATTTGTTCCAACAGACATGAAGGTGGGTGAAGCAGACACTGTGGAGCATTTAGCATTTGTTCAGAGACTGAAGACACCAAAGTAATCCACTGCAACCTGACTCATTGCCAGGCTCCTTGACTTTTGTCTTACCATTGGATTTTGATAACTCTGGAAGAGAGAATGAGGCTGATGACTATACAATTCTGCTTCACTTAAATCCAATTAACATATAAGTCAAGACATTAACCCATGGTGTCATTGGTTTGCTTTGAAAATGAAGGACAAGAAACAATACCATTGCATTTTCTGCAACTTAAATATACTCTTAGATGATGATTGTAATGTTTGGCTAGCTTTCTGGAGATCCTCCAGATGGGCCTTGGTCTCAGCAGGATAGACACCATGAGAATGGTCAGGAATAGAGTCTAGAGTCCTTATTGTCTCCTTCACAGTCTGTGTCTGTCACAGTCTGACCCAGTCTTGATCTGAGTGAAGGAGTGCAGGAGGCAGGAGAGCCATCAGGAGGATGGTCAAAGATTGACTGTCTCATTTCCAGTCCTCTCAGCCCTTATATACCTTAGTACAATTCATCACTACAGCATACTGAATGTGTATGAACTAGAGAAACATTACAAATCACCATACTAAGTACTAAGTATATATAAACTAGAGAACCATCATCTCATCAATTCCACTGAGTTAACACTTTGTTTCAAGTAAACTTCTCCAGAGTTCCAGCCCTCTAAATCTCCTGCTTTCTTTTGTTTTAGAACACAGATGGTCATGCCCTCCCTGTGAGGAAGGAAGGTGAAGCACCAAAAAAGATATTGTTATCAGGTTTCCTCTGGGATGAAGGGTCTTACTTGAAACAGGTATACATAAATCCATCAGCATGGGAAGCATTATGCAAGCACCTAGTAATATAACACAGGCTATTAGTGATGTAACAAACAACATGAATCAACATAATGATACAACAAACAATATGAATATACATGTCCATAAGTCCTAGAAAGAGGATATATAAATAACAATCACACATACACCTCCTTTAGCAACCAAGAGATAGTCCAAAGCCAATTTATTGTCCATTACTTCATGTGTCAAGAAATCCAATGATTCCTGCAGGTTTTGAAGTCCTTCAATAGTGTCATCATGTGTCAGGGAATCCAATTATTCCTGGAGGTTTTGAAGTCCTATAGCAGTCTCATCAACAATTGCCATACACATTGGGTTAACAACCATGCTTTTTCAGTGGCACATGTAGTCAGAGATGGAACCACCTGATGTTTCTTGGGTCTTCTCCTTCATTTCAAAGGTCTGCTCCATCTCTCTCCGATGGACTTGCATTGGACACTGCCCTTCTGGTGGGTTATAAAACCTGTCTGCCAGAGCCAGTGTATCTTTGTCAAAAATCAAGAAGTTAATAGTAAAAAGAGCTAAATTTAGAAGTTCTCTAGGGTTACCTGTGGCTCCCCCTCTCTTTTGTTTTTTTTTTAATTATAACTTTGTTATTTACAAGATATATGCATGGGTAATTTTTCAGCATTGACAATTGCAAAATCCTTTGCTCCAATTTTTCCCTTCCTTCCCCCCACCTCCTCCCCCAGATGTCAGGTTGACCAATATATGTTAAACATGTTAAAACATAAGTCAAATACAATATATGTATACATGTCCATACAGTTTCTCTTTTGTTTTTGGAGGAGTATCTTGACATCTCTGTTTCTCTTCTCTACTATTGCCTGAACTTGAGGATTAAAAGGTATTCCAGTGGTGTGTAAAATCTGATACTGTGCACCAAAGTGTGCAAAATATTTAGAAGTATATGCAGGTCCATTACCTGTTTTTATTGCTTGTGGCACATCCATAATTGACAATGCTTGTATAAGGAATTCAGTGACCACTCAGGCTGTCTCTTTGACTAATGGTATTGCAAAAGTGAATCCTGAAAAGATGTCTACTACAACATGGATAAAAAACAGACAACAAAAAGATTTACAATGGGTCACATCCATTTGCCAAATTTCATTGGGTCTCAAACCATGGGGATTCTTACCTGGAGGGACCATAGGAGTGTGGAAAGGAAGGCAAGCAGTACAGGTTTTTACTATGCACCTACCTTCCTCTTTTGTTATCCCCAGTTGGAGTTCTGACTATTCTCTTCATGGTTAAGTCTTGAGAGTATACAGCACAAATGTTATGGCTGCATCTGTAAAGATAGTTGGTCCTTTAAGAGGAACCTTAGAAACCTTTTCTTCAAAAATCCATTGCCAATCATGTAATAGCTGGATTATCTTTAATGGAGACCCATGTGCAAAATTTGGAGCCATGGCCAATAAAATTTGTAAAATAGTTTTACAGCATACATTAATTTGTGTATTGGTATAAAACATCAGATCTTATCCCAGAAAATTGTACTACTTGCTTAATGGCCTCTAATAAAATTCTAGCCACAAGCACTGGGTAAGGAATAAGGCTTTGTTCTGGTTGTGCTGGGAGGCTCACCCACTCTATCAGACTGTCTCCTTGATGAAGGACTGCTGTGGGTGCCTCTTGTATAACAAAAACTTATATTTCCAAAGGTTTCTGAGTGACTCTTTCAACCATATTGGATAAAGTCAGTTCAACCTCTCTCAGAGCCTCTTGAACTTCTTTTGTAAGCTGGCATAGGAAGTTTAAAGCACTGTTTCCCTTAAAATGTCACATAAATAGTTGTAATTGATAGGTAGTCAAGCCTAACACTGACACATACATTGGATATCTCCCATCAATTTCTGAAAGTCTTTTAAAGATGTTCCGCTTCTCTGTTCTTACGGATACACTTCATATCCTAAATATTGAAAAAGAGCATGTCTTTGAATTTTTTTCTAGAGCTATATGCAATTTGTAATTCCTATGTTTCTATGGCCTTTTGTAGACATGCTTCTAACATTTGCTCCTCAGGTGCACACCCCAAGATATCATCCATGTAATGTAATAACATTACGTTTGGAAATGCTTTTCTTACTGGAGTAAGAGCAGCAGCAACATATATTTGACACACAGTAGGATTATTTTTCATTCCCAGTGGCAAAAACTGTCCATTCATATCTTTTATAAGGCTCAGCTAAGTTAACGCTGGGCACTGAAAAGGCAGATCTTTTCATATTCTCCTTATCCAGAGGGATAGAATAGAAATAATCCTTAATGTCTATAACCGAAAGAGGCCATTCTCTAGGCAACTGAGTAGGAGATGGAAGTCCAGGCTGAAGAGTTCCCATAGTTTCCATCTATTCATTTACTTTTCTCAAATCAGTCAACATCCTCCATTTTCCAGATTTCTTTTTTACAACAAATACAGGGGAATTCCAAGGACTTAGAGAAGGTTGTAAGTGTCCTTGGTCAAGTTGCTCCTGTACTATATCTAATAAGGCCTGAATTTTTTTCACTTTTTAAGGGCCACTTAAACTGATGTATCAGTTTTCCATCGAATGGGAACAGGTGAGAGTTGTATAATTTGGTGTATTTGTTGTTCAATTTGCAAGTACCATAGAATCTGAAAGAAGAGAGTGCTGGAATTAGATTTGCCTCAGACAAATATGATTAATTAATTGTTATTGTTGTTTTCGGTGATAGGTTCAGTTTTGCAAACTATGTTATTTTGTGTTACACTTTAGCCCTTTTGCTTTTTGATGCCCTATTCTGCTTTTTTTCTCCAATTCTCATGGCTATTAAATAAGTTCAACTTATTCAAAATGATGTTTCTCCATTGGGGAAGACATTTTTCCTAGTTTAGCAAGATCTGATTTTGTTTGCTGTTGATTTGAATATTGAATTTTGACCATTATATTTCTGGGAGTTTAAGTGCATGTTTTTTCTCTGGTAGCAGTTTGTGAATATATAGGATCCTAGTATCATAGAAAAAAATAACCATAGCTCAAACACATGGAATCATTCAAGTAAAAGGAGCTTTTTAATAATCAGAAACACAAAGAAAGAGATATGAACCTAAAGATGACATCATTAAGATAATAAATATTTTGACCCTTCAAAGCCAGAATTGGGTAGAAGAGAGAAGGGGTGAAGTGAGACAAAGTTGGCAGATATAGCAAGAGATATTGATAAGGGTACAGACCACCCTGAGAGGTGAGGAAGTGATCCAAGCTGTTTCTATTGTCAGTGGAGAATAATCATAGTGAAGAAATTTTAATCTAGAGTTCATGTCTGCAGAAAATTAGCAGTGTTGATAGAAACAATTTGAAGGAAGTAGAGCTATTCATAGCTTTCTCATGTTCTCAGATGCCAAAGTTTGATGTTAGGATATTCACAACTTGATGGCCAGTAGGCCAGTAAAACTGTGACAATATGATGAGAAAGTAGGGGTGAGTCATGCATGATAGCACATACCTTTACTTGGGAAATTGAAAGTGATAAATCACATAAGCTTGAGAATTTAGAGCTATGTAGGGCTAAAGTTGATCAAGTATCTAAACAAGTCTGACATCAATATGGTGAGTTCCCAAGAGCAGATGGTCACCAGGCTTCCTTAACTGTAAAATGAGAATAATAATAACAAATAATAACGGGCCATGAGAGCCAAGTGAGATAATATTTGCAAAAAACTTAACACAACGCCTGGCACACACACTATATAAATGTTTATTCTCTTCCCTTCTCTTCCTCTACCCAATGACAGTATCATTTAAATATAAATATCATTTATATATTCCTTTAAAGATTGCAAAGCACTTCAATAATTTTATCTCATTCAATCCTTATAACAACTGGAAAGGTGGGTTGTTATCTCCATTTTCTAGATGAGAAAACTGAAGTAAACAAAGGTTAAGTAACTTTCTCAGAATCACCCAGTTAGTAAGCATCTGAATCTGTATTTGAGCTCAGATTTTCCTAACTCCAAATCCAGTGCCCTGTCCTCTGTACCACCTCACTACTAAAAATAAAATGATAGGAATAAAATACTTCATGGATGGAAAACTGAAAAAAAAATGTCACTGTAAAAATCCCATTCCAATTCCAGGAAAAATATTTGTGTGACTTTTGTCTCTAGATCCAATAAAGAGCCTCTATAGCTAAATGGAAAAAAATGGGAGATCTGGGAGATGTAATGGTAGATAACAGTAATTAGTTTGGTTATAAGGGTGTTACTTAGGTATAGGGAAGACACAACTTTGACCCCATACATAAAAATCAGTCAGGAGGAAGATGGGGTTGACAATTAGTACCTAGTTCTAAAGAGAGTCATTTTCAACTTGAACAACTGTGTTGTCCTATATTTGCATTTCAATAGCAGTGTCTTGGAGTAAGACATCTGTCACAAAAGGGTATAAATAATCAAATAGTAGCAAATGGTGAGAGTGTATTTGCACTTTAATTATATAATAATATATAATGTGGATGTGCTCTCGAACACAAGCAGAATCTCTTTAGAAATGTGTTAAGAGACAGGTCAATTCTCCGAGAGCCTCCCCAGCTGTGGATCATAACATCTGAAGGAGTGCAAGGCAGCCTTTGCTGACACAGGTGTTGCGGACTGGGAATGAGATAAATTGGAGGCAAACAGAAGAGGAGAGAGGTCAGATAATGCAACGACCTGTCAGTGGAGATATCAGAGAAGAGCAACTGCCTCTCAGTCTTCTTGTATCATCCTCTCACAAGAGGAGATCCATTCTGGATTGAATCCCCAGCAGCCACTGTCAGGTGGCTCCCATTTATTTCAACAGCTCTCCCATGTATTCCAACAGAAATGTGTATTAGAGATTTCAAATTTCCATTTCCAATGATCCATTTTTTAGCCTGAAGTACGGTGTATGAGCTGAGGAAAAAGTCAAAAGCATTAAATTCACTGCCAATATTCTCAAAAGATCACATCAAATGATTGGAGTTTTTAGGCATTTTGAGTGGCTGATATAAATTTTGTAATTTTAACATAATGTTTCAGAAACATAGTATGTGAACTAGAGCTTTGGAGGTCTGCTATTCTTCTCAAAGATATTGTTAGGAAATATAGACTTCACAAAATGGAAAACAGGGATTATATATTTAGGTTTGGCTGTCTACTGGGACTTCTCAAAAATTTTGACATTTTGTATATCCTGTTTATCCCAAGAATTTCATTCATTGTGGTTTTGGACAATACAGTACTTAATTTCCTGCCTGTTATGAAATTTGGATCTGTTAGACAGTATATATTTGTCCCCATTATAATGTATATCAAAACTTGTTTTAAAGTAACAGTTAAGGGAAAGAATGATAAATTGAAACAAAATGCTACATAATTATAAATGACTGACTGTAGTCCTAAAGAAGAATTGATTATATGCATAAATGAATTGTTATACAAATATGATTGTTGATTGGTCAACTGAATTGCTTTTTTTCTCTTTCTTTTTTAGTCTTTTTCTAGGCTTGCTGGGTAGGCGAGGTTGAGAGGGAGATATTTAGAAATAAATGCAATATAAAAACAAAAAGATATCAATAAAAATAAAGAAATGCTAACAGGACCATTGACCTGATCAAAGCACAAAATCCAGTTTTTAAAATTATCCTTAATAGAGGATCATTTGAAAAGATAATGTTTTCTTTAATATTAATTTAATATGACAATGTCATACACATAATATTTCCCACATATAAGAAACCAAATGAGATTACTGAACTGGCATATTAAAATACTTCTTGCTGTAAAATAATATGTGAAGAAACTTGTTCTTTTTTTTGGCTGTGGCAATTGGATTAAGTGACTTGCCCAGGTTCATACAGCTAAAAGTAATAAGTGTCTGAGGTCAAAATTGAACTCAGGTCCTCCTGTCTCCAGGGCTGCTACTCTATCCACTAAAACTTGTAATTTTTAATGAAAATTCCTGAGATTTTGGAGGCTGTCATCTCACACCAGAGAGAGATGGAATATAGCAAAAGCTAAGAATTAATCTCTTTATTTTCAAGGCTATCCAAGACTCTCGTAAAAAAAGTAAGAATATTAGCCTTAATTATTTTAACGTGACATATAAAATTATGTTGAATATTTAGTTAGTCTAAGGAGTTGTTCCCATTTAAAGCTATATGGATGAGTAGTTCAGCTAATTCTTGCTTTAGAAATCTAACTTCTAGAAACCTAACTTAAAATTTTGTCCATTTGCATTTATGTTTTGCATCATCATTCTGAATGTTTATCATTTCCTTAGCTCTTTGTTTCTGATATCCGTTTTAAAGACATATTGCTGTTGTCATAGAACCCTAATCTGCCTTGTCTAGTAAGACAGGTAGAGACCATAGATGTTATAATCAGAAGAATTGGGTTTGAGTTTTGATCCTTCTACATATGAGCCATGTGACTTCAGTTAGACAAATCACTGCTCCTCCCATAATCCCAACTTTCTTATCTGTAGAGTAGTACCAAGAGCTGCGGAATTGTAGTCAAAGAATCTGAATTTGAATCTAAGCTTCCTAATTTACTACTAGTATGATTTTGAGCAAATTAGGTAGCTTGTCTGGGATGTTTTGCTTATCTGTATAAACAAAAAGGGATTGAATCATGATTTCTAATGTCAAAGGATCATAGAATCATAGATTTAGAGCAGGAAGCAATTTTAGAGGCCATCAAATATCATAATCTTAGTTTTTAGATGAGGAAATTCATATCCAGAGAAGTTAAATGATGTGCAATTTATAACTCCCCCTCAAGGTTCTAGGAGTAAGCTGAAGGTCAGTGGGGGTTTTCTACTACTATTGGCCTTCATTCTGGTTTCCCACCAGCATCAATCACCAGTAGTTACTGTTCCAATAATTGTCTATTATCTTCTAATCAGTTGATATCTCCTTGATAGGTATAATATCAACTAGCTTTTACAAATTAATATTTACTAAAATTTTACTGAAAAGAACCAAGAAACAAAAACATACCTCAAATTAAGGCATATTTTCCTCTCTATTGCTTCAGTTCCTAAAGAAATTAGGTGTAAACTTCAGTTGATTGTTATAAACATTCTTTCCACCAGCCAGTTCACTTCTGAGTATGGCATGACAATCAATCATTCCTTTCAAATGAAGAAACTGGCATCTCTGCTGATAGATCAATCTACAGTTTTCCATGTCAACAAATTTCCAATCTACATAACCATGATTTCTCTATTCCTTCATCATTCATGGTTTTGCCTAGCACCGTGTCTTGAAACATTGTAGACATTTAATATACATATAAAATTCCTTATATTATGGAATTTACAATCCAGAGGAGGTAGAAGAGTACATACATATGTACACATATATGCAGTAAGTATAAAATTCAAATAGATTGTTGGGGATATGATAACAATCAAAAGAACATGTTTTATAGCTCAAAGAAATCTCAGAAATCATCTAGCTCACTTATCTCATTTTACAATTGAAGACATAAGTCTTAGGGAGAAGAATTTGTATAAGCTGTCAGGGCTAGTTAGTGATAGAATCAAAACTAGGCCCTAGACCTATTGTCCCCTAAGCCCAATGTTCTTTATCCTGAACTAGACTGACTCTAAACAAGATTCAAGAAAAGGGAAAACCATTTTCAGATGTGGTAAAAGAAAGTATGTTAATGTGTGTTCATCTACTTTGAAAACTGCTCAGGATTATGCAACATGTAAATTATTATCATTATAATGATGTCTATAACCCTCTTCTTATGTTAAAATACCATGTTACTCATAAAAAAGCATTTATGAGGTATTTTTTGTGTTTCTTCTAGTACAGAACTTAAATAAATATTTATGTGTTTGGTTCTGAAACACAGTGTATCCCTACTTTCTCCATTTCTGGATGTGTCCTAGTTTGGAATTATGGACTCATTTGAGTTTGTGAGTAGAATAGCATTATGGAAAATCATCTATATAAGGACTGAAGGTGGACAGTAAAATATTGTCTCCCCTACACTTTCTGAGGATCCTTGACTTTTTGATAAACCACTTCTCCTCCAACTTGGAATAGCGTATCCTGGGAATTTTATTCCAAGTGCTTTTAACCATTTTTGACATCAGACAAATTCAAAACTATAAGTAGGTATATAGAGATTTTGAGGTTATGAGTAAATCTTACACCTACTCTCTTACATGGAAAGTATAAGAAAATTTTGTAGAGGAAACAAAGGAGGAAAAAGGGTGTGTTGGGGGGGAGGCTACAATATATATCATGTTAAAATCAAATATAAAACTCAGGGTTAATTGTTTAAAGCTAACTGGGTCCTGGGAATAATTCTAATGTGATTAGGCAAGCTCTATAAGGAAATCATACATTACTGTGGAGTAATGAGAGAGAAAAAGAAAATGAAGAAATATTTTATTTTCCAGGTTCCTAAGCTTAGTGTTCATTGGAATCAAATTTCCTGTTCAAAGAATAATAATGGAATTTTATACAAATTAAATTTAAGTTCATAAGTCTTTAAATTGAGAGACTATTATGGGTTATCTATTTTCACTGCAAAACTTAAGCTTTTGAGATTTGGAAATAAAATCAAATAGGAGGCCTAGAAACTGATGAGGAAAAAGCAATCACTCTTGAATTGTCTAATTCTGAATTATAAAGGAAACTAAAATTTTAAAAAAAAGAGGAGTGCTTCAGTTTAAAAACATATTTCTTTTTTCAGGGATATCAATGACTGAAAGATTCTGTTATCCCTTAGGAGAAATTATGAAGCTTCAATAAATGCTTAACACAAGAATGTTTTGGCAGAGAGCACCATTTTCAAGTAATCATTCCTGTACAGCATGTCAGAGTCATTTTTTTCTTTTTTTCTTTTTAACCACAACTCTGGCAATAGTATTTACTGGACTGCTAGATTGCCTTTTGGTTAGTGGTTTGGCCTTTGGCAATAGATACGGCATCTAAGAGTCATCTGGCTAACATCCTGGAAGTTTTGTGGGATCATCCATACATAAAGATATTGGGCAAAGCATCTTTATAAAGAAGTAGGATTTTCTTATTTATAAAATGAGAGAGAAATTTACCATTAAAAGGGAAGAAGCATTGCTTTTCATCTTAATTTTAAATAGAGGAAGCTAATCATGTGCTCTTGATGACATGAGACTATACTTTATTCAATTCCTAGTCAGACAGGTTCATGAATGTTCAGAGAAGGCTGAATTCTGTATGACCTTGAACAAAACACTTAACCTCTATGGGTCTGTTTTCTCACAAAGCTATTGAGTAGATAGTCTCTAAAGTCTCATAAAGACCTAAAATGTCTATAGGAATAGCAAATTTTATGGAAGTTTTTTTATGGGGGAAAATCTGAGAATTTTTGTAGTGGGTAATGAAGCCACTAGATAAGAGAACAGATAAATGAATGGAAAAAAGTTTCCACAAAAAGTAAGAGGTGATGAAACAAGAGTACAAGTATAAGGGAATTGTCTATGGAGTGAAAGATGTAAATCCCTCTTCTGAGTAATAACTATAATAATAACAACAATAACAATGAGCAAACAAATAAGAATACAGAGAAACTTGGAAATGACACAGAGGGGAATGGAGATGAATGGAGGGGTAAAGGAGAGACAATAATTTGCTTTGAAGCTAAAAAACACTTTAAAGATATTTAAATACACCCCCTTTTTTTACAAATGAGAAAAGAAATTGAGACCCAGAGAAGTTAAGTGAATTAAAATTATGCCTCAAAGTCAAGTCTTATGATTCCAAATCCAGAGCTCTTACCATTGTGCTGAACACTAAAGAAGCTTGGACTAAATGGATTCAATCATCTTAGCCAGGAGGTACCAAGAATATTGGATTTTCAAGTCTGATTCTGACTCAACCATTTCTAAGCTCAATGAACTTGAGGGAGTCCTTTGAACTTCCTTTTGGAATTTCAGTTTCCTCCTCTATAAAATAGGGATAATGTTCAGTTTTTCATTCAGATCTGACTCTTCATAAGCCTATTTGATATTTTCTTGATATTATAATAGTTTGTCATTTCCTTCTCCAGATCATTTTATAGATGAGGAAACTGGGGCAAACAGGATAAAGTGACTTGCCCAGGAGTCACACAATTAATCAGTGTCTGAGGCTAGATTTAAATTCAGGGAGATGAGTCTTTCTTATTCAAAGCCTGGCACTCTGTGCACTATGGCACCACCTAGATACCCTAGTGTACTACCAACTCACAACATATACTGTGAATGAAGATCATGGGATTATAGATTAAGAATTCTAAGGGACTTTAGTCACCAATCTTATCCTTTACAAATAAGGAAATTGAAACTCCATAAAGTTCAGTGACTTGTCCAAAGTCATTTAGGTAGTGACAGAGCAGAAATTCAAACTGTACTTTCCCCATCATGTCACTCTTATTAAAAGAGATGGTGCATGTAAAGGATTTTGTAAGCCCTAAAATGCTATATAAATATGAGGTGGTGCTGCTATTCTCACCAAGTTAAGAGTCAAGTTCCTATGTTGAGGAAGAGATATGTTGGAACTGGGGAGTAGGAAAGGAGTAGGGAAAATTAATTATTTTATATATCTCTGAAGGAATTAGTCTATAGACATCAATGAAGTGATTTCCTGGGACCAGTAGAAAGACTGTGCATTTCAGATAACATAATCATAATGACTTTTCGCTTTTGCTTTACCACTTCTTGACAAGCTAGGAATCCAGAAACCTGACAATGATGGTGATCCAGAGTTGGGTGCAGAAGGGGAGGGTTTGGTATCAGATTTGCAGAAGGGATATTAAGGTCTAAAAGAGAAAAGTATGAAAATGGCTGATCATAGAGCCAAGGCTAAAGTAGAATATCAAATTAAATCAAAGGAATGTTGAAGAAATTGTACATTAGGGAGGGACCAAGAGACATGAACTCACACAGTAAGGAGGAGTTCCTGAAGTGTAACTTACTAAAAGAACTGGAGTGCAGGGAAATTGTACTCAACTTGGGAAGTTGTAGGTGGGTCAATCAGTCAATAAACATTTTTAAGTGCCCACTATGTGCCAAAGGCATTGTAGTAATCGCTGGGGTTACAAATATAAGTTTGTTTCTTTTTAAAAAGATAGTCCCTGCCTTCAAGGAGCTTACAAACTTGTGGGAAAGACAAAACATAAAATAATGCTGAGAAGGTGTGGTTGGAAAAAAGGTGGCCATTGTACCTGATTTCTTGGAATAATGTAGAAATCTGGAGAAGTCCAAGATTGGTATAGCTGGTGCTAACAGGAGAAAAGACTGTGCTTGAGCCCCTTTCTTAAAGAGAACCCTAGACCTCATGACCCTACTTCTGGTGTTCTAAATATTAAATAGATCTGGTGAAAATATTTTTACAAACCACTCTCTTATTCCATTGTTCTTTTTCTTTTCTTTTTCCATGCAGTTTTTTTAAATCCCAAACCTCTAACCTAGAATAAGTTCAGCTTTATTTCATTAAACAATGATTTAAAAGTAATTTCAGGGCACCACTGCCAAACCTGGTTACTCCAAGAAATACCGTAGATTAAGCTATATAATTTTAAGTATTTTTAGAAGAGGAGTAGGTCCTTTCTTTGCTCTCTGGAAAAGCTTAAAACAAGCCTCTTGTCTTTGATGATAGCACATCCTTTGTCTCCATCCATCTGCTAGAATCATCCTGGATAGAAGATCTTTACATTTCTTTCCAATAGCAATACTTATTAGTCTGTTCATCCTCAGTATTTTAGCAATGATGTTTAGGGAATTGATAGTTCATCAATCTTCCCAAGTTGAGTAAGCTTCATTTCCCTTCAGACTTTTCATTCATTTTTAGTAGTCCATTGGCATAAACTTTGGTCCTTTCATCACTTTTACTTTACTTCTAAGATCACCAACATGGAACTCCTTCTTCTTGACTTAATTTCAACAATGTGGGCTTCTTTATATTGATTAAGCAGGGTCTTTATTCTTATTTTCCTAACATGAATCTAATATGTTACTTTGGATAAAATTTAAATTCTTCTGTTCAGCATTAAAAGCTCTTCAAAGCCTGAATGTGACTTGCCTTTCTTGCCTTACTAAACATTACTTCACTTCACTTGGCATAAATAAATTAGTGTTCTGACCATTCCTCATACATGGCATTCTGCCTTGTACCATCACTTCCATGCCTTTATACTGGCTTTCTCTTTGCTTTATGTGCATCTCCTCCACATTTTAGAATTCCTACTTTCCTTCAAGACTCATTTTCTGTGTCTTTCTTCGTGAAGTCTTTCTTGATCCCCCAGCTGCTAATATTTTCCTCACACGAAATTACCTTACATCTATTACATATATTTTGTATATACCTACATATGAATGTATTTTTATCCCCTAATAGAATAAAGGCTCTTTGAGGATAGAGGGACTATTTTGCTTTTGTATTCAAATCTCTGGCATCTCCAGCAATGCCTGGAACACAGTAAGTATTTAATAACTGCTTGTTCATTAATTGATTAAGATCTTTGTTTCACTTTCTCCCAATTAGGCTTGTTATTAGACCCTTTCCTATTACCTTCTATGTTGTTGTTTGTCCTTTGTACTTTGTACTTTATTTGTCCTTTGTAATTAACCATGACATCTGGGAAGTGATGCCATGACATGCAAGTGAATCAGATTTAAGTGAGGGAGGGAGGGCTGTGCAAGGTCACCTGCTTCACTTTCTTCTCCAGAGTCTTCTGAGTCCAGTGGTAAGATATAGATCAAGATGACTGGAGATGACTCTGGATGCAATGGGAGACTTTGGTCTTAAGTTCTTCAATAGATCTGTTTAATTTCCTATCTTCCTTTCTCCCTTCCTTTGTTCCTTCTTTCCTTCCTCCTTCCCTCCCTCTTTTCTTCTCTTTCTTCCTTTCTTCCCTCCCTCTCTTCCTTCTTTCCCTCCCTCCCCCTCTTTCTTCCTTCCCTCTCTTTTTCTCTTCCTTCCTCCTTCCTGTCCTCTCTCCTTCTTTTCCTTCCTTGCTTCCTTCCCTCCCTCCCTCTCATCCTTTTCTCTTTCCTTCCCTCATCTTTCTTCCTTCCTTCTTTCCTTTCTTCCTTCCCTCCCTCTTTTCCTTCTTTTTTTCCTTCCATCTCTTCCTCTGTCCACATAGAGTATGAAAGCTTTATCTACAGATGCTCTTAAAACCTTCAAATCCAGCCTCAAAAACCAAATGATCTTGGGCAAGTCATTTTGCCCCCGCCTAGAAGGCAGCTAGGTAGCTCATTAGATAGAGTATCAAGCCTGGAGTTAGGAAGACCTGAATTTGAATTCAGCCTCAGTGAGTATCACTTAGTCTTTGCCTTAATCCACTGGAGAAGGATAAGGAAAGCCATTCCAGTATCTTTGCCAAAAAATGACAACAACAAAAAGAACATGAACAGTATTGGCATGATATGGACTTCACAGAGTCATGAGAACTCAGACACTAATAGCAACAAAATACACACATACACAATATATACATGTTTACACACACATCTATATGTGTTTATAGGGATATGTGTATTAGTATATAGGCATATATATTAGTATATGTATATATACATATATACTTGCACATATATATATGTATTTAATTATCTGTGTACATGTTTCCTTTCCCCTAAGATGTAGGAGCTTTTTTGCCTGTTAATTAATCACAATGAATTTATTAGTTTCTAAATTCCCTGACTTTCCATATTTTCATATCCACCCCTAATTCATGGGCAATTCACTATCCCACCCTGCAACTATCTTTCTAACTTCCCAAATATTATATTGATGGAAAAAGTCACAAAAGCAACTTTTAAATACTTTAAAACTCTAATAAATTCAATGATAAAATCTAAGATCAGGATAATGCTGATGTATGTATCATGTCAACTACCTTATGCCAAAGAGATGATAGCTTTAGAAATGCAGAATGAGACATACATTGCTAATGTGGGAATGTGTTTCACTGAATTATTCACACTTCTGGTGAGAGTGTTATTCTTCATATTATCAAATAAGCACAGTAAAAGGAAAAAAATAAATATTTGCACAATCAATTAATTTGCAAATTAAATTATTTAGAAAGAAAAACATCATAAAGTAGGCCTTGGCACACAAGTCAAAAGTACATAAATTTCATAGTACCTGAAGTCCTAATAGGTCTCAAGAATAGATAAGAGATGTGAATAATGTTACTAAAGGGAAAAAGAAAACGGGTAACAGAAAAAAATGTTGAGTCAGTCAGTTCTGGATCTAGCCACTGTAAAATCTGGTTGCTATCAACATTTTTGGAAAAAATTTTCCATCAATTTACACTGGTAGTGTTTGGATAAATTAGAATTCCACATGAAAGCAATATGGCTTATTTCTCATTATCATTGTGGTATATTTGTGTTGAAATTTTTGCACCATTCAGAGATTTTAAATAGCAGATATTTTAGGGATAGGTACTAGACCAAAGATTTAATTGATATAGGTCATTCTCAGATGAGAAAATTTCCTCTGCTAATGTAGATTACTTCTCTGCAATGAATAGACTAAAAGAGTTGCTTAGAACTTTGGTATCAAACTCATATGGAAAAAGGGGTCCTTAGGCTTTATTGAAGAAACCCTGAAGACAGCTTATTGGCTTTGAAAAACCACATGTTAACATTTTGGGAATAGCTAGGTGGCCCAGTGGCTAGACTGCAAAGCCTGTAGTCAAGAAAATCATATTCCTGAATTTAAATCTGGCCTCAGGCACTTACTAGCTGTGTGACTTTGGACACAGTAATTACTTAACTCTGTTTGCCCCAGTTTCCTCATCTGTAAAATGAACTGGAGAAAGAAATGGCAAATCACTTCATTATTTTTGTCAATAAAACACCTAAATGGGGTCATGAAGAACAACAAATTTTATTTTTACTTATTTTGTTAACTATTTCCCAGTTATATCTTAAATATGTTTGGGTCAGCATTGGACATATTTGACATCTATTAAGAACACTGGGAATTTAAATGATGTGCTCAAAGTCACAAAACTGGGATGGGTCAGAGAAGGGACTTGCACTTGGTTGTCTTTGAAAACAACTCTTTATCTACTACATCACACTGCCAGTATCATCATCATCATTATTTTCTTTTAATTCAGGTCTAGACTGAATTTGACACTGATGTCATGTATGTATATATGAACTTGGGTCATGGATAAAATACCTAGTTTAATGAGGTCAGGAATACATGGCAGTTTTCCTGGATTTAAAGTTGAAATGGATAGCAGTTTCCATCCTCTCATTTTGTGTTTTTTCTCTCTTCCAGGAATAAGAAAATTCTATTTTTTCTATGCAAAGAAATTCCATGCCTAGCATTTCTATGTCCCACAAACTGGCTGGCCTGAACATCACCTTCCAGGATCTTAGCCAGGCATCTGGTTAAGAAAGGGAAAGAGAGAGATTCCATCTCGGAAGAGAGAAATCCAAGATTATAAAAACATTCACAAAGGAGTCACTAGGGAAGGCAGGATTCTGATTAAAGGCATATATATTCACTTTCTATGTTCTAGGCAGACAAAAATGTTTCTTTTGGTTTTTTTAGAGCAGGAAACCTGCCCGAATGGGAAGATATCTGTCTCCCCAACAAAAAATAAATAAAAAGATTTTGTTTCCATGAATTCCCAAGTACTCATTAGCAACCACTTATTGACCATATATAATGATCACACGGGGCTCTTTTTTGGGTGGTACAGAAAAGTTACCATATTCACCTTCAAAGAACTTAAGAGTATAGCTGGGAATACAAGACATATGAATGAAAAATAAAACAGTGTAGCTCCAGCTAAGTGACATAAGAGGCATCGGGATCTCAAACAGGTGCCTGTTTTGGCATCTTTCTGCCAAACCACACCTCCCAGTCTGTTTTGCAGACCTTCTTTTCAGATTTATATATAATCAAATAAAGTTCATATGAAGAAAAACAAGGATTAGTGCTGATAGATTAGTGATATAACTTTAAACAGTAAATTAGAATTTAAAACCTTTGATAGAGGCAGTGAGTTTTACAGGAATGCATAGGAAGGAGTAGAGTATCTGAATGATAAGAAAGAAAATCCTAAAAAATAAAGCATCACAAATCCATTTTGTTTTCAAATAAAATCCATCTCTTAGATGCAAAGATTCACCTTCAGGAAGATATGTATATATTTTGAATCCCTCCCAAATGGTGATATATTTGATCTGAAATGTTCTTGCCACCTTACCAAGTCTCCTGTGTTAGCATTCTTAAACTCAGTCAGCTATTTTTTGTTCCCCATGATAATCAATTAAATTGGATTTTAAAGCGATTGAACTAACCAATGAT
Source organism: Antechinus flavipes (assembly GCF_016432865.1). Lineage (NCBI taxonomy): Eukaryota > Metazoa > Chordata > Mammalia > Dasyuromorphia > Dasyuridae > Antechinus > Antechinus flavipes. The sequence continues at coordinate 511,015,500 of NC_067398.1, forward strand.
TGTAATAAAACTTTCTTCACTATTCATTTTACTTCTATTTTCTTTTATTTCTTTAAATAGACTTAAAGCTTCTCTCTGAATAGCTGCTCTGCTAAGAATGTACTTCTTATTACAATCTTCAATCCATAAAGCTAAACTTTCATTCCTCATGGTTGTTTGCAAATAATAAAAAGCAAATGCAATTTTGTGCTTTTTTCTTTTAATTATTTGTATTTTCCCTGCATGCTATATATAGTTCATACCATAGATTCAGACATTTTAACATCTAGCTTCACTATGACCATATTCATGCCATTCAATCACATCTCATTTTATCTTAGTGTAAAAATAAACCTTTTTGTATTACAAGTGTTTCCTTTTGAAGTATTCTTCCTTTCATCCATTTTAAGAGCTCCTTAAAAAAAAACAATTCAATATATAGCACATCACATCCATACACTATAATAGGCAGTATAGACTGCTAACCTAGCAGCATGATTTCACACATCACATTAATTGAATTTGGGCTCATATTAAATATGCCCTGGTATCATTTAATAATTTACACTAAATCAAATTTCACATTATTTGAACTCACATTAATCATGACTTAGGTAAAGAGGGAGATGAGAAAAAAGCACAAATCAGAGCCTTGAGTGATACTCACAGGGATGATCTATATGAGGCTCCAACAGTAATAGATGTTATTGAAAAATGGTAAGAAAAGTATGAGGAGAAAAGAAGAGAATAATATCAGAAAAACCCAGAAAACAGAAAGTACCCAGGAGAAGAGGGTGAGCAACAGGAAGCTAAATTTGGAATCAGGTGACCTGGGTCAGAATCCCACTACAACCACATAATAGCCATGGACTATTTGGTCAAGTTACTTGATTTCTTAAGGTCAGTGTTCCTCTTTACTAAAGCAAGAGAGCTGGCTTACATCAATAGTATTTAACCTTTTTATGTCATAAACCCTTTCAGCAGTCTGGTGAAGCCTACAGATCTCTTCTTAGAATAATGTTCTATTGCTTACATTAATAAATCTCAAACAGAAGTTAGTGAAAATAATTAGATGATTTTTTTCCATCCAAGTTCATGGACTCTTTGAAATTTATTGTGTTATTATTGGTATTATTCAATCATTTTCAGTCACATCTGACTCTTAGTGACCCCATTTGAGGTTGTCTTGGCAAAAAAAATACCGGAATGGTTTGTCATTTCTTTCTCCAGCTCATTTTACAGATGAGGAACTGAACCAAAGCGAGTTAAATGACTTACCTAGGATCACACAGCTGGTAAGTGTCTAAGGTCAGATTTGAATTCAGGTCTTTTCAGCTCCAGGGCTAGCACTTTACCCTTTTGGGGTTCATGGATTCCAGGTTAAGAACTTGTGGTCCAGATGATCTTTAAATTCTCTTTCAACTCTAAATCTTTGTTTTTCTGTTGGCTATCAGCACCATGTTCCTTTAAAAGTTTAGATAAAGGAAAGTATAATGAATCACCCTAATAGAACTATCTCAGTATATTGCAGCCTCCGTTTTGGTAGATAAGGCCAGATTTTATAGAAGTATTTACTGGCTAGATTTGAACAAAAGATATACCTAATCCAATCCTCATTTTACTGAGAAAATTAAAGCCCAGTGAGATTGTGACTTTCAAAAAAAAAAAAAAACACAGCTGTCAAATGACAGAATTCAATATTTCAAGCAAGATATCCTATAGGGACAGGTGCTAGGATGGGGAGGGGAGAGGAGGCAGGAAATGTGATCTTCTGAATCACATTCAATCCTGGAATAAGATTAGTAAAGCTCCTATGCATCTCCATCACAAGTCATGAGACTGAAAAATAGATCTCCAGACCACAATCTTATTCTTTCTCCTCGTTTTTTTTTTAAATTTTAAAATTTGCTTGAGATATAAATTATAACAAATGTGAATTTTGACACAATGTAAAGAAAAAATTCCTAACAAATAATTTCCCAGAAATCAATTTGGCTAACTCAGTAAACAATGAATTCCCCAACAGTGAAGGATTTTTAATGGAAGCCAAATGACCACTTGCCATTGATGTAGAAGAGATTTTTTGTTCAAGTAGGCTTGAACTAGATGGCATCTGAGAATCTGTGATTTTCCTGGCAATTTTTATGGGGCCAATGTCACAAAATTTCCATTTACCTTGTGTTAGATAACTTTCTAGTTATAAAAAAAAATCCATGTTAAGCTTTTGTTATTGATAGTGAGTAGTAAACCATGAAATATTATGATTATGAGAAACTCTTTCATCCAAAGTCACTGACTTCCTTTTATAACTAGACATATTCTTTAAAACATATTGCCTTTTCACTTTTTTAGTGATATCTTAAGTAAGATATTGCTTATCTGGAGTTATGTTTTCAGCCTGGAATTGACTCTTCACTTAAGCATCATGGTTCAGTGGAGAAGAACTCTGAATTTGGAGTCAAAGATTTGTGTTGAAACTATAGTTCTATGTTTATTCCTTATTTAATCTTAAAACAAGTCAGTGTCCTTCCCAAGACATCAATTTCCCAGTTAGTAAAATTAGGAGTTTTAAATAAAATATAATTCACATAACTTATTTCTTAAGGTTCTGAATCGATGGTAGTAGATTTTACTTCCTGAATACAAATCAAAGAAATATGTGAACTAATGGATTGTATATTTTTTTTCTGGAGGCAGGACCACCAAACGTGGAGTCAGGAAGACTTGAATTCAAATTCAGCCTCAGACTCTTACTACTGTATGTCTCTGGACAAATCAATTAACCCTGTTTGCCTCGGTTTTATCATCTGTCTATGGAGAAAGAAATGTCAAACCACTCCAGTATCTTTGCTAACAAAAACCCCAGATTGGATCAAAAATGACTGAACAGCAACATATTCCTTCTGATGACTCAAAATACAGTCTGTCTATGCCTTTTCATCCTATGTGATCCTTTTTCTGCTGAATTTGCTATAGGCATGCTATCTTATATCCCTGGATTTTGATATATAACTAACCTATCTTTTTGATGCTCTATTTCTCTGATAACATATTTCATTTCTGTTTTAATTATTCTTAGTTGTTCCTTTTTCATATATGTTTTAGCCTACTCATACTCAGTATCTACCTTTTTATTGTTCTTTTTATAACCATTTTTGATTCTTTAGGCTGTAGAGTTTCCTATTTCAAAATCATATTAATAAAGTTAGAATAGTACTATAAAGATGCATATTTTTCTCTAGGAAAATTTTGAATGAGTTTTAGAACCTCTCAAAAGAATTAAATTTAATCCTTTACTGATGAAAAACCAAATGGATAAAGAATATTTGTTGTTCAGATAATAATGTGAAATTAGATGAATGTATAGAGCTCCACTGCTGGTATATATATTTTGGATAAAACAATATAAATGAATAAATTAAAACCAAAATTAAACTGAAGAGGACTGTATTGCTTTTGGAAAATTGCAAAACTTCTTTAATGACTCCCAGGGCCTTAGAGATGTGTTGTGGTTTTTAAAAGCAGTGAATGTGGAAACATGGGATTTTTTCTTTATAAAAAAAAAAAACCTGTTTGTATGGAATTCTTAAAAGAAACTAATTCTTTTTACATCTAAAATTTTTAGTTGTATGAAAATTGGATTTAATTGCTTCTAAAATTATGTTCTCCTTTTTAAAGTCCTAGCAGTCTAATGATTTTTCTTGAATTTATCCATAGCAAATATAATATCTTTTTATTTACTTAAATAATCTAAACTTCATAGTTGTGGCTTTTATCACCTTCATGCAATTCTATTCATAGAATTGTTGGATTTTTTAGATTATAAATGTAAATCTGGTAACTTGGAGGTCATCCATCATGTTGCAAACGAGAAAACTGAGGCTCAAGGAGGTAAAAATAACTTGCTCAATATCATACAGAGCTGAGAATCAAATCCAGATGCTAGGATCCAAATAAAATGTGTTTTCCACAACTGCTCTAAATTCCAAAACTTATATAATTCAAAAATGAAAAAGAAACTGAGGATTAGATAAATTAAGAACTCATCTACCATCCCATATATAGTACTCAACACAGCAAAGACTTGAACTCAAATCTCCAGGTCTTTGCTTTTGCTTTATTGCTTCATTGATATTTGTTTGCTTTATGTAAGGTGATATCATTCACTGACTGATGACTTACTGCACACCTCAAAATACCAATATGTGAACAACAGTGTCTTCCTGAAATTCTGTGGCAGTGTGTCCAGACACTTTTCCAACAGGAAAGATTATCAATAGACAAGTAAATCTCTGAGGAAAAGCAGATCTCTGAGAGGCAGGGGTAGGCCAAAAAAAAGGAAAGTCCCTTCTTGACACTTCTTCTAACTGTTCCCTCTAACTAATTTAATAAATGTAGATGTTCCATTTAATCAGGAAGTTTTGGGCTGGGTTGCTTAGCATAAGTAGTCATGGAAATTTTCTAGTATTGGGCTGCTTCTTAAGACAAATTTTAATGATGTTTTTCATGAGGTAGAAACTGATAGGTCTACAATTGAGAAGCTTTTTGTTTTCACAAAATTGTTTTATTCAACTTCTATTAAACTTAGTGATAAGAAGGCACTTTTTGCTGTGAATAATTGTATTGTCTCATTTGTGGGAGGGTTTTTGTCTTTCCCAGACCTACAAGTCAGATTTAAAATAGTTACCAGAACCCAAATCCAAGGTTTTTTAAAGAGCCCCTAATGTCCTTTGAGAAAATTTGAAGAATATGTTTAGATTTTGACTCCATTTTGGCTTATATCTTTCTTCTAAAAAAAGTTCCCCTCTTCATTATTTAGTATGTTTTCACAATTCCAGGAAACCAGCATTGCTTTGATGATTATTTGTTTACTCCTTTAATAAAGGTCCCACTTAAGGAAGATTGGGAGACTAAGAATGATTGTTATTTTTTAAAGTTCCCACTTTTGCTAATAAAGGTGAATTTTGATGTAATCTTAAGTAAGGAAAGCTTTAGCATGGGTCTCCAAATATATACTCTGGACTATCTCACTCAATCTACTCTAATGTCAGTAGCAGATATACACTCATTATCAGTGGTCTAGCAAGTAGTTTGAGGAAAATTCCTATTTTCAACTATAAAATGGGAATAATAATCACACCTACCTCACAGCATTATTGTGAGGAAAAAATGAAATAAGCTATCATTATGATTATAGTGAGTATGATTATAATATACTTGGAGTACTCTACTAATCTACAATTGTAAAGTGTGATGTTTTGCATCTCAGTTCATAAGGCATGATATCTTTGCTACTGAATGACTGCTCCTGATTCTGTGCTTCCAAATTATTTCTGTGTTCCCCACTAGTGACTATAGCATCCATTGCTTCTAGTTTGAGGCTTAGATGATACCTTTAGTTCAAATAGTGTTATATATATTTTTAGAAAAGTTAACATTTATCCTAAAGTTGTCTTAAGTCTCTCCTGCTCTATCCTTTTGCAGAATTCAGGTGATAATGCAGAGAAAATGTTTTTGCCTTCTTAGCAAAAAGTCATAATAGAAGCCATTTAGTTCAAGACATAATTAAACAATAATCTACACCATCCCCAACAAATGATCATCCTAATTTCACTTGAAGACCCCTCATGATAGAGAACCTGTGACCTCTTGAGGCTCCTCATTCTACTTTGGGATAGCTATAATTATTAGGAAGATGTTACTCATATCAGGTCACAATTTTTCTCTTTACAAGATATACTCAGTATTCTTAACTCTGCCTTCAAAGCCATGGAAAAGAAACATAATCCTCCTTTCATATAACAACTTTTAATGAATCCTGTTAAAATTTTAGAGCCAGCAGGTACTTTAGAAATTATTTACACCAAACTCCTTATTTTGTAAATGAAGAAACTGAGTCCCAGAGGTATTATGACTTGCCTAAGATCCCAAAGAAGGTTTATGCTAAATTGAAGGAATTCTGGTTCAATCTCTTTTCCATTATACTTGATAATGTTGCTGTCAAAATATCAAAGAATTATCCAGCTGTGCAGGTGTTCACACATACTTATACTCTGTTTATTTCCATTTCTGCAGCATGTAGATAAAGTGTCTCTCACTCACACACTTGCATTCAAGTCTGACAAATACTGATTTTCAATACTGTGGCAATTGAATTGCAGAGCAAATACTAATCTGCTTTGGTAGAAGGAGTTTTTTATTTATTTTGTTTTGTTTTCTTTATTTCCTATATGAATGAAAGGAGCAAGTAGGTGGTACACTGGATAAAGAGCCAGTGTTAGAGTCAGGAAAACCTGAATTCATATCCAGCCTTAGAAATGTACAGGTTATATGACTGGAAAAGTCACTTAATTTTACCTCAGTTTCCTCATCTGAGCTGGAGAAGGAAATGGTAAACCACTCCAATATCTTTGCCAAGAAAACCCCAAAGCACTCACAAAGAGTCAGACACTACTAAAACTACCAAACAACAATACCAAGGAAATCACATATCCAGTTCCCTCTCTTCCTCCCCTTCACACACAAAAATTTCTGCTTTACATAGTCATGAATTGTCTTTTTTTTAACTTTATTCACGTAGGGCCCAGTTTGGTGGCATGTGCTTGTAGTCCTGAAAGCTAAAATATTTGTTGATGATGGCTTCCTGGTAGGGACATGTGACCATTATTCCAAGTGAACATAATAAATCTATAATTCATAACATGCTGAGAAAATTAGCATTCAAGAAAAATATATTTATCTATTTATCCAAATTGCCTATTACATAAGAAATTAAATTAAGATATAATGGACCATTGCAGAAAAACTAGCTTTCTAAATGTCCTTATTATGAAAAAATAGTTTTATATGCCTTATTGGGTATTTACATACTTAGTTCCACATCAGAATCAGATTTATTCTATGTTGTATTATTGAATTTACCAGATTAACTTTTAAATTAAGTAAATGCTCAATATAGAATTCTAAGCCCTTTTTAGACTTTTTAGAATAAGCCTTTTTAGGACCAACAGTAACAGAAATTCTTAATCTCAAGCTAAATGAGCCTTCCATTTTGTAAAAAGGAAGTTAAGGATCTACCTTGTTTTATTTTTCTTGGGCTCCTAGGGTTCCATTTAGTGGTTTGGACTGTGTCATGTCCAAATTGCGGTGGGGGGGGGGAAGGATTACTTATGGATGGCAGAGAAAAGAGATGAATGAAATTGATGAGGGTTCCTGGTGATCAAGGAGTAAAATGATGAGGTTAGTGGCAGGTTCGGGGTTCAGGGAACCAAATGAAGATGTTTGGCTCCCCTAGATTCCCCTAGGATTTGGTGCAGGGCAGGGGGTTGTGGGAACCCTCTTCTGGTGGTGCAGAGGTCCTTCATAAAGGAATTTACAAACCCAAAAGCTAGACTGGTAAAAAGAAGTTTATTATTGGCATTGAGAAGTCAGTCTTTGCTGTGCATGAATAGAAAGACTGAATTCCTTTGTGGCAAGGTCCTGACAGAGAAGTAAAGTTTCTAGCAGAGAAATCCCAACAGAGAGGCATAAAGTCTTGTTAGGGAAATATATGAGAAAGCTAAAGAGAGGGTAACGCTGAAAGAGAATATCATTTCAGTGAGCAGAGTGTTGTTGCTATACATGGTATGGCATGTTAGATCCTCTACAAGGACTGAGCCCCAAGTTGGCTCATTTTATAGCCAAAAGCTGGGGACAGTTCTTGATAGGGGCTGGGTGCAGCCTAGGCTGTAATCAGAATAGAAAATCTTAGAATTGAATGAATGTCTTTGAGTTGATCTTCAATTCAATGGGAAGCTTAATCAATAATGAGTGTTATCAATGGGAGTTGTGCCCATCTCTCAGGATAATAGAATGAAGCTGTTTATCCTCTTTCCCTCATGCTGGGTCTTTTACAGAGGCCAGGATTCAAGGACACTTTGTCCTTGAAGGAGTTTTCAGAGAGAGAGAGTTTCAGGGTCCCGCCTTCAATTTCAGGCTCACCTTGTCAAAATGACAAATAGGTAGAAATGATAAGATTTGGATACTGAGTGGGTGTGTAATTTGAGCTAGAGTAAGGATCAGAGGTAAAAATAATAATAATAATACAAATCTAAAAAACTAGAATAACAGTAGTATTCTCAATAGATCTAAGGAAGTTTGGAAGAAGTTGATTTGGGAGGGAAAAGTTTATACGAAAAATATTGAATTTGACATACCTGTGGGAGATCCAATTTGAATTGTTCAATAGATAATTAGTAGAATGACACTGAAATTCATGCCTACTATTGGATATATAGTTATGAGAGTTATTTGTATGGAATGATTATTAAAACCATGGGAACTTATGAAGTCACCAAGCAATAGAGGAAAAAATGGCATAGGTGAGTACCTTAGCATATGCCCAAAGAGTATGATATGGTATGATATGTGAAACAAAAAAGAGAATTGAGGAATAGTCAGGCAGGCAGAGAACCAAGAGAAGAATATATCAGGAAAACCAAGAGGTGAATTTGGAAAATAAAATCTTACAAAAATGAATGTTGAAAACTATCTTTACATGGATATGGAAAAAATTAAATATTATTGAGAAAAAGAAAGTTATGAAGTGATAATTCAGAGAGAAGATAGTAGTCAGTGATTTCAGATGTTGCAGAATAGTTGAGAAAGATAAAGAGTGAGAAGAAGATATCAGATTTGATGATTTAAAGATCACTAGTAACTTTGTAGAAAATTATTTTTGTTAATTTAATGAAGTCAGAAGCCAGATTGGAAAAAGTTGATGGTAGCTGGAAAGGAAAAGAAATGGATACAATCAGTGTAGACAGCCTCTAGGAATTTGGTTTAATAGGATGAGCAAATATAGAATGATGGCTTGGGAAGATAGCAAGAGATTTTAAAAATGAAAAAACTTAGATGTGCTTGTAGGTATAACACTGTTACAATAATTAGCCTCTTTTAAGACAATATAATTACTACTAATGTTTATGTGGTTCATTCTTTTTGACTTAAGGAGTTGATTTAGAAGAAAAGTTATGAATTCAACCACAGTCTCTCTGAACCCTTGGTAACATGAATGCTTATGCAGAAGCTGGGCTTTCTGCCTCACTATACATTTTAATTGTTTTTCTTCATACTTGAGGGGAAAATCTATTTTATTAGAGAGATTTTCATAATAAAACAGTAGATTGTGTTATATTGTATATGTATAGACAGGTACCAGAATGACAAATTGGGGAAAGAGCAAGATCTATCCTCAATGCAGGTCATCTGTTCCAGTATGCATGTTGAGTCAATGACCTTCCTTGATCCTTATATCTCTATCTCAACTAAACCATACCACTTTTCCTCAGAGATGTTGCCCCAATGAGTTCTCCTGCTTGTCACTGCTGGAACTTCCCAGCTCCTGTTAATTCTGTACTTTTTTGTAGGATTCAGGATATGGCAAAATCCCTCTGCCATTTGGAATAAATTTCCTGTCTTGATGTCATTTCACTTTAACAAATAGTTTTTGATTTTTTTTCAATATTCATAGTCTAAGACCTATGATTGAGATTGAGTGGAAATCTTAAAACTTATTTTAAACAGAGTTGAGGCTAAGTCAATAACTCCAAACTAACATAACAAATAAGGAAGGAACCAAAGATTTAAGATGAAAGAAGAGAGATAGACAAACAGACAAGTGAGACAGAGACAGAAACAAACAAACAAAAAAAGACAATGATTATGGGGATAATTTGCTGGAAAATGTGGAAAGATGAAATGGGAAGATTAGTTAGTTTGTCTTGGCAAAGAGAAGAATCATCTCTTCATTAGACAAAGGAGATAAGAGAATGAATGATGATGGGGTGATATTAAAAGATTTTGAAATGTAAAACTAGTACATAGTCTCAGTAAAATATGAACTGAGATGCTTTGCTGAGAGGCTATGAGGAGAGATAATTTAGAAGGCTGGAAGAGAAAAGAAAGTTTGGAATATCTTCTGTGGGGAGTAAGAGAGAATCAATTAAGGAATGAAAGTATTATATTGTTTCAGCAAAGGACAATGTTCACATAATACATAAATATGTATGTCTACAGGTATGTACACACACATTTATATAAGAATATAAATGTGTATTTATAAATATGAATATATATGTATAGACTTATAATTGTCTTGGATTCAGTGAGTACATTTTCAGATTGTTCTCCATCTCTGTTCTGTAGCACTAGCAGGAGGAGAAGAGGTGGATATTGGGAGTCATCCAGGAATGAGTTGACAAGGTTTGAGAAACAACAGGACAGAGGGACAAGGGATTTGAGAAGAAAAGAGAGCACATCAATGGGGAAAGGGACAGGGAAGATAAAGAACAGATAGTTGTGACTTTACAATATATTTAGTTTTTCAAAACTTTTCAAAAAATCTGAATTGGATGCTTTTGTTTTTTGTGGCACTCACATATTACAAAAGGAACACTTCCCAATGTCTCAAGTCTTTGAAGGAAGGCAAACTTCTATCCCTTTACGCTATTCTTGAAAAACTCTAATTGGTAGGGAATTTTTCCTTACATGAAACCAAAATTAGCCCTTTTTTTTGAAACTTTCACCCTTTATTTATGGGCCTTTGGAACCAAATAGAGTCAATCTAATTTCATTTTCAAATGAGCTATTCAAATGCCTGAAGACAGCTATCATATATATTCTCTTGTGAGTCTTCTGGTTTCTGGTCTAACCATACCCATTTCTTTCCATAAATGCCCAGAAGGCATGAGCTTAAGGTCCTTCACTAAAATAGTTGTATTTCTTTGAACTTTCTATAATTTATCAGTTTTGTTATTGTTGTTCAGTGGTTTCAGGTATATCTGACTGTGGTCCCATTTGGGGTTTTCTCAGCAAATATACTGGAGTGGTTTGTTACCTTCTCCAAGTATATCAATATCAATCCTAAAATGCAGAGTGGATATGAACAGGTCTACAGATGTGATTTGACAGGACAGAGTACAGAGTGACTCTTGATAGCTAAAGGCTTTGTCTCTCTTATTTTAGCTTCAGATGTTTTTTTTTTGACTGTCATAATAAACTATTGATTTATACACAAAATTTATAAACACAATACCCTATTGATTCATATTTAGCCTGTGGTAAAACTTGTTTTCAGATGGAGCAAATAGGTGATATGGTGAATAAGGCTTTGGACTTGGAGTCAAGAAGTCAAACCTGGCATTAGATATCTGGATCAGAGAATACTTGTCTTAGTTTACTTATTTGTAAAATAGACAGAATAATAACAACATTTACCTTCCAGAGTTGGTGTAAGATAGTGTTTGTAAATTATTTAGCAATGGTTCCTGGTACATAGTAAATACTTAATAAATGCTTATTACAAAAAAAAAAAAAAAAAAAAAGACCACTATCTAACCTTTCCTCCTATATTTTAAGATTTCTGAAGATAATTGTTTTGAGGTCAAGTATAGACTTCACATTCATCCCTATTAATCCTCACCTTATTGAATTCATCTCAGTGTTTTAGTTTGCCAGTGTACTTTTGGTATTGTATCTATTATTCTATTTCTTTCCACTTCATACCATATTCAAGTTTTATAAGCCTGCCATCAATGTCTTTATCTAAATCACTGGAAAAAAAAGTAAATACCATATGATCAAATACAGATTCCTGTGGCACCTCACTGAAGACTTCCTTCTAACTGATAGAACAGCAACAACAACAGATAATAGAATACTCTAACATTTGCAAAGTACATTAGATAGATGTGTAGATAGAAAGATGATAGATATAGATACACACATACATAATCTCTTTATATTTGAGACTCAACAACCCTGTGAAGTAAGTGCTATAGTTATTATTATCTCCATTTTACAAATGAGGAGTCAGGCTCAGAGATTGGCCACAATTACACAAGTAATAATTTAAAAATAAGTAAGTTATAGAGATAAAATTTGAAAATATCCTTTTCTGATCCCTGAGCCCACCACTTTATTCACTAAGACTGCTGTTGATGTTGTTGTTGTTTATTCTTTCTTCTCAGAGAGGACCAAGACATTAGGGAGGTAATGTCATAACATGCAAATGAATTGGATTTAAGTGAGGGAGGGTTAATCCACTAAAATATGATGCCATTCAATAACTATTGCATAGGTCTGGCTATTAAGCTCAGTTCTGAGACCTTTTAATTGAAGGGATAGCCAATATCATTCATCTTTCCATAAAAATAGGTAGGTTGATATTAAAAAATAAAAATGTTAAAATCTAGGTAAACTATATGTTCAACATTGTTCTGACATACTAATTTAAATATGTATATATGCTTATAAAATAATTTTAGCATTATGCCTATGAATCTTAGCTAGTAAGATCTGCTTATTTAAAAATCAGTGTTTTTGTTAATATTTGTATAAACTGCACAGGGTTTGTATATACTGTTCTTTCAGTAGCTTTGATGTAACATTTATTGAGCATCCACTATGTAAATTGGGCTGCATATGAACTATCTTAGTATTTATTTTTTCCTGCATTTTTATCCTGAACTTAACAAACACCATGTGCATAGTAGCATTTTTTTAAAAGAGGATATACATGTCTTAATTTTAATAAAGGTATTAAATCTCATATAAAATATAAAAATTTGCAATCCACAAAATGCACAAAAAGTTTATGTAAATGAAGTTTTGCAAGACAGGAAATTGTTTGGAAAACACCAAATTAGGCCAGAATTTGAAAGGATGCCTAGCAGTAAAACTAGTGAAGAAAATCCAGGGTTTGTTTTGTGGTTTTTTCCCTTTATTTGCTTAGTTTTTTTAAGACATTGTATAAAAAATGTTTCCCTCAAAATATACTTGCAAATAAATAAATAGGTTATGTTTGCTGAATAAGTGGTTTATTTGCCACCAAACATGTTACAGTTTCTTTTCCATTGTAAGAATATTGAAAAAAAAGTCAATTTAATTGTAGCAAGAGGTTATTTTTTTTTTTATTATTGTATTGCCCCTGGAGTTTTATTAGCTGGAGTTAATTTAACAGAAGCAATGATTTGTATAGACCAGTCAATTATGTTATCGGACATTATGCTTTCAAGTTTTTATTGGCAAGATTAACTATTCTGTTTAAGTTCTTTGTTAATACTGAGTAATTTCTGTTTAGTCTTACTCCCACTTGCTGCCAGTAGCTAAACAACCACAAAAGAAAGCCTTCTGAACCTAAACATTCAATTACCTCCTTTGCCCCAAGGAAAGCATGAGCCAGAACAATAGTAAATTTAAAGGAATAAACTCAACCACAGAATAGTGCTTTGTTCAGAGGTAAAAAAAAAAATGGTGCTATCCATCCAAAACATCCTTTCAAGTCCATCTTAATTTCCACCTCATGGAGAGGGGCAAGTGTCTTCATTTTTATAAAGAGGGCAATTCAAATTATAGACCTAATTTTAATTTTGATTCTTGGCAAAATTCTTGTACATTAAAGTTTGATTTGTGAGCATTAGAGAGGGAGGTAATCAAAACTAAAATAGCCATCAAAAACAGATCATGCCAAATTAACTTCATTTTCTTTCCTTCCCCACAGATCAGAATACTGCAATAGACGTAGGGTTACCTGGAACTTGGAAAAACATTTGGCTGAGCCTCTGTTGCATCATTATGAAGGAGATAGAAAAGTTTGAATTTGGAGCTGCTTAAAGAGATACACACAAAAAAGATAGTATACAAATTTATTATCATTAATCTCAGATTCTCTAGAACAGGAGTTAAATTAACCTGGGGTTCACAGAACCCTAAAGGGGTGACAAACTTGGCTCAGGGAAAACTATATCTTTATTTTTCTACAATTAGTTTCCTTTTTAATCCTATGTATTTTATTTTGTGCTTTTAAAATCATAATTCTGAGAAGTTTCATAGAATTTATCATATAGCCAAAAGAATTCATGACAAAAAAGATTGAGAGCTTTTATACTTAACAAATATCAAGCGGAGTGCCCTTAAGATTTATAATTGGTCTTGTGTGGAAAAGGTGAAGAACTTACAGATCAAGCACAAATTGATCAGTGACTATTAGCTAAATTGATTGAAGCCTTAAGGCCTCAATTTTGGTTTCTCCAGAGTCACGTGATTTTAGATAAGGCCTGGACTACATTCCATTGACCAAAGAAGGGATTAAAGAGTACATGTGGCCGAAGAAGTGTACATCACCTTATCTACTACATTCCACTGACCAAATAGGGGAATAGAGACTTATGTAACCAATCACAACATATAGAGGGTGAGATTTTGGGGGTTCTTTGTCTGAAATGTATAAAAACTGTGAGCACTCTCAAGGGAGTAGCCCTCCTGCGGTGAGCATTTTTACTGTCCTTTCAGGCTCACAGAACAGGATGATCCGCTTCTCAAGATTCTAATAAATTTTCTGTACTTCACTTGGAGGACTCCTGAGTAGTCAATTTAGGTAGGTATCTTTGTCCCAAACAGGGGGAAACAGAAATATCTGTTCAATATTTTTGTCAATAATGGATTTGGATTAATGTATAATAAATGACTGGATAAAATACATATAATTAGATAAAATATAGATAATAACGTTATCAAATTTCCTAAGGACTTAAAGCTGGGATTTATTAGAAATATGCTACCAAGATTTAAAAGGGCTCAGGAGCATATGAATTAAGTTGGTTTGTTTATGGTTCTTGTAAGAAATCAATAAGTCCCTGGACAGATTTGAACTTATAGAACTGGGAATGAGCCTTTTATTTCTTCTTCTGAAGGCCAAAGTCCCTCCCTAGTCACCCCAATTCCCTGGGGATGATGAAGTTAATTGACTTCTTGGTCTTCCCATTGCATATTTCTCCTTGATATGTTCCCCTCTCCTACATCTTAACAACACATGTTCAAAAATGGTGGAAAACGCCTCATTTGGGGAGGAGAAGTTAATATTAATTAATAAGTTAAGCATGTGCAGTCACTGCTTGCAGTTACCTTTCACCCACTTCTTGTTTAATTATAATGGCTATATAGGGTAAATATTGATGCGTCTCAAAAATTTCCCATGTATACAATTTATATTTCATTTCCTACTACTAGACAAAATTTTATTATCTCTTATTGTATTATATATATTTGATGTAACATGTAGATGACCTTAAAAATGTTTTGGTCCAAGTCTGAGATTTCATTGATATGGAGAATTCCCAGTGATAAAACACCTGTACCAAAACCAAGAGACAGCTCATCTGTAACTTAGAGTGAGATAACTGAGGCACCAAGAAATTAAAAACATAAAATTTATCAATCTTTTTAGCTAGACAGAGAAAAAGGAACAAGAGTACAAAAAAGAAGAGAAGAAAATAGGAAAGAAGGGAAAAATAAGAAAGGAATGGCAAAGACCGGCCTGTTGTGTATGAGATGAGAAGAAGGGGTAAAGGAGAAATTAAGCAAAAGTTAGTCTCCTGAAATATACTCATCTCAAGTCCATGTCAGTTAGAGTAACTCATATTAAGTCAAAATCAGGATGTTCACAATTTGGTATAATCTGACCTTTCTTCATGAACTACTAAGTCATAAATTGCCTACTTATCAAATTTTTTAATTTCAATTAAATGAAGCAGCTTGAAATTAGAAGTAAGGGAACCTTCCATTCACTTCTCTCGGAAGGAAGGAAAGAAGGAAGGAAGGAAGGAAGGAAGGAAGGAAGGAAGGAAGGAAGGAAGGAAGGAAGGAAGGAAGGAAGGAAGGAAGGAAGGAAGGAAGGTTTCTGTATTGTTAATGATGTCTTTTTTTTTCTTTTTACAATCTTCTGAGCACGAAAAAAGTTATTTCATCACTGTGTCAGAAAACATCTAACACTTTTCAAAGGTGATTGGCCTCAAGGAAACATCAGAAACTAATTTTCTTTATTCTCCAGTAACAGGAATAAATGCCTCTCATCTAACATAGGACTCCTCAGATCTTGAATACACAGAGAGACTGAGAGTGATTTTTTACACCTGAGGGCCTGACCTTAATGAACCCTGGGGTTGCATTTAATGCTGATGACTCAAATTTCATCAACTCTGTAGGAGTTTTATGCTGTAGTTACAAACCATTTAAGTCAATAGCTATTTTGTAGTTAATATTTGTGTTGGTATTGCTATATTTTATTTTCAGGGTAAGTAAGAATTGTCTCTGCATCAATGAAAGTATATGGCAATGCTACTGTTTATAATCTGATTTTTCCCAACTGGAAAGCAGAGGGAAAATAAACATGCTCAGGGATATTCTGCTTATTTATATTTAATGTGAGACAGTGATGCTACATTAGTGATAAAATGGCTTACGAAAACAAGTTATCCTGAAGACACTTATTTTCAGTGATGGAAAAATTCTTTTAAAACAATAAAAATCCAATTGAATCATAATCATAATATTTTTAGCATCTTATTGTTTTCCTCAAATACGATCATACTCTCTGATCTTCTTTCCCTTCTAAAACTGTATAGAAATCTGTTTATTATCATGTGCTTTTGCTGATGATGGCTAACATGAATTATTTCATGTGTTTCTTTTCTAGAGGTACATTTGTATCTTTGTTTTCAATGATGTTAAAAGAAAATTACAGTATTTGAGTTAGAAGAGGATTCAGGGATTTCCAAATACAGCTCCCTAATTTTATAATGCTACAGCATAATTCCCATAAAAGAGAAGGGATTGTCACAGTAAAACTACAACTATTTTAGCAGAATATGAACTAGAGCCCATATCTGATTTTCATTCTAGTATTCTTTCAATTATGAAGTTATATTCAATTGTTTTGTCATATCTGATGCTTTATGACACTTTTTTTTTGGCAAAATGACACATTTTTCTTGGTAAAAATGCTTGAGTAGTTTGCCATTTCCTTCTCAAGCTCATTTTACATATGAGGAAACTGAGGTAGACTTAAGTGACTTCCCCAATGTCACACAAGTAGTAAGTGTCTGAGTTCACATTTGAATTCATATCTTCCTGACTCTAGACATGGTGTTCTATATATTGCATTATCTATCTGCCCTCTGGGACCATATCAAATCTTTTCACTTCTCTTTGCTTTAGTTTCCTCACCCTCAAAATGGAACTAATAGCATCTTTCAGTGTAAAGAATATTGGCCTTGTCATGAGAAGGATCTGGGTTTGAATCTCATTTTCAGTATTTACTAACTAAATGATCTTCAACAAATTTCTAATGCTCAGCTTCCTCATCATCAAAATCTATACTATAATAGTATCACCTTCAATGTGATTGTTGGATTAGATCATTATATAATATACATATATAATATATTGTATATTACATAAATATATAAACAAATGTAAATATATATAAATATAAGGATTTTTCAAAACCTTAAAGCCTATAATAAATATTGTTTTATCTCCAGTATCTTGGATTATGCATGGCACATGATAGGTTCTAAATAAATATAAATTAAATATGAAATTAAAATAAAACATAAATATAAATAAACAAATGCTAAATAAGGAAATCTAACATATCTTTTTGCATATTTTGCCCCATGGATGCTGCAGACTATCACTCTGAAAATTGCTTTTCTTAAATCATCCAAGCATACCTTCTCCCTGATAGACTTTGAACCTGCTCCCTGTAACTACAACTTCAGTACTTCAGAGTTCAAGGAAACAAAAGTTTGCTATTAATTGAAGGGCCACCTTGTTTCTAGAGATTTCAAGAGGAAATCTTTTTACCACTACCCACACAATAGTCCTTTACAGCTGCTAAGATGAGGCACGTGCAGAGTTAGACTCAGAAGGAGGAAGGCTGAAAACAGACCTGACTCTGGAGACAGAAATTGTGTCTCTGCCACAGGCTCCAGCATATGATTTGTGATGAAAGGAAGAAGAAAAAAGAGCAGAGATTCAGAGTCAAAAGGGAACAAACAGATCAACTCATAAAATGTTTCCCCCCAGAAAACTGAGAAGACTTGAGAAGAATAAGCTCCTTGAGGACAGAACCATGCTTGGCTTTGTTGAAGCAAGCTCCAATTTCTGAGCTAATTGTTTAATTTTTACAGTAAGCACTTACATTTCGGAAATCAGCAGACACTAGATATAGTGCATATTTTCCCACTTCTTTCTTGCCTGTGGTTAAACTGAAGTTACAGCTTTTGGTTTGGGCACTTCTGAGATAGCAGCCTATCCCAATGTAAGTAGATTAATCTTGGAGAACTCATGGATAAACTACTTGCATTTTTTAAAGTGCAGATTTAAAACAAAAGTGAGTACAGCATACATTTTTTTTTCTTGGTGTGGGAGAGCCAATTGTTGAATATTTACCAGCACATCCTGCCAAAATACTTCCTTTTTTATCTTTGCATCCCTCATACAGAGCCTGGCACATATGAGATTCTGAAATTCTCACAGATTACAAATACCAGGAGCAGGGCTCAAAGCCAGGTCATCTGAATCTATGTTCACTGTCCTTTTTAACTGTACCATGACTAAAACTAAGAGACCTTGGATAACTTCCTTTCTGCATAAAATAGACTATTAAAAAATCATGTTGACCTTCTCTGATGTCAAGCACCAGGTGTTCAGCCTGGCAAATAACTACAATAGACATTCTAGCACATATATTAACTAGCTATCCTTTACATATATCACTTTTGCAAAGCCTTTTATAAATGTTATCTCATTAAGACTCCTGAGTTGCAAGTGTCCATTTTTCTTTCTACTCTCTTTTATTCTCATCCTGTCATGAAAATTTGTTGATCTGCTCCAAAGAGGTACTCTAATATTGTGTACATAATGGATTTTTTTCTATTATTAATGCTCTCAATAACTTTTATGATGTCTTATAAACGTGTTTTATCTCTTTTATCATTACCAGCACATTAAAGGAAAAAAACAGTAGAGGGCGTTAGAATACTTTCCTAAGAAGCAAAAATACTTCCTAATAAATAGCCAGATTTAAAATTGAAATAACAGTTCACATTTATTTATTGCTTTAAAGTTTGTTCTCTGTTTTCATTTTTCTTTTTTCAATTAACCAAATTTTTAAAAATCAACCTATCCTTCCTTTTACTCCTTCACACATACCATTGAGCAAATAATAATAATAAAAAAAACCTAATTAAAGTCCTTTATACACAGGAAGAGAAGAGAATAGGTATTCATATAGCACCTACTATGTGTCATGCACTGTGCTAAGAGATTTTTACAAATATTATTTCATTTGATCCCACAACAATCCGGGGAGGAAAATGCTTCAATAATATCCATTTTACATTTGAGGAAACTGAGGCAAATGATTTTTAAGTGATGTACTCTGAATAACAGAGCTAGAAAATGTCTGAGGCCAGATTTAAACTCATGTTCCTAAGTCCAGGCACAGACCTGTATCCATTGTGCCACCAGCTGCCATAGCACATAATCAGGCAAAATAAATCTCCACATTAACTATGTCCAAAAATGTCACATCTCTTTATATATCTGAAAATTCATCACCTCTCTATGAGGAGGTAAGTGTGCATTTTGGATCATTTTATGAAGTCATTGCTTACCAATGCATTTATTAGAATTATAAGATCTATAAAGTATTTGTATAGATTACTTTATTTTACTCTGAACATAGTCATAGAGATCTAAGTTTCCTCTGAAATTGTCTGTTTCATCACTTCTTATAGCACTTTAATATTCCATGTACACTCAGATGTCTCAATTTCTTTAGCCATTTCCCAAAAGAAGAACCATCTCAGTTCCAATTTGGGGCTACCAAGAAAAGAGCTACTATGAATATTTTTGTCAATCCCTTTTCTCTTCACATTCTTTGAGGGTTCAGTAATTTTCTGGGCATGGTTCCAAATTGCTTTCCAGAATGTTTGACCAATTCATAGGAATACTTATAGTACACTTTCCTCTCCCCCCTTATGAAATTGGGATTAAGTGACTTGCCCAGGATCACACGGCTAGGGCATGTTAAGTGAAACTTAACACATTTAGTTTAGTTTAGTTTAGACTAAAACTAAATTTGAACTCAAGTCCTTCTGCCTTCAGGGCTGGTGCTCTATTCACTGTGCCAAATAGCTGTCGCCATAATATACTTTTATACCTGCTTTCCCATAGCCTCTTCAGCTTTTTTTTTTATTTCTTTTGTCATCAGTGTCAATCTGATAGGGGTGAGGGAACCTCAAAGTTGATTTAATTATTATTTTTCTAACTATTTGTGATTGATAACAGTTTTTATTTGATTGTTGATTGCTTGGATATCTTCTTTTAAAATTTCCTTTCACATTATTTGATCAATTGAAGAATGATTTTTAGTCTTATAGATATGAACCTGCTTCTTATGTATTTTGGATATGAGACTTTCTCAGAGAAACTTGTTGCAAGGATTTTTCCCCCATTTATCTGTCTCCATTCATTTTTTAAACTATGCTAGATATGAAAGTTTTCAAAGCATTCTCTATGATCACTTCATAGGAGCTAACCTAACTATTAATTGGTGTGGTACTTCTTCTACAGCAGAAGTTCCAGGTTTCATGTACTATTCCTGAATGCAGACATTTATTCATGTCTGAAATGAGCATAATGAAAGCTAGTAGTTTGTTTCCTTGCTTGTTTTGCTCTTTCTCTTTTTTTTTTTTCCTTTGATCTGGTTTTTATTGTGTAGCATGATAAACGTGGAAATATGTTTAGAACAATTGCACGTGTTTAACCAAATTGGATTACTTGTTGTCTAGGGGACAGCGGGGTAGGGGAGAGAAGGAGAAAAAATTGGAACATAATAAGATTTTGCAAGGGTGAATGTTCAAAATTATCTTTGCATGTATTTTGAAATATAAAAAACTATTATTAAAAAAAGAAAGAAAGAAAGCTGGTAATATAACAGCACACTGTAGATTTTGATGATCAATTTGACTGATGAGAGAAATTTTTAAAAGGCAAAGATAAACATGGCTAAAGAAAGGATTTATTAAGCCAAACATATCCGATTCTCAAGAATCAGAAATAAGAGAAGATCCTACTTGTATCTATCCACTCCAGTTTGAATACCACCTTAAGTTGTGCTAAGATATTAATTCAGTATTAAGGCAGAGGCAAAGATTGTCATGAGGCATTGGTCTTTCATCACATTTAGCAAGCACAGCCTTACTGAGAATAATAGAAGACAGGAATAATGACAGACTTAATTCGGCAATTTGATGTATCCTTGGGTACTCCCTCTACCAATTTAGATTGTAACTTATTTTACACCTCCTCATTCTCTGTGATTCTTATTCAGGTCTTTCCATAAATTCTCTAGAGGTTTTAATCAATGTTCTGGGAGACTTCCTTTGTTTGTTTATTAGATAGATAGATAGATAGACAGACACACAGACAGATATAGCTATTGATATATATTCATAGGTGTCAGTATAGCAATTAGGCTATTGTATGTGCCATTTCTCATTCCCAATACATGATTTAACTACCTTCTTTTCCAGTTGCATATGAAATAATGATGAACAGTCAAATGGATCAATGAGGAATTTTATACCCATTCTTATAAGTAGATAAATAGAAAGTTGGTTTTATCTGTCTGACAGGATTGTAAATAGTAGTTTTTGATGCAGCAAACATCTGTCCTTCCTCTCCCTTCACTTTACTTGGGTCCAGGTTTCTCCATAATATGTGAAGCCAATGGAATATTATTGCCTTTTGGATTACTTATGATTTTGGTGCTATATTAGTGATCATAGTGTTGTATAATTCACAATTATATGTCATACTGTTAAAGACATGGTTCTTTCCAGCAATGACTAATTAGGCTTCAATAAAAGCACAGCACAATTTTCTAAAAGTAGTTTGATCTTTCTTATCTCTTCTGTGTATTCCTCAGTTCAGCTTCAACTTGTTTTCCCTCATAACTCTTTTCTAAGGCACATACATATTTTTTAAAAAATGATGTAGACACTGTACTCATACACAATATATCAAATTTCCAATATCTCTACCTTTGCCTAAATTGATGATTCTCTCATCCCACTCCCTGGAGTGCCTTCCCTCTACATCTTCCTTCTCAGACTCTCTGGTTTCCTTCAAGAATCAACTCGAACACCATCTCTTATATGTTTTTCTTTTGTAATTTCTCCAATTGCTAGTGCCTCCCCCAAATTGTCTAGTATCCATTCTATGTCTATCTTCCATATGGTGAAGTGTGTGTATGTTGTCTTCTGCCTCTCCTTTCCCCTCATTAGAATTAAGCTCTTTGGGACCAAGGAATTGTTTTTTCTTTCTTTGTATCCCTAGTGGTGGGCTCACAGTAGCATTTAACAAAAGCTAACTAATTGATGTATGAATGTCATATTCTGGGCAATATATGATATTTAATCTATTTCGTTTTCCTGGAATGGATCATAAGACCTCTTTTTCATGTTTCTGTAAACTTTCACTGAAGAGACTTCTAGAGAGCAATTCATACATTGTTATCTGTAAATAAGAATGTTTAGAGAACTTTATCAGCAGTAGGGACTCCTTTTGTTAAATTCCCTTTACACATTACATGATGACATTACACATGACACTAGTAAACAACTTAGGAGAGTTCTGCTTTGTAAAGCTAGGCAATGAACTGCATAGAACACCAGTCTCAAAGTCAAGAAAATCTGAATTCATATCTTGCTTCAAACACTGTATTAGTTAATCCTTCTTAACCTCAGTTTTCTCATATGTAAAATAGGCATAATAATAACATTTACCTCACAAGGTTGCTGTTGGGATCAAATGAGATAACATATGTAAAGCATGCAGTAAACCTTAAAGCACTGGATAAATACTAGCTATTCTTTTTTATGTCTTATCTAATGACAATGTTCAGTTGGTCTTTTTTTCGCATAAGCATTTAATTTTTGAATTTTAACAATCCAAACAAATGTCAACTAGATAATAAATATAGGATACACAATTTTCAGCCACAATGTAGCTGCAAGAATAGCAAACCTCACAAGAATGTCAAAGTATTTCAACTTTCATTTAATCAACTATTTAGATATGACTGATGGATCATAATTTTAAAATCCACATATCTAGGGATAAAGACAAAAAAAAACTTATGCAAACTCCCAAATGATATTAGAGCTTTCAGTTCCTAGAATGATTAGTATGAAAATGAGTACAGAAGTAACATGAATAAATAAGAGGGCTCAGTTGGTCATCAACAATTTTTTCATTATATTCTTGCCTTTGTTCTTCCATATAAAATTTGCCATGTTTATCTGATTCTCCCTAATAGATATTCCATTACTTTGAACTATATCAAATCCATAGATTAATTGATTAAAATTTTTTTGTTTATTATGTAGACTTAATTGATCATCTCTCTTCAATTATTATATTTTTTCTCTATTTCCATAAAAATTACTTCCTAGAAATCTCACATAGATTTATAGCTAAATATTTCATAGATTTAGTTTATATTGAAATTACATTATTCTTTTAAAAGCACAATACTATAGTAGAATGAACCTGATTGAGGAAAATGTGATCCTCTTCTACTGAACTACCTTTTGTTGTGCTGAGGGCCCTTTGATAGATGCAATATCCTAACCTCTCTGTGGATGGAGTTTGTGCTACCTTACAAGTATTGAAGCATTCCTTGAGGCTCTGTTGGTTAAGGGAAATAAGGTTTCAGATTATTGAGGTCACTTCTTCATTATCTGAATACAAAGCAACCATGTGAAACTGGAGGGCTCCTCACATGCTTAGCAGGTAGAGGAGAATAATAGCTTTGCTCAGCTGAATCAACTCAGTAGGTTCTCAGTGCCTGTCCTTGGAATATCCCTCTTTTGCTATGGCTAAGTAAATTACCTTTTGTTAACTATCAAATGACCGTGAGTGATTCAATTTTTTCTGATATTGAATGTAAACTACAGCAAAGTTATTGGAGTGGTTTTCCAGTTCCTTCTCCATATCATCTTACAGATGGGGAATCTCTCTGGAGAATCCAATATCTGGAATCAAATTTGAATTCAGGTCTTCCTAAACCAGGCCTGGCATTCTATCTACTGCATCACTTAGCTGCCCCCAGATATGTTTTAGAAGGGATACTTTTCCTGGGATATAATGGACCAGATATACTTTGAGGTCCCTTCAAGCCATGAGATTCTTTGTGAATCTGTGTTCTTTAAGATTTTATTAGTGCTACATAGCCAAACTGATTTTTTTGGCACATTTATCTAATAATTCCACTATTCTTCTTCAAAGTGTTCATTAACTTGATTTTTTAGTCTCTTCTAAATAAACATTATCATTTGCAAATATTTTAACCTTTTCTTTGCTGGAACTTGTTCTCTTGATTTTCTTTTCCTTAATTTGTTTTGCTGGAGCTAGTATTTCTAACATTTTATTGAATATTTAGGATGATAATAGACATTAAACATTACTAAAATTGATGCATGGTAACTCTTACAGTTCCATTAATTTAAGGAAAAGATCAAAATTATAATTTCAAACCCTAATAAAGTTTCAAATGGACTCTTTTAATGGTAGTATCAAATACTTTGAAAAGGTAATAGTTACTTCAATATAACATTACAAGGCATATCAACTTTCTCACCTCTATTTAATATATTTTGGGAATTTCAAGATTCTGTGTTACAGAGGGCAGGGAACATGAAAGCCAAGGATATATTAATAAAATACCATGCCACATATCCAGCAGCATCCTGGCTTACATAAGCAGCCAAACTCTTTCTTATATACATGAAGCCATTTTGTGTGTGATTGCAACTTCATATTGAAGTTTGTAATTTTGTAACATAATTGGGAGTGAGGCAGCATTAAGCCCTATGAAAAGAAGCAATGGAAAGTCATATAAAGTAAAATTCTCTCCTTTGACCATATTTAACCATAAGCAATGGAAAGTCATATAAAGTAAAATTCTCTCCTTTGACCATATTCATCTTATTCTTAACTCTACTATATCAAGTGCCAGTATATTAGAAATTCAGGGCATTAGTTCAATTAGGCAAACATTTTAAAATTATATTAAATTTTATAAATAAAATTCAGTCATAGTTCAAATCTATTGCCAACATATAGTGTTAATAAGCTATTGAAGGAAATTGAGGCTATTAATTTTTTTTTGTTATTGTATTTACTGGTGGAGGAGTAAATTCAGGTATTATTTCTAAAGTTCTGTGAATCTATTCCCATAGTGTCAGAGTTTGGATAGTTTGAGGAAATAAGTATATGCCAAAAACAGTAAGTTAATTATATGTATGTATGTGTATATGTATGTACATGTCATTTATGAACCACATGATAAAGAAGATAAAGAAGAACTGTGTCATAATAGATAACCTACTGTCCTCAGAGCCGGGGAGATCTCTGACACAGCTTGGTCGTTTGAGTCTCTGATAAGGTCATTCATTTTCTCTACATCCTTCATAACTTTCTAAGGCTATACATTGCAGATTTGTTTTGATGAAGGTAATTTCCTCATCATCAATTCTATACACCAATGAAATCGCAAATCAAGTCCCCAAGATGATAAAAGTAATAACATAATATTTAATTTTTATTTTCCTTTGCTCTCAAACTTTTTAAAGTAATAACATAATATTTTACTTTTATTTTCCTTTGCTCAAATTCCTCAAACTTTTTTTCTTTTCTTTAAGTTTTTCTCTAATTTCCTTCTTAGATGCTATACACTTTAACAAGAATCAGGGATTATACTTAATGCTATATTACACACTTGGAATGTTTTGGGTACACTCAGTTTTATTAACATGCCAATAATTAATAATGATAGACCTTGTTATTTTTCTGGCATTTTCTTGAAATAATAAGGCTTCTTCCAAGTCATGTTACACTTACCTTCTTTACTCTTACTTCTCCAAAAATGTATCAGTTCCAAATTCTATTTCTCTTTTCTTTTTGCCCTTTTCACTAACAGGTGTTGACATTTGGTATAGGCCTGAAAGGGGAAAAAATATCCAACAATTCCATCATTCATAGATATTAAATTGGTGTGTTCTCATCCATCCTTCATATGCAAACATGACTCTTCCCCAGAAGGACACCTGCTATGGTTGTTTTCCAGTAGTGTTGATAAATTTTCATGTATTTTCTTTCTTTCTATACTTCTGGCCAAAGACATATATTTTGGGGGGAAACATACTATTTGGTTTTTGAGATTAGAAGAACATGCAGTAGGTACATTTATTTCCTATGTGGATCAAATAATTTTCACTCTGTTCCATGGCTAAAATATAATATGTGTCTCCTTGTCTATAAATAAAACTTTGAGAGAGAAAAAGAAGAGAGTTTCTTTGTGTTCGTAGAGGAATTACTAAGGGAGACCATGTGTGATTCAGCAAACAGATCAAAAGTGATATTTTCTATGATTTTCTATTCTTTAGTTCAGCAAATGCAAATGAAATCTTTTTTCATGGTGATGTTATAGATCTTGTTTATGTTTCTAGGTCATGCTGAACTGAAACCATTTTCTTTAAAAGATCCATTCCATGTTTGATTGCTGCAGGTTGTGAATTAGTCCTATCCTTATCCTCCACCAGTAAACAAACTTTTCACATTCTTTCTTTAGTATGTTCCTAATTAACACATGTCTTCTTTCCACTTCATTTAAGGTTCCACTTCTCTTATTTTATCATAGTGCTTATATATTATTCTGTCATCCCTGCATCTTCAACTCACCAGAATAGTTTCATAGCATGCTGTATGACTTAAGCAGTGATAAGCCAGCTGTGATATTGGTGATCCTCTCTTGCCATTTAAAGTTTTTTAAAATGTGCAGATGACATCAAGGAAACTGTTTTTAAAAAAGAAATATTTAAAAGATATCTAAATCTCAGAGCAATGAAGAAGTTTGGGCATGACTCCTGTTCTATAAACCTTAAATATAAGTAAATTTCTAATTGACCACAACCCAAAATCATCATTTCAAACAATCATGTTCCTGGAATCCAGCTTCCATTTCCAGTCTGGAACTCTATACCTGAGACTGTGGACTTACGATATTGTGACTGGTCAATAGGATAGTTAAAACAAATTTGTATAAATGAATTTAATGAAACAGTATGGAGTAGTATTTAATGATAAATTCATAGAAACCCAGTATATGCAATGATAGAGGATAAAGTGTGTACAACCAGGAGAACATTTTATACAAGACTTCAGAACTCAAATCATGATATGGGAGGGCTGATGATGAAGTATACTCCCCACCCCTTGACAGAGAGCTGGTGACCTAGTGATGGAAAATTGCACTTACATTTTCAAATATAGTCAAATGTTCATTTGTTTTACTCTACAATGCTTAGAGATTATAAAGGAGGGCTTCTATTTGAGGTAAAGAAGAGTTGGTAGATAGCCAAAGAAATAAAAAAAGAAAAGAACATCAGTGAAACATTTTTTAAAATACAAAAAAAAAAGGAAATTTAGAAAGGTACACAGAGAAACAGAGCATTTTTGTTACTCTTCTAATGTAATAAATATTTAACAAAATCAAACTGCCTAACAAGCTCAACAGAACTTGATATAATCTTCTTTTCAAAACTTGTCTTTGTTTATGGGGTGTTAAATAAATTTCATAAAAATATTTTAACAGAAAAGGTATTTATCTAATTTGAGTAAGTTAAGACATACTTGTAAGCTAAAACATTTGGCTTTTTGGGACAAATCATAGTGCATGTAAGAGATGATTGTCACTATTGTAAGCAAACTCTACTAAGAAAAGATGCTACGTTGGTCTTGCTGGCAAGATGACAAAGAATAGTAAATAACAGATTGGATTCCATGGGACTACAACAACCAACAACCAATTTCAAAAATTTTATGGAGCAATGACTTAGATATTTGAATAAACATCATAATTGGTGATTGATCATATAATTATATGACATTCCCAGTGTATCATGACATAATAAGGACAGATCTATATATTTATGGATTTTTGAGCCAGTGTCTGTATCATTCTCTAATTGCAAACTAACTTTGAAAACTATATCAACTCTTTGAGTCCTCTAGAATATTTTCAATATTTGAAAAATAATTTAATTGTGGCTTTTTATACAACTATATTACCTTTTGTGCATTGGGTCAAATGAATGTTTCTTACTTTATTGAAAATCGGATATATCATTTATCAACTAATCTCCCTTCTTAGCAGATGGCCTACTAGTATATTTGAAACTCTTATTAAGGATAATGTTATCTCTAATTCAGATGAGAATAAATGGAGAAATGAAGTGTTTCTTACAGTTATCCCATTTTTAAATAACCAGGATTACTTATCTGTTAATTAAGTCAGATTCTTTAGAAATTAAAAAAAAAATCTTAGTAAAAATATTAGCCTTTGTAAGATACATTTAATTCCTTTTTTTTCCCCCAAAGAGTTGACAGGTCTACATGCATTGGTTCGGTGCCTAGAGCTAATGAGCATTTTTTCCCACCCAAACAAAAGTAGAACCATGAAATTTTGCTCTGGGGCCAAGTCTTTTGTAGCACTATGTAATATGTCACCTGTGATAAGACTGTAATGTTAATTATAACACTTAGGTTATGATCTTTTGCTTCATTGTTCTCCTACCTAACAGTATGATTCAAATAACTTTTTCTAAGCTTTCTAATGAGATGTTTTAATTTTGTATACTTTGGAACAAGTAGGAAGGACACTTTAATAATGTTTTACTAGTATAAATGATGAACTCATTTTTGAAAGGGGTAATATCTCTATTTTACAGTAAAGATCACAATTTCAACGATAATTTAAACTATGAAAAAGCTAAGTGGAAGCACATTAAAGCAACTTGATGTATACCCTGAACTTCAAAATGTGCCAGGTTCTATTTGCTGATTCAACAAACTTTTTTAAACATCTGCGCTATCTAAAATACTATTCATTTAGGAAATGGAGATTCCAAGAACATTGATAAACTGGCATAGATATCTCTATTAAATAATGGGAATATACCCGCTGAGTTTAGAGAGATAGCCTAGGCCTTTCCCCTTCCTGTCCAGAAATAATCCCTTATAGTTCTTGGAAACCTTTGTCTTCTGAGAAACAGAATAGCAGCTGCTTATTTCACTCTGTTGTAACCTAATCTTGGGAAGTTTATGGAAGCTTTGGAAAACCAAAAGCCCAATACAAGGAAACATGGAGCTAAAGAAAGCCAGATTAAATGAGGGAAGGTACTCACAAAATGAGAATCAATATAGGGTGGTCTACTGAAGTTGTGTGTGAAGTTAAGTCCCACTAGGATAG
Source organism: Antechinus flavipes (assembly GCF_016432865.1). Taxonomy (NCBI): domain Eukaryota; kingdom Metazoa; phylum Chordata; class Mammalia; order Dasyuromorphia; family Dasyuridae; genus Antechinus; species Antechinus flavipes. The sequence goes on from NC_067398.1 coordinate 511,044,682, forward strand.
TCCCCAACTAACAAAGCCTGGTGGATTCCTATTGAATGTTTATGTGGTTCTAGCAGGAGCAGATATTTGAGAAAGGGAGACCTGGGGCCTGGTGCTAATTCATGCTAGTGGAGAAAGGCAAGACTTGGGGAATTGGTAGCTGTGTGGTATTCAAATTTCCCAGGGAAAGGGCTTTTGGACTATTTTTGCTGATCTTATTGACACGATGACTCACAGGTATTTAAGCTTCCCTAGAGTTTTTTCATTTGGTAGAGAGGTTACTAAAGTCATTCTCTAGCTGGACGTTTTTGTGGAGGCCAGATGCATTCATCAAGAGGACAGGAGGAGAGATGAGTGATTGCTTGGAATCTGTAGGATAGGATGAGGTTAGGACTTGAACCCTTGAAACACTCTCAAAGTTCAGAATTAGAAGAAAAATGGCAGAAAAGTATATTCAGGGACATTCTATTTCTTTATTCCGCATGAGAAAGTACTGGAAAGTTTTAAGTCTTAAAATATAAATTAAAATGTCAAAATATCTTGTAAATAAAATAATAGAGCAATAATTCTGTTTTCCATTCCAAAAAAGTATTGTAATATTTTTAAATGTTTTAAGATGCCATAGTTATGTTTATTTTTAAAATATTACATAGTACCAGTAAAGGTCTCTGAAACCTTGGTGTTTAGAAATCCCAAAATGTCTTACATTCCTGGGATTGATTGGAAGAAATTAATGGTAATTCTGAGAGAGACCTATAGTAAACACCTTTCCAGCATCTATGAAGTTTCTCTTACAAGAAGTATGTGTACAATTGAGGAAATAAGTTTCCTGAAGCAAAATTTCATGGTTATAATTATGAGAAACAAATGATAGGTGAAATAAGGCAGTCACTTAATAAACATTTATCAAGCATCTACTATTTGCCAGGCACCATGTTAAGCATTAGGGATACAAAAAGAAACCAAAAAAACAGTTCCTGTCCTCAAAGAGCCAAAAATCTGATAAGGGAAGCCAGAACATAAAAGGAATAAGAATGATTTGAATACCAGGGTAATGAGATTTCCCAATTATGAGTTTCTATCCGAATGCATGATGGAGAAGTTCAAAATAGTTCTCCAGAATATTAATGTTCATATCATATGGGCTATTGGGGGAATGGGGTTGTATTCTTAAAGGCTATCTCATCCACCACACATTTTACAAATTTTACAAATGTGTGGACTTCTACCTTTAAATTGCATGTTCTTTCCTTGGTAGATCCCTGCTTCCAAAGTTCAAAACCTTTCCCATTGGATTATTGCAGATTTAAACTTAATAGATATATATATGGATTATGCAGTCTAATGTTTCTCATTTCATATTTATCAGCTATGGACAGAAATATATGGTTCATAATCAACTACCATTGATATCTCTTATCCCCCTGACATCAAGGGAAACAGGACTTATTTCACTAGCATAGCATTCCTAAATACTTCAAGCTAACTAATTATCATCCTCTAGTAGGAAAGCAGTGTTGATAGAATTCCTACAGGAATCAAAAAATGTTGTATCCAACAACTGATCTAGGATCTCTTTTACTTAAGTTTCAGGTGAAAGGAATTGCTTCTCCATGAGATTTCCAATTAGCATCAGATGTTATCTTTATACCAATAACCAAATTGAAAGCATTTCACTAACATCTTTTGACAAAGATACAAAGGATATTGATTTGCAAATAGAAAATGAAAAGAAAGGGGACAGCTAGGTGGTTCAGTGCATAGAGCACCACCCTTGAAGATAGGAGGACCTGAGTTCAAATATGGCCTCAAACACTTAACACTTCCTAGCAGTATGACCCTGGGCAAGTCACTTAACCCCAATTGCCTTGGCAGAAAAGAAAATGACAAGCATTTTGAATTCTATCTTATTGTGACCTTTTATTCCAAAAATGGAAGGCAATATTTTTCAAAGAAATGCCTTTTTTTATATAAATACTTAGAAAGTCTTGGAGCACAAAATATTTAGTCATTTATATAACCTTTTAGGGAGGCAGTCTGGTGTAAGAGATTGAGAGATAGCCTCCAAATCCAGTGGTCTGGGTTCAGGGTCTGCCTCTGACTTATAATGACTGATTGACCCTATGTAACTTCTCAAAGCCCTGACTAGCCCTCTAAGACTGAAAAATACAGATAATTACATATGTCTTTTGGTAAAGAAAATTCCTCATCTGGTGCTCTCTACTGAAATGAAATCACAAGTCTGATAAAAAGAAAAAATAGTTAAAATTAAATATTTATTAAGTGGTTATTATATGCAGTTCACTATCCTAGGGGCCGAGAGAGGTCCCTTATCTCCTATGTATTCCTATTTGGCTGCCTTACTAAACCTCTTTCCAATATCCACCAAAAAACTACAGAATAACACTGGAATTAAGGAAACAAAGCAGAGTTGGGCTTGGGGACAGAAAGATAGTAATGAGGGGTCAAGTTCATCTGTTACTCTAAGGTTGCCACTAAGCATCAGATAAAAGCAAAGGGGAGTCAGTCCCTATAGATTGTTATTTAATAAATGGATCATTTCTGTGGCTGCATTTATGAAGCTGGTTATCTTGACAGTAAGTAGAGTTATTAAGGTAGATGGCAGTGCAATACAACTCTATTTGTTATTCTTGTCCATCCTTCCCCATATGTCTTTATTCCCTATCCTCAGGAAAATCTCCTATGCCAAGCCATGCTGTAATCTCAGCTTGGGCACAAAAAGCACAGAAAGATTTGCTCAATGATTAATTTGAGTAAAAACATTGGCATCAGTTTTACCCTTAATAACGGCTCCAGAATCACTCATTATACTCTCAGGCATTCCTGTGTACAACAGCCAGCCAGAAGCACCACCTCTGCCATCACCTCCATCATTAGCAATGCCTCATGTTGCTTCCAAAGATGTTGCTTTGCTTCTCACTTTTAGTTAAAGCAAACAGATAGCTGGTTAATGAATAATGCTATGTTGGTGAAAAAAGCAAAATTCTAAAAGTGTTTGGGGTTTTGTTTTTAATTTCCTTCACGTTAATGATTGTACACTTATAGACCAGGACCGAAATGATGTGTTTATGAGCAGTTTGCCAATATCTCATTCTGTTTTAGCCTGACTGTTTACTGCCAAGAAGGCAGGTGTCCTTCTCCAACACTATCTATATAATGCCTGTACAGTTTCTTCATCCTGATAAATAGCTTGCTTCTTTTATAGGCAATATTTGTCATTTTGGGGTAGCCATATCTCAGTGATAAGTTTGGAAGAATAGTGGGTTTTTTGACTCACGTGATTTCCCATTAAACTACATATCCATTTATGTAGTGTACTTATGATCAAGAGGATATACTCAGACCCAGATCTTTGTTTCACATACACGCAAATATATGTCACAAAATTTCCCTAAGAAACATTGTTTTTGATACATATTTAAAAAAGATTTTGTTTTTCTTGCCCTCTTAGTGAGTACAGGAGGGAAGGGTATAGGGAGGAAGAGAATTCAAGAACTAAGTATATACAAATACACACACACACACAAATACACAAATATATTTCCAATTAAAAGTATTTTTTTCCAATTACCTGTAAAGATAGTTTTCAACATTTATTTTTATAAGATTTTGAATTCTTTTTTTTCTCTCTTCCTCCTTTCTTTCCTCCCTCCCTAAGAAAGCAAGGAATATGAAATAGATTACATGTATATAATCATCTCAAACATTTCCACATTAGTCATGTTGTGAAAGAAGAATCAGAACAAAAGGGGAAAAGCATGAGAAAGAAAAAAAGAGTGAAAAAGTATGCTTTGATCTGCATTCAAATCAAATAGTTCTTTTTCTGGATGTATTCAATATTTTCCTTCATGAGGCACCTTGGAATTGTCTTGAATCATTGATTGCTGAGAAGAGCTAAATCTATCCTAGTTTATTGATCATTGCACAATGTTGTGGTTAGTGTGTACAATGTTCTGGTTCTGCTTACTTCATTTAGCTTTAGCTCATGTAAGTCTTTCCTGGGTTTTCTGAAGTCTGCACTCTCATCATTTCTTATAGCACAATAGCATTTTATTACATTCATGTGTAATTCAACTTGTTCATACATTCAAACATTTCCCAATTGAAGGACAGCCTCCTCAATTTCCAATTCTTTGCCACCACAAAAAAGCTGCTATAACTATTCTTGTACATGTGGGTCCTTTCCTTTTTCTATGATCTCTTTGGGATATAGACTAAGTGTTGTGCCCTGTTTTCTAGAACCCCCACACCAGGTGATTAAAATATCCTGCTTTCTAGAGCCCCCAAGTTGGGGTGACATAGTGTACTGTTGCTTTCTAGAGCCCCTACACAGGGGTTATTAAGATATACTTTCCTAGTGAAGAAGTGATAAGGTGTGACTGCTCAGGATGGTGGGAAAATGGAGTCCGTTCATTTCAAGGACTTTCCTCTTTTTATATGCTCATATCCTTATGTAACAAAAACACTGGACATGTGCCCAGTATATACTGGCACATGGGACTATATAAACAACTTGCTATTGTATATAATTTGCCATCTGGTATCACTTTTCTGCCTGGTATCCTCTGCTTCAATCACAACACAGGTTGTCACTGCCTCCTGACTTCTCAGGGAAGCCGAGAACCCTTAGGAGAGAGTAGGAGCCGAATCAGATATCATTAGCAGGTTCCCTCTGGGCTGAAAGGTCTTATACCTTACCCAGAGTTTTCCTACTATCTATGACCCTCTACAACTAAGTAGTATTATTGTTGGATCAAAGGGTATAACAGATGTATAGTCCTTTGAACATATCTTTGGGAATTAAATATAAAATAGATTTTAAATTTAAAAAAAAAAAAAGAAAACATTGCTCTAGCCAACATCATTTTGCCCTGGAGTTGTAAATATATACTTTTCAAAGACCACCATAAGTAAGTCCATCCCTCTATAGCATGATTCTGCCAATCCCTCAGACCATCTTGGTTTTGAGATATTTGCTCCTAAGTTACAGAGAAAGAGAGAGAGAGAGAATGAGAGAGGGGGTGGAGGGAGAGAGCATGTGTGTGTTCTCTGATTAAAATTCTACAAATAATCAAAGAAAGTCACTATAATAGGATTGTTACAAATAGCAAGAGTGGAAACAACACTACACCTGGTATCAGGAGACCCGAGTTTTGATTCCACCATCTGACATCTTACCAGCTTTGTGATTTAGGGTTTACAAACCAGCTAATGGATTCAAACTTCAGGTTACATATTTGTGAAACAGGGATAATACTATTTTTTTGTCTAACTTACAGGGATTAGTAAGGAAACTTGCTTTGTACACCTTTAGACACTATAGAAACTCAAGTTAATGTTGTAACAAACACAAATTAGTTGTCTAATTAATATTGTTTTTATAAGATAAATAACAACTCTATTCATAATAAGTAAGTTAATATTGTACTTCAAGCACGAAGGAAAAGAGGAGGCAAGATCTAGGTATTTACATAGATGTGACCTCCAAGTTCATGTTTCTAAAATTTCTGGATTTAGTCTAGCTTCTGCAAGTTCAGCTATTGTTCCATTGTTTATCCTACTCTTCCATATCTGGAAGGAATAAGGTGCTTCTAGAAATCTCTAAAGATTGTTTTTTTGGTAGATAAATAATAACTGGAGAAAACAGTCTGAGTTATATGATTTATTAGCAAAATGGGCATAATAAATAAGTTTTGGGACTGACTAGGGAGTCCAATTTTTCCCTCCCAGGAAAAAGTATCTCCATTTTATTAACATTGTTGCTAGGGAGTTACCTTTCTTGCACCCCTTCCCAGAACTGTTTTGCTTAAATTTTTACTAAATTGGTTAGCAAAGTAGAAATGTGGTGTGGTGTGGTGTACTTTTACATATTTTCAGGAGGATTCTCTTGGGTTATCTCATCAACCTCCCATCCAAAGTAGGGATCCCTTCTAAAATGGTTTATCAATAACACTTCAGATGTCACAGAACCCATTACCCTCACAAGACAGTTGAATCAATTTTGAATTCTAGTTTTTATAAAATCTTCCTTATATTGATGCAAAATCCAGCTTTCCATATCTTCTGCTCCTAAATTCTACATTGTAAAGGAAGTCACACAAGATGTATAACTTTCTTTCCACATGACAGTCTTTTCAATTTTGCTGTTAAATATTTCCCAGAAATGACACAACCTGGATCTCTATTTTCTTCCTTTCCTCTTTCTTACACCTGAGAGTTCAAAGAATACTCTTTGCTTAGAATTGTTCCTTTAACTCATCTCTATCACCTTTTATTCTTTTACATGATGTCTTCTGACCAAAGTCTGTTAATAAAAAGAGGCACAGATTTTGCTATTCTCACCTGCCCTGCCTTGGGTTATAAGCCCTTAGCCTTCCTTTATATTTTCTAAAAGTCAAGACATACTATTTTCACTTTTGTTTTTGTTTTTTTTCTTTCTTATGGTTTTTCCCTTTTATTCTGATTCTCCTTTAACAACATGATTAATGTGGAAATATTTTTATAATTACAGAAACAAACAAAAAAACAAATTGTAGTTTTAAATTTTTAAAAAACCTATAAGAAATCTTCACAGTGATTATTTTTTTTTACAGATATAAGGGTCAAGGTCTCATTCTCATTCTCTGCATGCATTAACTGACCCATTTTCTTTTAACTCTTCCTAAGGCAGCCCTGTCCGAGGCTTTAAGTGTCCTTTATAGTGGACACTGTAGTACCAGATCTTCTCTAGGATTTCATCCCTTTTTATCTGTTTCAGACATTAATTGGCCTATTTGTCTCAGGTAAGATTAGTTGGCATCTCAGACGAGACTAAGATTCAGTTTCCATTCTAAGCATTCCCCCACTTCCACACCAGAAAGGTCATTTTAGATGATTTTCTTATAGTGCTCCTCTCCAATTAAAGCTAAAATCAGACCACTGTTTAATTATTAACATTCATTTTTTCCACTCTAATTAATGTGATCATAGCATTTAAAAGTTTAAAGACCTTAAAAATAATTTCTTCCAATACCTTTATTTTATAGATGAAAAAACAGATTTCTGGGGGGTTAAGTGACTTATCCAAACTTACACATTATTAAGAGAGGTGGGATCTGAATCTAGTTCCTCTTACTCTTATCCAGTGCTTTTTTTATCACAGAAAATCTGGGAGATAAATCCTATTGGCATGTTGAGAATATATACAATCAGAATTATAGCTTTTCCTAGAATTTGACTATCTTTGGGCTTTATTATCTTTTTGAGCAGAGAAATGATGATCACATAATCATATTAATATTTATGAAGCATCATGCAGTAATAAGATATTCTGTTTCTACTCTTGGTTCTTGAATTTAGAAATTTCCTTGGGATATTTTACTACACCTTTTTCTTGCATCAGTACAAAGATCTCTGAAAAGGAAGGAAGGAAGGAAGGAAGGAAGGAAGGAAGGAAGGAAGGAAGGAAGGAAGGAAGGAAGGAAGGAAGGAAGGAAGGAAACACTTTTGTTTGTTTTCATAATATAGGCAGTCAAAATGTTGCTACCTATTGAGACTTCCTCTAGTCCAGGTGATCTCAGGATCACATTCTGGCCATGATGGGGGAACAAAGCACGATTTTGTAGAGGAGCCCAAAAGTTAGTAAATTAAATTTATATAACCTTCTAGTGTTATAATAACCTATTTCACCTTGTCTTCTGAGACTACTTCCATTTATTAATACCCCTGAAACTAACTGTCGGTTAAGTTGAATAGAGTCTTAAAGACCATAAAGTCCATTCTCTTTCTTCCATAATGAGAATACTGATTCCCAGAGAGATGAAATAAATTTTCCAATGTAATTTAGGTGATAAGTGGCAGTTTCCATTTATCCTTGATCTTCTAACTTCCAATCTAATGTCCTAATACTTTGCTTCTTATGTCTGTGTTGGCAATTGCCTTAGTAGTCTTCCCTCTCTTCCACAACCCTATCAGATAACATTTCTTGGCCCTGGGGCAGGCTTCTGATTTAATGATGGCATGAGTTTTTCTCCTCTCCTACTTGAGTTGGACTGTTCAGAGCCCAGTCACAAACATCCAGTTTGTCCAGGCAACTTGAGATAGGCTCCACTTTTACCAAGTTGTAGTAAGAAGAAAGAAATGTTGCTGGTTATTTAAAGTGATAGAGATGGCTTAATTTCTCCTTTCTTCTACAATCAATTCATAGTCATCAAGTATCCATTCATTTATTCAGCCATCAATTATTAAGTATCTTCTAAATGAAAAAGTTATAGGTAAGTCCTGACTTGTTTGTGATTTGCTTGTGAAACTCAGTGAATAATTTTCTTATAATTTTAGCTCTTTTTTTGTCTTTTTTTCTCTTTGATTTCTAGTTTTTTGACTCCAACAGTAAGCTACTTTTCCTAAACTTTGTGTTACCAACATAAGAAATTCATATCTTAACATAACTCTCCGAAATATTAAATGGGTGCACATCAAGTGCACATCCCTGAGACTTGAGATGATTTTCCAGGCTATTAATTAAATTAAGCAAAAGTTTTTAGGTGTGATTGAGTCTACCTACATAATAACTACTCATGGGCCACTCTAGCATAGATCTCTCAATCCTATATGAAAGGATATTAAGATAGAATTTCCTAATACCTTACCAACCACAGTCTTTCAATATCATAATCCAATAGTCAGTCACAATACCATACATTTTGAAGGAGACTGACAAAAAAATTAGGATATATATCTATCTTTTCCAAAATTTTCACAAGTGGAAATTTCAGAACTCTCTGCTTAATAAATGACAAGTATTTCCAAGCAAAGCATGATTAGAAATGTAAAAAGTCAGGTAGGTTTGAAAATACTGAGACAAGTAGAAAGTAGCTTCTGAAGCATACTCAAGTAGCAGAAAACACTAGATTAAAAAATACCAAGGTATAAAACATTTTAAAATGTCTGGGGAAATAATAACAAGCAGTTTAAGAGTATAATGCTTAGTTAACTTAACATGACCCCCATACAAAGATTGTACTGTTATTTTTCTTGTCTTATACAATTTTTACCCTGGACCTGCAATTAATTAACATGAAGAAGTAGCTTGACCTCTCAGGTTTCAATTTTTATGAAGAAAACTTATAAAATGAGTAAGTTTTATTGATGATGTCTGAATTCTTTTTCATCTCTGTTATTTGTTTTGCAGATTTTGTGGGGACAGCCTACATTTACTTGTTTTTACCACCAGATGGTGCTTATGCATCTTAGAGTCAGAGATTACTAGCTCTGCAAGAGTTTCTAGGATAATCCCCTTCTTTTATGTATGAGGAAAGTGAGTCCCAGAAAGGCAAAATATCTTACCAGAAAGTATCTCAGTAATGTAAATTAGCTATTTGCTGTTCTAGGCTTTATCTGGCAATGAAGTGAAATATTGGTCTTTGTTTTTGTTTTTTTTTTAGATAAAGTGAAAGGAATGACTAGATTGAAAAAAATACAAAAGGGTTTGGGAGAAATGTACTGGGGGTAAGAAAGGCTAGCTCATTTTGGCAAAACATTTACAAAAGATCATGGAGTCAAACAGAAATTTCAATTCATTCATTATTCTACTTTTTTAAAAAATTGCTTTCTGAGTACCTATAATGTGAAGGATATGAGGGATAAGAAAAAGATGTACTTTGGGCCCTCAAGAAGACTTGCATTTACCACTCTACTAAGCTGTTATGAAGATTGTACTTTATATTATTACCATCCTAAGAAACAACAGGCAATGTTTCACCAACAAGGCAATCCATTTCATTCTTGAACAGTTCCAATTTTGACCCCCAGAAATGCCAGTGTTAGGCATATATGCCTAAAAAGTCAAAGACAGACAGAAAGAAATTCTTTATTTAAACCTCCTTTAATCTCATGCCATTAATGGTTCTAATTCTGGCTTCCTTGGGCAAATACTCTAATAGCTCTTCTATAGGACAATCCTTATGTGTCATCTTCTATCTTAATCTTCTTTTCCTCAGAACAAACATTTCCATGCCCTTTATCTGTGGAATTATTTCAAGTCCCACCACCACCAAACTGTCCTTCTTTAAATAAGCATCTAGCGTATCAATATCCAAATGATGCTGAAAAATCAGACAGTTTTGTGATTTCATCTAACAAATTGGCAAATATGACAAAAAAGGAACATTTCAAATTCTAGAAGGATTTCATGAAGATAGACACACAAATACACTGTTGATGGAGCCATGAATTAGGTCAAACATTCCAGAAAATAATTTTTAATCAAGATTGTTGTTTTTTTTTTAAGGTGACTAAATGTCCTTTGATTATTGCTATAGAACAAGAGAAAGAAAAGGCAGAAAAATCAGAGAGCATATGACATATATAACCCCCTCAATTTATTTGCGTTATATATATGTATGTGCATACGTACATATGTGTAGACCTTTTGAGCCGAGATGCTAGTGTTAGCCATATATGCCAAGAAGATCAAAGACAGAAAGAGACATTCCAAATATATTAACACTTTTTGTGATAGCAAACCTCTGGAAACAAAGAAATTGCTCATCAATTGTGGGGCAACCCAAACCTCTTCACTCCTGATCTAATTCTCTTTTTATTACAACTTGTACTCTGTTCTTCCCAACTAGAATTTCTTCTCTTTTCCTTTCTACTTTTATAAATTCTGTTCGTCCTTCAAAGCCCAGGACAAGTACCACCTTCTCCATGAACTCTTCCTCAGTTGCTTTGATACTAACTCAATCTTCCTTGCCTGAACTCCTGTCCACCCACATAATACTTAATTATATATTGTCACTTATTCAACTCTACTAGTTTCATGTGCATAGTTTTACCTTCCCAATTAAACCAAGAAAGCCAGAACTTCATCTTATGTCTTCTCTTATAATCTATGTAATGCTAAATACAGAATAAATTCATACTTCCAGGATCTGTAATTTTGCAATACCAATGTTATTTTCCATGTTGTCATGGTTTAACACACACACACACACACACACACAGAGCTATCTTGGTCATGAGTTTCACTGAGTTAAGTAAGACTGGTCATCAGACTTCAGACATTTGGTCCATTACTGACATTGCACCTGAAGCCATTTCTGGATATTAGAACCAGCCAGAACTTGCACTCTGGCTTCACCAATACAAATGCCCCTCTGTACTGCACAAAATCATGCTTATTTTTGTAGTATCTTTAGGAATGATCATATATGTGGAGAATTGATCCTGTCGTCACTTAGCATTTAGGGAAGAACACTGGATTTATACTTCCTTAATAAATTGCCTTCCTGATTACATTTTACCTCATCAAAAAATAAGCAATTACTCTTTATGGAGAGAGAAGTCCTACACTGAATCAAGTTATTTAATAACGAAAGCATGCCAGAAAATCCCACAAATTTCCTAACTGGTATGGTGCCTGGTACAAATTAAATGCTTAATAAATGCTTATTGAATTAATGAACATTGAATAAATATTTCAATGAATATTTGAAAAATATAGAGCATTTTAACTTCAAATCCTAGATCTCTTTTTAAAGTATAAAATTGAGAAATTTGGGGCTTTTTGAGGCCATATAGGATGTTATCAGTGTTCTTTCCAGGACTCTATCAGACATGCAACTGATGTGTATTTTATAATAGTCACCCAAGTCCTTATGGAAAAATTGTGACTAATGTTAGGTTCTGATGATAGATAACATCTGGACCAAGTAGAACAGAAAGAAGAAACAGCATGAGTAAAATCCTGGAAGTAGAAATAAGGAAGGAGGTTGGTAGCAAGAAAGGAATCATGCCGCCTCTCAATCAGAGATGAATATGTTTCTTGATTTGGAGACTTTTAGTGATTGGGTACTTCCTGGAAAACATTTTCACTACTTTTGGCTTCCATAGCCTCATTCAGAAAGCAGAAGGAAATGTCTACATTACACTAAGAGACTGACAGTAGTTTCTGCCTTGCAAGGACATATTTAATAATACTGCAAAAGGAATCTTTACTGATAAGATAAGAGAAACAAAATAGAAACTTTTAAAATTCCTTCATTCAAAAAGAATTTATTAAATGCCCAATGTGAACAGAGTGCTGCAATAATGGGGGAACTATACCAAGTTTAGATGCAATATTAATTACCTAATCATGCCTTCAAGAGGCTTATAATCTATGGTTAAATGAACAGCCAACCTCTATGAGGATTCTACAATGTAAATGTCCAGAATCATTCCCAAATTTGAGAATTCCCTAAACTGAGATACTTCTCTGTGTGTCTCTGTCTCTGTCTCTGTCTCTGTCTCTGTCTCTGTCTCTCTCTCTCTCTCTCTCTCTCTCTCTCTCTCTCTCTTTCTGTGTGTGTATATTTGTGTGTCTCTCTCTCTATCTTTCGCTCTCTCTTTGTCTCTCTCTCTTTCTGTCTCTCTCTCCTTCTAATTCACATTGACTATATTTGCAAAGAGGAAATATTGTTGGCAAACATTTGCCACAAACTTGTCAAGCTTCCAGAAAAAGTCATTTTTCATTTTCAGGTTTTCCACAATGGCTCCTATCATCAAGTCAGTGCTGTGAACTAGGGATTCTGTATTTGTGTTAATTGATATGCTGCTCAGGGCATTTTCAACAAATTCATAACCAGCCTGAGGCTTTTCTGTACATTTCTTCATGACTCTTCTCCTAAGTTTTCCTTTGTTTTTCTTTTTTATTTTACCAGAATCTGTTCTGACTGGACTATTATGGACAATTACAATGACCTGCATGATCCCCAAACTCTCCACACCCCCATGAGCCCCCTATATTGATAGTCTCTTGCTTAATGAGAATCTTTCTTGTTGTGGGTCCATTGACCAAGGAAGAAGATATGCAAGCTATGATCTAGCATCAGTTACCATGACCATCCTGTGAGCACAGTAAGCCTGGCTAACTTCTATCATTTTTTAATCCCACTCAGAAAAGAGGGAGGAAGAAATATCCCACCAGAGGCAATAAATAAAAGGAATGTAGCCATAGCTAATAAACTGGGTCAGTTGATGGTAGGAGAAGGAATTGAGAGGCTGAGACAGAATAGAATAATGGAAAGAACACCAGCCTGAAAGTCAATTGACCTGAGTTCTTGTCCCAGTTCTACCATTATCTCTGAACCTCACAGTTTTTTAACCTGTAAAGTGAAGGGTTAGGACTAATAATCTTTAAGGTACTTTATAGCTCTTAAAAAAAAATAAACATGGTTTCTTGGGGTTGATGGATTAAAAGCTACTACCAACATATAACACAAGGCTACCATTAGAAAAGAGTACCTTATTATATGGTTGTGCTGTTGTTTAGTAAATATGGAGATTTGCAGAGTTTAGATAGGTTAGATACTGTGATGTTAGGTATTCTAAAATATCATTGATATGTATATTAAATTTCCTGAGCTGATCATATAGTAGAAAGAATGTGAACTTCCTTTAGGAAAGATGAAATAAGTCTTGAATTATAGTACAACAGCAGCAATTTGAAAAAGATACCAAGAGGTCATATATGGATATAAAATGATAAGCAATTGAAAGAGGATAGTAATTGTGGATAGGGTCTGGAAACAGTATTGGAGAATTTCAGAACCACAGAATTTCAATGTTAGAACTGATAGTGTTATATCAATTATCCAATCCAAATAAGCTCAAAAGAGCTTTTATATTATATATCTTTTCTATTATAGACCAGTGGTCACCTAGCCTCTGTCTAAAGAATGAAGGAAATTCCATCCCACCTATATCCCATTTGGTACCTGCTTTAAATTAGATTTTTCCTAAAATCTAGCCAAATTTTGACTCTTCGCAGTTTATCTATTCTTTTAGTTCTGGCCTCTGGGATGCCAAGAAGAACCAGTTTAATCCTTTTTTCCAGATGATAGCCCTTCAGATACTGAAGCAAAACTCTCTGATTATCTGAGTCTTTTTGTTCTTCAGGCTAAATTTCCCCATAACCCTATTTGAAGATTGGATTGGTTTTTCTAGGAAAAAAGTAAGGGAGAGAGGAAATAAGGTGTCTTCAAGAGAGAGGAAGAGTCATTTTTTTTTTCAGGATGAAGAGTTTGGGGAAAGAAATTTAAGATTAAAAAAGACCTAAAGGAATCCCACTTTTTCTTAAAGAAAAAACCCTAAGTATTAATATTAGCTTTGTTGCTGGCAGCATTACCTACCTCCTACATCTTTCTGTCCCTTACACCATTTTAGGCTTGAAAAATGTTGAAAACTCTCTCCTTAAATAATGCCCTTTCTGCTTTAGCACTATAAACCGGTGCAATCTTTCTGTCCCATACTCAGAACAACTTAATGAAACATTCATATGTATCAATCAAATGAAGCTATTGAAAGAGAGAAACAGAGACAGAGAGCTTGATATATAATATATATGTACAGCTTCATTTGATATGTGTGGACAACTTCATTTGATTTGGCAAATTGTTCCAGTTTTACTATTTTGGAATGTTTGTTATAACATCCTAAAATTACATTCACTTTAACAACTGGTATTACTGGTAGTAATTACTGAGGGTAATTAATATCAGAAATGGGGGTAAGAATCACAGAATTTTAAAGATGAAGGGATATTTTCTGATATTCTTGTCCAACCCATATTTAAAAGGAGTCCACATAATAACATACCAATAAGTAGTCATCCAGGAGGGTCAAGACAATTATTAAGATGGCTTTTTCCCTACAAAACCAGAATTGTTTGTGAGTATTTAACAGGCACTTAGACATAACGGCATGAGGCTATCCTTATAGGCAAGCACTTCATCTAAGCTATTTTTGTCTTCTTTTAGTAGAGGGAGTGGGAAGCTCATAAAGTTATTATAGCAGCTGAAACTTTCTAATGCCATTTGAATGTTGGAAATTATTTGTATGCTTTTTTAATAAAGAGGAACTTGAATAAGGCTCCCCTGATCTACTATAAAATTTTTAAATGATTACAATATGATTTTAATAAGCATGTTTTGCTTAGGTCACATTGTGCTATCTGTACTGTTCAAAACTATAGTTAGGGAATTCCTTCTAAGACATTTTGTAAAGAAAGAGAAGGAGAAGGAGAAGAAAGGGAAAGAGCAGGGCGGGAGGGGAAGAGACGAGGGAAGGAAGAGAAGGAAAAAGAGAGAGGAAAGAGAGGAAGGCGAAAGACAAAGGAAGAGAGTGGGAAGGAGGGAGAGACACATATTCAGAGAGAGAGAGAGAGACGAGAGAAACAGAGACAGAGAAGGGAGGAGGGAGGGAGGAAACATATCCTTGATGAAGCTGTATTACTTGAATATCTCCTGAGAAGAGGAAATTGGTACACAGGGCAGACACATGCTGCGGTCCTGCCACCAGTGTTGCTGCCAGCACCAATTCTGATTGCAGCATTTTGACTTCAGTTTCCCCCTCTGCCTGTTCTCAAATTAGTGACTTCATGTGCCTTTCATAAGTCTTTATGCTCCTTTTTAAAATTTTAACAGTTCAGAAACATGGAATTTTATGTCTCGAGTTTCACTGAGAGTTTGGAGATCCAAAGAGCTCCAGCTGTTCTTCTGTGTGTCCTCAGAGACCATCCTCACTCTTCACTCCAAAGATACAGCACCTAAAAGCATCCCTAAGCAGTCCTTAAGGCCTTACCCTCCTCTGAGGGAAGCTATCATTTTCCCAACTGCTTTGTGTAACTACCTCTTCTCTGCTCTTCTCTCTGGTTCACAGTGCTTGCTTTCCATTTCTAGAGGTGGGCGAGCCTTCCTTCTCCTGTGTGCCTGCCACATTGTACTGCTTGCTGTTCTGTTGCCTGGTAACAGATGATTGTATAGCAAGTGACTGTCATCCTTTCCTCAGTGTTCTACCTACTCTTGTTGCTTGAGTTGCTTCATTTCAGCCATCTAGTGATCTGAGGTCCCAATCAGATTTTTCAAAACAAGATTGAGAACTTATTTTTTTGGCTAGGTTATGAAAAACATCCAGAGGATAGGTGAATCCTTGAGCATGGTGCAGTGAAAAATCCGTGGGATTCTGATTATTAAGATTTGAATTTGAATACTTCTTATGACAATTACTAGCTGTGTATCCTTGGAAAACCTCCTTCACCTATTTGAGCCTCAATTTCTTTAGTAATCACATAAGAGCACTGGTCTAATATTTTTAAAAATATCCTTTCTATTATTAATATTTATGATTCTAGGACTTCTCAATCTTCATATGAAAAAATGAAAGGGTTGAATGGGATAACCTATAAGGTCCCTTACAATTCCAAGGTGCAGCTTTTCCTATATTGGCTGAGTAAAATTCAGCTCTTCAGAAGATAATGAATTTACAATTGTGGAAAGATAAGAGGTTTTACTATGTTAAGTCAGGTAAGAGGGCTAATTCACAGGTTCTTCTATAGTTACAGCATATTGTGTCAGAATACTTGGATTCTGAACATAGAAGGAAACATTTAATTTTAATTGTTAGTCCTGAACTATTGGAAGTCTTAGAATGTGTTGCAGATATAAAAGTAATTGTTCATAGGCTACTCTGAAAGTGTGATTATTTTCTAAATTTTATTCTCTTTTTTTTTTTTTTCCTGAGGCAATTGGGGTTAAGTGACTTGTCCATGGTCACACAACTAGGAAGGCCACATTTGAACTCAGGGCCTCCTGACTTCAGGGCTGGTGCTCTATCCACTGCACCAACTAGCTGCCCCTACAGTTATTCTTTCATACATTTTTAACGATGCTAGTGGGAAGCAGCGGAATTTAATGGATAGAGCCTGAAGTGAAAGTACACACAGAGAGTTTTTAGAATCCTAGAATTAAAAACTAAACTAGACCTTAGAGTATAATTTCCTTATTCTACACATGAAAAAAAAAAAAAAGGTCCAGAGAGTGTAAGAGATTTACATATGTTGGTAATAAATAGCAGTAATATGATTCAGACCCAATACTACTTGCTACCCATGTGATTCTGGGAAAGTCTAGTCCATGTAAACCAATCTCATTAATCTAGGAATGACTTTCAGAAAGTCTTCTCCCACACCCTCCCTTTTCAGTGTCTCCATCTATTAACTGAGATATTTCACAAGAGGTAATCTGTATGACTTTCTTGGGTCTTTTTGTGTGGGAAGCTTTGTAAACTCAAAATAATTTTACTTTTATATCATTCAGTATTTTGTAATCTCTCTGTACAAGAATATTGTTGCAAGGTCTGGTGCTTTCAGTTTTGGGGTGGATTTGACTTTGTCTTTTGAGTTGTGTGAAACAAACAAATAAATCCTAGCAAATAAATAAAAGCTAGATAAAATTTTAGTATTGTCTTTCTTAAGAGTAATAAAGTCCTGACTCTAATAAAACCTTGGCAATCAACAGGAGCCCAAATCTCACCATGGCTTTATTGTTTGTTCAATTTTGTTGTTGTTGTTGTTGCTAACTATTCAACACGTTGACTCAGAGGGAAAGTCTTCAGACAATTTGTTTGTTGTACTCATCATCACAGGGCCTATTAGATCATCTAATTGAAGGAAAAAAGAGTTTGTTGTCTTGGAATTTCTCCAAAAGTTGTTTGTGTCTTAGCCAAGCCTTTACTTAAGCTGTGCTATCTTAACTCTAAGATACATTTCTTCATTAGCATTAATTTAGCTAGGTTTTTCTTCTTCATGGGTTGACAGATAAATTTGTCACTTAAATATTGTTTCATAAGATGAAGCCTATACAAGAAGGCCCATTTCTCATTATGTTGTACTAGGCTGGCACTGTATTCTTTACTAATGCAGATTCTACCTTTAATAAAAAATGAATTAATCTCTGCCCCTCTGCCCTCCTCAAATCTACTTCTCTTTTTGGCTTAGAATTAATTTAGACTGATTCTGCATGGACACTTAGATATTTTTATTTATTTATTTTTGAACATTACATATACATTGCTTTCAATGATAAAATATTATGCATAATCATTAAATATGTGAGAGTTGTTGGGGTGTATATTTATTTGATCCAGACCTGTGATACCACTGTTGTAAGGATCACAGGGTGTATATTGACTCCATTAATACAAACCTAGAATACAGAGTTTTCACTTTATGTAAGTAGACCATACTGCAGACCTCAAAGTGATTTTTTGATAGTGCAAATTTGCCTGTGGATGTGGAGAAAGGAAAAAGTTAGAAAAGGGTACTTTACAATCATTTAGTGTTGTCTGAGCCTCTGAGAGTTTGTGACTTGTTCATTAGAGTAAATTAATATATACCAAATGCAAGAACAGAACCATTCTGATTCCAATAAATCCAGTCTTCTATAAATTGCACCATGTAGTTTCATATATGAAGAGGTGATGAAGAGGAAGTCAAGTAGATAGAGTCAAACTTCTGACATCTTGGCTATTTGAGCCTGAACAAGTCACTTAATTCTTCAGTTAACTTCTAGATTTTAAATTGCAGAACAATTGCCCATCTGCATTGATACAAAGAGTTTCCTCACCAGAAAACTTCTTAAACTACAGAGGTTTAGAAAAACTGCTTATATTCTATGTACATATAAATAGATATTAGTTATTTATTTTATACACACATTTCTTAAGTGCCAGCTCCTCTACTTACTATACATGTAATCTTGAGCAACTCAGTTTCAATTTCTTTAACTATAATATGCAGGATTTAATTAGATAATCTCAAGGTTCTTTCCATCTCTAAGGTTCCTTCCAGTTTTTAATCTTATGATTTTATAATCCTAAAAGCCTTTTCTATATTATAAGTAAGTACAATTCAGTAAACATTTAAATAAATAGACTTGAAATCAAAAAGACCTAAATTCAGAGCCTGCCTTCTGGGAGTCATTTTTCTCTTCTATAACTTAGTTTCCTCATCTGCAAAATGAGGGGGATGGAGTTATTGATTCTTAATAGTACTTTTCCAGCTCTAAACTTATGCTCCTTTAAATATATAGAGATACATATTCATGTGTGCTTATATGTGTTAAACTGGTACCTTAAAGGTTAAACATTCAAATATTGTAGGGATTCCTTCAAGGTATAGATCTGGGTCTTCTCTTCCCCTTTCTATATTCTCTGTTCCATTATCACTTAAGTGCCCTAATCTTCCCTTTACTTCAGCTTGGCATCCATATATCCCTACTAATTATCTTCACCTGCATGTCCCACTGACACTTCAAACCCAACGTGCATAAAAGTGATCTCACTGTCTCTCCTCCTCTAATCTTTAAGCCTGTTCCTTTTATCTATTTCTCCGTTTCCAATTTGGACACCATCATTTTTCTAAGTCATTCAGGTTCACTCCTTAGAGTTATCTTTGACTCTTTCCTCCCTCTCACCTCTCCCTTCTTCCATCCCATCTAATCAGGTGCTAAATCTATAGCCACAAAATCAATTGCATATATTCTCTTATACTTATTACTACACTACTAGTTTAGATTTTAGTCACCACTCCCCAAGTCTATCTTAAGAGCCTTTTAGTTGGTTCCCTTGGATCCAATCTCTTCCCTCTATAAATCCTTCATATGGCTACTACAATGATATTTTCAAAGTATAATCCTAATGATATCACTCCTGCTCAAGAACTTCACTCCTTATTGCCTTTAAGATAAAACCCAAAGCCTTCTTATTGCTTTTTTAAACCCCATACACAATCTATATCCTAAGTGAATTATCCATCCCTTCTCCCTCACGCCCTTTACCCTACAACTAAGCTGTAGAAAGACATTGTGTCTCCCACTGTACACTTATATAAAGGTTTTTTCTCAGACCTGGAAGGCTTTTCCTCTTCACTTTCACCTCCAGCTCTCTTCAAGACTAAACTCAAGTGAATCATCTTTAAAGAAGCCTTTATTTATTCCCTTTGTTGAAGTGTCCCCTATCAATGTCATTTTTTGTAGCCCTCCAGTATTTATTTATCTGTGAACATGTTGTTTTCCCAACACAATATCAGGAACAAGGATTGGCCCATTTTTGTATTTATTTTATCATCACATAACATTAGCCTGGCATACAATAGGAACTCAATAAATGCTTTTTGACTGGTTAGGGTCTTACCTGCTCAGAAACTTTCAGTCTTTTCTCTGTTGCTTCTAGGCTAAAATAAATTGCTTTAGCCTGGGATTTAAAGTCTTTGACAATTTTCCTACAGCAAACTGGCATAATGAAATCAAGAAGATCTAAGTTTAATTCCAGCCTCAAGCATTTACTAGCTATGTGATCCCAGTCAAGTCATTTAAACTGTTTGACTCAGTTTCCTTAAAATGTTTACAACTTTCTATAAAATGAGGTTAACAATAGCACCTTCCTCACAGGATTGCTATAAGGATAAAATGAGATAATATTTGTAAAGTACTTACCTTACCTCAGTACCTATCACATAGTAAGCACTATATAAAAATTTGTCCCATTATGAATATGTTTCTCCCCTCCCTCTTTTGTGAAAAAACATCTTTTACCAGGGCTTTTGTTTCATCAGCAGAGCATATCACCAAATGATCCCATGCCTTACCAATAAAAGGTGCCTTTAAAGCAAGCTATCTCTTATAGTTTTCCTTAATTACCATGAAGAAAGCTGTTCCATAAAAGTATTAAAGCTGGCAACCAGAATTATCTAAGGATACTTCCAAGGGATTTTTATGCTTAAAACCTGTGATTCTATCTATGGCTCAGCCCTTTATTAATTACATGAGGATTGTATAAAGCCCCAGGAGAAACATCAAAGAAATACAAAAGTAGTTCTTGCTTTGAGAGAGTTGTCATTCTATGTGGAATCATAAAAATAAAGTACAAAGAATTAAAGAGCAATTAAATGTTAAACTGTGAAATGCAGATGGACTATTAGTTGGGACTAGACAACTTTTTAAAAAAATTTCACAGAGAAAGAAGATGGGTTGTAAACTACGTTCTGAAGGATGGATAGAATTTAGATAAATGGATAAGATAAGTGATAATAGATAAAGAGAAGAGAAGAGAACCTCTATTTTATATTCTAGTCTGGAGAATAGCATAATCAGAGCCAGGTTATTATTAGCTTTGAATGTCAGATGAAGGAATTTATATTTGATCCAGTGGGCAGTATGAAACCATTATAATTTCTTAAGCAAGGGAGTTACGTGATAAAAGGAACAGTTAATCCCATCCCTATACTAAAGGCTTTAAATGCTAAATAATAAAATATCATTTTTTTATCTTATAGTTTAAAAGGGATAGAGATAGGGAATAGATTTGAAATTTACCTTGACAAATAAGGAAGATCTTTTTACCAATGCAAAATTGTCTCTTGCCTATAACTTAAGGTCCTAGGAAAGTACCAAAGGTAGAGAATTTAAGTGACTTGTTCAGGATCACATGGTCAGTATCTATCAGAAAGAGAATATTTCCCTGAACCTGAACTTCCTGGCTTTGAAGGCAGCTCTCTATCCAATATTATGCTGCTTCTCTATGGTTTACAATCTAGTTTATAAATTATAATTATATATTTATCACATAATATGTACTATAACTATATGTTTATATATACACATACACAGACACACACATATATATAATTGTCATGAGAAATAGCTTTGTAAACCACAAAGAACTATACAAATGTAAGTCATAAATGATTAGAATAGCATTTTTTGCAGTATATGGATGTTGGTGGGGTCATCCTTGAAGCTTTTCTAGCTTGGTAGAACCTTCTAGAATTGGTATTCCTCTGGAACAATTCCTCAAAGTAGATTTTTAAATGACATTTTGAATTTTTAAACCTAACTCTTTTTACATAAATTGAGTTCATCAATCTTTTGAGAATCTAAAATTTTGCTTAGTTTTCTTTTGACTATTTCACAAAATTAGTTTGTTTCAAAAATCATAGCTGAAAATTTTGACCCATCTGTAACTCTTTCAAATATTTCCCAAGACCCAGGTTGAAAATATTTTCAAATATTTTTTATTTTGCCATTTCAAAGAATACTCTCAACAAGAAGTCACAGAGAAACCTGATGTGAAAGTCTAATGATGATATGTGAGAGGTTTAGTCAATATTGAATTATCTGTAGGACTGATAAAATGAAAATACTTCATTTATGTCACTTGGAACATTCTTTGTGATTAAGGTGAATGACTTATTAGGAGGCTTCTACAATGTGGAGCTTGAAGAGGAACTTCAGGGGTTATCCAGTCCAAATCGTTCATAGTACAATCAAGGGAAATGAGTCTGAGAGAGATGCAATGATTTGCTAAAAAAAGGATAGATGTGTCATTTACAGTGTATCATTTGACCTCAAATCAAGGGTTCAAGGCAATTGTTCATCCTTTGTTCCTTAGGCCCTCCAAGTACAAATTTAAAACCTAACATAACCCCCTCTCTCCCACTTCATCCATTCTTCACATTTTTCCAAATAATTTTTTTCAGGAGGAGTTCCCTGTTTCATTCTAATATCTGTGCCATAATCTCTTGTCTACACCATTCTGAAAATAGTCATTTTTGTAAGGTGACCTATAATGATAATGTGTTGTTTTTTGGAGAGGAGGGATATCAAAGAATGAATTCTGTTTGCATTTTTCCAGAGACAAGAAAAAATACAGCATGTCCTGTGTACTTCTTACAGATAGAGGACAGTCAGTACCACTGCCAAAATTCAATAAATGCTTCCTTGGACTATAGGAGGGTATATGAGGGTATTGGAGGTTGCAGCTTCCACACATAGTTGTAAGGAAATTTACAATGAATGGAGAGTTTTAGGTTGCCCTTAGGTAGGAAAGAATATGCAAACTAAAAGGCACTAGACTATTAATCTTTAAAAGAAACTTTGTACCCCTAGCAAGTATTCTGTAAAAACACTAAATACCTCTAGGTTCCATTTAAGTTTTTTTTATCAAATAAATGATTTCTGGCACAAGTGCCTGCCCCAATTTGACCCGTCTAGATTGCTGACTTTGCAGTTGAAGTAAACAGCTCACTTTTGCCCAAGCTTTCTCTGCAGTCATCTGATAGTACCATGTTAGAATTCCAAGACTTTAGAAAAATAATCAAATGCATAGTGTTTCAAATGTGATAGGAGTCAAAATTTA
This sequence comes from Antechinus flavipes, assembly GCF_016432865.1. Classification (NCBI taxonomy): domain Eukaryota; kingdom Metazoa; phylum Chordata; class Mammalia; order Dasyuromorphia; family Dasyuridae; genus Antechinus; species Antechinus flavipes. The sequence continues at coordinate 511,067,674 of NC_067398.1, forward strand.
AAGTTAAAGCTCTGATTTATGAAGAAAATAAATTCTAATCGATTGTTTAAAATATTTAAAAATAAAATGTTGTTTATTGCTCATTATTTCCATTGACCTATTTAACTACTGTTAATTTACTGAGATATCAAAAATTAACATTTACTAGTACTTTTTATTTATAAAATTACCTTCTTTGTTATTAAATTGCTTTGAGGGGACAGATATGAAATTATAAAACTTAGATTAAAAATATTCACCAAAACATATTAACCAAGTAGCATTAATGAAAATGTTTATTTAGGGGAAGAGAAGCAATATAGCTAATGGATAGAAAATAGGCTTAAAAGTCAGAAAGACTGGAGTTCTAGCTGTACTTTTAACACATATCAATTATATGATTCGGGGAGAGGTATTTGACTTGATACATATAGCTCTTAACACTAAGAATTGTCAATCAGAACTTCTTAAACGATTTCCCTCAGAGGGAGGAAATCATTATGTTAATGAAATCACAGATCTGGACCACAGATCAATTAAATAACTGATAGGGCTGTAGACTAAATGCTGAAAAAGATTGAAGTCATCTAGAACAACCACCTCATTTTACAGATGAAGAAACTGGATCCAGATAGATTAAGGAGCAAATAATAAATAGCATAGCCAGGCTTGACATTTAGATCCTTTTCACTCCAAATCTAATGCCCTTTCATTGTACTATACTGCCTTTTTTATCAATAAAAATAAAGGAATAGATCAAATGATCTGAAACATTTCTTCTAGCTCTGACCCTATGATTTATCTTTATTATTTTAGCCTTGAAATAACTGCTCAGAGGAGAAAAGAAAGGGAAATTTAAAAACTCATCTTTCCTTACACTTTAAAGGTCTGTATAGGTCAGAAAAGGATTCTGGGACATATATGGAATTCCATTAATTAGGTCCCCTTTTCCTTGATAGTAAAAGGCACAATCCTCCCCATTTCATATCACTGTACTTAGCTCTAGCCTTATTGCAGTGGTCTCTTAACTGATTTTCTCACTCTAATCTCCCTTTGACCTAATACATTCTGTATAATGCAACCAGTGTAACTTTTGTTATATATTACAACTCCTTGTTTAAAATCCTTTAGTGGTTTCCTGTTATCCATTGAATCGAGATCGTATTCCTTAGCCTGGCAATTAAAACTGCTTAAAGTTTTGCCTTATCCTACTTTTTCCACTTCCTTTCTCATCAAGATATTTCATATACCCCATACTATAGCCAGACAAGTTTGTCCTTCCTCAGATAGGTCCAACGTGTTCTGATCTCTGTGCCATTGCCTAAACTCTTCCCTTCTTTCCACCTATTGAAACCCCTGTTCATTCTTCAAGCCCCAGTTAAAATGTCATGTCTTCTCAGAACTGAGCCAGAAATAGCATCTTAATTTCCTTAACCCTTTATATCGCTTTTATTGAATTTTAACATTATATATTGTATTTAAAAGCAAGCAGTTTGTCAATGAATATTTATTAAGCACCTGCCAAGCACTGTGCCTGTAGTGAAAGTGATTTGTAAATCTTAAAATACTATGCATATGTACATGTAATAATTTAGCATTTCTCAGAGAATTTTTCTAAACTATATGTCTTAAATTTTGTTACAAATTCTAGATGTTGAGGAATATGTTACATATTTCATATTAAAATTATACTTACACAACTTAATCTCATAAAGTTGTTGTAAAAAAGCACTTAAAAATGCTAAAGAAATTTTTTTAATCTCATTTTTCTCATAAAAACTCTGTGAAGTATATAAATAAAATGAAGAAACAAACATATTAAGCACCTGTATGAAGAGTACTGGACCAGGTACTGAGGAAGACACAGAGTTGAGAAGAGACAATTCTGAGTACTGGGTTTGAATTGAACAACATTGGAGAAAGTCAATTAAATTCTCTGAGCCTTAATTTCCTCATATTTGTAGTGAAGAGGTTAGACTAGATGAGTTCTAGGATTCTTCCAGCTCTAAACTGTATGATCCTTGCCCATAAAGATCTAACTGTGTAATAAGAAAAGGACATCATCACAGATAATTATAACATATACAATATTCATCCAGTCAATAAACAATTAGTATGCATCTATATATGCCCAGAACTGTGCTCAAAACTAAGAATACAAAAAGAAGCAAAATTCAGTCCTTGACCCTAAGGAGCTCATGATCTGATGGGGGACTATAGCAAGCAAATAAATATACACAATCAAACTATACTCAGGAGGAATCAAAAGTAATTAAAAGAAAGACACTGGAATTAAGAAGGCTTGGGAAAGGTTTTCTGTAAAAAAAATGGGATCTTAGTTGGGACAATGTAGAGGCCAGTGGCCACCTCATGATGTGAGACAGGAGTAAATGGATGTGTGTAGGGGGAAGTAACAGAAAGTATAAAAATGATATAAGATAAGGAAAGGGAGAAGAAAAGAGTTCATGAAGAATGGTCTCAATTTTTTCTATAAAATATCAGTTCTTAGATGAGAGAGTTGGTAGGAATGGAGGAGGTACTGTGGAAAGTAGGGTAATAAGTTGAGTAAACTTTGCCTAATAGCAGTGAGGGCCCAGTTGAAGTTGTATAACATAAATTTATAGTGGATCCAGTCAGAGCAGTTGTATGAGTTTTTTACACGTTTGTGCATTGTTGATGTGGAAGAAGGACAGCAATATATTGGTGAGGGGGAGATTATTCAAATCAAAAGCTTAGAAGTACAGAATTAACAATATGACAACAGAATTAGGAGCCCAAGAGAAGAGGATTAGGTAATAATACATATTTGTGAATACATATTCATACACATACACATACATTTGTAACTCATTTTAGACTATTTAGTCCATGAGAGCTTGGGTTTGGGCTTTAGTATACCTTCAAAGCTGAATTCAAAGGGGGGAAAAACAATTACTAATTTTGTTCTAGAGAAAGGTATTTTCAAAAGAATCAGAATACAAACCACAGCTTTGAAATAAAATAAAATCTTCTATAAATTATGTTAAGTATATGAGCAATTAGGCATTATCAGCTAAACAATATGTAACTCAATAATGACTTCTGCATAATAAAAATAGAATTTTAAAAATAATTGGAGAGGAAAAAAGCTACAAAGCCATATCTTTGTGTTAGGATCAGCTCCAGGTCAAAAGAGATATAAGAGAGCAAAGGGGGAGGCCAGAGCTTTTTTTGCTACCTGCCTGATAAGGGAAAGGTCCTGTGCATAGACCAGAGGCCATGCTCTTGTTGGCAGGCAGAGGAAAAGGGAAGAAAATAAGCAAGGTCAAAAACCAACTCTCAGTAGCTTATCTACCAGGTAGGTAAAATGAGATCAAACTTTTTTTCATATTTTCCCCCTTTACTTAACTTCAACTCTGAAACTGAAGTAGTGTCCATCTACAATGGAAGCTTTCTTAGCAACAAGGTAGTCTAGAACAAGGGAAACTTGGCCCTCATTAAAGGAAGAGCGTTTGAGAAGTCAAGAGGTCTTCCACACTATAGTGTGGTACTACATTAGAACTTTAGATGTATTGATCAGAGAAATGCAAATTAAGACAACTCTGAGATACCACTACACACCTGTCAGATTGGCTAAGATGACAGGAAAAAATAATGATGAATGTTGGAGGGGATGTGGGAAAACTGGGACACTGATGCATTGTTGGTGGAATTGTGAACGAATCCAACCATTCTGGAGAGCAATCTGGAATTATGCCCAAAAAGTTATCAAAATGTGCATACCCTTTGAAAAAGTGCTACTACTGGGCTTATATCCCAAAGAGATACTAAAGAAGGGAAAGGGACCTGTATGTGCCAAAATGTTTGTGGCAGCCCTGTTTGTAGTGGCTAGAAGCTGGGAATTGAATGGATGCCCATCAATTGGAGAATGGCTGGGTAAATTGTGGTATATGAACGTTATGGAATATTATTGTTCTGTAAGAAATGACCAGCAGGATGAATACAGAGAGGACTGGCGAGACTTACATGAACTGATGCTGAGTGAAATGAGCAGAACCAGGAGATCATTATATACCTCAACAATGATACTGTTAGAGGATGTATTCTGATGGAAGTGATTTCTTTGACAAAGAGAAGATCTAATTCAGTTTCAATTGATAAATGATGGACAGAAGCAGCTACACCCAAAGAAAGAACACTGAGAAATGAATGTGAACTGTTTGCATTTTTGTTTTTCTTCCCGGGTTATTTTTACCTTCTGAATCCAATTCTCCCTGTGCAACAAGAGAACTGTTCAGTTCTGCACACATATATTGTATCTAGGATATACTGCAACATATCAACATATATAGGACTGCTTGCCATCTAGGGGAGGGGGTGGAGGGAAAAAAAAAAAATAATGCTTTCTGCAAGATAGAAAACAAATACTTCTTCTCCATCACTGTTCAATGGGGTAAAAAGCCTTACCATAATTCTGTAACTCAATCAACTTCAGTTATCACAGTACAGACCATTCATTGCCTTCAAAAGTAAACAGATTTTTTTTTGCAAATACGGCAATTTAAAACATATCCCAAGTCTGCTAACACTAGTAAAAAAAAAAGTGATTTGTAAGCAGGTCATCTATCATTTCAATTTGCTGTTTATTTTTAAAGATTTCCAGTATCTTTTTCAAATGATATAACACGATAAACTCTAATGCAAGTATTTTCAAATTATGCAATTTCTAAAAAACACTTCAACCCATCAGAATTGAAAGCATATTTTTAAAAACAGTTATATGTGGTAGTATTAAAAAAAAAAACCCTATCGATATTACCAAAGGACACCATAGGGTCAATGATAATATTTCTTTGTTCCTATCCTCAAAACCTCAAAACCCTCAAAAAAATATAGCCATCACTACATAAAACCATTAAATGGCTTTGGGATGGGGGGGAAAGAACAAGAGCAAAGCCTCTAACATGCTGCGTAGATTCTATATGGAGGATTTTTGTCAAAATGTGGGCAAGAGCCACTTATAATTAATGCATGAAAAGGTAGCAATTTACACAGGTGGAAAGAATATCTGTATGAATGAAATCACAGATGAATCTGGCCACTGGTGTATAGGAATAATTGATGAGTAGTGGAAGTTGTAATGGGCACAAGTTGTATAGAATCAGATCTCAGTTTGATAGAAGAAAAACTTCCTAATAAGTGGAGCAATCCAAAAGTGAAATAGGCTGGTTCCATCATTTGAGGGCTACTATGTTTACTATTCCATTTGTTAATTATATTTTAGAGCAGTGGTATCAAACTCAAATAGAAATGGATGTCAGTAAGGATCATTGTCAGCCAAATGTTGACTTAATTTTAAAATGTAACATTATGTTTTATTGTCATTTTATTTATTTTATTAAATATTTCCTAATTCCATTTTAATCTGGTTCAGATGGCACTGAAAAGTGTTGTGGGCACATACAGCTTACAGGCTATTTGTGGATGCCTCTGTAAAAGATGTTCTTTTTTCAGGTGCTTATGTAGGCTCTTACACCTTTGTGATTCTGGGGAGAGTTTAGAAGTGTGATCAATTGAGAAACTGCTGTTGTAGTTTCCAGAAGAAGTGAAAAAGGTGAAACAATAGAAATTAAAAGAAGGAAATAGATATAAGAAAGATTGAATTGATAGAAACTGGTGACCTATTGGATGTAGAAGGAGATGAGAGGAGTCAAAAATGATTCAGAATTTCAAACTGTTAACTGAAATAATTATGATATCATTGATGGAGGATGAGAAAGGCCAGAAATAGGGAATCTGGATGAATTGAAGAGTGAAGGAGATGAAAGAAGAGGGACAGATGTATTCAGATTTTTTCATGTATTTTACAAGATGAATTTATCTACTTCTAGAATTTTCCATCATATTCTCATAGACGTGCTAATTAATCTTTCAATTATACCTTTTCAGAAATTCAGCCTTTATTCACCATAAATTTTAAATCTAATAATCAAACCAAATCCCTAGGAACAAATTTTATAAGGATACTTCAAAATGACAAAGTTAAGATTGTCTCTAATCATTTCAGGCAAATTAAACTCAGAAGGAAAATGTTATCTTTTTCTTAAAGATCACAATGGACACCTTGAGAGATGACAGATATATAAAAATAAAATATGATAAACTATGTAGATATTATTTTTTAAGTGAGGATAAAAATCTTGTTTAAAAAAGTAATTAACAGCATAAAATGTAAATGCCAAGTTACCTCAGGATCAGGATCTTTTTCTTGAACATCAATTAAACTTACACTGCTAATCAAGCCTCTATAACAGAAATATGGGTTAAGAGTATATTATTACAGTACTGGCCTCAGTAGTTTACTCCTTCAAATACATACACACACAGGTACACAGACCTTCTGACTCTTGATTACTAATATAGCTAAGTCTTTGAAAGTGATTTCTTAAGTTTTCTGTAATCTAAAATGTCTACATAAAACAACTCTTAAATATACATCTAGATATATAGTATATATTTCTAGGTTCATTAAGTGAACTTTATATTGGTGTACCAATAGGCCCCAGTAGATAGAGAAATAGAATGCTTCCGCTCGTTACCTCTTCTTCTTGAATGTCCTAACTACATTCAGGACTCAGCTCACTACTTCCTACCCAAGGCCTTTCCTGATCCTCTCAGTTGTTATTACTTTCTCTATATTTTGAATTTGTATCTTTTTCCCAAAAGAGTACAAATTCTATGAAGGCAAAAACTAGTTTCATTTTGTGTTTTTATTCCCCAGGATTTAGCATAGTGCTTGGTACATAGAAGGTATTTAATAAAAACTTATTGAAGTAAATCATACTCAGGTAACTCAAAAGTACCTGCTATTAAATGGCAATGACTATGGTATATAGGTGGTGGTTAACTCTAATGTGTTTGGCTTGATTTTGATTTTTAATAATAGAACTCACAAAGTTTAATTTGCACATATGAATATATTGTACTTAATATTTTCATCAAGAAATTGTTTCAGCTCCATGATCTGTATCATGCAATTAATTGAATTTCATGGATGATGTATTTGAAAAAAGTATGCTAAGTGTATATTCTGTGTTATATAACTATATGCACCATATAATGATGGAGTATAGCATAGTAAAAAAGAATACTATATTAGTTATCAGGAGATGGAGTTTCAGTACCAGGTTTTCAGGGAGATAAATGCATGACCTTCAGCAGATCATTCATGTTCACAGCACAGTTGTGGAAAGGGATTCCCTTCTCAGTTAGCACCTCCTGGGATCTTGAGCATGTGGCCAGCCAAGTGTTGTGGTGAGGTAAATCAATAAATCACATAGCTTTCCTCGAAAGAGAGAGGGAAAAAGGGAGGGGGGAAATAACAAACCTTCAGACTTTAGAGGAAAATTCTAGCTCAATACAAACTTGTATACAAATACAAGTTCTCTCAATTGAAAATGTAATGTTTTAGTAACATGCTTAAAAAAAATTCATATATGTCTCTTATCCCTCAAGATTTTGTGCATTGCTTCATGTCATCTCCCCTCCTTCTTTCCTCTAAGCTTTCTAAAAACAGCACAGGAATATCTTAGAAAATGCTATATTCAGGTGAGTGATAGGAAATCACATTTGGCTGTTATCATTGATTTTATGTACTGGAATGTACCTCCTACAGGGAGGGCACTGTGTTCTCACCCCTCCATTTTTTCCCTTTCTAGCTCATTTGATCACTTTCTGTTCATTCATGCTACCATTTTTAACTGCACAGATTCAGGAACTCTAAACAAAAGTCTGCCCTTCTTCCAAGCTCCTTTCATCCTACTCAGCCCAGTTTCCGACCACTCCAACCAGCACCAGCCCCAAAACTGCTTCCTGATCTCCTTAAATAGGCCTGGAGAATAACTGGAATGTTCTTCCTTCTTCAGCATTCTCAACCTCTGACACATTTCTGTAAAGAGGACAGAATTAGATTACAAATCAGTACTTCTATGGCTTAACTGGGCTTATTCAACATGAGTTCATATGGTCTACTATTTTTCAAACTCAAATATAAAGAACGTGATGAAAAGGATAAGAAAATATGTTAGCCAAGGAATTGGTCTGAAAGATAGTAAGAGAAGAATGTCTGCTTTGGCTGACAACCTGGTAAAAAGTAGAGACTAACACCTATATATATGGTCTGGCAGGAAGCCACACTCAAAGAAAATGATGCAGCATCTGTTGTGACCACCAGAAAAGAAAGCAAAAGTCCTATGTGCAACACACATATACATCTTTTCTTCCTGGAATGACAATGTTGTACATTATCATATCTGATTTTCAAATAGCTAGAAATTAAAATTTCCATTTCCAACTTTAATATTGAGTCTTTTAAAAGTCTTCTGAGGGCTTCAGATTTGTTTTTGTTTTTGTTTTTGTTTGGAGGGGGTGTCTGAAAATTAAAGACACGAACTTAATTATCTCTAAGGTCTCTGCCAGCTTCTTTAAAGAAGCTGTTGTAGACAGTTTTTGAGCTGGAATAAATCCTAAGAGATTATTTATCCAACCTTAGTATTTTTCTTTTTTAGTGGGGAAGGAGAAAAGGGAATTAAGATTTATGATTTAATTGCTATAGGAAACTGAATGTGTAAGGTATAAAAAAGTTTGAGAGACATAATTTCTGGATAATTAATCATTTTATTAATTATTGCTAGTGGATAATTAATTTTTTAAAAAAGTCATTTGGCTGTCTTTCCAAACCAAAGATTAATCATAGTGGCTTATAGGTTTATATGGGTGTTTCTTTGAAGAGTGGCAATTAACTCTGATTGGTTAATTAATGAGAAGAATGAATGTGATAATGAGAGATAGACTTTTTCTAATGAGGAGCAAGGGGACAGTGACTTTGATTGTGTCACTTTTACTCCCATCCAACTAAAGTATCTACCCCACCACTAAAGTCTGAATAGAATGGGATGGGCTTCCCCACTTGGGTGAGGTCTGAACAAAGATTGAGGAGTAAATTAATCCAATCTCCTTATCAATAATGTCCTTCAGGTTCTGGCTGACTAACAATTTCTCTCAATTGAATTTCCATAATTTAAAGAGCTGGGGGAATAAAACCATAAAGTGATCTATATAGGATCCCACAGCTAGTATATATCATATACAGAACCTGCAAGCTTCCTGAATACCTGGCCAACATTTCATCCACTGTAACAAGAAAATCGAGGCCAGACCTACAATGATTTATCCAAGGTCTCACAGCTCGTGAATGCAAAGCTATGCAACAAAGATGTCATTAAAATGAATTTTCCAACATTTTAATTGTGCCAAGTTACTCCTTAGTTATGGGATTGATTACTAATTTTTCTCTCAAAAATTCATTTATGGAGGTGAAAAAATATAAAACCATGCTTCTACCCCTTACCGTAAGGTGTTTGAGGTATGTGACTTTGGAGCTACATAAAGAAATTGAATATTCTTCACACATATAGTGTTCATGAAGTCAATCTACAGTATTGCCATTGGTTAGTAAATGAGAATAAACTTTTATTCAAATAGCAAGTAATTCTGGAAGATATCCACAAGGAGCAGAATAAACCCACCCAAATAGAATGAAAGTAATTTTCAGAGTACATTTTCCCTTTAATTCAAGTAAGAGAGAATATGTCAAATTAATAAGATTGACTGAAGTTTGTTGATCCTCATTGTATTTGTATTATTTCCATAAAAATAGTGTGATTTGAGCCTTCAAGAAGGATCTAAAATGTCATTTTCATAAACCAATTTCCTTGTCTAAAATAATGGAGATTACTTATAAAAATTAACTTAAAACAATTTTGTATTAGCTTTGGCATTAGATCACTGCTATATTTAGATGAAATGCTATCAGAAAGGCTTCTTTCAGCACATATTCATTTGCCTACTTTATACCCTTGCTGAAACTTTACTGCTTTGTGCTAAAAATGAGTTTTTACTGTTTGCAGTATACTTTCTAACATCAAAGATTTTTCCTAATTTTTAAAAAAATTAATAATCACAAAGCTTCCTAAGATTAGAGGAATTTGGCTTAGCATTAGTTTTTGTGTATAATTTAGTACAATCTTGAACAGAATGTTTATTGCATTTCTGATTTTGATATTTGATAGTAATTTCTTAGTATGGCCAAGAGCTGTTGGCAAAATGACACTGCATGTGAATATTGTGAAGGCACAGCTTGCCTGTGCAAAAGAACAAAGAAACCAAGATGTGCCAGAAAGTTTGTGGTAATGAGCTGGATAGCATACTCTAAGGCAAAAGTAATCTTTGTAAACACAAACAACCTTCCTAGTCCATTACACTCTGGAAGGGAAAGAAGGAAGAAAAGAAGGAAGGAAGGAAGGAAGGAAAGAAGGAAGAAAGGAAAGAAGACAATAAGAACTTATTAAATATATACAAACATTATGCTAAGCACTTTACAAATATAATCTCATTTGATCCCCATATCAGTTTTGGGAGGTAAGTACTATTTAAATTTGAGTAAACTGAGGCAGACAGATGTTAACTGATTTACTCAGGTTCACATAGCTAGTAAGCATCTGAGGCTGAATGTAGCTCAGACATTTCTGATAGTAGGCTCATCATTCTGTCTACTTCACTAGAGCCAAATTGAAAAAATGTCATGTAGTATAGTGGCAAACAGTCTATCCTTTGAATCAGTCCTTGGGCTCACATTCCTGATTCCATTATCAGCTTATGATACATGGACAAATCATTTCAGTCTCTTTGCAATTCAGCTTTCTCACTTGCCACTCTTATCCAGACATATTGATTTCTGAGGCCCTTCCAGCTCTCCAATTCTATGATTTTATGAATCAGGATAAGGATCAGAGTACTCTATTTTTGCTGAATAAGCAGAAGGAATTCTTTTGGCTTTGGTTCCATTTCACAGCTGTTACTGCAAAGATACCTCCCCCTACCATGTAAAGTTAAGATTATGGGACATCTTTACTGTAAAACTTAACATACAGCTTTTTTTATTTTAGTTTTCTTGATTGTTCATTAGAAATGTAATATAATACAGATGATAACGTGGGATTTAAAAGCAAACTACAGAATTTTCATTTAATTTAGAAAATTGTATTGTATTTCCAAAATGAAATCTAAATCTAAGATTTAAATTACTTTATAATGTAGATTTAAAATTAGGACATTTCTAATGAGTTTCTGTTACATACCCTTTTTCTCCTTTTCTTCCTCTTCTATCCCTATAATGTAATTATGGCCTTTTTTTTTTTTTTAAATCAGCTGCCTATCTGGGAATCAGAAAAGCTGTTTATAATCCATGGAATCATGTAGTATGAGCTATTAATCCCTAGACCTAGAATTTTTTTTTGAGAAATCAACCAGTAGAATGTCACAAAAATTCAATGAGGAAAATATTAGCTATTAAGATGATAAGATGCTAAAGCCAAGTTAATGATGATAACTAATTTAACTCAAGTGAGACAGGGTTTGAATTCAATCTTTTGACTCCAAGTAATATATTCTTTTTCCCATCTTCTACCTCCCAAGTTACTTGTCTGGCTACTTTTGTCTCTCTTTTTGGAACTCATATATAAATGTTCACAAAGCTACATATGTATTCCCTCACATAGAGAACTCTTAGCCCCTACACCTTCAGTTCTAATCTCTGTGGAGACAACTCCCAAATCATCATTTTGATTAATGAATCTTTTCTGAAAAAAAAAAAAAGCTTAAAGAAAGTTGGCTATTTGAAACATATTTATACAAACAAACACACACACACACACACACACACACACACACACATCCTGTCATAAATAATGCAAAGTAGTATTTTTATATACTGTATTTTTGCTGTGATGATCATGCTAAGATAAAAATATATTTGCACATAGCTTCTATTTGTCTAAAAACAATAGAAGGCAAGTGGGTTCTAACATTGGCAAAATTTTCAAAAAAAAGCATAATTTATGCCCAAAAAGTTATCAAACTGTGCATACCCTTTGATCCAGCAGTGTTTCTATTGGGCTTATACCCCAAAGAGATACTAAAAAAGGGAAGGGGACCTGTATGTGCCAAAATGTTTGTAGCAGCCCTGTTTGTAGTGGCTAGAAACTGGAAAATGAATGGATGCCCATCAATTGGAGAATGGCTGGGTAAATTGTGGTATATGAATGTTATGGAATATTATTGCTCTGTAAGGAATGACCAGCAGGATGAATACAGAGAGGCTTGGAGAGACCTACATGGACTGATGTTAAGTGAGATGAGCAGAACCAGGAGATCATTATACACCTCGACAACGATATTGTATGAGGATGTATTCTGATGGAAGTGGATTTCTCTGACAAAGAGACTTAACTGAGTTTCATTGGAGAAATGATGGACAGAAACAGCTACACCCAAAGAAGGAACACTGGGAAATGATTGTGAACTATTTGCATTTTTTATTTTCTTCCCGAGTTATTTTTACCTTCTGAATCCAATTCTCCCTGTGCAACAAGAGAACTGTTCGGTTCTGCAAATATGTATTGTATCTAGGATATACTGCAACATATTTAACATATATAGGACTGCTTGCCATCCTGGCGGGGGGGAGGAGGGAGGGAGGGGAAAAAACAAAACATAAGTGATTGCAAGGGATAATGTCGTGTAAAAATTATCCTGGCATGGATTTTGTCAATACAAAGTTATTATTAAATAAAATAAAATCTAAATCTAAGATTTAAATTACTTTATAATGTAGATTTAAAATTAGGACATTTCTAATGAGTTTCTGTTACATACCCTTTTTCTCCTTTTCTTCCTCTTCTATCCCTATAATGTAATTATGGCCTTTTTTTTTTTTTAAATCAGCTGCCTATCTGGGAATCAGAAAAGCTGTTTATAATCCATGGAATCATGTAGTATGAGCTATTAATCCCTAGACCTAGAATTTTTTTTTGAGAAATCAACCACTAGAATGTCACAAAAATTCAATGAGGAAAATATTAGCTATTAAGATGATAAGATGCTAAAGCCAAGTTAATGATGGTAACTAATTTAACTCAAGTGAGACAGGGTTTGAATTCAATCTTTTGACTCCAAGTAATATATTCTTTTTCCCATCTTCTACCTCCCAAGTTACTTGTCTGGCTACTTTTGTCTCTCTTTTTGGAACTCATATATAAATGTTCACAAAGCTACATATGTATTCCCTCACATAGAGAACTCTTAGCCCCTACACCTTCAGTTCTAATCTCTGTGGAGACAACTCCCAAAATCATCATTTTGATTAATGAATCTTTTCTGAAAAAAAAAAAAAGCTTAAAGAAAGTTGGCTATTTGAAACATATTTATACAAACAAACACACACACACACACACACACACACACACACACATCCTGTCATAAATAATGCAAAGTAGTATTTTTATATACTGTATTTTTGCTGTGATGATCATGCTAAGATAAAAATATATTTGCACATAGCTTCTATTTGTCTAAAAACAATAGAAGGCAAGTGGGTTCTAACATTGGCAAAATTTTCAAAAAAAAGCATAATTTATGCCCAAAAAGTTATCAAACTGTGCATACCCTTTGATCCAGCAGTGTTTCTATTGGGCTTATACCCCAAAGAGATACTAAAAAAGGGAAGGGGACCTGTATGTGCCAAAATGTTTGTAGCAGCCCTGTTTGTAGTGGCTAGAAACTGGAAAATGAATGGATGCCCATCAATTGGAGAATGGCTGGGTAAATTGTGGTATATGAATGTTATGGAATATTATTGCTCTGTAAGGAATGACCAGCAGGATGAATACAGAGAGGCTTGGAGAGACCTACATGGACTGATGTTAAGTGAGATGAGCAGAACCAGGAGATCATTATACACCTCGACAACGATATTGTATGAGGATGTATTCTGATGGAAGTGGATTTCTCTGACAAAGAGACTTAACTGAGTTTCATTGGAGAAATGATGGACAGAAACAGCTACACCCAAAGAAGGAACACTGGGAAATGATTGTGAACTATTTGCATTTTTTATTTTCTTCCCGAGTTATTTTTACCTTCTGAATCCAATTCTCCCTGTGCAACAAGAGAACTGTTCGGTTCTGCAAATATGTATTGTATCTAGGATATACTGCAACATATTTAACATATATAGGACTGCTTGCCATCCTGGCGGGGGGGAGGAGGGAGGGAGGGGAAAAAACGAGACATAAGTGATTGCAAGGGATAATGTCGTGTAAAAATTATCCTGGCATGGATTTTGTCAATACAAAGTTATTATTAAATAAAATAAAATTAAAAAAAAAAGCATAATTTATTTTCAAGTTGCCTTTTTGTGTTCATCCTTCCAATGTTCTTCAATAACCACCTATCCCCTCATTGCAGGAATTCATTGCCCTCCTATTCATATATGAATTTTTATATTAAAAATTTTAGCCTAATTATAGAATTAAAGATTGTTTTACCTTCTCCATGAATATGTTATCTAATGAAGATGGTAATCAAACATACTTAACTATTAAATATAACACTTCTGATGCCTTCTTTGCTATCTTCTGATACTGTAAGGATACCATTGGTGAAACACACTGGTTTTCTATAATTTATCTCTTGCTCTCCATGGTATCATCTCATCTTTTTCACAAGTTCTTTTCTTGACTATATTCATCACTCTACCTCTTCTTCATAATACCTTGTTTTCAATGTGTTTTAAGTTGATTCACATCTGCTATCAAAAGAAACTTCAGATATCAGCAAATAAATAGGAAAGATGCAGGGAGTTGGTAGAAGGTCTTGAAGAAAACTCCCAAAATCATTACAATCATAGCTTTTATGATTTAGAGTTGGAAAGAAATTTAGGCACCTATTATTCCAATTGCTTTACTTTATGAATGGAAAAACTGATTCTTTTTAGGATTATAAACTAGAGGTGAAATCAGTAATGTATATTGATTCCTTCAACCCAGAGAGTTCCTATGAAAAGGATCATGAAGTAATAATACAGCCTATTTCTATAATACAATAATACAATAATACAACCTAATTCTATCAGCACAAACTTCTTTCAGGACCTTGATCTTTTCCTGGACTAATACATGTCTGTCAAGTACACATTCTACCTAAGCTCCTACTTTTTCTTTCCCTAATCTTACCTTTGCACTGAGTTCCAGATACATATTCTATGTTTTCTGGAATTTTTATGTTTAGTTTTTATTTTTGGAATTGTTAATATCCCTTTCTGATGTTTTAGAAACATCCCAGCATGGACACTACCTTTTTTTCTTCTGATAAAAGATATTTCTTATAATAAAGTATGATATCAGAATTATCTATCATTAATTGAAGTATCATTATATATCCAGGCTTAACTTCTTTCCTAGATTTTAATTCCATTTCTAACCACTGAATATTTCTTAGTAGATATGATGACTTTTGGTCAACTAAAATTCTTTACATCCAAAAGAAAGTCATCATCTTCGTCCTAATTAATGATGATTTTGATGCTCATTTTTGACTTTTTTTCATTATTACTATTATTTTCCCAGTTATACAGACTCAAAACCTTTATAATTTTTCTTTTTTAAAATAGTATTTTATTTTTCCAAATACATGTAAAGATAGTTTTCAGTAGTCATTATTGTAAGACTTTGTGTTACAAATTTTTCTCCCTCACTCTCTTATCTCAATCCCTCCTCAAGACAGCAAACAATCTGATCTAGGTTAAATATATGCAATTATTGTAAATATATTTTCATATTTATCATGTTGTGTCAGAAAAATCAGACTAAAAGCAGGGGAAGGAAATCACAAGAAAAAGAACAAACAAAAAGGTGAAAATACTGTGCTTTGATTTACACTCAGTCTCCATACTCTCTCCCTGAAGAAATTTTCTATCCCAAGTCCATTGGAACTGCCTTGAATCATCTCATCTTTGAGAAAAGCCAAGGCCATTACATTTGATCATCACATAATCTTCTTGTTACTGTGTACAGTATTCTCTTGGTTCTGTTCCCTTCACTCAACATATTTTCATTTAGGTCTTCCCAGGCTTTTCTGAAATCAGCCTGCTCGTCATTTCTTATAGAACAATAGTATTTCATTATTTTCATATGCCAAATCTATTCAGTCATTCCCCAATTGATGGGCATTCACTCAATTTCCAGTTCCTTGCCACTACAAAAAGAACTGCTCATATTTTTGCTCATATAGGTCCTTTTCTCTTTTTTATTATCTTTTCGGGATACAGATGCAGTAGTGAGAGTGCTGGATCAAAAGGTATGCACAGTTTTATAGTCCTTTGGGCATAATTCCAAATTGCTCTCCAGAATTGTTGGGTCATTTCACAATTCCATCAACAGTACACTGGTGTTCCAGTTCTCCCACATCCCTTTCCAACATATAACATTATCTTTTCCTGTCATCTTATCCAGTCTGAGTGTGAAATGGTACCTCACGGTTATTTTAATTTCCATTTCTCTAATCAATAGTGATTTAGAGCATTTTTCATATGACTAGAAATGGCTTTAATTTCTTCACCTGAAAATTGTGTGTTCATATCTTTTGACCATATATCAATTCCAGAATAATGTACATTCTTATAAATTTGAGTCAGTTTTCTATGTATTTTTTAAATGAGGCCTTTGTCAGAAACACTGATTGTAAAATTTTTTTCCCAGCTTTTTACTTCTTTTTTCATCTTGGCTACAATGGCTTTGTGCAAAATCTTTTTAATTTGATGTAACCAATATTATCCATTTTTCATTTCATAATGTTCTCTAGTTTTTCTTTGGCCATAAATGACTCTTTTCTCCATAGATCTAAGAGGTAGATTATCCTTTCCTCCATTAATTTGCTTATAGTATCACACTTTATGTCTAGATCATAAACCCATTTTGACTTTATCTTGGTATAGAGTGTTAGATGTTGATAACTTTTGTAATTTTTAACTTTTCTTTTTCTATAGCTCTCCGTATCTAATCAATCATCAAATTCTATAAATTCTTCAAAAATGATTCTTGATACTTACAGTGATCAAAGATCAAAGCTAAGTGATCAACACCTATATTAAAAAAATTCTTCAAATCACTATTAGAGAAGCAGAAAACAAAACACTACTGAAGATTTACTTCATATGCTGGTAAATTAACAACTATGATACACAAAATAATAACAATTGTTGGAGGTATATGCAGGAAGACAAGCAAAGTGGTACATTATTGCTTAAAGTGTTAAATTTATACAACAATACTAGGTTTTTAAAAATACTTTATTTTTTTCCCAATTACTATAAAACTATTTTAACATTCATTTTTTAATATTTTGAGTTCCAAATTCTGTCCCTTCCTTTTTCCTTTCTCTTTTTTGAGATTGAAAAAAATTATATGTATTTATACATGTGCAATTATATAAAATCTATTTCCATATTAATCATATTTTGAAAGAAAACAGACACCCCCTCAAAAAAAACCCACAATAATAAAGTTAAAAATTGTGTGCTTTGATCTGCTTCAGACTCCATCAGTTCTTTCTCTGAAGATGGATAGCAATTTTTTATTATGAGTTCTTGGGAGTTTCTTGGGTCATTGTATTGCTGAGAATAGCTAAATCATTCAGAGTTGAACCATCATATAATAATACTATTATTGTTTACAATGTTTTTCTGGTTCTGCTCACTTAACTCTGTTTCAGTTCCTGTAAGTCTTTGCAGGTTTTTCTGAAATCTGACTGCTCATCATTTCTTATAGTATAGTAGCATTCCATTACAATCATATACCACAAATTGTTCAATCATTCCCCTGTTAATGGATATTCTCTAAATTTCCAAGTCTTTGCTACCACAAAGATATGCTTTAAATATTTTTGTATAAATAGATCCTTTCCTCTTTCTCTTTTTAAAAAATCTTTGCAGGATACAGACATAATAGAGGTATTACTGGATCAAAGAGTATACACAGTTTTGCCTAACCATTCTGGAAAACAATTTAGAATTATGTCCCAAAAGTCACTGTTCTGTGAATAACATTTGATTCAGTGATACTAGTATTAGGCTGATACTCAAGGAGATAAAAGAAAAAAGAAATAGACTATGTGTTTTAAAAAAAAAAAGCTCATAACTTTTTAAATTGCAAAAACTTGGAAAACAGAAGGGATTGTCCATCAGCTGAGAAATTGATGAACAAATTATGCTAACTAAATAGATAATACAAAAAGAAAAACATTTATTACTATTTACTATATCTGTTCCTACTTTCCATTTAATTCAAGTTAAATTTTTTACTTTTGGTTTTGAACATGTTAATTTAGAACTATTATTTACTATGTATCATATATTTTACTAAGTTCTAAAAATATAAAATAGACAAACTAGACAAATTTTGCCTTAAAGGATCTTATATTCTAATGGTAGACATGGCATAAATAGGAAAGTTGTAACAATTGATGGAGAGTAGTATTGTTTGTACATAGAATCATGATTTGGAAAGGATGGTCTGAAAGTGATTTGGAGGTCTGGTTCTGACAAATTAAGAGGAAAGCTTATCAGAACCAGGACTTCAGATGTACAGCATGGAATAATTATATTACACCATATGAACAAACAAAAAGCATGAATTCATATGTATTTGGAATGATTTTTATCAGTTGATATTGAGAAAAATTAGCAGAACTAGAACACTTTTTATATGAAAAAGTATTTGTAAAGACAAAAAAAGTCGAAAGAATTCAAAATTCTGATCAATATCATTACTAGCATGACTCCAGAAAACTAATAGTAAACATATTTCATAACAGTTTATAACAGAGGGTTGGTGATCCTGAGGTACAGAATGAGGTATTCATTCTTGAACATGACACATGTATGGATTTATTTTCCTTGGCTGTGCTTGTTATAAAAATTGTGGGTTTTTTTTTTTCATATGGGAGGACAAAGTGAAGAGCTAATGATATTTTTACTCTAACCCCCTCCCTCCAAAAAAAAAAAAATAAAGAAATCACAATCTTTTTAAAAGCATAAAAAAGGAACAAAAGGAAATTCAGAAAGAAATAAAGAAAAGCGAGGCAACTTTGAGAACAGCATGTTAAATTTATTATATACATTTTTTGTTGTTGAGAAAATTGGAGTTATACATTTAGGAAGTGTTAAGTGACTGAAGGCAGATTTGAACTCAGGTCTTTCCGACTTCAGGGCTGGAACTCTATCCACTATACTATCTAGCTGAGCTATTATATACTTTTAATAAAGCAAGCTATGCATAAAAGAAATTCATAGTTTCATACATAATACTCCATTTCTGTTCTACTTTATATGTGGAAATATTCTCATTTAGGTTCTTATTTAATTCACCTTTTTTTTTTTCAAAAGAAAGAAGTGAGTCTTGAGCCTCTCCCTCTCTTAATTCGCACTGCTACGAGCCCTTACCTTGCCAGTTATATGACCTGAAAATCAACAAAATTTTACCTTAAAAATCCTAAATATGATGTGTCAAATATATTTTGAGCTACATCATTATTTAAAGAAGCAAATTGGTAGACAGGAATGTCAAAAATAGCTTTTGTGGGGGAGGGGAACATATTTTTAGTCCATTTTCTACTTTTTTGTACTTTCTCATCTTCCTTTATATGTCATCTCCTTGTTTCAAATTGAGCAACATAATAATTAAATAGGGTAGACGATTCATAGACCCATAGGGATAAGGAACTTAGAAATCATCTAATCCTACCCTCTGATTTAGTAGATGAAAGAATTTTAAATAGGTTAACTTTGTTCACTACTATATAGAATAACAAAACTTGGATTTTAACCAAGGCTCACTGACTTCCACTCTATGACTCTTTTAATTTTACCACAATTCTGTTCCTAATTTCCCACTTAATTTAAGTTAAATTTATTACTTTTGGTTTTGAACATGTTAATTTATTTAATTTTGGTGATGGGAATATGGAGCATTGAAACAGAATTATCCTTAGAAAAATCATAGAGGCAACAGTTGTTTGTTCTCTCCCAAGTGACTGAATCAAGTTTGTACCTACACATTGTCAAGGTAGCAATGAAGATTTCAATCAACTGATTTTTTTTAAAATAAGAATTCAGTAATGCTTGTTATATACCTACTATGTGCCAGATACTGTGTTAAACATCTTACAAATCTGATCGTATTTTATTTTAACAGTCCTAGAAGACTGGGCTATTATTATCTCAATTTGACAAATGTAGAAACTGAGGTAGACAACAATTAAGTGGTTCCCCAGGGTCACACAGCTATTAAGAGTCTGAGTCCTTATTTGAACTCAGGTCTTCCTTTCTACAGAACCAGGGCTCTATTCAGTGCATCACTTACCTGGCTCTGATAATATATAGTTAGTCATAATTTACTGCAGGGATACAAATGCTTAAAAGAAGGCAGCAGAAACAGGTATGTTTCAATTGAATGCTTTCTTGTTGCTCAATAGATGTGTTTGTTGATTGTAAAATTATATTTAATCTAGTGTCTTTTTAAAAGACATTTATATCACCTTTAAGGTTTGCAAATCATGCTATGTATATTACTTCCTTTGATCCTGACAATATAAACATTATGTCAGTAAAACTTCACTACCAAATGATGCTGATTTAGAAGCTGTAATAAGTCAACCTGAATTAGACTGAAGTTTACTTGGGCATTAAATCTGAAGAAAGTATTTGCTAATTGAATTAAGATTAAATACTAAACTATGCATGACATTTTAAATCCTTTTTAAAAACCTATATTGTTCTTAAAGATCTTGTCTTCCCTGAAAACTATATTTGATCCTTAATTAAAGCAAGTATTAAAATTAAATTTTTATTTAAAAAATCAATTCTAATCTGCCTTAGAAAGGAGATACCTCTTAAGTGAAAATAAAATTCATCCTTCAAAGTTCTATAATTCATACTTTTTACTAATTTTTGCTGAACTTCTATTCTTTTCAATGTGGTGAAGTTTTATTATAATTTATTAAATAAGAAAAGTATTGAATGTTAATATGTTTTGTAATATGATGTTCTCTGTATTATATAATAAATAAAAAAAGATTAACAAAAGTTTTTAATTTTTTTATAACATATTGTGAAACTCAGAAAGAGGCAAAAAAAAAATAGCACTCATGAATAAATTGCTTTTGTTTCCTCCTATTTTATTTTTTCTAAATAATATGTAAATTTTTTTAAATGTTGTGTTTAATATTTAATTTTTAAAATGCTCTCCTTCCCTTCATCCCTTCCACCAGTCCTAACAAGACAAGCAATTTGATATAGATTTTTATACATGTAAAGTCATACAAAATATTTTCCATATTAGCCAAGTTGCAAAAAAAAAAAAAAAAACCTACTAACCAAAAAAAAAAAAAAAGAAAAAGAAAAAGAAAAATTAATAAAGTTTTAAAAGTATGCTTCAATCTGAATTCTAATTCTATTAGTTCTTTCCCTGGAGGTGAATAGCAATTTTCACCATAAATCCTTTAGAATTATCTTGAATCATTGTATTGACCAGAAGAGCCAAGTTTTTCACTATTATTCATCATACAATATTGCTATTGCTGATACAATATCTTATTCACTTCACTTTGCATCAGCATATAAAAGTCGTTACAGTTTTTCTGAAAGCATCCTGCTCATCTTTCATATAGCACAATAGTGTTTCATTGCTATCACATATTATAAATAAAAAAATTTTAATGTTTTGCATTTTAAAAAATTATTTCTATGTTCCTGCAGATATATTAAGAAACAATGCTTTTGTGATCTAACTATTCTACAACAAATGTTTTCTCTAGCCCCTTTCTGAGTAACAAGTCACTCTCTATAATGAGAGCATAATTATATGCTGTTTACTTAGTGTGGTGGGGCTGGAGGCAAGGCTAGAGTTTCACTGAACTCTTCACACCTCTTTTATGCGGTTGTTATCAAGCAGTAATGACTAGTCAATGCAAGTTATTCTTTAAATCACCCTACCAGAAAAGCTCAAATTACCCAACAAAATCATACAAAAAAAATAATTAAAAACCCAAAAAGTTTGGAAAGAGAAGACAGGAATCATTTATGGATGATGCATCCTCCTCACCTCTGTTCCCCAACTCGGGTAGAAATACTTGTCCAGACCATTTCTTTATCCTTTGTAATATACTCTGTCAGAATTGTTTTGCTACTATCTCTACAGATAAGAACTGTGGTTTTAGAAATGCTATTATTACACTAAATTTCCAGGGCAACATATTAAATTGTAATGTCCAGTTGAGTTTGTTTGAGGGTTTTCCTGTACTCTATTTCCTGTTCCTCTATGATTTTTTTTTTCCATTTTCATTTTGTAAGTCTTTTTGAATGTGGATATAAGTTGGCTAATTTAGTGTATTTCCAGGAAGAGGTGAGAATGGTAACATTGTTCTTGGGATCTAGAGCAGAGGGAAGGAGTGAGGGCACATTTCCCCAAGGTCTTGCAAAGGTGGATAAAGTCCAGTTTTCAGTTCTAAAGTTATCATCACAGTCTTAAATTATCACATGGATTATGGGCATAATTACTTTCTAACATCCTGGCAGAAAACTAAACCTCCCTAAGAAATTGTCAGACCATCTCTAAGAACATAGAGAAATCTTTTGACAAATCAAGGGAAAAAAAAGTTTTAATTGAGCAGAAGTCACATATGCAAAGTTGAAACTAGGGTAAGGTTACCAAGATATTGTCCCCAGGCTCCTAAAATTTCTAGAGATAGCTTTACTAATGTGAATGGTCCCTATGCATGAATTTTTGCTTGGGACTTATATTTAATATATTCTTCCATAATGACTAAACTCTTTGACAAAATATAGGCTATCTCATTCCTCAAAGCCTAGGCAGATACCTAGTACATTTTTGTTCTCAAGTGTGATCTCCAATTCATTGATTTGAACATCAGTAAAGCTAAGTAAGAAATTTCTTGCTGATGTTGGCCATGTTTCGTCTCTTATCCTACAGAATAGTAAAATGTATAGGCCTCACACATTCATTCAGATGTTGATGCTCTGAAATTCTGTCAAGTCATAGGGTTTTAGTCTTATGTCAAAATTTGGGGAAAAAAATAAAGAAAATTCATTTTGGCAAATATGTAATGTAATGTAATGTAAATCTTATGATTCTCAAATTGTGTGACTATGAACTACGTACACTGAACTCTTACTCTTTTTCATATTGAAGATTATAGAAAAGCATAGAAAGAACAGAAGCATCAAAAGTTCTTTGGATTGTAAAGCATTTTTGTTTCTTATTTATTTTCTTCTCTACCACTATACAATAGATGTTTAAAATTTTTATTTAAATGAATAATTATGTAGCCAGGATTATAAAGGATGAAATAAAAAAGGAACTCTCTGATTCTCCACTATTAGTAAAGTGAAGTAGGATTGAATGATATAGGTAGAAGTTTATCTTAACTAATAATAAACAAATAATAACATGCAGTTTGATACTCTTTTAAAAAAATCTACTTGCAAATTCCTTTCATAGTAGACACTAATATTGCTTTGTTAATGTGGATAAAACAATTTGTGAAAAGAATAATATTGTCTAACATGTGTTCTCTAGTGTCTGTTATAGTTAGCAGCCAGTCTTTATTTAGAGGGGAAATTTTTTTTTCTTTCAATTAGGGATTTGTGTAAAACAAATGTTTGAATACTACAGTAGTGTTTAACAGTCTTACTAAAACTAATTTGTTTTACAAGATGTTTTGTCAGTGACCAGTTTTTGGTTTTGATAAGATGTTTCTTTTTTTTAAATAATAACTTTTTTTCAAAACACATGCAAAAATAGTTTTAACATCCACCCTTGCAAAACCTTGTGTTCCAAATTTTTCTTCCTCCCATCTCACCTTTCCCCCTCCCCTAAACATCAAATAATCCAATATAGGTTAAATATGTGCTATTCTTTTAAACATATTTCCACATTTGTCATGCTGCACAAGAAAAATTAGATCAAAAGAGGAAAAAAATGAAAAAAAAAAAAAGCAACAATAGCAAAGGAGAAAATATTATGTTGTGATCCACATTCAGTCACCATAGTTCTCTCTCTGGATATGAATAACATTTTCCATGACAGTTATCGTGGAATTGCCTGAACTACCTCATTGTTGAAAAGAGCCAAGTCCATCAGAGTTGATCATCACATAATCTTGTTATTATGTACAGAGTTCTCTTAGTTCTCCTCACTTCACTTAGCTCATGTAAGTCTTTCCAGGCCTCTCTGAAATCATCCTGCTGATCGTTTCTTATAGGATATTACTCCACAAAATTCATATACCATAACTTATTCAATCATTCCCCAACTGAGGGGCGTTGCCACTACAAAAAAGGGTCTTTATTCATTTTTATGATCTCTTTGGGAAACAGGCCCAGTAGAGATACTGCTGGATCAAAGGGTAGGCACCCCCTTTGGATATAGCTCCATATTGCTCTCTAGAATGGTTGGAGCAGTACACAACTCCATCAACAATGCATTAGTGTCCCAGTTTTCCCACATCCCCGCCAACATTTATCATTATCTTTTCTTGTCATTTTAGCCAATCTGAGAGGTGTGAAGTAATACCTTAGAGTTGTTAATACAGTTCTTGATGTCAAGAATGGAATTACTAACCTTTCTACTTCAGATTGAGTTTAATAATATCAGAGGGATATTAAAGGGCTTTAGGTAGGCAGGTAATATATAGGTAAACACCTATGAGTCATGATGAGAGGGATCATGTTGGTAATAGAAAAAGGAATGTACAAAGGAGGCTTTAGAAAGTTTACTCATCTCAAAGGACAGAGCATAAAGTAGACATAAAGGAATTGGAAGGCCTCTTTAAGTTGAAGGAAATAGTATAAAATGATTGAGTGGTAAAGGCATTATGCCCTAGAGAAAATCCCAAGACTGATCAAAAAGCTGGGCTTTTAAATTTTATGCATTTTTTTAAATGAAACACAAACTTCATAAAACAGGGCAAAAGTATGAAATTAAAAGTGTATAGATGTTGTACCTCAAAGGATTAAAATCAGAGAAGCATCTGAAAGGAAAGCTATTGAGCTGAGGATTCATTTTGGTGGGGTATAGAGGCAAGAGCAGTTAGATGGTACAAGTGGACGTAGCCTGAAGTCAGGAAGACCTAAGTTCAAATTCAGTCTCAAACATTTGTTGGCTATGTGATCCTGGGCAAGTCACATAACCCTATTTGCTTTCATTTCCTCATCTACAAAATGAACTGAAGAAGGAAGTGGAAAAATGACTCCAACAGCTTTGTTAAGAAAATCCCAAATGAGGACCTCAATGGTTTCAGCCTGGTCCCATGAACCACAAGATCTTAACCTCAAAAGGGCTCTCAGACATTAGTCATCCTTCTCCTATTCTAACCCAACAAGTGATCAGTTGATGTCTGCCCAATGACCTTCAGAGATGGAGCCTGAACATTCTGCTTCAGCTCTTTCCATTTCTGCTCAGCTCTTAGGAAATGGTTCCTCATTTCAAGCCAAAATCCACTTCTTTACAACCCCACTCATTCTTTTTAATCCTCTCCTTTGGAGTCAAGAGTCCTCTTCCACATGGAAGCCTTCCAAATACATGTAGAATGCAATCATGTTACCCCTGAGTCTTTTGTTCCCCAGAATAAACATCTCCACTTGCTTCAATCAATCCTTATGTGTCCATTCAATAAACAGTCATCAAAGGAACTACTTTTTGAGAGGCACAGTGATATTTGGGGATGCTGTTTGTTATCCAATGTCATCCAATAGAACACCAACTTTGGAGTCTAAAAGTCTGGGATCAAATCTCATCTCTGATGCTTATTACCAGTGTGACCTCAGGAAAGTCACTTTCACTTTTCCAGTCTCACTTTTCTCATCTATACTATACATTTATATCGAATCTATATATACTATATACTACATGCCTTCTGAAGTTCCTTCTTGCTTTAGCCCTGTAATCTTTATCTTTAGGTCATAGTACAGATTCCCTTTGCTATCCAGGTCACCTTTTGGAGACATTCCAGATTGTTAAAGTAATTCTGAAAATGGAAAGCCTGAACACAAATACTCCAAATGGATCTGATCAGAGGACAGTATGATCTTGAATTCTACTCGTTCTGGGCACTATTGTTGTTGTTCACTTATTTCAGTTATACCCAGCTCTTTGTGACCTCATTCGGAGTTTCTTGGCAGAGATCCTAGAATGGTTTGCCATTTCCTTTTCCAGTTCATTTTACAGATAAGAAAGCTAAGTCAAACAGGGTGAAGTGACTTGCTCAGGGTCACACATTAAGTGTCCGAGACTGGATTTGAACTCAGGAAGATGAGTCTTTCTGACTTCAGGCCTGGCACTTTGTGCATTGTGATGCTATCTAGTTGCCCATTCTGGGCACTAGATTCTTATTAGTACTAGCCTAAAATCAGATATTTTTGGCCACCAGGTCACATTATTATCTCACATGTTCACAAACCTCTGTTTTGAGAAACCTTACAACCATGCATCTATCAACCATGTGTCCATTTGCATGAGAATTACTTAAGACAAAGAAAAATAATTAAATTTATTCACACATACACAAAAAGAAAAGAAAATCCTAAATGGGGTCATGTAAAATCAGATATGACTGAAATGACTGAAGGTGCCCCCTTCTTGAAAAAACTTTCCTCAATCTCCTGTCCTCCAATTGTTAGCTTTCTTTTCAATCTTGGATTATACTTTTCTGTCAACATATTTCATTTCCGCAGCAGAATGTAAACTCCTTGAGGCAGGAATTAATATTATTTTTGTGATGATAACCATTGTGACCATATAGCTGTACATATAGTGTCATTTATTAAACTCTTATTGAACTAAATAAATTGAACTGGGAATTCCATCACAATCCAACAGCAACAGCCAGGAAGCCCTATGTACAAAATCATAGTAACTCTCCTCTCTTTCCCTTCCCCACACATATATATATCACTAACACATTTCAAGAAAAACAATGTTTATTATTAAAGTACTCTGGTATATATTCTACTATAAAAGAAACAAATACTAGTACAATAGTATTTGCACTCTTAGGTGCTATGGTTGTCAAACAATACAGTGACAAATATCACAACTTTCTTTTTAGCAATTTGGTCAGTAATGCCAATAAGTTATATGCAATATTAAATGTCAAGACAAAAGCTTCCTAATAGTATGGTCTTATAGTATAAACAGTAATAATTAACTATAATTAGCTATTATTACTATAATTTGGTTCCATTTGTGTGTACCTGTACAGAAAGATACCTAAACAATTTCCAAATGGTGAAAAAAGTAATGTATAGAAGAAACTCTCAGGATATTATGGAGCACAGTTTAGTGAATAAAAGCACCTTTGATGATGAAGAGGGGGAAATTCTTGCTTCTACTTTTGCTTTGTCTTCCATATGAGAGAGAAAATGGTATGTTCTAAAAAAAATAAATAAATAACCCTGTGAAAATCAGAATTATGAGTTGTGAGGATGTAATTATTCTAATTTTAATCCCATTCCCAGAAGTAAAGGAAGGTCACCCAGACATTGAATATTTCTTGTAGGAGATTTATACATGTGCAAGAATAGCATAGGATGAAAAATGGTGATTGGATTGTTGTCTCTACCAGTGGAGGGAGTACCCTCAGTGATAAGCTCAGTCATTTTAGCTATGTTAAACTTGGATATTCTGTAAGTGAAAGCATTTTATGAGCATAACTTGGTTACAACTGAAAAACACCTAACTGAAAATGATGTACTGAGCTCACAAAGCCATTAAAATGCTGAAGAAGAGTACTGAAATAATAATTCTTTTTACTAGTACTAAGAATTCCAAGGAGAAGGTAAAATTCCTGATTTGAATTTTTGTTTCATTTTGCCTTTTTTTAAATCATTTTTACAGATAAATAAAAATTTGCTGCAAAATCTATACACCATGATATAGAAAATTCAATATATTTCACATCTCTCTTCTCAACATTCATTCTTTAAACAAATGAAGCAACAGTTTCAACTGACATCTGCAAATTCAAGGTTATATACTAGACTTGGACAGCATGAATTATAGAACATGGGAGAGAGGCTAATTTAGGAACTGATAATCCAAAGCAAATTTAAATTAATTTTAAAATTTCTATGTACTTTTATATATGAATTCATTCATGTTAATGTTGTTTAAAGCTGAGTTAACAATGTCATTTAAAATTTTGTAAAAAAATTTTTAAAGATGCTAATACATAAGATTTTAAGTCACATGACATTGGACAAATATACAGATTAAGTTATTTACACTATACTTAATTGAATGAGAAATGTAATGGCAAATGATTTTTTAAAAGTCATGATTTTTTAAAATTTATTTTAAAATAACTTTTTATTGATAGAACGCATGCCAGGGTAATTTTTTACAGCATTATCCCTTGCATTCACTTCTGTTCCGATTTTTCCCTTCCCTCCCTCCACCCCTTCCCCCAGATGGCAAGCAGTCCTTTACATGTTGAATGGGTTGTAGTATATCCTAGATACAATATATGTGTGCAGAACCGAACAGTTTTCTTGTTGCACAGGGAGAATTGAATTCAGAAGGTATAAATAACCCGGAAGAAAAACAAAAATGCAAGCAGTTTATATTCATTTCCCAGTGTTCTTTCTCTGGGTGTAGCTGCTTCTGTCCATCTTTGATCAATTAAGGCTCTCTTTATCGAAGAGATCCACTTCAATACATCTTCAAACAGTATCGTTGTTGAGGTATATAATGATCTCCTGGTTCTGCTTATTTCACTCAGCATCAGTTCATGTAAGTCTCGCCAGTCCTCTCTATATTCATCCTGCTGGTCATTCCTTACAGAACAATAATATTCCATAACATTCATATACCACTATTTACTCAACCATTCTCCAATTGATGGACATCCTAAAAGTCATGATTACTTTATTACTATGAAAATGTTTATCTTCCAGCTTCTTGCCTTTGTAGGCCTCTTCTTTCCTCTATTCCTGGGATGTATCCCCCCTCACCTCTGCCTTTTAAACCCATTCTATTTCTTCAGGTCTCAGATTAAAGAACCTCAAAGATATTTTCTTAAATGTCCCTAGTTGTTACTTTTACTTTCCTTGAAAACATTTTATTTTTATCTTATATACATCTCAAATTTACTTATTGATTAAACCAATCCATCTTTTTAAACAAGCATTTTTTAAACATTTACTACATCACAGGCACTATACTAATCACTGAGGACAGATGCAAAGACAAATAAATAAACAAAATAATCTATGTATTGAAGGAGCTTACTCTATAGAAAGAGATAATATGTATATATATAATGTCCCAAAAGTCTTAGTGCATTTAAAAATTATTGATGCTTAATCTGTATTATATTTTATTTTTAAGATACATACATACACACACACATATACATACATATATACAAAGTATATAAGCTTTAATAGTTCAAATGGTTCAAATATCAAAAGATATTTGGGATGTTTTATATAATTATCATATACATATTAATATATATGAAAAAATATCTTATATTTTGCACATATACAAAATAAATGCAAGACAGTTATTTGTAAAATATATATAAGGTAGGAGAGAACTAACCATTGAAACACCAGGAAATGTTGCATATAGAAGTATAGTTTTTGAGTTGAGTCTTAAAGGACGTAAAGGATTCTAATAGTTGAAAGTTAGGAAGGAGGACTTTTCAAGCATGGCCTCCTGAATCCAGATCTAGTTTCATTTCACTGTGTGATACCCTCTGTTTTTCAATTTAGTGGATAAGATTTCATGATGGAGATGAAAGTTGAATGCTTTTCAAGATGCAGAGTTTTTTCTATGTACACAAGTTTTTCCATACACAAAACAATACATATTTGTAAGACTTAAGTATTTCTCCTGGAGATTATAATAGTATCTTCAAAATAATACTTAAGTTGAAATCTTAAAGAAAAGTTTGTTTTTACTGTCCAGAGATTGATTTCCAAGGGGAAAAAAAAACTTTTCTTTAAAGATATTGCATAGATACTTTGTCAGCTCCTATTGGACCCTATTTTTTTTTACCTTAGATTGTTGCAGAAAGCTGTAGAAGATCAGAGTTTAATTGGCCTATCACCCATTTTACATCATCTAGTTTACACCCATCATACAGCTTACCCTACATAATTTGTCTGCTCTTTGTACTCTGTGAATTATAAACCACAGAAATGCAATTTCCCAGCATTCATTACCTTGTTATTGTCTGCAACAGAGAAGACTGTATTTTATATCAATAATACAGACTCCTTCATCTAAAGTCCCCATTTTTTTATCTTTTCACCATTTAAATAAAACCTGTTTTGATTCAATATTTCTGGCTCTGAAAAGGAGGTAAATTTCTAATTCTTTGTACAAATTTCTCAGTAATGAATAAAAACACTTGGGGAATCTTTTACCCTTTAACTCCTTTCCACTGGCTCTGATCAGTTTATTCTTCACATTCAAAAATAGCAAGGCACAGAAAAGTAAAGCCAGCTGCCAAATTTATGATTAGATACGAATGTCCTTATCAGTACTGAATGTGTTTCTGGCCAATTAAGCCATGAAAAATGACAGTAGAGGGGAGAATACATGACGGACCAATCTATTGCCTTAAACAGCTAGAAAATCCATGGCAACAAAATGCTGCCCACAGCTAGCAGGAGTAAGAAAGAGAATCCTAGAAATTGCAGAATCACCAAAAATACAGACTCTGAAGGAAAAAAAAATGAAAGCACAATAGGCATCTGTTACACATGGCTAGAAACAAACTAGTGACACTGTGGCCTACAAGAATGACCAAAACAAAAAATATAAAAGTTTCTATATTCAAATTATCCAAAGACTTTAGACATATATCACAATCATAAAAAAATGAAATACCTTTTTCAGAGACTAGGCAGCCATCATCTTTATCATAACTTGGTACTGAAGCTCAAATTGTTTTTCAACTCTTAAAAAGATCCAATGATTTCATTCATTCCATCTGCTAACATATATCACAACCCTTTTTCTTTCTCACAGGATCAAAGATTTAGAGATCATTTTGTTCAATTTGCTTATATTATAAATGAAAAAGCAAAGGTCCACGGGACTCAGCAACTTGCCCAAAATTACCAATGAGTAAATAAAAGATCCAAACCCCAGGTCTCCAGATTCCAATTCAGTCCTTTTTCAGTCCTTTCATGGTTTTCGTGAGTTACTTAATTCTCTTACCTGTTATCCAGCTGTCCAACTAGAAATGATTCTTTTTGAACTTAGCTTGACTGGTTTTCAGATTATACCCACTCCAGACTATTCTCAAAGACTTTCTGGGAGAGTAGAGCCTGCCAGAATTGATGCTCCAGTGACACATCATTTGAGACATCAGAATCCTCTTCATGTTAAGGCATGGGGACAAAATGTCAGTGAAATATATGATTGGTTTTTTTTAACAGTTGTGATATTAACAAAAAAGATAACCATGTCCAATCCTTTGATCATGAATATCAAGGCATAAAGGTAGAAGTAATATGTTCATCAGTGGAGTTTGCCCCTATCTACAGAAGAGATCCATCATAAAAATTAAAATGAAAAAAGAATTTCCTATGGATGGTGAGACCTCATGAATCTTTCTACTTTGGGATAATGTCATGCTGATTGTATCAAGCTCTAAAACATTGTGATCTCCTTAAAAAAATTCATAACCACTGACAATAAATTACACAGAAAAAAGCAAGTAAATGAAGTCTACCAGTTGTTTAGATTGTTACATACTCTATGAAACTCATCCAATAGCATACACAAAAATACACACATACGTATATATGTATATGTATATATGTGTGTGTGTGCTTATATTTTAAAGAATACAAATGAAGAACAAATTGGGGCCAGAATTATACATTTTGAGAATAGGTTAACTCTGTTGGAGACTTGCAAAATTCCAATAATGACCTGATACTTTTTCTTGAAATAAAGTGTCATATTTTTGCTACCAGTATTTTAACCAGAGATGCTGTGTGGCTAGGAATTTTGAAACCTTACAGTCTCTAAAGAATTTAAAATACGTTTCATTCTGTGTATAATGGAAAGGCATATGGTAGTTTTAAATGGGCTACAATACATAACAAGTAAAAACCTGAAAAGAACTCTTTAGAGTTAAGGATGTCATTGATTGATTGGAAAAGAAAATAGATTGATTTTTGAATGAGTGAAGCGTAACTGGAGGGTTGTCCATATGCTTAATTGATATTTTAACCAGTCAAGGAAGATCTCCAGCATGCTGAGTGAAATTTCAGTGGGTAAATTTGTGGGATGATGTTGGAGATAGGACATTTATTGAAGTCTTTATATGAAAATAACAATGAGACTTTCATTTTTAGCTACTTTGGTAACCATTTGAGTTATGCCAGAAGGTTCCCCTCTATGCAGCTATTTATCCTCTGTCTGCTGGTCTTCCCCATTCTCTCCCTTCCCTCACTCCCATGCCTTGCTAGAAATCTAACTTTATCCCAATATCAATTGAAAGTTGAAAAATAATTGAAAGTTATTTTTGCTATAACATTGGGGTTCTCACTCTCCTGATGGTCTCAAGATTTGAATCCATGCCCTCTGGGTTACAAAGAGATGAGCAAGAGTACCACAAGATTAACAAGCATGGATGTCTTACAAGTTGTCTTTGGAGGCAACAACCACATAAATGAGATCACAAATCCATTTCAGTATTTGAATATTTGTGGGATGATATTAGCTACATATAAGAGACTTAAGCCAAGAGAATTTTATATCAAGGCTAATATCAAGTTTGTAAATCATACACAGTAAATTATAATAACTCAAGAGTATAATAAATAGCTCATGCTAAAAATAATAACAAAAGTGCCTTGCCTTCATCTCACTAAAACTAAAGGAACATGTTTTCAGTTAGTGGCTTTAGGAGACCTATTTGGAAACAATAAAACAAAGTTTAATGAAAAATCTTTAATAAAACTCAGTTCCCCTCTGCCTCTGAAAGACTCTGTAGCAGCAAATATGAAGGATTTTCATCCACAACATCCTTCCTTAACAGGTATTTCCATCCCTAGATGGTAATAAGGATTTAGGCGGGGAATAGGAATAACCTAGATCTCCCCTTAATTCCCTGTGCCCCTTAGTAACACAGTCATGATTAGATCCACTTAGCATCTAGAAGGGTAAGATCATAATGCTCATAGTATAATAAAACATCATCATTTTTTAATCTTCCTATGGAAGGATTTCCTTCTGTCTTTCAGACCAAAGGCTTTCAGACAACAATTGGGATTTACCTTTTAGTAACTTCCTGAATTGTAATTTTCTTGCTAATCTTGTCCTACTTAATCTAGACTACCACTCCCTTTACATGACCCACACCCATTTGATAATAACTTCAGAAAATGTCACTTCCTTTTTATCTTTCTTGAAAGGTAATTATAGTCATTCATTCATTCATTAAATAAATACTTATGGTAACGACCTTTTTGTCACCATCAATATTGACATCCAGAATATATAGACTTAAAATTTCATCAGGAAAAATGTAAACTAGGAATAAGAACTTCCAGACAGTAATGAATGTGCCTGATTGGATAAAGTATTTCTCAATATTATCACATGATCTCTGTTTCCAAACCTGGGACCTTGGGGAGTTCATTTGATCTCTGGAGGAATAAATTTTGAACCTGGAGATAGAGGAAGTTGCAGAAAGTGACATGACCTGTGGGAGGCAGCCAGCATTGGTGACCATTGGTCAAGGATGGTTACATCCCTCTAGTCTATCCAATGAGAAGACTCAATCCTTTTGCTTTTAAACCCTGGACAAACTGGAAGCTGGCCAGGTTCCGGAGCACATGGTGGAGTTCAGATGGCTCCCAGGTGTGTTAGGGACTCTCCCTGCAGGGATTAAATAAATGCTTTCTCTTTGTAACTAATGATGTCGCTGATTAGTTATTTGGGAACGGGATCTTGCACCTGACATGTCCCACACATTAATGATTATTAAACAAAGACAAATAAGTTACCTTGAAAGTTGAGTCATCCACTGCCCTAATTATTCAGATCCAAACTAGATAACCTTCCTTCCTACCTACTCAAGCAAACCAAGGGACAAGATGGCATTGTTGACCTCAGAGGTATTATGTAATTAAAATTCAACTAGATATAGAGCAGAACTTCTTTAATTTTTTTCTAATCAAGGTCCCTTTTGGCCAGAGAAATTTTTAAGCAAGTCTCAAATCTGATGCATGATGCAAAATACATATAGTATTCAGAACCAATGTTGCAGTGAAGTCAGATAAGTGCTGCCAGAAACACCTTGGATTTATTATTTGATTTTGAATTAATTTTTAGTGGTTGCTTTCAGAAAAATGTGGCAACTGTTGCCAAATTTTTCATTACCTCCCCCCCATTTAGTTATTGATTACAATCTATAGTTTAAGAAGTTTTAGTATACAGTACTGGCTTTTCACAGCTTTCAAATATGCTGATTTAATCATTTTGGGGGATATACTAAATATCCAAAATCAAGTCAACAAACATTTATTAAGCACCTATTATGTGCCAACAAAGAACTAGGCTCCAGATACAAAGAAAGATTAAAAAAAAAAAAAAAAAAAAAGCCCTGAGTTCAAAAATTGCCTGATACACAGAACCAGTATGACCTTTAACAAATAACATCTCTGAGCTTCATTTGCCTCTTCTTTGAAATGAGTGGATTGGACTAGATGGCTTTTGAGGTCTCTTATGGTCCAAATCTAGGATCTTATTGTTGAGGTTATAGTGGGGTACAATCAGACTCTCCCCATACGGGGCCATCAAGATGGTTACATCAGAATGATGGGTTACATCAGAATGATGGGTTACAAGGTGATGCCCCAAAAGTTAGCAAACTAATCCCAAAAAGAGATTGGAATTTGGGAGAGTACACCAATGACTGACTAGTGGGCTAACCTTAAAAGGGACTTAAAAGCATCCTAAAAAGAGTTAGAAAGAGGATTAAAGTTGAGTAAGTCTTTTATAAGGGAAATATAATGTCAAGCAGTTTGACATCAACATTTTGCCTTCTGATTCGATATAGTAACTGTGGAGTTATGATGGTTTTATCAATGCAAAGATTTCAGCTAAGAATTCAACCAGAGACTTCCACCTGAGTGGAGCTCTAATAAAAGTTCACTTATACAAAAGACCTAATCAAACTCAAAAAGGTCAATTTATAATCCTCTCAATGTTCCTCCCTTGTTTGCCTTTGGAAGTAGCTAGACTTCTAGATTATTTATAATAATTCCAGCTCTCTCTGTTGAATGGGACTGATTGGATGAAGCTTCCTCAGTTTATGAGACTAAGTCACACAAATCCTAATTCCAGAGCTGGGAGATCAGGCCTTGATTCTGGGTCCAAGAAGGACTTTGGGAAGTTACATGATCTCTACAGGAAGTTACAGAAAGTGATGACTTGTGAGAGCAGACAACATTGGTGACCATTGGTCAAAGATGGTTACTTCCTTTGAGTCTATCTAAGGAACAGACTTGGGTCTTTTGCTTTTTAAATCCTGGACAAGCCAAAAGCTGGCCAGGTTCCAGGGTTACATGATGGGATGGCTCCCAGGTATGTCTGGGCCTCTCCCTGCAGGGATTAAATCAATGCTTTCTCTTTGTACCTGAAGATGTCTCTGATTAGTTAATTTAGGAAAGAGGGTCTTGCACCCATCCACACACTGTCAAAGTTTATCTAACTACCTAGGACCTCATCATTATGATCAATAAGCTTTTGAAATTCTATTAAATAAGTGTTTCTCAAACAATTACTATAAATAGGGGTCTGGGCTAGGTGCTAGTAGTTCAAAGATGAAACAAGAAACTCTCAAAACACAGGACTTTGCCTTTAATAGTAGGTAACTAACACCCAGAGAGAGGACTGTGGGAACTGAGTGTAGATCACAACATAGCATTTGTATTTCTTTTGTTGTTGTTTGCTTGAATTTTATTTTCTTTCTCATTTTTTTTTATCTGATTTTTCTTGTGCAGCAAAGTAATCATATAAATATACATACCTATATTGGATTTACATATATATTTACCATGTTTAACATATATTGGATTACTTGCTATCTAGGGAGAGGGTAGGAGGAAGGGGGTGGAAATTGGAACACGAAGTTTTGCAAGAGTCAATGGTGAAAAATTATCCTTGCATATATTATGAAAATAAAAAGGCTTCAATTAAAAAAAAATAGTAGGTAACTAATATATGTTGGTTGAAATGAATTGAATGGGTTAAAGAAAAGAAAAACTTATTTGTGAAGGTAAAGGCTCTTTCACAAGTACAACAATATATAACAGGTATAATAGTGTTTGAATGGAAAATTTATTCAAGTTTCAGTTTGGGATTTCAGGAGCAAATCTTCCATTGTTACCCTAGAGAATAATTCTAGAGATTCTGCTTTTCTTTTTTGCCTTTCAACCTTTCTGGGACAGAATGCCAGGACCTTCCTTTTCTGGAAATAAACCAGCAAAAAGAGAGAGCCACTGATTGTGATTCTCAAGGCTGGGGCAATAAGAATAGGACTTCGAAGTAGGGAGGAGGAGAATGGGAGGCCTTGATGAGGGATCCTGGGCTGAGGAATTAGGGTATTGCAGAGCCTCCTATTTGAAAACTCATAAGCCTTTAGTGTTGACTAGCTTTCTTTTACAATTTATCATTACACTATTTCTGACTAGGTTCTCTCCTCAATCATCCTATCCCTGAAACAACTTCTATTTTCAGGTATAATCCTAGGAATCATAGGGTTCACAGGCTTGTGGTCTGATCAGGTAGATTTAAAGACCCAGGTTACTACTAATTCTGCCCTTGAAGTAGAATTATGAAACATATGAATGGATTTTTGGTTATTCTCTTAATTACCAAGTTTTCACAAAAATTTATTTATACAAACATTTATGTCAATGTCATGAAAACTCTAACAATGAGCTGAAGGGTTGAGATCCCTAAACTGTATTGAGAAATGTCACTCCTTCCTGTGTGAGTATCGAGAGGGGCACAAGGAAATACATGGGGCAGAGTTAACTACAACAGATGTTTATAAGAAATATTAGATGGGTAAGAAGCTGTTTTTAATAAAAGGAAAAAATACTTTAAAAGAGGTGCAAATCAAGCCATCTGAAATAAAACAAGGGAATGGATAAGGATCATCAGAACTTGAACCTCTGTTTTTTGCTCAGAATTATAGGTGCTTGCAATTAAACAACAATTTCACCCATTGTCTCTTCACTTTGGGAAGCAAGAGTTTAAAGAGGGTAACTGTTGTTGATGTACCATATGCTGTGGTAGCTCAGAACCTCACTCCTCACCCTATGTTCTCTCCTGTTTCATGGACCATCATTTTGGTTTTGCTCTAATTACAAATTGTATGATATTTTTCTAAGAAGATGAACAAAAAACTACGTCTTAGAAATCTGTGTACATCTTAAATATTCTTACTGTCCTTTAGAGGAATGAATGTATAGGTTTTCTAGGAGCTTTCCTTGTTAACAGTTACAAAAAGATACAAGCCTCCCTCCACTACCTTCTTCTTGCCCTTTATTTTTAACCTTAAACTCAGTTCTTTTTCACCCCCATTTTTTATACCTAGGCCAGAAAATAGATTAATGGGTAAACATTTGGGTAAACAAAAGATTGTACTAAAATTTATCTATTTCCCAGGGACCATCCAGACTCAGTGAGTCTCCTGGCTCTTTCATCATAGTCATATAGACTCATAAGATTTTTAATATAAAAAGATCTTAGAGATTATTTTTATCACCACTCTTATTTCTGCAGGAAATGGAGGTCCAAACAAATTAAATGATTCTTCTAAAATCACATAGGTTGATTGGTTATTGTCCTTCACAGACAAAGAGGACCAAAATGCTATCACTTTGTTGGGGTCAGAATAAAAATTTGTTTGACTATGGCTCATCAAACCAATGCACACTTAGAAGGCATACCTTGATCAAGCACAAGTAAGCAGCCATGGATGACTTAGGTCCTAGATTTTCTAACTTTAACTTATGAGCAGCTCTTTGGTTTCTGGGAGAGAGAAACTAATGGGACCAGGGACTGGAATGTTATCTAGAAGCTAGAGAAAATAATAGGAGAAGGGCATGCATGTTCTGACTATCAGTAGCTAGAAGGAAAAAGGAGTTTCTGTGACCACTTAGGAGAAAGGTCAGCTGATCAAATAAGTAGTTATTCCAAAGTAAAGAAAATATAGTTACCCCTTCTACATTGTGACTTTCCTCATCACAGCTTTGCTGTATCATGGATAAGTATAAGAAATTAAGTGGGAATTTGGAGGAAGTTTTGCAAAAGCCATGGATGACATGTGAAGGCCAGCAGATGACACAGAAAGCATTTAGAAACTCAGAAATGTATGAAATGTATGTATTGTATAATATCAAATCAATGTTATATTGTATAATATGTATTGTATTATGTATATACAATACATAATAATGTATTGTATAATATCAACCCAAATTTTATAGTAAGGTAATGTAAACAGCTTATGAAAGAAAAAGGAAAAAAAATCACACCTCTTCTCTGGTATAAAGGGATATCCAAAAATATTCTGAAGATTTTTCAAGTCATAGGGGCATCACACCCCTAAATCGCACAATGTAATGCAAACTTGGTATCTTGCCTTTTATCTCTAGTATCAAATACAGACAACTTGCATTTAAAGCCTTTCTCAACTTGGCTCTGACCTAACTTTTCAGGCTTATCTCACATGAATCCCCCCATCCCCTTCTTCTCACACCCTTCCATACAAACAAAAATTGACCTTTTTTCTAGTCCTCTTCTATGACATTTTGTTTGTGCATATTCATGAACTGCTCTTTCTCTTCTTTTTAGAATCCCAAGCATCCTTCCAAGTTTAGCTTAATTCCTTCTCTTAGAGGAGGCACTTCCTGGTACTTCCAATTACTAGTCTTTCCCTTCATTCACCCTTCCTCAATCATCTTATATTTGCCGTTTTTACATTTTGCATATACTTATGTGTATAAGATGCTTCCACCTATAGAAAATAAGCTCCTTGAGGGTACAGGGACTATATTGTTTTATCTTTGTGTTACTAACTAGGGCCTGCAACTAAATTTTTGTGATGGATTGTTCTATTGACACATAATTGACATCTAGTGGCAAAAACTGGTTAATTTCAGGTATACATACCAAATGCGTTCAGTGCAACATATTATTTCAGGAGTATTTGTCCTGCAGCATTGTCTTATCTCAGCTAGAGTCAAAGTACAATCAATAAACAGAGAGAAATTGCATTTGTAAAATTCAGATAGTTTGCCAAACAACCTTAGATTACTGCAATATTTAAAAAAATCAACAATATGAAGCAGCAGCAGGGTAATAGAAAAAGGGGACTAGATTTTAAAGACTTAAGTTCAAATTCTAATTCCTTGCTACTTTTGTGCCTTTGGACTAACCACTTAATTTCTCTGGTCCTTGAATCTGACCTACGTATTAAAGTTTCTTAATGTGTGACTATATAATTAGTAATTCCTCTATTCTATTTAATACTCAGACATGACAATAATTAACTTTATGAAGAAGGAAAGAAGTCTAAGACCTTAAATGAAGAAAAATATCTATTTGAAATAAATGAAGGTAGAAACTGCGTCCTAAGCCTTTCCTCCAAAAATTTCACAAAGAGCCACTATTTAATGTGATAGAAATTGTGGCTATCCATTTTTTTTCATTTGTATTTTTTTTTTCATTTGTATTAATATCTTTTGTTTTCACATCACGTTTATTTGCAAATATATCCTTCTCCTCATTCCACAAGTCAGAATCTTGTTTATTCTAACAAAAACTGAGAATTTTGAAAGTTCAGTAAAACTAACCAAC
Source organism: Antechinus flavipes (assembly GCF_016432865.1). NCBI lineage: Eukaryota > Metazoa > Chordata > Mammalia > Dasyuromorphia > Dasyuridae > Antechinus > Antechinus flavipes. Next base: position 511,107,507 of record NC_067398.1, read on the forward strand.
ATATCAGTTGTCTGACAGTGTAGTGTCCCAGAAGTCTTAGTATAATTTTGAGCTCTAATAGCTTAAATTAAATTAAAGCTCTAATAACTTTAAACTACACTAACACTTTTAGAACTCAGACTCTGTGTGTGTGTGTGTGTGTGTGTGTGTGTGTGTGTGTTCTCCACTCATAATTCTTCATGTTGCAAAGGAAGGAATAAGGTATATTTTCTCAACTCTCCTCTAAGTGCTACAATTTCACAACCTTCTGTTTCATTTTTTTGACAGTATAAACTTAGTTCTGGCTACTTGACTTTGTATCAGTTACTATGTTTTTCCATGCTTCTATGAATTTTTCACCTTACTCATTTCTTACAGCATAGTAATTCTATTCCATTTATGTAGTACAACTTGTTTAGTCATTTCCCAATCAATAGGCACCTGCTTTGTTTCCAGTTCTTTGTTAGTGCAAAAGGTGCTACTATGAATATGAAATTTTGTACCTCTTATGCCAAACTTGAATTCTTTATCTAATTCTTTTTTAATAACCCTCATTTCTTCTCTATTTTTTCTCAAGCACTATCATTTTGTTAATAAATTTTTTTTAACTCTTTTGCACTGTTGCTCCATCTCTTCTAGGAATTATAATTGAATTTTTGCCCAGGCTGTGTTTTTCTCTGAAGCTTTGATTATAGATATTTTGGAGTTGTTTTCTTCTGCATTTGCTTCTGAGACTCCCTGCCACAATAATAACTCTTTATGCTGGACTTCTTTTTTGTTGGTTTATTCATTTTTCCAGCTCACTTCCTGCCTTCAGACTGCCAGTCAGTTAGGACTGGATTCTGCATATTAAATATTGTCTGATTCCTGAATTTCATTGACAAGCTGGGGACCTGCAAGCTTTCAGTGTTTCCAGAGGAAAATGATTAAGAACAGAATCTAATTGCTGCCCCTCTGGTCAGAGCCCTGAAAATTCCTGACCTGAATTTGAGCCTAAATATCAATAGAGTGCTGCTGGACTCTCCCTCAAGGGCCTAGCTAGATATCCATGTGAGTTCAGAATGGCGGAATTGTAGGTTCCCTTTTGTTCTTAGGCAAGTCACTGCTTCTATTTGCCTCAATCTTCTTATCTGTAAAATGGAAATAATAATAGCACCTATATTCCAGGGTCTTTGTGAAGATCAAATGAAATAACAATTGTAAAGTGCCTAATGCAGTGCCTGGAATTAATAAGCGCTATACAAATATTAGAAATGTTATTTGTCTCAGTGGATATAGTGCTGAGCTTTGAGGCAGGAAATCCTATGTTAAATTCAATCTCAGATACTCATTAGTGACTTTGACCCAATCACTTAGCTTCTTTTTAACTTAATCTATCAGATTGCCAAATGGCCAACTATTTCAGCCAGCATCTTTACCAAGAACATTTCATGGACAGTATGGTCCATGGAGTCATGAAGAGTTGGTCATGACTGAATAACAATAAAATGTTGACTATTATTTTTATTATCATCATAATTATTATTCCTGTCCTGGTTAATCCTCAGCATAATAGACTAGATGCTGAAAATGAGAACCTCCCTTGGGTCTGAGTCACAGTGCTATTGCTGCTGCCACTGCCTGTGAACTTTTTCTTATCTCACTGTGTAGCACCTATTCCTAGGAAGGCTACTTCCCTTTATAGGTCTCTTTCTTAGCTCAGGCTTGATTTGTGACTGAAAACTAGGTAGTAGAGACTAAATAGAGTAGAGGCTTCCTGCTGTCACTAGTCCTGACTGTATGGTAAAGCCCAGTATGGGTCTGGGATTCCTCTTGCTCCAGTGCACAGCCTCTCTACTGGGTACTGGAATAGCCTAAGGGTATATTTCTGGTCTAACCCCATCTTCACAGAGTGAGCTGATGACTTCTCTGATTCCTTACCAGGGTTCCTCAAACTTTTTAAATAGGGGGCCAGTTCACTGTCCCTTAGACTGTTGGAGGGCTGGACTATAATAAAAACAAAAACTCTGTTTTGTGGGCCTTTAAATAAAGAAACTTCATAGTCCTGAGGGAGGGGGATAAACATCCTCAGCTGCTGCATCTGGCCCGTGGGCATAGTTTAAGGACTCCTGCATGCCAAGCTGGATTGGAGACAGGACTCATTTTGATTTCTTTTTTTTTTTGGAATTTTCTACCAAGATTTGGTCTGGTTTATCTTCTAAATCTTTTCAGAATTTTGTTGAGTGAAGCTTGGCAATATTGGTTTCTACCACCCCACCACCTTGGTTCTGTGCCCCTCTCACCAAAAATTTTATTTCCACAAAGAGGTCCTTATTGGTCTTTTGTAGTTTTCTTATTTTTTGTAGTCAGACACTAGAATATAGATGTCCTATCCATGGTATACAAAATGTATATGTGTGTATTTGATACAGCGCATGTATTTTAAAACTAAAGACTTCAAATGTAATAACCTTAGTCTAAGAATAGATGATTTAGACTAGAATCTTAGAGCTATAACTATCAATATTAATATTGATATTAACAAATCTATCAAAATAACAATATTATCGAAGTTTATTGTTCTTTTCACAGCAAAGAAGAACCCTATTTGTTACATGAAAATGTGACAAAAAAAGAAAGGACTCATTATTGCATGCATCTAACTCTTCCCTTGCTGCTATAATTGCTATATACAAGGCCTATATTCTTTGCTAATCTGATTCACTGCTTCTATACTTTCTAAATACTTTTACTTGGAAAGTTTTAGGTAGAAGAGTGAAAAGTGAAGTAAAGGAACTAAAGGTAAAGTAAGGGGAAAGATTCTGCATATGTTTATAGGGAATCAATCTCTTTTGCTTCAATCTCTTTCCAGGAGTACAAATCTAGGCTTATAATTGCCCTCTTCCTGGATACTTTGCAGCCTATAAGCCTATATCTGTTCTCTCCAGATATCTATCCCAATGGAAGTGTAGTATAGTAAGCATCTCTTAGATGTGTATATATATATATATATATATATATATATATATAGAGAGAGAGAGAGAGAGAGAGAGAGAGAGAGAGAGAGAGAGAGAGAGAGAGAGAGAGAGAGAGTATAATGGCTGTATAACGGCTCTGTTCCAGGATTTCACTATTGATCATCCTGTCCTGATGAGTAATGTCAAATATGCCTTAGCTGACAGTGATAAAAATGCTTCAGAAATCCAAGTGATATTGTGATATGTTTAGTATTCAGTTATGCATTGCCATATAAAGGCTATGCATTGCCAGAATCTTTAGACTTTGTTTTAGCTAGGTGATACCAAACATTTATATATTCAGCTCTAGAATGCATCTGTATAATAAGGATAACAACTGGAGTACTTTTCTCCCATAGTCATAGGGATCAAATGAGATGATAATGCTTTGGAAACCTTAAAGAGCTGCTTTATAATTATTAGTAATTAGTATTATCTAATCTAAATCTTCCCTCTCCCTATTCCATTTTTAAAATGAAGCTAGAAAGTCCAGGTGAAATGTCTTTCTGGGGTCACTGAGGTAGAAATTTTAACCCAGGTTTTCTGATTTCAAGCTCATTACCTTTTCCACCAAATGTTTATATTGTTTATATTGATTCAACAATCCATGTTCCAGTCTTCCAGAGGACATATGGTCTTTTTTTCTCCATTGAAAAAAAGTGGGTTTGGGAACAGCACACTGGACAGGTTTGTTTGTTTGTTTTTAGGCCATAACTGCCAAAAGAATGAAAAACTAGCAAACATCATCAACAACAACATCACAAATTGAAGATCAATATAACAAAATGGAAATCTAGTTCAACTGGCTATACAAGACCAAAACAAAAGAATACATATTTTAATTATTGTTCATATGTGGCTCAATAATTCCCTTCATTGGGAGAATTATATAGATTGAAGTAAATTTAATTTATTGCATTTTTTTCCTCAATATTAGTTTATAGTATAAAGGCCCAATTTTAAGTATACCAACAAAGAATAGAAAAGTGCTGCTGCTGTTTCTTGAAAGTGTAATACTTTCTATAAATTAGATGAAATTCCATTTGCTTGAGTGTTTTAGTGATTCTCTTTGTGTTCCTGTATTTCACAATTTTTTTAAAAATTGCTAACCTTTTAACATGTGAAGTTAAGCTAGTAATTCCCAATGTTTATTAACTATTATTCCACAAATATTTATTAAGTACCTACAGAGTGCAGAATGCTGCACAACTTACTGAGGGTGAAATAAAGTTCACATAAGAAAGTAGTGATGTCTTATCTGAACTTTGTCATAGATCCTCCCTCATGCATAACTCTTCCCACACTAGCACCAAGGCCAGAGCTACTGACCTTATTTACCTTTTAAGTAAAAAAGTTAGGAAAAGCAACCCATGTGCAGGGGAAGAAGGCTACAAAAAACATGCTGATCACATTGCCTACGGATTAAAGATTTGATTATTATAAGAATTTGAACATAAATTTACTCACCTCAGAAGTTCTGGGATTTCCAATTTGAGAAACAAATGGGGCACACATGGAAAAACAGTTAAGCTCTGGGTTTAAATACTTTTAACTACCAATAAACAAACAAAACAAACAGATAAATATTATTTCCCCAAGAGATTATAATTAAACATTTTATTATATAAGACCTAAATTAATTCTCCTATAATTATTACATAACAAAAAGTTTCAAACATTTGCTGATATTTTAGATTGTTTAAAAAATCAATGAGGCATTGTAGTATATAATAAAAAGATTCCAAGATTTGTAGTCCTAAGAAGTGTATTCAAAATCTAAGTGTCTCATGTATTAGTTGTGTGATTATTCAGGGAATTTCCTAGACTGCTTCTTCTCTAAAATGATTTCTTACATCTCTTTCCACTCTATAAAGTCAGTGAGTCATCTATAACAACTACTACAACCTAATATGATCAAACTAAAATTAATAAGAACAGAAATAGTGGGAAATACCGATATTCATTGCTAAAATTTCTTTAAGATAGAGTTCTTAGCTTTTCTTGTGTCATGGATCCTTCTAGCACTCTGGTGAAATCTATGAATTACTTCTTGGATTAATGTTTTTAAATGCATAGCATAAAATAATAGAGTTACAAAGGAAACCAATTATATTGAAATGTTTATCAAAATACAGAAAACCCCACAGCTTAGCGTTTGATGCCTTAAAATCAAGTCAATGACCTGTAACCCCTACTTTAGAGGTTTAGAATATCAGGAAATATTTTATTCCAAAAGCAGAAGACGAGACCATAAGTTGTCTTATCAATACAGAGAAAGCCACAACAAGATTGGTCTATTTAACAACTGTATCTTGAAATGTTGCTAAGGCTAATGAACTCTTTTTTAAAAAGTGCTAAACATGTTAAATAATTTAAGTGTTGGGGGGATTTTTTAATCTGTTAAATTGTGTATTATTAGTCTAAGTAACTTAAAATGAGGTTCAGAGAGGGTAAAATCTAATGTCTTTCTATTCTACTTCCTACCTCACACACATACACATACAAAATAAAAGTTTCTTGAGAACTGGGACTATTTTTTTTGTTTCTTGTATGGTTTTGGATATCTAGTACCTGATACATAATGGATGCTTAATAAATGTCAGTTGAACTAAATTTAATTGAAAATAGAAATCAAACAGAATCTTTTTGTTCTTTTTTACAAACTTTGTGTTCCATTTTTAAGTCATAAAAAAACAAAAAAAAATATATTGTGGTTCCATAGTCAACACCAGAAATAAGTTAGGATCTGGTTCCATGGTTGAAGTTTCTCTATGTTAGAATAACTGAGTTCAGAGACAAGTGGGTACCTCAGTGCCTCATATATGCATTCTTTGTAGAAAACAGTCACTTTGTGAGGTTTCTAATGCTAGACATTGTTAGAATAATTAAGGGGAAAGGATAGGTTAAAATAATACACTGAGGATTTTTTCAGTTGTTGATTATCTGAGCATCTACCCCTCTCCCCAATTCAAGAAAGAAACAAAGAAAACCTAAAGAGATTTTAGGATCCAAAAATCAAAGATAAGGTCACCACTTTGAGTCTTCAGGGATAGGGAAAGGGCAGAGAGGAAATGACATCTGGTAACTTCCTATTTTCACCAACTATCCTGACTAAAGTGGTACTAAATTCATTTGTTTGTACCTGCTAAAATTCTTCCAGTGATTGTCAGCTTCTCCAAATTCCACATTATTAAAAGGGGAAGTTAAGAATCATTACTTTCAGAGTAGCCCTCAGATTTCAGTGCAAAAGTTATGCTGTTGTTCCTGGAACTGGAAGTTTCTTATGATCTGTGGAGTCTTCATTGTCTTAGGTATCTGATATGGTATCCCAAGTTCATTTTATTTTATCCTAACATAGAAAGATGAATCATTTCAGTCTGGGAAAGGAATTCAAAAGAAGGATAGATGTCAAAGAGAATTCTCACCTCCTACTTGTTTTCTCACTTTCAAGCCCATGAAGTGAGATTGGGGTTCTTTGTCCTGCTTTATGAATAGAAAAATAACAATAACAAAATGAAAACTGGCACTTTTTCCCAGAGGCTCTGGAGCAATCATGTTAGAATTGGTTTTTAATGAAGAAAGCCTTCTACCTCAGCAGCCAAAAAAAAAAAAAAAAAAAAAAAAGGTTGTGGCTGTGGGCAAATCTGTGTCTGCACTTCAGTTTCTCACTTGGAAAAGGGGGATGGTAATATTTGCACTATCTTTCTCACAGGCTTCTTGTGAGGAAAGCCTTTTGTAACCCTTAAAGCTCTGTGTAAATGTGAATTATAATTTTATCCTCACTCAGGTCAATGAAGGTTCAGAATGAGTCTTTTCAGTCTCCCAGTTGCTTACTAACTGAAGTATTTCAGTTTAATGAATAATACAAAGTAGTAATTTACCATAGATGGCTTGCACTTTCATGCATAAATGACTTGTCTAAATTGCCCCCTATAAATACATGGAAATTTGCTAAGAAATTTTATAGTACTAATAATTAACCTGCGTATAGACCAATGACAGAAGTGATTCTGATTTGCCAAGATAAAGAATATGTTTCTAAGCAGGGTTGAGTTATTCATTTTGATCAATAATGTTAGGTTTTGTTTTTACATTTTAGAGTTCGGTCATATTTTATGTGAGTAAATGCATTAATCAGGCAAACTGAATACTGTTTGTTGTTCCTATTGTAAACTTAATAGCATCTATTTCAATTTTCAGAGAAAAGTATACCTATGTAAGTAGTGTGAAGATAAAATAGATTTGAATCTATTTTATATTTGCACATTTATTTTAGTTCTTTAAAAATTGACATTATAACAAGTGTTATTTGGTAACAAAACAATTTTTTAAAATCCAGACAAAAATTTAAGTCTTATTATTTCTTATTACAAATTTCCTTGGACTACATTGAATTAACAATTTTATAGTGCACCTACAAACGTTGGCATACAGTGTAGACATATGTTACTATATTATTTTTAGAGTCAATTAGAGATAATAATTTTCATTTCAGAAAGGGTAAGACAAAAAGGAGAAGGAAAATACCTTTGCTTCCAAGTGAGTATCTTATCTTATATATCCCTACTTTTGCCTAACAAATCCTATCCTCTATTTGGGACTGTCCCTCTGTCCTCACACTATTTTCAAGTTCAGTTACTTCTGTCAACAAATTATTTTTTTATACATGTACCCCTCCCCTTATATGGTTATTTGCTTTTGTATAAATTATATATGTGTGTGTGCTTAAGTCCTACTGTACAGATAATTAGGTACATTATAAAACTGACATAAAATCAGTATTTTAAAATGATTGAGATATAGATGAAATAATATTTGCTACTGGAGTCTAGGGAGCCACTGTAGTTTACTAGTGAGAAGAAGACAGGGTTAGATTTGTACTTTAGGAAAACCGTGCTGGCAGCTGTGTAATTGGGCAGATTGAAGTGGGAAGAGATTTAAGGATGGAGAAAAATTAGAAGTCAATGATAGGATAAACTTATGGCAGTGACTGTGTGAGTAGAAATAAGGGAACTATATGTAAAAGATATTGTGGAAGGAAAAATGCAACTCTTGGTAATTTATGGATTTATCAGATGACTCAAGAATGACACCAAGCTTGAAAATCTGAGTGACAGGAAAGATAGTAGTGCCCTCTAAAGAAATAGAGAAGTTGAAAAGAGGTGGATTTTGATGGGCAATGATTTCTATTTTAGATATGAATCTAAAGGACTATAGGACTCAGTTTTTTAAAATGTGGTTTGTGAACCTATATGAGGTTTCATAACTGAATGTGACGGTCATGAAATGATGATTTATTAACAGTAAGTGTTTGATTTGTGTAAATATTTTACGTACCTATATATCCAGGGTCACATAAAAATTTCTTGGGCAAAAAGAGGTTGCAAGTGGAAAAAGTTTAAGAAGCCTAGCTATATTCATATAGCTTAAAATGTCCAATAAGCATATATAATGTGTGTGTATATATATACATACAAATGTATATATATACACACACATATATGTATGTATGTATGTATGTGTCCAATAGTTCATGATGTGGAATTCAAACTCAGAAAGAGATTCAAACCGAATATATAGACCTGACAACCATTTGAATAGAGATGATAATTAAAGTCATCAGGTGAGGGACTCAGGACAAAACTTTGAAGCACTCTTAAAGAATATGATTTCTATGTTATTTTTCAGTATCAGGCTCTTTGTGACTCATTTGGGGTTTTCTTAGCAAAGATAATGGAATGGTTTGCCATTTCCTTCTCCACCTCAATTTATAGATGAGGAAACTGAAGCAGACAGGGTTTAAATGACTTGCTCAGGACCATATAGCTAATAAGTGTTTGAAAGCAGATTTGAAATCAGGAAGATTCATCTTCCTGACTTCAGACCCAGCACTCTGTCCACTGTGCCACCTACATGCCCTATACAGTGTAAAATATTTTCTCACTGGCTATAGTCCTAGGACAATGAATGTGCAGCTGTTGGTAGAGCCTATCCATAGGGCAAAGGTTGCAACAATAGGAAAATAGATTAAGTGAAGAGGTGGAAAATTCCCTGATCATTTTTTTAGGACAGCTGTATCTGGTTCTGTTATATTTTTTCTGCCCTGAGGGTAATATGCCCAATGCAACTTTGGAAAGCAAGCTAGGGGAAGTGGTTGGGGATGGAAGGAAGATATAGAAGTGAATAATGGTATTATAGTTGTGCTGTAGACACAAACCATAACTAGCGATGAGAGGTGGTGGAGTGTAGACTGCTACTCATCTACCCACTGTGATTGATTAATCATGCATTCCACTTTAGAGATAACTACTGGCCATCCAAAGCTCCCCACTGTGCCATCTTCACTTCCTATTTTCTTTTGGTATTCTGAACATACTTATTTCTTACTTTCCCTCAATAAAAATTCTAATTTTTTTCCTAATAGGATCTTAGTAAAGAGAATGGCAATCAACTCTAGAAATCCTATTATCTACTTAAAGTAATTCACCCTAATGCTTTGGAAGTAGAGGGAGTAGTTGCATTTTAAAAGAAAAGCTTATTAACCCTAATTAACCTTTAATTGGTGAAGTATGTCAAGGGATTTTTTTAAGCAAAAAGTCCCATGAGTCACCCTTGTATATTATGTTTACCATCTGCCCCCTTAGTAGAGATCAGCATCTTCATTTGCTCCTTCTTTAGGGAATCAGCAACTTGACCTTTCACCTCTAAGAGGTTGCTAACCCCAAGTCAAGTTCTTTTTGGAACTGAAAGGACTCTTATTTTGCTTCTAATCTCTTGACTCTATGACAGCTAATAGAAGAAAGGAGAAAAAAGAATCATTAAGGCTATCGAATTAAAAGTTTCTTGATTATTTATTTGATTGAACCATTGGTTCGGTAACACACACAAAAAAAGGCTTCTTAACTGATAAAGGTATGGGTAGAGGGAAGAAGAGAATATCTCATTAATTGAGAGGATTTGAAACTAGTTCATTAGATCAAGAAAGTCAATTCAATTTTATCATATGTTATCAAAGAATTTACTTAGAAACATAGACTTGCATAGAATAAATTATCTGTGAAACATTCCTAATATATTCAATATAAAAGTCATATATAATCACTTAGAAGGATGAGGAGCTTACAACTCTAAGAAACAGCCTTTTGGACAGTTTTAATGATTAGGAAAGCCCATAGGTTCATATATTTAGAGCTGGAAGTGGCCTCAAGGTCCATTCTCTTTATTTTTTAGGTGAGGAAACAGATCCAGAGAAAGGAAGTGATTTCAGGACAAGCAGATAGTTCTATTGAGCTGAAATCTAATACCTGCTAAAAAGAATAGGGCTAATCCTTCTCTATAGAACAATTCTTCAATTGCTTGAAGACTGCTGTCCTAAGTCTTTTCTCCAGCCTAAATATCCTCAATATTTTCCATTTATCCTCTGGTTAATTGAAAATTTGCTAATATTACCTCTTTAACTTCAGTGGCTTCCTATTACTTTAGGACCAAATATAAAATCTGGTCATTTAAAAATACTCATAACCTAACCCAATCCTACCTTTCTAGACATTATAAATGGCTTCCCTCTGTGATACTGTACAGTCTTTCCAAACTGGTTTTTTTTTTTTTATTAGAAATCTATTTTTTTCTCCTTTCTTCCTCTCACTCCAGTTTGGGGAGGGTGGAATAGGAAAACAAATTCCTTATAACAAATATGCATAATCAAGCAAAACAAATTTCTTCACTGACCATTTTTTGTTTCTTTTTGTTTTTTATGTCTTATTCTCTACTTTGAATCCATCTCTCTGTCAGGAAGCATACAACATGCTTCCTTATGGATGGTCATTCTATTGATCAGTTTTTATAGCTTTCATGGTCATTTGTTTGGACACTTGTTATCAGATAACTTGAACTCTTGGCTTTATTTCATTTGATTTCTCATCAGTTTACACAACTTCCATATTTTTCTTTTTTTCATAATGTTGATGTTATAACATGAATTGTTCTAGTTCTCCTTACTTCATTCTTTAGTTCATATATCTTTCTATGTCTCTTTCATGTCATCTGTCTCCTCATTTCTCATTTGTTTAGCCATTCCCCAACTGAGAGACATTTCCTTAGTTTCACTTTTTGTTACCACAAAAGAAGGTACTATATAAATATTTTTGTATATAAAGTATCTTTTCTTTCTTTGCTCTCTTTTGCATATAGATCTAATAGTGGTGTACCTTTTTGTGTATAATTCCAAATTGCTTTCCGGAATAGTTGTACCCATTCACAAATACTATTGGATTGTGAACTCCTTGGGGTCAAGAACTGACTTGTCTCAGTCTCAGCATAGTAACTGGCGAATAATTATTGCTTAATAAATGTTTATTGATTAATTGCACTCTAATGACTGTTACAACATGCCTATTTTCCCACAGATCAAACACTTATCATTTTCTTTCTTTTTTGTCATCTTTGTCAAAGTGGAACCTCAAAGATGCCTTAATTTGCATTTCTTTAATATTAGGATTAGCCTTTTTGCTGTTCCTCATTCTTTGCACTCCATCTCTCATCTTCATTCTCCATGCCAGGAATGTACTCTCTCTTCATCTCTGCCTTTTGGAACAACTGCTCAGTTAATCAGCAAGGTTTTTGAAGCCCCTATTATATACCAGGAACAGTATTAGGTGCTGGGTGTACAAAAAAAAAAAAGATTTTTAAAATGAAAGAAACAGTATCTACTCTTAAGGAGATCGTGGTCAAACACAGGAGAAAATTGTACAGAAGAAGAAGAAAATAGGGCTCAGAATAAAGCCCAATTGGATAGCTACTTTTAGCAGGAATGATCTGAATGAAGATCCAGCAAATGAGACTAAAAAAAATGGTCAAACAGGTATAAACAGGAGCAGAACCATGACAGGCTAATGTCACAAAAGCCTAAAGAAAAGAAACTTTCAAAGAGAAAAGGGTGATCAGTAATGTCACATGCTACAAAGAGATCCTCATTAGGTAGAGGGGAAAAGATCATTGACAACTTTACAGAGAACAGTTTCAGTTGAATGACAAGGTATGAATTCAGATGACAGGGAGCTAAGAGTAAGAGTAAACAAAGTAGGGACATCTGTTACAGAAAGCTTTCTCATTGGAAGAAGAGATATGGGACATAAGTGTGGAGAGAGTTTTTTTTTTTTTTTTTTTTTTGAGGATAAGGCAGATATGACCATGTTTTTAGGCAAAAGGAAAGCAAGCAGCCTGTAGACAGGAAGAGATTCTAGCTAAGTAAGATAATGTGAATGATTGAAGTGGGGGACTGTTGAGGAAGACAAGATAGGATGAGATTAAGGACCACATAGAAAGGTTTGTCTTAGAGTTATTTCTTTGGAGTTATAAGATATAAAAGAAAGCTAAATAACAACAGATTGTGATCAGATAAGGGAATTGCAGAGTTCATGAAAATGAATGTGGGATACCTGTAAGTGATGACAAACTCAAGAGTAATATCTTCCTGGTGTATAGCTATGCCTTCCTTCAAGTTTTGTCAAGCCTAAAGATTTTCCTAGGTCTTTTAGTTATTGTTGCCTTTCCTCAAAAGATTACTTTATTGTTTGCTTTCCTGGTTGCCTTAATTGCCTTTTCTTTTTTTTATAATAGCTTTTTATTTTTCCAAATACATGAAAAGCAAGAGAATTGTATAAATGTGTTTATACATATAGGATTTAACATATATTTTAACATGTTTAACATATATTGGATTGCTTGCCATCTAGGGGAGAGGGTAAGGGCAAAGTGGAGAAAATCTGAAACACAAGGCTATGCAAGGTCAATGTTGTCAAATTATTTGTGCATATGTTTTGAAAATAAAAAGCTTTAAAAATTAAAAAAAATACATGCAAAGAAAGTTTTCAACATTCACCATTGCAAAATTTTGTCATTCCAAATTTTTCTCCCTCTTTTCCCCTCTTCCCTCTTCCCTAGACAGCAAGCAATCCAAAATAGATTAAACATGTGCAGTTCTTCTAAATATATTTCCACATTTGTCATGTTGTGCAAGGAAAATCAGATCAAAAGTGAAAAAATAAATCACAAGAAAGAAAAAAACAAACAAGCAAGCAAACAAACAATAACAACAAAGTTGAAAATACTATGCTTTGATCCACATTCAGTCTCCATAGTTCTCTCTCTGGATGCAGATGGCTCTTTCCATCACAAGTCTATTGGAATTACCTTGAATCACCTTATTGTTGAAAAGAGCCAAGTATATCACAGATGATCATTACATAATCTTGTTGTGTACAATGTTCTCTTAGTTCTACTCACTTCACTTAGCATCAGTTCATGTAAGACTTTCCAGGAAACCAGCCTGTTCATCATTTTTTATAGAACAATGATATTCCATTACATTTATATACCATAACTTATTCAGCTATTCCCCAACTGATAGGCATCCATTCAATTTCTAGTTCCTTGCCACTACAAAAAGGACTGCTGCTACACACATTTTTTGGACATATGGGTCCTTTTCCCATTTCTATGATCTCTTTGGGATACAGACCCATTCTGGATCAAAAGATATGCACACTTTTATAGCTCTTTGGGCACAGTTCCATATTGGTCTCCAGAATGGTTGGATCAGTTCACAACTCTACCAACAATGTATTAGTATCCCACTTTTCCCATATTCCCTCCAACATTTATCATTATCTTTTCCTGTCATCTTAGCCAATCTAAGAGGTATGAAGAGTTGTCTTAATCTGCATTTCTTTAATCAATAGTGATTTAGAGCATTTTTTCATATGACTAGAAATAGCTTTAATTTCTTCATCTGAAAATTGTGTGTTCATATCCATTTATCAATTGGGGAATGGCTTATATTCTTACAAATGAGAATCAATTCTCTATATATTTTAGAAATGAGACTTTTATCAAAAACATGATGTAAAACAGTTTTCCCAGTTTTCTGTTTCCCTTCTAATCTTGGCTGCATTGATTTTGTTTGTACAAAACCTTTTTAATTTAATATAATCAAAATTATCCATATTGCATTTTACAATGTTGGCTAGTTCTTCTTTGTCCATAAATTCTTCCCTTCTTCACAGGTTTGAGAGGTAGACTATTCCTTGTTCTCCTAATTTGCTTATGGTATCACCCTTTATGTCTAAATCATGAACTAACTCATTTTGATCTTATCTTGGTATAGAGTGTTAGATGTTGGTCAATGCCATTTCTGTCATACTATTTTCCATTTTTCCCCGCAATTTTTTTCAAATAGTGAGTTCTTATACCAGAAGCTGGGTGTCTTTAGGTTTATTAAACACTTTCTATAGTTATTGACTATTGTATCTTATGTACTCAACTATTCCATTGATCTACTACTCTATTTCCTAGCCAATAACAAATGATTTTGATGACTGCTGCTTTATAATATAATTTTAGGTTTGATACTGCTAGGTCACCATCCTTTGCTTTTTTTTTTCATTAAATTCCTTGAAATTCTTGACTGTTTATTATCCTCAACTGCCTTTCCTTTCCAGTTCTGTGGCCCTATTCTCTCATTGGTGAGTTCTTTCCAGAACCTTCACATTGAGGTTCAGATAAATCATTTTGTATTCTCAGAAGTTTGCTACCATGCCCACCATTCTTTACCTCTTCTTTTCAATTTCTTTTTGCATGTTGACTTCTCCATTAAACTCCCTAAAGACAAAAGATTCTTACTTTTTGCTTGTGTTTCTATTTCCAGTCTGGTACATTTGTTGTTGTTATTCAGTACTTTCAGTAGTGTCTGATTCTTCATGACCCCCTTTTGGGTTTTTTTTTTGTTTGTTTGTTTGTTTTTTGGTAAAGATACTGGATTGCTTTGTCATTTCTTTCTCCAATGGATTAAAAAAACAAAGAAAAATTAAGTGATTTGCCCAGGATCACACAGTAGGAAGTGTCTGAGGATGGATATGAACTCAGGTCTTCTAGACTCCAGGCCTGATGCTCTCTCTGACACATAAGAAGTGCTTAATAAATCCCTGTTTATTTGACTTGACTTAAATGTTGAGAAACTTTTTGGCAAGGCTTGGACTGACAGTGTGACCACAACTGTGATAGCAACCCCACATCAGCAGTTGCCTCCTGAAATGCAAGCTTTCAAAGGAAACTCCAAGAAGTGAAAGCTAAAGGGGGAAGTGACAAAATTAATGGCTGTGTTTCTATTTAGGGAGCTTGCTCATTTGGCTATAATGCTGACTAACAGGAAGAAACTGGGTCCTTTTGCATTCTTCTTTTATTTCACATGGGCATAGCCAAAATCATTTCTAAGTATATCCCTTTACTCTATTAAAGAATGGATTTGTAAGACTGAATTATTTCTATAAACACCTGTGATTGTCCTTTGCATTTCCTTGTGTCCCTTTGCTTTCAGCGAGAGATTGAGGGAGAACCCTGTGAGCCATATAGGAGAAAGTGACTTTTCCTAATGTAGAATACTAACCCTCAAATCCATTGTTAGAAAAGTCTTTCTGTCTGTCCATTTGTCTGTCTGTCTCTCTATCTATCTCTCTCTCTCCCCCCTTCTCTCTCCCCCTTCATAATCAGTATAATCAGCAGCCATCCATTTATATATTTCATAATTACACTTCCAAGAGCAAAATTCCTCTGAAATTAAATCTGCCCCCTTAGATCACAAGCTATTTTGACTCCTATGAAAGTAGTTTCATATCTATTTTCTTATTTATGAGAATGTTATGAGCCCATTAGATTGTAAACTTTTATCTTTGAATTCCTATTGCCTAGAACAATATCTGATGCATTGTACAGTAGATGCTTAATAAATGTTTGCTGATTGTGTTTGGGATCCAATCTATAGCCAGGTCACATTCTGTATATTCTCTAGCGTATTACCCAAAATAGTTCCTGGACCTATGATTTCATTGGTATAGGAACTTTCAGGTAAGGGAACTCTTTCTCCTGAGGTAGTTTGGCATCTTCTCTGTGACACTTAACAGTGAGGGACTAAGTGGTTTGCTCAATGTCAGCACCAGAATGTAACCGAGACAGTACTTGAGCTCAGATTTTCCATTTTCAAGGCTCTCTTTCCACCCAATACTACATGCTGCTTTGCAGTATTGTTAATATCACTTCTAAAATGTAAAAACATGTCTTAAATCTAGCATTTCAGATGCGGTTGGACCAAAGCAGGCAATGGGGCTATCACCTCCTTCATTCCCAATCCCACACTTCTCTCCCTTCCTCATGAGATTCCTACTAACACTTTTAGTTTCCCTACCACAGTGCTGGCTGACTCACACTGAGCTTTCAGCTCACTAAAAGCTCTCTTTTTTTTTTCCTGCATACTTTGCTTTCTAGCCATGTCTCCCCCATCCTGTGCTAATGCAGTTGATTTTTTTAACCCAAGTGCAGAAGCTTACACTTCATTTCTCTTGCTGCTCATCTTGTTAACTTTAAGCCCACTCTTCCACTCTTTCAAGGGCTTTTGGGATCCAATACATTAGCCATCCCTTGCAGCTTTGTTAATCCCAGTTTTGAGATAAGTGTAGCATCTATACTCCCCTTCAAGGTCACAAATTTTGAAAAGAATAAAATGCTGCAGAAGTCCAAGACAGCCCTTCCTCCAGGCTGATGTCCCTTCTTTGGTACCAATCAATCAATAAACATTTATTAAGTGTTTACTGTGTGTACTACAGTACACAGTAGTATTGGTCAGTGTCAGGTCCAGAATAACAGTACTCCTTGTAGCTTCCTCCACATTCTGGAAAGTACAATAATCATTAGGGCAAGTCAAGGATGTTCTATATACTAATTCACATTCTGCTTTATATTCATATTAGAAGCCCTTTTCTCTGAGGAGTTCTCATTTCAGTAAAGGTTATTTGAGGCTCAAAAGATGGCTATGTTTTTGATTGCTTAAAAAAAAAACTCACTTAAATGTAAGGATGAATTTCTTGGAGCTGAATCCAATCATTTAATTGCTAATCAGTTTTAAGAACTGAGTAAGGGTGGATGCTATGCACCAAGACTGGATGCTGCATTCATTATCAGCTGCCAGTTTCATCTAACATGCTGTGCCACTGCAAAGCTGGATGTATTATTGCTGCAGTTTTGGCAGAATATCAGACAAGTAAATAAATACATATCATGGCAACACTATATCCTAAGGTAAAATTTATTGTCTGACATTATAGAGTGAAAAGAACATAATGTTGTGAGATCCAATAAAATATATACTATCAAAGTTAATTTAT
The DNA here is from genome assembly GCF_016432865.1 of Antechinus flavipes. Classification (NCBI taxonomy): domain Eukaryota; kingdom Metazoa; phylum Chordata; class Mammalia; order Dasyuromorphia; family Dasyuridae; genus Antechinus; species Antechinus flavipes. The sequence continues at coordinate 511,124,695 of NC_067398.1, forward strand.
TAAGTAATTACTACTTGTTTGTATACATTTTTAACATTTATCAGTCTGGATTCAGAATTGTTCAAAATTCAATCACCTGATTGTAACCTTCACTTATTGAGAGATATTGGGTATAAAGAATAGGATACTGGACTTGAAATCAAGAAGACCAAAATTTAAATCCCATTTTCTTACTTAATACTTAATAATTTGCTTGTTATTTAGCAATGATAAATAATAGTAGTTAGGATATATATAGTTCATTAAAATTTGCAGAGAGATTTGCAAATACCACCTCATTTTATGCTCAAAACAAGCCTGAGAGGTAGGTGCTATTATTATCATCAATTTATAGGTTAGGAAATTGAGGCATTCAGCAGATAAATGACTTGTTTAGGGTCACATAGTGAACACATTATGAGACTGGATTTTAATTGAAGTATTATGATTCCACATCTACACTCTATCCATAAGCCTTCTTCTATAAGCCTTAATTAATGTTTCTTAGTTGGGATAATAATACCAGTAGTATCTACCTCACAAGGTTTTTGTGAGAATCACATCACATTACATGTACTTCTGAAACCTCATAAGTCTGACTGAAATCTATTTGTTGTTATTATTACTAGTTAAATCATTTAACTATATTCTGATCTTTACTTAAATCTTATCTGGGATCTGATTTTTGTTAGAAGAGAATTTTAATCCCAAACAAAATGAACAGTTGGTATCACTTTTGTTAATTGTTCTGTTTCTTTTTGTGCATATATACCAACAAGTTTGTCTTTAATATTATTCTATCCACACCTAGCCCAGGGTCACACAACTAGTAAGTTTCTGAGGCTAGATTTGAACTCAGTAAGATGAGTTTTCCTGACTTCAGACCTAGTATTCTATACACTGTGGTTATCTAGCTGCCCTGATGGCCCTTTATAGTATATGTCTAAATAGAGCCCAAAGGTATATACTCTCTGAATATTGCTATGTCACTGACAATGTTGTGAACAGAAACTCTGGGGAATGATAATTTTGAAGCAGGAGACAGAACAAATTAGGGGCACTGACCGATTCAAATAGAATTGGTCTTGAGGCATCTTCTTATGCTCAACCCTGTTCAAACTATATTAGAGTACTGTGTCCTGTTCAGGGCACCTAGACTAAAGGAACACCAATATTTAGAGAGACTCAGAAAAAAGTTCTCAAAAAATTAAAAGATTTGAAAATTAGGCAAAGAAAAGTGTTTAAACAATATAAGAAGGATACAGAGATTGATTTATGTTAATTATCATCATTTCCATTAAGAACTGGAAAAGAATAGAGCTAAGAATAAGAGCCTGAATATTTAGGTAATCCATAAATGATTATTTTTATAGACATTTTTTTAGATGGGGGGGACTACATTTGGAGTTATTTCTTCATCTGAACATCTATAAAAACAGAATGGATTATAATGTATTTGGGGGTCGTGTTTTAGGGTATAATTTGGCTTGAAGAAGAGAAATTAATGTATTGGTTTATAAAAGTTCCCTTTCAAATTCATGATCCGCTAATCTTTAGTTTATTTGAGTAAAGAAGATGTCATTTCATTATTTTTCATTAAAAATATTCATTTTTACAACTTAAAAGATCAGCAGAAAAATCTCCCAAAATTAAAACTTTTACACAAAATGACCTCCATTTGAATCCAGTTTTATAATTTAAAATGACTTTAAATTAGTTCAAGGAACAACCAAAAAAAAAAAAAAAAGGTAATCCAACATCATTGTCACTTTAATGCTCTAAATATTGCTAAGATGCATCATTCTTCTAAGATTCACTTTTTGTGTCATCATGTTATTAACTTTGATAGACAGCTATGAGGCAGTAGTTACCTGCTCTGACAAGTTCACTATGTTTTTTGAATGTATGCATTCTTTCACCACCCTGTGAGGCTCCTTGTTTCGTCCATTGAATTGGAGACACACCTAGTCTCATCCACAGGGCTTTAAATGAAACTAGATTCCAACTGAATGTTCCAATGAAAAAGTAATGATTTGAATTGTAGCTTAAAATGGAAAGGTTATTGCTTAGGTACCCTAAGAAATTACTGCCTCTTATATATATTTTTTTTCAATAGTCATACCAAGACCGGAAATATATACATACATAAAAAACATTTATTTAATTTGTTCAGCTATCTAGTCATATAGGTACTGTTTGTAGCATTAAGTTAAAAGCTAATTTGATAAATGTTTCTAAGGAAAGAGATTAGCTTTTTGGCAAACCACCCACATTTGGAGTACTTCCCCCTCCCCAAAACCAACACAAATTAAGATTATGGGTTTTAGCAAATTCAGAACAGCATGTTCTGGATAAACTTAATTTGAATGCGCCTGTGCTAAATAGGTTCACATGGGTTACTTAATGGATAGATAAGTTGTTTATCAGAGCATTCACTGTCACCATTTGTGAGTTATTATCAGCAATGGCAATGCTTAGCTAAGCAATGAGAGGTGGGTGTGGGGAAACTATATGGAGGCTGCCTGTGTTTTGGCTAAAGAAAGCTGTATCTAATGTCTGAAGAGAATTAGAAAAAGGATTCGATTAAGTTCAGTTTCTATCACTGATAAATTCTAGCTGTGTGACTCTCTATAAAAGTTCTAGCCTCTCAATATCCCTGAGCAACTAAGATTATTTATGTTGCAGAGAAAATTGTTGTTCTACTTTAATAGAGGGAGTTTGTTTGCTATTTACAGACACATTTATATTTACATACGTCTGTATATATAGATGTTATGTACATATATCCATATTACATTTATAGAATAGGTGCAGAGAAGGGAAAATAAGGGTTATATATATGAGTGTATGTACATATATACATACATATATTTATGTATATGAATATGGCACATATAGAGGTTATGCTTTTGTTTAATCTATTCAAAAAGTTAATTTGGTTAAGGTTTTTATTCTTGATAAGAACTCTTAGAAAGTATGTTTTGATTTCTAAATTACTTTATTTCACCTAGGTAACCAACCACAGGGGAAAAAAAAAATTATAGTAATGTTTCCCAATAAAGTCATAATCCCTTCAATAAAGAATAAGCTTTAGGAATATAAAGCTAAAAAAAAAAAATAACTGTGCCTTAATCTATTGTTTCTTTGATACTCTAGATATTATCAATGACCTGTAGTTTACCCACTGCATACACCTTTTAGGGCCTCTTTGACTTCAAAATCATGTCTAAAAAATTAAATGTGGTTTAAATGCTAACCACACTCCTTAATCATAGTTAAAGAGATGGTTCAGTGAATGTCATGTCATTTTCATCATAAAAAGATGTTTAACAGTTACAAATAGCTCTATTATAGGTGTTCAAAAAAAAAAAAAAAAAAAAAAAACTAAGACCGTAGGAAGAAATGATCTGACAGGAAACTTATAACAATAAATTTAGTGAACCTACTCTTAAGGAGTCTTTTGGTAGGTACGTAAGCAGTACTAGATCATTTTTATTATTCTGGTGGAATATTGGCCTGTGCCTGTAGAAGATAGAGAAGTATATCTGGAGTAGAGAAAATTTGAATTCAAATTCTACCTCTGACATTAGTTATGTGACTGTAGGTCTCATTTGCCCATTCCATCATGGAAACACTTCACATGTTTAGTGTAGACATCCCCCTAACTCATGAATGGGTTTGAAGCCTATTCATTACCCTCAACCTGGGGTTTAGCCCATCTGCTATGATGGTTTTACTGGATTATTGCCACTTTGCATATTATAACTTTTTAGAGCCACAGGTGATAGTTGAGACCAAAGGTATTGAATGAGTTGCCCTGAAAAGAGCTCAGTAAATCCTCACACCAGAGGTTCTAGTCATCCCTGAACATCTTATATGTGTGCCATGAAGGCAGCTATAACACTTACAACTTGGTCTGATGTGAAAATAGATAAGATTATCCATTGTGCTTCTGGGCCATTGCTAGTCATTCTGACTTTTGTCTTGCCATTTGGACTTTCTCTGGAAGAGTCAGGCTGATGACTTTGTGCAACTCTGCCTCCCTTAAATCCAATTTACTTGCAAATCAAGCCATCACCCCATGATGTCACTGGTGATCTTCGAAAATACATGAAAAGCAACTAAAACTGTAGATATGTCATTCAATGTCTCAATCATGGGTTCATCATCTGTTAAATGTGGATAATAATATCCTTAGAACTACTTCACAGGATTGTTGCTTAAATGAAATAGTTCATGTAAAGCACTTCTCAAACTTTAAAGTTCTATGTAAAGGTAAATTATTATTTCTTAATAAATGAGTTATTACTTAATGCATTAATTTATTATTTATTAAATTATGATTTATTAATGTTATTACTAATCCTTCCAAAAATATCTATCACATAATTCATCCATATCTGTTTATCTTGTGCAAAACTTTTGAATCATGTCTTATGAATAAGTGATTATGAGTACAACTTCCCCATTTTATAGGCAAGAAGGCAACAAGCATTTAAACATTTCCTATGTTCTAGGCACTGTTCTCAGGTTAGAAAACTGAGTAATAGAGACGGTAAAGTGATTTGTAAGGTCATACAATTAGTAATTGGCAGAACCTGGACTTTCCTGGTCTTCTGACTTAAGGTTCAGTGTCATTCCATTAGTGATTTAATGAGGAGATGAAGTATAGCATAGATAATCTCTAATGATTCTTATCCCAACTCACAGTCACACAAATGACTGAGGCTACAGGGTACCCTTGAGTATCTTTTTCTACTTTTCTATTGCCTTCATCTTTAGCCCTTATTTCAATGTGTTCTCTCAAATCTTAATGGCCAGTAATTAAGCCCCAGTTTCATTGAACCAATTAGCTTTTACAAAAGAAATATGTATCATAAAGATGTAACAATAACTAGAACAAAGTATTATATAGGCATCAATTAATTAGATGCTTAGGTTCACTAGGTTTCTAAGAAAAAAATGTCAACATAGGGAAAGTCTGTTCATTGACAGTTATTAATGAGTATCAATCAACTTTAGACAGGGCTTACTGATAGAAGAGGTTATTATTTTCAGTATACAAACATAATAGAAACTCATGTGATAAAGTCATAAATTAACATAAAAGCATGCTTCGATTGATACCAAAAATTATAATTTTATTTTGAAATTAAAATGTTCATCCTATCTGTTATCTTTGCCTTGTGGATAAAAATAATTTTCTTTCAAATAGAATTCTTGAATTCTGCTCTTTCTAGTGTTAAATTCTCATTACTACCTATCATAAAATCAAAGAACTGAAAACAAAGCTTTAGAGAGCATGAGCATCATCCTAACATATTATCAGACACTGAGCATCATCCTAATATATACTTACCATACACTTACAAATATTATCTCATTGATCCTCACAACAACCCCAGGAGATAAGTGCTTTTAATATCCTCATTTTACAGATGTGGAAATGGAAGCAAATCAGAGGTTAAATGATTTCCCCATGATCATACACTAGTAAGTACCAGATTTGAACTCAGGTCTTTCTCACTCTAGGTCTGGAGCTCTATCCATTGCAACATTTAGCACCCTCAGCATAAAGTCTGGCTATCTGTCATTAGGAAGGACTGAACCCAAATCAAAAGGATGAAAGGAAAGAAGGTAGGAAGAAAGGAAGAAAGGAAGGAAGACAGTGTTTTTTTTTTCTTTTAAAAATAATACACAAAATACTTCACTTATTGTTATTATAATTGTTGGCAGCATCAAGCAGAAATATCAAAATTTGTGTGTCAGTTATTCCTCAGCCTCTCCTCAATGTTATACAATAACAACCAGGACTAGATGATTTTGAAAGTCCTATATGATTTTAAATTCTATAATTCCTATTCCCCTGCTGTGAAGGAGCTTCAATCTTACTCTGATCAATAAGTATTTAAATAGTACTCCAATGGGTTTGTGATTTTATCATTGTGGGTACTCACAACCTGTCCATGTCTGTCAAACCTATGTGATCCTCATCCATTTCATTCCATAAGGCCCCCACATGAAGGTCCTATCTAATATCCTGAGGGTTTTCCTCATATTCTCTTAATATTTCTGACTTTTCTTTTCTTATTAGTATACCTATTTTTCCCACATAACTTCTCATTTGTAATGTGTTGCACTTGCTTACACTAACTATAATCCTCTTTATAGCCTTTTAGGTATCCCTTCATTTCATTTCTAAAGGACTATAATATTTCATTACTTGAAGCCATGAAGACTACTCATGTCAAAATAATGAGTTTTTTTTTTTTTTAAGGAACTTGAGGTCATTAAGCAAAACTATGTCATTTCCCAAGCTAATACAACCTATTTTTCCCTCCCACTTCTGTGATAGATTAAAAAAATAGAAGTCATGAGATAAAAATTATCTTGATAGATCATTGGAAAAAAACCTAAAAATGTGGAATGATTTGGAATGATAGAAGCAACCATGCAGAAAACATTATTTCTTACCCTTCAAGAGGTCATTGGTTAGAAATATTTCCCTCCTTTGTTTTATTCTTCACTTATCAGGAGAACTCCTCTGACTAGTTGTAAATGTCAAAGGACTATGCCTCTAAAGTTAAAATTAAGAAGCCACCACCTCCAACTTTTGAAGGAAATAACAGATTTATCCATTTCTAGCCTAGTGTTCTTAACAATAGAGAAGGGAAAGAAACATTATATCCTCTCCCTCATGTTTTGCATACTGGAGCCCTGAAATGATCAACTGTACCCTTTCCTGGGGATTTGAGAAAGTCAGTTTGGGACAGGAAGATTCAGCCACATAAACCCTTAGTCCTCTTGGTGTAAAAATGGAATCTCCACACCTCTGGTGGAATGGAGAGTTGTAAAGTGGGCAAGATTTAGACAGTAGTCTCTGGCTATCCATTCTATGTATGTAATTAGTGGGAAATAACTTTCTGTTCTTCCTGCACATATCAGAAAAAAAGGGATAATTTTTTAAAACAATACTGACAAAAGATAATCATAAGAAATTAAAAAGTAATTGGCAGAATCAAAGACCATTACTGTCAGAATTTAAGCCAGTTTTTGAGATGAAGGAGTTTACAGTTGAACTGAGAAAATGATTTCAACTACAGAGTGAGATAAAGGCCTTAGATGGCAAAATGAGTTTATAAATAAATAAGATCAGCAATAATCAAAAAAGGGAAGGATTGAGCTGGAAGATTCTATTCCATTCAAAAAGCATTAAACACTTAAGTGTTAAATATTGCTGTTAGGTGCTACCAACAAAAATAAAATAATACAGTTCCTGTCCTCAAAAGCTTACAGTTTTTTGGAAGAAATAAATGAACACAAATTAGTAAAATAGAAAATATAAAAAAGTATATGTAAAGTAATTTTTAGGGCATGAGGACACTAACAGGGAAAATCTATTTTGATTTCCTTCAGATAATAGCAATTAAGCTTAATTTTTAAAGATGGTAAGAATTCTATGAGATAGAGGTAAAAAGAAAGTGAATAACGGACAAGGTGGGAAAGCCTTTCCATCCATAAATATGATGAGAAATTAAATGTTGAGCTCAGGAAATAGAAACATTGCAGTTTGGCTGGATCATAGAATGCATGGAAAGCAGAAAGTAGTAAACTTGAAAAAGGTGTTTTGGGGACAGATTATAAATGCTTTTAAAATCTAAAAAAAAAAAAAAAAAAAGATTTGTCTCTTACCTTAGTACTAAAAGAAAGCTGCTGAAATGTCTTTCAGAGGAAAATGACATGATTAGATCTGTACTTTAGGATTACCAACTTTGTAATTTTGTAGAAAATGATTTTGGTTTGGAGAAAGTAAAAACTAAAAGATCCAAGTCACAGGTGACAAGGACCTAAATAGACCATGTAAGTGAAGAGATTAATGTGATATATTTCTAATAAAATATGGAAGTTGGAGTGGAAAGACTTGACAAATGATGGGATAAATGGGTTGAGAAGGAAGAAAGAATAGAGATTACCTCTAAGATTATGAAGAGCAGCCAGGTGATGAAGTAGACAGAGAACTGGGCCGAAATTGAGAAGACTCATCTACCTGAGTTCAAATCTGGCCTCAGACACTTACTAGTTGTATAACCTTGTATAAGTCATTTAACTATATTTATCTCAGTTTTCTCATCTCTAAAATGAACTGGAGAATGAAACAGCAAACCACTTCAGTACTTTTGCCAAGAAAATGCCAAATGGGGTCAGAACTGAAATAACTGAACACCAACAACGAAATTGTGAACCTGGATGAATGAAAAAAAATGATAGTACACTTCAGAAGAAATAGGAAGTTAGGAAAAGGGATGGGAATTGGGGAAAGAAGATCCCGAGTTCTGTTTTGGATATGTTGAATATGTGCCACTCATAGGTAATTCAATTGAGGATGTCAAGCATATAGTAGGTAATAAATGTCTGTTGATAGACTATTTATTGATAATAGACAATTGGCAACATTAGATTGGAGTTCAGGAGAAAAAAACAGGGCTAGATATTTATACATGAATCTGATCTGACTTAATACTTGAATCCAGGGGAGCTACTTACCTCATTGAAAGAATATAGAGAGAAATGAGAAATCCAAAAATAGACTTGAATTAGTCTTATGGAGAGAAGGAAGAACAAGGATAATGATCCCCACAAAATAGACTGAAAAGACCTAGCCAGGCAGGTAGAGGAATCACCATAAAACAATGGGGAAAAGAGTATATTCAAAAGGAAGAAGGAATAGTGTAAAATGCAGCAAAGGTCAAAAAAGATAAAGACAGGGAAAAGTCCATCAGATTGGTCAATTAATAGATCACTGATAACTTTTGAGGCAGACCTGAAATTATCAGTTCAAAAATTTCAGAAGCCAGATTGTAAAGAGTTGAGAAGTAAATGTGAAGAGAGAAAACGGTAGGCATTGTGACTTTGAAAAGCATAAAGAAAAGGATTGTAAAAAGAATGAAAAATTTTGGATTTTGAGATAATGTCATATGAATGTAGCCTGGGTATTTAAACTGAAGAAAAGACACAATAAGAGACATGATAAATTATCTTCAAACTTTTGAGGGACTCGCCTATGGAAGGATTGGATTTGTCTTGCCTGAAGCAGAGGATAGGACTAGGAACAAAAGGTAGAGTTTGAGAAGAAGCAGATTTTGCTTTAAAAGAAAGAGGGAAATGCCCTAAAAATTAGTGCTATCTAAAAATGAAATTGGCTGCCTTGGGAAATAGTAATAGTCCCCTTCCTTAATATCTTCAAAAAAAGGTTTGCTACCTATTGAGGATGCTTCAAAAGAAGACTCCTGTGTAGGCTGGTGGGCTGCATGATCTTTGAGATTCCTTCCAAATATTAGATTTCATGATTCTGGAAGGGGGACATCTGGAGGAGTTGAAATGTAAAGTAGAGCCTGAAGAAATGAAAAAAATAGGGGTAGATGGATAGGAGTTGAAAAAAGAACTAGAAATGAAAAAATTATTTGGATGGAGCATAGTAAGTACATTAGTTTGGTATGGTCATTGAGGTAGTTAGAGATAGAGCTAGACAGAAAAACTAAGACTTAGATGCAAGGAATAGGAGAGAAGCAGTAATTGGATTTTTTTTTTGAGCAGGGAAGATGATTAGAATAAAAAAGGTTTGGATCTGGAGGAAGAGAGATAGAGACAGACAGTAGCAGAGAAATAGGAAAAGGGAGAATCAGAAAAGTAAATGAATAGAATTGTGAGAAATCTGTATTGTAAACTCATTGTTTTCAAACCTGGATAAGGCAATATGGCATTTGGGTTAATAAGGTTACCATATATACCACATGTGGCTTACTAGTTTTCAAAGAATTAGAATATAATAAAACATAAAACACTAGAACTGTGCTGAACATAATTAAATAATTAATGATTCAGAAGGCACTTTAGGATCTTGCCTCAGGTCCATTATTATGAACAGCAATTATTCTTACATAGTATCTATGCTTGGAAAGGCTGGATTTATAGAATGTTTCAGTTAACAGGATACTGACTAAACTAACCCTTTTTGTGTTGTTATATTAAACAATAAAAATACATTTTTCTAGAAGGAATATTTAACATTCTTATTGATTAGTGGAGTTAGATATTCAGTTTAATTCAAGAGATTTTTATTTTGCCCCTGCTGTGTGCCAGGTACTTTGCTAGGCCCCAGAGTTAAAAAGATAAAATTGAAACAATATTTTGAATTAGTACAATGTATTAGATGTAAACAATATATTCACAAATAAATTTACTACGATGAAAATTGAGGAGGGAAAGAGTATTTTAAAATTGCAGGGACATAGATCACTTTCAGGTGCCACATCTTGAGTCCCTTAATATAACATTTTAAAATTATTTGATTGACATTAAGATTTTGTCAGTGTAAAGCAAGGTATCTGAAGTGTGTTCTATGAATTAAGAATTTTTTTTTATCAATTTTCTATAGTATTATAGGTTCCTGGACTATTTTGCATATAGAACTACATTTCTATACTTTTGACATTTTTTAATCACATGAATGATTTTCAAAAATAGATATTTGCAGTTTTATAAGATTATTTCTGAATATAATCCATCTTCTACCTCCAAACTACAGTATCATCTGTATCCTATATTGGATCATTTGTTCCTGAGAAATCAAATAACAGAACAGACAATAAATAACAGAAAGTGAATCCTACAAACATTATAACTTATATTGGAAAACTATTGCTTGGATTGTGTATCCAAGAAGTAGAAATATAAAAAAGAGAGAAAATAAAATTTTATTATTAGCCTTATTTCCTTCTAGAGGCAATATGGTTTGTTAGCAGGAATATGATTTTGAAGCCAAAGTGCCCTGGGTTTGAATCTTAATTCACTGATATGGACTGTGTGATCCTGGGTAGTCCTTAACAGTGTTCCTGGCAGCTCCTTAAACATGCTTAATTGCATTGAAAGTGTCATTCTATTGATAGAGCTAATTTCCTCATTCTTAGACTTGCCTAGAGCTAATCAAATCACAGTTCTGGTCCTTATCCCTATTATCTCCATCCTGAACTTTACTATATTAATGTTTATTAATGATAAGAGCAATTTTTTTTTTTTTACTATTTCAAACTCTGTTACAAAGTAGTATCAATTTTGTGGTATTACCATTCGTTCCATATATATACATATGTTCATGTATGCATATTTGTGTATATATGTCTGGTATGTATATACATGGGCAGCAGGGCATAATGGAAATAATACCAGATTTGGAGTCAGAAAGACCTTGTTATTTAAATGTGTTCTCTAATACTTAAAATTTAGCTGTGTGACCTCTGGAAAATCACAATCTTTCTAAAACTTTGACAACTCCAAGACTCTGATTTATAGATGAACATAGCGAGGTAGTTGTAGTCTGGGTAAATCAAGAGATTTAAAAACACAACATTAGTGATTTAGAGATATAAATGCATGCAGATATAGAGAAAAATTTGTTATTGGATCAAAATTCCACATTTTTTTAAAAAAAGAAGTCATTCCTTCTTAGAAAAAGCAAACCACTTTTATTAAACTCTCCTACACATTTATTTTGAATATAATATCTAACCTCCTTACTGCTCTATCCTTCATCAAACCCATGCTGGGTTAATGTTGTAAACTTACAAACATGTGTGAACATATTCTAACTTGGTCTCTTCCCACAAGATTACATCATTTAACCCAGCTCATAAGTTATATTGTGTATCTGCCTATGTCAACTAAGTATTTTAAATCAGGGATATTGAATCTCGGGTCAGTTAACTTGTATGTGTGTGTATGTGTGTGTGTGTGTGTGTGTGTGTGTGTGTGTGTGTGTGTGTAAATAAACATGTGTATAAATGTATATATTTTTTCTTTGATAATTTCAATATAATTGTTTTCTTTGCATTAAAAAAAAACAAAAAACATTCTGAGAAGAGTTCCATAAGCTTTAGCAGATTGCCAGAGGGGTCCATGAGATAAAAAAGGTTGAGAATCCCTGATTTATAGTTTGCTGTATGTATTGGTTGTTCATTTTGTTTTGTTTTTTGAGTTATCCATTTCTATTATATGATCATGGATTTAAAACAAAAGGTACTTTTTAAAATAGTATTTAATTATTCCAAATCTATGTAAAGATAGTTTTCAACATTCATTTTTGTAAAACTGTGTCCCAAATTTTTCTCCCTTCCTCCCTTACTTCCACCCTACCTGAGACAGAAAGCAATCTAATATAGGATAAATATGTGCAATCTAAAAGGTACTCTAAAGACCATATAATCCAACTTCCTTATTTTACAAATAGTAGTAAGTGGTATGAAGCAGAACTGAAATTTCAATCCAGATCCTCTGACTCTTTTTACTCTTTTTACATGCAATACTCTTTTTACAGTACCACGCTGCTTCTCAATTCAGCAAAGAAGATATAGCCTTAGTTCAGTCTTTGACATTTGAAAACTAATTGAGCTATTTCTTTTGCTCCAAGCCTTACTGTCATTGGGCAACTAGATGGCAAAGTGGATTGAATGCCAGGCCTAGAGTTAGGAAGTCTCATCCTTCTGAGTTCAAATCCAGCCTCAGACATTTACCAACTGTGTGAGTCTGGACTAGTCATCTAACACTTTAATTCACTTTCCTCACTTATAAAATGAATTGAAAAAGAAAATGGCAAAAAGGCACAGAGGGGTTTTGATCTCTATCAGCAGAGCAATCTCTCATACTCACCAAGTGTTTTTGGAAGTATAAAAGAAAATAATACATAGGGGAAATATTATTATTATTAATTTGTAGATGAGAAGTGGTGGACTTGCCATAGATAACTGCTAGATGAATAGCAGAGCCAGGATCCCCACACAAGTGTCCTGATTCCACTCCACAAAGAAACTTCTCCTAATATGCTGCTTAGATCCAATACCTGAATATGATAAATAACCTAAACATGTGTTATTAAAATGTATTGCTTATATAATAATTACCAGAAAATGCAAAGAAGTTACAACATTGTGATTTTAAAAACAACCCTGCCCTAATGTTCACATCTGCCTGTCCTTTTTGGTTGAGACAAATAGCATCCTCTTGTGCAAGGGTATATTGTAATCCAGTAGGAAAAGAGTACTGACTCTGGAGCTAGATGTGGTTCTAATTCTGACTCTAGGCTTTCTAGCTGTGGGGGTTTGGGAAGTTACTTATGTCTCCCTGTGTCTCACTATCCTTATCTTTAAAATGAGGGAGGTTAAACCCCTCCTCCTTTCTAGTTTTGTGTTTGTCATCCTGTGATTCTTCTAAGGCATAGAGAAGTTAATTGACCAGCCTCACACCTTTATTAGCAAAGTTGAATATCAAATTCAAGTGTTCTGATTTCATCCATTCCACAGTGCCTTGGCCGTGGGGGCCTATTCCTGAAGCATTGGGGGAAAGCTGTTAAAATTCATAAAAGGAAAACACTGCACAGAAAAGATGGGGCATTTAATCAGTGAAGAGGGGAAGGTGGAAAGGGAAAGGTGGAGGATTGGGTAAGCAAAAAGTGTTGGAAATTAAGAGAACAAAGGGGTCATGTGACTAATGAAAATTTTAAAATCCTGTACCTCTAATACCATATGTATTCCTCTACAGTAGTCATTACCAGTTTTAAAGGTACACTGATTTCTAGGTGGTTCCAGACAGAAGGCAAAGGGAGGAGGACGTTAAAACCCACTCTCTATCTTCTTCTCCGGAGAAAATACATCAATCTCTGCCGTCGGGGGCATTCTAACAGGCGCAGGATGGGTGTGGAGGTGGGGATCCCGCACTGCCTTTGGTCACTCTGAATTCTTTTCCCTTCAACCACTCAGCCCAGAATTGCAGATCACTTCCAATGACCTTTTTAACATCAGTTTTAGAGGCTGGTTTGTGGTTGGTTTTGTTTTGTTTTGCTCGCTTCCCCTCAAAATTATCCAGACTCCTGGAGAGAATGACACCGCATATCAAGATGCCTCTGTGCATCAGCTGCGGGAGGAGCCCTTTAACTCTGTGTGTGTGTGTGTGTCTTTGGCCCCTGATTTGTGGGTATGGATCGGTCTACCTCACACCCGCACTGCACACTGCTTGTGGAAGGCAACCAGCTCCGCCTTTGGTTCTCTGCTTCCTGCTGCTTCAGAGCCACGTGAAGTTTGCAAAGGAGCGGAGCCGAGGGGGCGGCAGCCCCGAGGTGGCCCCGGTGCAGGCGGCGCCCACCTAGTGGGAAAGAGGCGGGGCCAGGATTGCCGGGTCGGGAAGATTCCCCACCCCAACCGCTTCTCCATCACTGTCTGTGGAGACTGAGGGCATTCATCAGGGCCTTGACAGACAATCTTCCTCCGTTCCCGTCCCCCCGCCCAAGTTTAAAAAAATATTCTTGGAATTAGAGTGAAATCCTAGGGGAGGGAGAGGCTAGGGAAAGGGGGAGGGGAGAGGGAGCGAGAGAATGCAATGTTCGCTGTTCACCTCTCCGGCAGCAAGAGGCAGTGCTGAGCTTGGGCAGAGACAGCTAGCGCTGCTGGTAGGGAGGCTGCGTTTTAATTGTGCTCCCATTCACTCACACTGAGAGGGTGCTACTGGGTACGTGTGTGTGCGCCTGTGTACAAGCCGTGGATACTGCCTCTCTGGAGGTGCAGCGGAGCATTAGGGAAAGGGAACGCAGCGGGGGAGAGGCAGACAGAAAAGAACGGACTTTCAGAACGGGAGAAAGAGAGGAGGAAATCTCTGCACTTTGGGGGTCTGTCTTTGGGCTATTTCCTGGTCTCACAGAAAGAGGCAGTGCTGAGTTGGGAGGAAAGCAGAAATAGACTTTACAGGGAAATATAGGGAGTGTGTCTGGGTGTGTGTGTGTGCGGTGGAGAGGGAAGAGAGAGGGAGAGAGCGCAGCATTAGGCTTTTTTCCAAAAGGGCCGCCCCCCCCCCCCCTTCATTGTATACTATTTATAGTCCTACTGCAGATTTTTTTCTTCCTTAAAAACATCCCTCTTCGTGGATCTTCCTTGCATCTCTTTTTTCATTTGGGGGGGTTGGGTGGGGGGTGGGTGAGGGAAAAACCTGCTTTGGATCGGAAAGCACCGAGAGACCATCTTAGCAGCAGGGAAGAGAGAAGCCGTCGCAAGGAATCTATAAATACCTATAAATCATTATTGCTTTTTATATAAATACATAACTGTATCTGACTGACATCCAACCCAGCGGGCAGACATGGGGTGTTTGGGCAACAGCAAGACGGAAGATCAGCGCCTCGACGAAAAAGAGCGACGAGAGGCCAACAAAAAAATAGAGAAGCAGTTGCAGAAAGAGAGACTTGCTTATAAAGCGACTCACCGTTTGCTTTTACTGGGTAAGGCAGGAGGGGGATGCAACTGCTTGAGCTTCCCACGGCTGTAAATGCAGGGAAGCAATAAGCTAACAGGAAAATTGGATGAGAATGGGGGAGGGTAATTAAGGTGGGGGATTTGTTTAATGCAAACATGGACTTATTTTGTGTGGTAATTAAGGTATCTGTGAGCTTGAAAGCTAATGGAACACCTCTGGAATGATCTGTAATTCTACTGTAATTAATGTATGTATGTAGGTATATGTGTGTGTGTATGTACATGTGTTGGTTTAGAATACAAATTCTGTTCTGTTTGGAGAAATGTCAATGGTATAAAGACGCATATTGCAATTTAATTTTTTTTTTTTTTGGCAGGAGCTGGTGAGTCAGGAAAAAGCACTATTGTCAAACAAATGAGGATCCTGCACGTCAATGGATTTAATCCAGAGTAAGAAGTGGTGATAGTTTTGTTAATTTATTTGTTTGTTTGACTTCAAAACTGCATACCTATTGTGACATTCTTATATCCTCCTCAGAACTGTTATTCCCAAATATATAAGTTTGTAGCATTGGCCAGGAATTTTTTTTTAAGTAAGAAAATTTGTGGTTGTATTTTTTTTCTCCTTACATCTCCCTACTGTATCTTATATTGTTGCCACTGCAGTGCTTTCACAGGCCCCTATGTAGCAACAACATGGCGACTACTTTTTAACATAGCAAATTACTAAATATTCACTGTTTATATTTTTGTGACATAAAGATGCAAAGAAGTATAAAAGCATATATGACTGGCCAGAATAAATCTTTCTTTCAAAAGGAAACATTCAGTAGAATGTAATTGATTATGATGTAGCCTTAGGGTATATAGAATGTCAGTCTTGAGGACCTTTTCCAAATTTCTACTAGTCATTGTATATCTTGATAACTAGATCATTATCTTTCAGCCACCTTCTGAATTTCAACTTATTTACACAATTACAAACACATGCTGGGTGTGTATAGATTTATGATGTAAATATGCTATATATACATACAGGTTGCCACAGAGAGAAAGAATAACATGTTTTAGACAGGTGTTTATGTATATATATGTAGAAGTCTGTGTACTCAATGTTTGTAGCTATAATTATTCTGAGTTAAATTTAGATATATATTCAGGATATCACATATATATCTGTGTGTATATCTATATATATAAGCATATATAGATACACATACACATCAAAAAATAATCAGCATACATAGGGAATTAAGGAAGAGGGGTGTTATCCATTCTCAAAGAAAAGCTTTTCAGTTAATTGCTTTTGGTGCATTTATCTGACATAATTAAAAGCAAGAAGCTGTTGCTGCACTTGATACCTGCTGCAGAGACAAGGCAATGAATACATGTTGAAGGTTTAAATGCCAAAGAAATAGCTGAAGATTTTGAAATCCTACTCAGTTAATGAGTTGATAGGAGCAGTGAATTAAATTGTTAATAATTCTGTTTTAATACAGAGAAAAGAAACAGAAAATACTGGACATCCGGAAAAATGTTAAAGATGCTATTGTGGTAAGAATACATTTTAATTCTATTTTGTTTAACGTCTGCTTATTGGACAATATATATTGCTTTTTAAGATAATTTAAAATAAAATCCCATCTTATTGTCATATTTGATGAATATATTTTGACTCTATTTTACATTTATCCAGATTAATATTTGGTTTTTTTTCTTTTTTTCCAATTTTAGACAATAGTTTCAGCAATGAGCACTTTAATACCCCCAGTTCCATTGGCCAACCCAGACAACCAATTTCGATCAGACTATATCAAGAGCATAGCCCCTCTTTCTGACTTTGACTATTCACAGGTAAGTCTCGAATTAAATACTTCAGGAGGTTGTACTTTTAACTAATATGACAAAACTTTTTTTACAAGAGGACTCAAATAAGGTTGTTGAAATACTCTATTGAGAGAGCTTGCTGCAGAGAGTTTGTACCTATTTCAATAAACATTAGTTAGATTTTTTAAATTTAGTGTTCTTTGAATGTATGTAAACATTTCAGCAGGAGTTTGGGAGTTTTCTTAAATTAATGTCAAGCTTATTCCTGTTTTCAGAAAGTCTAATTGTAAAAGGATGATTTTATGAAACAGCATTGTTTCTGTATAAGGAGAGCATACAATTAATTAATAATGACTAAATGCTTACCTTAAAATTTTAAGAAATTGAAATGTTTTGTCAGGCATTCATTTTGGTAATAAAAGGTTGGGAAAAAAGAAAAATAGGTGAGCTGTTTTCTGTAACTGCATAGAATCCACAGCAGGAAAATGACAATCTAGTTTATTTTTAATACTCATATCCATCATTTCAGATGGAGAAAGGTAAAGTGTATTCTGGCTACAATTACAATTGGTTTTTGATGGTTTGTAGTAGAGTGCTATTCTAGTTTGGTTCATGGCCTGTAATATTTAGCGGAATTTTAGTATCTGTCATTTTTGATGACTGTTACTGCTTACAGAAATAAATTTAAAAGTTTCTTTTTGTGTGATTAACATAAACTTCTTGAATGGTGTTGATATATGAGAGTCTGATAGAATGTATTTTTTTAAAAGGAAATCTGTATCCAACTTGCTTTGTCTAAAGTTGAGTTTAAGATTTTTCCTGTGAAACCTTATTGACATTCATTGAATAATTTTGGATATTGTAAGTTTTTTTATTGACAAGATCAGCTATTTACTGGGTATCATATTCTGATGTTTTTAACTAGTGTAATGCAGTGAGTGATAGAAGTTGCCTTGATTTTTATTTCATGACTCATATTTCCTAATGTGGTTTGGCTTCTGATAAATCTTCTACTTTGAATGTTAAAGATAAAATAATTCAAACATCTTATGGAGCTGGAATTTAGCATAGAACTAGGTTGTACAGAAAGCTGTGACTGCAGAATACACCCACATACACTTTCTAATTGCTCACTTGTTGGGTAAGTTATCTAAAATGACAGTCCTTTGAAAAAAAAGAATTTAAATAATCTTGATTTTGAGATATGAAGTGTAACAGATGAACTTAGTTTTGCTTCTATTTGAACAGATGAAATTGTCACATAAGTTGGTATAAGATCAATAAAGAATATTTTATGGGTGATTCTTAACAAGTGTAAAGATAATTATGTATTTTGAACAAGAAAATGAAGTGACATATGGCTTTTTCTGGGTACTCTACCATGTCTTGTTTTTATGAGTTCAGAAACAGATGAAGATAGCCCTGTATTCATAGACATGCAGATCAAAATTGAGAATGGCAAAGAATTCTAAAGTCTTTGTATGCTAATGAATCTAATTTAGAATAATTCTGAAACTATAAGTTTATTTTAAAAAAATAAGCTGCTTAATAAATTGTAGTTTTTTAGTAGATAAAACTATTTTCATAGAAATATTAAGGTAACTTAAATGTGATGTTTTCAAGTAGTAAGAAAAATAAAAGAAAGGAAAATTAGGAATCAGTGCAACTGATTTGAAAATTTTTAGTTCTCTTTGGAAATATGGGCCCATTGTCCTATCATTATATACTCAAATCAGGTGAGAATGCATACCTTTGTTTAATTAATAATGTGATCTGGATTATGTAATCCAAGCAAATAATGTTAAAGTACATTCTATGTTAATTTAAAATGTTTATTTCATCATTTAATCTGTGTAGTGAAGTATTAAAGTGAATTATCATTGGTCTCTTCAAAAATTGATGTTGGTAATATTGAGTTGAATTAGCTCCAGAATTTGTTTGATAAGCTTCTTTGAGAGCAATATAAAAGTCAGAGATTTGATCGACTTGCTGAAGATAATTTTTTAAAAATACAAGTCTGTTATTAGTAGCAGGAAAGTTATTCAAATTTTCATGTACCTAAATCAAGTCTTGAATCCTGTCTGGAATTATTGGTTGTTCAGTGATTTATCATGGTTGAAGTAATATATAATTTATGAAATAATAATTTGAGACCAAAAGATATTACACCATTGTAATAAAATTCTATGAAGATTTGCTGGTTTGTTTGTTTTCTATTCTATGGCAAAATTAAATGATTTTTGTAAAACCAAAGAAACTACATTAGTAGTTTTGTACCTTATATTTAGTTTAAACAATAGTTTAATACCTTACATTTGTGTAAAGCTTTATGACTTTTCCAAGCGTTTTCACACATAAGGATCAAGTATAGTGTTATAGCAACTCTCTGAGTTGGGCCTAGTAGTAATTACCTCATTTGTAGCTGAGAAAAGAAATTTTATATTAAGTGGCATACCCAAGGTGATACAACTAAAATCCAAGTCTTATGAATCTGATTCCAGTGGCTCTTATTTTATTTTCTTTTTTCTTACCAGTGGTCTTAATTTAAAATTCTATGCTATAAAATCTTACTCTTTTTTTTTGCAAAATACTTACAGAGCAAGGTTGATTTATTAAAAAATGAAAGTCGCATCTATATTAGAAATTCTGTGGAATAACAGTGAATAGCTTGTTCTACAGTTTACTGCTGTCTTTTATTTTAATTTAAATTTTATGTTGTAAATTAAATCTTTAAGAATCAAGTGATTTTCAGACTAACTTAGTGTTGGATATTACTTTTCAGTTATATGGAACCTTTATAAATACTGAATGTATTGTTATTTTACAAAGACTTTATTTTCAAATGAGTCAAGGGAAGTTGAATTTTTTTAAAGCAGGTATAACTTTTTTTTTTTAATGTAAGTACAGTTGCTTGTTATTTTTGTGGTTGTTAAAGATATTTACATGCCGATGTTTTCATAGGATGATAGAAATTCAGAGTTAATTGGATGGTTAAAGATTGTCTAATTCAGTTGTTTCATTTTTATAAATAAGGAAACTGAGGCACAGAGAAATTAGGTGTTCATTTCCAAGGACATATAACTAATTAATGTCAGAACCAAATGTAGAACCCAGGTCTTCTGACCCCTAGTTCAATGCTGTTTTTCTAAGATATTTATTGCATCAGATGTTGGTTGAAATTTGAAAAATTTGACAGTCATGAATCCTGTTTTAAACCTTTGTGAAGAAAAATGAAAAGACTGAGGGCACATTATACTTACAGTATATAAAAACATTTTGTCTTATCCAAAATATAGTGATTTGATCTTAGAAACTTGGCATAGATGTATTTTTTATCTCAATATGTTGAAAAAAATCATACTTAAAAGGGCAGACTTTTGATCCAAGCAGCCTGGGTTCAAGTTCCACTTCTGACAGGTAATACATATAGGAAGCAGACAAGTCACTTAGTTTTCTTAGGATCCCATTTGAATCTTTAGAACTGAAAGTCATGGCCAAGTTTCATGTCTATATGACCAAAGTAGCTTTCCTCTCTGGAAACTCCCTACTCTAATGAATCATAGATTCAAAGTTACCAATTCCCTCACCAAAACAGAACCAAAAAGCAACAATAACAACAACAAAAACCAAAACCTCAAGTTGACATAACTTTCAGTGTTTATTACTATAATAACTTTGGTTTTAAGGGCAACAGAACAATTAATTAACCCTTTTGGTATATAGTGCTTATCAAAGAAGGATCAAAGTAGTTATTAAAAGTAAATAGAACTGGAGCTATACAGCTTTAACCGTAAGTGTAGATTTCTTTAAGTGTATGAAATGATCCAGAGATAATGCAGATAATATATTGAACTTTAATTTTCTTTCTTAGGCTACCTAAAATTTCTTCAAATAATTTTTTTTTCTTTTTCCAAACTTCATAAATTTTTACATGAGTGAATGTTTAGTAATTTTGTTATAGTAAATGAAAGCATAACAGAATATAAATACACATAAACTTTTAAAAATCCTTGTTCTGGAAGATTTTTTTTGATAGTTGAAATTGGACAATGTAATAAATATAACAATAATACATTTGAAAATTTTTACATATTTTTCCCTTTATGTTTAAATAGAAATATAAAATTTTATTTTTCATATTTATATAGTTTAATTTTAAAAGTAGCCATGTGTGAAGTAAAATATTTTCAAAGATTTTAATACTTTAATTTTAAGATATCCTATTTTTACTTTCTGATATAATATAAAAATAGTAGCATCATTTCTTATATATGAGAATATATGATCCATTTAAATTTAAATGCTTCTAAAAATCATAAATATATTTAAAATGACAATTCATAAAGTATATAGCATTCAATATGGTTTAAAACCTTTTTAGAAGTTAAAATGAAATTTTAAAGGAATAGTATTACATGTTCAAGTGTTGTAATAAACATGACATTTATTTAAGATAGGATTTTTACCTAAAATGTTCTGTGAATAGTCTTTAAGTAATTGGAAATGAACAATGCATTGCAATTTCAGGTGAAACCAAATTGCCAAGAAGAGAGTTTTATTTTTTGGTACTTAGTGCCTTAAGAAACAACAACAACAACAAATTTATAATAGTATTTCATTACAGTATCAATGCCAAATAAACTATTTGAAAAGTGTACATTTTACCATAGTGCAAGTTAAGGGATTATAACTGAGAATAGCAAACATTCTATTCCATATTTTGCATTTAATTTTCATTTTTTGGTTCCTTAAGTTAGGGATTTAAATAAAAATGTGCATATGTATACACACACATCCTGGTACTTATATTGAAGGTCCCTCCTTTCTATCAATAATCACACATCATTGATTTGTATCCATATGTTGCAGAAATAGTTTTTGAAATAAGGAAAGCATTTCTTTTGCTGTCATTTATTTTGAATTGTATAAACAGAGAGATACTTTATTTTTTCTTTTTTTGACATTTTGATAAAGGAGATGTTGTTCATTGTTAATATAGAAAACTAGTCATTTTTGGAGAAGAATCAAATAACTGGCAGATGGATAACCTGCCTCTAGACATTGGAATAAAATTGCTTGGTATTCCCATCTTCAATAGTAAATATATTCATCTTTACAAGGATGGCACAGTATATGTTTGCTATTACAAAGTACAAAATGACTGAGTTCCAAGTACTCTAAATTAGTTAACTCGAAAGGAGAGGAAAAGGAAGTATGGGGGGATACAAGCAAATAATTTTTTAAAAATTCTTAATGAGGCCCCCTGAATATTTAGCGCTGGAAGGGACTTTAGAAACTATTTGTTTCATTGACTTCTCAGGTGAGGAAACTGAGGCCAAAAAGTTAAAAGCCTTGGCCAAAATACAAGTAGCTTCCCAGAATACCATGTGCTACCTTTTGGTTTTTGTTGTTTTTAATGAGGCAAGGCTTGTATTGCATTAAATTAACATTAAAATAGGATGGCTTAATTTCTTTGTCATAACCTAACACAAGTATATTGAAATATCTATTCAATCATAAAGATGACTTAGGAATAATGGCCTTTACCTTGTTTTTCATTCGGCATTTCATCCCTTAAAACTTACAATAATAAAGCACTAAAATTCCATTTTTTCCGAGTTGATGCGAAACTTGTTGGTTTTACTTCATTTTAAAAAGCCATCATTTTTACTTTTTGTAATGACAAGAACATTATATTGAATTATATTAGAATTTCTTTAATTAAAATTAGTGCTTTTATAAGTTTAGTGGTCACACAAATTAGCAGCTAAAAGAATGTAGCTTTAAAAAATAGCATGGAGAAAAACTTTCCCAGGAGTTTGTGCTTGAGCTTACTTTGACTTAAAATATGCTACTCTTGTGAAGGAAATAGTTGTGGGATACCAAATATAACCACCACTCTATTGGTAGGACAACTAAACCAATAGTCATTATACTTAAAGGAAATAGAGACAGTATACTATTTACTGCCAGCCATAATTCTTAAAGTAATTATCAATGAAGTTAGAGCATTGGAAATATTGAAGGGAGTTGGAAACAATTCTAAACACAATAATAAAAGAATTCATAAACACTATGTATAAATATAGACAGCACTTTATAATACCTGTGGATGAAATGTGGAATTGTAATTTTTCTCTGCTAATGCTTTTTGTGATCTGCTAGATGGGGTCTTTTAGTATAAGAAAAAATAGGAATAGAATAAGTATAAGAATAAAAACCAATTGATCCTATTTTAAATATGATGATAGGTATGTTTTTCTCTTCATCATTTTTCTTTTCCATATTTTTTTTCCCAGCCTCTGATCTGTTCTGTGTTTTAGACAATAATTCCACAGTATATACATGCAGGCAAATTTAGAGGATAGTTTTATCTTTGTACTTTAGATGACGATTCTCAAAAAAAAAGGAAATTAAAATGTTCATTCTAGTTTTTGTAGTTTTCAACAGAATATCACTAAGTATTTATTTTATACTCTATATTTAATAAATATATCTTCTATTATTATAGTGTTAAAAGAATCTTGGTGGAGAATTTTGGCACTTATTGATAGAGTATTATTTATTTTCAGTACTGAACTTATACCTAATCCACTTGAGAAAAAATAATAAAAATTAGTGTAAAGCTTTTAAAATTTTTCTAATAGAACAAAATACACTGTAGAGCATATAATGTTCCTAAAATGTTCAATTTTCATCTTATACTTGTAAAAATATTCTGGTTCTGGCACTATCACCACATGACAAGACTTAACTTCTCTAAACCTCAACAAATGTAAGAAAAGCACTTTGTAAACCTTAAAGCACTATATAAATAAGATTTTTTCTTAGTGACGTTATTATTATTTTCATGCCAGAGTATTAAAAATGACATATATTGAGATGAAATGATAATTTTCCAGTTTGTACGTTATACATTACATTAAACTTCCAGTGACAAATTCTGTTCATGACTCCCATTTCTGAATGGCAAAGTCCTATGATCCCAGGGCATAGGTTGTTTACTGCCGTTTCTTTCCTCTTACATGTAAAGTGCAAAAGGTCACTTCAAATCAGACAAAGACATCATGTCTTCAGAGGGAGGATAGAATTGTCTCAGGAAGCTTGTCTGTATTGCTGAGTAGACTAGAACAGAAATAAAAATCTTTTGAAAGGTGTAAAATTCTAAATGATTATATGATGTTATTAGAATTACCATATATCATTGACAATTTTCTTTATATACCTTTGGCCTTTTTCATATGCATTCATGACAGTATTAAAAATTCAAGTGATTTTTATATGAATGATCAAAATTATATTTATCCTTTTAAAAGCAAAAAGTCCTATTTCTAGAAAGTGGTGTCAACTGAGTAAGCATATATTAGAATTTTTTTTAGTCAAGGAACGTGGAATTCCGGACACAAGTGATATTTTGTCTTTATTCAGTGAGTGGGTATGTTAACTAATGCCTGAAAACTGTATAATGTCTATATTTACCAATTAATATTGTCTTTAATCAAAATGAATAAGGATCCAAAAAATAATGGACACTTGTCATTAATGTTTACCAAAATTTTGACCCACAATAGTGTTAAGTTCTTGAACATATATTCAATAGTGTCTAGTGAACAATGTTTATATTGAGTAATCTAGTTAAAAGTTTAGACTCTAATTTTAATATATTTAGCAAGTAGGAAATTGGACTAATTTCTAAGCATATAGGCACCTTTCAAATGCACATGTTGCCTTTTACCAAGAAGACTAAACATTAATGAATAGGGATGTTTATATATCTATTAGGAAAGATCTTTTATTAGCTTAAAATCTCCCTTGAAGATACATGGCCCTGATCCTTCCTGTGAATACATGAGTGAAGTTCAAATGTACTAAACTAAAACTTTTTTTAAAAAAAATCATGGTTACTAATATTTTTAAGACTCAACATCTTATTTAAACAAATGATTAACCTTGACAATGGAAATGTAAACAGAACCCTAATAAAGGAAATAACTAGACTTTCCTGTTGGGATTTAGCAGGTATTTGGTTTTCAGTCAAAACTGGAATGAACTCTGTGTGGTTTAAAAAAAAAAAGGAGAGAAAAAGGTGAAGGTCATATTTTAGATGGTGATTATTTGAGTTATCTTTTATGTCATGAAATTTCATTGGAGTTTCATGCCACTTGAAAAGAAGCTAAAAGTAAATGGAAACTCCTTTCACTGGCATTAACTCCTCTCTTGAAAGTAGATCTTATCCTAAGAATCCAGCTTCCTCAGTTTTATTTCTCTTGAAATATGATGACAAAACTTGTCTATCATCATATGTTCTTTGTGCATTCGTTTCTTTTAAATGTAAGGGGAGGAGTATTTAAATGAAACATTATAGAAATATTGATTAAAAATTTGAGATTTTCTTTTAATATTACAATAATAGTGTCAAATAACTTTAAAAGGGAAAGTTACCCAAGATAATGAACACACCCAAAATACTGCAACAGAATTTTTCTAAAGTAATTTCAAGATTGAAATATAGTAAAACAACAGTCATGTGGCTTTTTTGGTGAAGAGGTTAATATTATTTTCCACTTAAATGAGGATTAAGCCATGTATATAGTAAAATTTGCCAGAGCAAGTATTCTTTAGCATAGGATGAAGGGATTTGCTTGCCTGTTGGAGCTCTTTCACCCGTTCACAATTGTATTGGTTGATTTCTCAATTATGTATTTTTAGAAGTACTACACTTTGCCAACCACAAATCTTCAGTCTAGTAACCAAACCAACAACCCACAAAGTCAACACACTTTGAAAGAGGCCTCATAAAAGTACAAAGTTAAGGTTGTTTCTGATGACTTTAGCTAAAACAGAATAAACCCTGAGGGAAAAATAAAGTATCTTCCCCAACTTTACACAAATAGCATGAAACTTAAGTACTCCATAAAAATATAAGGTATTTAAGGCACAAATTTTAGTTATAAATGTAAGAAACTAGAGATGACACAGAAAAAAATATTGGAAAATGTAAATCTTTCATTGTCCCTGATTCTCCTATCAAAGTAAATCTAGTTTTACTCTGTTAAAGTAGAACTGCAGAAGAGTTTCAGAAATTTGGGGGAAATCCATGTTAACATAGCTTTTTTATTAATTTTTAAATCTAATTAATCTTAATAGCAGATTACTCAGTTATGGATTGCTTCTTCATTTGGAGGGCATGTTTTAGAGATGCTCATGTCTATTCTCATTTGTGAGATTATTTTTATGCCAAGGCTTTTCTTTAAATTCTTATTATTTAATTCTGAGAGAGATTCTATCAGATTTTTTTGCTGTAAATTTCTTTTTAAATTTTTTTTTAAGTTTTTGAGATTGGGTCTCTTTTTCTCTACCAATATGGAAGTTCAGTAATCTCTCACTTGGACCTGATGAAATACCAATTGGCATGAAAATTCTAACATATTCTGTTTTTTCTGATCTAACTCTAAAGTAGTTCACCAGCTTCCATTTAGTTAGCCATCAGCTCATAGAGTCTTATCTTATTGATGTTAGAAGTAATATAGACACCCCATCAGTTTTAGCTCTACTGCAGTTCAGAACTTCCAGACTCAAAGATTCCATTAGCCTTAGCCATCTCAGCAGTAAAAAATAAATAGGTAGCTACACGTGGAAAAATTTCCCTTTTACTAAAGAATATATGCCCTGGCTTTATTGCTCTATAGAAGCTGCAATAGCAACTAGAAAGTTATGCTAGGAATCAAAAAGCAAATGAACACATGTTGGAGGTCCATAATAATCCTAAATTTGCAAATCTGAAAATTTTCCTCTTAGGATGATAAAATCTTAAAATTCAAAAGTTCTTCAGCGGTCAAGTCCTGTCCCTATCATAGCATGAATCTGCTCCACAGCATTTCCTACAGTGGTCATCTAGTCTCTCCTAGATCAGTTAGGAAAGGGATAGTTGATTATAATTCCTCAAGGGTATTTCCCTCCTAAAGCATCTGGATGAAAGTAAATTGCTAGTATGCAGTGAGGGAAATGACTAAATGGACTGAGTGTGTAAAGTAATGCAGTATAATTGAAGGAGCTTTGAATTATTTAGCATAAGAAAACTGGGCAAATGTCACAAAGAAGCTTCATAAGCACTGTGCTTAGATCTACTTCAATTTTATCATTATATAATTTGCCGCAATAGGGACTCCGGACTTCCCATATGGTTTACTTATATACAATATCCTTGAAAATGGGAACAAATAATGACAATCACAAAACTGGCTTAGTACTGTATATATGGATCATAAAAAGCAGGTTAGCATGATGGACTGAAAGGTGGCCCTGAAATCAGGAATATCAATAGTCTAGTTCTCTGTAACAGTCTATTCTCTGACTGAGTTGCATAGAAAATATCTATAAACAGGGCATCTAGGGGATGAAGTGGATAGAATACCAACTTTGGAATCAGGAGGATCTGAATTATAATTCAACTTTGGATACTTACTAGCTGCATGACCCTAAGACCCTAATTTGCCTAGTTCATCATCTGTAAAATAAATTGGAGAAGGAAATGACAAACCATTCCAATATCTTTTTCAAGAAAATTCCAAATGGGATCACAAACAACTGGAGACAACTGAAATGACTGGAAAAACCAATATAAATACAGTTTTCCCATTTTGAGTTCCCCAAACAAATAGAAAGCACAAATCTAATCCAAAAAATAAAATCTGGATCATGCTACTTGAGTTTGCTTTCAATTATCAACCCTAAAGGAGAGCAATATATAATCTTGCTGTGTCATATTTTACTGTTAGACTATTAACTCCTTAAGGATAAGGATTGTTTTCCAAGATTATATAATCTCTATCAATTTGTGCAATATGATTTGTATATGGAAAGGAAAGTAAGCCAAGGTGATGTAGGAGGCTTAAACCACGACCAGTTTTAGTTGAAGAAATGGAATTTTGGGCATGGAAAAGATAAGGCTTTAAAAAAAATTGTTTAAGTGTTTTCCTGGGATTGGTAGAATACTGGAAAAGCCAAAGGAAGGTCTCTAATATGTCAAATACATTCTTTATAGATGATTTATATAAAACATGAACAAGATTCACAGAGGATTGTAGAGCATGGATAAGTTGTCATCTTCACTTCTTGTAATCTTCACTAATGCTAGGAGTATCATCTCTGATGATTCATGGATTCATCATAATGAATGTAAATCATGTAGGAGGTGGGGAGAAGAGTTAGTCCACTGACTCCAGAAGACATATCTAGAACTAAGAACTGGAAGTTACAGGGAGGAAGATTGGACATCATTAACTATTCCTTTCTTAGCTCATTCTATGTTAGAGAGTAATGATGCTGCTGATAATTATAATAATATCAATCACAATACTGATACTTAAATTATACTTTAACATTTGCAAAATGCTTTACTTATATCATTTTATCTTTAAAACACCACCACTGTGGCAGAGGATCTAACATGCCATGCCATGCTATGCCAAGAAATCTCTCTCTCCTTGGCATAGCAGCAAACTTCTGCCCACTGGAATGATATTCTCTTTTAGCGTTACCCTCTTTTAACTCTCTCACCTAAGACTTTATACCTCTCTTTCAGGATTTCGCTACTAGAAACTTTACTTCTCTTTCAGGACCTTGCCATTAAGGAATTCAGTCTTTCTATTCATGCATAGCAAAGGCTGACTTTCCAATGCCAATAATAAACCTCTTTTTATCAGTCTTAAAAAAAAAAAAAAAACACCACTACTGTGGGGTATATATAAAGAAGGAAATTGAAACTATAGAGGAATCTTTCCTACAGCAGAAAGAAAAGTATCCACATAGCTCTCCCCTTGGTATCAAGATCTGTGTAACATACATGAATAATAAAAAATAATAATTCAGAGGATGAGTGAGAGTGACAAATATGATGGGGAGAAGATTTCTTCTTGGAAGAAATAGTTATTTGAATCAGAGGATGTCAGTTTAAATTAGGTACAGAGGTGAGAGAGAAGAGTTTCTAGGCATAGGGAATAGCACGAAAAACGCCACAGAGTCTGAAAAGCATGGGCATATGTTAAGGGGATAAGAATTGGTCCAGTTTGGTTGGGTTACTGAGAATGTGCAAATGCACAGTAAGAGATAATTCAGGAAAGAATGATATTGATTGTATCATTCCTAAAATGTGACTTCTAAAGCATTATTCCAAATGCAGTCTGAAAAGAGCAAATTACCAAGAACTACCACCTGTCTTCCCCTTGTTTTGGACATTATATTATTATAACTTATAATATCATTAGCTTTTTTTGGTCTGATTCATTAAGTAGATAACTTATTGAGTTTAAAACCTTTTAAACTCTCAGGTCTTTTCCCCATTGACTTATGTTCCTAGACTATATTATTTATAAGATAGATAGATAGATAGATA
This sequence comes from Antechinus flavipes, assembly GCF_016432865.1. Lineage (NCBI taxonomy): Eukaryota > Metazoa > Chordata > Mammalia > Dasyuromorphia > Dasyuridae > Antechinus > Antechinus flavipes. The sequence continues at coordinate 511,154,185 of NC_067398.1, forward strand.
GATAGATAGATTTTTTGAGGCCAAGTAGAGGAATTTACATTCATCCCTGTTAAGCAGTTAGCTTCAAATATATCAGTCTTTCATTTATCTAGATTCTTTAGGGCATTACACAGAAACTAATTTTGTAGATAACAACTATATTTTCTCCATTTAACAATATTTTATCTTTTCTAATTGCATGTAAAGATAGTTTTCAGCATTTACTTTTGTAAGGTTTTGAGTTCCAAATTTTTTTCTCCCCCCGCCCCCCAACATAGCAAGCAAACTGATGTAGGTTATACATGTACAATAATTTTAAACACATTTCCATATTAGTCATGTTGAAAGAAAAATTTTAGCAAAAGGGAAAAGCTACAAGAAAGAAAAAAAAATAGGGTAAAAATAGTATGCTTCAATCACAGTCAATCCTCCATAGTTTCTCTCTCTGAATGCAGATGGCATTTTCCATCCCAAGTTTATTAGACATGCCTTGGATCACTGTATTGCTGTAAAGAGCTAAGTCTATTACAGTTGATTATCACACAATTTTGCTGTTACTGTGTACTCAGCATCAGTTCACTTAAGTTTTTCCATTTTCTGAAATCAGCCTATTTGTCATTTCTTATAGAACAATAATATTTCATCACATTCCTATACCACAATTCAGTCATTTCCCATTTGATAGACATCCACTTAATGTTCAATGCCTTGCTACCACAAAAAGAGTTGTTACAAACATTTTTGCAGAAGACTCTTTTCCCTTTTTTATGATCTCTTTAGGATATAGACCTAATGGTGGCACTGCTGGATCAAAGGGTATTCACAGTTTTACAGAACTTTGGGTATAGTTCCAAATTGCTCCCCATAATAGATGGATCAAAGTTGCTATATTTAAATTCCAAAGTTTTACATTTTTAATTGTTAGTAGAAAAAAATGGCATCTTTTCCTGTCATAATGGCTGTATATCCCTTTGAATTAGTCACCCAGTTGACATTTATTAAGCTGAGCACTGGGTATATATAGAAAAGGAAACAAAAGAGTCCCTGTCTTCCATGAGCTTACAATTTAATGGGAGAAATAACAAACAAAAATATACAAACAAGCTATATACAGGATAAATAGAAAATAAATAACAGAGGGAAGGAGCTAGAATTAAGAAAAGTTGGGAATAGTTTCCAAGAGATGAGATTTTATTTAAAATGTAGACAGAAGTGAGAAAAGGAGAACATTCCAGGGATGGACAGCCAGAAAAAAAGTGACTGGAGCCAAGAGAAGGAGTGTGTGATTGATGGAACAGAAAGAGACCTGTATCACTGGATTGAAGAGTTCAATCGAGTAGTGGTTGCCCAGTTTGGCCATATTCATATGAGTCATACCCTCAAGCAACAAGCACTATAATAACTAATATTTGTTGTTGTTCAGTTGCTTCAGGCATGTCCAACTTTGTGTGACTCCATTGGGGGATTTCTTGGGAACAATATTAGAATAGGTGGTGATTCCCAAAGAGAAGACTGTGGGAACTGAGTGTGGTTCACAACATAACATTTTCACTCTTCTTGTTGTTGTTTGCTTGCATTTTATTTTCTTTCACATTTTTTCCTGTTTGATTTTATTTTTCTTGTGCAGCAAGAAAATTGTATAAATATGTATGCATATGTTGGATTTAACATATTTACCATGTTTAACATATATCAGATTACTTGCCCCTAGATGGGATGGAAGTGGAGGAAAGGTGGGGAAATTGGAACACAGGGTTTTTGCAAGAGTTAATGTTGAAGAATTATCTATGCATGTTTTGAAAATAAAAAGCTTTAATTTAAAAAAAAATAAAAGATGATTACATAAAGAGGTTACGTGGTTAGACTTGTGCTTAAAGAAAATCACTTTGGTTAGAGAATGGATTGGAGTGTGGAGAGAATTTGAAATGTCTGAAAGGCAACTGTAGGTACATAATTGGAGGTCAGCAGAGAGATTAGAACAGGAGAAGTAGATTTGAGAATCATCCCCATAGAGATGGTAATTGAATTCATGGGACCTTCTTTATAGTTTTGAGAGATGGCCAAAGCCTCTGAGGTCAGAGCCAAATATCCACTTTGTGTCAGAGGTAAAGACACAATTTTCTTGAATGTAAAAGCTCTTTGTCCACCATATAACACTATCTCCATGTTAATAATTGTTTTTTGTTTTCCTTCAGTTTCTTGAATGAATAGAGCAGATCACATAAGCAAGCTTACCAGGATTGTGTGCAAAATAAAAATTGTAAAGATAGAGGGCCCCATGAACTCTCCACTTAATTAAGCATGTGACCTTTAAGTCAATTGACTTTGTACCATTTTCTCAGAGGAAGCTTTAAGGAAAAAAAGAGCTATCAGCTAATTTTTGGTTATGTTTCAGATGTTTGAGCCTACTTGTTAACTGATTTCTAAATTGACAGATTTTTTTTTTTTTACAGTAGGTTCTCTGCTTACATATTTTATGAGTTGATGAAAGTTTCAAACAGGTAGCTTTTAAATTCAGATCCCAGGTTTTAAGATTCAGTCCTATGAGCTAATAGCTTAAATTTATATCAGTTATTGAGCAACTAGGTGGCACAATAGTCAGTACTGGGCCTAGAGTCAGAAAGAGTTCAAATCTTATCCCAGACATAGTTGTGTGACCCTGGACAAGTCATTTAATTCTTTTGCGTTGTATTCTTCATCTGTAAAATGATCTGGGGGAGGAAATGGCAAACTATTCTAATCTTTCCCAAGAAAACCCCAAATGAAATCACATAGAGTTAGACATGACTGAAGCAATTGAATAGCAAGAAATATTAGTTATTATAATGCTTGTTGCTTGGTAGTATGGCTCATATGAATATGGCTTCATGGTCTCCATGTATCTGAATTTTAAGTGATAAATGTTATTTCATGTTCAGCCAATTTTTAAAAAGATGTTGACTTTTTTATTATTTTCCATGAGAATTTACTTAGAGCTGACTTGTTATGAGAAATTAGGAAACCTAAATCTCTCTTTTTACAGTTTGTGACAAGCATTTTCACTTGAAAAAAAAAACATGTAGTATTTATTTGGACATTTGAACAATCATGTATTTCTGATCATTTTTTAAATTATAGCTTTTTATTTTCAAAATATATAAATGGATAATTTTCAACATTCACCCCTACAAAACTTTGTGTTCTCTTTTTCTCCGTCCCTTCCCCTTACTTCCCCCAGTCGGCAAGTAATCCAATACATGTTAAACATATGCAATTCCTCTATACAGGTTTCCACAAATATCATGCTGCACAAGATAAATCTTTCTGATCATTTTTAACAAGCTCTTAATCATTTGCATTTTGAGGAAATTGTAGTTTTTATCCATTTGAATCTTCTATTTGCCACATACTTTTCTTAAATAATAATAAAGTTTATCAAAATAAAGTACCATAATTTTTTTTTGGCAACTTAAAAGTAAAAATGAATCTATGTGTACAAATGATCAGATTTCTATTTTTGTCAGTCAGCTTAATGGTTAGTTTGGTGTAAAATTTGAGCATAATGAGACAGCTGACCTGACATAACAGTTTTGATTCAAACATTATTTGTTGTAAGTTTCTGAGGGAACTTTGTTGCTGAGTCGTCTAAAACTTCACTGGACAAAATAGAGACAATGTATTTAAAGAATAATCTTGGTCTTCTCCCTGGAAAATGGAGAGAAGTAAACTAATGAATCTTTCTCCTGAAGTTTCAAATAATCTTAACATTATATATTCCATTGATTGTTATGGGCAGAATATTCAAGAATATGTCATCCTGATTTGCCAATGGAAGAAAAATATAAGCTTAGGTATTTTAATGCTTTATTGCAAAATTATTTGAGGAGGAGCAGGCTGTTAAAGAAGATTTTTATATTTGTGAAAATTATAAGGAAATAATACTGATTATGCATGTATATATTTATTTAAAAGTTAAGGGAAAGGAAGGGGAAAAGGTTTTTTTTTTTCTTTTTATATCTATGGAGCCAATAAAATTGGACTGTCTGAATACTTCCTAATCTAATGTAAAATCCTACCACAGTCTGGATTTCTCTGCAGCTCCTCTGTTCAAGCTTGATATCCCTTCATTCCTCAACTATGCCTGCATAAAAATGCTTCAAAAGTTTCATTTTTCTCATTTGTAACTTGAAGGGTTTGGACTAGGTGATTCCTTAGGATACCATCCAACCCTCAATCATTTGATGCCTATAATCTAAATCAAAATGCCAACATTAAATCTAAACCATTAACCCAAGGACCAACAGTAATTCTCAAGGTGTGCAACATTTTGAAAAAGAGGTTCAAATTTAGAAATGTCATATAATTACTTAGTTCTTAGCAGTATTTGAAGGCAAGATGAAGGCACATAGGTGACGTCTTCTGAGTTCACATCTGACTTAAGACACTTACTAGTAAGACATACTGTGTGATCCTGGGCAAGTCACTTTACCCTGTTTTCCTTAATTTCCTTATCTGTAAAATGAGCTATAGGGGCAGCTAGATGGCACAATGGATTGAGGACTTGAATTCAAATTTAGCCCCAGACATTTCACACTTACAAGCTGTGTGCCCCTGGGCAAATCATTTAACTCCAATTGCCTTTCAAAAAAAAGTCTAAAAATGAAATGACAAAACATTCCAGAATCTTTACCAAGAAAATCCCAGGCAGACATGACCAAAATGACTTAATAACAAGAAGAAAAAGGCAGGATGATGTCTGAGAAAGGCTCATAAATTTTCTCTGCTTTAGAAGATGAGACTTGGGACATATAAAAAGCTCTATTTTTATAGACAGTTTTTTTTCAGAACTCATAATTTTACCAATACAGTTGAGAAGATCATTGAGGAAATAGGGATGGGATATTTGACTGCATCACTTTGAGATCAGGAACCATCTTGAATTCTATAAGTTCTATTCTGAGCCCAGTAGTCTTTAGAGTATTTTTAGATACATAAGCTCACAGATTTAAGAATTGGAAGAAACCTTAAATACTCTTTATTTTACCGGGGGTAATAAATCTACACAGGTGAAGTGACTTGCCCAACGTTACCAGGGCCAGAATTCAAACCAGGTCTTTGAATTCAAAGCATTTTTTTTTTAGTTGTGTTATGATGCTTTATAGTGCTCTGTTTTCAGTTGAAACAGATGGGTTAAGATTCATCAGTTATCACTATATAAGAACAGAAAATCAGATATTCCCCAAAATAGAAGATATAAACCTAGAATTAAGAATTATATACTTATAAATGAAATAGCATAATGAGTAGAACATTTGATCTAGAGTTAGGTCATTTGATTTTCTTCATTTCCTCAACTATAAAATATGGATAATAACAGCATCTACTTCCCAGCATTGTGGTACAAATGAGATAGTATTTGTAAAGTAATTAGCATGGTGTGTCTGACAAATAGTAGGTGATATATAAATGCTAGTTATTGTTATTATTAAATTGAGTATAATTGTATAAGGGAAACCAATGGAATGTCAGTTTAAAAAAAAGAATATTTTATACATTCTTAACAAAAAAAACAGGTGAAAAAGAGCTTTGAATATAAATTTGATAGTCAAAAATTTTTAACTACAAGTATAGAATCTAAAGGGACTATCAGGATGAATTGTTAATATTCTACTGGGGAAGGAGGGTAAAAAGGAGTCTTTTAAAATTCCATTGTCATAAAGGATCATAGAGTTGAGTATATCAGAAGATCCATAAATAGTTTTGTTATGTTTTGAAAATGTCAAAAAAAAAAAAAAAAGATGAGGGGGAAACAGAAAATGGTATAAAAGATGAGGGAATTTGGATTAAGTAATTGGATTATGTAAGTAATGTGACTGTCTACAAAGATGGAAGGAATAGGGGTGCTGAGTACCATTTGAAATTCATTTTCATCTAAACTTGTCAAAAGGAGGCAGAACACAGAAATACACTAGAATCTGATATAGAAACATAATCCATTTAATTGGGATAAAGAAAAAAACAGGAAGAAGGGGGAAAAGAAATATCACAAGTATAATAGATTCAGGGAGGATTAGTTATTACCGAAATAAACCTCAATATTCATGAGAGGATAATAAAGAAAGATTAAAAAGGAAAAAGAAGTAATAATATAAACAGCAATAAGGTTATATAGAAAAAGAAAAGGTAAAGAGGAATATAATGGAAATAAATAAATAATTAACCTTGGTAAATATGAATGTGAATAGAATAGATTCACTTCTAAAATGGAAGAGCTTGTCAGAATGTATTACAAAGCAAAATCCAACAATATGTTAATTGCAAAAAACATATTTGAAATCTAGAGCCAAACAGAATTAAGGAGTTGGAGCATTTTTAGCTGAACAATAAAAAGCACAATTTGAAATTATTATTTCACACTGAGAAAGAACAAAATTAGACTTAATTAAGAGATGAGGAAAACCACGTTTTGCTTTAAGGTAACAGAAAATTAATTTATTTAGTTACTTAATTCAATTAAATAACTATAAGAACTTAAAGGAAAAATTAAATGAATTACAAGGAGAAATAGACAATAAAACAGTAATAATAGAGGATTTCCATTACTTCATCAACCCTAAGAAATGCAAATTAAAATGCTTCTTATTTTCTACCCTCCACCCATTTGAGTGGCAAAAATCACAAAACAGGAAAACAATAAATTCTAGAGTGAGTGAGAAAGCAAATATATTGATGCACTATATTGATGACCTAACTCTAAATATCAGTATTCTGAAAATTAGTTTGGAATGTTAAGCAGTTACAAAACTTTTGCCTTAGCTATACTGCTACAGGCCTATATCCAAAAGAGATCAAAGAAAGACGTAAAGGTTCTTTATGTACAAAAATATTTATTTTAGATTTTTTTATGGAAACAAAACCCTGGAAACTAAGGTGTCCATCAATTGAGGAATGGCTGAATAAGTTGTGGTATATGATGAAGTGAATATGATTAATGTGTTGTAAGAAATGAGGCTCTAAGATGATTTTAAAAGAGACATTAGAAGACTTACATGAACTGATGCAGAGTGAAGTAAGTAAGAACAGGAAAAAAATTATATTGTAACATCAGTATTATAAAAATGAATAGCTATTGTATAAACCTAATAAGGATGAAATCATCAGAACTAAGAGAACAATCTGTACAATAACAAAACACCATAAGAAAAAATACAACTACTTTGAAAGCTTCAATGACCATAATCACTTCAGTAACCATAAATGTTTCTAGAGGGCTGATGATGAATCATGCTATTTATTAAAGAGATGATGATGGATCTAATGTCTAATACGAGAAACATATATAGTATGTTTATGTGTGCATTGTAAATATATTTTTTTTTAATAACATAGGGATGAAGGGGAGAAAAGATTTTTGTTAATTTTTTTTAGTAGAGAACTGAAGAGATGCTACAGATATAAACAGATACTTTCAGAAGAGATCATTATATTATTAGTTTATTTATCTGCTTTACTTTGTTGTAAGATATCTTTCGTGAATTGGGCATAATCTTAAGTGTTTGTAATAGAGAAACAAACCATCAATAAAACCTTTTTTTTGAAAAAAGATTTTTCAAACAAAAGAGATAAATGATTCATGCCCACTCAATGTAGGTCTACCCCAAAGTACTATTTTAATTTATTTCTTCTGTCACTTATCAGCCTCACAAGTTCCCATGAGGGTCTATTGTCATTTCTGTGTAGATGTCTTTCAAAGCTTTATATACAGCAATAATCTTTCTCTTTAGCTCTAGTCCTGTATCATAAACTACCTAAAAGACATTTTGAATTAGCTATTTTGTAAGCATTGAAGATTTTACATGTCTAAACTACAACTTATTTGTCTCCCAAACCTAGCTTCTTTCTTACAAAAACTTCCCTTTTTTGTTGAAGGTATTATTCTTCTAGTGAACCAATTTTTCAACCGTGATGTCATCTACCTCAGCTTATCCCTTTTTCTTTCTTCCCATATCCAATCAATTGTTGGATTTTTACCTTCTTGTTTCTGTCTCCACATTATGTCTCAAGTGTCTCTTTTTCTTAGCCATCCTTCTTCAGGCCTTCATCAAATGTTACTGAGATATTTCAGTAGCCTCCCCCTACCTCAAGTTGCTCCATTCTAATCCATCTTCCACACCATCTGCCCAAGTAATTTTCTTTCTTTTTTCTTTTGTGTATTTATTCTGAATGTGAGAAATAAATCAAGCTTTTCCACAATATAGTAGAATAGGAAAAAAAGGTGATTTTACATAAACTACAGATCTATTATGTATAATTTGCTATTATTCCTTTTAAGTAAATAATAATGTTATTATGTAACTTAATTTTTTTTCTTTCTTTTTTCCTGTTTGTCTTCCCTTTTGATCTCCTATTCTAGAGACAGCTACCATTACATAATAAATATTATATATGTATATATGTGTAAAATTATCTTAGACATTTCTATTTATCATTTTCTTTGGGTTGGAGAAATCATATGTCCTTTCTAGTTAATTTGGATATTTATAATATTTATAAAATAAACTTAGGCACTCAAAATTGTTCTTAAAACAATATTATTACTATATACAATGTGCTCTTGGTTTTCCTCAAAATATTTTTTTTCCATTGCAAATTGGACCATTCTCCCTCTACACAATCTGCCTCAGATAAATACCACAATACACAGTAAATTCCAATCGTACTCTTTACCTCTAGAATCAAATATAAATTCCCTTATTCAAAATTTAAAGCTCTTAACCTGGTCCCTTTCTACCTTTCCAGGATTCTTATAAATTACTCTCTTCCTTGCACTATGTGATCCAATCAAATTAATGTGCCCATTGTTCTGCTCATAAGACTCATCTCCCTTAGCTGTGCCTTTGCATTAATTGTCCCTAATACCTAGAATGCATTCCTTCCTTAATCCAATTTTTTGGAATCCTTGGTTTCTGTCAGGAATCAGCTCAAGTTCCACAAGAGACCTTCCATAAGAGACCCTTCCTAATTCTCTCACACATATGCATATACCAGCTGCTAGTGTCCTCCATACCAAAACTTCTGTGCATTTAAAAAAATATATTTGGTGGGAGGGTGTGAATATGAGGGTGGAGGTGCTCCTTATAAAGTAAGGTCTTTCAGGACAAGAACCATTTTAGTTTTATTTTTCAACCTCAATACTTAACAGAATGCTTTGCATATAGTTAGCATATAGAATGCTAAGCATATAGTTAAAAAATACTTGTTGATTGAAGTTTTTTTTGTCTATCAATAGAAAAGTATTATCAGTGCTGTTAGCTTTTGAGCACCAAAATGACCTGTTAAAATTAGTTTTTTGGAAATATATTTTAAAAACCTATTTATGTAAGTAGTATGGAGCTTTAACTATTTTAGTATCAATCTTGTTAATATTTTAGATAATCTGAACTTAGTTATTTCTCCATCATTCCCCCTTGCATTTTTAAGTAAATAACGAAGTTAGCTTTCATTTTTAAAAAATGGAAAGAAAAACAATGTAAAAGATGGAAGTTGTCCACTTCCAGAAGCCAACAGAAACTCTTTAAGAATTTCTAAACATGGCATGAGGGAAAATATTGACTTAATTGGATAAAATAAATAATAATTCAGTAAATTAAATAAATACAATTGGATATTTATTTGGATAAATATTGACTTTGTATGTATATATATGTATATATATATATATTAGTAGAAGAAATTATAGTCATAAATGTCCATCTTTTCTGTACTTCCTTGTAAGTTTTCTTTTGTTTTCTGCTGCACACCTTTTTTACTTTATCTTTTTTTCCCTTTCATCCCCCACCACCATCCCCAAGCAAGCTATAGTTAAGAAAATATATATTTATATGTAGATAGATATATACCTACATGTACATACACACACACACCGACCCCCACACACACAGTATTCATACACACATATCTTTCCTATCCCTGCTGACTCTGTGCTTTAATTCTTCTCCTAACTTGCCTTTCTTTTACTTAATCTTCCCTACCCATGGATCCCTCCCTTGTCTTCTTCCCTCACCCTTTGCTTCCCCATCTGCCTATTCTTCCCCACTTATTTCTTTATTTTTGGAGGGTGCTGTAACCTTCATAGTCTATATGTATATAGTGTTGCTTATTTAACCCATCCCCAATGTGAGCAGGTTTTCAGAACTAAGAGCCCTCCTTTCCTTTCTAATGCCTTTGTGTCTATTCTTCCTGTGTACCTTATTTGCATAACATAATTACTATTTTTACCTTAATCCTGCTCCAGTCTTTCTTTTGTACTACCCTGTTGTTAATGTCAATTTTAAACATATGGTATGTTAAAAAAAAAAAAAAAAACATAAACAATTTGTTTCTGTTGAGTTCCTTGAAATTGATCTTTGATATTGGCTCTTATATGTTAAATTTTCTTTTAAGTTCAGGTTTGGTTGATAGAAAGTATGGAGGGCTGGAACTCTAGAGAAGTATACCTGAAACAAGGATGATGATGGTTCTCTAGTTCACATATATACTTAGTACTTAGTATGGTGATGTAATGGTTCTCTAGTTTACACAAATTCAGCATGCTGTACTGATGTAATTGTACTGAGGGCTTAGAAGGACTGGAAATGAGACATTCCATTTTTGATTGTCCTCATGGGTCTCCTGCCTTCATCACTTCTCCACTAAGACTAAGGACTCGGGCTGATCCCAAGGACCTCCAGAAAGCCAGCCCAAACATTACAAGAAAGTCTTGAAAATCTGCAAGTTCATTAAATGTCCATTTTTTTTCTCATTCAATATTATAGTCATCCTGGACTCAGATCCTAATTTCACAGGCTATTTAGGAGATGAAAGTTTCTCTGGTTCCTTCTGAGACTCCAGCCACACTCAGCCAGCCTCAGAGTTCCTTGCCCACTCCAGCCTCTTTAGAGCTAGGTGGGAGGTGCCTGCACTTTACTTGGGTTAATCCCTGGCTAGGGGTCTTTCCTTAGATCTTGGGTTATACATGGAGAATCCCTATTCTGCCCCAAGTCATCTTGATTTTTCATCAGTCTGTGTTCACTCTGAGATGCAAATTTGTTCTATTTATGGGGGAAATCGGGACAGCTTGAAATTTATCAACCTACTTCGTTATCTTCCCAGAATCTTTCCTATGTCATTTTCTTCAAGATTCCATGGGACAAAAAAATTATTTTTGCTGTATCCACTAATGGGCATAGACTGGACCTGGAATCAAGAAGGACTGGGTTCAAATCTAGCTTTAGATATTTACTAACTGTGATTCTGGTCAAATCCTCAAATGTAAAATGGGGATAATAATAGCATCTACCTCACAGAGTTGTGAAGATCAAATGCAATAAAGATTTATAATTTGTCTGACATGTAGTAGATGCTATATAAATGCTAGATATCATCATCATCATCATTATCATTTTTCCTGAAAGCAAATGAACACTGAAACCAGGCTATGTAAGTCAGATTAAATAATATTAGAGAGAAGAAATCTTTAGAAAACTAACAGTTTGATCTGGCTGTTGCTATGCTTCTCTTTATTCATCTTCAGGTCTGGGCTCAGAGAGGGAGTAGAAAAGGGAGCTTACTTACTATCTATTTTTTTTTCTGAAGACCAGTTTTTTAGCAGGATGGATAAAGTAAATGAAGAGATGTGGCAGACATTCAGAATAGTGTTTTCCTCTTTACCCCCTACTTTCCTTTCCTGTGACATATAGAGTGAGGAAATGTTTGCTTTTCCCTTTTAAAAGATGGAGAGCCTTTAATGTAAAATATCCAGGCCTAATAGGACTCTGACCATCCCCTCCCCCAAAAAAACCCTTCTAACACCCTATTTTCTAAAACCCTAAATAGCTCAAGAAGTTAGTTTTAACCCTGAATTAAAGCCCTGTTAATATTATTTTTATTCTTATATACATGCCTATATGTCTGTGAAATAATATATGTACATACCCCTTTGTATTGACTATATTTTAAGTGTATGATCATCTTTCTTTTAGAATTACAGGTTATGCGTACAACCTTCATGGAATAATATTACCATTATCTTTAGAAATGTTTGTCTTTTCTAGCATCTTAATGTTAATATCTTCCCTTTATTGATTACCTCCAACTTATCCTATACATACCTTGTTTGTATAGGAGTATTTGCCAATTGACTTTTCCCATTCCAACTATTAGACTGTGTGTGAGTTCCCTGAAACTAGGGGCTGTTTTTTTGTTTTTCTATCTACAGAACTTAGCACGATGTCTAGCACATTTTAGGTCCTTAGTGAGTGCTTGCTAACTTGTCTGGATTTCCACTTTTTTTTTTCCTTCTTCATCTCCCTAAAACTAGTAAGAATTAAACCAAGCAGTGTCATTTTGTTTAAGGTATAACTGGGAAGCCATTGGACTTCTTTTTGAAAACTTATGTTTTTTTCTTCTCTTAATTTCTCACTTCCATTTTTAAAAATTAATTTTATCTGTTAATTAGAGGTCCTAATAAACAGTTAATTAAAATAAAAACAGCTACTATTAATAATTGTCATAAAACTGGATAAAGTCTCAAAATTTCATGAACTTTATAGTTTTCACTAGAAAGGTTTAGGCAATTCCAATCAATGAAAGTGGAAGTAAACAAGTGGTTTTGCATGTGTTTGTGTGTGTGTGTGTGTATGTATTTGTATGCACATATACATACACACATATACACATACATACACACATACACACATATATATTAGTCTTTAGTTTTTTCTTTCACATATTGTCACTATTTAATTGGAATAAGCATTTATGATTCCTGTTCATAAATGTATATTTCTTAGACTAATCACAGTTTAAAGGCATCATAGATATATATATATATTGCTTTATTCAATAGATAACATTTTCAAAAGATGTTTATATTGAATTGTCAATTATGTTTTAAATTCATTAGAGAAATGCTTTATTTGAAATAATCCTAAGATTAATTCTTTTGTAAAATGTATGATAATGGCATCTTAATTTTTTGTGGTATTCTTAACCCAGGCAACACCTATGTATTGGTGTTTAGAATTGTGCTTTGACATGGTAAGACATATATTCAGAATTAAAAACTAATTTTGAAGCAGATAGTCATAGAATTTGTGGGGAATTTAAAAATAATGTAGTACAATCCTTTTACTTTAAAAATAAAGAAACAGAAACTGTTCGGTGGGGAAAGGTTAAACACAGGGGAGGATTAATAAGTGTATGAGAGAATACATAACTTTATTAATATTCCTAGATCTATAAATCTTGACAAAAAATAAAAGTGACTTATTCTGTCTTGAAATGTTTAGTTTCTTTCAGGCTAAGTATTCTGATAGTATTTGTGACTGCAGAGAGAGAGTAATTAAATATTTTTGATGTAGGAAACTGGATTAGGGAGGATTTTTACTTTGTAGTGAGATTACTGGTAGGAGGATGTTCAAGATTCACCTTTGTATTTATTTAAATAAAGAGCAACTATCGAATTTGAAATATGTTCACCAACCACCTGACTTTTTTTTTTGTCTGTGATTTTTTTTGCCTCTTGTCAATGCAATGTTAGTGACCACATTTGTTGTGGAAGACTGAAGAATTCTCTTTGCTCTCCTAGTTCATAACAGAAGATATTATGCTAGGTAATAAGAAGACAAAGACAAAAACCATATTCTCAATGACCTTTACATGTAATTAATAAGAATATATAATATTTTTTAATTTTTTTCCACTTTAACCTACAACCCTATTCAACACTTCTTTTTTTGTGAGGCATTTAGGATTAAATGACTTGCCCAAAGTCACACAGCTAATAAGTGTTACATATTGGTGGTAAGATTTGAACTCAGATCCTCCTGACTCTATCCACTGTGCCACTTAGCTAATGATCCCCCCTTTTTTTTTCTACCCCAGACTTCTTACTGCTTAAAACATGAAGATTAATTTTGATTTTTGTTACCACTAAACAAAATGTTTCTTTTTATATATTCTAATCTACACAAGTATTATATAGCAAGAGAAAAAAGTGGAATTTAAAATTTTGATGAAGGGACTTTATTTTTTACATACCATTTCCTCTGTATTTATGTGTTTATTCAATTAAGATTTATTCATTGTTTTCTAAGATTTATCTTTGGAATTTTGACACAAGGTGCTTTCCTTGCAAACCTCTTACCAATATAAATACTTTGACATAAAGAGAAAAACATCATCTCATATATTTTGAACTGTTATTGAAGCTGGAAGTGAAACTAAAACAATATGTAGAGTGAATATTTCACATAAATTATACATAAAAATGTGAAAAATTAACAGTAACAGTAATCTGTCTTCATTAGTATACTTCAGTTGAAGAATATATACTTGAACTTCAGAATTTCTTTTCCATTAAAGAGATGTTTCCTTGTGTTTTTCTTAGGAAAGTGAACTAATTTTAAGGGGCCGAAAGTAGAAAAGGCAATAGGCTTTTTCAGTTCTGAGAATGGAATGCCAATGAATCTTCAGAATGCTTTGAAATATACAGTTTGCCAAGAAAGACATTTTTGTTTTTTAAACTACTCATCAGATTTGGGAGTATTGGAAAGGCTTTGCTAGATTTACCAACACAGAAGGCCATCGCTAAGGACCCTCATTCTTTTTAGAGAAATATGATGTTAAAAATATCATTGTGTCAGAACTTTTTTCTTTACCATTCCTGGTTTTATGTATCACTGAGAGAAAACATTTTGAACTTTTTAGCTCTCTCATGGGGAAATGGTACAAGTTGCAGTGTGTGTGTGTGTTATTTTTATGCCAAATTAAGTCTTAAATGATTCAACACATGTGGTTTGTGGGAAACAGTACAGTAGACTATGACAAGGGGTTAAAAGGGGCAGAAATGATAGAATTTCTACAAAGCTGATTCTTCTAAAAACTGTTCTTTTGGAGGAATTTGTATGGGAATACATCTATATTAAAAGTATATATTTTTCTTCTCCCTCTTTAAAAAACAAAAATCATTTAGCTTATAGTCTAGATAAAATCAGTTTTTTTCTTACTACACAGTTTTGTTCATAGCAAACAGGATAGTTTTAAAGGGTTAATTTGGAATCCTTATAAAGCAGCCTTTAATTTTAATATTGATCTTTATTTCTTATCAATGTTGGAACTATAGAGCCCATGTATGGGCCCAATACCACTATTGATCAGCACTGAAATTTTTGACCTGTTCTTTTTCCTACTTGGGCTGTCTTATCCCTTCTAAGACAACCCATTTCTCTCTTCCTCCCCATCCTAGGTTTCACTATATTGGTGCCATACTTAATGCTGACAACTAATTGGCTAAGTTTACAGTAGTACAAAATTCCTGACTTCATGAGATCAGCTAGCCTCGGCCTCCTTAGGAACTAAGTTTATAGCCATGTGCCACTATGTTTGGTGAAAGGCAACCTTTTAAAAAATTCTTTTATCCTAAAGATAGACTGAATTTGTTGTTATTGGTTTTTTCCTTTAAAAAATGTTATTTCTAGGTCACTTTAGACCTAGACAGAATTCTAATATAAAAATTTGTTATCAGTAATGATTGAACAATAAAATCAGGTAATTTATTCAGAAGAATCACTAATAGAAAACCCATTTCAAGTTTTAGCGACATTGCAAACTGCCATCGTTATAAGCATATAAATAATTTTGCTTTAGTGTTTTTAAATATCAATTCAGATATGTTCTTAGAAACTGGGATGTTCCTTTCTGGAAAAGACAAAGTTCTGCCCCAATCACAAATAAACTAGGTTAAATTTAGATTTCATATTTCATGATGGAAACTCTTGTTTGTACTGTTCTGTTTTGTAAGTGTAGTTCTAGTATGGACCTGCAATAACAAATGGAAATGTATATTGTTACCCTCTTAATGACAATTTACCCCCAATGCACTTTGCATGACTGATCCAACAAACTAAATATATAGGAAGAGAGAAGGATTCCTGAAATTAAAATGAAGGCAGTGAAAACTGATGAAATCCAAAAGTTCTGTTGTTTGGAGCATAGTTGGATGGTCTTGTAATACCAGAGGCTTAATACTGTATATCTATATTAAAATCCCTTTGTTGAGAAATCAGGGAACAAAGCCAAGTGCAAATGATGAGTGCTTTTTTTCCTTTGACTAGGGTTTACAATAATTTTAAGTGTTTCTTGGATTTTTTACAAAAACTTAAAATTTTTAGTTTAATCTAAAACATACTATTGGCTATACTTAATGTACATATTCAACATCTAGTTATACTTTACACTCATATTTCTTATTGCTCTCCATTGAAATGAATGTTTCCATTTATTTATAATTATTTTTTCAATTTATCAGGTAGCGCTAGGAAAAATCATAGATTGAGTAGTCATTTATTTTGATTAAATACTCATTGTTCTTTTATAGATGTTTGAAAGGAAAAAAATAATTCTAGGAGTTAAATGTTTTCTTTTCTAACTTAAGCTCTAATTCACTGAGACTTAAATTGTTTCTTCTTACATGTAATAGAAATTGTTCATTTTGAAAAGATTTGCAGTTAAGAAACTTTGTTTTCAGATATAATAATTGTTTCCCTATGTAAATTGTTTTGTGAAGGGTTAACTTTTATTTCCATTTTGTGTTATTAACATTTTTTGCATTTTTGTTACTGTCAGAATGTATGATGGCAGTTCTGAGTTATGGGCCCATGCATATTGTGGGCCAACACAGGAAACACAAGTTATTTTTCATTGTTTTAATACAGGACGCGGAATATAGATGTGGCAGTATTTTTGCTTGAGTTTTTAACAGTGAAATGAAATATTTGTTTTTGCTTCAGTTTTATATAATGCTGTAAGGTTATTTCCAGCTCCATTTAAAGATTGATTAGAGTGGATATGAGCTTTATTTTTTCGTAATCATTTGGAAACTGTTCGCATTTTAAATACTCTTGAGGTAAATATTTTCATTAATAAATCTTGAATTGCGTAACTAATGTTTGACCTTGACCTATTTCATTGCCCACTAAGATTTGCCCAGTCACTTTGTTTCCCATGCCTTGGACTGATTTTCAGTAGGAGGTCATCATGAGATTTTAGAAAGCAGTAACCATGGTCTGACAAGTTTCTATAGTCTTTCAGGTTCTTGTTTGAAGGAGGGGGAGTGGGAATTCACTTTTTTCTGTTATTTAAAAAGTGTAATTTCTGATAAGATGATTATCAATTTCTATATCAGATGGACTTTGTCTTTTGAAAAAAAGTATGTATGCTTGCAATATTATATACAAATTGATATGAACTCTGTGATTAGAAATTTCCAGTGAAATGCTGTTTGAGTTTTGCTACTAAAAATATCTACTGGGGAAATCTCTCTTTTCTAGCATATTACTTTTTAATTCAGGTTAATAATGTCACCCCATTATAAGTTACTTCTTTGACAAAGGTGTGGGCTCTGTACTATCAGCTTTTGATTATTCCAATTTAATAGAGGGCAACAAAATTGAGAATCATTAAAGACTGTTCCTCAAACTTCAGAAAAGTAATGAAATAACAAGGTAATGTGGAACAAGAAAATAGGCAGTCTTCAAAAAGTGATATAAATTCAGACATTTGAATCTATTAACCTGAAATGCCTTCTCCTTTTCTTATAAGTTGTTAAATTCCACTTTCCTTGATTAGTAAACAAAGAAAAGCAACAAGACATCAACTGTGCCTATAGTCTCTTCTCTGAGGCTTAAACCTGAAAGAAAAGTGATTTTGGGGTGTTCTCTAAATCAGTAAAGAAAATGCCTTAAAAGAATTCTTTTAAATTAGTAATGAAAACTGTAAAGTCACTATGGTGAGGCTGACTTTTTTTCTCTGCTAATGATTGATCGATATACACTTCAACATCTCAGTGCATCTGTGATAGCATTAATATTGTACTTCCTCTTCTATTATAATTTGCAATCCATCTATATCTATTCATCCTGCATAATAATTATGGTTTACTTTCATTAATTTTTCATCTGGGTCCATTTAGTACACTATGTTCTGTTAGTCTTCTTCTAGGTCTTTTTATATTTGGTGGGCACTAATCTACTATTCTGATTTAGTATCTAGTTTACCATTCCTTAGTGGGGTTTTTATTATTGACTCACCTCATTTTTCTATTTTACTATATTGAGATTCTCAAATAGATATGATATATATTTGGATGTTTATACCAATGACACAAATAACAATCCATCCTTGCCTATCCCTCTTATGCATTTCTTGTATTTTCCATAATTTCATCGGGGTAACACAAGAGGTGTAACTTTCTCTTGAGGATAAGGATACCAATGGAACAGCCAACAATCCAATTATCTGTCTTTGACCACATGACCAGTCCATCTTCTTTTCCAGTTGTACATTTATTTCCCCTTAATTTCTATTCTTTGAAAACCCACATCTGTTAAATATTGAAGCCTGCTTTCACAAAAACTGTGTGTTCTATGTCTTATAATCTATGTATGATAATATGATATATTATAGCCTATTAAAGTCTGTGTATGATAATATAGAATATGTTATCATATATTTTATTCTGTAGCTTTTAAGAGGGAGTGTAGCATAGTTGATAGAGAATTAGCTTTGAGTTAGAAACAAGGATTCAGATACTATTTTGCTTAACCCTGGCTGGAGGTTACTAAAATCTCTTAAAGTTCAGAGCAATTCTTTAAGATTATATAAGTTTTAATTTGATATTTCTTTATATCAGTGAAATCCTAAAGTCCCAATTCCTACAACAGCACTAGAACATCTAAATGCCACAATATATCTCTCCACTACTTTTTAAGTCACCCATAGTTCTGATTCTAATAATATTGTAATGTCCCATAATTCAGAGCCTATACAAAATTACAAGAATATTGGAAAGAAGGGGGAAGAAGAAGGGAGGGGGAGAGGGGAGAGAAAAGAGGAGAGAGGGGAAGTAGAAGAAGGGAAAGGAGAGAGAGAGAGAGAGAGAGAGAGAGAGAGAGAGAGAGAGAGAATATGAACAGAGAACTCAGTTTGGGATCATTGAAAACTCTGTGCAGTTCCCAGTTGTAATACAGTCCATTTTTTCCATTCCTTTTCATTTTTTTCTTGGAGTTTTCTCCAAAAATTGATCTCTTCAAGGAAGCTTTCCTTAATTAACCTCTTTTAAGCTTATTCATTATTTGAAAATCTTTTTGTAATTTAATAATATAATTTGTATTTGCATTTATAATTGCTTATTTATTAGTTTACAAGTCCTGTTATTTTTTAAGATGTTAATTTTGTCTCTGCAACTAAACTATGATAGTTCCATCTAGTTCAGAGTTCTGCAAATATTCAGTCCTCAGTGCTGATAGATTTTTACTACTTCAGTCATTGCGGAATAATGGAATCAACTATTAGTAGTTATGAATGTTTGTTTTTTATGTCCTTGTCTAAGGTTTCTGTTTCATTTCTCAATGATCAAATTATGACTCATTGCTTTTCCCTAATATTCTTGCTAACATGTTCCTCTCGTTTTTCTATTTTTAATATATTTTAATCAAATGATATTTTCATACTAGTTTGTGTAAAATTCCAGTTTGTATTCCAGAGAGATTTATTGCTCTCTCTAATCTGTTTTTAAGAATTACTGCCCTACAGGAACCTATTCATTCTGTTCTTTGCCTTTGGCTTTAGTCAAATACATGAATTTTACTGAAATTTTACCAAAATGCAATTTACTGACTCATGTTTTAGGAAATATAGGACTATAAGAAATAAATTGCCCTGAAGGAATTTACAATATAAGAATTAAGTTTATAGTATAAGGATAGAACAGATACAAATTAAGTTTATAGTGACTTCCACATGTCCATGATAGGGCAAGAACCATGATTATAAACAACCATTTACAGAAATAAAAGCAGACCTAATTAGTTCAAATATATTAATTACTCATAGGTAGCATGAACTAATATAATAAAAATGATTAACTTAATTATATATTCTAAGAGTTTAAGGAGAGAAGACTGATTTAGAATAGAATGGATAAGTAAAAGACTTCATTGAGCAGGTGCAGTTTCAATTGAGATTTTATAAATAGGCAAAATTAAGACGTGAAGGTATCATTGTTGTAAAGAAAGAATATAAACATGGTCTCTTTGTGGTACAGTGAGGGGACTACATTTCCTAGAATAAAAGTATATGTATTTGAGAGTGATATCAAATGACATTGGATAGAGTGTAGCCAAATTATGGAGAGTTTATGTTACTTATGGGGTAGGGAACTATTACAAGTTCTTGAGTAGAGAAATAGTTTCATGAAAATGTTTGAGTAATCTTCCAAGTAAATTGAATGGATTAGAGACGACTGTAGTCAGAGCATTATTTGATTAACTCACAGGTAAATGATGTGTTAACATTTTCCCCATAAGTCCACAAGAAGGTATCTCCTCTCCTCCAAAATTTCTCTTGAAATGACTGTCCAGCTGTTAGAAGGGTGTAACTATAGATGCTTTGGTGAATGGGCAGGGAGGAGAGAGAAAATCTCTCTTGTCTTCTTTCCCCTGCCCCAAACAGTTTCACTCTACCATTTTTCTCAGCCTTAATCACCTCTCACACTTAAACTGCTAAGTGACGGTTGTTTTGCTTTGTGTGTGTGTGTGTGTGTGTGTGTGTGTGTGTGTGTGTGTGTGTGTGTTGATTCATGATGGTAACTGTTTCTTCCTGTGCCCTTATCCAGTGGCCATAGCCATCTTGTTAAATTGATTAAAGAAGTATCACACCTTGTTAGCAAATTCTAGCATCACAGAATTTGAGAGATTGCAGTGACCACCCTGTCCAACTCATAGAATACTTACTATCATCTAGCTTTTGCTAAAGTATCTCCAATAAAAAGAACTGGCTACCTCTTAAAATTAAAAATTCTAATTTTAGATAGCTTAAATTGTTAAGGAATATTAACTGAAGCCAAATCTAAATTGGCTTTTTTATATCTACTCTTCCTTCTAAATCTGCCCTCTGGGGCCAAACTGAACTAGTCTAATCCCTGATCCACAAATTAATCCCTCCAATACTTGAAATCCTTCCTGCTGTCTAAACATGCATAACATTTCCTTTTCACTAAAATAAGGTCTGAAAGACTTGGGAAAAGGTTAGGGTTGTAGAAGTAGTGGGGAAGAAAGGGTCAAATATGAAAAGTATTTTGAAGGGAAAAAAAAACATTGAAATCAATTTATAACTACATAATAAGAACATGAAATCAATCTAACTGAAAAAGGAACAGGCAATAAGTTGATAAATCCCTTAAGATTACTACTTCCCAATTTTTAACCCTTCCTGTGATTCACACACTCTCATCCTAGTATGTTATTTTGTTGTTTAATGATATTTTCAAGAGAATTGTTTATTGGTTAATAAAAACAATCATTAACATGCAGTCATCTTCCATTTCCTCAATCTGATAGAAATAGCATGTATGGTTGTATACAGAAATTTTGGATGGTATAAGATTGGACAAGATTAGATGGTATAAAGATTGACTAGTTTTGTAACCCTGGACAGATTAGATGTCAAATTCACAGACTTACAAAAGTTAAACAATATAAATAAAAATACAATATGATATAAATAATATTAACGTATAATTTTCTAAATCAATATGAGCAGGACAGCTAGATGGTGCAGTGTATCACTGGTTCTGGGATCAGGAAGATTCATGTTTCTGAGTTCAAATTTGACCTCAGATACTTACCAGCTGTGTGATCCCTGGCAAGTCACTTGATCTTGTTTGCCTCAATTCCTCTTCTGTAAAAATTTACTCCAATAACTTTGCCAAAAAGAAAGAAACCAACAAAAAATACAAATGGGGTCACAGATAGTTAGACACAACTAAAATTACTCATTGGCAAAAGAAAAAAAATCAGTGTGAAGCTCACAGGGATCTAATTCGATTTGAGTTTTGATAACACTGCTGTAAACAATTCTCTAAGATAAATTGTAGAGCAGATGCTAATGTGAATTGGTAGAGAAAGCGTCTTCACCTTGGAGTTCTCTAAACCTGTTCTATGATATGTTTAAAATCCAGGCATGAAACATATCTAACATATATAGGACTACTTGCCATCTAGGGGAGGGGGTGGAAGGAGGGAGGGGAAAAATCGGAACAGAAACGAGTGCAAGGGATAATGTAAAAAAAATTACCCTGGCATGGATTCTGTCAATATAAAGTTATTATTAAATTAAATTAAATAAAGAATTAAAAAGAAAAGAAAAGGTAAAAAAAAAAGAAAGAAAGAAAGAAAAAAGGAAACAATTTGAAAAAAAAAAATCCAGGCATGAATGGTATAAATTATAATGAGACTCCTTAGATATTATTTGGAAATCTGTAAATTTTCCTAACATTCCTGTCTGTAACTTTTTGTGAGTCCAGCATTTTATCTCATTCACTTCCCCAAACAAAGGCCTACTGCTACCTATGTTTTCTAAGGATACGCTGTATTCTGTAGCTAACATCATAAACCAGGCTTTTCCTTCTTATTGCATTAATGCCATAACAGCTTTAGTCTGTTGCTTAAGAGGTTACTAGCCAGTCATGTGAGAGATCAGCCTCAAGTAGTAGTATTTGACTAAGCTAAGGCAAACATAAAATGTCCATGGCAGCTCAGAGAGTTTCTGGTCCTATCATGTCAGTTTTGTGAAATGTGGTGAATCCCTAGAAATAGCCTATGTTATTTCCTTTACCTTGGAGTCCCTAGCTACATACTTCATGCAAAGTATTCTCACCAGGTTGGAATGTATGAAGCTTGCCTAGTCATCCTGGGGACTTTCTCAGAGCAGCTGGTTTTAGTAATTAGATTCACACTGTGGTGCAATACAAAAAAAAAAAAAAAAAAAAGAATTAAGAATCAGAGCACAGAGACTTCACTTCTGGCTCTGTTTTTCCCTGCCTACATGACACCAAGCAAGTCATTATATCTTGCTGTGCCTCAGTTCCCAAAGCTATCAAATAAAAATGTTGGACTAGATTGTCTCTAAAAGTCATTACATTTTAAAATACTATGAAAATATTTTTATGTCCTGTATTCATATCAACTATATAGAGTGATGAAATGACAGATACCAAAGTAGTTCTAGTTTACCTCCACCTGTTAAAAACACTAAAAATCCATTTTTATGGCTGATAAAATACTGTTCATATTTTCCTTTTATATAACTTAATTAAAAATTTCCTTTTCTTCAAAGCCTTAAATTAAATACGAATCTTCTGTCTCCTGTTTTTATTAATGTAACTTTTTATCTGTCTCCTGTCAGAACATTCAAATTTCTTTCATTCCAAAATCTGTGTTCACTTTCCACCTGATGTATATTCTTGCTGAAATATTTCCTAAAAATGTGAAGTTGTATTTAAAAGGGTTTTTTTCTTCTTTGTGCCAAATTTGATATAATGCACTTAAAAAAAAAGACTTCCCTATATACTATATGATGCCATTAATGTCCAAAGCTACTTACACCAGTTTTAGAGAAAACAATTCATAGAATTTTAGTTGTTTCACTAGGATTGTGAACAAGAAGAAAATTGGATGGCTAATTAAGAATCTTTCTTAAATAATGAAGATAAAGGTAGCTCAATGGTCAGTGTAGAGGCTTTGATCAAGAAACATGAAAAATTTGTGAAAGCAGTTAATGGCTAGGAAGAGAAACCATAAGTACATATTCCAAATATTTTTTGTTTTTTATTTTTCTCTTTTAGTCCTATTGATGGGCTGAGCAAAGAGAATATACTAGTTTGAGGAATTAATATGTTTTTTATAATGAAACAGTTTCCCTATGTCACCAAGTACAAAAATATTTGTACCTGAAATCCTACCTTGCTAGTAATTCTTTTTGATATTTTTGTTTACTCATTCTCCATAGTTGTAAACATTTCATCATTATATATAAATTCCCCTGTGTAAATATCCAGGAAAATTTAAGTCCCTCGTTCTGAGAAAAGTGAATTGTTTATGCTTTCTTTTAATTGGAAGGGAAAGAAACCTAAAGATTCCTTATCCATATCAATAGATACTGTCCCTACTTTCCTAGAGCACTTTGACAGGATATCTATTTTGCTCCCTTTGAATTTGACTTTGTATTATACTCATCTGAGTCATCAACTAACAATCCCCCACTCTATTCCCTGCAAGTAAAATGTTCCTTGAGATCAAGGAGGATTATCTTTTTCTTTTTAATCTTTGTATGTTCCTCTGCCTATAACACAGTGCCTTGTATAATTTTTGTGGGTTTTGTTGTTCAGTTGTTTTAGTCATATCCAACTCTTTGGAATTTTCTTGGCAAAGATACTAGAGTGATTTGCCATTTCCTTTCTCAGTTCATTTTATGGAGGGGGAACCAAGGCAAACAGGGTTCATTCATTTATTCAGAATCACACAGGTAGTCAGTGTCTGAGGTCAGATTTGAATTCAGAAAATGAGTCATAATTATAAGTTCAGCATTCTATCTACTATACCACCTGGCTACCTTTGCCTTTGCATATAGTATATGGTGAATAAATGTTGAGTTGAATTTACCAACTAATATGCAGGACTCTTTCAAAAAAAGGCAGACCACAGGGTATATCTCTTATGTACCATCTGCATATATATAGTAATGGCTTTTGTGTCTCATAATTTACCATATTGTTATTTTTTATTGTGAGATATTAAGCCTGTCCTAGAGAACATTTCAAATGAACAGAATATCATTATCATGAATAAATGTTTCTAAGTTATCACTATTGGCAATGATGATTTCCCCCCTACTTTTTAAAAGTATGATTATGGGGTTGTATGTATTCAGAGCATATTAGAAATTATTGTTCTTCACTGACTTTTTCCACAGTTTACTTTAATAGATTCCATTGTTTCTCATTAAACTAGCTTTGCATGTGTCCACTCAAGAACTGTCTGCCTTCTAAAGTCATACTATGTTCAGCTCAGTTTATTTCAGTAATTCTCATTTTATTCCACTTGAATTTGTCAGGTGGAACTTTTTAATATAGCCTGTCACTGTTTCCAATTTCTGCTCCATCTCAGTGTTACTGCACATTAGATATGTTTGCTGTCTTTGAATGTTCCTTTTATTACTTTGGGCCGAAAATTATAGCATCTCAGCATCAAATAAGACCTTCAAATCTGGCTCCATTTCTGAACAAGAATCCCTACTATAACACAACAATGAAATGATTCTCAATTCCTTGTCTGAAAAGCTCCATTGAGGAGGAAGCCATTACTTTCTAAGTAAATCCATTTGACTTTTTGAAAACTCAGATTTCTAGGAAATTTTTTTTTTCATATCAAACCTAAATTTTTATTTTAGTATCTTTACCATTTCAACCGGATTCTATTCTTCTGGAGCCAACAGAACAAATCTAATGTCTTTTAGATACTTGAAATTAGCCATTGCTCCTTCCTACAGTTTCTGCACTATTAATTATAGTGTGTTCTTTTGGCCAATCCTCCCGTAGCATTATCCGTGAAGCCTTTTGCCAAGCTAATTGTCATTTTTCTATATGCTCTTCAGTTTATTAATGATTTATCACCAGGTATTTATTGAGCAACCTACTATGTGCTAAACTCAGTGCTAGAGATACAAAAACAAAAGTGAATAGTCTATGCCTTCCTAGTCAGTACATTTGAACACATATATGTTAATACATACATATACACATATATAAGCATAAATATCCAAAATGAATACAAAGTTCTGGTGAGGTAATGAACTAACATTTAAGGAAAGACTTTCTGTTAAAAGTGTTATTTAAACTATCTTAAAGGAAATCAGGGATTCAAGAGATGTGAAGAGTGAGAGCCAGGAAAAGGAGACAGCCAGTAGCTAGTACAAAGATCCAAAGGTGGAAGATGGAGCATTATATATATATAGCATAAGTGGATTGAGAGAATATGCTTTTATTAAGCATTTACTTATGCCAGACACTAGGAATGGAAATATAAGCAAATAAGAAAATCCCTGCTCTCAAAGATCTTAAGTTCTAATAGATAATAACAAAGAGGATCTGAAAGAAGTGAAGAGTGTATGTAGCAAGACTTGGTCTCCATAGTGTGTAGATAGCCAGGAAGAGTTGAAAAAACCTGATTATGAGTAAAAAGTGAAAGTTTGTCTATTAGAGCTGGGAGATGAAAAAATCCAGGGCAAGTAATATATTAAGAAAATAGGAAAGGTAGGCAGGGGTGTGGATGACACACAGACAGAGAGAGAAAGAGAGGGAGAGAGAAAGAGAGAGAGAAAGAATGAAAGAGAGAGAGAGACAATGAGAAAGAGAGAGAGAGAGAGAGAGAGAGAGAGAGAGAGAATGAGAGAGAGAGAGAATAGAGAGAGAGAGAGAGACAATGAGAGAGAGAGAGAGAGAGAGAGAGAGAGAGAGAGAAGAGAGAGAGAGAGAGAGAGAGACTCTAGAGAAATTTCTGTTTGATTCTAAAGCTAACCAGGAGTGACAAATACATAACTTCAGTAACATGGGCAAAATTTGTTTCTTATGCTTTTGGTAGCTTTGTATGAGTTAAGTAAGGATTCCAAATATTTCAAGAGAGATGGAAGGCTTGAAACACTGTTCAGATGACTGGGTAAATGGAGAGGAGATGATACCTACAATAGATATAGAGGCAGAAATAACAAGATGATTTCCCAAAGTGTGATTTCCAGGAATGAAAACAATCTTCCCAATGTGTTCTGACTAAGATATAATTGAACTATCACAACACTGGCCCTATATACTGTGGCTGACTGTCTACCTATCCTTAATATAACCTAATATTGTTTATCTTTTTTGGCTGCTGTATCACACTGTTGACTCAAGTTGACCTATTATACTGTTATACGTGTAGTATATTTTAAATCAGTTTTTGTCGAATTTTAAATGGATGCTGATGGTATGGAAAAATCTTAAGAGGTACAGGTCCCAAGTCTGGGGACACAGACAAGGGAGCTCCTGAAAACAAGCCAGTGGAACTAGTTAATAGAAGAGGAAGTTCCTTTATCCATTTCTAGGGCTTGTGGATTTCCAACTGTGAATTGGAACTAGAAGCTCAGAGTCCAATATTTTAAGCAAGAATGGAGTTTACTGATTATCAGATTCCCAAATTAATGGTAAATTTAGTTTTAAGATTGGTTCAGACATTTAATATTGTTTAATAGAAACTCGATGGCTAATAATTCTGATTATAAAAATCTTTAATTTTAAATTATCTATTTTTGCTTTTATACTGCAGATAATAGTATCCGTGCTTACTGAGAGAAATCTTTATTAGAATTATTTAAAACTGATTTTTCATCTAGGTTCAAAATATTAACTTACCTTATTAATAATGTTGGGTAATATTGACAATCATGGGTTTACATTTCTACATTCATGCAAACTTCCTTCAATAACTGTTGTTCAAATAAGAGAGTTTGTGATCTCAACATGAATCAACCATGAGACCTGACAGCCCCTCCTTCAAAAACAAACAAACAAACAAAAACTAGAGCAATTTTAGATTTCATTTATAAGAAAGTATCCATGAGTATTTTAAAATTTTATTTACAATTAAATAGGAACTCCTTTTTGGGTTTTTAAAAAAATCTCATTTTTTCATGACAGCATATCACTTAATTTGTCATATTGAATTAATAATATATGTGTATCAAATAAGTTATACATCATTTTGGATATTTTCCTCAAGGATCAAAAATTATAACCAAGGTTTTATCTATTTTCTTTTTTTTCTGTTTTACTGGGTAGTGAATTTGTATAAAAACTGTAGAATTTGCTGATTACTCAAGAGTTTTTTTTAATGTCATCAGTAAATTCTGATGTTGAATATGAGTTATGTAGTCCTTAAAAATAAAGGCAAATATTGGAGTTTTCATGATATTATTCCATATGGACTTGGTATTTCTGCCAATTATGGTCCAGTGCATTATGAAGAAAATATCTAGCATTCTGTTTCCTTTTTGGCAAGAAATATTTTGAGGAAGGGGGGGGCGAATCTGACATGTTGATAATTTTTTTTTTTTGCCTCACATATGTGCATTGAATTCATTGATAACTGTATTTCAAAATGATCACCAGGAAGAAATGTAGCTAATGTATAAAGAACTATCAGAGATTTTGGAATGAGATACCCACTTAAATAGAATCTGATAGTTTCTCTTTAAAAAGTGAACATCTCACATTCACAGTAGTTTAACTGTCACCTAGGCGAAAGGAATGCTGGCAGGAAAGAAAATCTTTATGTCAAATTTAGAAGAATTTTATTTTTAAAAAATTAAGTGAATTTTATTAAAATAAAGAAGAGAGAAGATGAAATAACTCTTGATAATTCTACTGGTCACATTTAAGCTTTTTTCACAACCAATTTGAGATAAACTGAAACATGTCAAATTGTCTTGTCAGATCTTTTCTACCTGTGTATACATAGTCACACACAATACTAATATACTAATCGACATTGAGTATCATATATAATAGATCCCAATATATCAGTAATTCTAAAATCAGTTTTTACTTGTAAAAATTCCAAAAGAAAGGGAGTGTGCAAAATCTTCATGGGCAAAAGCTTCATAAGGATTCTTTTTTTCCAAAGAGAGGGAGATCAAGAATGATCTTAGCTTAGGATGGGTTTGCTAAGAGTGCCTCCTTACTCTTAATAAATCTTTAAGTAACTGTGCAGTCTTAGTAGCATGAATGATTTTTAACCCATCTGATTTCTAGGAAAATTTTCAAGCAATAAGTTGTTAATATTGTGTTAAGCCTAAAGTTGTTATTGAGAGGAAATGGGCCACTTATCCCTCTGAAGAATATTATCAAATAAAAATTCTAGTCTCAGTTCACTAGGATTATTCAATAAAGAAAGAGGCTGGATTGTTTACTATACTTTACTTTTCTTTAATAGTGTGAATGTTCCATTCTCTCTGACAATGAAAGGATGCTAAACCCTGAAGTTTAATCATAGAATCTTATCCCAAGTAAAATTTACAGTTTTCAATGAACTTTTTAAGAGGATAAATCTTCTTGGTTGTTTTTTTTTTAATTAGTATCATATTAATTTTAGTTTTCAGTCTCTGAATATGTAATAGCCAAGAAGTTTGTAGTGAGATTTCTTTAAGGACACTGCCAATCAGAAAATTATGAACCTGTGATCAACCTGGAATTTTAAAAATGTATTGAGAAGTAAATTTTAGCTTATAAAATAGTAGGCCTTTATTAAAGAGACTGCATAAAAATTAGTTACCTAAGGCATTCTGAGTTACTTTAGATCAATATTCTAAATGGGGTTTATTCTTATCTGGATGATGATAACAGAATTAATCATTCTGAATTATTATATATATGGATGTATAAATATATATGAATTATTATAAATGATTAAGTTGAAAAATTAAAATTGAATTCAGAGTTACAAACTTATTGCCTACATCTTCTTTCTCTATCAGTTCTATGCAATGATTTCATTTGGTACCATTAGTAACACACTTTCTTCACATGACCTGATAATGGACCAAGCCCTCACTTAAACACTTTATCAGCCAAGATAATGAATATTTTTTCCCATGTAATAGTATGATATTCAAAATACAGAATGGTAGACATCAGTTTATTGTTTTGCTGGCATTTGCCAATCATGATATTTTATTCCTTTTTACAATTTACTTTTCTTCTAATTTTAAACTCTGTGTGCTGTAAACATATATATGACCATGACCTTTAATGTTGATTACTTTCACAAACCCAAAATAAAGAAGTGATTTTCGATTTTTGAGATCACTGTATTCAGTTATAGATTCATTTGATGTTGTGTATATGTGTACAATCTGTTGTTTCTAGATCTGGTAAAGGAATAGAAATGATCACTTAAATTAAGTCTTACAATAAAGTCCACATAATTATTTGCAAACATTTAAATGAGTTTCAACTATACTTTTGTTATTCAAGGAAAGAAAAATGCCAAAACGGTGACAGAGAAGGCATGAGGCAAACATGTATGATGCGCACACCATTTTCCAAGTCATTGCTAACATCAGGATATGACTTCACTGATTACTATCATCTTCAATATTTGGCATAGTTTTAGGGGAAAGGACCCAAAAGCCTTCTTACAGCCTCATTTCTATTCTTATTTTTAAATTGTACTCAATCCATTAATCCCTAAATGAGAATTTTACATACTCCCCCACCAAAAAGAAGAAGAAGAAGAAGAAGAAGAAGAAGAAGAAGAAGAAGAAGAAGAAGAAGAAGAAGAAGAAGAAGAAGAAGAAGAAGAAGAAGAAGAAGAAGAAGAGAAGAAGAAGAAGAAGAAGAAGAAGAAGAAGAAGAAGAAGAAGAAGAAGAAGAAGAAGAAGAGAGACATTGATAAACTTTGGCTTTGATGAATTCCACATTTGCTGCCATAGAAAATCAAGGTTTTTTTTTTTTGTTTTTTGTTTTTTGTTTTTTTTTTTTTTTTTTTTTTTGAAAGGCAGTATAGCATAGTAAATAAATAGCATAAGTCAGAAAAATCTGAGTTCAGGTACTGACTATGGGCTCAGAACAAGACACATTCAACCAGTAGATTGAGTACTAGGTCTGGAGTCAAAAAGACTAGCATTCGTACTTTGCATCAGACAGTTGTTTGAAGCTAGACAAGTCAATTGACCTCTGTCTCCTTGTGTTTCCTCAATTATAAAATGGGGATGATAACAGCATTTATCTCCTAGGTAATTTTGTAAAGAGTTTGGCATGTCTGGCACGTATTAGGTAGTTAATAAATATTCATTTACTTCCTTATTTCCTTGCTTCTTTTTTTCCTTCCTACTTTTATTCCTTCCTTCCTTTGTCAGTTCTCCAGATCTTACTGTAAGATCAGATGTTGATAAAGAGAATCCCTACATCTGGAGTTTCCCACATCAATAAGACAACAGATCCAGTCTTGAAAGGTCACATTTTGGTTGTATCTATACTTCCTCCTCTGGTTTGGGATAGACAAACTCATTAGTGCATAATTTTTTTTCCACAATTGTTTGTGTTTTTAGATTGTCTTACTTCAAGGATCTGTGATTTTATTGAATGTTCATACTTCCACCGATGAAGTGAAGTTGTGTTGGCCAAAAAATCAATCCTGTCTCCTCATGAACCTTGGTTCAAGAGACTTCAAGAGTCTAGTTCTTGGGACAACCTTTGAAGGCTTTTTAGGTGCATGGGAAGGGCCTGCCAGAGCATTTCTTTTCAGTGCAGTGAGGGAACAATAGAGTAAGTTGAGATATTTTTCAAGTTTTGAGCCTCCTAATTCAGTAGATCTAAAACTCTTGCTCTTTTGGCATAAACCTTCAAGAACCCAGGATCAGCTTCCTACATATCCCAGTATTCCCTCAGATGCGCTTTATTGCCACAGTGGGCTACATAGGGAGCTGACCTTGGATTCTTGAAGGTTATTCCAATAAAGAACACTCTAGAAGATCCTTCTGAATTATAAAGGCTTTATTTTCTTTTCAGACCTGGTAATTAAATATAATAAAAGAGGCTCATCACTTAAAGGGTATGTCAACTTACTCAACTACATTTATTTTTTTTTTAATATTATTTTGTTCACCTTGCCTACTTCCTATCTTTCATTTTCCACAAACTAATTCCATTTTGATATTAATGGAATTTTGGAAAAAGTAATAGATTTTTAAATGAACATTTTAAATAGTGCCATCATTATCAGTGTTATCATCATTAGAATATGATATAAATGTGGGCTTTAATATTTAATCCTCAAAGCAATTCTTTGATTCTGTTTCAGGAAAAGAAACTAAATTAAAGTGGCAAATTAGTATAAAGAAGAAATTCTTTCTGAGTTTGTGTTTTATATGTATTCCTTTGGCAGGCTGGTGAGTCTTATGGACATTTTCTCAGAATAATATTTTTAAAGGATAAAATAAAATAATAGTATTACAAAGGATATTAATCATATACTGAAATACAGTTATTAGAATAGTTTTTTAAAAAACCCAACAACAAGCAACATTATGAAAAAAAGTTCACAGACCCCAGTTTTTCTGACTCCAAATCTTGCACTATGTAGATGTTGTCTTCAAATTCTGGCTCTGATGCTTACTTAGCTGTGTGACAATAAGAAAATCACTATTATTTTGAGCATCTATTTGTTTATTTCTAACATGCGAATAATCCTAATTATAGTACCTGCCTCAAAAGTATATTGTAAGGAAAGTACAATGTAAATATGAATTTTAAAAATTATTTGTCATTACTTTATGAAATATTTATGAAAATGAGGAAGTTGAGATCCATTGAAGCCTTTCCCTTTAAAACATGATGACTAACCAGACCTCGGAATATTAAATATTTCTTTTTTATAAAAAGCTAATAATACTGATTTATGCTAGGAAGACCTGTGGTATAATTTTGTTTGTTTTCCACCCTAATAATTCTAGTGATGGGTTCTGCCAAACTACCCTTTTTTCTTGGTTCCCCATGTGACCAGGTCCTTGTGAGGTGGTTGGCTTGGATGAGTGACCACAATAGAGAGAAAGAAGCCAACAAGGCATTCCAAGTGGGAATTGAACATGCATCCACACTGTGTTCACTGGCCCAGATTGTTCTGGACAAGAACATATATGGAAAATAAAGTTGTTGTCTTAGTGAATTATTAGAACTGTGATTCAAATAAACAAAAAATATAAGTTTTTGTTTATAGTGTTTTTGTTTCTTTGAATCAGAGTTGTAAATAATTCACAGAGGTAGCCTACCATGTGTCAGGCAGTGTGTTAGGTGTTGGAGATAAATGGACAAAGGAAGTCCCTGAAGAGGAAACAACATGTCTACACATGTAGTTAAATACAAATATATATATACATATAAAGTAATTTCTTGTGGAGATGGGGGAGTGTTAAGGGAAACTGGAGTTCCAGAGGGCACAGTGGAAAAGTGAAGGAAAACAAGTAGGAGTAGGACATCAGAGAGATAGTACAGAAGGAGGAAGCAGTGATGGTTAGGGAAAAGAGCTTTGGCTTAGATAGCCAGCTACTTTAAGTCACAGGATTCTTAGTGGAGCCTTAAAGAAAGTAGATAGATTCCTCTTTCACCTTAGCAAAAATAATGTTTATTTGTTTTTCCTTACCTAAGAAAGAGATGTAGAGTATGAGGGGAAATAGGAGATAAATAGTTCCCTAGTGATCTGTGCTTGGGTAGGTAGAGTCCTGCGGCTATGAAATCAATCAGCAAGCATTCATTAATGATTGAATGAAAAAGCATTTATTGAGTGTTTAATATTTGCAAAGTACTGTGTTTTTGTGTGAAAATACAAAAACAAAAACTCAGGGTTCTTTGATGGGAATTGAGTTTTAAGTATATATATAAAACACACACACATACTGCAAATACAAAATAATCTTGGGTGGGAGGCATTAGCAAGTGTTCTAGACTAGGAGGGCTTATCCAAAAGATAGAATTGAGTGGAGACTTGAAAGAAAGTTGGAATTCCAAGAGTAGAAGGGAGAAGAGCATCTATTCTAGATTTGGAGAATCTAAAAAGATGGAGTTTGGTTGAGCCATAAAGTGAATGAAAGGCTGAATAAGACTGAAATAAGTCTGAAAATGTACAAGGTCAAGTTGTGAAAGACTTTACCAGAAGTTACAGGGATTCACTAGTCTGTTCAATGAAATATAACATGGTGAAATACATGCTTTAGAAAAATTACTTTGTCAATTCCAATAGATTTGGGATAGAGTTGGGGTACAAAGTGCTATCTGCATCCAGAGAGAGAATTATAGAGATTGAATGTGGATCAAAGCATAGTATTTTCACTTTTTTGTTCTTCTTATTTGTTTGCTTGGTTTTTTCTTTCTCATGTTTTTCCCCTCTTTTGATCTAATTTTTCTTGTACAGCATAATGAATATGGAAATATGTTTAGAAGAATTGCAGATGTTTAACCTTTATCTGATTGCTTGCTGTTTTAGAGAGGGTGGGGAGAGAAGAATTTGTTGAATTTGCAGGGGTGAATGTTGAAAAATATCTTTGTGTGTATTTGGAAAAATAGTGTTAGGGGGAAAAAGAAAAATTACTTTGGCAGCAGTATGGAAGATTGAAGAGAGGAGAGAATTAGTTGAGGAAACCATTTAGGAGGCTTTTATAGAGACAAAAAGAGAGGTGATGAGGGTCTGAATAAGTGTGACAGTTGTGTGAGTAGAGGTAGAAGCAATTTTGAGAGTCCTATATCTCCATTTAAAGCTCTTGCTTTAACTAGCTCTTGCTTCTTAATGGGAACTAGTTCAAAGGTACCTGTTAGTATCTCTTCCTCAGTTTTTACATGAAAACATAGGGCTAGATAATCTCTCA